>NC_090439.1:945230118-946480118 GCF_031143425.1 Pleurodeles waltl | reverse complement strand
ACACAGAAAGCGATTTTGTGGTTGCAAGCCCTTGGATTTTGTAAACCACAGATTATGAAGACCTGTAAAATGTCTTTGTACACTAGACCCGATATCCTAAAAATCATTTTGCAAAATGTATATTAAGAAATCAGTAGTGAATACTTAAATTACTTTGCTGTTTCTCTTTCAAAAACCCAGAATGATTTAGTCTTGGAAAAATGTTTAGAAATAGGATTTTTAGCCACAAAAAGTGACAGAGATAAACAATTGATGAAAATACATCACATTATAAAAGAGGGGACAACAATTGTATGGACCATCAACTCTCTAGCAGTTCTTCCTAATTAGGATAGAAATCAACCAGAATTCTATATCCATTACAGTTTTAGTCCAATGAACCGAACCACTTCCCTAAGACTTGCCCATGCTCACAGGGGCAACCCGTAGCCTCATAGACCACGTGCTCCTGTTGTGCACACCAGTCTACCACCTGCCGCCATCCTAATAGGTTGGGGGGAGCAGGGGACATCCAACGTACAGCAATGTCTCAATTAGCAACCTAGAGAGCCGTACCCAGGAATGATTGCCCAGCTCTCGTGCCTCCAGAGCCCTCAAACACACCAAGCAATATCAACAGTGGGGAGAGAGGAACTTCCCACCCAAGGACACCACAAAAGCCATGGATCACCCTGGTCCAATAGTTTTTGTGCCACTGTTCAGGACCATACCTTGTGGTAGAAGTCTGCTAGATCACTTCCACACCGGGGGCAGGAAGCATTGGGGCAAAGGCCCACCCTCTACATCCGGATCCGGGAGAGGTATGCAGAATAAAGATAATATGTCTAGACCATCCGCAGTCGAGAGGAAATTATAACCTCCGAGGGGCCATCAAGGCACCTCGTCAATCTTCATTGTTCATGGGACCCAGCCAACCTTCCCACCGAGTTCTGAGATTTCATACCAGGTGAATTGATTAGAAGGGTACTGTAAATCTGAGAGGTTCCACCATTACCAATATTTCACATAAGGAGCTTGGCTTCCAGGGGACTATTCTTGGGTAGAATTTTGAATAGTGGGACAGAATGTGGAGAGCATGTTAAAGTTGGAGGTATTTATGGAGCTGGATATGTGCAAGGGCATAGGTGGTTTGAAGGTCTTGAAAGGAATGTATGTACATTCCAGACCAGATATTCCTCAAATGTGTGATGCCAATACGGTCCCAGACCTTGAACCCTTGAAGTGTTGCCATCTCCTTCAACCAGGCGCCATGCCAGAGAGGGATCTGTTGTGTGAGCCTGGCATCCCACCGCACATGCTGAAGTGTGACTCTCCAGGCTAGGAACACCACTCTGGTTACCTGAGGCATTGTGGCAGAAACTGGAGAACCATTGAGCAGGGCCTGTACATGAAGAAAACCCAACAGGGACAGTTCTAGTCAGTAGGCAGGATCAGACCACCTCCCAATAAACCAATCATGAATAACAAGAAGGTGAGAGGCCAGGTAGTATAAGGAGAGGTTAGTCATCCCCAGCCCACTGTCATAGGGACCTCATTGGCAGTGTGTGAAGGTAAGACAAGGTTGGGAGACATGCCACAAGAATGGTTTTGCCATTTCATCCAGTTCATGAAACCACGTTGGAGGCAATTAGAGTGGTAAATTCTGAAAGATGTAGAGGAACTGGGGGATAATCATCATCTTAAATAGCGCCCCTTAAAACTTAAGGGAAGGGATTGCCACCTGATAAGGTCTGCCTTGGCTTTCCAGGACTAAAGGCTGGAGGTTGAGAGTCCAGGCAAGCTCCGGATGTAAGGTAACCCATATATCTAAATATTTGAAGCTGAGCCGACGAAGGGGAATGTTCACCTGCCAGTCAAACAGTCTCTAAATGGGGCCAGGGGAACCAGTACAAACGTAGAGGGATTCATCTTAAAACCTGAAGCATCTTCGAAGCATTTCAGCAGGTGAAGACAAAGGAGGCCACTCATGGCGGGGTTTGAAAGGTATAGAAGGACATCATCTGCATAGGGGCTATGCGATCCTCCTCACCATTGCCTCAATCCCATCCCCTAAATTGGGCATCTGTACTCATGAGTTGAGCTAATGGCTCAATCGACAACACAAAGAGGAGTGGAGACATGGAACATCCCTGTCTGGTCCTTTGTCTTATAGGAAAGATTGCAGAAAGGACCCTGTTAATATGGACTCGAGCCGTGGGGTTAGAATAATGAGCATGTACCATTCTGTAAAATCAAGGTCTAAAGCCAGCTTGGGACAGCACCAGTAGAAGATTGCCCCAGTTCACAGCTCAAAGGCTTTTTGAAAATCAATGAAAAGTAGTGCTAAATCGTGAGGCAGATGATTATGGTGGACCAGTGCCACATGTAGCTGTCGGAGGCAGTGTCTCGTACTATGGGTCGGCATAAAGACACATTGATCCAGGTATATCAACCCAGTGAGGACAGGCTTGAGGCAGTAAGCCAATATAGTTATGAAAATGTTGACCTCTCCGTTAAGGAGAGATATTGGACTATAGTCCTTTAGTGGACGTAGAGGGTGATTGTTTTTTGGGAATTACCACTACTGTGGCCAGGTCCAATTCCAGAGGAAAAGTGACACACTTCTCTATACAGAGATAGAAGGTGGGGTGTTAATATTTCATGGAACAAAGTGCATTAGTCTGTGGGGAAGCCATCCGGTCCTGGAGTCTTTCCAGATGCCAATCTGGACAATGCATATATAACCTCTTTGGCCACAAAGGGTTCATCAAACATAGAGGTCTCAGCAGGGGACAAGCTCGGGAGAGGGACCAGGGGGTGATCGTGTCCCCACCCACCTGAGCCGTATACTGTCTTTTATAGTGATTGGTGAACACTTGGGCAATCTCAGGAAGAGTATACCTTGGGCAGCCACTTTCATCAATAACTTTGGGTATAATCCTATTGACCGGTTGATGGGAGACGAGCTAATATAACAACTCCCCATTTGTGTCCCCTCAGCCATAAATCCTGGCTGTTATGGCCCATCAAAGGAGATCTTCAAACATGAGGCATTGTTCCAAATGAAGAGCGAGCGCTTCTAGTTGGGTGACATGTGAGGAACTACAGAGGCCGAGAGTAGTGGTCCATCTCTTATGATGACACACACTGTTCTCTCTAGAGCTAGTGGGGAACCCAGTTCTGTCAAGCTCTGAATCAAGCACTACATCAAAATCACTCCGATTATTTTGAGCCCTGTGGGAGGTTCAAGAGAGGTCTAGATAGAACCCAGAGGCAAGCATTGAGGGATGTGGGCAGTCCATAGACACTCACTAAATTGACCACCTATTGCTCCAATGTTCCCATTAGGGCAATGAAGCCGGCCTATGGGTCTGGCATTTCATGGGAGATGGTAAGGGAGAAGGAACACTACAACAAGATAGCAATCCCCAGGGACCCATGGGAATATCCCACGTGAAAGACCCTTACATATCAATTGCGTGCCAGGAAAGGGCAACGGTCTCCCATAAGATGAGTCTCCTGACATAACAGTAGCCCAGGAATGTGGCGGTGGACAAAGGTGAGAACCGCGGCTCCCTTCTTGCGGTCCAGGAGACCGTTAATATTCCAAGACCGTGTTAAAAAAAACATGGGAGATGGGTGTGAGTACGTACATTGGACAGTATAAAGAGGGGACCTTTCATAGTCCCGCACTTGGGTGTAGAACAAGTCAACATTGCACATGAGAGGTCGCATTCCTAAACTGCTGCTGTAGCAATTGTGAAAGTGTGTGTCAAAACCTAAAAAGGAAAAGAAAAAATGAACATAGATGCAATGCATAGTATAGTACTGAACAAACAAAAACTTGCAAATGAACTCCCACCCTACAACTCCCTCCCCTAACCATACTTCTAACCCCGAAGCATCTGTCTCCCTGACAAAAAAATTGGTTGAGACTAACAGTATGCACAACATTGTAGAAACATCGAAGGGCAGAACGTCATCATTCCAAAGGTAAGACAGTAAGATATTGGCCCTGTTGGACCTGGCCCTTTTTGCAGGGTCATCCCCAAACTTTTTGCCTCCTTCCTCCTTTTTTTCTGACCTGTTTTTGTTGACTTTAGGACTATGGGCACTTTGGCGGTCATTATGAGCGTAGGCAGTCTGGGCCGCCATGCCGGCAGTGGCAGTAATTACCGCCACTGGCGTTGCGGTACGGACCGCCATATTATGTTCAGATCGGGATCGCCACAGGTGGGACTCCGCCACCACCAGGCTACCGCTGCCAGGTAGCCTGACGATGGCAGAGTTCCTTATCCACCGGATAAAGAACCTGTGTCCACCAGCCTTTCCCTGGTGGTGGCATGGGCAGTGCAGGGGTCCCTGTGCACAGCCCTTTCACGCATGTCACTGCCCGATTTACGGGCAGTGATATGTGCGACGGGTGCTGCTGCACCCGCCACACTGCTACATTGACGACGGCTTCATGTGGAGCCGTCGGCAATGTCCAGGCCCAGCATTCCGCTGGGCTGGCTGGCAGAAACACGGTTTCCGCCCTCCGGCCCAGCGGAATGACGATTATGCAACCAGCGGGGTCCTCAACGGGCTGGCGGTCTGTGTTTAAACCGCCAGCCTGAACCCCGGCGGGAAATCCCGCCGTTTTCATAATGAGGCCCCTTACCACTGCTAACTAATGATAAAGTGCATGTGTGCTCTGTCTAAATTGTATTGGTGATTTGTTTATCCATGTTTGGCATATTTGTTTTACCATTAAGTCCCAGTACAGTGCACCAGAGGAGCCCTGGGCCTGTACATCAAATGCCACTAGTGGGCCTGCAGCATTGATTGTACCACCCACACAAGTAGCCCTGTCTGAGACCTGCCACTGAAGTGTCTATGTGTGCAGTTTGGAACTGCCAGTTCGACCTGGCAAGTGCACCTACTTACCAGGCCCAAACTTTCCCTTTTACTACATGTAAGTCACCACTAAGGTAGGGGCAAGGCAGCCCCAGGGGCAGGGTGCAGTGTATTTAAAAAGGTAGGACATATACTGGTATGTTTTACATGTCCTGAAGGTGGAATGCTGCAAAATTCATTTTTCACTATTGCAAGGCCTATCTCTCGCGTAATTTAATACAGGGATTGCCTTGAAATATCTTATAAGTGTAATTTCCCATTGGGAGCAGATAGAGACTTGAAGTTTGGGGTCTCTGAACTCACAATTTGAAAATATATCTTTTGGTGACGTTTTTTAAATTGTAAGTTAACCATTCTGTGCCTCTGCCTGGCTGCTGAACATACCTCTGAATAAGACTGACAGTTGGGCTGTTTGTGAATACACTTTAAACAGTCACTCAAAAGGAGCTGAGGTGTGTCCTGCAAATCCTGATGGGTCTTCCTGGTCTACAGCGATGGGAGGAGCTGACACTTGTACCTGAATAGGGCTGTTCCTGCCCTCATACATAGCAGTCTCAAACCCCCTGGAGTGTGTCTGGGACCAGGACATGGAGAGGCAGGGTCTTGTGCACTACAAAGAATTTCCTTTGAAGTTTGCCTACTTCAAAGGCAGAAATGAGTATAAGTATTGGATTGCTGACCCCACAACTTCAGAAAATTTCTGGACTGAGGACATTCTGCCTGGGAGAAGACCTGATTCTTTAAGAAGAACCTGCCACTCTTCCTGTTGCTTTGCTGTGTTGGCCTGCTGCTGCTACTTCTGCCCTGGGAGTGAAAGGACTGGGCTTTGCTTTCTACATCCTGCTTTCCAAGGTTCTCCAAGGACTTGAACTGAGCTTGCCTCCTGTTGTGAAGTCTCAGGGACATCAACGATTTCATCTGCCAGTGCCTGGGCTCTTCTGCTGAAAGACCTGACTTGCCAAGTGGTGACAAATCCAGTCCCTGGGCGCATGGACACGAAAGCTGGTGACCTAAAGAAAAATCTATGCACCACAGCTGTTGTGGCAGAAAAATCAATGCAGTGCCTTCACAGCAGCTGAAAAATCAACTCAGCGTGAGCAAAATTGAAGCATTGCCTGCTTCAGCGTGAATGCGTCATTGCTGTGTATCTGGATTTTCCACGCATTGCCCCAGAGCGTCCAATCTCTAACATCAGTGCAAGAAACCAGGCTGCATGGTTGGAAATTGATGCACTGTTCTCCTGTGGGGAAAGAATTGATGCATTACCTACCCCGCAAGCTACCAAGGGGTGAGCAGGTGCTATCTTAGATGTGTGACTCCCTTCCCCTGACTAGAGGTAGGGTCCCTACTTGCATAGGGTGTAAACTGACTGCCAGCTAGAGACCCTATTTTTCACAGGCCGTCATTCTGTTTAGTGGATGTGTCTATGGGGAGAACATGTGAACTGCCAAGTAGATATTCGAGCAAGTCCATGCAGAGATCAGGCAGGATCACTTGTAGTGTCAGGTGTCATTCAGTTGCCAGGGACCCAGTTCCAAATAAATCATAGGACTGCCAGAAAGGTCAGTGTCTGTGTAAGAGGTTATCAATGTAGAAGACAGGGAGCCTGGGGGTTTGTCTACAGCTGGTCCCTTCTCCTCTTCTTCAGAGGTGGGATTCGGTGCAGGCAGAGGTGATGGAGATGGCTGTTTCTGAGGGGACCGTGTATGTGACTCAGATGGAACATTCCTCTGTCTTGTCTGTGAACAAGTACAATTCCTTCAAGGTTTAAGCATTGATGGTGAATCGTATGGGCCAGCAGTATCCGACCAGTGTGCCACGACCCATCAAACCTGCCATGCAGTAATGGTGAAAAGGCCAAGAAAAGCAATAAGAATGCAGGCAAAGAAGTATCCACAGTGGAGACAGCGATTTCCTAGTTGGAAGAAGATTTGCCGAGTCATGTAGCGTTTGTTACAAAGAAAAGACCAAAGAAAGGAATCCAAGATGGCCGACGAGAAGTTGTAGTTCTGGTGTTGCATTCAGTTTAGTTGCTAGGATACGGTCCATATCAATTGTTTCCAGAATTTTTTATAATTTTCAAAATTTCAAAGAAGAGTTCTTGAGATTATTTGATCGACCAACTGCAGCTCAAGCCACTGACAATGAGCTGTTGGAAATAAGGCAAGGTAATAAAGATCTAGTAGCTTGTCTGGCTCATTTCAATAAACACATAGTAGAAACCGATTGGCCAGAGTCAAAAAGAGCCGCCATATTCTATTGTGGGTTAAAGGATGAATTGAAAGATGCTTTGGCGCAAGTTCCAAATAGACCCACTGAAATTTCAGAATTAAATGATCTTGGTCTGCAGATTGACCATTGGTTATCTGAATGGAGAGCAGAAAAAAATTATTGTTTCTGACAGGGGGTCCCAATTTGTTTCTCGATTTTGGAAGGCTTTTACTAAGCTATTGGGAATTGAGTCACGTTTTTCTACCAGTTATCATTTCAAAACAGATGGGCAAACACAGAGAGTGAATCAAGAATTAGAAAAACATTTAAGACTTTATCTGTTTGATCAAGAGAAGGAATGGCCAGAGTTGGTTTGGGCACCTGAATTTGCTTATAATAATGCTGTGCATTCCATCACTGGGTTCACCCCCCTTTTATCTAAATCAAGGTAGGCATCCTAATGTAATTTTAGGCAAAGAAGATGACTCAGTGGCTGCATTAGAATAAATGATAAAGAGATTGCAGACCATGTTAGTTAGCGCCAGAAAAAACATCACCCAAGCAAAAGACTCATATAAGGCTCAGGCAGATAGAAAAAGAAGAGAAAGTCGAATTTTTGAAAGAGGAGACAAAGTTTGGTTATCTACTCGTCATTTACATCTCAAAGGAAACCGAAATTTCAGCCACGATTCATAGGTCCATTTAAAGTAGACAAGATGATCAATCCAGTGACAATTAAATTACAGTTGCCATCACATCTAAAAATACATCCACTTTTTCATGTTTCCTTGCTAAAGAAAAGTCCTCCAAATTTGTGTCGAAATACTCCTCCGAGTCCTATTCAGACTAGCCCTGCAGAAGAGTATAAGGTCAATCAAATTTTAGATTCCAAAATACGAAAAGGCAAGTTATACTAATTGATTTGAAAGGTTATGGTCCAGAGAAACGATCTTGGGAACCTCATGATCATGTACATGCCTCAAGATTAATGAATAACTTTTACAGAATATATCCAAACAAACCTAAATTGGAGAACTGTTTCTTCAGGGGGAGTACTGTCACGACCCCTTAAACCTGCCATGCAGTAACGGTGAAAAGTCCAAGAAAAGCAATAAGAATGCAGGCAAAGAAGCATTCACAGTGGAGACAGCGACGTCCTAGTTGGAAGAAGATTTGCCGAGTCGTGTTGCATTTGTTACATAGAAAAGGCCAAAGAAAGGAATCCAAGATGGGTGATGAGAAGCTGGAAGATTAAGTTGTAGTTCTAGTGTTGCATTCAGTTTAGTTGCTAGGATATGCGCGCGCCGCTTGAGAGCTTCGCACTTCAACTGTGATCTGACAGGAATCCAGATGTATAGAGAGAGCGCGCCTACTGAGGTAAACATTTTTGTGAAGAAAACTAGACGTCAAATGTATTTTTACAGATAACGAGTTAACTGCAGATAATAATAATTCATGGAGAAAAAGCATTTACAGGTACAGAAAGTTTTTTGAGTGCTCTAAAGAGTTTTTGGCTGGAATGGAATATTAAGAACATTCAAAGAATATAAAGATCATTTAACAACAAACCGAATAATCTAGTTACCAATATACAATAATGAACTTAAGAAAACTACAACTGGAGGTTTAACATGCTTTGCCTATTAACAAGGCACACAAGTTATTTTTATAACAACAGTAATTAAAAGACAGTCAGGAAGAAATCGTTAACTCAACTAATGCAACCATAAATAACTATTAACTATAGATATATATATAGCAACCCAACAGAATAATTAAGAACGTGTTAAGAAAAGTATTCAGAACTGAAAATCTTATCACGAGTCAAGAAGCAAACAAATCTTCGTGTTAATTTGAGAACTATTCCACGAGGTTCATTATCGTTTCCACAATAAACATCTACACAGGCAGAGAGAAGCAAAACCTCAGGGAGCTCAGGGTGAGTGAGTATAACATTGAATGTCAGAGAAAATTAATTGTTAATTAATAAGAAAGTATAGTAACAGATAATAGTGTGTCCCTAGTAATTGCGAATGTTATTTTTCAGGTGCCGTTATCCAGTCAAACAGGACGTGAGGTGGCAGACTGAGTATTTAATGAAAACAAAATCTCTGAGGCAGTCTCTCTAAATCCCGTTCCCCTCTTCCCTTCCAGGGTGCTCAATACAGAGATTCTAATTCGTTGCGAGTAGTCTGGGTTGGGTCTGCAGATTTATCTTCTGCTCCTGAGGGAATCAAATCGAGGTACTCTGACATGGTGCTGCAAAAAAGGCAGCAGGGGCACGTAGTGGAAGGTCCTCGGTGAGCCATTGCCATGCAGACTCTACATTGTTGAAGAAGTACTATTTGTTAGCATGAATGACATGGTGCCTGGCTGGAAACAACAAGCGATAATGAAGCCCCATGGCTCTGAGCTTCTGCTTGACCTCCATATAGGAGCGTCGCTGCTGGTGCACCTTACAGGTGTAGTCAGTGAAAAGGAAGTACTTGGTGTTGCCACACCGGGGATCCAGTTGTACATGAGCCTCTCTGATGACAGCATCCTGATCCCTATAGTTAAGGAAGTGAGCAATTATTGGCCAGGGAGAGACTCCCAGTGGAGTTTTAGAGGTTAATGCTCGGTGTCCCCTCTCTATCACAAATCAGGGGGACAAACGTTCAGGGGCATCCACGATTTAACCCAGCGCTCTATATAGTCAGCCACTAGTAGTGGTGCAATGCCCTAAGTACCCCCAGGAACTCCAATTATGTGCAATTATGTGCAAGCTGTCACATCTGGAGCAATTTTCAGCATCCTCGTCTGTGGAGCTCCACTGTGTGGGTGAGTAGTGTAGAGACCTGGGACCTGAGAGTGGAGACATCATCCTCGACTGCAGAGATCCAAGATTCAGTCACTGCTATTCTTGCAGTGGCGTTGTGAAGGTCTTGACACAGTAGGCCTATGTCCCTCCTCACCTCACCGATTTTCATCTCCACTACGGCCTATGATGTCCGAATAGCTTGAAGGACAGAAGTGAGTTCGCCAGATTGAGAGGCAGATTTGTCTCTGTTAGGAGGGCCCGGTGGACCTCTGTTGGGTCCAGTAGTAAATTGATCTATGTGTATCTGTGAAGTAGTAAAACAAATGTGTCTATCCTTATCTACCATGAATGGATCTCAGAGCGGTCAGGTCCCATGACGAAAAGGAGTCTGCTTGCCAAGAGGTTGCAGTAGCACAAGCAGCCTGCTCCGTGGGATGATGAGGATTCTCCACAGTAAATGAAGGGTGTGACATCAGAGCTGGTCAGTGGTTGAGCATCCCCATGCGACCCTCTAGATAGACTCTCAAAATCACTGTCTCTGACCAGTGCAGGAGAGCCTGGGAGGTGGCAAGCATCTCAGTAGTGAAATTTGCTTAGGGAGGAGGCGGGATCCAAACCAGAGTGAGTGGGTCTGGCCTGGCCACTGGGATAGTAATGCAAACCTGGAGGCAGTGCAATAGAGGACGTCCACATCAATCACACCTCACTAGGCCATACCTCATCCCCCCAAACAGAGAGGGGCCACAGGAGGAAACAAATCACAAAGCAGGCAATCCTAGGAAACTTTCAAATACTCAAATCCAGATGCAGTGAAAAACAGCAGCAGAGTGTTCATGTAAGGTCCAGTCTCCGGGGTGTTACATCTGTGCTGTCCTAAGACAAAAGAGCAGACCCCCAGAATGGAGCCTCTCACAGTGCCAATGAAGACAAAGTCAGTCACTGGCCCCAGTGGGGTTCACAGTAAGCAGAGGTTCTACCATTGGTCCTATCTGCTGCAAGGTGATCTCCAGCAAGGTCGCTCTCCCTGGACGGTACATAGGTAAGATCGGAGGGCAGGGGGTGTAGGATGGGTAGCTGGAGGCCCACAGTGCCGTGTTGATCTGGGTGCTAATCGAAGCAGTTCACAATGTCAATTGCGAGGGTCCCGCAAACTCACCAAGCCAAGGAAACCAATCGTCTTAAGAGGGTGATGAGGGTCTCACAGTGATACCTCGAAGCCCTACAGTATGCACTGTGTGTCCAGATGGGTGGGGGTACTCTCTACTGTACCAAGCACGCTCCCACTGTGGGTCTCCGCTCAGCACTGCAGGTCAAGTGGACTGCCCAAATAGCGAGTCCTCCACAGCTCCCAGCAAAGCTAGGGCCACTCCACCAGCCCAGGGAAGCAACAGTGAGCAGTCACTGCAGGCCAAGTGCCACCACCCAGAGCAGAGGAAAAAGAGAAGGCAGCCTGCCTCAGCCGAGTACTCGGCCCGTTGTGCCCCCATTGGTTCCAAGCAACGACGGCTGCACCACTGGCCCTCTGCCTCATGGGGCCAGTCGCACAACAGGCGCCAGAAAGAGGCCTACCCCTAAGTCCAAACACTCCAGATGAGTTTTGTGGGGTCAGCAGGGACATGCCAGACAGCTGAGTTGCCACCCCAGACTCTAGGTACCGCAGTAGGACCGGCCAGCCCGGCGGGCAAGCGAGTTCCTGTCAAGGCAGGCAGGCCTCTAGACACTCCAGGTCGATGTCCCCCCGCCAGCTTCCTGCGGGCACTGCAGTTCCAATCCCAAACCCGTCACCCAGCATGCATCGGTGGAAGGTTGAGCCCCAACTTTCAGGCACTCTGGAGGGGTCCAAAGTGGGGTCCAGAGCCATACTCCACATGGGCAGTTGAGGTCCCTTGTCCCCTGGCTTCAGGGCAGGTCTCCGCTGGTCTAGTGGGCATCTGGTTCACAATACAGGGACACTGATGGGTGGGGATGTTGTAGCCTCCTTACTTCGATCCCAGGATTCATTCAGGGATTCTCAATGGTGGCTGTAATTCTGTATTTATGTGGGATTTAAGGGGTTACGAGTGGAGCTATGTTAAAAAGCGACCGCCATGTTGGCCGTCCAAGCTACGCCATGTTGGCCGTCCATGTTGGCTGTCCAAGCCACGGAATGTATGTGGCTAGTAGGAACATTGTTTCTCATGTTGTTTTTTTCAGATTGCATTTGATGCCATTTAAATAAACTTATAGATTTTTCAATATGGATTCCTAATATCTACATAAAATCTCATTGATATGAAGCTAGAAATACATTTAAATCAAGTAAAATACTACTTAGCATTTATGAATGAAAAATACGTCATAAAACTATTAAATATAAGTCACCGCATTTCTCTGTATTATGGATGTACACCAAAACATGTTGACAATGTTGCAAAAGTGTTTCTGAGTCTTAAGGGTATCATAAAAAGTCATTTCATACGACAAAGCACATCAGTACTCTTGGCCGGGATCAAACACAAAAGACAACTTTTGCTTGCTTTGCGATATAAAGCATGAAACAGTGATATTAGGAAGCCTGAAAAAAGAGAATAAAGAGATCTTACTGGAAATGGATAAGAAAATGAAGTAGAAAGTTATAATAGGATGAAATCTGAGTAGATTTCCCAAAAATAAGATAATTTGAACTTCATTGGAGGGCTAAGGTCGGAGTTCTATACATATTTAGATTTTACAAAAAATCAAACTGACCCAGCCCCAATGTTTATTAAATAACGGATTCCAAGGAGGTATCATCCATTTAATTATGTATTATATGTTAGATAGCCTCATTTGCTAAGAAACACAATGATATCGGCCACCATAATTCTGCACACTTGAAAAACTGGAAGGCACTGCAGTTGAACATTTTCATCTTAAAACAGTGATCTCTGTTACATATTACTTAGAGGCTGTAGTTCACTCAAAGTCAGCAATCATAGTGACTAATTGTTTTTCTTTAGTCAGTTTATAATTAGAACTCTCTGTGCCTGTCAGATATCTGGCTGGATTATTTTTAGCATTTGTGATCGTATCTTCAAATTTTATTTCACCTAATCTGCTCAAACATGAGAGGCCAGATGTATCATGCATTAACTTGTTACCAAATCGCAAATTGGAATTGCGACTACATACCGATTCGGTATTAGGAAGGGGCGTCCCTTCCTAATACCAAATTGCAGAGATATGTAGGAATGTTTTGAGACCAAAATGCGGTCGCAAAAAATTCACATTTTACCACCTACTTCAAGTAGGTGGAAACCCATTCGCAAACGGGAATGGGTTCCCAAGGGACCCCTTCCCTTTTGTGAATTCATTCAAAAACATTTTTTAAGAGCAGGCAGTGGTCCCACAGACCACTGCCTACTCTTAAAAAATGAAAAGAAAACTTTGCATTTTTCTTTTTTAAAAGCATCTCGTTTTCCTTTTTAAGGAAAACAGGCTGCATTAAAAAAAAGGTTGCTTTACTTAAAAGCAATCACAGACATGATGGTCTGCTGAGCACAGCAGGCCAGCACCCCTGTGATTGTAGCCATTTGCAATGGGTCGCAAACTGCGTCTTACCTCATGAACATTAATGAGATAGGTCGATTTGCGAGCTGTTGGGAATCACTAAACGAAACTCTTGCAGTTTTATCCATTCAAATTGCGATTTCTAATTGCGATTCGCAAAAAATCACAATCCGGTAATCGCTATTGGGAAAATTGATACATCTGGCCCAAGATTTCTTCAATGTGGTGTAAAACCCAGCAAGCTCTTTCCAACCTCAGTCAACACGCAACATCTTGTAGCAAGTGTGTCAATTCCTCAGAAAAATGCCACAACCTCATGTCACTATCTCTGCACAACAAGAAAATCTCAGTGTGTCAAGGTAAAACTTCATATCACAGCAGCATAGTCAATATCAGCCTCTACTAGAAAAAATGTATCCCTCCGGACTAGGAACTACGGTACAATGACTATATTAAGAAAATGAAAGCGGAGGAGCGTTTGTGCAAATATTCACTTGTAAATGCATCCCCAGGCATCTCAAGGCCATCGCCTATTTCAAAGTCTCTTCTGAGGACCCACAGCCCCAACAACACACTCACCCTGACAATCCAGCTAAAATATCACCCTCCAATATATTCCAAAAAAGATTATTTGAGAAATGCATTGACTTCATTTTTAACATCACTTATGTAGGTTCTATGTCAGAATACTGTTACCTAAAATATCGTCTACTAGAAGTATCATGTCCTAAAAACATTTACAATTTACGATATTTTTATAATGAGGCAATATTTTGTAATTGCTATTTAGGACACAATTGTTCTGTTAAACAATAATATAATGTCCTCTCAGAATACTTTCCTTAGTCAAGCCATCCTCCAATGGCACACTGCACAAAAACAAATCATAGAATCCTTATTTGAAGTACTCTACACTCTCAGGATTATAAAACGCTGTCCAGTACCTAAAATAAATACCACGTGGAACTATGGCTCTTTCTTGAAGAGCGCAGTAAATCACTAAGGCAGATAAATAGGCTAGTACTCTTATATTACTCTAAACTCTGGAATGAAAAAACATGAAACAGATGCCTATACCAAATAAGCACACTGCTGTCCAATTCATCAAACCTGGCAAAACACATACCTCAAATGTTGAAATAAACATTGTTTCGCACCAACAAGCACCACACAATACACATTTCACATAAATACATACTCACACAATTGTTAAGTTAAAACATGAAATCAAAGCTCTTCAACAATGCACACCATGGATCATAAGGAGGATAATTTGACGGTATCAGACTTCATGTCATTAAAGGGTTTTACCATCAGCTGAAGAAAGACACGTACCAAAGCCAGTTTCCACTAAATAACATATATAAAGCAACATAGTACTGCGAAGTGTTCAAACCAAGTACCGAAGACTGGAATGAAATACCAAATTCCATTCCCACATTCTTTGTAGAGAAAAACAATCAAATCAGACACTAAGATGTGTTGATACAGCACTCAAGCTCTCTATCCTTTTCCTGCCCAACTCCCCAGTATAAAACACTTTGCATGATAATTCTTAAAGCTATTTTCTGAAATGTGCCCAGGAAGTAAAGCATCTACCTGAAAAAACATTACCTACTATCACCAGTCACCAGGGCTTCATCAATGTGCAAGTCACTTTTCTACATACATGAAGCCCCCTAGCCCAAACTGCCATATCCTCTCACCATCAGGAAAAGGTCACTTTAACATAGGAATTCTAATTATATGGCTAATAAATTTCTCTGTTTCACAGAAAATGTACATAGTAGTCACGCTTCAGATGTCAGATTCAGACGAAGTCAACAATATATTCTACTGACGCTTTAAACTGTCATTGAAATAGTAAACCTAGAAACTTGCCCTGGCTCCAAGTTGACTGCTTTATAAATGCAGTGGTGACAAGTTATTTTTGTGAAGGCAGGGCACAAACTCTTCAGTGCAAACTGAACTGTGTCCAGCTCTGCCAACCCTTCCTGCCAGTGTTGGCCCATTCAGGCATACCCCAATCCCTCTATTGTGTGGCTGCCTGAGAGCAATATACAAAGTCCAGCTACACCCAGGAACAGGCTGCAGACACCAAATCGGGTAGGAGGAAAATGCCAACTTCATAAATGCAGCATTTTAAAAATTATCTGACTTTACAACTAAAGAGTATTTTAACTTTCTCACACACCAAGCACAAAATATTCACCTGTTCCCAATCAAATGCTAGCACGTATTAAATGTAATAAGCCTTTTGGGGCTCAGTTCTGACCATGGGGCTGGGGACACCTTGTTGTTCGGGTTTTCTGAACACTTTACAACCTTTGAGAGTCCCCATCTATAAGAAGGTGTTTCATTGTAATCCAGCCTGCTACCCTTCTATTTCACTTCTTGATTCCCTATTGAAAGTCACAGGTAGATTATTTTTGAGTAGATTAGAGGAGTGGGTGGATAATGTGAGAAAACAGGGCTTATTGCAGAGCCCCCTAACTTTTTTCCCTCATTTTCCACTTTTGGCTGGTGTTTTCCTGACTCTGATGGTGCCCTGGGTACTGCTAACCAGTCCCAGGGCCTGTGCTCTGTGTAAAATCAATATGCAAATTAGGCTAATAATAATTGGCTAAGTCAACCTACCTATAAGTCCCTAGTATATGGTAGGGCATGTAGGTTTATGGACCACAGCATAGGTAGTGCACCCGTAGGTGCACTGCTGAGGTGCCCAGTGTCATTTTAAAGGCAGGCCTGCCTTGCTGGCTGCTTTTAAATTAAAGTTATATGCAAATTCGACTTTGGAATTAAAAGTAGTTCCAAAGTCTTAAACTACATTATTTTTACATATAAGTCACCCCTAAGGTGTGTCCTATTTGCCCCTAGGGCTGGGTGCCATGTAACTATAAGCAGGGACCTTATAAAAGTAGTTTTATAAGCCCTGGTGAGGTAAAAATAGCCAAATTTGTTTTTCCCTCATTGTAGTGAATGGCCTTCATAGACTAGAATGGGGAGACTTTATTTTATTTTAAAAGTCCCCTTAAATGACAGATACTAAGAGTTTGGTATCAAATTAATTGTTAAAATAAATCCCACAACTTCCAGTTGTGGGATTTAATATAACTTGTTCAGGTAAAGAGTTTTAAACTTTACCTGAAAAGTTGCCAATTTCAGCCCTGCATTGTTTTTGCTGCTGTGCTCTGATTGGCCAGCCTCTGGCAGCCTGGCCAGGCTGCATTCATGAGGTGTGAAGTGGCCTGGCTTCACACAAAGAGATGTGCCTGTGGGAGGGAATTTCCCCTCAGCAGATGGTGAGGCGGGAAGGGGGAGGGCTGACAAACTGGTCTTCAAAGGCAGAGAAGGACATTTGGAGCAACCCAGCAACACCCCCACATCCTGCAACCCCAAACAACTAGGTGCCCCCTTGATTAGATTAGGAGAGGGCAGGAGAGGGGTGTGTTTATGATTTTTAGCCACACCAGTGGGTGGGCTCAGCCACATGTAACCTCCAAAAATAATTTTCAGCCATGATGGATTTTTGAAGAATGTTGCCTCCTGGGATTGATTTTTGCCACACTTCCCAGGAACTGGTCATCACAGGCGGGAAGGCCCCTGCACCTGATTGGAGAATCAGGACCCCCCTGTTTTTCACCCAGGAGCAAGGATAAAACTGGCAGACCTGCACCCACACCTCAGATCCCTATCAGATTCCAACAAGGAAGAACCAAAGGAGAAGAAGGGCTACCCTGCTGGACCCCTGGCCTGCACCTGGAACTTGCACTCACAAGGACTGCACCAGCTGCACACTTGGGCTTCACCACAAGAAGGACTTTGCCTGGTTTCAACTGGTTCAAGGAGGGACTCCCTGTTTGCTACAGGTGAAAAATTGCTAACCAGAGTCCCCTGCACCAACTCCTGAAGAAATCAACCAGCTGACCACTGCCCAGTGGCCAAAAAGGAGTTTGCACCAGGTGCATTCTGGTGGTTGTAGTCGACACCCCCAAGGATCATCTCAGAGCTTCTGGACCCTTGGGGTGAGCTGTAGACCCCAAAAGAACCTTAAAAGAAAATCTGGGAGAAGACCCAGAAGTTTGGAGAAGTTTGGCAAACTTTAAAAAAAAAGCTCCATAGAGCGACCGACCTGCCACAGCAACTCTAGCCAGCTTGCCTCAACCGCGACCCAGCCATATTTGCGGGTTCATCTCAGTGAAGAAAATCTCCAAAAAAGAGACTAAGCCCGAACGTACAAAGTTGACCGGGACTTCCCAGCCAGCGTTTCCGAGGAGGGCTCCAAGGACGTCGGATCAAGATTCAGGTTTACCCCGGTCAAAGGATTTTCACCTCGAAAAAACGACTAATTCCGAAGGTAAAAATCTCCACCGAGGATTCCCGCAACGGTCAGATTGGACTGGCAGGTTCGTCCCGCTGAAGAAAATCTTCAGAAAAACGACTAAGTGCAAAGGTAAACTTTTGACCGAGGCCTCCCATGGCCTGTAGCCGAGCCGGGCTCCATCGCGGTCGGCCTTAAACTTTGACTTTGCCCTGGTCAAGGTGCAACCAGATGACCCGATTGACGCTTTTTGTTTCTAGGTGCTAAAAAACAATAATTCTTTAAAAATTCATATCTCCGGTTCCCCTCATCCCATTTTATTCGTTTTTGTGTCATTTTAAAGATATTTTAAAGGATTTTTAAACTGTTACCTGTGTTTTATTTAATTACTGTTTTGTGATATTTGAATGCTTTACACTCTGTCTCCTAAGTTTAGCCTTGTTGCTTGTTGCCAGCTACCAAGGGTTGAGCTGGGTTTAATTTACTGAGACCTAACTGGACCTAAGTGGAGGTTGGTGGCCTATTGCTAAGTGTAGGTACCTACCTGCCCTTACCAATAACCCAATTTCCAACAGATAACAATTAGATTCTCTCTGATTTACAGTACAGCTTTTATACCTTTCTAGAGGCTTGAGGAGGATTGAACAGGGACTTAGGGCCAGATGTAGCAAAGGGATTGCGCCTCGCGAGGTGCAAATGCCTCTTTGCTATGCAGAAATGCATTTTGCGAGTCGGATCCGACTCGCAAAATGCATTTCCAACTCGCAAATAGGAAGGGGTGTTCCCTTCCTATTTGCGACTCGCAACGCGGTCGCAAATGGAATCGCAGTTACCATCCACTTGAAGTGGATGGTAACCCACTCGCAAACGGAAAGGGGTCCCCATGGGACACCTTCCCCTTTGTGACTGGAAACAAAATTATTTTTTCAGAGCAGGCAGTGGTCCAATGGACCCCTACCTGCCCTGAAAAAATCCGAAACTAAAGGTTTCGGTTATTTTTTCAAAGTGCAGCTCATTTTCCTTTAAGGAAAACGGGTTGCACTTTGAAAAAAAAAACTGCTTTATTAAAAAGCAGTCACGGACATGGTGGTCTGCTGTCTCCAGCAGGCCACCATCCCCGTGAGTGCCCATACTCACAATGGGGTCGCAAACTGCGACCCACCTCATTAATATTAATGAGGTGGGTCTTTGCGACCCCATTGCAAGTAGCAGAAGGTGTCTGAGACACCTTTCTGCATACCAAATTGCGACTTGCAATTTGCGAGTCGCAGGGACTCGCAAATTGCAAGTCGCAATTTGGGAATTTGCTACATCTGGCCCTTAATCTCAATCTGGTAATTGGAAAGTATTACTTAACTAAGAACAGCCATCTGTTCTTAGCATTTGTTGATTTATCTAGCATGTTTCACTGTGTTTTGCATGACAAATGTACTATTCTAAGGAATTGCCTCTTTTTGCATGTTTACCACGGCACTTGGACTGATGGTGCTGGATTTTTTACTCTGAGTGTGCACTGAGGTCTTCTAATCAGACCTCAATGCCAGTGCTCCGCCCTACACAAATTGCATGTCAAATTGGATAAACTCAATTGGCAAGGACTGGCTTACTTATAAGTCCCTAATGTATGGTACTCAGGGCATGTAAAGCAGAGTGTCCACTCAGGGATGCAGCACTGTTTGTGCCATGCTGTGTGCAACAAGGTACAAAATGGCCCTGAGCCTGCCACTGCAGACTGGAAGGACAGTGTTTTCACTGCCAGTTCAGCTTTGCCATTCACTCCAGTGGCAAAGCCATCCTATTCCTCAACACTAAATGCATATCTCCTCTAAGGAAGGCCTACAGAGCCCTATGGTAGGGAGCTGTACTTTGATTATAAAGACATTTAATTTTGATATGTCTTAGCAGCAACACTTCCCATTTGTTGTTTTGCTGCAGACTACTAAACTGAGTCATGTAAAGTATCAAAATTAGTTGTGGCATTAAACCTGACCTGTTGCCCAGGTCAAATTTAAAACCACTGTTAAAGATAAGCAACTTTTAGAAAGCCTCAG
Source organism: Pleurodeles waltl (assembly GCF_031143425.1). Taxonomy (NCBI): domain Eukaryota; kingdom Metazoa; phylum Chordata; class Amphibia; order Caudata; family Salamandridae; genus Pleurodeles; species Pleurodeles waltl. The sequence continues at coordinate 946,460,332 of NC_090439.1, read as the reverse complement.
AAAGGCCCTGACACACAGAAAGGTTTCTGACTGCGTGGGGAGATGTGTGAACGACTCCCCAGCATAGAAAAAGGCAGTTGCCACAGTGAAAGGAGTCGCCTCTTCCCCCAGGATGGGTATTCAAGGACGTCAGCCCAAAAGTCGTGCTTCAAAGATGAAGCCGTCTTTGTAAGCGATGTAATGGCAACACCCCTGAGCAAAATGCCTTTTGTTTCTGCAGACAAATTGTAGACAGGGTCAAGGAGGGAAATCTCACCCCCAAACCGGTCCTACCATGGGCATGTAGACCTCTGGTAGCTACACCTTTATGGTGGGCTACCTATCTCCTAATGGCAAGAAGGATCATGTCACCTTGAAAGGGGCAAGACTGTGGCACTCTGGGCTAGTCAGATACCACACATAACAGAACTTTCATCACTAGATAAGAGGGAACACAGTAGCCCATTGACTAGTGACCACAGGGTCCCCTCAGGGCACGTTCCTGGGATAAATATGGCACACCTGCCACTTTGACCCTCATATCATAGTTGAATCAGTGAAAGGACCGAAGAAGAACTGTACATCTTCCCTTGAACCGCCTACTGCCACGTAGAGGACACCTAGGGTCCCCAATCATTGTGACCAAATACATCCCACTTCAACCGTGGACAGAGAAGCACCCAAAAAGACACTCCCATCACCCGCATCACAACCAGAGCATCTTTTAAGTATCCTTTGCCTGCATCACTCAACATTGGGACCACTACATTGTCTACGGCGGTTGTCCTGTAAATTTTGAACTTTGCTTAAAAAATGCTCTAGTGAACAGGTAACTGTCCAAAGTGTCCAATCTGACCCTCTAGACTTCTATCCTGCTAGAAATGGTCATCCAACCCAGCCGAAGTTGTCAAATTAACTCTTTCATACTTTTCAAAATATTCAAAAGTTTTCATTGATCAATACTTGTTTGTGGTTTCATTTAACCTAATAATAGCCTTGAACACCCTGATTGATTTTGTTTATCAAGGTCTCTAAAAATTCCTAAACATACAATTTATTTTTACACACTGGTGTCTTCTTTCTTGCGTGTGTTGTTGCTTTTTTATTTTGTTGTTTGGTGCTGTTAAATGCTTTACACAATGCTCCTTTACTAAGCCTTACTGCTCGTAGCCACAGCTACCCAAGGTTGAGCTTAAGGATAAGTAAATGTACCTAATGTGACCCAGAGATATTTGTGAGTAAACTTCACGATAAGGTCCCACAGCCATATCATATAGTACACCAAATCCTCTCAACTATCATGTCAGAGATTGGAGAAGACCCATCGATACTATCTTTCCTTCAAAAGATGTATTTGAGGAGGATGGGAAGGGTAAGTTATGGTCTTGGGGCAAATGTACTTGTACATTCAGCATACAGAGAGGGGTTGGGCAGAGTTTTGTCCCTGCCCATTTTTTGTTTCTTTTCTTTACTTTGTATATTAACATCTTAGGCACTGCTTTGACACAAAACTGAAGGGATCTCCTCAGATTGAGCATCGCCCAATACCTGCCCTGCTCTATGCTGATGATGCAGCCCTCGTGTAATATACCCACTTGGGCCTACAGCAGTTACTCACCTGCTTTGTTAACCACATTCAGAATTTGAGCCTAATGTGAAGCAGAGAAAAACATTGATGAGGACATGTGGGAAGAAAGCCATGAAGTGTCATGATTTTAAGGCTGAAGATGTCAAGTTGAGTTTTACTTTTACTTTTCATTATTTGGGGATTTTTTTTGAGGCGTGTAGCTCTTGGAAATGGGCCACTAACACCAGGAAGTTGCACCATATGAAAGCCTCTTCAGCACTGCTAAATTTTGCTACCAAACTTAGCAAAAGACCTTTGAGAGAAATGCTATTTATTTATAAGGCCAGGGATGTGTCGACAGCTTTGCAAGGGGTGAGAGATTTGGGATATAGCAACATCAACCCCCCTCCCATTGGTAAAGAATGTCTCCTTTAGGAATCTCCTTTAGGTCCCTAAGGGCTGCACTTCCTTTGACTGTAATTTTGAACTTGGGGGCCCCTTTTTTAACCAATACTATTAATATGATTCGTATTCAATGGATTTAGTTATGGCACAACATTTGGATCTGTGAAGACACAGTATTAAATCGAAAGATCATTAATCATCGTTTTACACTGTCCTTGTCTCACCAAATTCCCTGGCTGAACTTTGTTAAACAGATTTGCTTAGAATCAGAATGTGCAGAATATATTTTGAGAAACCTTACATATAACAGCTCATTTGTAGGAGGGAGTTTAAAACGTTGGGCACGATAAGGTAAACTTAGATGTTTGGTCTAAAGTTAGACCAAAAGCCTGAGTTTACAAGTTAGGGAATTCACAAAGGGCATTTAGGAGTACTATCTTTCTGTCCACACTCGGGGCGCAGTGCCCCTACCTTAGTGGGTGGCACAATACATGCTGCAGGTTCACTAGCAGCATTTAATTTACATTCCCTGGGCATATAGTACAGCACATTACTAGAGACGTAGTAAATTAAAATGCCAAACAGGTGTGAGCAAATGTTACCCTGTTTTAGAGAGCCAGCACAATCACTTTAAAACTAGTTAGCAGGGCTAAACAGCACAGGGTCCTAATAGCAACAAAAATGAATTCAGCAACAATAAGAGGTCAAAGGCAAACAGTTTGAGGGAAAACCACCCTAATCTGTTTCCTAAAGCCAACAAAAATCAATTCAGCAAAAATAGGAAGGTGAAGGTAAACAGTTTGAGGGAAGATGACTGTGAAGGGTACAGGTGTAACAAACCATTTTCTGGTGATATAAAATTTTACTACATGTATCAACCCAAAAATACTAACTGACTCAATGACTTTTATCAAATGTTGGATATTTGCAGTGATTAATTTGTACCAATGGTCTCCTTTGGCACACATTTCTGGAAAGTGGAACTTTTTGGCCCTGTTGAGCATTTTCTCGAACATATACAAATTTTAGACCCTACATGGCCCCAAGGCTGGAGTAGACAGAGAATGTCAGTTATAGTGACTCTAAGAGCTCAATAGCATTGTGAGAGATTTGTCTAGATTTGATACAGGCAGAGATGAAGATACACACAACTGATGGTATATGTCAGGGTAATTCTAGACTCCCAGACTGATACCCTTACTATTTCAGTTAAGGAGACCACTTAAATCATAGATGAAGATACACACAACTGATGGTATATGTCAGGGTAATTCTAGACTCCCAGACTGATAACCTTACTATTTCAGTTAAGGAGACCACTTAAATCATTCCTCTTTAGGAATTGCTTACTGGGAACAACATCTTGAGGCTAAGTCTAATAACATTTAGAAGGAGAAATAGCACATAGGTGAAACTGCCACCTCTTGAATAATGTTTAACTATATTGCCATATTACCATTTTCCCTTCATGGGTCACGTTCCATATTTACAGAGGGAATTTACTGCAGTCATATTGAACTCTGAGTTTCTTATGTTTACAACATATAGCGCTGAACTCTTTTGGGCTTGACAGTTGCTGAAACCTGTTTCCCAAGACATGATGGGAATGAGTGAATTCCCACAGTATGTAATGCTTGCTTTTTCCTTTTATCAGTGGCAAATATAATATATTTATATTAGTCGAACACCGCATAATTTTCCATAAACTAAGGACCCTGGACACTACAATAACCCACCTTTGAAAAAAAGATCTCCATAATATCTCCTTCTATCATGAGCTTATTCAGGCAGGTACGTTACCTGTTTTTAATGATGTGCAGACCCTGTGATAAATCATGCTAGCACTGGTGTGTGAGGGTCCTGTATCCTAATAAGAGGTTTCTTTTTACACAGGTTAGGCTGCCATGTCCAACTGTTAAGGAAAGGTTTGCCATACTTTATGTGGTTGATGAGTCTAATATGCAGCCTACTACTGAGACTCGAACTATATATATCTATACCTGTGAATGACCCTGAGTCACACCACAATGATTGTTTCTTTAATATCCTTTATTGGAATCCTCTACGTTCTTAATTCCTCATAACACATTCAAGAGTACTACTTATCTTCTACTATCAACAGCCTTCCACTACCTCTCATGAATAGGTCTGCAAAACACAATTAACAAAAATAAACTAAGAAATAATCTAATGTAAACTCAACAACAGAAGGATGAAAATTTGACAGTAATAACAGTAATGGAGCATGAAATATCACATATATTGGCTTCACAACACATTGCAATCATACCCACATTCGCTTTCTGACAACTACATATTTATACATGCATGTAATATTTGCATTTCACAAATATAGCCAAAAGGCAGTGGAGAATTTTATAGGATCAAAGGAAATGAAAGTTTCCGTGAGTGATTGCAGGGATAGTTGTATTCTAAGCACCAAATTGGACAGTTACTGCATCATGATGAAGTGATCTGTAAAGTAGTGTCTTCAACTCCTTCTTAAGTAGGAGAAGGGTTGGAATGTTCCTTATAGACATTCGGATCTCACTCTTGAACCTGGGTGCATGAAAGGAGAGGGCATTTTTAGAAATGGGGCTTTTGGTTGGCTAGGGTAAGCTCCTGAGCCAGGCAGAACCCACCCACTCTAGTCAGGGCGGGGGCTACACACCCAGGATAACCTCTGCTCACCCCCTTAGTAGCTTGGTACGAGCAGTCAGGCCTAACCCTGAGGCAATTTGTAAAGGGTTTGCACAACACACACAATACACGGGACACAATATCCCCACAACATATGAAACACAACACCAAGTTATATAAAACAAAGTGTTTTGTACACAACATCATTAGACCAAACATAGCATGTTAGTAATACCCTGCTACTTAAGCACATTACACAGCACTGTTACTCTGCAAAAACCATCAGTAGTCACATATAACACACAGGCTACTCATTATTCTGCAACATAGGCAGTAATCAGGAAAAACATTACTACAATAATGCACATGTCACAATAAAACACATAGATTAAGTAAACACATAGGTTACTGATTATTCTGCCATGCTAGTGATAGTCATGTGGTCATTATTAAGAGAATGTACAGGTCAGGATGAACATACCCTCATAAAAGCCTAGGCATCATAATGAATGAACCCAGGGTGAAAACATTACCCAATATGCGTCTGTCATTATGAACATACTATCAGGCTGGGTAAGACATTATCCTAATTGTCTCAGACCTAGCTGAAACATATAGGACCAGGGCGCCTGGGCTCCTATTATGGATAATACAGTGGATCTCCTTCCACTATGCTCACCACAGGAGCTCTGGAGCTACTATTACTGCAATTACGGTAATGGCCGGCTTCGGCAGGGACAGGTCCTGAGAGGAGGATTCCCTCTCCCACCCTGCCCCCGCATGAAGGATATCCAAGAAAGGGAAGGGAGGGCACCAATATTCCCCCATGGTCAGGGAAGGAATATCCCACTGCATGCCGCAACCCGCAGTGCGGCTCGGGTTCTCCTTGTGGTCTGGGGGCCGCACTCTTATCGAAATTGCACCACAGTACCTGTTCAGCCGCTGTTTCTCACCTCCTACTTCTCCCCGGCACTTACAGGCCCGGTTATATGGCTCAGTCTGCGGTGGTGACTCAGTAATTGGAGGTTCGGGGTTGTACCCCCAGGGCACCGAAGCGAGTGCGCCTCACGTCGTGCAGAGACAGCTATGGCTGTTTGCAGCTGCTCCTCCTACTTCCTGGCCCCCCACCACTCTGGGGGGGATCAATTTGGTTCTCTCTTGGTAGGCCACGGGAAAACTGAAGGTAGCGCTCACCAGTGCCAGAGGCCCGCATGAAATCCAGTGCTTCCCTCGGCACCAGGACTGGAAAGGGATGCACTCCTAAAGGAGAAGGGCCCTGTGCTTCTGGGCTTTTGGAGGGAAGGGGACAGGGTGCACATCACCCAGCCCCTGGGGACACGGGAAGGGGTCCTGGGTGGCAGGGACCAGCAATCAGGCCAGCACAAGGTTCCAAAAGCAATGGCAGTCCCTCTCAAGGACCTGGCAGGTCAAAGGTCAGCACAATAGCAGCAGTTCCAAGACAGTTCCTGGCGAGTCCTGCCAGCAACATCCAGTGTCCAGGTCATTCCATTAGTGCGTCTCCCTTTGTGGGGAAAAATCCCCTGTACTTATACTCAGTTTTGCACAGTGTTAAGAAAAAGGTGGAGGGGAGGTTCCAACCAGTTCCAACTGGTTCCAGGAGTGTCCCCTCTCTTCTCCAGCACAGGCTGCAGACATCAGTTGGGGGTAAATAAGCCCTTTGTGTGAGGCCATGGCACAGCCTTTACAGATGCATCCGAGCCCCGCCTCCCCTTCTTTCAGCCCAGAAAGGCCACTCAATTTGTAGATGCACCTCTGTGACACCTCCACCCTCCCTGTGTACAGGCTGTCTGAAAAGTATGTACAAAGTCCAGCTCTCACTCTGCCCAAACATGGATTGGAGTAAAGCTGCAAAACACCAGAGTCATAAGCACAGAGAAATGCTCACTTTCTAGAACTGGCGTTTCTATAATGGTAATAAACAATCCACATACACTAGTAAGCAGCATTTCTCACTACCATTACAACCATACCAAACATGACTAAGCTACTCCTCATAAATCAGTCAGTACACCCTAGACATTAGGCAGGGCACAGGGCATTTCCAATGCAATCCTATGAGAAGGTAGCACTCACAGCAGTGAGAGACCAAATAGGTTGTTTGTCACTACCAGGACAAGCCACGAACCAGGCACGTCCGGCCTTCTACCTACATAGCACCCTGCTCATAGGACTAGCTATTGCCCACCTTAGGGGTGATTTACATGTAGTAAAAGGGGAGCGTCAGGCCCAGCAAGTACATATAGATGCCAGGACTCACTGTCAGTAAAACTGAGCACATAAGCCTTGTGCTAGCAGGCCTGAGGCATGTTTGAAAGGCTGATTCGGTGGGTGGTGCAAGCAGCGCTGCAGGCCCACTAGTAGCATTTAATTTACAGGCCCTGGGTATAGAGATACCACTGTACAAGGTAAATTAAATGTGCCAATCAGGTATAAGCCAATCATACCAAGTTCACAAGGGAGAGCACATGCACTTTAGCACTGATTAGCAGTGATAAAGTGACCAGAGTCATAACGTCAGCCAAAAAGGGACAGACAAATTAGGAGGAGAAGGCAAAAAGTTTGAGGAAAGACCCTGTAGAAAGTGCCAGGTCCAACAGGCATGTTTTTTTTCCGTACCCATTTGTCTTCAGCCTCACTGTGATCTAGCTGTCTGTAAGATGCCTCTGTGGGGCCAGGGTGGAATTTGAGATGTCATGGAATAAGATGTTTCCAACATCAGAAAAAAGAGTGCAAAGACTTAGCAGCCATTCTGAAGTGTATTTCTGGGAAGGAAATTTTTAATTTCTTTAGAAGAAAGAGTTGTTACCAGTCAATCTTAGTTTTCATTGCCAGGTGTTCCTAGAGGGTAAGGTCTGTGTCCATTGTGAATCCTAATCAGATGGTGTTGGGTGAAAGTTGGGGTTCAAATCAGTATAGATTATTGTCATTGAGCCTGGTTTATCTAGTTCTTGTTTGTTGTCCTTAGTGACTTGCTGTAATTCTGTTTTGTTGTGGCTGAGCTTCTGGGAGGTGCTGGACATTCATGTGCATAGAGGATGCAGACAGTATTTAACACAATATACATGTGGAACCGTGTAAACTTCTAGTTAGAGATGTATGTTGTCAGTATAATGGTAAAATGTAATGCTGTTATTTTTTTGCAAAACGGCTACAGGTAGAGGTTGAAGGTGAGAGAGGACAAGATGGAACCCTGGTGACTCCACAGATGATATGTATCCTCTGAGACCAGGGGGTGCCTATGCAGACAGACTTATGTCAGTTGGATGGACAGGAAACATTTTTGCTAGGGGAAACTGTGTAATATCTATTCTAACAATGTGTTTATTGTTATGCACAAAAATGTTTGCACATGTTAGTCGTCATTCTTTACTGCAATATGAGTATAAAGCCAATGTCATGTGGAAACTGTATTTGTACCACAGTAAATGTCCACCAAACCATAGACACAATTCACTATGGTACATATGAGCACATGCGCAGCATAACTAAATGTTGCACTTGTCAGAAGGGAATCCGACTTATAAACTTTAAAATGTAACATTAAAAAAACCAAGAAAAAAATTGCACCGCGAGTATTGAATGTTTGGGGTTAAACTTGACCCTCATATGATTTCAGACTGACCCAAATGAAAATGAATTTGAGACGCTCCACTGGGGTAAGGTTACAGTCGATATCTGATGAAGTCCTCTCATAGCCCGCTAATCATTGGACATCGTCCTGCTGAACCCACTGGTTTTGGAGAAAAAAGCTCTGAATGGGAGACAGAGTATTCCATCCACCAAGATCATAATCAGGCCAATAATCTTTTTAATGGAGCTCAAACTACTGCAATTGAGCAAGCCTGGAGCTGTATCCAATGAAGTACTTCCAAATTTGGCCACTATTGCCGTGAGAATCCAGGGAAGCTCTGGAGGTTTTGTAACTCCAAAATTTTTTCCATCTTTTCAGAGTTTCTGGAGCAGCTTCTAAACTTCTAAAGTTTCCAGGTCCTCATAGACAGCACTTTTGGGCCAAAACTCACTTCAGTAGGGTCCATTATAAGAACAGTTGCTGCTGGTTAGCTGGGCACTTTCGAAAAAAAGGACTCTTGCAGATTGCATATCCCTGTAGCTTACCGGGGATCAGCCAACTGTATATTGGAGTGCATTTTGTAGTCTTCTGTACAAGTTGAAGAAGTTCCAGTCTTTCAAGTCTCCAAACAAGTCACAAACAGCAAGTCTAGATGTCTTCTTTCCATCCACAGTTCTACACAGTATTTGCTTGGGATGTATTTGAGGACATTTGTAGGATTCATTAGCTAGTGGGCAGAGTGACTGCTGAATTCTCTGTAACCAATGTGAAAAACATTCCCAAGAGCAATCCTTTCACATTTGCAGCTCATTTTGTATGACTTAATAAAAATACAGAGCACTATTCCCAGTTAAATCAAAGATAGCACAACCTTGTTGCCCTAGGAGGTGGCTTGTGTGCCAGCCAGGTGTGTGTTTAGGAAAATGAGCTGCCCCCTCCTCCTCAGCTACAGGAAGCTGCTTCTGGGATCAGCTCCACTTTCCCTGGGCCAGTCCCCATCTGGCTACAGAGTTGAGGAAGTAAAGGGGTTCTCTTCACTAGGTCTCTGTTTACACATAAGTATAAATTGCCAAGCCTCACCTGGCCTATTTCAAGTTAATGAAGTTCCTGAAATCATCAAAGGTGGCATTTTTTGGGCTGATAAGTGTCACATACCTCATAGCCAGGCCTTCTGACCAAAAATCCTAAGCCATTGTATCCAGTCTGGGAGCAGTTTTCATAACTCATTAAGGGAAAGAACTGACAGACTTGTTCTAGGAGCAGCTGATTCATGTTTTAATTAACATTAAAAGTAGTATTTTAACTAATCACGTAGCTTGTCCCAAACCAAAGTTAATAGACGTATGATTTTATTCTGAACTTTAGTTTTCCTCATAGGACATTTACATCCTTTCCCAGTTGAAATATCTTTTGGAGGCTAGTCACTGTGGGTATATGGTAACACTAAATTCTTGTTTGTTCCATCATTAAAAACTACACACACTGCATTTATAGGATACTAGGTCTATGTAGGGGTGACTTATTTAATATTTCAAATTAGGGTTGTTTTTCATCAAAAAATGTTATTTTCATACGGTCACATGCAGGTTTAAAGTTGCAGGAGTAAGGCTGTGCAGGTAGACCTCAAGCCATGTTTTATTTTCAGTCTAATGCACAAAATGCCCTGCAGTCCACAGGTGACATTTAACTTTTTCATGTCATTAATGTAAGTTCCAACATGATATACTTTGGTCTTGCTGGGAAGTTAACTAAGCCGATCGGGAATTACCAAATTTTACAATCTTTTAAGAGTCAGAGCAGATACACTGTGGCACTGAGAGCAGTGCACTAGTATTTAGAGTTAATAAAAGCAGAAATATCAGTCATCAAAAAATGGAGGTGACCACACAGAATAGGCACTTTCTCACTGTGCTGAACTCACTGGCCTTTATAATATTTAGTAAAAAGCACCATGTTTTGTATCACCTTGCACCATTCAAGTGCTAAGTCAAAATATTGGTAAATCTTCTCTAATTTTGTTAAAAAATAAACATTTAATAAAAGAAGCCAAGTCATATCAGGAGAGGGGAGGAAAATGGGATCAATGGGAACAAAATAGTGAATCTACAGTTGAAATCAAGTAACCTTGATGGACCACGTTGACTTAACTCTCGAAACAGTAATGAAGTTGCAGTGTGCTTGCTTGTAGATGCAAGATTTGGCATCAGTTCTCCATCTAGATAGAAATGAACAGCTCATTAGAAAGTTTTGATTTTCTTGGCCAAAGCTGAACAGCAAAGTCAGTTCTAGTTATCAAGTCTGTGACTCAAAACTGTTCTAATGTGTTGTGGCTCTAGGATGCAGAAAATAGCAAGCCAAGCTATGAGAGGCAGTTTGTCAATGAGTGATTGGTCATGGGTGAACATGGATCAAAGATATGTGGCTCAAAGTGTAGCCATGACAAACTTTCTGAATGAGTGCCTGTGGGAGGCTGGCTTATAGTGGGTACCTGATGGTACTTACACCTTGTGCCAGGTCCATGTATCCCTTATTAGTAGATTAGTTGTGTTCTAGCAGCTTAGGCTGATAAAGGTAGCTATAGCAGAGCAGCTTAGGCTGAACTAGGAGACATGCAAAGCTCCTACTATACCACGCATATCATATAGATACTCTATCATAAGAAACACAATAGTCAGGGTTACTAAAAATAAAGGTACTTTATTTTAGTGACAATGTGACAAAAATATCTCTGAGGATATACTACCTTCGGAGGTAAGTAAAATACACAAAATATACACCCCAACCAAAATCAGGTAAGTAAAACAGTCAGAAAGTAGTGCAAACACTGTAGAATACAATAGGATGCAGTAGGCCTAGGGGCAACACAAACCACATTCTCAGAAGGTGGAATGCGAACCACAAGTGGACCCCTGGGCTAGTGTAGTGTGTAGACGGTCGCTGGGAGTGTAAGAAAACACTAAGGTTGTCCAAGATACCCCACCCCAAGACCCTGGAAAGTAGGAGTAAAGTACTACTATTTCCCCAGAAACACACTAAAGTCGTGATAGAGGATTTTACAAATACCACAACAGACTGCAAAGCACTGAAGATGGATTCCTGGACCTGAGGACCTGAAAAGGAAGGGGACCAAGTCCAAGAGTCGCGAAAGTGTCCACGGGGGGCAGGAGTCCAATAAATCCTGGATGAAGGTGCAAAATGGCTGTCTCTGGATGGAAAAAACGGAAGATTCTGCAACAAAGAAAGGTGCTAGGAACTTTTCCTTCATGCAGAAGGTTTCCCACGGAGTGCTGGAGGATGCAGAGTTGTTTCTTTGGCAAAAGACCGCAAACAAGGCTTGCTAGCTGCAAGAGTTGCAGTTGAACAAAAAGGGTGCTGCCCGGGCACAGGAAGGACCAGGATGTTGCCACTTGAGATAGGAGACAGAAGGGACCCTTACCAACGTAGAGAGCCAATGCACAAGAAGATAGCACCTTCCCAGAAGTCCTTGAAAATGGGTTCAAGAAGTCTGAACACAGCAGTCATCTCAACACTGCAAAAGAGGGTCTCAAGAAGCCGGAAATCAACTCAGGGAGTTGTGCAATGCAGGACAGAGTGCTGGGGACCTAGGCTTGGCTGTGTATGAAGGATTTTGTGGAAATGTGCACCGAAGCCCTAGCAGCTGCAGTTCATGCGGTGCACAGGATTACTGTCTGGAGAGGGGAGGCAAGGATTAACCTCCTCCAAATTTGGACAGTTGGACCACTGGACAGTCTGGGTCACTTGGGGCCACCACCTGGGTTCCAGGGGCCATGCTCCTCAGGATGAGAGGGGTCCCAGAATACCAGTGACACTGAAGTTTGGTGCCTGCTGAAGCAGGTGGAAGATTCCGTCGACCCACAGGAGATTTCTTTGTGGCTTCCAGTGCAGGATGAAGGCAGGCAGCCCCCAAAGCATGCACCACCAGGAAACAGTCAAGAAAAACAGCAAGATTAGGCACTACTATGTCGCTGGTAGTCTTCTTGCTACTTTGTTGCCGTTTTGCAGGCGTCCTGGAGCAGTCAGCAGTCGATCCTTGGCAGAAGTTGAAGAGAGAGGTGCAGAGGAACTCTGGTGAGTTCTTGCAAGTCATTATCTGAGGAAAAGCCCACTGGAGAGACCTTAAATACCCCTCAGAGGAGGATTGGCCACTTAGTCAGGTACGCACCTATCAGGAGGGGTCTCTGATGTCACCTGCTGGCAGTAGCCACTCAGAGGCCTCCAGAGTGCCCTCACACCACTGGATCTAAGATGGCAGAGGTCTGGGACACACTGGAGGAGCTCTGGGCACCACCCTTTGGGTGGTGATGGTCACTCCCCTTTACTTTGTCCAGTTTCGTGCCAGAGCAGGGACTGGGGGTTCTCTGAACCGGTGTTGACTGACAAGGAGGGCACCATCTGTGCCCTTCAAAGCATTTCCAGAGGCTGGGAGAGGCTACCCCTCCCCAGCCTCTAACACCTATTTCCAAAGGGAGAAGGTGCAACACCCTCTCTTGCAGGAAATGATTTGTTCTGCCTTCCTGGGACTGGGCTGCCCAGATCCCAGGAGGGTCGAACCCTGCCTGTGGGGTGGCAGCAGCGATAGCTGCAGAGAAAACCCCAGAGAGCTGGATTAGCAGTACCCAGGGTCCATAGTGGAGCCCCGGGGAGGCATGGGATTGGCACCCCAATACCAGATGTGGCATAGGGGAGACAATTCCATCATGTTAGACATATTACATGGCCATATTCAGAGTTATCATTGTGAAGCTACATATAGGTATTGACCTATATGTAGTGCACGCGTGTAATGGCGTCTCCGCACTCACAAAGTCCAGGGAAATGGCCCTGAACTATGTGAGGGCACCTTTGCTAGTGCAAGGGTGCCCTCACACTTAGTAACTTTGCACCTAACCTTCAAGTGAAGGTTAGACATATAGGTGACTTATAAGTTACTTAAGTGCAGTGAAAATGGCTGTGAAATAGCGTGTGCGTTATTTCACTCAGGCTGCAGTGGCAGTTCTGTGTAAAGGTTTGTCTGAGCTCCCTATGGGTGGCAAAAGAAATGCTGCAGCTCATAGGGATCTCCTGGAACCCCAATACCGTGGGTACCTAGGTACCATATACTAGGGAATTATAAGGGTGTTCCAGTATGCCAATAGAAATTGGTAAAAGTGGTCACTAGCCTATAGTGACAAATGTAAAGGCAGAGAGAGCATAAGCACTGATGTTCTGGTTAGCAGAGCCTCAGTGACACAGTTAGTCACTACACAGGTACACACATTCAGGCCACAAACTATGAGCCCTGGGCTCCTCGCTAGCAGGATCCCATTGCGACAGGCAAAAACAAACTTACATACATGTAAAAATGGGGGTAACATGCCAGGCAAGATGGTACTTTCCTACAGTGCCTTTTCTTGTTAAGTATGTAGTTCAAATGTCATTCGGCCAAATTGGTCTATCTTGATTGGCATCCAGACGTGAGGGTCTCTGTATATTGTTTATATATCAATGTATAGGTTTTTGGTTTCTTCTGTATTAGTTGCACTGAGCCAGACAGTCTTAAACATTTCTCTAGAGAGTTGCCTATGAGCACAGGCACTTATAAGCCCCATCAGAACTAAGGGTTATTGGGGCAAGTTCTTCCATTTCAGAGCATCACTTTTTAACAGTAAAGCTCTTCTCAGATGCTGTTCTGTCTGTCTCCCCTGGTTTCACCTACTACCATACTGAAATCATGGGCTAAAACTGATAGGACTCCAAGTAAGAAGAAATCTATCTGCCCAGACCTTGCTTCTGCCCCTTCTACGTATAACCATAATGAAAGACAAAACACAAAAGGATAGTGATTATTCACCTAGAGTTTATGGCAGCAATAAAAAAGAAAGAGATGTGGAAAAGCAACAGCAGCCAGTTAAGACATTTTATAGATAGAGTTGGTGGCAAGAGGTGTATAAGAAAAATGTTTTCTTGCATTGCCCCTTTATATTTAGTTAACAAGCAATTGACAGATTATATTTTCACTGTTTACAGAAATGTTGTTGATATAGTTCTCACATAAATCTGACTAAATATTTAGCAGGTGATAGCTAAACCGTTCCACAGTAGCAGAGCCTCCGGTCCCTCACAAATAATTGTGTCATGCACATGCCTTTATCCCTGGGCACAGTGGCTAAGTGACCAGTTACAATGAAGGAAAAGAAGAATTCCCAATTAGCTGTCAAATGACTGTGGAGAAAGTGACCAAGCTTTGCCTTTAATCAGTAGAACAGACTCTTGGTCCATGGGCTAAGAGAGACACATTTTCTTGCTGACTCACAAGTTTAAAGGAGTCTTGCTTTTGAACAAAAGGACTCTGCTTGCTACTGTCCTTTCTCTTCTTAGGCTCGTTAGTTCAGAAAGGCCTAGAGACAGGTGGAGCTGAATCTGCCTTGGAGAAAAGCAGCACACCATTTGCAACTGAATGCTTGTTTGGGTACTGGGCTAAAACTTCCCAGGAGCCTTTTTAGATCTGTAAAGCATGTGGGGCCAGATGTATCACGTTATTAGATTACCTAATTGCGATTGTTTGCGAATCGCAATTAAGTAATCGCTATTGGAATGTATGAAACTCCAGGAGTTTCATGCTGCGATTCGCAAGGGCTCGCAAATGGACCTACCTCATCAATATTTATGAGGTAGGTAGCAATTTGCGAGCCTTGCGAATGGCTACAATCACAAGGATGGTGGCCTGCTGGGATCAGCAGACCACAATGTCTGTAACTGCTTTTCAATAAAGCAATCTTTTTTTTTTAATGCAGCCCATTTTCCTTAAAGGAAAACGGGATGTGTTTAAAAATGAAAAATGAAAAGTTTTCTTTTCATTTTTTAAGAGTAGGCAGTGGTCCATGGGACCACTGCCTGCTGTTAAAAAACGTTTTTGCATGCATTCACAAAGGGGAAGGTGTCCCTATGGCCATCTGCCACATGGTCAAACAACAAGTAAGGAAACATTGACAACTAAGAATACTTGCATTCCTGGGATAGAAGCACAATGGGTAACTATACAAAATGGCCCCAGCCAAAGGGTCAAACAACAAGCAAGGAAGCATGGACAACAAAGAACACATGCAGGCCTTTGGCAAAAGCACAGTAGTTGACTACACAGAATGGTTGCCTGTCAACAAACAACAAGCAAAGTCTCCTGGACAATAAAGAACACATGCAGGTCTATGGCAAAAGCACACTGGCTGACTACACAAAATGACCGTGGACCACATGGTCAAACAACAAGCAAGGAGGCATGAACAACAAACAGCACATACTGCCCCAATGCAAAAGTACACTGGTCTACTACACAAAATGGCAACCGGCCACGTGGTCAAATAAAGAGCAAGTAGGCATGCACAACAAAGAACACATGCAGTCCTATGGCAAAAGAACACTGACTGACTATACAAACTGGCCATCGGCCACATGGTCAAACATCAACAAGCAAGGAGGCATGGACAACAAAGAACACATGCAGGCATATGGCAAAAGCACACTGGCTGTCCACGCAAAATGGAAGCTAACCACATGCTCAAAAACAAGCAAAAAGGCATGGACAAAAAGGACCACATACAGTCCTATGGAACAAGCACACTGGCTGACTACGCAAAATGTCGGTGGGCCACATGGTCAAATAACAAACAAGGAGGCATGGAAAACTAAGAACAAATGGAGGCCTATGGCAAAATCACAATGGGTGACTACACAAAATGGCCATGGGGTCAAACAACAAGCAAGGAGGCATGGACAACAAAGAACACATGAAGGCATATGGCAAAAGCACACTGGCTGACTATACAAACTGCCCGCTGGCCACATGGTCAAAAAACAACAAGTAAGAAGTCATGGAGAATGAAGAGCACATGTAGGCCTATTGCAAAAGCACATTGGCTGACTACACAAAATGGCCGTCGGCCACATGGTCAAACAACAAGCAATGAGGCATTAACAACAAAGAACACATGCAGGCCTTTGGCAAAAACACACTGGCTTACCACACAAAATGGCCGCCGGTCACATGGTCAAACAATATCCAAGACGGCATGGACAACAAAAAATACATGAAGGCCTATGACTACACAAAATTACAAAGACAAAGGCAAATAGGTGGCCTGTGACAAATGCACACACAGTCACACACACATTGGTCAGATGAAAGAAACATTGCAAACAATGAAGAAAACATCACTATTAATCCAGCAGTGCCAAAAATGAAAACTGAGTCAGCTACAAAAATGTGATAACACACATCCTCCCAAGGCATCAACAATATATTACCCCAACAAAACAAAATACATATTTTGCAGAAAAAAGTGAAATAAAAAAATACAAATTTTGCAATATTTAATCCAATGCCATCCTTGGCCTAAATCATAGATGTTTTAAAAATACATACACCACAAAGATGTTGTTTAATATACCCAATGACTAGTACTGGCTGCATGGCCCGTGGGTAGGCTAGGTCACATTGTAAAATAAATGAATAGTGTAAATTTAAAAAATGAATGGTGCAAATTTAAAAGAAACATATAGAGCACATACTTCTGGTCAGTGCAACATTTTCCCTTATAAAATCTAAAAATTTAAATATGAAAAAATACTTGTCCCTTACTGCAACTCCAGGCCACCAAACACAACCACATTAAAATGTAAAAAAAGTAAATATATACACAGGTGCATACACTCTATCTAACAACACTCTTAACGTTTTTACCTTATTTGTAATGTCACAAAAACAAAGTCCTTAATAAAATTAAATAAATATGTGCAGGAGGAATTGCAGACAGAGTTACCTTTCATCTCAAAATCTAAATGACCAGGAGATGGACAAAGCAGGGGGAGGAGCCTTCTAGACAGGAAAAGGAAGATGGAGTCTCTAGTCGCTTCCTCCTTGTTGAAATACAACATAATAAAGCTTTCACACTAAAAAACAACCTGAACCATCTGTTCAAAGAGAACATTAGTGCTAAGAGGTATTTTCAAGTTGATTTAGCTGCTTCTTAATTAGAAACTCTACTCAAGAAGCAGTCGCTTGCAATCATTAGCATCACAAAATTGTGCAGGAAGGCTCCATGGTGACTAGACCTTTCACTAACCGGTGGCAAGTATTACTCGCACTCACCCAGGCTCCTCACAATGTTCACGTGAACAATGGGAAAATAATTTCACCCTGCACCAATTGGTGACATTTGGCAGGAAATCCACATTATATGCATAACACGGAGTTACCAAATTCCACAAACTCCCGAAGCAGAATTAGATTTTCCTCCTGGGAAACACCTCATCCTCAGACTCCTTACCCCACTGAACTTTACCTTCCCAGACATTTTTCATTGAAATTTCTTCCAAGTCTGAAGGTAAGCCGAGACAAGGTCCAATCCACATCTTGCATCCAAACTACACTCCATCGTGTCGACCACAACCTTTGACTTTGGCTCTTTGCAAATACTTTTAATTTGGGTCTTATTAAGCCCATACAGGTGGCAACCTCTAACCATGGGTCAAATGCAGAAGGGAACATCTAATGGTACAAGCATTTCACCAACCTTTCGAATCTGCTGGAAACTGTTAATGTATGTGTGGGAGCAGCCATATGCTTTCAGCCCTCTAATGAAAAATATTTGCATACTGGTCAAAACTTCAACACATATATATGTTAACTTAACCAGATGTTTACTGTACTCATTTGAACTTGTACTCTAATCTTGAGTCTATGGGGCTCATTATGTTTTTGGCAGATTGCCCCGCCGCCAACCATGCTGGTGGTCAATGAAAGACTGCCAGTGTTGGCGGCCGGCATGCTGCCAAATTATCACGCATGGTGCCTCACCTCCATTGATGGCGGTGAGGCCCGCCATGTGCCATGCTGATGGTCGGTGATGAGGGTGGATGCTGGTCCACCCTCACTGTCACATCACTCCATACACAGCCATGCCTATAATAAAGAAGTTATAGGTGTGGCGGTGTATTGAGAGGCGGCGATGGCAGTGTAGCAGCATCCAGGGAGCCCGTTCCCTTCCGGAGCAGCGCAACGGAAAAGGTAAGTGCTGTCCGAGAGGGAAGGGGGGAGGGGTGTGTGTGTGTGAGTGTGTGAGTGCATGGGGGTGTGCATGAGTGTATGGGGGAATGTGTGTCTGAGTGCATGTATGCGTGTGTGCATGTACATGAATGGGTGTATGTGGATGTGAATGATTTGGGTGTAGGGGGACGTGTCTGTAGGTGTGGGGAGTGGGGGAAGGTGAGGGTCTGGTGGGGGGACCTACATGGAGTTTTGGGGGTGGAGGGTTGGGGGGTCGGTTTTTGGGGATCGGGGGTGGTGGGTGGGGGCTGTGCTAAGGGGCGTAGGGGTGTGGGTAGGTGTTGTGGGAAGGGGGAAAGGGCCTGGCATGTCACATACAGGTGGCGGGAATGATTATTCCTGTCACCCATAAGCTTTCAGCCAGGGATTACCTGGCAAGGTAACCCACCAGGGAATCCATGGTGGAAATGGGATCATCATGCCACTGTCTGTCCAGCCTCCACCGCCGGGTCGAATGTGTCCACAGTCGGCCTGGCAGGCGACAGCAGGCGATTCTGGCCTGGCGGTGGGTGGTAGTGAACTGGCTGCTTTGCAGTCAGTTCAGTACTGTGTTCAGAATATGGCAGTCTGGACCGCCATGCCGTTGGCGATAATGACCGCCACCACCGGCGTGGAGGTCCAGACCGCCATGTTCATATTGACAACCTATGTTTGGACCCAAAAATATTTCAAGTCTCAGTTTATTCAGATATAGATAGAAGTACAGTTAGACACAGCCAAGTTCCAAGGACTTTAGGAACAGCACTCAGGGGTCATAGCATACTCCAGAAGAGGCTTCCAGCAGGGTCAATGTCAGCTGAAGTTGGTCAGCTCAGCTGGATCTTCATGAAAAAAGCTTTTGAAGCTTGTTGTGGCACTATAGCTTACAGAGGAGGTCCAATTTTTCATCCTGGGTACACATGGGAACAGGTCCAGCCCATCAAGTCTCCTCACAGTTCTAAAACAGCAGATGCAGTTGTTCCTCTGTTTGTCCACAGGTCCCAGGT
The DNA here is from genome assembly GCF_031143425.1 of Pleurodeles waltl. Taxonomy (NCBI): domain Eukaryota; kingdom Metazoa; phylum Chordata; class Amphibia; order Caudata; family Salamandridae; genus Pleurodeles; species Pleurodeles waltl. Next base: position 946,441,061 of record NC_090439.1, on the reverse strand, counting down.
ATTCTGCCGAAGATGCCAGGGAATGCCACATTTATGCCTTGCACTAGCTTGTGGGTACTGTGAGCTCATGGCCCCCGTTTAAGCACTAAAGGAAAAGTTCCCATGTGTAACGGAACTTACTTTTGCAGTGGCTCCTTTGTGCCCTACTGTAAACAATCACACACTGCCCTTCTCTCACTAAATACAAGATGGAGGAACCCTCCTTCCCTTATGCAGAGCCTGTGTGCCCACTACGAGGTGCGGTCATGGCCACAACCAGTCCCCTCTCTTTGGTTACTCCAAGCCAGTTCTGGGGGCAGGTCTCCCCTTCTGGATTTAGTGTCAGCTTGATTGGAGGGACAAAAGAAAGGGCCTGTGCAATAATGAGTGATATCTGTTTGTACCTCTGAAGCCCCCCTTGAAATTAAATTATCTTCCTGGGCCAATCCCAACTAGTCATCCTGCCAGAGGAACAAAACACCGTAACATACCCAGGCCTTTGTTTGTCTCTTCTCTTGTAAAATGTCTTCACCTCATTAAGACTATGCACAAGTGCTAAGTGACAGATGGAGGGTAATACAAATTAGCCTCTAGGACCTCCAGGGAGGAAAAATATAATATCCAAAATATCCCTTTTATTTAATATTTAAGAGAAATCTAACATCATCATTGACTTGGGCTTTTTTACATATTAAAAATAGTCCTATTTGTTCCCTAGTCTGAGACAGCAAAACAAATGTTGAATATTGCTTCCAGTGTTTCTTTATGGGCCAGACAGCATGTCTACAGTGCTTGTCACTGTAATGACATGTTCATTTTAAATGTCTACAGGTCCTACTATTAAATAACATGCACCCTCCCTTGTGGGCTAGAAGCCCTACATAAGGATGTTTATTTTTAAAAGGAAAGTTTCTTCTTGTCAAAAATGTATTATTTTGACAGGTTTTAAACTGCAGCTCCAAAACTGCTGTGACAGACCTGGAGTCATGTTTGCCTGGTCACACAGGTGGATGTCATAGTAGTCCTGTAGTCCATAGATGACATTTAACTTTCCATACCACATACTATAAAGCTATAGGAAAGTATGCCAATTAGATATTAGCCAATTTGACATGCTCTAGGGAGCCAAAGCACATGAACTGAGAGCAGTATCAGCCACCAAACATGACCACCCATACTGTGACTTCTTCTCATTAGCAACATTTGGGACCTAGGCGTGCTCATATAAACAAACTGGTATCATTTGGAAAGGCAGGAGAACCCATGAAGGCTATTAAAGACTATCCCATTGAAGACTTCAGGGTACTTATGAGGGTGGGGTAGTTGACCCTTTCAAAGATAGTTGAGAGGTCTGGAAATATAAAGGGACACTGATCATTATCTGTGATCAAGAGGGCATCGTCTACAATTTGTAAGTTAGCAGTCTCTGTATTACAGCATGACCAGATGTCGGACTGGTTAGCAATGATGTGATCTTGAAGTTGAACATCAACTGTTTTTTTTAAGATCTTGCCAATGAATGGTATATGGGTGATGGGCCAGTAGTAGGCAAGGTCACCAGAGTCTAGTGTATGCTTGTTTATGAGTTGCAGAGTCTAGCCTGTCTTGAGAATCTATGGGAAGATGTCTTAAATATGGGAGGTAATGACAAAGGTGAGTAGGGGTGAGAGAGCATTCCCATGGAGACATTCGATGAAGCAAAGCTGCCTTAAGAGATCCTCTTAAATAAAAGTGACTTTGATGGATTTGAGTATGTTGGTGAGATCCACAAGAGATAGGGCTTTGAAGGCTGACTTTTGTGGGATTTTATGGGAAGAGGTGTATTCAAGTGAGGAAGCAAGCTTGGGGGTTGTAATTGTGCAGAGAAACCTCTATTGTTTTATTTTTTCACTAAATAATGTTTTTCTGTGAAATAAAGACTAGGTGAGTCTGATTGAGGATTGATGCTATGCCTCACTGTCAGTGTCCACATTGATGTCAATATCTTCTATGATAGGTCCCTCAGTTCTAGCTGTCTTTGAGTTACCACCTCTTATCTTCCAATAGAATGTACATCTTGGGGATACTTTGCTATATGGGCATTGTGATTATCAGCTGTCTAGCTAAGCATCTTTACCAAATACCTGTTTTTTACGTTCATGCTGACCACTGTTAAACTCAGTGTTGTTGCATAAGATGGGCATGGTAGGCCCATAACCAAATACAATTACACAAACCATATCATGCACAGCACACATAGCTCCGTCTATTGATAGCATGCATGAGCAAAATGTGAGATCTCTGAAACACATCAAACAAATTGCATTAAAGGCTCTAGCCATCTAACATGCTATCAAAATGTGTAAACCCTTTTTTCATTCTCACACATTTAAAGTGGGTTTACAATTATTAGTCAGTTCTGTGACTGAATATGTATATACATTACTCACAGGTATAACCTTCTCCCATCTTGACCTTGTAATGATTGTCATTTCTCTTTAGCCAGATTCAATTCTAGCACATAATATTTGACATGACCCTGGTTCTTAAGAAACCTCCTCTGACACTCTCTTGAGGCCAACATGAAGTTTACGTCAGCTTGCTTTACATACCATAAACATCACTACCTGCCATCTACTATCATAAGATTTTATGTCAACAAAATGAATCATAGCTCCTGGAACCCAGCTTACAAGAAAAGGATTTAACACCCAGAAGAATTCCAGCAAACTTTCTCTGGAGCCAAAGTTACTTAAAGGAACTTCCTTTTCCTGAACATCTGAATAGCAGAATCACCTTCCAACCTAGATTAAAGGCTTTGCTGATTGGACCTCATCTGTTTGAATGATATCACAGACCTTTGGCCCATTCAGTTGTATACAGTTGTATACTTCTTTGTCAGTTTAATCTCCATGACCTACATAAAACCTTAGGGCCCTGATTAAGACTGTAATTTATGATTTAGGCCCTAATGAAGGCCTAAACACACTGGAGTTTTGCATTAGGTTTAGGGTACATCTAAAACAAAGATATTGACAGTAATATTTTCTAAATAACTTAAAAATGGACTGTCAGAATATAGAGAAGGATGTCATTGTGGGCCCCACCTCCTAGGGCCATCGGAATTTTCATGTTTAAAAATAGTAACTATATGAAACAATTGAATACCTATATGTGTTACATGTTGAAAATTTCTTTATGTATTCCTATGAATTTAAGATATACGTTTTTGAGTAATCCCTTTGCAATTTTGACTATTTATGATTAAAAAGGTGAATGCTCTTTTATCGTTTGTATTTGTTGTAAGAAAAATTTTAAAGATGAATTTTTCAGAAACTATTGTCCTCATTACAACCCTGCCGGTCCAAGACCGCCAGGGTTGTTTTGACGGAAGTACCGCCAACAGGCTGGCGGTGCTTCCTGGTGTGTCACGACCGCGGCGGTAGCGCCGCAGTCGCACCGCCGGGGCCGGATGTTTGTAATCCGCCAGGGCAGCGCTGCTTGCAGAGCTGCCCAGGGGATTACGAGTCCCTCTCCCACCAGCCTTTTCCTGGCGGTTTGAACTGCCAGGAAAAGGCTGGTGGAAAGGGGAGTCACGGGGCCCCCTGACAGGGCCCCATGGAGCTTTTGCGTGACGGGTGCAAATGCACCCGTTGCACAACCGCAACACCGCCGGCTCCATTTGGAGCCGGCTCCTGTGTTGCGGCCGAGATCCCCGCTGGGCCGGCGGGCGGAAACTCGGTTTCTGCCCGGCAGCCCAGCGGGGATGTCCAAATGGCCACCGCGGGAGTGCGGCCGCGGTTACAACTTGGCGGGCGGCAGTAGCCACCCGCCAATGTTGTAATGAGGGCCCATATCTACTCTCAATGGTTTAATCATGGAATGGTGGGGTTGAGGTACATGTGAATGGGGATATTGCTTATTCGGTACTGGCCCAGAATTATTACAATGCTGCATTAAGGTCCATATTTATAAAAAGCTTGCACTGCCTTTGCGTAATTTTTTTTTAAAGAAAAAGTGTTGCAAACCGACTGCAAAATTTCTATTTTGAAGCTAGACCTGTCTAGCATCAAAATATCTGAGTTGACGTCATTTTTTGGGAGAGCCAACCCAGCTTGCACCATTTTGCGACGATGATATGCAAGGTAGGCGTTCCCTTCCAAAAAATGATGCTAGCCCACTAGCACCATATTTACTGCTCGACCCTAAAACGATACACAGAAAGGAATCGGTCTCAAAAGATTACACAAAGCCCGATTTGCGTCAAATTTTAATGCCTGCTCAGACCAGGCATTAAAATGAGGCCCACACACCACTACCTAGGTATAACACACAGAGGGAGCATTGGCAACCTCCTGGGCAACATGAAACTGTTAATGCTCCAGCTTGGCACTCACCACAGATGACAACAATGACAACAGGGCCCTTCAGCATGAGAAGAGCAACCCCAAACACCACCACAGCAGCCACAAAGGCAGTGCAGAAGGTAGGAGAGGATTTCCTGACAGTGCACAACCATCCTTGGGCTCAGGGAACAAGATGTCATCAGAACCTACCGTCTGAAGTGGGAGTCCATTGTACACCTGCTACACCACATAGCACCAGACATCATTGCAAGGCTGGAAACTCCAACTAATATCCCATCCATGGCCAAACTTCCCTTTCTCCTCCAGATGCTGGTGTCAGGATCATTGCAGACAATGGGTGCACAAGTAGCTGGCATTTCCCAGCCATCCTTATCAGCCTTCCTACTAAATGTTCTGGATGCAATCATCTGCCTCACACCCCACCACATCTGCTTCCCCAACACGCAGCAACTGCAGTAGGAGACCAGGCAAAGTTTCTACCTAATTGCTGGGTTCTCGCATGTGCTGGGTGCAATGGACTGCACCCATGTCCAACTTGTGCCACCTGCTGCAATGGAACACCTCTACAGGAACTGCAAACACACCCATTCGATAAATGTGCAGGCCATTGTAGACCAAGGTGGGCTCTTCACAAACATCCTAGCCAAATATCCCAGCAGCATCCCTGATGCCTACATATTCTGGCATTCCACCATCAGTGAACGGTTCCAGGATACGCAATATGGCAAAGGCCTACTCGTTGGTAAGCCACCATACCAACCAGTACACGGACAACACAACAACCTTGTAGGACAAACAAGACATACAACTCACTAAACACACATGGGCAGAGGAACAAAGATGTACAGACAACATTACATATGCCACATGCCACACTACACTGCATTCATTGCACATCACACACACATACACCCATATGTACATAATACAGCCACAACTTGTCTGACACACCATCTGAAGAACAGGTGGAGCTATGTCCCCTTTGCATACAGAAGTTGGGCCCAAACCTCTACAAGTGTCCATTGGTTGACACGTAATACAGATCCCACACACATTACACCAAACAATGAATAGCTTGTCTATAGGAATGGCACAGGCCATGTCAATGTGAAGAAAGTCACACAAAAAAGCACAGCCCCATATTTGCAATGGTATTCAAGCCTCTGGCGGCACCAATATCAAATGGCATAAAAGTTTTGCCATGACCAACTACATATCACCTACACGTACCTGACTTACCTGTAGTGGCCACATTCACCTTTCTGCTGCATTGTGATGCACACATAGAAAAACAACATCACCTGTCATAAAAGACCATGGGGCAGATAAATGAGAAGTGGTGCTGCACCTAGTCCAGTGTCACTTCACATGCGCCCCTTAGTGCCCCCCCAACACCACCATGTGTGCACCGTATACAAGTCCACCATGGCACACACTAGGTACAGTACTGTAAAAATAATGGATGCCATTGTAGGACTCTGTAGGAGTATTGAGAACATACCTTTCAGGCACTGTACAGAGGGGCCCATGCAAACATATGTTGTGCCCCGCACTGTGCATGTGTTGAAAGTGTCTGTGATAAATCTTGTATTGGAACCTTGGCGATTCCACTGCACCTATTATACTACTCCTCCAATTGTCTGAATTACACCCTTGTACACATAGGGCCTGATTCTAACTTTGGAGGACGGTGTTAAACCGTCCCAAAAGTGGCGGATATACCACCTACCGTATTAGGAGTTCCATAGGATATAATGGACTCGTAATACGGTCAGTGGTATATCCGCCAATTTTGGGACGGTTTAACACCGTCCTCCAAAGTTAGAATCAGGCCCATAATGTCTGGCACAGCCATTATCTGCCAGAAAGGGTCACAAAGTGTTGCACTGCATTCATAGCGCCACATGGTAACATGGAGGCCTGAGTTTAGCTTTGTTGGGCTACCATGATGTCAATACAAATGACACTATTGTAGTGCAAGGAGGTGGTAGATCCCCCTAACAATAGAAGATAGCCTCAAATATGGACAACACCACACATGTTTGCATTGGTTGAACTGTCAGTGTTGGATTCATTTGACAATCACCAGATCCCTGAGCCACAACCCATGATAGTAATGTCCATCAACACAACCTTTAGAACCATACTACAAAACAGGAACACACACAATACCAGAAGCAAGTTGGAGTTACCATTCCACCTAAATCTAACATTTGCCATGGAACATACAATACCACAAATATGCCTTACCATCACATGTTCTCTCATTCCTTTGCAACAGAACAAGGTTTCAGCATACAGCCATGGGTGATGACCCCTTTTGGTATCCCGACAATGGTGGTAGAGCGGGCATACAATGAAGGGCACAGAAGGGCACAAAATGTAGTGGAGAGGACATTTGAGCTCCTGAAGTCAAGATTCAGGTATCTGGCCCTGACAGGAGGAAGCCTGTTGTATGCACCATCCCTGGTGTACAGGATGATACTTGTATGTGCAATGTTGCATAACCTATGAATGTGGACTAATGTTCCCTGGGATGAACTGGTAGATGTCCCCAATGAGGAGGAGGATGACAATTGTGCAGCACAGTTGGAGGGGGAACTACAAAACACTGCTGCTGGAGTTTGCAGGAGACAACTAATTGTACAGAACTTGTACACCTAGACACTGTGCAAACAATATTACTTTGTAATTATCGCCAATAAATCATTTTGCACAAGAATGTCCATGGTATACTCATTCTCCACTACATATACCATGGGAATGTTGCTCATATCTCAGAGAGCAGGAAAGAAACACAACAGTAACAAAGATGGTTGGAACATAGGTTGTGATGTAAGAGGGTTTAGTGCATCTATGCCAAACATCAGTGTCACATAACTCACATCTATGTGGCTCTCAAAGCCCTAGATCTACGCACCACAAGAAAATATGTAGCATTAAATCAGCATTGTGCAAATTTCTACCCCTTTCCCCACATCATCCTCATGCCTTGAATAATGTATGCCTGGGGGACGCACATATGGTAGGGACTGTTTTCAAATGGTGTATTAGAAAAATAGGAACTGAACTATGTCACATCTCAGACGATTAACTGCTATGCCAGCATTGAGCACGTGTGACAAGGGGGAGACCATTGGTATCTATGGACCTTCATACACTGTTGTGGGTTAGGAACCAAAGTTTGAGCCTAAGCCTGCACCTTATATCAATGGTGTTACGTTCCGGCACCGTTATTGGGCCCAACCCTGCCACATGATGTGTGGTTCCTCTCATATAGCACACACATGTTGGCTGTGCAGTGCGCTAAGGGTTGCTAGATAAGTGAAGCAGCAATGGGTGCTGACCAACTATCCATACATATGGCCCATAGCCAGGATTTAACTATAAAATGGAGAATGCACCACCAAATTAATGTCTTGGTGAAATGTAGGCAGAGTCTGTCTCACTCCCTATGTACATTCTAACACACTTATCACACAAATCTGCTGTCTTGACAAATGCTTGCAGCAAATCTGGATAGACATGTGAAGACTGATGTAGGGGTATATGGCCTACGTAAAAAAAGGTTTGCAATTACCTACATCGGTTGACATGTGTCAGCAAGGCTACCCAGTATAGAATGTATGATATCATCACAGACCACATATAAAAACACACCTCTCATTGACACTCACATGTCTGACCAAGAGAAAGTTACCAACAGTGACAAAATTCCCTAAAATGTCTAGGTCTCCAACATGCCACTCAGGTGTGGGGAGTGCAAGTTTGTCTAGCAATGTCCAAACATGTCACAGTCCCATCCCAAAATGTATATCTGAAGAAGGAGACTGATATGTTGCATGTGGCTAAAAAAACAGTGCTGATATGATTTCACTCACTAACAAGATACACTCATGGTGACAGTGACATAGGTTGTGGTATGCTGAATTTAGTTCAAACTCATGTAGACCAAAGCATATGGTAGGACAGCTGAGATAATCCCACAGATACTTGGAGGTACTGTCATGTGTGTGTGTGGAAGTCCTGTAATCTCGCAAAGCCTGGACATGGGATGGAAACTATCATGTAGCCAGTAGTAGAAGATGTGTACATCTCCAAATTACACAAGTCACACGTTTCAACCTGTCCATGTACGACCGGAAAATGTTGCTGTAGATGATGTGTACAAAGTGTAAGCAGCCTAAAGAATGCCAGCAATGTAGGACCTGATCCATTCCAAATAAGATATGCCATAAATGATGGAGATGGTATACACATAGACTAATGCTGACTGTGCAACACAACAATGTCACCATGTGATCACCCAACACATGTTCAGAGACAATGGCTAGGTCAGTACATAACCCACTCATGTTTGCAACAACAACAATTTTGCAGTTGCCCATTGCATGCTATTCTGACAAAAGGCAGTGACAGATGACATCATCTAACCCCTGGTTCAGACAACAATTACAAGTTAAACTAGAAATACAGACCCTAACCAAGCTGCAAATAGAAATTACTAGGAATGAATTACCATGTCTGTCAGACCATGCCAAATGATGAGCCATGCCCTACACGTATAAATAGCCAGTCCCTTGTACATGATAGGGTAACTCTGACATCGGGTACCCCAAAGGAAATTCCCAGGCCAATTGATCACAAATGGACATGTGTCAGTCTGCAGGGGACTGCACATTGCTGTGCTGAAGAGCTATCATGAGGAGGCTAGACCCCGCCCCCCCCAAAAAAAAACCTAACCTTAATGCTGAGGCTACATTGACTCTTGACAATGTCAAGGGACTTATGCATGTGCAAAGTAGGCTGAGCACTGTAAAGCAGCACAACAACATGTGCCATGTGTCTGTGTGGGCATAGAAAGTCACAAAGTACAAATGATCACTAGCCTGCCATCATTGCCTGACTGCAACACTGCTACACATTTGTATGCCATTGTATGTGACAGTCACATCAAACATGTTGTGGTCGATTGTAATTAGCTAGTGAGTGGCATGCACACATATGTCTGATATCTTTGCTCACATGTACCACTTAAATGGCACAGGCCTGATATTGTGTATTAGAGTCTGCACAAAAGTCAACTTTCCACTAATAAAAATGCATTTGTATCACATGATCATTGACAGAGTTAAATGACCATCAGATGTGTTCCAACATACGGAAACATTGGTGGGACTGACATGATTACACAGCCATTTACAACCTCCAACATGTGTTCATGCAGACAGGTAGATATGTGAGGTTTCATATCCATTGAACACACCGCTGTGGTGTATTTTGCACATAAGTCACTACACATGTCTTCCAACCCACACAGCTCATACCAACCTTCATTGACACATGTGAGTACACCAGCTCCTGCATCATAGATGCATGGAGAACTATATCTCACACCTGTGGCATGGCCTCAGGAAGCCTGAACCTAACAATACACATGCTCGCAGCTGTAATGTAATGTGATATCAACCCAGCCATTTTGCACTGCATTCTCTGAGTAAGATTTGTCATGCGTATCACATGCATGACCATGCTTTGTACATAGCCAATCATATCTACTGTGTTGTTGTCATACCTACATTTGGAAATCAGACATTACATGGGGTAGACTCACATATATGTTTTAGATCACATATGTACACTCCTAGTACACATATGGTAACATGAATGTGTACTAAGTCTAGTAACACATATGCTACACATGCACATAACACATGCAGTCATCACATGCATCACACGCACATACAAACATAATGGGAACACATACTGATGCATCTGCACACACAGGTAGCCACACCATACTTACTACATACATGCACAGCCCCTGTGACATGGTATGTGAATCTGGGTGCACTGTCAGCCTTTCCAACAAAATCCACGCATTCCCGTTATGCTTCAAAATTATGATGCAAACTGCAATATTCCACACTCCGCTATGCCAAGAAGATGACACCTGGCCCTTGCGCGTCAATCGCAAGTCCACAAGCCTTGTCAGGCTTCATGGGAAGGAGTACATGCATGTCCGTCATGCATCAAAAATTTCAACGCATGTGCCAATTCTTCTTACTTTGTTAAGAAAAATATTACGCTGGCCCCTGCGCTTTAATCACAAGTCTTGAAGCCTTGTCAGCCTCAATGAGGAAAAATCAACGAAAGACCGTCATGCATCAATACAAATGCCTCATATCAGAAAACGTGACTTGCAGGCCCAGAAAGTGATAAATAGGACTTCCTGTGTGTATACATGGTACAGTGCATTCACTTTCACTTCACTGTTGTCTGTGACTGTGTGAGGGTGTGTGGAGATGGTGCTGTTGGAGGATTGGTGTGGTCGGAGAGTTTTGTGCTGGGTCCTGTTACTGTTGTATGCTTTTTCCTCAGTCTTTTGTACTGTTTTAGTCCTGAATCTGTGATTGTATTGTGGGGTGTTTGTCCGGGGTTAGCATCATTTGTTGGGGTAATTGGGGTTAGGTCGGGCAGTTTCTTCATTTTGTTTGTTTGGGTTGTTACATTTGCAGTTTGCACATAATGCATAATGTCTGGGGAAGGAAGGGCAACCAAGATGGTAGCTGATGAATTGGGACTGTTCATTTGGTTGGTCCCGCATTACTTTCCGATGATGCTAGTTTTGGGTGCCGCATAATCCAGGGCTACCCCACAGAGGCACGGAAGCTGCAATGTGGCAAGGTGCTCCACCAGTGGCAAAGAATTTTTGGAGTAGTGCGCACCAACCACTCCATTAGGCTGACCTGATAGCACAGGAGCAGGATCTACTGGATCACCTGGGGATACAGATTGGTGGACCGGTTGATAACTACCCCATTTGCATTGCAACATCCTTATTTGCATGTGCATGACAGGCAGACATAAGATTGAGTGCAGCATGTTTTGTCAAGAATCAGGGGAGGTTGTTGTGGGCCAGATTTAAGAGCCTCTAGCACCACCTTAGCACTGCCATTGTGAAATTCATAAATGAGTGTAAGCCAGGGCTGAAGAGCCATTTTCCCTGCGCCATAATAACAAAGTGGTGTGGTGCATGTAAGCCTTGCACAACATGATGTTTGCAACAGGTAACTTGTATGGGAGGGGGGACCATGGGGCAGGGAATAACTTTATATATCCTAGCGCCATTTTTCCCGCACTTTGAATGCCTGCTCAGTACAGGCATTAAAAGGGGACATACCTTTATTTCTGATGGTCCTCTATGTACTCTGCAGGAGTAGTGCTAAAATGTTGGTGCCACTCCTGCTGAGTACATAATTTGCAACTATATGAAATTATGGAATTGCCCCCTACCCTGCAGCATGGTGCACCGTATCTTTCATTTGACACACACATAGTGGGGGAAAGGAGGGGCGCTAAGGGGGGCACTAGTTGTTGCACCACTTTCCTTAACTCAGCCCCTTTGTGTCTTTGGCCAATGGCATTTAAGGGAGCTTAGCTAGGCACCAAGTCCAGACCACTTGCACATTCCTCTATATGTACATTGTGTATAACATACACCCCATTATGTTCCTACTATCTGACACCATGTGCTGAATTTTTATGACAGGCCTGCCCCGTTTTACAGGCATTTTAGCTCTAGTGTGCGTGCCTCTAAATGGCACACACATATTAGTGACAAGAGACAAGGATGTATCAATGCATTCCTCACCACTTTGCTATGCTCACATCCACCCCTGGCAGTTGTTAGTCTTTTAGTGCTGATAATGGGTAGGATGTCTTCAACATCTGGGGCAGGTTCAAAAGCAATGGGTGTTACAACAGGACCGCCACTGCAACAACCATTGCATGCCCCTCTGATGAAGAATACTGTGTTATGGTGCCCCATCTGTGCATGGAGGTGTAATACAAATAAACAGCTGCATGACAAATCCATGTACATATGGTGCAGTGAAATGCACCACAGGAGCATCAGGGAAAGTGATGCTTTGGTGGTGCCAGGATCCCCATTTTCTGGCCCTTAATCTCACAGACAGATTATAAATGTTTGGCAGTTGTTCTGACCTTCCACTAAGTTGACTTGCTCACTCAGCTTAACTAGTCGAATGTGAAACTGTTGTCCATGCAAAGAAATGTCCTAAAATAACTAAGCTATGTTTTCTTGTCATGTATTGCAGTTGGACCTCCCCCATATACCACTGGAGAAGTGTCTTGATTTGAAGACCCCAATGCAGCCACTAAGTGTCACCTTGTGTGTCATATGTGTCATTCCTGGGTTTTGTGTGAGACGGTCTGATGTGTGACTAATGAGATGACCTCATCTCAGTTGGGATATGGACATCATGTTTGATGCTATGTTGAGGATGGCGTATGAGTTGATTTTTGTACAATTGCCAACATTTGCTGATATGGAATAGTGGGATTTACTAATAGGAAAGCATGCCCTCACATACATTGATGTCAGTCATGATATGTGTCTAGGCTGGTGTTTATCAGATTAGCTTGCCTGTCACCAGTACATATGGCACAGCACTTTTGACAGCACTATGTGTCAGACATAGCTTTCAGTTAATCAGGAAACAGTACAGATGCTGCACATGTTTTGAGGTGTCTAGGGGGCTTATGTAGGAGACACTTGCACCACCGGTGCTTCAGTACTCTTCCGATTTTGAGTGAGGCAGCGGTTGTGCAAGGAGCCTTATTGTGCTGGTGTTGGAACACCCCATTGTAGTGCTTGACTCTCATAGATTAGCGTTGCAGAGCAGTCCAAGGCTTACTCAAGAGGGGCGGTGTGGGCTAGTAATCCCCATCCATGAGCACACAAGCATGGCACTCAATAAATGATTATCCTGTTTGTGCTTTTTCTTTTGATAAAGTAAAAGTACATTTATTACACACACACACTACTCAATACTATGCAAACATTTACAAATATACATAAGTTGATGGAATCACTTTTTGATGACATTGTGTAATCATTCATGTCTCCTCTGAGGGGAAATATAATCCAACAACCCACATGGCAAAACAATCCCTGGTATCCAAATACAATATTTGACTGTAATTTAGAGTGAGAACACCTAAATCTGGCAAAAAAGTACATCTACTTTGCGAAGAAGTGGCTGTCAGTCTCATTAATCAAATCAGCATCAACAAGTAACACGTGCAGACATGTCTAAATAATTTAAAGGTTTGAATTATTCTCAGATTACTTCTTAGTTACCCTTGATTAACCTGGTGTGAGGTCATCCTAAATCCCTAAAGGACGCAGTCCCAGATACAACAAAAAACTAAAGTTCCAAAAGGCTTGTGCATTACATTTTGTTGGAACCCTTGGAGGGTTGTGATGACTTTGTCCCACCCAACATAGGGTGGGGACACAAACATTGCATTGGGGGACATTGCTCTATTCCTGCAGCTCCCCCTGGCAATGGATGTTTGGTTGGTGGCCACCCCATCTTCCTGGGGCCACCACTAGCTGAGCACACAGCTCAGAACAATGTGAGCCTCGCAAGGCCTTATGGGGCATATGCATATTGAATGAGTGTCTCTCCCGCTGTGCCAGGGAGATCCGCTTTAAGTTTCCTTTTCTTTTCCTCCCTTTTTCTGCGGCCTTCCACAGTGTTTCCTAGTGTTTGGGGAGGTGTCTTCATTAGAGGGCAGTGTGGGGAGTCCACCCCCGGCTGCCCTCATAGTTGGGTGGTGTCTGGTCCCACCCAGACACCCCATCATGCTGACTCCTCATTGGAGGGCAGCACGGGGAGCCCTCGTGTTGGGTGGTGTCCCACTCAGACACCCCTTTCAGGTGGGTAACATTGGGGAGCAGCTCGGGGAGCACACCCCTGGCCACCTCCACTGGCTCCCCACATGGCCAGCACCGCCAGGTGCTACCACTGGAGCCGGCTCTTCCTTGGGTGTCTGCCCACACCTGCTGCAGCCAGGCAGGCTGCCTAGCGGAGTGCAATGGCACTTCCCCCACCTCGTTGGGGCCCCAGGATGGGGTCAGGGGCTCCTCCTCACCAATCCAGAAGCCTCTTTACGGTCCCCGGGATGGGGTCTAGGGCCCCTCTGGCCATTTTTCACAGGGTGCGTGGCAGTGCCCCCTGACTTTCTCTTCTTGGCGGGGCCCCAGGATGAGGTCCGGGGCCCTGGCACAACCTTCAGTGGTCTTTGGCCGCCAGCTGTCCCTCAGCTGAGGGCCATCTTCGTGGGGGACGGAACGGCACCCCAAGTGTTCTTCATGGCGGGCCCTGGCTTGGGGTCTGGGGCCCACTTCTGACACTTTTGCGGGGAGCATGATGGCGCTCCCTACTTTCCTTCTCTGTGGGATGGGGTTCAGGGCCTCCCACCTCATCTTCAAGGGCGGCCCCTGGCTTAACTTCTTTTTGGAGGCAGCCCCCAGGTCCTGGCCCACCCCGGGGGCATCAACCAGAGCAGTGGCAGAACCCCACATGCTACGCTCTCTCTGAATGAGGTAAAAGGTCGCATACCTTCTCCGATGGATATCTTGGGGCCCTATGGGCTGTTTTGAATGATCTTGCTGTACTTTCGCTCCTGATGGTGAGCACTTGCCACCAGGAGCACTTTTGTTAAGCATCTGGCCGAAAAGGTTCCCAGATTGTAGGGAGCCAGTCCTACTGACTCCCTGTGCCAGCCTTTCCTCTGGGTGCCCTCCTTTTCTTCTGGGCAGCTTGCTCTCCTTGCCCCCTGCCCAGTCTTTCCTCCAACTAGTTCTCAGTGTCCAGCAGTGAAGCACAGCCAAGAAAGAGAGCTCTCCTCTGCGCAGGACCTTTTATGTGGGGGCCAAAGTGTTCAGCTAGCCTGCACCTCTGGCCACTCCAGATATGCCACATCACTTCCTTGCCCCTGTCCCCTCCTTCTTGCACAGTCTTCTGCGATAGCTCAAAATGGTGGCATCAGGAGCTAGGGCCACATGTGCTCTGAAACTCAGCCCCTCCTCCCTGGCATTCCTTCCAGGGCCTCTCCACCCCTTTCCTGGCAGGGGCTGACAGCTAGCTGATTGATGCAAGGCCCTGCTCATACAGCTGGATAGAGCAGTAATTCACCCTAATCCTGAGCTGAGTCAGAGAAAGATGAAATTCCTGGATGACCCATAAGTTGTATAACTATGCTTTTTTAACCTACTGCAACATTCTTTTCATACAGGTTACTGTGTACATTGGTGTGACTCCGGTCTCTGTGGGCCCTAAGGAATCTGAGTTATGTCCTAGGCCACTCTTTCCCATTTACATTTAATGGAGTGTCACTACCATGAAAAGACAGTAAACACACTGATGTTGATATTTACTAAAGTGCCCCTACAGTAAAAAGACATTAAGCACATTGACTATCCCTCGCCCACTCTGCATAGTTCCTTCTGCATCAGGCTACCTAAGCACCATTCTTGGACTGCACACGCCAGGAATCCTCCCCGTGCAACCTTCACATGGGTGCACACGCATGTGCACTCATGATCACGTGTAACCAGCCGGGGCCTCCTACTTTTGCTGCGCCACAGCATCCTTTCCTTAGTAAGGTGGCACCAGCGGTAAACATGCGCAGTCCATTTTACCATGAGTTTACTGTGGGTGAGTCCCCAACTAGGAGGCTCCCTCACAGTAAAAGGTTAAAAACCAGGTGGTCAAAAACTGAAAAATCAGGGCTGACCAAATGATCAGAACCATCCACTCACCGCTGGCCATCATTCAATTGAGTACACAATGAGAATACAACTCTGCACAAGTTAGTTGTGGGACATGTCTATGGTATGTGGCAAGCTAGATGTATGCAGATTTAACAAAATGGTCTACTCATCATGATATTTGTGAATGATCTTGGTCACATCACGTGCGCATAGAAAGTGAATGCTGAGTGTATACCTGGTACTTAGGAGATGTCTGACATGCATGTGCACATGTTGTTCAATAAATAGGAATGCTGTAGCTGCACCCATTGCAGTGCCAATCTTACTGTGCCCCATAGGGCACCCATACAGCCACTGTGTGTGAGGCATTACCCAATTTGCACAACATAGCACAGGGTATGGGGCAGAACGTACCAAATCTGTAAACAACATATATGTACTGTTCATGCTTTGGCCAAACTATATGGGCACTAAGTATGTACATGTGGGCCCATTGTGAGCAGTTGGTGTACCTCCTTGTGGCGCATGATCCGCGCAGGTGTTAATCCAAAGACACATGAATGATGCTTTGCCAAACCTTCAAATTGCCAGTGAGAAGATTCCTGTCCCCCAATCAGATGACCCCCACCTTGCATCCATAATGCCTGGCCAAGGCTTGGTGTAGCCCCAGGGGTGTCAAAGTCGTGGACAACGTATATTGCATGTCTGTTCTGCCTCCACACAATGCTGTATTCAATGCCATGTTCTCCTCATGTTTAAGCTGCCAATATGACCCCAGCTAAAAAGCACAGCTTTGGGAAGAGGGCTGACAGGTACAGGCACATAATGGAGGTACTGGCTGGATACCAAAGGATTGAGAAGAGATATTGGAGGGAGGGAGAAATCCACAAGGGCTTGGCATGCATTTTCTAATGGAGGACCTCTGCTACAACCCACAACTGGTCCAGCCACATCGGGGGAAGAAATATGGGGTCAGGGAGAGCCTCTGCTGGTCCTATCCCCTCTACTTCTACTGCACCAATCCACAGCCAGGCACTCCAAAAGTCACCTGCTCCAACCACAAGCTCTACCTTAGAATCCAACAAGAGACGAGACATGCCAGCCATGATGGCAAGGATGGAAAAGTTGGAATGAGGCAATGCCCGTATTTACAAACTGTTGAAGTACTGCAAGAAGAAACTGAAGAAGTTGTAAACTATTTGTGCCACAGCCTCCCAGTTCCTTCCTTCCCACTTTTACTGATGTTAAATCTTTTAGTGGGTTTTAGGTGGGTAGTGTTAGGAAAGTAAAATAGTGTAGTTTAGATGTAGGTTAGTGTAAGTATAGTTGGGGGTGGCTTTTAGTCCATTTTTTTTATTTTGGGGGTTGGGTATAGGGCTATGTTGTGGGTTTTTATGTTAATAAAAAAACTTTTAAAAAATCTAAAAAAAACTCACACATATATATATATTTGTGAGTTTTTTTTAGATTTTTTAAAGTTTTATATATATATATAAATCTATATATATATATATATATATATATATATATATATATATATATATATATATATATATATATATATATATTTGTTTAGGAAATAGGTTATGTTAGTACATGTGTAACCTTAGTTTATATTGTCCTACTTAAACTTAGGAGGGAGTGGGGGGACAATGTTTAGAGTGTGGCGTTACATGTGTAAGATAAGTTTAGAATAGGATAGATAGGTGTGAGTTAAGATAAGTTAGTTTAGGTTAGTTTAGTGTGGGTAGTGTATAAGATAGGATTTGATATGATGTTATTAATATGTTTTAATAAATCCTGTTAGTATTAGACAATTGTCTCTCCATGCTGATTGTGTCTGGGTGTTCTCATGTGTGCACTGGCCAAGTAGAAGGAATCGCTGAGGGTATGCTTTCTGTCTATGTACATGGATGTCCATGTGTATCCTCTATGACCAGGGAGCTGTCAGATTGGCTGCCAAATGACATCAGCTACTCAAAACATTTGTCATCCACAGTTCCAACCATTTATATAGTGTATGTATACAATATCTTGGACATGTAAGTATGGAACTTCAATGGTCATTGCTGGGGTCTGGCAATATTATTGGTGGAAAGTGTGGCACATATGACATTAGCCATTTTTGGGTCTGTGTCCTGCCACACTGACAGCTGCCAGTCAATGATTAGATTAGCCTCTTCTGAACCACACATATTAGTTGTACTGGTGCTCACATCTGGGTAAATTGCCATACTCTTGGTTCAGCCCCATACATGGCATATGTCAACTTCCATGGATATCCGTTCAAAATATGTATTTGAGACTCTGTAAGTTGGTTGTAGCCCGCAACACCATAATTCACCTTTTTCATGTTAGGATCCTAATGTGTGGCTTACTGTACTGTACTGTACATATCTAATTATGTTCTGTTCTCATTGACATTGCTTCATACAGTGCATACATTTAGCTGAGTTGATGAATCACAGTAAACGTTGAAACATTACATGTGAACAAGGTAATTTATTTACAGGTGCAAGTGTATTTTCCAATGCTTTACAATGTCCAGTTCACAGACCCCATGAGAGATCCTGAGCCATTTGTTGTACAATTAGATTTCAGGGGTATGGGACATATCATGAGACATGGTTAGAAGAAGTGTGCATTAGTGAATAGGTGTCCAAATCGCCAATAGGTACGATTTGAGACAATGACAGTACATAGCAAATAAGTCAACAGTGGTTGAGTGCAGAGGGCACATTGCCAGCTGTCACAATACTGGTATGATTTAAGAACAGAACTAAAGAGATACTGTCCATGTGGCACAGAATGGTGGTACTGGGTAGTTTTCCTTGAGAATGTTGTTCCTTCCACATCTTTATCCTCTGATGTGTGATACCTCTTGTGCCATGAGTGGTGCTGTTGTTGAGGTTGAGGGGGGCCACACACACATCGGGGAATAGAGATGTGGAGTCACAGGTCCCAGCAGCTGCCATTTGTGGGAACACATAAGGCATCACTGCAGCAAGGAGGAACTGCCAATTTCTCATCACCACAGCAACATCACGGTGGTAGGCAGCCAAGGTTTCCTAGAGAGAGGTCACTTTCTGCTGTATGGATTCCAGGGTATTCTATATAGCCCCCAGCCTGTTGCCTATCATGCTGCTGCCACTTTGGGAGGGCAATTGTTGAAGCCCCTGCCTCATAACAGCAGCTATGTCGGCCAGGGACTGCTGGAGCCCATGTAGCGGGGATTGGGTGCCTCTGATGGCAGCTGAGTTGTCCTTAATTGGACTGAGGCACATCAGCACTCTCCACCCGCTTGGCCAGCTCCTGCTGTACTCCTACCACTGTCCTCTGAAAGGTGATGTCTGGGTCCTTGGACTCCAGGACTGTGTCAGGACTGGCTGGTGCTCTGTGTTAGTAGCTGGGTGGTTTGTATGGAGACCCTGAAACTCTGTGTGTTCTCCCTGAACCTGGAGGTACTGTCCAGAGGAAACCTGGGACATCCTGGAGAGTCTCTTCATTGATGGTCTGCAGGTGGTTATCCATGTCATCTGTAAAATACAGGACAGCAGGTCGACAGGAGGTAAGGCAACATCCTCTGCAATGAGACAGTGATATGTTAATCTTTGATTGTGTTGGCTGTAGACATGGTACATAATTTACTTGCTAATGGAGGCTCAGTGAGATGCTTCAGACCCCAGGTTGTAGTTGTATATTATGGGCCAGATGTATGAAAGCATTTTGCATTCGCAAACAGTGCGAATGCCCGTTTACTAATCCAAAATGCCATTTCAGAATGTATGAAATACATTCTGAACGCAATTTTAAGGAATCTCTAAAATAGCGATTCCTTAAAATTGCGACCCTGTTTAGAGAGTCACAAATTGCGACTCTCTAACCTAGAAATTCCTTAGCACATGTATGAAGCACTTAGGAATCGCTAATTACCACCAAGTTGGTGGTAACCATGTGCAAAATTAAAAAATGCATTTAAAATGCATTTTTAAATTGTACATGTAAAGCACACATGCCCTTTTGGCATGAGTGCACCTTACATGTCCCATAACATTTTTTTGGGGTGCAGCAGAGGGGGCCAGCACCCTGGGGTTTTGCATTTTCAAGATTGAAATGCAAAAAATTTGCAGATATGGGCCAACAGGCCCATAGGTGCGAATGGGGCCGGTATCGCAATTTGCGAATCAGTAATAGCATTTGCGATTTTTAAGAAATCGCTATTACCGATTCGCAAATGTGATACAGGCACTGCGAGTCGGAAATAGCGATTTCTTAAAAATCGCTATTTCTGAATCGCAAATGGCCTTGATGATACAGCTGGCCCTTTGAGACTTTGTTGATGTGGAATGTGCAGCTTGGATCCACATGGCCAACTATTTGTATGATGGTACTGTTGCATTATGCATTAGTGACATTGTGCCGGTAGTGCAACTTTGATGCCACTTTTGCCAGTTCTTACACATGTTGAATATCCCATTAAGCAGTACATTAACCATTCACACAACACACCCAATCTTGTTAGGTTGAAAGATTGCAGCTACTTGCACAGCTGCACAAATGATGTTCACAGACATACCCCATGTTATGTATGAATTAACTTTTGTGGCCATTCCCAAATGGTGCATGGAGGTGTGTAAGCGTTGTTGTTGGTATACCCTGTACAGTTTGCGTTCCACAGGTTGCCTGATTTTTTCTCAGGTGGCACAGCTCAGTGCAGCAGCAATATGTGTTGTACGGCACGGCGCCAATTATGAAACGCAGGGAAACGCAATGTTTACTGGAATACAGCTCACCCCTCCAATTCCTCCTGTGTCTGCTCAAATTTGTTTTCCCAGCAGCAACGCAGGTATTATTGCACCATAATGAAGGCGTGCCTGCGTTGAGGGGATAGATTGTTTATGTGCAGGGAGGTGTTCCTTCCTGCACATGTGCAAGCAATTATGCAAGGTGACATTTCAATGTAAATCCTGCAGCACACATGAGAAGGGCAATGACACAGGGATGAAGTAAAGCATTTTGCCTTGTTATGCCATCCTAACACCACCCCTGGGGTGGTATTGACTTCAACCCCAGTCTCTGATGAACATGTGCTGGATTTGGGGCACTAGCAACATGCAAAGGGTGTTGTTGTGGTACAGCCACACCCACACTAATTGCACCCCCCTTCAAGGCATAGTAAGTGGCTTATGTCCATGTTGTGTGTATGTCGGAGTGCAATGCACAACCAGAGCATCACTACAAGTGTGGCTTGGATGGTGATGTGGCATTTTGATTTGGGGCCTATGTGTCCCAATGCAACCCTTTACCATGCATTGAGTGTGTCCTATGTGCCTCCCCCTTCTCCCATTTGTGAGATTCCAGATAGTCCACCCTGCAACTTAACCTGCATTTGTGATAGTTCTTGGCTGTCCTGTTCTGTGATTCCAGTGACCAGCTCCTCCGCGATGACCACTGCGACCATCTCCTCCAGCTCATCCAGGTCTTCCTGTGGTGCGGGACTTCCACCTCCAGTCTCAAGTGCTGCCTTTCAGTTCCTGGTCAGTTTCTCCTTAGTTCTGCGCTGACAATCGTGACAGTGCATCTTGAAATTGGTGATAGTCATCCTCACTTCTGCCACGATGTTGACTTTATCTACTATTGCCTGCCATATGGTGTCACTCCTAACTATTGGCAATTTGGAGGTGACTAAGAGCTGGTTTCGGTGCTCTGTCACCTCTCTGACCAAGATATCATGCTCCTCACTAAAGAGACCCTTCTGCTTCATGACACTTCTGCTTCCTCTTCTCCTTCTCCTGAGACTTTGCTGGACCCTCCTGCCTGGTACTTGACTGAATGGGATCTCCCTGGCATCTCTCTTGCCCTGCATTCTCCATCTTGTCTTCCCAAATGTTTTTTTTCTAGCTCCCGTATTTTTTTTTTTACGCTAACGAAGTTAAATATGGTACTAACCGTTTTGCATCAAAAGACATGCTGCAAACAAGTCTAGTGCCACTTTTGCAGCATTAGAATCATTTTTTCTTATGGCATGTCGCAATAGTTAGCATAATTTTTTTTTACGCTAACCATTACTCAGCGCCGTTGTTCATCATTTTTTAAATATGCTGCACTGATTGCGCAAGGGAATGATGGTAGCTCAAGTTAAAATTTGTGACACACAACTGCCATAGCGCAGTTATGTCCCATTTTTCATAAATATGGGCCTAAGTGTTTGTCACATATATGGTTGTCACATATATGGGCATCACAAATATGTTTGATGAGGGTTGCTTTTTGTTGTTAACTTTCAAAAAGTGGCATTTTCAGGCTTGTAATTTGAAATCTGGCTTCACCATAAATTAGAGTTTTTCATTACAGTTCCAAAGACACTAAACATGAACTGATTACCTGTTACTATTTGAAAAATACAGCTTATTAAATGTAATACTGTGAATCTGTTGGTATCCCATGGGAAAGGTAGGCCTTGCAGTACTGAAAACAAAATTAATAGTTTTTAACTACTAGGACAAGGAAGACTTAAGAGTACATGTCCTGTTTTTTAAACACATTGCACACTGTCCTCGAGCTATCCAGGGCCCACCCTAGGGGTGCCTTGTGTGTATTAAAATGAAAGGTTTGGGCCTGCAAAAGGTTTATTTTGCCAGGCTGAAATTGCAGTTTAAAACTGCAAACACAGGCTGCAATGGCAGGCTTGAGATACTTTTAAGTGCTACTTAAATGGGTGGAAGATTCAGTGCTGCAGCACACCCACATTTTCAGGCCCTAGCACAGGTGACACCACTTTATTGGTGCCTACAAATACATTAAACATGCCAATTGGGTTTAAGCCAGTTCTACCTTGTTTTAAGGAGAAACCACAAGCACTTTAGCACTGGTCAGTATTGATAAAGTGTGCAGTGTCCTAAAGCCAGCAAAAACCAAGTTAACAATAGGTGAAGGTAAAAAGTTACGGGGAATCCCATGCCAAGGATGTCAGGTCCAACACTTAGGCATTATGATCATCAGGCTTCCTTCAAAGAACATGACAAATTACTGCAAATAAAGGCACATTCTCTAAACAGATACATACCAAACTGCAGGTTCCTTCTCTGAAATCATCCTGAAAGCAATTTGTAGCAATCGTCAGACTACCTTAAACTACAGAATTGCTGCATGCTAATTGATACTGCTAGTTTCTCTACCTTATCATCTCTAAAGGATTCAGAAAAATCTTTCAGCTGCCACCAATTATGTCCCAAACACAGCTCAGGCTAGGATTTGGGCTGTGTAACCAGCTCTTCAGTAGAAAATTTGGGCCCATATATATACTTTTTTAGTGCCGCATTTGCGTCATTTTTTTACGCAAAAGTGGCACAAACTTGCAAAATACAATTGTATTTTGTAAGTTTGCACCTTTTTTGTGTCAAAAAGAGGCGCTAAAATAGTATAAATATGGGCCTTGCTTTTTATCACACTAACAAATAAATTGAAATCTGCAAATTCAGACATATTATGTAAACACACCTGGCAGTGAATCTCAAACATCTCTTGGCCTGGAGCAATTCAATGACAAGAGCTACTAACTTCCTCACTAAATCAGCTAGGGTTGCAAGACTAGTGTACAGGCCCAATAAACCACAGCGTGTTTAACAAAATCCGCAAACCACTTGACTAAAAAATCTTTTATTGAAGATAAAGTTTCTTTTAGCTTGCACTCTCACACATGGTCTGTTATCAACTGTTATAAATGATTAAGCCCACAAGAGTACCTGTCCGAGCCATTTTCAATCACACGGAAAATGAAATCCTTACAAGATCAATTTGGTCTAATGCCGCCAAAGGATCAATCTCTTTCCTGGTATCCAAAAGATATAGACAAAAGTTGTAGACTTTGTGGATTCTGTTAAGAATCATATGTATCTGTCCGAGGTTTAGAAAGGGGAGACTCTGGGGGTCATTACAACCCTGGCGGTTAAAGACAGTCAGAGCTGTTATGGCGATTGCACCGCCAACAGACTGGCGGTGCAATCCTGGGAATTATGCTGCGGTCGCACCGCCGGGGCCGGCGGTTTCCTGCCACATTTGCCCCGGCGGTGATAATCCGCCTGGGCAGTGCTGCCCAGGGGTATACGAGTCCCCGACCGCCAGCCTTTTGGAATGGGCAGTGCAGGGGCCCCCTGACAGGGCCCCATGCAGCTTTTCACTGTCTGCATAGCAACTGCACCTGTCGCACGGCCGCAACACCGCCGGCTCCATTTGGAGCCGGCTCCTGTGTTGCGACCGAGATCCCCGCTGGGCCGGCAGGCAGAAGCCAGGTGTCCGCCCACCGGCCCAGCGGGAATCTCATAATGACTGCGGCAGGAGTGTGGCCGTATTGGCGGCCGCCCGGCGATCAGATCTTGGCGGGCGGCTATTTGTTATAGCTGCTTTTTTACACGTTTAAAGTTTGAAATAGTCCTTAGCTAATGCATGCCAGTCTGGCAGGCTCAACATCAAACCCAGCTTCCAGTCCACCAAATTATTTGTGGCCATAGAACAGAAAAAAAACCTTTGAGGCCATCAAATCAGAGTAAACTTTTTGATTGTTTTCCATTACAATGCCATTATGGAGGCCTCAAAGACATAGACAATAATGGGGCCAACTTCAAATCCTAATGCAAGTGAGACATCTCACAACTTTTCCAGGCAATTGCTTCAACTGAGCAGTTTGGACACCCTTCTTTTATTTGTAACATTTTATGTGATGACGATCTTTTAATAAAACATTTAGGTGGTCATTACAACCCTGGCGGTCGGTGTTAAAGCGGCGTTAAAACCGCCAACAGGCCGGCGTAAAAAAAATGGAATAACGACCGTGGCGGAAACCGCCAACATAGACAGCCACTTTAACACTCCGACTGCCAAGGCGGTACAAACAAATACCGCGGCGGTAACCGCCAACAGACAGACGGAGGACAATGTACCGCCCACAGAATTACAACAGTCCAATCCGCCACCTTTTCCGGGGCGGATTCACCGCAAACAAAAACACGGCGGAAACAGGACTTGGAAGGGGAAACGCTCACCTCTACACACCCCACGAGGAACCAGGATGCCATGGAACCCGAGCTCCAGATTCTTCCAGCCTTTATCTTCCTGTGCCTCTACCAGGAGCACGAACGCCAGCGGCGAAGACCATGGTGAGTACTGTACCTACGACACAGGGGAGAGGGGAGGGAAAAAACAGTGACACACATACACAACACACAACACCCCCACCCCCACCCTCACCCACGACAACACACACACTAATACATCATGATACATTACAGTTACACCCCCCAAACCCCCCTGGAAGAATGCAAGGACAAAAGAAAATTAGTCGAATGATTGTAATATATTCAAATACAGTAATCAAACATATATACATATATAAAGATATGTACACTATAAACAAATATATACACCAAGAATACAAGTCCAAGGTATTCCACTATCATAGTCCGTGGACCACTGGGCCCAAAAGGCATGAGCGAGGCCCACACAAGATACCCGAACAAGACGGAGAGAACACTGCTGTGGCATCAGATAGAAAAAAAACAGGCACCTCAGGGGGAAAGGAAGGGGGGGGGGGGCACCTCAGCCGGATGAGTGCACGACGCCAGATCCACGAGGGGGCTCCACGCCCACTGTTCAATCCTGGGGAGTGCAAAGCCACAGTCTCTCAAGTCTCTACAGTGGGTGGTTTGCCCACTGTTCAATCCTGGGGAGTGCAAAGCCACAGTCTCTCAAGTCTCTACAGTGGGTGGTTTGCCCACTGTTCAATCCTAGGGAGTGCAAAGCCACAGTCCCCCAAGTCTCTACAGTGGGTGGTTTGCCCACTGTTCAATCCTGGGAGTGCAAAGCCACAGTCTCTCAAGTCTCTACAGTGGGTGGTTTGCCCACTGCTTAATCCTGGGGAGTGCAAAGCCACAGTCTCTCAAGTGGATAACATTCTCCACTGGTTCTGGAGTGGGCTTTGTGCCCAGAGTGCTTCATCCTGTCAAGGACTGAGGTAGTGGATGTAAATCTCCACTGGTTCTGGAGGGGGCTTTGTGCCCAGAGTGCTCCATCCTGCCAAGGACTGAGGTAGTGGATGCCTTTCTCCGCTGGTTCTGGAGGGGCTTTGTGCCCAGAGGGCTTCATCCTGCTCATGGCGGCCTCAGTAGTGTCGGAATCGTTGGAGCTCACTGGCCTGCAGTGCTTGTTGCAGCGGTGCTGGTGGCGGCGGTGTCCTGGGCAGCGGTGCTGGTGGCGGCGGTGTCCTGGGCAGCGGTGCTGGTGGCATGGGTGTCCTGGGCAGCGGTGCTGGTGGCCGCGGTGTCCTGGGCAGTGGTGCTGGTGGTGGCGGTGTCCTGAGCACCGGTGCTGGTTGCGACGGTGTCCAGGGCAGCGGGGCTGGTGGCAGCGGTGTCCTGGGCAGCGGGGCTGGTGGCAGTCTTGTCCGCCGTGTACATTTTCTCAGACTTGCCAGTTTTACTGTGCCCCTTCCCCACCTTGGATGGTGGCGCAGCTGTCTCCACACTCCCAACTGTACCCCTGGGAGCGGCTTTGGTGGCTGATTTCTTTCCTCTCTCCCGCCGGGCACTGGCCAACATTTTGTGCTTTACAGGTGGGGGACTGTCCATGCTCTGGCTCCTTGCCACACTGGCTGCCCTGCTGCCTGGCGCACTCCAGAAGCCAGTTACTACTGGCACCACTGGTCCCGCAGATGTTGTGGCTGAGGTGCTAGGTTGGGACCTGGAGAGGTGGGCCCTAGGAGACTGAAGGGGGGGGGAGGTGAGGGGAAGAGGGCAAGGTTGGACAAGAAAAGTTTTTGGGGAACACTGGGACGGGTAGATGGAGGGGGTTTGGGAGTGGAGGAAAAGGTAGTGGTTGTAGGAGGTGTACGTTTGGGGACTTTGGGGGAAGGTGCATGGGCTGGAGGCTGTTGTGGGTGTGTGGCTGCGTTTGTGTACCTTGGGAGGTGGGCTCGCAGACTCACTGGTAGAGGACACAGGGTATCTGTGAATGGTAGTGGGGGTGGTGACTGCACGTGAGCGGGGTGTGGTGGTGGGTGTGCTGGTGATGGACGTAGTGGCTGAGGATGTAGTGCATGCAGGTGTGAGTGGAGACAAGACAGGGAGGGAGGAGGGAGTTGAGGAGGAGGGGGACACAGTGGAGGCAGTGGATGTTGGTGTGTCTGCATGTGTATGATGCTTGTGTGAGTACCTGGGGGATGTGTGGTGCTTATGTTTGCCAGAGCTTCCCTTGTGTGTCGAGGTGTGTGCATGCTGGTCTGATGGTGTGCTTGGGATAGGCTGAGGTACAGGGGGTTTGGGTCTGGGTGGAGGAAGTTGGAGGGGGGAGGCTAGAGACAGGGGCAATGGCTGCCATCAGTGCTGAGGCCAGAGTCTGAAAAGCTCACTGATGGGCTGCCTGACCAGAATGAATGCCCTCCAGGTATGCATTGGTTAGTTGCAACTGCCTCTCTTCACTCTGGATGGCATTCAAAATGGTAGACTGCCCAACAGTGAGGGACCTGAGGAGGTCAATGGCCTCCTCACTGAGGGCAGCAGGGGTGACAGGGGCAGGGGCTGATGTGCCTGGGGCAAAGGAGATGCCCACCCTCCTGGGTGAGCGGGCACGGAATACACGCTGAGGGGCTGCTGGTAGGGGGGTTGGAGGCTGTACCTGTAGATGTGGGGGGCACAGATGGGCCCGCCACCGCAAGGGAGCTCCCATCAGAGGAGGAGTCCGTATCACTGGTCTCATCTACTGTCCCCGCCGTGGAGCTCCCCTCGCCCTCCGTCCCACTGGTAAATTCAGACTCCATTGTGTCGTCCTCCAGGGCCATGTGGGATGCAGCTCCCTCCTGCTCCGGTGCCACTGCTCCTCCGCCTGATGATGCTAATGCACACAAGAACAGGGAGACCACAAAAAGGGGGGGAAGACAGAAGAAAGACATGTTCAGTGCATGCAATACCGGTACCGTTGGCGGACACTACAGACACAGAAGCCCCCTGCACTACGCGTGCACTTGGAGTTCCCTAATCAATCCCAGGGACATGGGTTGCAAGGCTGTGCCCGATTGCTGCACACATGGATGTCACAGGAGCCTGACTAGGTGTAGTTGGCACTGTACACAGGTGGGGTGGGGTGCCACAGGGCCTGCCTTAAGAAGGGACTTTGCCTACTAAACTCGCCCTGGCCTAGGGAAACCCACAGCCCACCTCCCCCACCCAGACACCTCCAATGCGCACTGAATCAGCAGAATGAGAGTGTACTCATCCCCTTGTGGCTGCTGTGATGCCCTCAAGCGCCCATCCAACTCCGGGTACGCCACCGCCAGGATCCTGAACATCAGGGGGGTCATGGTGCGACGGGCACCCCTTCCACATTAGGGGGGCCATCCTCAGCTGGGCCTCCGCCGTCTTCTTGCTCCAGCGGCGAATGTCCTCCCATCTTTTCTGGAAGTGGGTGCTCCGAATGTGGTAGACCCCCAGGGTCCAGACTTCCTTGGTGATCGCACGCCAAATGTCCTTCTTCTGGTTGGCGCTGACCTACAGGAATAGTACAGGGGAAAAGGAAAATATATTACCGTCCGCACCGTCACAGTCCTTGGCCCGCATCCCTACCCTTGACATGATGCACATGCACTCACTGTCGTTTCATGCACGCCTCATTCTCACCCCCCCTATCTTTCATCCACACCACTCCATACAGGCATTGCCCATACAGCATGCTCACAGTGTACTTACCTGTTTGTCTGGAGGACCGTAGAATAGCGTGTACTGGGGAGGACCCCATCCACTAGTTTCTCAAACTCCTCCGTGCTGAAGGCAGGGGCCCTTTCCCCAGACACACGAGCCATTGTCTCTTCCAGTCTGAGGTCACAGCAGCACTTGCAGGGTAGGTCCTCTCCTGTCGAAGATCAGGTATCAAGTGACTGAACAGATTGAAATGGTGGTCACGTCCGTGGCGGTGCGTACCGTCACCGCCGGCGTACATCGTCATTGGCTCCTGGGACCCATAGGGTCCAATGTTAACCAATGCAGGATAGCGCCGCAGTCTTCGACCGCCTACCGCGATGGTGTACAACGCCAGCGCAGTTACCTCATATCCCCTTGAGCCAATTTACAGGTCAGGCAGCTGCCATTTCATGGGCCCACATGGCTTTATTTTGGACTGCGTCACACATATCTAGGCCTTGCTTAAACACTAATACAGGCATATGTCGATTTGCTAATATTTTCCGATTAAGCTGTGTTTACGTACCTCAGAGTTGGTTGACTCTCTGCTCGCTGTTCTCCTCCATAGGCACCGTCCGCTGGGGCATGTGAGGAGATGGCGGCATCCTCCGGTGTACAGACCGCTGGTGGACCTGTCGACAATGGAGGAGCGACATGTGATCATCACCTACAGACTTGATCGTACCACAATCCTGGAACTGTGTGCCCAGTTGGAGCCAGACCTGATGTCAGCTATCCGCCATCCCACAGGAATCCCCCCTCAAGTGCAGACGCTGTCAGTACTCCATTTCCTAGCAAGTGGGTCTTTTCAAACTACAGTGGCCATAGCATCAGGGATGTCCCAGCCTATGTTTTCCAACATGTTGTCCAGAGTGTTGTCTGCCCTGCTGAAACACATGCGAAGCTACATCGTTTTCCCTCAGGTGGAGGATTTGCCTACAGTGAAAGGTGATTTCTATGCCATTGATGGGACACATGTGGCCTTGGTCCACCCCGCAGGAGTGAACAGGTGTACAGAAACTGGAAGAGTTACCATTCGATGAATGTGCAGAGGGTGTGTTTGGCAGACCAGTACATCTCCCATGTGAGTGCCAAATTTCCTGGCTCATTGCATGACGTTTATATTCTACGGAATAGCAGCATCCCTTATGTGATGGGGCAACTCCAGAGGCACTGTGTGTGGCTATTAGGTGAGGACATGGACCCAATACAGTGTGACTAGTTGTCTGGGGATGTCCCTATGAGTTAGTGTGTATGTCTAACAGTTGTCCCTCGACATTTGCAGGTGACTCTGGTTACCCCAACCTGTCATGGCTACTGACCCCTGTGAGGAATCCCAGGACAAGGGCAGAGGAACACTACAATGAGGCCCATGGGCGAACTAGGAGGGTTATAGAGCGGACCCTCTGCCTCCTGAAGGCCAGGTTCCGGTGCCTCCATATGACAGGTGGTTCCCTATTCTACTCACTAAAGAAGGTGTGCCAGATCATCGTGGCCTGCTGTATGCTTCACAACTTGGCTTTGCGATGACAGGTGCCTTTTCTGCAGGCGGATGGTCCAGATGGAAGTGTTGTGGCAGCTGTGGAGCCTGTGGACAGTGAAGACGAGGAAGCAGAAGAAGAGGACATAGACAACAGGAACACAGTGATCCTGCAATACTTCCAGTGAGACACAGGTAAGACGACAACACTGTCTGCTACATCTGATTTAATTCTACTACCTCTCATCTGTCTGTCATTTTCACCCAGTGTATGGTCACTGAGTTGTCACTTTCCCTTACGATTTCACAGATGTGGTTCCCACTGCGTGACATCTGCTTTGTTTGCGCATGGACTAGAGCTGTGTGACATAGGTGTGTTGACATTACATTTGATATAGCATTTTGCCACTGTTATTGCTAATACACATTTTCGAAAGCAAAGACAGGCTCCTGATTGTTTTGTGATTTAAGGGTGTTTATTTAAGTGCTCAATAGTGGAGGGGGTTGTAAAATGGTCAGGGGTGATGGTGGAGGAATGTCCATGGCAGAGTCCAGTCTATTAGTCTTACAGGTGCATTGTCCAAAGGGGCATGGGAAGTGGAGCTAGGGCAGTTTAAGTATGGACAGGGTGACAAAGTGGGACAGAAGGATGACAATCAGGGTGGTCTCATTTCTTGGTGGGGGTCTTGGCATTGTTCTCTATCTGTCCTGGATCTCAGGGACCGATTGTGGGGTGGTTCTCCATCTGCAGGGGGTGGGGTGCTGGTGTGGTGGTCCTGTGGCGGTTCCTCCTGTCCACTAGCGCCGGTAGAGGTGGTGGGCAGTTCATTGTCCAGGCTAGTGTCAGGGGCCCCTTGTTGTGCCACAGTGTCCCTCCTGGTGTTCACGAGTTCCTTCAGCACCCCTACAATGGTGCCCAGGGTGGAATCGATTGGATTTGATTTCCTCCCTGAAGCCCAAATACTGTTCCTCCTGCAGCCGCTGGGTCTCCTGAAACTTGGCCAGTACCGTTGCCATCGTCTCCTGGGAATGGTGGTAGGCTCCCATGATGTTGGAGAGGGCCTCGTGGAGAGTGGGTGCCCTGGGCCTGTCCTCCCCCTGTCACACAGCAGACCTCCCAGTTCCCCTGTGTTTGTGGGCCTCTGTCCCCTGAACCATGTGCCCACTACCACTGCCCCCAGGTCCCTGGTGTTGTTGGGGTGGTGGGTTAGCCTGGGTTCCCTGTAGTGGTGGACACACTGCTGATTGGTGTGTCCTGGGGACAGAGGTATGGGCCCGCTGGGTGGGTGCTGTGCTGGTGTTTCCAGAGGGGGGGAGCTCTGTAGTGGCCTGTGCCAGTGTGTGGGGAACCGACAGTCCTGAGGTCCCAGACGGGCCGGGCTGGTCATCTTGATCCAGTTGGACAGAGCTGCTGTCATCACTGTGGGCCTCTTCTGTGGGTGGAGTGGACATATCTGGACCCTCCTGTCCGGTGACGTTGGGTAGGGGTCCTGCAGGGGTGTAAAAGCATGATTATTGCATCTGTGTGTGCCATGGTGTGCAATGGGTGGGTGACCATGTACCCCAGTGCTTGCATTCCTGTGTGGGACCTTGTGTGATAATGGTTTAGGGGGTGTATGGGTATGTGCAGTGGCCATGCTTTGTTGATGGGTGTCCATGCTTTGGTGTTACATGCAGGGCTTGGGTTTGGGATGTGTGGTTTGTGATATTGGGACATACGTGAGGAGTTGGAGTGATGGGGGTGAGGGCGAGGGTGGGGGTGTGTGATAGCATGCGGGTGGGTGGGGGATGAAGTAGTTAAAGGTTTGACTTACCAGGGTCCATTCCTCCTGCTACTCCTGCAAGGCCCTCAGGATGCAATAGAGCCAAGACCTGCTCCTCCCATGTAGTGAGTTCTGGGGAGGAGGTGGGGGTCCGCCGCCAGTCTTCTGAACCGCAAGGTGGTGTCTTGAGACCACGGAACGCACCTTCCCCCGTAGGTCATTCCACCTCTTCCTGATGTCATCCCGTGTTCTTGGGTGCTGTCCCACTGCGTTGACCCTGTCCATGATTCTTCGCCATAGCTCCATCTTCCTAGCTATGGTGGTGTGCTGCACCTGTGATCAAATAGCTGTGGTTCTACCTGGATGATTTCCTCCACCATGACCCTGAGCTCCTCCTCAGATAACCTGGGATGTCTTTGCGGGGCCATGGGGTGGTGCGGGTGAAGTGTGGGGTGGGGTGTGTTGTGATGTGTGGGGTGATATTTAGAGGTGTGTTGTGTGAGGTGCTTGGATGTTGTGTGAGTGATGGTGTTGAGTGCCTGTGGATGCTAGTTTGTAGATGGTGGTGTCTCTCTCTCTGGCCTTCAGTCGCAATTGTTGACGTAAGGGTTTGTGGGTGTGTGTTTTATATTGTATTGGGTGTGTGGGAGTGGTGTGTGTATGTGTATCAGGTGTGTGTATTTGGAATTGTCCAATGTGGTTGTGTTTTGTAAATGTGTGTGTATTTTGAGCGCAGCGGTGTGTACCGCCAATGGAATACCGCGGTTGAAAGACCACCGCATGGATTCGTGGGTCGTGATAGTGTGGGCGTATTCCTGTTGGCGTGACGGTGTCGGTTTTGTTATCGCCAGTTTATCACTGACCTTTGGTGTGGCGGACTTGTGTGGGTGTCTGGATTTTGGCGGATTCCGAGCTGTGGGTCATAATGACCGTGGCGGAATTCCGCAGCCGCAGCGGTGTGTTGGCGGTCTTCTGCACGGCGGTAAGCGGCTTTTACCGCTAATGTTGTCATGACCCCCTTAATCTTTACTTACTGAACAGCACTTGCACTTTCTAACTTGTTGTCACTTTTAAGACAGGTTGCTAACCATGTAGTTTTTCAGTCTTCTTTTTAACATATTGTAAGAGTTTGAGCCAATTTTACAATAAGCTCTTCCATTCATTCTTACACAGCAGCTTTCAAAGCATCACAGACATTCTGCAGCCCCTTGAATGTTCCTTGTGAGTAAGTATACACAAGAGTCAATCAGACAAATTCTAGTCAAAATGTCAGGACTGCAACATACCAGTCAAAATCACTACGGAAAATACACCGGGGCTAAAACAGAAATTAAGCTTAAATAAGCTGCAATCCAATGTTACTTTTGTCCAGATAGTCATACATACAGAAATAGTGACTTTATGTCTTCTTAGCACTACACAACAATAAACTAAAAGTACTATTGGCACATTATTTTAACTGAAATATTTTGGAGGGTTGAAGCAAATATGCAGAAAGTACAATAATTCCAGAAATGGCATGTGAACTGGAGTGGCCAAAATTCCAATTTCCTACCCTTGTATTATGCATAAAAAACACTAAGCCCAAAATATTTACGGAAACAACATTCAGCAAAGAAATTTTAAATAGAACTAGGTTTCTCCATTCACTTAAGAGGAAGATGACTCCACTGTGAAGGAGAAGTTGAGCTTCTGTTCAACTATGGAGTTGGTGTCTATGGGACACTAGATAGTCTCTCTCCGCTCACCTACATTTTATCAGAGAAGCAGGCCATCTTTCATCACTGCACTGATAGAATGAATGCCTTGGGTTGGGTGTAGGGTACCATTGGGAACCTGAGAATAAATGGTAAGATGAGATGAAGTGAGTGAAGAACATATTTCCCAAGGTTTATGTGGCAGCTGTGTTCCCTGGTAGAGGGTCCTAATTATGCCTCCAACTCATCCTCACCAAAAAGCAGGTGTATGGTCTCCCTTTATTACCAACCTCTATTATAAATAGGCTTGGCCGAACTTGCGGAGTTTTGTACGTGGAATTCTGTGGAGTCACAAAAAATGTCAGTGGGATTCTGCATAGCTCCGCGAAAAGCAGAATGAATGCTCGGCTACCCATTTGTGCAGATTCTTTGTGCCAGTAGGTTGTTTGGCGCTGAATAATGAGCATGAATGGCACAGCACAGTCACATGTGTGTGGTCTTTATGTTTTAAGTGCTTTTCAGTTCTGTGCATGGTGCTGAGTCTGATTTTTCTATCTATCCTAAATCTTTGCAATCCTCCCATCCCACTCATCTACCCCTCATTTACCTTTATTTTATCAATGTGTGTCTTTGTGTTTGTGCATTTTACGTTAGTCTTTTTTTCTGTGATTTTGTTTACTTTTTGGGTTTTCCCTGCACTTCCTCACTTTTTCCCCTCTTCTTCTTATGATTTTTTCCTACTTTTCCTATTTCTTTTATTCCCACCCAAAAGAGGGAGCAGCAGTCCCAGTGCTGCTGATAATCTCACACCTTGCAGTCACTGGAGCCACCACAGGGTGAAGCCTTGCCTAATTTTTTCAGAGGCGAAGGTGTCAGCAATGATTTTTCATGTGCAGTGCCACATCACTCCCTGCAGGCAGCAGGCTGCAGGCCTGGGAGGGGGTAAACCCTGTGGGAGTGTCAGCTGATATGGGGGAGGGTGTGCTGCTGTGTGTGCCGGAAGACAGGGGTCAAGCACACCAGGCAGTAGTTGACACACCTCTGGGCCAGCACACTTGACCAGGAGGAGGACCTGCTTGACCTGCGGGCCATCCAGGCTGTCGGGCTCGGTGAGTAATCATTTGTTTGAAGTGTTCTACAATGCTACTATTCTATTTTCAAAAAGAATGTTGCTCACACTCAGAGATCAGTTAAGCTAATTTAACCCCTTCACTGCCAGCCGTTTTCCCCCTCAGGTGCCAGGCCTTTTTTTTTGCTATTTGGGGCAGTTCACGCTACGGCCCTCATAACATTTTGTCCACATAAGCTACCCATGCCAAATTTGCGTCCTTTTTTTCCAACATCCTAGGGATTCTAGAGGTACTGAGAGTTTGTGGGTTCCCCTGAAGGAGACAAATAAATTAGCCAAAATACAGCAAATATTCCATTTAAAAAAGAAAAATGGGAAAAAGGGCTGCAGAAGAAGGCTTGTGGTTTTTCCCCTGAAAATGGCATTAACAAAGGTATTGCGATGCTAAAATCACCATCTTCCCAGCTTTCAGGAACAGGAGGTTGGACTCAGAAAACCCCATTTTCAACTCAATTTTGGCATTTTACTAGGAAATACCCCATTTTCACTATTTTCTGTGCTTTCAGCCTCCTTCCAGTTAGTGACAGAAATGGGTGTGAAACCAATGCTAGGACCCAGAAAGCTAAACATTTCTGGAAAGTAGACATAATTCTTAATTCGTCAAGGGGTAATTTGTGGAGAACCTACAAGGTTTTCCTGCAGGAAATAACAGCTGAAATAGAAAAAATATTGAAATTGAGGTACAAAACATCCATTTTTCTCCACATTTTACTCTGTAACTTTTTCCTGCGATGTCAGATTTTTTAAAGCAATATACTGTTATGTCTGCTGGACTCGTCTGGTTGGTGGGATATATAGGGCTTGTAGGTTCATCAAGAACCGTAGGTACCCAGAGCCAATAAATGAGTTGCACCTTACAATGAGTTTTCAATCTATACCAGGGATACAGCAATTAATTTGCTGAAAACTAAGGATTAAAAAGTAGGTATCAAGAAAACCTCTGTATTTCCAAAATGAGCACAAGATAAGGTGTTGAGAAGCAGTGGTTATTTGCACATCTCTGAATTCCGGGGTGCCCATACTAGCATTTGAATTACAGGGCATTTCTCACAAAGACTTCTTTTTGACATAATGTATTACATTTGGAAGGAAAAAATGAAGAGAAAGACAAGGGGCAATACTCTTGTTTTCCTATTCTGTGTTCCCCCAAGACTCCCTAAAAAATGGTACCTCACTTGTGTGGGTAGTCCTAATGCCCATTACAGGAAACGCAACATGGACACATGACATTTTTACATTGAAATCTGATGTGTTTTTTGCAAAGTGCCTAGCTGTAGATTTTTGCCTCTAGCTCAGCCGGCCCCTGGGGAAACCTACTAAACCTGTGCATTATTGAATACTAGACATCTAGGGGAATTGAAGATGGGGTGACTTGTGGGGCTCTCACCAGGTTCTGTTACCCAGAATCCTTTGCAAACCTCAAAATTTGGCCCTAAACACACTTTTTTCTCACATTTTGGTGACAAAAAGTTCTGGAATCTGAGAGGAGCCACAAATGTTCTTCCACCCAGCATGCCCCCAAGTCTCGCAATAACAATGGTACCTCACTTGTGTGGGTAGGCCTAGCGCCCGTGACAGGAAATGCCCCAAAACACAACGTGGACACATCACATTTTCCCAAAGAGAACAGACTTGTTTGTTGCAAAGTGCCTAGCTATGGATTTTGGCCTCTAGCTCAGCTGGCACCTAGGGAAACCTACCAAACCTATGCATCTATATCTAGGGGTATTGAAGATCGGGTGACTTGTGGGGATCTCACCAGGTTCTGTTACCCAGAATCCTTTGCAAACCTCAAAATTTGGCCCAAACACACCTTTTCCTCACATTTCGGTGACAGAAAGTTCTGGAATCTGAGAGGAAACAGAAATTTAATAAGAATGATACCTCACTTGTGTGGGTAGGCCTAGTGCCTGCGAAAGGAAATGCCCCAAAACACTATGGCCCTCATCACAACCCTGGTGGTAAATGCCGCCTACCGCCATGCTGACGGCTGCCAACATACCATGAGCGCGGCGGTAATCCACCAAGGGTATTATGACTCACACATAGAAATCCGCCACTATACAGACACCCACACAAGTCTGCCAGACCAAATGTCAGTGATAAACTAGCGAACGCCAACAGGAATACGCCCACAGTATCACAACCCACGAATCAACCGCCGTAAACCATTGGCGATACACACCGCCACGCTCAAAATATACACACACTTACAAAACTACACCACATTGGACAATTCGAACTACACACACCACACCCACACACCCAATCCAAAATAAAAACACACCCACAATACCCACAACCCCTTAGAGCGAAAAAAAAAAAGATCAAGCACAGAGAAACAAGCAAGGAGCACCCACTCAATCAGAGGCACAAACCACCTTCACCCTTACACCATTCGGGCACATCACAGCATTCATCGCGACACATCACCCCACACATCCTAACACATATCACTCACACCACATCCATGGCACCCCAAAGACACCCCAGGTTTTCTGAGGAGAAGCAAAGGGTCATGGTGGAGGAAATCATCAAGGTAGAGCCACAGCTATTCGGATCACAGGTGCAGCAGACGTCCATTGCAAGGAAGATGGAGCTATGGCGGAGGATCTTGGACAGGGTCAATGCCGTGGGACAGCACCCAAGAACCAGGGATGACATCAGGAATAGGTGGAATGACCTAGGGGGGGAGGGTGCGTTCCGTGGTATCAAGACACCAGATTGCTGTACAGAGGACTGGCGGTGGACCCCCACCTCGTCCCCCACAACTAACAACATGGGAGGAGCAAGTCTTGGCAATGATGCATCCTGAGGGCCTTGCAGGAGTAGCAGGAGGACTGGACTGGTAAGGCAAATATTTACCACTATATCCCCCCCACCCTACCTGCATGCCATCACAAACTCCTACCCCTACCCTCACCCCATCACTCCACCAACTCACATATACCCCACTATCACAAACCACCCATCCCAATACCAAGCCCTGCATGCAACAACAATGTATGGCCACCCATCACAGACCTGCATGGACACCCATCACCACAGCACGCCCAGTAGAGAGACTCACCCAGCCCACAAAATCGCCACTCACACACAAGGGAAAGCCGACAGGGGAATTACAATCAGAGATGGAAACACACCCATTCACAATATGGCCCACGCAGGTACATTAACAATGCATTAGCATCCCAACAGGACCCCTACTCAACGTCACTGGAGAGCAGGTGCCAGCTACATCCAGTCCCCTCCCTGAAGACGACAGCAGCTCTGCACACCTGGGTCAGGATGACCAACCTGGTCCATCAGGGGCCTCTGGACAGTCGATTCTCCTGCACAGTCCCAACCCACCACAGAGCCTCCCCCCTCAGGAAACACCAGCACAGCACCCACCCAGCGGGCCCATGAAACTGTCCCCAGGACATATCAATCAGCAGTGTGTCCACCACTATAGGGACCCCAGGCAACCCCACAAACCCAGGACGATCAGGGACCTGGGGTCAGTGGCAGTGGGCACACGGTTCAGGGGACAGAGGCACAGGACAACAGGGAAGCTGGGAGGACTGCTGTGCGACAGGGGGAGGACAGGCCCAGGGAACCCACTCTCCACAAGGCACTCTCCAACATCCTGGGAGCATACCACCATTCCCAGGAGAC
This sequence comes from Pleurodeles waltl, assembly GCF_031143425.1. Taxonomy (NCBI): domain Eukaryota; kingdom Metazoa; phylum Chordata; class Amphibia; order Caudata; family Salamandridae; genus Pleurodeles; species Pleurodeles waltl. The sequence goes on along the minus strand of NC_090439.1, from coordinate 946,402,698 downwards.
CATGGGCCATATACTGGCAAAGTTGCAGGAGACCCAGCAGCTGCAGGAGGGACAGTACCTGGGGATCAGGGATGACCTAACAAAAATATACACTATCCTGGTCACCATTGCAGGGGTGCTGGCTGACATGGGCAAGACCATGAGGTAGGTGGTGGCACAACAAGGGGTGCCTGACACTAGCTAAACCGACGAACAGCCTTCCACCTAGCCGGTGCTTGTGGACAGGAGGCCCCGCCACAGGACCAACAGGCCTCCAGCACCCCACCCCCTGCAGAAGAAGAACCACCCCACAAACGGTCCCTGCGATCCAGGCAGAAGACAGAGAACATTGCCAAGACCCCCGCCAGGAAATTGGACTCTCCTGATTGTCACCATTCTGTCCCACTCTGTCACCCTGTCCACCTTGAACTGCCATTGCTTCCCTTCCTATGCCCCCTTGGACAATGCACCTGTGATACCAAGAGACTGGACTCTACCATGGACTTTCCTCCACCATCACCCAAGGCCCCTTACACATACCCCTATACTTATTAGCACCTAAATAAACACCCTTGAAACAAATAACAATCTGGAGTCAGTCCAATGATTCACAAATGTATTAGTACAACATCATCAAAGCTTTGCAACGTATATGTACAGTGAAATATACTACAGGATGACCTTTGGTGGGCAGCAGTACATATAGCAGGACCCAGAATGGGGCACAGAGATCTGAAAATAGAGAATCCAAAGGGAACAGTCAGTGGCCATAGACATAGGGTAAGAGGCTGCCTTCTACAATGTCCAACAGATTACTGAAATGTTAAGTGGAGTTACAGTCTCTTACCTGTGTGTCACTGGCAGTACTGCTGTATTATGTTTGTTCTGTTGTCCACATCTTCTTCCTCTGCCTCCCCTTCGTCACTGTCCACAGGCTCCACCGCTGCCACAAGACCATCTCCAGTCACATCCTTCAGCCGAAAAGGCACCTGACATCTCAAGGCCAGGTTGTGCAACATGCAGCATGCCACGATGATCTGGCAAACCTTCTTGGGTGAGTAGTATAGGGATCCACCTGTCAGATGGAGGCACCAGAACCTGGCCTTCAGGAGGCCGAAGGTCCTTTCTATAATCCTCCTTGTATGCCCATGTGCCTCATTGTAACATTCCTCTGCTTTTGTCCTGGGGTTCCTCACTGGGGTCAGTAGCCATGAGAGGTTGGGGTAACCAGAGTCACCTGTAAATATAGGGTGAAAACTGTTAGACACACACTAACGTTAGGGGCAGTCCCATACCCAGACATCAACATATACTCGGATGGGGACCTTTGGCTCACCTATTAGCCACACCCGGTGCCTCTGGAGTTGGCCCATCACATATTGGATGCTGCTATTCCTCTAGATAAAGGCGTCATGCACAGAGCCAGGTTATTTGGCATTCACATGGGAGATGTACTGGTCTGCCAAACACACCATCTGCACATTCATAAAGTGATAGCTTTTTCTATTCCTGTAAACCTGTTCATTTCTCCGGGGGGGATGGGGGTACAAATGCGACATGTGTACCATCAATCGCACCAATGATGTTGGTGATATGTCCCAATGCATAGAAGTCAGCCTTCACTGTGGCCAAATCCTCCACCTGGGGGAACACAATGTAGCTGCGCTTGTGTTTCAGCAAGGCAGACAACACTCTAGTCAACACGTTGGAGAACATCGGCTGAGACATCCCTGATGCCATGGCCACTGTTATTTGGAAGGAACCACTTGCCAGGAAATGGAGCTCTGACAGGACCTGCATTAGACGGGTATACCTGTGGGCTGGCGGATAGCTGACATCAGGTATGGCTCCAATTGGGCACACAGTTCTTGGATTGTGGCATGATCAAGTCTGTATGTGATGAGAATGTGTCTGTCCTCCATTGTCACAAGGTCCACCAGGGGTCTGTACACCGGAGGATGCTGCCATCTTATATGCTGCCTCAGCGGTTGAAGCCTATGGAACGGTGAGCAGAGGGTCATATTTCCACATCTATTGCTCTAAATTTGATTTAATTACTTTACAGAAGCAGTATGTGAACTTGAGAGTCAGTTGATGTGCCAATGTCTGCTGTGAAGCAGTTAGGTGCCATGCCCTGTGCCCCCCTGAAATGGCGGCTGCTTGACCTGTGAGGAGGGACAGGTGGAAATGAGGTAATTGCACTGGCGTTGTGCTCCGTCACGGTAGGCGGTCGATGACCACAGCACAACTTCACATTGGTTAACATTGGGCCCTATGGGTTTCACGAGCCAATGGTGATGTATGCCGGCGGTGATGGTACGTACTGCCGCAGACGTCACCGCCATTTTCTATCTATTCACTCACTTGCTACCTGATCTTAAACAGGAGAGGACCTACACTGCGAGTGCTGCTGTGACCTGTGTCTGGAAGCGACAATGGCATGTGTCTGGGGAAAGGGCCCCTGCATTGACTGCGGAGGAGTTGGAGAAACTGATGGATGGGGTCCTAACCCAGTACACGTTACTCTACGATCCTCCAGACAAACAGGTGAGTACACTGTGAGCATGATGCATGGACCATGAATGTTTGGAGTGCTGTAGATGCAAGCCACATGTTTGGGGGTTCTGAGGTGTCCTGGCCAGAGTGCAGCATGTAAGGTGGTCAGTGTATGTGCGTCAGGGCATGGGTGGGAAATGGTGGGCAATTAGTATGACGGTCCAGACGGGTGAGTAAAATCCTTTTCTGCTGTCTTTTATCTCCAGGTCAGCGCCCACCAGAAGAAGGGTATTTGGCGTGCCATCGCCAAGGAGGTGCGGACCCTGGGGGTCTTTCACAGGTGGAGCACCCACTGCTGCAAGAGATGGGAGGACCTGCACCGCTGGTCAAAGAAGATGGCAGAGGCCTAGCTGGGGCTGGCCTACCAACGTGGAAGGGATGCCCGTCGCACCATGACCCCCCTGATGTTCCGCATCCTGGCGGTGGCCTATCCGGAGTTGGATGGGCACCTGAGGGCATCACAGAAGCCACAAGGGGGTGAGTACAGAGTCAGAAAGCTGACTTTGCGCACATTATGAGTTAGCTGGGTGGGGGATGTGGGCTGTGGGTGCCCCTAGGCCAGGGCAGTCATGGCAAGGTAGGTCCCTTGTTGGGCAGGCTCCCAAGCACTCCTACCCCAATGGTGTAAGTGGCCATCTACCACTGGGCAGGGTCCTGTGGGTATCTGGTGTGCAGATGCTGGTGTTAGGCATTGTACCCCATGGGCTGGTGACTGTCTCAGTAAATGGTTGGGCATGGCCTAGTGCATAGGGCTGATCCCTGTGTGTAGTGTAGGCCAATGGTGGTGTTGTTGCTGGCATTGACCTAGTGTATCCTCTGTCTCTTCCCATCCCTCTTTGTTTTGTCACCCTGTCCTTGTGTGTATTAGCATCATCTGGCGGAGGAGCAGAGGCACCGGTGACAGAGGGAGCTACATCCCACATGGGCCTGGAGGCCGAATCCCCCGAGGGTGAAGGCACAAGTGGGATGGAGGGTGAGGGGACCACCACGATGGGGACAGGAGGGGAGACCACAGACAGTGACTCCTCCTCCGATGGAAGCTCCCTGGCAGTGGTGGACACCTCTGTGCCCACCCCAACAACAGGTACAGCCGCCACCCCCCCTACCAGCACCGCCCTCCCAGCAGCCCCTCAGTGTGTTTCCCGTGCCCGCTCACCCAGGAGGGTGGGCATCTCCTTTGCCCCAGGCACCTCAGGCCCTTCCCCAGTCAGCCCGGCTGCCCTCAGTGAGGAGGCTATTGGCCTCCTGAGATCCATCACTGTTGGCCAGTCAACCATTCTGAATGCCATCCAGGGTGTCAAGAGGCATTTGCAACAAACACATGCATACCTGGAGGGCATTCACTTTGGCGTGGTGGCCCAACAGAGAGCTTTTCAGGGTAAAAAATGTAAATTAGCACTTGTATAGCGCACTACTCACCCGTTAGGGTCTCAAGGCACTGTACTCATACCGCTATGGAACCCCTCCTGGCTTTTTCCCTGTGAGGCGCCCACTCCTGAGCACCCCCAGGGTGAAGCCAGGCATCCAAGCGCTGTTGGGGCCGTTGTGGAGATTAAGCAAGCTATTGCCCAGAGTTGCAGAGTGGGACCCATGAATTAGATTAGGCAGCGAGGCGAGAATTATCTGGTCAAGGGGAATTGAGCCCAAGACCTGCCGAAGCGGGACTTGAACCCTGGTCTTGAGCCAGATCTCTGCTTCAGGGTCTGCCGCTCTAACCATTGAGCCACACTTCTCCACAAGGGTCTGGTCTCAGCACTGATGGCAGCCCTTGTCCCTGTGTCTAGCCTACCCCCTCCAACTTCCTCTACCCAGACCCAATCCCCTCAACCTCAGCCTATCCCAAGCACACCTTCAGACCAACATTCACCCAAATCAACACACAAAGGTGGCTCAGGCAAACATAAGCACTACACTTCATCTCACAGGTACTCACACAAGCACCATGTCCATGCAAACACACCAACATCCACTGCCTCCACTGTGTCCCCCTCCTCCTCGTCTTCCACCTCCCTCCCAGTAGCATCTCCATTCACACCTCCATGCACTACATCCTCATCCACTACCTCCATCACCAGCACGCCCATCACAACCCACCCCTCATGAGCAGTCACCACCCCCCAACCATGCACACGTCTCCTGTGTCCTCTCCCAGTGTGTCGGTGATCCGTCCTCCCAAAATACACAAACGGAAGCACCCACCCAACAGCCATCCACCTCACAACAGCATACAGCCCATGCACCTTCACCCAAACTCAGCAGACAGACACCTCCTACAACCACTTCCTCTTCCTCCACTCCCAAACCTTCTACATCTTCCCAACCCAGTGTGTCTAAAAAGCTGTTCCTGGCTAAAATTGACCTCTTACCTACCCCTCCCCTGTCCTTCCACTCGGGCCAGGGTATCCAGATCCCAGCCCAGCACCTCAACCATCAAGTGGGCGGACGCTGTGGTACCTGCAACTCCCAGAAGTTCAAAGGGGGCACCCATCAGGCCAGGCAGTATGCCACCGACCCCTGCAAAGGACCAGCCCATTCCGCCACCTGCTAAGGAGAAGAAGGGGCCAGCATGCAGGACGGCCAAGGAGCAAGGCCTCCTCCAAAACTATAGCTGCCAGTGGCAAGGTCCCAGCAGCATCTGCCAAGGTGAGGAAGGGGCAGAAAAGCCAAGGCAAGGCACTTCAGGCATCGGAGGCTCCAGGTGAGGGCCTGGTGCCCACCATCAGACCCGAAAGCCCCGCCACCTGTACCGCGGCAAGCACCGCCGCAAGCACCACCGCAAGCACTGCCACCTGCAACAACAACTGTCAGCAGCAGCATGCCCAGTGGGCAGCCATCCGAGGTGGCAGGAGACGGGTTGGTGCCTCCCTCCACCACTACCAGCACCTGCACCACGGCCAGCACCACCAGCATCCCGCTGCAGGCACCGCCGCAAGCACCGCCACCAGCACCGCCACCAGCACCGCCACCTGCCCTGTCGCTGTCACAACAACTGTCAGCAGCAGTATCCCCAGTGGGCAGCCGCCGAGGCTGTAGGAGACTGACTGGAGCCTCCCACCACCACTGGAAGGACCCCCACCAGCACAGGCACTATAAGCAATTTGCAGCCTTAGTCACCGCAGGATGGAGTTTGGCCCTGCCTCCATGGAGTATCATGCAACCTGTTCCCTGCAAATCTTGTGCCTCAGACACCCAGGTGGTGAGATGTGAACTGCCACACCCCAAGTGCTGCATCACTGGGCACAAAGCCCCCTCCAGAACCAGTGGATTTATGCATCCACTCGCCCAGTCTTTGGCAGGAGAAGCACACAGGGCACAAAGACCCCTCCAGAACCAGTGGAGATATGCATCCACTCACCAAATCCTTAGCAGGATAAAGCACACAGGGCACAAAGCCCCTTCCAGAACCAGTGGAGATATGCATCCACTCACCCAATCCTTGGCAGAATGAAGCACACTGGGCACAAACCCCCTCCAGAACCAGTGGAGATATGCATCCACTCACCCAATCCTTGGCAGGATGAAGCACACAGGGCACAAAGCCCCTTCCAGAACCAGTGGAGATATGCATCCACTCACCCAATCCTTGGCAGCATGAAGCACACTGGGCACAAAGCCCCCCCAGAACCAGTGGAAGAAGCCACCCACTAGAGAGACTGTGGCCTTGAACTCCCCAGAACCAAGCAGTGGGCAAACCACCCACTTGAGAGACTGTAGCCTTGCACTCCCCAGGACCAAGCAGTGGGCAAACCACCCACCTGAGAGACTGTGGCCTTGCACTCCCCAGGACCAAGCAGTGGGCAAACCACCCACTTGAGAGACTGTGGCTTTGCACTCCCCAGGACCAAGCAGTGGGCATGGAGCCCCCTCGAAGAGCAATGGCGTTGTACCATCTTCCGGCTGAGGTGACCCCCCTTTCCCCAGCCCCCTGAAGTGCCTGTGTGTTTAAGACCTGACGCCCCTGCAGTGTTCTCTCCGTATTGAGGCAGGAGTCAAGTGTGGGCTTGGCACATGATTTTTGGCCCAGTGGACCATGGACATTTGCAAAGGAGAGTGTACAGCCTTCTGTACATTTTGTGAATATTTGTATATACTGTTTTTCTATATTCGTTTATTATATCTGCATATTTCAAAATATCACTGATTTCAATCAATTCCTTTGGTCCTTGCGCTCTTCCAGGGTGTAACGGGGTGTAAATATACTGTTGTTGCATGTGTTTGTGTGTATAGTGTTGGGGGTGAGGGTGGGGGTGGGGTTGTTGCGTGTTGCATGTGTGTGTCACTCTCTTTTTCCTCCCACTCTCCCCTGTGTGCTAGGTGCAGTACTCACCATGGTCTTAACCGCCGCATTTGATATTCATCATGTATGAGGAGGTGGACCAGCATCAGCAGGACCTTCAGCTCAGGCTCCATGGCGCCCTGGTTCTTCGTTTCTTGTCGAGAGGTGAGTGGTTTCCCTTCCAAAGACTGTTTCCGCCATTCTTTTGATGTCATTGGTACTGCCCCAGAAAAGCTGGTGGATTGGCGGATTGTGATGGGGTGGGTGGTACATTGTCTTCCGCCTGTCTGTTGGAGGTTACCGCTGCGTTGTTTGTTGCTACCGCCGTGGCAGTCGGTGTGTTGAAGTGGCTGTATGTTTTGGCGGTTTCCGCTGTGGCCGTGATCCCTTTTTTTTACCGCCGGCCTGTTGGCGGTATTACTGCCGCTTTAACACAGACCGCCAGGGTTGTAATGAGGGCCTATGTGGACACAACAAAATGATCAAATACTAAACTACCTGTTTTTGAAGGGGGTGGGCCTGCATTATTGGTCCTGGGCTCAGCAGCCATATACGGCAACCTACAAAACCCAAACAATTCTGAAAACTAGACACCTGAGGGAATCCAGGGAGGTGTGAATTGCGTGGATCCCCCAATGTTTTCTTACCCAGAATCCTCAGCAACCCTCAAATTTAGGTAAAAAATCATTTTTTGACCACATTTCTGTGTGGGATCACCGCACCAGAACAAATTTCCTACCACCCAACGTTCCCCTCAATCTCCTGGTAAAAATGATTCCTCACCTGTGTAGGTGGGCCAAGTGCCTGTGACAGAGAAGAGCCAAAATATGTCGAAATTGAGGGGGAACCAAAGCGGGTCCAAAAGGGCAGTTTGAAAAAAAAAATTTTTTTGCTGACAAGTGGGGCAAAAATTTTATTGGTATAGATGAGACAATATTGGGTGGTAGGAATTTTGTGGATTCCTGCAGATTCCGGAAGGTTCCATCAGAAAATTGTGGAAAAAATGTGTAATTTCCAGCAAAGTTGGAGGTTTGCAGGGCATTGTATGTAAGAAAATGGTGCGGGGTACATGTGTAGCACACCACCCTGGACTCACCCAGATGTTTCGTTTTCAGATGTGTCTAGGTCTTGTGTATTTTTCTACATGGCAGGGTCCCAAAGTCCAAAAAGTGCAGCCATCACCATACCAAGTGGGACGATTTTGAGAGTTAGCCAAGCTCTCATGGCCCAAATGTAAAACCAAAACCCAAAATAATCAAATGTCCCCTTGCATGCCCTGGGATAAGATGTTTTAGTGTGCGGGGGGAGAGCTGAAATACTGTTACCCCTTCAGTTGGGGTAGGGGGCATTACCATGCCCATACTGGTTGGTGGCCACCACCACTATTTTTGTTTGGTTTTTAATTCCCTGGCATCTAGTAGACTTTCTGCCCCCCTGGGATGTGGATCGGGGTTTATTGCCCCATCTGCCCAATGGTGGCCAGAACAGCTTTGGCCCCATTTATTTGGAGTGGGGGTAAGTCCATACACCCACCCTCTTATTTTGAAGAAAAACAAATCTTCCCTGGTCTCTGGTGGGCTTTCTGCTGCCCTTGGGGCAGATGGGCCTTCCAAAAAAAGGCCAATATGGCCAACAGTAATGTGCCCCCATGGGGAGTAACCCTTGCCCAAGGGGCTGCCCCTTAAACAAAACACAAAAATACACACACACCAATCCCTGGTGCCTAAGTGATTTCTGCCCCCGGGGACAAGTATACTCACTGTATTTGTTCAGTGAGGCCAATATGTATCCCTCCCCTCATCATTCATCGCATCCCTGCCGATGGCATTTCACATCCGTGGCCTAATTGCAGTATGGTTTAAATCGGCACTGCAGTGTTGGCTATGCAGTGTGCATCTGCTTCAGTTAATGCAGCATTTATAAAGTTTTCCCTGCATTGCAAACCGAAAACAAGGTGTGTTTCCCTTCTCTCCCAGTGCTCACTCAGTCACCTCCTAGTACTTCACTCCTCTATTCTTTCTTCTGTTCTGTCCCAACAAAACAATTGGAAAATCCATTAATGGCATGCGCTATATCTTTCTGACCATGTAATGTATATATTCAATGGCTTCCATAACAGATTTACGCCTGTTCAAATTTTTCCCTTTTAATAATCAGCAACTACAGTGACTGATTGAGCCAAAGCTTATATACATGATGATAATCAGTGACTCACCACTATTCTGTAGAAAAACCTCTATCTTTACAACCTAGTCCTTCTTACTCATCCTGCAATAGAGTAAGTTAAGTTTCCTGTCCTTACTGTCAAGTAAATATATTTGTTGGTATAGGGCGAGGCCAGAGAGTAAAGTGGTATTTTGGCCCTCATTCAGAACATGGCGGTCTGGACTGCCACGCCAGCGGTGGCGGTCATTACTGCCAAAGGCATGCCAGTCCAGACCACCATATTCGGAACATGGCTGAAACGCCACGTTGGAAACGCCGCCACCACCAGGCACCCGCCACCAGGCAGCCTGGTGGTGGTGGCGGCATTTCAGATCCACCAGGGCTCCAGATAATGAGTTGCATTCCGCCAGCCTTTCCCTGGTGGTTTACACCGCCAGGGAAAGGCTGATGGAATGAGTGACTCGGGCCGCCCCTGGAGGCCCCTGCGCTGCCCGTGCACTTGGCATGGGCAGTGCAGGGGCCCCCATGCACAGTCCCATTGCGCGTTTCCCGCCGCACTGCCACATTGGGGCCAGCTAGAAGATCATTATGTGGCCAGCCGGGGGTCCTTCTCGCTGGCGGTCTTCTGTCGGCCATCAGCACAGATCTCAGCGGGTTAAGCGGGCCTAAATGTCTAATTTTGTGTTTTGGGGATTGGAATACTCTGTGATGAACATGCCAAATAAAATCTATATCTCCTGTTAATATTGAACTAATTGATGTTGATGTATGTGACAATTAATTTATATACGCAAACAAAGTTGCCTCTCCATTATTGGATTCCCCCGTCGCGAACTCTTTGTCAACCCCAGCATGTATGCATGTGGTCAGGCAGGCTCTGAGACTCAGGCCTGAAGGTTAATGACTGACAGGTCACAGGTGCGGTAAGACTTAGCCGTCAGCCAAACGTACATACAAGAAAACTTAGATACTGGCCTACGGATAGGCAGCAACATTTCAATGGTCCCCGGAGATTGCCCCCAATAAAACACACATGGCCAAAGGGACGCATTCACATAAAGTTAGATGCCAAATGTAGTTAAGTACAATTAGCGAATCAGGACACAGCACATGCAGTGATTAAGTGCCCCTCAGCCCTGACATCTGGAAACGTATTTTCTGGCCCACATTGTGTCCATGCCAGGTCAAGGCCCACCTGTGTTCACTATCTGGAAATGTACTTATGACTCCTCAACAAATGTTTGCATTTTTTACCAAGAAAAGAAAGTCATTTATGGCTTTATTGCACTCAGAGAAATGTTTAAAAACTTGCTTCAATCCGATGTACAATAAGAGACAGTCCTCAGACCTAATTTCTGTAACTGCTCTCCCGGCCATAATGTTCAATTAAATGAACAGTTTTCCGGTTTAGTCAGACACCTCTTGTCTTTTTTTTTTTTTATGTAAATTCTCACTTGTCCAAATATCCCATTCCATCCTCTGTACAACAGTGCATCATTTTGCCCACCTTCCTGTAGCAGACAGGATATTTGCATTTTATACATGATGTGTGAGACGTAGTTTCATTGTTATTCATCTGCCTGCATGGAGTCCGGGTAGAACTGAGAGGAATTCAGAGAAAAGCAGGGCCATTAGAATTAAAGTAAGATAATTCTCCATTACAACCAGTAGCAAAATACCCAACGTGCTAGCCATCATGCCTCCGTTAATTAAGAACAACAAGGATAATTATACTCTATAGTGCATAATGCCTTACACATCAAGGAGAAGTAATTTATTTAGGCAATTTATTTTTATTCTTCCACACAAAGTGGATGTTTAGGCCCATATTTATACTTTTTGACGCAAAACTGCGCTAACGCAGTTTTGCGTCAAAAAAATTAGCGCCGGCTAACGCCATTCTGAAGCGCCATGCGGGCGCCGTATTTATTGAATGACGTTAGCCGGCGTTACCCGCCGCGCCGTCTGGTACGACGTACACCAGGCAGCGCCGGCGTAGGGGGATATGGGGCTTGGGCATCAGGAAATGGGGCAAGTCAGGTTGAGGCAATTTTTTTGCCTCAACCCGATTTGCGCCATTTTTTTTCACTCCCAACCCCCATAGAAATGACTCCTGTCTTAGCAAAGACAGGAGTCATGCCCCCTTGCCCAATGGCCAAGCCCAGGGGACTTCTGTCCCCTGGGCATGGTCATTGGGCATAGTGGCATGTAGGGGGGCACAAATCAGGCCCCCCTATGCCACAAAAAAAAAAAAAAAAAACACTTACCTGAACTTACCTTAATGTCCCTGGGATGGGTCCCTCCAGCCTTGGGTGTCCTCCTGGGGTGGGCAAGGGTGACAGGGGGGGTCCCTGGGGGCATGGGAGGGCACCTCTGGGCTCCTTCAGAGTCCACAGGTCCCTTAACGCCTGCCTTTTGCAGGCGCTAAAAAACGGCGCAAAAGCGGGCGTACGTCATTTTTTTTGACCTGCCCACTCTCGGGAGTGAATTTTGCCTGGGAGTATAAATCTGACGCACATGCCTCGGAGTCGATTTTTTAGAGGGGAACGCCTACCTTGCATATAATTAACGCAAAGTAGGTGTCCACGCTAAAAAATGACGCTAACTCCATGGACTTTGGCGCTAGACGCTTCTAACGCCAAAGTATAAATATGGAGTTAGTTTTGCGTCGGAATTGCGTAAAAAAAAACGACGCAATTCCGGCGCAAACGGAGTATAAATATGCCCCTTAGTTTTTTAGGAAATCCTTTGAAAGAAAAAAAGCACTCAATTTTTTTTTAAAGGGGTGTTCTTCTGCCTTAATTCCTTTCAGTCAGTCAGTGCTTTTATGTAAGGCATGTGTGAGTAACAAATGACCTGTGACTCTCAAATGAAATCAGATTCCAATTACCCTAGGGGACCAGCAAAGTAGTGCTACTGTGCCACTATATCGCTTCAAACAAGTGTTTGCATAAAGTTTTCTTTACAATTTGTCTTTTTTCTTTTTTTTCTTTTTCAATATAGTTCCTCCTGCTGGTCCACCACCACCACCGACATGGTAGGTGATAGCAACCCCACTGTGGTGGCAGAGGTTGGAGCCATCCAGTTTGAGTACCAATGGGTGGAGGAAGCAGAGGTTTAGGCATTTGCTGCTGCCACAGGCCCCAGTCCCTCCAGCGAGACACTTGTACCTCCACTCTCTGGGCATCAACATCGCTAGTGCTGCCGGCAGCTGATAACTACCAGCCCCACCAAACCGCAGTTCCAACAACATGTGCTGTTTGAGCTAGAGCCCCTGGCCCATCGGGTGGCATGTCTCAAGGCCCAGCACTGAGAACCACAGACCCTCCTTAAAAATACCTTTTTCTGAGCCCTATTTTTGATTTTCTGTTTTGATGCGAGGGGCTTTTTTTGTGTATGGAGTTAATGGGAATTTTGAAGGGCAGTTGGGGTAATGTTTTTGACTTTTTGTTGCACGTTTACTTTGGAAATTGGTTGGGGTGACATTGTTTGGGGAAAAGTGGACCTGTTGTGGGTGGAGAGGGTAGGTATTGTTGTTGTTCAGTGAAGGGAAAAATTATTCTATCATACTTTATGCCTGAAGTAACTTTCCTGTATTTTACCTTTACTTTGGATGCTGCCTTTTCAAGCAGCGTGTTTTTTTAATCTGCTTCTTAAAGTGTACCAGTTAGTTAATTAGGGTGGTATGCTGCCATTGCCTACACCACCTTAGATAAAAAAATTATTATCTGCAGTAGAAGTTAGTTACTTACTAACTAAGCTATTTCAAGTCACTCCCTAGTTTTCTTACCTGAAAAGCTGAAGCAATGGATGCTACCTCTCTCAATCTTCCAAAACCTTACCGCAGGGTTTCTCAAGGTGCCTTCTTAATTGTGGTGGTAGTGTGCTAATAGGGAAGACATCACAAGCAAGGTGCCACCTCCACTCAGGTGAGCTCCAACTGTAGAGTTAATCAAAAGGATGCTCCATTACAGGCAACTAAGTTGAAAGAAAAACACAGCAGTAGTGGGTTATTCATTTGCATCATAGCTTTACAAATAATGAGACCAGACTATTACCACCATGACACAACAAATAATACCTGACATTATAGCAACAACTAATAAAAATAACTTCTTTTGAGCAGTGGGTAGCATGGAAATTAATTAAAACCACTGATACCAAATTTTCAAGTCAGGAAAAGTGGACTCAAACTCTGGAGTGGACAAGGCTAAGCCTTTATGCAACACAAGGCCTGAATGACGATGTTGACAAATGATGCTCTTCTGCATCTAAAATACGGATCCCTTTTATGTGTGGATGGCTAAGTGTGGCTGGTGTGGGCTATTGCTCAGGTAACACTAGATACCACAATGAGCTGATGTACCTTTCACCACATATGCTCCGCCAAGTCTGTGATCCATTTATGGTGTCAATAAGTCATCCCTCAAACAATCACAGTTGGAGGAAGAGGGTTCAGGGTGCAATGAATAGATGGGAAAGGGGATTTGGGGAAAGGTGTGACAAAGACAAACACTACACAACACAGCAGCAATATTCATCAGGGAGATGAGCAGCATTTCATCATCAATCTCCTGTGGAAGGAAATGAAGGAATGAATATGACACAGTTCAGGTAAATGCATTGAAAACAGTCCTTCAAACCCAGAGGCCCAATTTATTATTAGATATCTAAATTTTTTGTCATCTAGGTTTGAAAAATAAAAATAATGGAGGAGTGAAGTGAACCAACCCAGTTCTAAAAATTATGATTGTTAAAAGAAAAATGATACTGTCTTGCCAAATTGGGCAGTGCATCTGTATTATCCTTGGAATGTCTATTACTCTTGGGTGCCTGGCTGAACCAGTCTGGTAAGGTAAGCTGTAATGTTATGAAGCATTCGCCTTTCATGCAGGAGAACAAGAAGCATGGGGACTGTAAAACAGAAATTATGTTGTAGTATCAAGGGGAAGGATAGAAGTTAAGCTTCATTAGGAGTCTACCAAGAAGACTCAGAAGCAGAGCAAGATCATAGATTGTCATAATCATTCATTTAATTATGACTCATTTACGACTTATTAACTGGGAAGAGAGAACAATTTACAACCAATCACAGGCAAGTAGCTGTGTGTACTGGGCTCATTAATCTCACATGTCATCATAACATTTAGCCAAGTGGATGCATAATGTGATGTTGTGGCATCACAATTCTGTCCCCAGTTACAAGCAACATCCTGCATGACCACAACCACATAAGAGGAGTTTCACATTTGAGCTAGCACACACACCCAGTAGCATATCCCAAATCAAACCACCTTTTTCCAATCCATGGAGGTGAGTAGGCCTCAGAGTCATCATCATCATGCTTTTGCTTTGAAGTCATTAGCTTTCTTCTTCTGGCTGTTGAGGTAGTCCCTCCATGAGTCCTTCCATCCTACTCCTGAGTCTGCATAATTATTGAGTCAGTCCAACTCTGTCCCGATCTGAGCAACATAGACCTGCAGTGCACTGCTGTTGAAGAACAAGAAGAGAAACAGAATTTGAGTATTTTGTGTAAATTTGTGTTTCATAATGAAAGTGACTGGTCTGGTTTCTGAAAAACCAGAAACAAATGGTGGACGCTGCAAGTAAATTTCACAAAGTTTGAAAGGATCAATCAACTTCAGGAAAAATGATCACACATCAGACCCCAAACACTGCAAATTATCAAAAGTAAGCCTACAAATTAGTTGAACACCCTCCCTCACTGTCTGCCACCACATAAATTATCAATCATCACTCACGGTCACTCAGTAATATATCATCACTCATTGGTGCAACAATTACCTCTTCCAATTCAAGTACGGTAGTAGGTACACAAATGTATCAACTTTTCAGTGCAAGCAACACATTCTTATAAATCAAATGATGTTCTGGGGCAGCCCTGTTAGGTGATTAAAAAAAAAAAAAGGATAGGCATGGGAGAGAGGCAAGCATTGTCTCCAATGTTCTGAATGGAATGGAGAGGCTTCTTCACTGCACACTGGTCCAACTTCGATCCAGCCATACATATGCCTAAAAATGGTAGGGCTGCATAAGTCAAACACAGACATGATGTTTCACTGGCTATATCCTTTTTTTTTGACAAACCAGTTTGCCGATAAATAATGAAAAAGTTCCATGATGGACTACTCAGTCAGGGTAGTAGAGTTTGTCCTCAAACTCAAGTGATTCACCCAGACATTGTTCAGCTAACACATTTGTGTCTGACTAATCATCCCTTTCCTCTTCCTGTGGTATTTCACGAAGAGTATAATTGTGTGGTATGAAGTGCTGGCTCACTTTGATCATGGTCAATTTCTCCACCTTTTGAGGTGAGAGACTGGTCCTTCACACTGTGACAACTGCACCAACTACACTGAACACATGCTACCGGACAAGTCAGATACTTTATTGTAGCCTGATGAGCTCTGGCCATTGGTGCATCTTCCCATACCAATACATCAGTGGGTTTTGAGCCACATAGACCTCTTTTGGGTCATCATGATGCTCCGGGAACATCCTCTGAATGGTCATTTCTGCTCCACTTGCTTCACCTCTTTTGCCTTTGAAACCAAGCCATTACAGAGGTTGGGCCTGATTCTTCTGATCATTTTGTTGTGGTTGTTGCTGGTTTTCTTGCTGCTGGCATTGGCTGCTGGGAGTGGGACTCTAATTTCCAGCCATTCTTCTTCTAGGTCTCTGGCTTGCTAAACAATCCACATTTTGTATTGTTAAACATTCCCTTCTGAAAGAGGAATAAAAGTTCACAGTTTGTTTCCCAAAGTGGGTAAATTGTGGCACAATGCACACTTTGGATGACACAATGGGGGTCATTCTAACTCTGACGGGCGGCGGAGGCCGCCCGCCAGAGTTCCCCCCTCCAGAACACTGCTCCGCGGTCATAAGACCGCTGTGGTGATTCTGGGTTTCCCACTGGGCTGGCGGGCGACCGCCAAAAGGCCGCCCGCCAGCCCAGTGGGAAACACCCCTCCATGAGGATGCCGGCTCCGAATGGAGCCAGCGGAGTGGAGGATGTGCGACAGGTGCAGTTGCACCCGTCGCGAATTTCAGTGTCTGCTCAGCAGACACTGAAATTCTTTGTGGGGCCCTCTTACGGGGGCCCTGCAGTGCCCATGCCATTTGCATGGGCACTGCAGGGGCTCCCAGGGGCCCCACGACACCCCATACCACCATCCTGTTCCTGGCGGGCGACCCGCCAGGAACAGGATGGCGGTATGGGGTGTCAGAATCCCCATGGTGGCGCAGCAAGCTGCGCCGCCATGGAGGATTCTGCAGGACAGCGGAAAACCGGCGGGAGACCGCCGGTTTTCCTGTTCTGACCGTGGCTGAACCGCCGCGGTCAGAATGTCCTGAGGAGCACCGCCAGCCTGTTGGCGGTGCTCCCGCCGACCCTGGCCCCGGCGGTCCGTGACCGCCGGGGTCAGAATCAGCCCAATGTCTCTTTGCAGCCTTGTATTACCAGCCAAGTGAAGGGTTAAGCTCTCAACCAAGGCATGAACTTCTGAATTCTTGTTCACACCTGAAAACCTTTGTGAAAGAAGCAAAACAGGATAGCTTGGCACAGTACACTGTTCTCCTTGCTGAGTTCCTGTGGGAAAACCTCAAATGGAAGTAGCATCAATTTCAGGCATCTGACTAGGATCCATTTGTCTGCATCAATGTTTATGCTTTTTCCAAATGCATCCCCGCCTCTTTGAACGACATAGTCTGCACTGCTCAAAAATATGCTGCAACATGTAACAGGCTAAGTTCCAGCATGTTGGCACCTCCTGTATGATGGCTTTAACTGGTACTCTATTAGCATGCTGAGTGAGCCTCAACTGCTTCTGGGCTTTAAAAGAATGACAGAAGTGAGTGCAGATTCATCTGCCGATGGTAAGTATGTTACTGACCATTTGTTCTTTTTTGAGAAAGTCCTGCACAACCAGGTTGATGCAATGCGCCAAGCAAAGGTCCCTGAAATATCCACCATCTGCAATGGTCTTATAATATTATTGCCATTGTACATGCAACACATCCAATCCTGAGACCTCTGGATCACAGTCATTCAAACACCTTGTTGTTAAAGTCTTCCAAGATACTTGCAGCTGTATGGAATTTCTCCATAACGAACATGGCAATTGCTGCATGCTGTTGAATACTCTTAAAAGCTTCTTCAGGGCTGAGACCTGTAGGTAGCTGCTGCCTAACCCCTGCAAAAGAAATCCAGTGTGCAGTGATATACTTCTAAGCAGTTGCTTGACCAAAAGTCAACATGTCTGTTGTCAGGTGGATAGTATGAACAGCACTCTGCTGCAAAGCTTGTCCAACCAATTGCAGTACATTGTGATGGAAAACTATAACAGCAACTCTGAAAAAATAGGGAAGACTGGGAACCTTTGATTTCATGCAGATGGCCACCACAAATTCTAAAAATCCGACTTCTTCCACAAAAGAAAAAGGAAGTATGTCCAGCGCCAACATTTTAACGAGCTTCCCACTGTACAAATGTGCTGTTGGGTGGTTGCGTTTGAAGGGCCCCTCCTGCCTAAACATGCCCGTAATGATAGCCTGTTTTATTTTTATTTTCTGGTGCCACTGATGCAGGCAGCGTCTGAGAGGTAGGAGGTAGAAGACTCCATGTGCGTCTTGGGGGCAGTCACTGTATGCAGTGGTGTCTCCATCTTACTCATTTTGAGGTTGCTGTGGCGGGTGATCCTGGCACCCTGCTGGAGACAGGGCTGTTTTGAGTAAAGCTGTCATCCTCTTCTTGCTCATCACCTTCACCTCCCACTGTGATCAGAGTTGATTCCCTTCTCTCATCACCACCATCACCAGCAGTGATTTTTTTAAGGTGCTGCTCCCACTTGATTACATGACATTTTTACACATGGGTCTTTTGGCATCCAGTACCATAGCATGAACCAGGCTTACCTCGACAAACACTCATGTGGCAATTGGAGCACATTGCATTGTTTCCTCCTGATTGCTAAGCGTAAAGAAGTCTTAAACTGCAGAGGAGAAGTTTTATAGTGGCCACTGCCAATGCCTGAAAAAATAGAAGTAGGTGGGGGTGTCGACAATTGTCTCTCTGCAGTGCATACTTTGACTGAGGTAGTGGTGGATGCAGGTCCCCACGGGGACCTTACAAATACGGAAGCTGGCAGTGGTGGGGATGGTGGTACCAGTGTCACATCCCTCGGAGCAGGTTGTATAGGAAAGTTAATCATAATTTCAGTGCCTTCTGAGCAAGCTTCCATGAAAATGACTGGCTCATCCCCCTCATCCTCGTTTCCTTCCATAATTCTAAGGTTTTCAGGAACTTTTCTTTTCTCTTGTCTATCACGACATGCCTTGAACTCAGCTGGGGTCTGTTCCATTTCCAGATCATCAGAAAGGTGGCTTGCAGAAGATGGTGGAGTACGCTTCTTTTTTCTTACTGGAGATCGGGAAGCCAATGGTTCAAGAACAGTTACATTGATCTCAGCAGGAAGGTCAATCCTCCTGTTTTGCTCCTACTTCGGGAAGACATACTATTGTTGGCTGAGGCTCCTCCTGTTGCTCAGTTTCCTATGAAGATTGGATACTAGTTTGCAGCTGAGATAATTCAAATTCAGACTCACTGCTCGTTGCCATGATTGCAATGGCTGCCTCACTAAGAGACATGACTTTGGGCTTAGGTTGGCTTAGGTTGGGGTGCTGCAGTTGATGTGGAAGTGCTGTTCCCAGCAAGCCGGCTGGAGGACGGTGTGGCAGGCATGTGTTTCCTGAAAACTGTTTGGGGCTGCATGCCAGTGGTAGATATATGCTTCTTCTTCTCTTTCTCACTGGCCACTTTCTTGGGACCTCCTTTCTTTGGGACCGTCTTCAAGCTCTGTCAGTTGGCAGTGGCACTTAACAGCGCAAGGGGAAGAGGTTGGAGGACTGAAGTGATGCTGTCATGTCACTTTGTGCCAGCCTTCTGTCTGGCAGTACTCTGTGGGTCTTGTGCACCTAAAAGCAAACAAACAAGCAAGAAAAGCATTTAGTGAAATGTAGCATTTTTGCAGGTTTCTTTTAATTATTCATAGGACAGCCAATATCATTTAGTGTGGTTAGTGTATCCATTTAAGTCAAATCAAACCACCATAACGTAATTTTTCATTTTTAATCAGGATAACAACATACAGATGTAACAATTTTCTTTAGGTGCATCTAAGGGGAGACACCAGTGGCAGGCAGAGGAGTCCAGGGAAAAATGAATCTTTAAATCATGAATGCCGATGAATGCAGATGTGCACCTTTGGCTGGCAGGGGGATCTGGGGAAAATGGAATAATACTTCAAAAATAAATGCTGGAGTATGCTTATGGCAGGTGGGGGGTCTAGTGGAAAATGGAATTATCCTTAAAAATGCTGGTGTGTGAGGTTGGGTGCCTAAGGCAGGCAGGGTATCCAGGGAAAAATTAGTGATGACAATCCGTAAAAAAGGAATGCTGGTGTGTGCCTTTGCAGGCAGGGGGTGGATGAAGGGAAAATGTTTAAAAAAGTAAAAATAAAGAAATAAATACAAATTTAAAAAATGAATCAAAAGCAAATGAAAAAAATGAAATAAAAATATATAATAAAACAAATAAATACATGAATAAATACATTAATAACATTATTTGATGGTGAACTAGTGGACTCAGCGGAAACCATTTGGATTTGGGAAGCAAGGAGATGTAAGTGAAAAACAGAAAAAATAGATTACAAAGCATTGTTCATACACCTACTACAATGATCCTCAAGCATGTTTATCAAAGTGATATAAAAGATCACATGGAAACCTAAGGCAAAAGCACAGTGACTGCCTAAGGAAAAATGACTGCCGGCCACATGGTCAAACAACAAGCTAAGAGGTATTGTCAACAAAGAAGAACATAAGCAGGCCTACGGCAAAGCAAAGTATAATGTCTGGCTGCACAAAATGGCTGCCTGACACATGGTCAAACAACATCAACAGCAGCAAGCAAGGAGGCATGGGTGAACAAAGAACTCATGCAGTCCTTTGGCAAAGGCATACTGGCTCCCTACACTAATGGCCACCTGCGACATGGTCAAACAGCAGCCAAGGAGGCATGGACAACAGAGCACACGCAGGCCTGTGGAAAAAGCACATTAATTGCCTACTAAAAATGCCTGCCAGGAGCATGATAAAGCAACAATAAGCAATAAGGCATGGACAACAAAGAACACATGTAGGCCTTTGGCAAAAGCACAATGGCTTGATGCACAAACTGGCCACATGCAACATGATCAAACAACAAGTAAGGAGGCATGGACAACAGAACACTTGCAGGCCTATGGAAAAAGCACACTGACTGCATACACAAAATGGCCACCAACCACATTGTCAAACAACAACAGCAAACAAGGAACCTTCAGAGAACAAACAGCACATGCAGACCTATGGCAAAAGCACACTGACTGGCTAGGCTTTCAGCCACATGCCACATGGTGAAATAACAAGCAAGTAGGCATGGATAGCAAAGAACACATGCAGGCCCACTGATACTGACTATAAAAAATGCCCTCCAGCCATGTGCTAATGAGAACAAACAAAGACAAATAGTGGCATACAGCAAAAACACCCAGACTGGTCAGACAAAGGAGGGATGGTAGCAATAATGAAGAAAACACTACCATTAATGTAGCAATGCCAAAAACAAAAATTAAGTGTGCTAGAACAATAAACATATTACACTACCAACATACCCTTTTTGCAGAAAACAATGTGAAATACAAAATAAAACCCCACATTTTTAATTCAATTTAATACCATCTGTCGCATATATGATGTTTTAAAACAACATATACCTTAGATACAGTTGTTTCATGTACCCATGACTAGTACTGGCTGAATGGACAGTGGGCAGACTAGTCCACATAGTAAAATAAAAGAATAGTGCAAATGTAACAAACACAGAGTAAATGGACTGAACTATGCAACCTTTTTCCCTTACAAATCATCCAAAATTAAATGCAAAATAGTACCACACCACAAACACAATCAAATTGAAAATTGAATAAAAGTACAAATAAATACTGGTGCATGCCCTCTATCAAACAAACAACACCCTTATAAAAAAGATTTTCAACTTACTTTTGAAATCACAAAAACAAAGGGCCTGATTACGACTTTGGTGGTCTTGGCACCCCCATGCCAGTGGCCTCACCACTGCCATCTCAGTGGTTCGACCGCCACCAGCTCGTCAGTCTGACCATCAGATTACAATACTGTGGGAAAGCTGGCTCAAAGAACATGACCTGCCTTTCAGCAGAGCTTGCCCTTCTGGGGGGACCACCATGAAAATGTCAGTGGAAAGGGAGGAAAAGGGGTGAAAAATCACCTGTTTTCAGGGATCCACTGCAGCATGTGTATGTCCAGGTCCCTCCTGTGCTGCCGCCACCTGGCCATGATGCTCTGCACCCCCATTGTCCCTGGAATCGAAGGGAGAAGACACAATCACCTCTCCTATGTTATGCATGCAAACAGTCTGTGAACTTAAATATACAGCGAAACATACATTAAACATGTCTACATATACTGTACCACACTTACATAACATATACATGTGTTTCTAGATGTGCACATATCGTACTTACATTTCTTTTCTTCAGTGCCCCTCTACTCTGTCGGTACTACGCCACAGCATAACCCGTTGGCTCGTTAGGAACATCAAAATAAAGCAGGGCTGGGACAGCCGGGGCAGCGGACTTTCTCAGACAGCCGCTGCAGCAGTGTGGCAGTCTGACTGCCATACAAATAATCAGGTCCAAAGTCCTTAAAATCCAATAATATATATGCAGAAGGAATTGCAGACAGAGAGAAAGTGATTGTTCCATCTCGAAATCCAAGAGAAAAGTGACCAAGAGATGGACAGAGCAGAGGGAGGAGCCTGTGTTAGGAATGGGGTCTTTGGTTGGCAGTCAGGTTACCCCCTGTCCAAGCAAGGACCCTCATTCTAGTCAGGGTAAAAGAGAACCACCCTCATCTAACTCCTGCTCACCCCCTTGGTAGCTTGGCACGAGCAGGTGGGCTTAACTTCAGAGTGCTAGGTGTAAAGTATTTATACCAACACACACAGTAACTTAATGAAAACACTACAAAATGACACAACACAGGTTTAGAAAAAAAGAGAATATTTATCTAAACAAAACAAGACCAAAACGACGAAAATCCACCATACACAAGTCAAGGAATAAATTAAAATGCAAAAAGAGTCTTCATGTTCTTTTAAACACAACGCTAACGCTGTTAGCGTGAAAATGAACCTGGGTTGCATCAAAATAACCCGCACGGCTGAGTGTGCATTGAAAAAGGTAAGCGGTGCGTCAATTTCCCACCCGTATGCGAGGTCATGCGTCGTTTCTCCTTCTCCGGTCCAATCGGTGTGCGTCGTTTCTTTCTCCGCAGGAGAGAGATGCATTGATCCGGACAAAACACCTCAGGCCCAAGCAGGCGTGCGTTGTTTTTCCATGCCCAGCGATGCCGAGCACCGTTTCTCCAGCCACAAGTGTCGATTTCACAGCTGCACTGCAAGCACTGCGTTGATTTCAGCCAAGGAGCCGGCGGCGTGTAATTCTTTTAGCCGCTCTATGAGGTTGTGTCGGAAATTTCCCCGCACGGCGATCTGTGCATGGATTTCCAACCTTAGTCCACCAGCTTCACCTGTCAAGGCCCCAGGAACTGGATAAGGCACCACTTGGCAGGGCAGGAGTCTCAGCAGAGGCTCCAGGTGCTGGCAGAGAGAAGTCTTTGCTGTCCCTGAGACTTCAGCAACAGGAGGCAAGCTCAGTTTCAAGTCCTTAGAGAGTTCTTCACAAGCAGGAATGCACACAAAGTACAGTCTTTGTCCTCTTGCACAGGCAGAAGCAGCAACTGCAGGATAGCTCCACAAAGCACAGTCACAGGCAGGGCAGCTCTTCTTCCTCAGCTCTTCAGCTCTTCTCCAGGCAGAGGTTCCTCTTGGTTTCCAGAAGTCATCTAAAGTCTGTGGTTTTCGGTACCCTTCTTATACCCATTTTGCCCTTTGAAGTTGGCTTACTTCAAAGAAAAGTCTCTCTTGTTTGTGAAATCCTGCCTTGCCCAGGCTAGGCCCCAGACACACACCAAGGGGTTGGAGACTGCATTGTGTGAGGGCAGGCACAGCTCTTTCAGGTGTGATTGACCACTCCTCCCCTCCCTCCTAGCACAGATGGCTCATCAGGATATGCAGGCTACACCCTAGCTCCTTTTGTGTCACTGTCTAGAGAGATGTGCAAACAGCCCAACTGTCAAACTGACCCAGACATGAATCCACAAACAGGCAGAGTCACAGAATGGTTTAAGAAAATGCTCCCTTTCTCAAAGTGGCATTTTCAAACACACAATCTCAAAATCAACTTTACTAAAAGATGTATTTCAAATTGTGATCTCAAAGACTATAAACTCCAAATGTCTATCCACTCCCAAAGGGAATCTACACTTTCATCATTTTTAAAGGTATCCCCCATGTTAACCTATGAGAGGAATAGGCCTTGCATCAGTGAAAACCAAATTTAGCAGTATTTCACTGTTAGGACATATAAAACACATTAGTATATGTCCTACATTAAACATACACTGCACCCTGCCCATGGGGCTAGCTAGGTCCTCCCTTAGGGGTGCCTTACATGTAAGAAAAGGGAAGGTTTAGACCTGGCAACTGGGTACACTTGGCAAGTCGAATTGGCAGTTTAAAACTGCACACACAGACACTGCAGTGGCAGGTTAGAGCCATGTTTACAGAGCTACTATTGTGGGTGGCACAACCAGTGCTGCAGGCCCACTAGTAGTATTATATTTACAGGCCCTGGGCACCTCTAGTGCACTGTACTAGGGACTTAGCAGTAAATCAAATATGCCAATCATGGATGAACCAATTATATACACATTTTCTATAGGAGCACTTGCACCTTAGCACTGGTTATCAGTGGTAAAGTGCCCAGAATAACAAAAACAGCAAAAACATAGTCCAGCACACATCAGCAACCTGGGAAACAGAGGCAAAGGATGAAACGTCTAACAGCCTGCTTGACAGGAACAAGAAGTTGGAGTCTCTGGGGAACTTCCTTCTTGTCGAAGAAAACAGTAAAATAAAAAAATATATATTTTTCACTAATTAACCTAAACAGTCCATTGGAGTTGGATATTCACTCAAAAATGCCTTTTCAATTAGATTTAGCTGCTTTTTGAGTAGAAAAGATGCTCAAGAAGCAGCCACAGCCAGTCATGCTCACCAGAGTCATGAAAACGGTGCAGGAAGGCTCAGTGGCAACCTGAAGCCACACAAGCAGCAAGCAAATATGACCTGCACTCACTAGAGGCCTGCAAATCTCTTCATACTCACCAGTGCATGCCTAAACAACTCTAAGAAAAAAATTATGCCATATGCAGGAAGGTGGAATTTAGTGGAAACTCCGCATTACACACACATCCCAGAGTTCCTGATTTCTGCAAACTCCGCTGGGGGAGCTTAATTTCCCACTCACACCTAATTAACAGGCCAGTTAAGACATAAACTTAATACTGCTTCCAGCAGTAGTCTAGCATAAAATGATGAGGCCCCTGTGCAGAATGTGAAAATATGGACCCCTGATTTTCTCATACCACAAATATTCATACTTGCACAGAGTATGCAGAGTATGTGCCAACTACAAAGAGAGGGCTTAACCTGACGCATATAAAGTAGCATATAGTTGCACAATTGAAGTGTGAGTGATGCTTAAACTGCATTTCCACACAGAAGCAAAAAATGCACGTGTTGACAATCAGCTCCATTACTTTTCGCAGGTTAGTGTGCACTCAATTGTAAGAGGCTGCATGTCACCATATCGAGGTCAAAGATCTTGACTCACAACTACATAGACACCACAATATTGACAACTACTATATTGTCAAGATACATGTGCACATGCCTCTGTGTGGCATGGACATAACAGCCAGGTGGCAGAGTGATGTCAGTTCTAGAAAAAAACATCAACATTAGAGGACCTGGTAACTCCTCTTAAATATTGACAGCTAAATGTTACTCCATGTCTGGCTGTGCACTTTGTTACTTACATGTACACCTTACTGCTACTCTTTAACAAGATAGATAATGGACTTCATATCTTATATATCTTCTAGAGGTGATCACAAACATCAATTCTATTTTGTCCAACATATAATGCACTCTTTTGTGATGACCATCACCAGTATCTCCAACTCTCCAACTCCAAAATGTGTAAATTCCATAATAGGTAGAGTAGGGAAAAGTGGTGTGAGGTTTGCCAGTCTTTGTGATGTCATGCGTTGAATGACCTGCAGTCCCTGAGTGTGTTTGCTGTACTTACCAGACACTTCCATATAACCATAAACCCAGGGAAACAACTGAACTGCAATCAATCAATCAATCACAACATTTGGAAAGCGCACTACGTACCCGTTAGGGTTTCAATGCGCTGAAAAGAGAGGGGGGGTGCTGCTACTGGTCGAAGAGCCAGGTCTTAAGAAGTCTCCTGAATGTGAGAAGGTCCTGGGTCTGTCGCAGGGAGGTCGGGAGGGTGTTCCAGGTATTGGCTGCAAGGTAGGAGAAGGATCTGCCACCGGAGGTCTTGCGCTGGATGCGGGGAACAATGGCGAGGGCGAGGTTGGCAGAGCAGAGTTGGTGGGTGGGGCCGTAGAAGTTGAGTCTGTAGTTCAGGTAGGCTGGTCCGGCGTTGTGGAGTGCCTTGTGAGCGTGGGTAAGGAGCTTGAAGGTGATCCTCTTGTCCACGGGGAGCCAGTGGAGGTCTCTCAGGTGGTGGGAGATGTGGCAGCGGCGGGGTATGTCGATGACCAGTCGGGCGGAGGCGTTTTGGATGCGTTGGAGGCATCAGATGTCTTTTTCTGTGATGCCTGTGTAGAGTGCGTTGCCGTAGTCTAGTCTGCTGCTGACGAGGGCCTGGGTCATCGTTCTTCTAGTTTCCGTCGGGATCCATTTGTAGATTCTACGGAGCATGCAGAGGGTGTTGTAGCATTAGGAGGAAACTGCGTTGACCTGTTTGGACATGGTGAGGGCGGAGTCGAGGACGAAACCCAGGTTGCGTGCGTGGTTGGCTGGCGTTGGCAGGGCTCCCAGCGAAGTGGGCCACCAGGAGTCGTTCCAGGCGGTGGGGGTGCGTCCGAGGATGAGTACCTCCGTCTTGTCGGAGTTCAATTTCAGGCGGCTGTGTCTCATCCACTCGTCGATGGACTTCATTCCCTCATGGAGGTTGGCTTTGGCGGTGTGTGGGTCTTTGGTGAGGGGTGAGGGAGAGGATGAGCTGGGTGTCGTCGGCGTAAGAGAGTATGTTGAGGTTGTGCTGGCGGGCCAGTTGTGCGAGGGGGGCCATGTAGATGTTGAACAGCGTCGGGCTCAGTGAGGAGCCTTGGGGTACGCCGCAGATGATGTTGGTGGCTTCGGGGCGGAAGGGTGGGAGGCGGGCTCTCTGGGTTCTGCCGGAGAGGAATGAGGAGATCCAGTTGAGGGCTTTTTCTTGTATCCTGGCTTCGTGGAGGCGTGCTAATAGGGTGCGATGGCAGACCGTGTCGAAGGCTGCGGTTAGGTCCAGGAGGATGAGGGCTGATGTTTCGCCGTTGTCCATTTGCTGTCTGATGTCATCTGTGGCGGCGAGGAGTGCTGTCTCAGCGCTGTGGTTGCATCTGAAAATGGACTGGGAGGGGTCCAGGATGGAGTTGTCCTCGAGGTGGTGGGTAAGCTGAGCGTTGACGATCTTCTCAGTGACCTTCGCCGGGAAAGGTAGCAGGGAGATCGGTCAGAAGTTTTTGAGGTCGTTGGGGTCTGCCTTGGGCTTCTTGAGGAGTGCGTGGATTTCGGCGTGCTTCCAGCTTTCCGGGAAAGTTGCGGTTTCGAAGGATAAGTTGATGATCTTTCGAAGTTGGGTGGCGATGGTAGAGTCGGCTTTGTTGTAAACGTGGTGGGGGCATGGGTCCGAAGGGGATCCTGAGTGGATGGAGTTCATGATCCTGCGTGTTTCAGTGTCGTCTACGTAGGTCCAGGTGGTCAGGCGGTTGGTGCAGGTTGAGTTTCCGGGGGTGGGGTCTGGCGGAGGCATGGTATTGAGGCTGTCATGGATGTCGGTGATCTTTTGATAGAAAAAGGTGGACAGGGCGTCGCAGAGTTCTTGGGATGGTGGGATGTCGTTGACGTTGGCGCTGGGGTTGGAGATCTCTTTCACGATGCAGAAGAGTTCTTTGCTGTCGTGTGCGTTGTTGTTCAGGCGTTCTGTGAAGTGGGATCGTTTGGTGAGTCTGATTAGCTGGTGGTGTTTGCGGGTGGCCTCCTTGTGGGCTGACAGGCTGTCGGGTGTGTGTTCGAGGAGCCATTTCTTCTTTAGTTTCTGGCAGACACGTTTGGAGGTTAGGAGTTCGTCAGTGAACCAGGCGACTTTTTTTCTTTCTTGGTTGTTTGTGGACCTCTTGAGTGGTGCGACTGTGTTGGCGCAGTCGTTGATCCACCGTCGTAGGTTGAGTGCAGCGGTGTTTGGGTCGGTGGAGTCGGTGGGTGGGTTCTGGGAGAGGGTGCTGGTCACCTGGTCCTCGGTGACTTTGCTCCAGCGACAGTGTGGTGGTTGTTGGGTGCGGTGGTGCTCGGTGTGCTTCTTGAATGTGAAGAAGAATTAATGAAAGGTGAAGCTGTCAAATGTTGCATCAGAAAATAAAGTATAGTCATTAATAAAGATATGGCTAGCACTCCACCTTGCAAAAATAGTGTACTATCTACCAATGTGTCTGCAGTGTGACACGTCTGCAGAGAATTGGGCAATGGCATGTAAGTGCAAGGTCATCCATAGGCTGCCCTGTAGGAACTGTGGCCTTATGTCGTACTCCTGCACTTAAATGGTGAGGCATCTCTAAACTAGGTGCAAGCACTTTGATCAGCTTGTTTGTGAGAGGCAAATCAGTACAATGACATTGAAATGAAAAAAACACCAACAACATTGCTCTGGAAAACATTGTTGTGCTTGTACTTATGATGCAGAATCACATGAATGGATAGTAGTTTGATGAAGTGTAGCTGGTGAGAGGTGAAACTCAGATTATATCTTTGATTCCCACTTGCATTAGCTGATTTGTATACATGGGCGTTTCAAGGTGGATATACGTTTACTATGTACACCGTGTTTGAAGTGTATGTAGGTGATTTGCATTTCCTGTACATTTCTGTGGCATGTATGTGTGCCTGTGTGATTGAAAATACAAGTGATATGGTAGATGGTCAATAAAGAGAAATATCTCCAGTGACATGCTATCAATGACATTGTTCTCTAATTCTGGGAATTTATTTTCATGTTTTTGTTTTTGAGCATCTTCTGAGTGTGGATGTTGTGTTGCCACTGAATATATATATGTGGCAACTGTTGACTTTTACCCTTTTATTTATTTTCTCATGATACTCTTATTCCATGCCTCCAATGATTTCTGTATGACTCCATTTCTTTTATTATATGCATTCACTTTGCATACTATCTAAATGTACACAAATGGTTTCTAAATTGGACCCATATTTATCAACTTTTGGACATACCCACACCCAAAAACTGACAATAGAAAAAATACGCTATTTTCACCCAAATGGGAACTTTTCATCAAAGTCACATTTAAATTCCTGCAGCTGAGCAAATCTTTGGATTTTGCACATGACGGGCATAACTTTGAGAAGGAAAGGAGAATTATTATGATACTTCTATTGTACTCTCAGAGCTCAGTTTCTGATTCATTTACTAATTATACACTTTGAACTGTTAGAAGTGTTGGTTGCTTGAAGTCTGTTGAGTCTCAGATTTTGAAGCTGTCTATCCACCACTGGAGCAAGATGGTTACATAAATAGTTGCAAACATTGACCTAAGCAATTTTCTCAACATTGTTACTGAAAAAGAAGTCTTGGAAAAGAAGTCTTGGAATTTATACACTACTGCTTGTGTCTATGAGATGCAAGCTGGCAGAATAGTAGTTGTGGGAAACTGGGTTGCTGGTTGTGGTATCCAGGTTGCTTGTATCTTGGCAACCACTGTTATATAGGATGTTCTTGAATGTGTACACAGAGAACATGAAGAAGGGACAATTGAGAGATAGAGATTAAGGGAGAAGTTGTATTGCCTGCTCTCTCAAGAAATATACAGTTACTCACCACTACGAATGTTGCACTTACTACAAACTGACGGCAAGAGTCCACGCAGATTGCACCTACCGCAGAGAGCAGGCAGAGAGCGGAGGTGCTGTTCATTTCACCACCTTTGGCTTGTTGCATTGACTGAGAGAGGGCCAACTGAAGGACCCAGCAAAGAACGTTGAGTACATCTCGGTACGTCAGAGGTAGTATTTGGACATTGTCTCCTCACAGTAAGTCAGCAAGAGATTGAGGAGGTGAAATATACATGAGGATTTTAAAGCAATGAGTGCGAGAAGTCGTTCATGCTCATGCCAATCGTTGTGTGCCTACAGTGACATGAGCGCAAAGTGCAACCATATTAATTGAGAAATCTGCTCATTTTATCGAAGCACACACTGAAGCATAATGGTGATGTGCACCCCAACTAATATATAACAAAGGAAGCTAGGGAAGCTGGATTTTATTACTGCATGGTGATGGGCACACCAATTGAGGCATACACTGGATAAATTCAAATTCAACAGTGATACGCATAGAAACAATTATTTAAGAGAAAGTGATATGGACAGCACATTATTTACGACATAATGGTGTTGCACACATCGATTAACAATTTAAAAAAAGGAGAGACAATATTTATTGTGTGCACACCAATATTTATTTAAGGAATTTGTATATACATTAGTTCTAGTAGTTTAAAGTGTTGTATAGATCCATAACTGCTCCTACAATAGATGTACTTATACTAGGTATATTATAAAGAAAACATGCAAACTCTGGGTCTAACCCCACATGTTCCTTTTCTCCCATGTTCTGGTGAACAACAAATGAAATGGTCAGACTGGAAAGAGTACTTTGAAAACTATATATCAGCCATCAAGGATAAACATAGAGAAGAATGTATGTCTCAGAGAAAAAAGTCTTACTGCATAGTATGGGACTAAAAGGCTTATGGATATATACTTAAATACAATTTTAAAAAACCTAGAGTGGAGTAAGGCCGGGATGTATTAAAAAAGGCTTTAAAAGACTTAGATGCACATTACCAACTTACAGTATGTGTAGCTATAGACAGATTCAATTTCTTTCAATGGAAACAGGCTAAAACAGAATCCATGAAAGATTATGTAGCTGCCCTCAAGAAGTAAGCAGTAACATGTATATTTGCTGAACTGCAAAAAGACTTAATTAGAGATCAAATTTTAATGCATTGAAATAGGGAGAACATACAAGAAAAAATGTGAGTGTGTGGAAAAGCACCACTTCAGAAAATTATAGCCATAATTAAGTAAGCAGAGATGTCCAAAAGATGTGCTAAAGCAGCACTAATGTCTGGGACTGGAGTAGACTCTGTTTGCAAAGTAACTAATGTTAATACAAGTCAGAAAACAAATGAGAAGTGTGGAGGAAAGAGTTCTGTGTGGAAGAATAATGATAAAGGTAGACAAGGAATGAGTGATAATTACTGGTATGTTTCAGATGTTGAAATAATTGACATTTTGCCAGAGACAAGAATTGTCCTGCCATTAAGAGTAAGTGTTTACATTGTGGCATGATTGGCCACTTTGCCAAGGTTTGCAGAAGAAAGAAAAAAAGGGAATAAGGAATTCATACAGTGTGTTTTAGAGGACAATGAGGAGGAGTTGGAAGAAGGGAATAATTCTTCTAGTGACAATGACATTTTGAGCATTGAAGATGATGCAGTATTAGATGTGAATGAAAAGATCAGGCAGAAACCCATGTGCAACAGGACCATCAAGGGTGTGGATAGTAAGGTAATAGCTGATTCAGGATCTCCGTACACTATAGTACAATGGTCTGTATAGGAAGAAAAGTTCAGAGAGGTTTTGGGTGATGACTTAAACACTACTGATGTGCACCCTGTTACTTTCACAGGTGTGAAAATTCCCATGGTTGGATACAGATTAGTCATGTTTTAGTTTCAAGGGAGGAAATTGCAAGGACAATTTTATGTGAAGGAAAAAGGAGCATCAGTACTTGTGTGGATAGACCAAGGGAATTTAGGAATAAGTCTCAACACTATTAGCAATGAGCAAGTTTTGTTATTAAGTGAATCAGTGGGTGCTTTGAAAAAATAACTGGTGAGGAAATTTCCAAAGGTATTCTCAGGTAAGGTAGGAAAATTGCCTGGATATGTGAACAGGATTATCCTAAAGGATGGAGCTGTGCCAGTGTGTCGCAGAGCAAGAGACATTCCTATAGGGATAAAAGGGAATGTAATAGAAGAATTTGATAATTTGGCACCCAAAAGGATCATAGAGCCTGTGAAGAGTGCAAAATGGCCAGCTCCTTTATTAGTAGTAGCACAGAAACAAAATGGTCAGTTGAGGTTATGCATAGACCTGAGGGATGTGAGTTAAAACATTGTGGTTGACAAATTCCTTCTTCTAAGAATCGAGGAACTCTTAGCCCTTCCAAGGGGTGAAATGGTTTTCAGCCATAGACTTAACTTCAGCCTATCACTAAGTTGAGCTGCATCCTGACAGCAGGAGTTTAGCTTCATTTCTCACTCCTTTCGGTTGTTACAGTTATGTGCACATGCCATTCGGTTTTGCATCAGCAGTTGCTGTTTTCCAATGCCTAATGCATACATTATTCAAGAGAATTGAAAGAGTGACATATTTTCAGGATGTCATTTTGGTGATGGGTAGAGGCAAACAAGAACACAATACTAGATTGGAAGTAGTACTGGAGAAACTGAATGAAAATGGATTAAAAGCAGAGTTCAAAAAATGCAAATTTGCCTTAGAGTCAGTAGCATTCTTAGGGCATGAGGTAGGAAAAGAAGGTATTTCACCCAAAAAGAACATAATTGAAGCTGTGAGCCATGCCAAAGCTTCAATTTCTAAAGAAGAGATTAGGTCCTTCCAGGGTTTAGCAGCGTTTTATTCCAAATTTGTACATAATTTTACCACGAAGACTTATGGGTTGAGACAGTTGTTAAAAGCAAAGCAAGAATTTGTTTTGAAAAATTATCTGTATACAGATTTTGAAAATATCAAAACAGATGTATGTACTGCAGTACCGTTACAAGGGTTTGATGTAGATGTGTATAGTATTGTGACAACAGATGCTAGTGGCAAAGGTCTGGGTGCTGTTTTAACCCAGGTATCTGAGACAGGAGAAGAATGCACAAGATCATATGCTTCCCGTTCACTGACCCAGGCAGAAGAGAAGGTTTCAGTAAATGAAAAAGAAATGTTGCCAGCAGTTTTGAGTATGGAGAAATTCAGAAAATACATATGGGGCTTTAGATTCAAATTACTCACTGACTATACACCATTAGTGAAAGTCTTACATCTAGCAGTATAGTTAGAGCTAAGAATGACACTTAGATTGTTGGATTTTGTATATGTTGAGGAATATTTACCAGGTAACAAGAAAAAGTGGCATACTATTTGAACCGTTACCATTCGATAAACACACAGCAATACAGCAATATTGAATGATGAATGGAAGTTAAAGTATGATGAAGATGTAACATTGTCACGAGTGAAAGTTTATTACAATAGGGTGGATGGAGACAAGCAAATTACATGATGAATGCAAAACATTACGGCATATTAAAGATGAACTGCCTCTTAATGAAACAGGTTATATTTTTAGGGAAGACTGATTGGTTCCACCCAAAAGGTTAAGACAAAAATTCTAAGAATTAACCATGAGGGGCATTTAATTATTGTCAAATTGAAAATAGAGTGAAATCAGCTTACTGGGGGCCAGGTATAGACATTGACACTGAGAGGTTGTCAAAGGTTGTCATGTATATTCCAGTGCAAATAAAACACAGTCAACATTCTGACCACCTTTAGGAGAAGGTAAATATCCAGCAAATCCTTGGGAATACTTTAGTGTAGATATATTAGGTCCCATTTTACATGAGTGGGGAGTGGCCAAATATATAATTGTCATTATGGATAATTATTCCAAGTGGCCTGAAATTGGAATAACGGAAGTAGTGGATGTTCATGCTGTAACTTCATTCTTAGAGAGAACATTTTAAGAGAAGGGATTCTCAAAATCATACTTAGTGTCAATGGGCCACAGTTCACTGCAGAAACATTTATATATATATTTTTTTTTACTAGAAATGGCATAAAGAGCAAGCACGCACCAGTTTGGCATCCAACAGGGAATGGAGTATTGGGAATGTTTAACAGAGGGATAATGGCAAGTGTTCAAGCAACCACTAATGGAGGACTGGATTGGAAGAAGGAATTAGCTAGCACTATTTGAGCATTCAGGATTACACCAACATTTAAAGGGTATAGTCCTTTCAGAATATTAAGAGGGAGGGAAACATTCACAAGGCATGGATGAATATAAAATTATGCAGTATATGGTCTCCCTGCGTAGTAAAAAGTAACTTACTGAAAATGCAAATGCTTAACGAGGAGTACAAGAAACAAGGTCTGAAAGAAGTTCATTTAAAACCCAGTGATTGGGTTAGAGCGAAACAATGCCACAAAAAAATGGTTGCAGTAAATTTTCAGAACCCATGCAAATCAAAGAGGTATGTGCAAAATCTGTATTGTGAAGTAATATGAAAGTGTGGCATTTCAGCAGAATGTCAAGATGTAACAAAATATTGACATGGGAAACCAAAAAAAAAGGAGGAATTCAAGCATTCCTGATACTAATGATTGGGTGTGGCGTGATGCTGTTGATGTAAGTGCTGAGATATGGGATGATTCAAATTAAACTTTGGGCACTTCGGGGCATATTTATACTCTGGTTGCGCCGAATTTGCATCGTTTTTTTCGACGCAAATTCGACGCAAAACTAACGCCATATTTATACTTTGGCGCTAGACGCGTCTAGCGCCAAAGTTCCCGGAATGTGCGTCATTTTTTAGCGTGAACCCCTTCCTTGCGTTAATGATATGCAAGGGAGGCGTTCCCGTCTTAAAAAATGACTCCCAGGCCTTTACGTGGTATTTATACTCCCGGGCAAAAATGACGCCCGGGAGTGGGCGTGGCCAAAAACGGCGCATTTGCGCCGCTTTTTAACGCCTGGGTCAGGGATGGCGTTAAGGGACAAGTGGGCTCAAAATGAGCCCAGAGTGCCCTCCCCTGCCCCCAGGGACCCCCCCTGCCACCCTTGCCCACCCCAGGAGGACACCCAAGGACGGAGGGACCCATCCCATGGACATTAAGGTAAGTTCAGGTAAGTATTTTTTTTTTTTTTTTTTTGTGGCATAGGGGGGCCTGATTTGTGCCCCCCTACATGCCACTATGCCCAATGACCATGCCCAGGGGACAGAAGTCCCCTGGGCATGGCCATTGGGCAAGGGGGCATGACTCCTATCTTTACAATGATAGGAGTCATGTTGATGGGGGATGGGCGTCGAAAATAAATGGCGCAAGTCGGGTTACGATGATTTTTTCGACGCAACCTGACTTGCCCCATTTTAAGACGCCCATGCCCCATTTTCCCCCTACGCCGGCGCTGCCTGGTGTACGTGGTTTTTCTCGCGCACACCAGGCAGCGCCGGTCTGCTTGCGCCGGCTAACGCCATTCAATAAATACGGCGCCCGCATGGCGCTTCAGAATGGCGTTAGCCGGCGCTAATTTTTTTGACGCAAAACTGCGTTAGCGCAGTTTTGCGTCAAAAAGTATAAATACGGCCCTTAATTTCCAAGCACAAGGGGAATTGGAGGTGGGAATAAAACTTCTGTTCCAGGATACATACAGAGTATCCACATGTGCAGGAAGATCTGTAAAGTTGCCTAAGAAATTTAGAGAGTTTGTAATGAGCTAGTGCTGTTTTTTTTGTATCCTGCTATATTTTTTATGTAAGTTAAACAGAAAGAAGACAAATGGATAAGGGCAAATATTTATATTATTCTTAGTGATATATAAGTTACTTTTAGTTTTTTTAGCTTTTTTAGGTTTATCTGTGAAAAAGGGAAAATGTGGTATACTGTTTTACTGCTTATTATATGAATTATTCTTCACTGTTATATGAATTATTCTTAATTTAGGTATACTCTTGGGTATTTATTATTTTGAGGTTTATTTGTGAAGAAGGGGAAATGTGGTATCAAGGTTGCTTGTATCTTGGCAACCACTGTTACATAGGATGTTCTCAAATGTGTGCACGGAGAGCACATAGAAGGGAAACTTGAGAGAAAGAGACAAAGGGAGAAGTTGTATTGCCTGCTCTCTCAATAGATATATACAGTTACTCACCATTACAAGTGTTCGTACTTATTACACTGGTTGAGGAGAGTGAAGCTCTACTTAGGCAACAGGCACAATCCTTGTCAGGGTGCAACAAAAAAGTCACTAATTTGGCCTAAATTAACCTGTACTTAACCCACTGGTAGCTTGACACAAACACAGTGTGGCTTAAGCTAGAGACCATGTATATTTGTGATGCACACAAACAGTAATAAAGTGAAAAAACAACACAAGAAATATTCAACAGTAATTTAGGAAAGTAGAGTAAAATTGAATATTTTTAACACTAAAACAACAAAAAGTAGAACTGGAGATATGCAATTTCAAAGTCATAAGTAAAAGTAGCTTCAAGAAGTGCAAAGCGTCAACTGTGGTTATCTGGTCCTGCCGGACTGGGACAAAGACTGACCACAGTGGAGTATGGGCTGGATACAGGGACCAAGTTAGTCCCATTGAGAACTGTACCATTTGTCCTTGTTATTGAGCACTGTGTCATGCCTCGTTGGTGCCAATAAGGAGCTGGGAGGGCTGAGAGGTGAGATCCTGCATCGAGTTGCATCGCACTAGGTCAGTTCTGAAGAGGCCACCAATCAGGGGCAGCGGGATGCTGGGATGTGAGGGTCTGTGTCGGACTGCATCAAGTTGCACCACACTGCATCAGCTCGAGAAAAACTAAAGTTGGGAAAGAGGAGTACACTCTGATGCCAGCCAAAGGTCCATGACCATGGGGCACCTCTTTAATGATCAGGACACTCTCCAGCAGAGAACAGCAGTATGACACAGGCAGGTCCAGCTTAGTGTGGGCAGCTGTGCATATTGATGGCAAGTCTCCGGAGCTTGTTTTCTCCCTGTAGCTCACAACAGGTGTCCAGTCAGCTAGCCTTTGAAAACACTCTAGTGGTTCTGGGATCAAAGAGCAGGTCCAGTCTTTCTTCCTTACACAGCAAGGCAATCTTTCTTGCAGCCGGACAGAAGGGCAGTCCTTCCACCAGCAGGGCTGCAGAGCAGTGCTTCTTCTGAGTCTTGCACAGGTCCAGGAGTGATTTGAAGAGTGTGTCTGAGTGCCCAACAGTTACACTTGGTGCCAGGTTTGAAGTGGGATAAACCTCTGGGGGATTCTCCCGACAGGAGTTCCTGGAATTTCCTTGCCTTCCTGACCTGGTGCCATGATGTCTAGGGTCAAAAAAGGCCTAGAGTGAAGTTCTTCTGTGTTATCTTTGAAGTGCAAGTGTGGTAGGTGACAGTTTCGTCCCACCATAAAGTCAGGATGGCCAATCCAGCCTACACCTACTCTCCCTTTCATGACACTGTCTGCCAGGAATAAATAAAGGCTAAGGGCCACCTACACATAGCCATGTGACACAGAAACAGGCTGCAGGTACCAAATGATGGGGGCAAGAAAATGCCAACTTTCTAAAAGTGTCATTTTCAGAGTTGTGACTTAAAATCCAAATTTACCTTTAAAAAGGATTTTAAAGTACAATTCCTTAGATACCAACCATGACATTTCTAACTGCCCCCAAACAAAGGTTATGACTTTTTGAATGCAAGAAGGTATCCACATGTTATCTTATAGAAGTTGTATGCCTCCATGTAGTAAAAATTAAGTTGCATGTTTTTTACTACTGTAAAACTTAAAAGTACATGTCTACGTTTTTAAATACACTGCACTCTTTGGGCTCTTCCGGGCCTACCCTAGTGGTCACTGACTTTGATATATTAGAAAGGGACTTTTATCCTTGGCAAAAGGTCTATTTTGCTAAGTCAAATTGGCAGTTTAAGGCTGCACACAGGTTGCAGTGGCTGGCCTCAAACTTGTTTTTTAAAGCTGCTACGTAAATGGGTGGCACAACCAGGGCTGCATTTCCCAGTAGCATTTAATCTACCAGCCTGGGGAATATGGGATGCCTTTTACTAGGGAATTATAAGTAAATTAATTACCATACTTTTGGGAGTGAACACAAGCACTTTAGCATTGGTTAGCAGTGGAACATTACACAGAGCTCTCTATGGCCAAGAAAATAAATCCAGCATAACAGAAGAGGTTAAGGCAACATCTTTGGGGGACTAGCACTGTTAGAAATGGGGCTCTAGTTGGCAGAGGTTATGCACCTTGTCTTTCCTCACTGTTTCACTGTTTAGCTTGTTGTTCCAGCCCCTTATTACAACAGGATCACTTCCCCTTTGGAAATGTGACATTTCTAAAATAGTAATGCTACATCTGACTTTATCACTAAATAGGATTTATCATTACTGTTCTAGAGGTATCAAACATGACACAGCTACTCCTTTCTAATCAATTATCACAACGTAAAAGTGTATTAAAGAATTCCCAGTATTAACCTATGAGAGGGGTAGGCCTTATTAGTGAAAAACAACTTCAGGAGTTTTTCACTACCAGGAAATGTAAAACTTAAAAGTACATGTCCTACGTTTTATCAAATCATTAACATTTATAAAGCGCGCTACTCACCCGTGCGGGTCTCAAGGCGCTAGGGGGGAAAAGGGGGGGTTATCGCTGCTCGAACAGCCAAGTCTTTAGGAGTCTCCGGAAAGCGGAGTGGTCCTGGGTGGTCCTGAGGCTGGTGGGGAGAGAGTTCCAGGTCTTGGCCGCCAGGAAGGAGAAAGATCTCCCACCCGCCGTGGAGCGGCGGGTGCGAGGGACGGCAGCAAGTGCGAGGCCAGCGGAGCGGAGGGGGCGGGTGGGGACGTAGAAGCTGAGGCGTCTGTTGAGGTATTCCGGTCCCTTGTTGTGGAGGGCTTTGTGTGCGTGGGTGAGAAGACGGAAGGTGATCCTTTTGCTGACTGGGAGCCAATGCAGGTGTCTCAGGTGTGCGGAGATGTGGCTGTTGCGGGGTACGTCGAGGATGAGGCGGGCCGAGGCGTTTTGGATGCGTTGCAGGCGGTTTTGGAGTTTGGCTGTGGTCCCGGCGTAGAGGGTGTTGCCGTAGTCCAGGCGGCTCGTGACGAGGGCGTGGGTCACGGTTTTTCTGGTGTCGGCGGGGATCCAGCGGAAGATCTTACGGAGCATGCGGAGAGTGAGGAAGCAGGCGGAGGACACGGCGTTGACTTGCTTGGTCATGGTGAGAAGAGGGTCCAAGATGAAGCCGAGGTTGCGGGCGTGGTCTGCGGGGGTCGGTGCGGTGCCGAGGGCCGTGGGCCACCAGGAGTCGTCCCAGGCGGACGGGGTGTTGCCGAGGAGGAGGACTTCCGTTTTTTCAGAGTTCAGCTTTAGGCGGCTGAGCCTCATCCAATCTGCGACGTCCTTCATACCCTCTTGTAGGTTGGTCTTGGCGCTGGCGGGGTCCTTGGTGAGGGAGAGTACAAGTTGGGTGTCGTCGGCATAGGAGGTGATGATGATGTCGTGCTTGCGTACGATGTCGGCGAGGGGGCTCATGTAGACATTGAAGAGTGTCGGGCTGAGCGATGAGCCTTGAGGTACGCCGCAGATGATCTTGGTGGGTTCTGAGCGAAACGGAGGGAGGTAAACTCTTTGGGAGCGGTTAGCGAGGAAGGAGGCGATCCAGTCCAGGGCCTGGCCTTGGATCCCGGTGGAGCGTAGGCGGGTGATTAGGGTGCGGTGACAGACGGTGTCAAAGGCAGCCGAGAGGTCGAGGAGAATGAGGGCGACTGTTTCACCGTTGTCCATCAGGGTTCTGATGTCGTCTGTGACTGAGATGAGGGCGGTTTCCGTGCTGTGGTTGGTTCGGAATCCGGTTTGTGAAGGGTCGAGCAGGTTGTTGTCTTCCAGGAAGGTGGTCAGCTGTTTGTTGACGGTCTTTTCTATTACCTTGGCTGGGAAAGGTAGAAGAGAGATGGGGCGGAAGTTTTTCAGGTCGCTTGGGTCAGCCGTAGGTTTCTTTAGTAGGGCGTTGACTTCAGCGTGCTTCCAGCATTCGGGGAAGGTAGCAGAAGAAAAAGAAGAGTTGATGACGGTCTGGAGGTGCGGGGCGATGATGTCGTCGGCTTTGTTAAAGATGAAGTGCGGGCAGGGGTCCGAAGGGGCGCCGGAGTGGATAGAGTTCATGATGGATTTGGTTTCTTCCGTGTTGATGTGGGTCCAGTTGTTGAGGGTGATGTCCGGGGAAGCGGGATCAGTGGTGTATGGTTGGGTCTGGTGTCCGAAGCTGTCGTGGAGGTCGCTGATCTTGCGATGGAAGAAAGTGGCGAGGGATTCGCACAAATCCTGTGAGGGCGTGACGGCGTTGGCACTGGCGCTGGGGTTGGAGAACTCTTTGATGATGCTGAAGAGTTCTCTGCTGTTGTGGCTGTTTTTGTCTAGTCTGTCGGTGAAAAAGTTCCTTTTGGCAGTGCGGATCAGGTGGTGGTGTTCGCGTGTAGCGTTCTTGAGGGCGGTCATGTTGTCAGCGGTGTGGTCCTTGCGCCAGGCCTTCTCAAGGGCACAACAAGTTTTCTTTGATTCTTTGAGGGTGTCAGAGAACCAGAGAGGTTTTTTGGTGTTGGTCTGTCGATGCGTGCGTTTGAGGGGAGCAAGGTTGTCAGCGCAGTTGGAGATCCAGTTTGTGAGGTTGAGAGCTGCGTCGTTGGGGTCGGTGGTGAGGGTGGGTTGGTTGGCGGCGAGAGCGGAGAAGAGTTGCTCTTCAGGGATCTTGTTCCACTGTCGATGAGGGATGGGTTGAGTGCGGAGGTGGGAGGTCTCGCGTCGGAATGTGAAGTGGACGCAGCTGTGGTCGGTCCAGTGTAGGGCAGAGGTGTGGCTGAAGAAGACGTGTTTGCTGGCGGAGAAGATAGGGTCGAGCGTGTGTCCGGCGATGTGGGTGGCGGTGTTCACCAGTTTTTTGAGGCCGAGGTTGGCGAGGTTGTCGAGCAGGGTGGTGGTGTTGGGGTCGTTGTTTTGTTCCAGATGGAAGTTGAGGTCGCCTAGGAGGATGTAGTCCGGTGAGGCGAGGGCGTGCGGGGAGATGAAGTCGGCGATGGCGTCGCTGAAAGAGGCGCGAGGTCCGGGAGGACGGTAGACGAGGGATCCTCTGAGGGTGGTCCTTGGGTCGGTGCGAATCTGAAAATGCAGGTGTTCAGCGGCGAGGGGGGGGTCTTCGGTGGAGGTGGTGACGCTGATGGAGTCTTTGAAGATGATGGCGACACCTCCTCCTACTTGGTTGGTGCGGTCTTTTCTGGAGATCTTGTAGCCTTCGGGGATGGCGGTAGCGATGTCTGGAGCAGAGGAGGCGTTCATCCATGTCTCTGTGATGAAGGCGACGTCCGGGGCTGTGGAGTCCAGGAGGTCCCAAAGTTCAACGGCGTGCTTGTGGACGGAACGAGCGTTGATCAGGATGCACTTGAGGTGGTTGATGGCGCGTGGGCTTGTGGTCGTGGTAGTTGCGTGGTGGAAGATGCGTTTGCAGGAGTTGCAGGCGAAGGGTCCATGGGTGCGTTTGGGGTGAGCTAGGAAGCAGGTTTTGGAGCGCCCTGGGTTGAGGGCGTGGAGGGTGGTGGGGTCGTAGCGGATCAGCGGGGCTTGGGGGAGCTGGGGACCAGGGGTCGTGGCGCTGGGCGCGGGCCAGGCGCAGACGGGCGCAGACGGGCTTGCCTCTGGCGCGCCTCTGGCGCGCCAGCGGCGTGCCCGCTGCGCGCGCCCGCTGCGCAGTCGCGCAGCGGCCGCCATAAGAGGTAGGAGGGGGGGGGAGGGGTCAGCTGGGGGCGAATGGGAGCTGGGGGGCGGGGGCGTGCAGGAGGTCGCGGCGGGAAAGCGCGAGGGAGGGGGGGGACAGGTAGAGTGAGAGGAGCTGGGGGAGGGGGTTTAGGGTGGAGGAGGGTGAGTGTTAGGAGGTTTGGAGATTAGGGAGAGAGATAGGAGTAGGGTTGTGAAGATAGGGGAGGGGGGGTTGTAGAGGTGGGTGAGGGAGAGAGGTAGAGTGAGAGGATAGGGAGATAGGTAGTAGAGGGGGTGGCGGGAGGGGGGGAGAGATAGAGAAATAGATAGAGAAAATAGATAGAGAAGTCGATAGATAGGGAAATAGATAGATAGACAGATAGGTAGGTAGGAGGAGGTGGAGAGTGGGGGAGTTAGATAGTGAGATAGGGAGCTAGAGAGATAGGAAGATAGGAGGAGTGAGGGAGGTAGATAGCGAACGGGTTAGCTAGGGGTGAGAGAGGGGGAGGCGAGTGAGGGAGGGGGATGAGGAAGGAGCAGGAGGGCAGGCTCGGGGGAAGAAGACGGAGGAGGTAGAAGAGCCAAAGACAGGAGAACAGAAGACAGAAGAACAGAAGACAGAAGAACAGAAGACCGGAAGAGCAGAAGACAGAAGAACAGAAGAACAGAAGAACAGAAGGACAGAAGAACAGAAGACAGAAGCACAGAAGATCGGAAGAGCAGAAGAACAGAGAAGAACAGAGAAGAACAGAGAAGAACAGAGAAGAATCGAGAAGAAGAACACAGAAGCACCGAGAAGAACAGGGAAGAAGAACACAGAAGACCGGAAGAACACAGAAGAACAGAAGGGAAGAACAGAAGAACAGAAGAGAAGAACAGAAGAACACAGAAGAAGATTGCAGAGGGGGAGCGAGGAGGAAGAGACAGAGAGGAGGAAAAGAAGCAGGAGCAGGAGAGAAGGTGAGTGGCGCGGGGCAGGGCGAGGGGCTGGGAGGAGGGGGGTACTTACAGTTAGGTGGGTCTCAGGAACACAGGAACTCGGGAACTTGGAGGAGCTGCAGCGGCAGGGGGAGCGACCTACCCTTACACAGCACTCTTCCCTGTGGGCAACCTAGGGCCTACCTTAGGGGTGACTTATGTGTAATAAAAGGGCAGATTAAGGCTTCGCAAAGTGCTTCAGATGCCAACTCACAGTGAGAGTAAGCCGCACAAACAGGCCCTGCAGTGGCAGGCCTAAGACATGTTTAAAGGGCTACTTAATTGGGTGGCACAAATAGTGCCACAGTCCCACTAGTAGCATTTCATTACTGGCCCTGGGCACATGTAGTGAACTTTACTAAAGACTTAAAAGTAAATTAAATATGCCAATTGTGCATAAGCCAATGTTACCATGTTGTAAGGTGAGAGCACAAGCTTTTTAGCACTGGTTAGCAATGGTAATGTGTCCAGAGTCCAAAAGCCAAAAGCCAACAAAAAAGAGGTCAGAAAAAAGGAGGAAGGCAAAAGGTTTGAGATGACCCTTCAGAGGGGGCCATTTTCCAACATGCACCCAAACATAGTGGCTCACCATTAGCTATCACTACATCCGGTTTTAGCTGCTCAAAATTAGAGGCAGGTCTAAAGCTTCAGTGAAGTGTCTTTGGTCTACATTTAGATGTCAAGCCCAAATGAACATTCCTAACTCAATAGTGGTGCTGAGAAATGCATTTATCAACAAGAAAAACTGACAGTACACAAACTTGTACATGCAGTGCTGATGGTCAAGAAGTGTGTTTCTTCTTTGAACAAATGCAACAATCTGGTGTAGTCATTTCTGTGTCCAACTCTTGTACGTTATGGTTTTATAGGTTTTAAGATATGGTTTGTGTCAATGTCTGAGGTTCCATTGCCGGGCTCCTTTTGTGTTTTGAATAAATCACTTCAAGGATCTCTTGTATTCATCCCCCCAAAAGACACCTTAACACTTTTAAGTGAGGGGAGGGGTTTGACTGGTGGTCCAGTCCAATTAAAAACAAGCCAGTATCCCTGCACCAGAATTTTTCAGGTGCATGAATACCGGACCCAAATTTACTGACCTGAAAATCTGAGGGTAAGATTACTTTGGGAGGTGTAACATCTTCCTTTTCTAGAAACATCCTGGGAAGCATATAATACCCTCCCCTGCCAGACCGCTTCCTTTAATGTTCTCCCATGCCAGGCCACATAGTTCACTTCCCTCAACCATCCTCTCCATTACACCATTAGTTCCCAGTGACAAGCGAATACCGTAAGGAGTTTCACTCAGAAAAAAAACAGATCTACATGGTTATTCTTTACTCCGTGAGGGTTCCCTTGTATTAATATAGTTCTCTAACAGTGGTAAAACCGAGTAGCGGTGTTTATGGGTGTTTATTTTCCACCTTGTCACTAGTTAAGTAATGTGCAACTTGTAATTTAGGCACACTGAGCTGTGCTGTTGAGGTTTAATTGCCCTTGCTTCTGAGTGTAGATGGGCGCTAATGCTGCAAGACTTTGATTCTTCTGGAATTTCAAGCAGCTGGCCTCAGCTACGCAACCTTGTGTTGCAAATGAAAAATAGAAGCCTC
Organism: Pleurodeles waltl; assembly: GCF_031143425.1. Classification (NCBI taxonomy): domain Eukaryota; kingdom Metazoa; phylum Chordata; class Amphibia; order Caudata; family Salamandridae; genus Pleurodeles; species Pleurodeles waltl. Next base: position 946,359,144 of record NC_090439.1, on the reverse strand, counting down.
ACAATTCCAAAGGATTATATCAGAGGCATTCATTATCCAGTTTAGCAAGCAGTGGTCAACATATCCCAAATACAAACAGTTGATATAGACAACTGCTTTGCACTGTGAAGGAAGCTGTTCCATCATGCTAGTGTTGCCTTTTCCCACTGACCCTGGCCTCAACTTTGAGTTTGCTGGAAGTGCTCAGCTGTGATTCAGGTCCTCCAGCAGCTAGTGTCTGCTGGACTAGGGTGTGCCCACACAGTGCATCCTTACACATAATGATGTGCTGCTGCTGCATCCTCACCATAGTAGCAATTGAACTGGTGTGCAGGCACACAATTTATTTTACCTGTGCATATCCAGTTTTAGAGTGCCTCTTAAATCAGTTCACTCCACTATAACTGAGGTGTCACAGTGTGAGCTCTGTGACTGCATTAAATGTGATTTAAAATCAGAGCACGGCTGACTGAAGGACGCCCCCTGTGACGCATATACCATGCTGCACATGCTGGAGGTTCGCTGCATCAGTCATTTCAGCATTTCAGCTTTCCTACCCTTAGAGCAGCTGTGTTTTTAAGCCACCTAATAAGATTTCACCGAAGTGTAATTACTCGGTAACAATACATATTCTGCTGGGAGAGCTGCCCAGGAACACTTACCAAATACAGTTGCCTATTGCGTCTATGGTTGGATTCAACTTTAAATGTCTATGCTTTGAATAAACACTGCCCAATTGCTAATGCACTCTCATGGGAAACCCGTGCAACTGCCTGGAAATAGACTCTATATTAAGAAAGCTGTGGAACTTGATTTTGAAGGTGGCACAGGATTGTATTATGCCTGGATTTACTTTCTGTGTTCCGGATTATGAACTAGAAATGTCAATTTATTGAGAAAGAACAAGAGAAAAATTATGTGCCATGGACCTCTCGAGTAAGAACAAATCCTCGAAACAGTAAAAACACTGATCCTATGTCAATTCACTTGTTTTAAGTGGTGCTGTCCACAGTTTAAGGAGAAAATGCCAAGTCCTGATTGACTGATACCAGAGTAGAGGATGGAGCCAAGAAGAGAGCATACCCAGGAGCCAAGAGGAACTTCCTTCTTGTAACCCAGAACTGAAGATGTAGATGAAAGAATATCTGCTCCAGGTGCTGGGAAGCTGGCTTTACCCTCCATATACAATGTAATATTTAATCCAGCATGGGAAATTTGGCATGTTACCCTGTGGTGGATAGGAAGTATGGCCTTGAAAGCTTGCTGAAATTTCAAGAGACTTAAATGGCCATGTGTATTTCCTACTTTTAATACTAAAAAGTATTTTTATTCAATCCATCTAGCCTCCTCAATGACCCTGGCTCCACCAGCACCCAGAGTCACGGCCACGCAATAGCTCTTATATATAACAATAATTAACTACTCTATGTTCAGACCATTTAGAAATGCAATAGGTCGGAGCTTTGTGTGAAAATGCAACCTTTTGACCTCCACTGATGGGAATTTAAAGCATTTACGTTAGCCATTCAATGATTTTACACAGTTAACATGATACCTCTATTTTCAGTAATGTGATATTAGTAAGGAACTTGCCATCTGGCATTTTCATATTCATGCCTCAGCCTTTAAAATTTGCTTTGGCGCAACCACTTGTGACTTTACTGTATGCTCCCCTTCCTATTTGCGAGTCGCAACGCGATGCTGCATTGCTTTGTGACTGTGACCTTTGTGAATGGCCTGGAAAACATTTTTTCAGAGCAGGCAGTGGTCCTATGGACCACTGCCTGCTCTGAAAAAATGAAACTGAAACGTTTATTTTTTAAATTTTGTAATGCATGTCGTTTTCCTTTAAGGAAAACGGGCTGCATTCCAAAAAAAAAAAAACAGCTTTATTTGAAAGCAGTCACAGACAAGGTGGTCTGCTGTCTTCAGCAGGCCCCTATCCCTGTGAGTGCTGCGAGTCGCAAGGGGGTCGCAAATTGCGACCCACCTCCTTAATATTAATGAGGTGGGCCTTAGTGACCCCCTTGCGAGTCACAGATGGTGTCAGGGACCCCATCCTGCATCCTGAATTGCGACTCGCAGAAATTCAGGACATTCGTACATCTGGCCCTAAATTTGCACGTCAATTTCTGATCAATGAGTTAATATGTCAGACATTTTCAGGACCGTGGTGCGGGGGAGAGGAGGGGAGCACCAAGCTCCAGGGGGCCCCCTCAGCACAGCACCTGACTGAGTCCGGAGGGGGAAGCCCCCCCCATGTTCTGTGCAGGTGGGGGGTGCTTCCAGTTTCGTTAAGCCACAGCCTTGCATGTTTAAGTGAGATTTTACACAAACCGAAAAATACACGTTTACCTTACTGCAGCTGCAGTAAAAAATAAATGTAATCCTCAATTGCATGAAAATATATCAACAACAATTATACCATCCTAATGGTTTCTACAGTATTTTCTGACTACAATAAAAGTAAGTGTTTCTAAGCAACCGCAATCTAAGTAGGGTAATTTGAGTTTCATTATTTTATGAAGGAAAATTGCAGCCTTGCAAGAATGCTGTCAATCACTAACACAGACTGAAGATTCATTTTTCCAATGGGCGTTATGCAGGTGCATTGCTGACAAGGTTGATGATTGCAGAGCATCTAGAACACTTCAGTGACTCTCGTAATAGGTTTTATTGCCACCGACTGCACACAATACTTCACAAAAATATCCAAAGCAGTGGAGCTACAAACGGCCTGTGGAACTTTACGACTTTCTTTGTACTTGCACCGAGCCTCTTTTTAAAGGATAACTCGTCTGGGAGCAAATCAATACTTCCAGGTAGTTGGACACCATGTAAACACTATGCGGTCTGGAATATGGGAATTGGGTAAAATACCCCATTGCCATGGAGAAAATAATACTGTATGTTTCCAGTATGCCTTTAAAATGTGCACCCTTGTTAACTGACTTGGATGTGTCCTGTTACTTCTGTTGGCGATGGACAACTACATGATCCAGGTTGGTTTAGTTAATTCTAAGTCAAGGAAGGAAACGCATGGGTCAAATAACAACATTGTGTAACAAGGAATGTCAAATTATGCAGCATTTCATGTAAATGAAGTCAAACTCTCTGGCGCATTCCACATTCTATCATAATATTGTCTGGTTTTATACTAGCTCTTTGCTGCAAAAGGCATCTCAATGCTATAAAAATTAAATAGCTTCGTAAAAAAATAAAATACACTGTTTGGGCAGATCATATTCAAAATATTATTTATCAACAATTATTGTTTCTTTCATTGACACTGGGGAATGCCGTTTTGTTTCACTTACTTTTCTAACTCCCATTGATCATTACCTACCAAAAAACATTTTTGTCAACATTCAGAAACGCAAAGGGGTCTCTCGGGGACCCTCCCCATTTGCGAATGCTTTACCAGCTCCTTTGAATTGGTGGTCAAATCATGGATGTTAGTTAAGGGCTTGCCCCTTGCGATCCCTGGCACTTTCTTTGTAACCCCTGGCCTCAGGGACTGCTTGTCCATCGGGTAGGCCTCCACTCTCTTTGTTTTGTTAGTGAATTTAAAAAAATGAAAGAAAACCAAGAGAGTGGAGCCTTATCCAACGACACTTTTTACTATACTAATTATAAATAAAGTTACATTTCTCACTTCAAGTGTAGTTCACAAATGGAGAAAAATTATCATTGAAATGACCTTCCCTGGCAGCCGAGGTAAGCAAAATATGTTTTTAAATATCTGTTGTGTGCTTGCTTCAGTGCGAGTTTGTGTTTACATGGGAGAGAGTGTGTAGATGTGTGAATGTGCTTATGTGTAAGCATGTGTGAGTTTAACTAAAGGTCAAAGAGCAAATGTTATCACTTCCGCTACCCCTGGCATTCTCGTAAATTGACGTTCATGGGTCAAATGTAATATTTTGTTAAAAAATATTAATAGATATCAGAAGAAATCCCTATTGTTTCCTAAACACACTTAACAATTCGGAAAACCTTTTCTGGATCCATTATTGGGTTTAGTACATTAAAAAAAGTGTTTAAGCAACTACAGACCCCCAGATTTACTGGATCAGAGGACTTTTGACTGTTAAAACACATTCTACATGAGGCCCTCATTTCCTTCTGTCTTCCTCAAATCGATGAATAGGGAAACATTTTCAAGGCTTACACACTCACTGAAGGCAGAGTTTCAGGCTTTTAATCCCTTTCTGCTAGAAACTATATATATTGTAAAAATCAACAGGTTACGTAGCAAATTGTGTAAGATATGGGAAGTGCAGAAAACCAAATACACCAAAAAACTCTGGATGCAGAACCTCATTATTTTAGTGCATTCAATAATAAATCAGTAACTAGTGTTGCTGAAGGAGGGCAAGAGTGCAACTGAACTCAATATTGCTGTTACCTGCATCATGCAATTTTGTGGTTGTTTGTTTAGCTTGAAATGTATCATTATGCCAAAAATGAACAGGAGGATGCATTTCCTCCTAGGAATTGCGCATCAGATCGCATTTAATGAGACAATAAAATTGATACCTCACATGACCCAGTTTGGTAGTCCTCGTCAAAAGTTAGCTGGGTTGGGATGTCATGCGGTAACTCTGTGTTAGGCATTGGGGCTCCCAACTTTACCCACAGCAAAATGACAAGTGTTGCTGTTGAGACATATGGAAATATATATGCCTCACTTTGCAAAATACATCTCCCTGCCATAGGGATCTTAGGCCCTCCTTATGGGAGACTTAAATATAATGTTAAGGGGCAGGTTGTCTTTGCTGTTAGTTTAAATGGCAAAGTCAAACTGACAGTGAAAACACTGTCCTTCCCATCTGCAGTGGCAGGTTGGGAGCATTTTGTGTTTTGTCACAAAAAGGGTGGCACAAATTGTGTATGCATATGTGAACGCATGGGAAAAAAAAGGTATAGGTGCGGGTGAAATTGTGTGAGTGAGAATAATTAATGCCTGCCCTTTGTGGTTTAAGTCATGTGAGTATATTTGAGTTAAACCTAGTTTTTAAGACAAAGTAATTGTTGTATCTAGACGAAGTTACTAAATATGAGTCTGGAGGTAGACATAGTTATAGAGATTGTGCATTAATTTGTGTTCTATCCATGTGAATTGTAGTGACACTAATTATAATAATGCATCTCCTGACAGAGGTCAATAGTTGGCCCATTTCCCTAGCACTGGGTTCCATGGCAATCTTGCGATGTCAGTGCACCTTTTCCTTTTTCTGGGCTATATCAAGAGCTTTATTGGTTTACAGCCACCGATAACCAGATCTTTCCAAGGTAACATATTAAGGTTCCAGAAAGCTGCCTAAAATGTAAGTAAATTCATTTGGACATTGCATATGACTTGTGTTTTTCCAGATAACTGTGAGGTTCAGTTTAAAGGGAATTGAAATGATATAGTCTCAAGAATATGGCTATCATTATAACAGGGAAAAATTAAGCTAGGGTAGAACACTAGGGGTCAGATTAACAAAGCCCCCTGCATTACCATTATGGCATGCAAGGTGACGCAAGGCAATGTAAAGGCCTCAGTGAGATTTACTAAGCCACGCAAAGCCATCTTGCGTGGCTTGGCTCTGCGTGACTTTGTGTGAGGATTTGGGGTGTATTATATGGTATGGCTAGGTAGCGCTACCTCGCAGTACACTCACACAAACCATCTTGGGTCCTGTCAGGTACATTTACTCGACCTTAAGCTCAACTCTGGGTAGCTGTGGCTGCGAGCACTACAGCTCAGCAATGGAACAATGTGCAAAGAATTTAACTTCACCAATCAACAGAATAAGGAAGTCACACGAAAGAAACAAGTCATCAGGTTATAAAAATCTATTGAATTTATATGCAATTTAGAGACCTTGGTCATCAAAATCGCAAACAAGCATTGGTCAACAAAAACTTTAGAAACTTTTGAAAAGTTTGCAAAAGTTATTTTGGCAACTCTGGCCCTATTTGGGTGACCGAGTCTGACACAACAGAGGTTCAGGGGGCCAGAGAGGATACCTGGCCACCAGTGTCTTTAGAGCCAGATCCAAACTTTACAGGATGACCGTCATAGACAATAATGGAGTGGTCCTGATGCTGAGGGATACAGGCTCAGATAGATGCTCGAGGTTGCTCTGGATGCTGTGCTGGTCCCGGGGGTGAAGTCCAGTCGAGTCCTCGGTCCGCAGGTGAGTGGGGGCGTTCCTGTCCATGGATTTTGAGGTTCCACAATGTCCTCTTTGAAGGGCTGCAAGAGCTGCAAATGAATACCTTGCCCTTTTGCAACACAGCAGTTAGGGCGCAAATTTTGGGTGCAGACTGGTGTCCCTCTCAAGTGACAAATCCACTTACAGCTGACACTTATGGTCACTGAAATTCAACATGCCAGGGGTGCCATATTTATCCCAGGAATGTGCCCGGAGGGAACACATGGCCCCTAACCAATGGGCTACTGGATCTCTTCCTACCTAGTGACAAAGTTCCTGTGATGTGTTGCATCTGGCTATCCCAGAATACCACATCCCTGCCCCCTAAAAAAAGTAAGAAAGTGCCAATAAGGGACTTATTTGAAACAAAATTATTTTCAAACTGATTCCTTATTGATTTTAAGATGTTCAAAAGTAACATCAAAATGGAACTAAACAAATATTGATATATATAAAAATCAATCAAACAAATTGAGACAGCAGATGTATAAACAAAATACTCATTATATTTTCAACAGTGTGAGAATATCCAAGATCAATTTAAAGGGGTATATAAACAAAGAGATTCAAAGGTACATAGACATGGTGAAAGTTTTGTTATGCGACCAAAGTTCTGTCAACCAAATATCCATGTAACCATAACCCATTCAGAAAAATATATCTGAAATTATGTTCATAAAGTAACAATCCACAGCTCTTGAAAAGTTAATTATGAGTTGGGTTGTACGTCGATGTTTTGCTCCCTTTGCAAGTGTCGATGAGACCGTCTTCAGAACATGTGAATTGTATGAAGAGTATATGTCCCCCTGAAAGTAATGAAATGTCCATAAATCACATATTAAAAGTATACACCTGCATAGTAGTTAATGTGAAAAAATGAAAAATTGATAGAGCCATTACCACAAGAACTTACATGTTTTGTATTCATACCCACGACTACAAAAGCGTATTAGATTGTTCTTTTATACTTCTTACCTTCTTGCCCCCTTCAAGTTGGCACAGCCCTTTCTGAGGAGAATGGTAGCCCACTCTAGAGTTGTGACTACCTGAGGACAATACACCCATGGTAGAACCGGCTTTGGGGCAGGCAAGTTTCCTGCCTCTCGCCCTGTATCCATACTGTCTACAAGGACAGGGGTGTTGAGCCAAGTAGCCAATCAAAGGTGACTTCCCCTTTGAAGCATGCCTCCAGGCTAATCCTCTGAGTGGCCATCCTGGCAGAGAAGCTGACACCTCAGAACTGTGGCACAGTCTTTGTCTTTGAGCCCAGGAGTGATTCACACATCTCCCCAGGTGATCAGAAAGCTCTCTGCATGTGTTTGCCTTTGTTAGGCCACTTGCCGAGCAGAGAACTGAATGGTCACTTTTCTAAAAGTGGCCAGATATTAATAGTGACATTAATTTCGACCTGAGGATCAGATCTCATTTAATGTCACAATGAATTTGAGAACTCACATGACCCAGTTTGGTAGTCCCAGTCAAAAGCTAGGCTGGTGGGGATGTCACCTGGTAACCATGTGTTAGCCAATTGGGCTACCAACTTTACCCACAGCAAAACAACAATTTGTAAGTGTTGCTGTGAAGACATATTTAAATATATCTACCCCACTTAAAATACAGCTCCCTGCCATATGGCTAGTTAGGCTTTCCTTAGGGAAGACTTACAATTAATGTTAAGGGGCAGGATGTCTTTGCCATTAGTTTAAATGGCATAGTCGAACTTTCCCATTTGCAGTGTCAGGCTGGGAGCTATTCTGTGACTTGTCACACGAAGGGTGTCACAAATAGTGCTGCAGCCCTAAGTTGACCCTGGGTACCATGTACTAGGGTCTTATGTGTAAGTCAGGCCTTACCAATTGAGTGGATCCAATTCAATATATACTTTGCATGGGGTCAGAACACTGAGGTTTGGTTAGAAGGCCTCGGTGCACTCTCAGAGTTGAAACACCAGCAGCATCAGTCTAAAAATGTGGGGGTGAGCATGCAAAAAGAGGCATTTCCTTACACTTAGTAAATCCAGATCAATACAAGGCTGCACAAATTGCCTTGTGTTACTCTGCATTGGGATGGTGTTGCATGAGTGGAGTGTGGGCTTTTCAACCCATCCATCAATGGATGTTGGGCACAATCCCAGATTTATTAAGGGTAGTAAACCTGGAATTGTTTCAAAATTCCATGCCATCCCAACACAGGCATAGCAAGGATAAATATATTTATTTCTCTTCCTCATTTCCTCTGTGCCGCAGAAGAATGAGGAAAATCCATCTGAAGATTGTATGTGTACAGGAAGGTCTTCCTTCCTGCACAAAAACAATCCTGTCTGTAAGGCAGGAACTTTTGCACCATGGCACAAGGGTGCTTATTTTTCTGCTAGGCAGCGCTCAGTGTGCAAGCGCAGTGAGAGAGTAGGAATGCAAAACATTGGTCACAATTTGCGACCAGTATTTTTGTAACCAATATTGAATTTTATAAAATGACCTATGTACTAATAAGTTGGTTAATAAAAGTCTGTTATAATCTGACCTCCCTCATGAATAGTAATGAGCCTGGGTACAATTTGTGACTCACACTAAGGTCAGCAGACCACCAGGACTGTGATCATCATTAAATAAACGTTTGTTTAAATGCATCCCATTTTCCTTATAGGAAATTAGGATGAATTTAAAAAGGAAAGTTTACTTTTTTGAAGTTTGTTTGAGAGGCAGCACTGTCTACTCTCCAACAATATTTTTTTAGGCAATTCGTAATAAAAGTCTGGGTCCCCGCTTCCCTTTTGTGATTGACTTCTTACTCCAGCTCAGGAGTTGAACATTTTTCAATGTTTTGCAAACGGATTTCCTTCCAGGGACTTTGTGAGGGGGGCCCCCTCAAGTTTTGTTACACCACTGGTTATATTGTAGTCACAATGGTGTGTTCCATTCATGTTACATAAAAGTTATGATTTTGAGATCACAGCACAGAATGTGTTTTTGGGACCAGATGTATCAAGGCTTTTTACATTTGCAAATGGGCCGATTTGCAGCAGCAGGCCGTTTTCCAACACAAAAAGCATTTTGGTATGTAAGAAACCCAAACTGCGATTCAGCAACACTTTACTTTTTCTTCTGAACTGATTTAATAATGCATAGGTTGGTGCACAAAAACAATAAATTCAATGAAAGTCTGTTGACAGTTTGCAAAGACGTTTACCAACTCCTTCTGTATCACATTGAGTAAAATCTTTCAAAAGTATTAGTCAATTATCTATGACACACATGCAATATATCCCTACATCACTTCATGTTTGTACTGAATAAACCAGTCTACATCTGCATATGCACAAAAGGTGGAGGATTATATGATATCACTCTGCATATTCAAGTCTTTTTAACATCTATAGTGTGGGTTGGATGTTTTCTACTATCATACTTATTACTGCTAGTAGTCATATCTGTCCCGACCAATTATGCAGCTAGATCCAAGCAGTATGTGCAGTTCAAAACAAATATAGTGCACTAACCTGCACGTCACTTATCTACAGAAAGCATGCCTGTCAATGCCCTACCCTGTCAATGCCCTAAGTGTTCTCTGCTGGTACCCCTTTGTTGGGGATAACATGCCATATACATATGTAAAACTAAGGCGACTTGCGCCACCGTTGTATCACTTTTTGTGATGCAACAGAGGGGCAAGCCTTGCACTCATGTCTATGAGGCCACGTAAAGCCACTTTGTGTGGCTTTGAATGGCCTCATAGATACTGAGTGAGGCAAGCCAGCGCAAATTTCTGTGTTGCCTTAATCTGCACAAGAGAGGCATTCCAAGGGCATTGTAGTGGATGCCCTACACAACACCCATGGACTTTGATGCTTCCCCAGATTTACAAGAGCTTGTAAACCTTAAGATGCGCCAAAACCTTACTCCTCCCCAGGGGAGGGGCAACAAGGAGAAATATCTTTATTTCTCATAGTTTTTTCCTCTTTCTATGTGTGCTGCATTCTGCAGCATACATAGAAAGAAGAAACAACTTCCCTGAACTGTTTTTGTGCAGGAAGGTGCCTCTTCCTGCACAAAAACAATCCTGCCTACAACACAGACACCGGTGAACCATGGTGCAAGGGTGCCTGCATTGGCACTAGGCCGCCAAAACAGAGCAGCGGAGTGAGAAAGGATCACAATGTGCTGCATTGCTTACATACAGAGCTTTTCTGTCCATTCCCTTTAATGCAGGGCAGCACAGCAAGGTGACTTAAACAGTAATGAGTAAAGCTGCAGTTAATGATGGAGGAACTCACCCCACCCAATGCATCCCAGGTTGAGGATACCGCTAATCAGATTAGCATGTGTCTCTATGTTAAAACAATCACAGCAAAGCCTAATAGTAAATGTAAGAAAGTCATACCCTGCAACTCACACTCTGTGCCAAATCAATTGGGTATGTGTGCAGGTCAGCTAGAGTCGTCCAAATTCAAACTTTGCGCAAAGGACGACACTGCTCTTTTCCAACAGGCATGTCATAAGACTAGAATGCTAACCCTGCTGGGCATCTTGGATTTCTGAATGCTCTATTTGAGTAGGTCATGTGCTCAGTCAATGTGGGTACAATAAAGGTTGCATAGTATCAATCTATTACTTTAGACATATGTCCCCCTAAATTTTCAAAACCAAACCACACACCTGGTTATGAAGCATTGTGCTCTGGTTGGCACCAGTCATATCACCTAGACACAAAAAGGAAAACTAGAATGCTGACTCCAATGAACCTTTAGGATCTCCAGAAGATCATGTATTAACAGCCCTAGGTTTTCTCGCTGTCAAATCATAAGGATGCATAATATATAAATCATATTCTAAATTCTATCTTCTATAAATAGTCCTGTGTGACATCCCAAGCTAATATACTTAATTGTTTCATGTTTATCAACATATTTACTTTATCATACCAGAGTCACCCTGTATGACTGTCAACTAGCAACGCCATATAATGGTTTCCAGCCCCTCACACCACAGGTGACTAGAGGAATAAACATCCCCACATATTCTGTCATGTTCAATTCTCGCATCTCTTGGTTCTTTTGTTTCAACTATGTTGACAGTCAAGACCAGATCATAGAAGGGACGTTTCACAAGTAAGGATAAACCACATAATAATAATTTTTTTGTGGAAACCTTGATTATACCCACAATCCAGTTGTGTAGGTATGAACCAGTGTATACTTATAAAAGTTTGCAATTGCACTGTATAAAGGTACACTAACTGCATTTAAAGGAGGCAGCCACCAATCTCAGTTCACAAACATTGTGTAGTTCATGTACTGTACTTTTGGGATGGTCCATCCATCAGCATTTCTGGAGGTTCAACAGTTCACTCAGGTTTCCTATCCGGAAGTCAGATTTGGCCACTTCCAGCCTATACCATCTCAGCCTGTCCTCCATGTGTTGCAGCTTGGTGAAATGTTTGATCAGTGGTGTTTCTTCTGTGTTACACCTGATCCCCCTTCAACGTTGACAGAACCTTTGCTTAACCATTTTGGTTGTTTGTCCTGTATATTTAAGATCACATGGAAAATATTAATGTATACCACGTTATTGCTTTTACAGCTTGAAGGACTACCCAGTTAAATCTTTACCTCATTTATCTCTACTGTTTTTGTGTCTGATGTGAACCTACATGCTTGGTAGTTCCCACATCTGAAGTGACCTATGATAGATGGTGATCACCAAGCCTCTGTTATTGTCTCCAGTTGTGAGGTTCCCTCTATACCCTCACAGCATAATCTTTAATGCTTTTATTCCTTTTGGATGCAAACAAAGGGTTAATTTTGATTTCATCCCGTAGAATGTGCCAATGTCTATCATTGATTTTACTAATGGCATAGCTAACTGGATTTTAAGTGTTAACCATAATCAAGCGCTCATTATTAATGTTGAACCCATCTCAGGGGGTAAGTAAAGTCTCTCTTTAGCAATACCATGTCTTCTTCAATGCATCACATACTATTATACACGGGTATCCTCTCTATACGTTTGGTAGATAGAAGCCCTGCTTCCCAAAAGTAGTCTGTTTTCAAAGTGCAGCACCTACAAATACGGAGGAATTGTTTATATGGCAGATCATCTCTTAATGATCCAGAGTGGAAACTGTTATAAGCTAATGATGAGTTCTTATCAGTTGGTGTCCAATATAGCGTTATTTATAATGTATTATCACTGTGTTACACCAGAATGTCCAAATAACTAATCTAGACTTGGCTCTGATTACAAGTGAATCCTAAGTCTGAATCTTGTGTATTGACCAATTCCACACATTTTAGTAAGTCTTGGCTGTGTTGTTACCATATCATGAAAACACTGTCAATGTATCTTTTCCAAATGGTGATATTTGATCTCAATGGGTTGGAAGGTGATAAAACTTTCTCATTCTCAAAAGCACCACCACCAAATTCTCTATACTAGGAGCAAAGAAACCTCCTATTGCAACCTTTCTGTTGTAAATAATAGTTTCAGTTGAACATAAAATAATTCCTTTCTAGGGCAATGCCAATCTCACTCAGTTGTACAAAGAACTCTACAGGGTAGTTTTTAAGGGGTACAGACTCAAACGTTTTCTGTATGGTATCTAGAGCCATTTTCTGCAGGATATCAGTATATGATGTTATACAAAAAGTAACCGGAATCTGTTTCTGTGCTTCAAAGTCAGTATTTTCATTACAATTTATAAATGCCAAATTATCTCTGATGTAGATGTATATATTGTTTGAGATCCACATCCTTACATAATGGCTCTAAAACGGACCCACAGCCAGAGATTATAGGTCATCCAGGTGGGTTTTGACTGTCCTTATGTATTTTAGGTAGTTTGTAAATTACCAATGTCTTGGGGTATGACTCCTTTTCTGATAATATTCCCAGGTCCAAAGCAATATTGGTTACGTCCTCACTCCATGCTGAATCTCTCTCAGTGAATTACTTTTTAATTTAATGTAATATTCATCTACACTGAGCTGTCTCAAAATGTCATTCTCATGTGCTGCAATATCTTGTATAGCAATAGCACTTCCCTTATCAGCAGGCTTAAATATGATCTGTCTCTTATTACTCAAGTTCACTAATGCTGTTCTTTCATCTTTCGTGATGCTATAATGTGGATAGCCATTCCTCTCTCCCAAAGTTTGAATTTGTTTTATTACAAAACTCTCACATGGAAGGATCTCTGCTGGCATGAGATGAGACGGAGGATAGAACGTGGAGATCAATTGTAATCCAGAATTCTTTCTGGTGTGATCAGTAGGTCTGTCCCTAAGAAATACCTGAGTCTAATTAGTGTTAAAAACTGGAATATTTCAGTTTTATTTAGAAACATTGAGGGTGTTCTTTTAATACAAAGCCCAATCCTCATTTTAAGACTTTTTCTCACTGTTGGAATGTAAGTGTGTAGTAATGTTAAATATCAGGGAGACAGGTGTGTGTTGAGCCTGTCCCTCTCTATTTATCATTTTAAGTTTGGTTACTCATCTGTCTCTCTCCTGGTCGATATTGGCCTTTCCAACATTATTTGCCTCTGCCGCTCTCTCCCCTCCTCCTTGCTCCCCATGGGCTGTCAAAGCCTAAAGAATCCTGCTGAGGTGGTGGGAATGGGTGTGATGGCCCGCCACTGTTAGTACCTTGTTCCTCTTATTTGTCAGAGCAAGCAGATATGTCAGAGAAAGGTCTTTTTTGTTTATAATCGTGGCGTGGCCTGATTTCCTGATTACTTGCTTTAATATAATATTCCCTTCTTAAATATGGATACACCTGATCGTTGATATATCTGACCTTGCTTTATGAACTTATTCAATTTTTCTCCCATGATTTATGGAATGAAAATCATCAATGCTCCTTTGAAATTTAGCCAAAGAAGTCTTCTCATTTTCTAGGACATTACAGTTCTTAATCTCTCTTCTAGTTCATCAATTTGTTTCTTAATTTATCTCAATTTGTCTGGAGCCATATCTGTTCCCAGTACCATCCAGTACTTATCAGTTGGTTTCCTATATAGTGTTATTTATAATGTATTGTCACTTTGAGCAGTTATTTGAGATAAAACTAAAATTATTTCAGAATTTTTCGTTATGTACAAAGATGGTTTCGAAATTCTTTACTTGTAGTCCTAGGGGAATATTATAAGCTTATAGATATTCAGTAAGAAGTTTGCCCTGTAGTACAGTTTGCACTGCTTTTGTTTTATGCTTTTCAAATGTGTCTAAGTCCGTTTTAGAACTATTCTGTATTGAACTAGTCCTGGGGTCTAATAAAAATGGACCTCCTTTTATCTTTGCAAAATATCCCTCAGTGTAATATAAGGTGTTGTTGGCCATCCTCTAGTAACAAGTACCGCTATCTGCAATACCACTTCACAAACAGTGGTGCCAGCATAACATTGGCTGTTCTCTATATTAAAAGAAAGACAGAACCAAACCTCAGTCTGCCCTATGAACAGCTTTATCATTGTCGGCTAGCCTAAAATGTCTTTATTGAATGGTTGGTGAGGCAATTCATAGTCTCCGGTGTAACTTTTTTTTGTCATGCCCATGGTCACTGGAATAATGCATTCTTCAGCATTTACTATTTCTGGGCAATTGAGAATAAGCAGAAAATGTCACACAATACACTTTCTGCTGCTTAATTTGAAGGTTTTAACAAAAAATAGTTTCAATGCAGACAGACCAAACATTACGTAAGCTTTACAAAGGATAACTGGTCACCTTTCAGCTGTTAGTTTCATGTAATCAAGGATTTTGACAAGTGACTATTTTACACAGATTGAGCAAAATCCACAACTGGCAAAAGGCTTTTGTCGACAGAATCAAAGGAAAACATTAAGGCCCTCATTACAACACTGGCAGTCGGTGGTAATTTGGGGAAAGGTACTGCCAACAGGCTGGCAGTCTCTTTTCCCAAATGATGACATTGGTGGTTTGGCTCAAGCCAAACCGCCAATGTACCACTCCGTCCGCGAGGGTGGTCACGGCCTCTGGGCTGGAGACTTCAGTCTCCAGCCAGGCGGCCGTCACAATCCCACCCTCGGGATTATGACCCCACCTACTACCATGGTTTTCGTGGCAAGCATACCGCCACGAAAACCATGGTGGTAGGCACTATCAGTGCCAGGGAATTCCTTCCCGACACTGATAGGGGTCTCACTGCCCCCTCCACTTCCTCCTCCCCCACCCTCCTCCTCCCTCTCCTGTCCCCCCACACATTTACACACCCACATGCACACACATACACACTCATACACACACGCATACCCACATCCACCCACGCATGCACACATACATATCCACACACCGCAACACACACCAACATACTTTGTCGCACACACTCATTCACAACACACAACATACACGTACACTCATATTCAGTCATTCACACATGCATACAAAAACAGACACACACCCCCAACACACACACACACAAAAAACACCCTCCATCCCCTCTCCTGTCGGAGATCTTGATTTACCTGCTTCCGGGGGGTCCTCCGGCAGAAGATGGGACATGGCACTGCTGTCATTGCTCATTATACGGTAGGCGGTGTTTTGTTGGTGTGGCGCTGCTGCTGACAGCTGCCACCATCCGCCGCCATGACCATCGACCATGACCGTCGACGGTATTCTGCCAGCGGTCATAATGCGGGTGGGCAGCTGGTAGCCACAGCGATGGTATTTTGGTGGGTGTCACCGTGGTGGTAGGCAGCAGTTACCGCCAAAGTTATCATGAGGGCATAAATGTGTAAAGAAAATGTAATTCAAATAAATGTTATTTTCTCCACATGTAATGCTCCTTCACATTTCATGTAATATGCTTTTTCGTGCCACATAGTTAAGTTAGAAGTGCCACATAATTTGTTCCTTCAATGCTGCATAACAATTCCTATTGTTCTGGATATGGGAAATAAGAGACAACAAATAAACCAAATAAAGAAGTACAGTAACCACAAACTGGAAAATAAGAAAGTCTGTACGAACAAAGGAAATCTTGGAGAACATTAATCACTATAGCATGAACTTGAAAAGGGCTTGGGTGAAAGAGGTCTAAAATTAGGTTTATTATTAGTATTGAAGGTTGGATCAGGGAAATAGAGATAGTTTTAGAGGTAAGACAAGAGTTAATGTTGAGAATACAATCTGGGCAATGATTAGTGTTTGCATTCGGTTTAAAGGTGTGGCTTTATTTGTGGATTATGGTTTGAGTTAGGGAAGGTGTAAATGCTAAAGAAAGACTTTGGCCCTGATTATGAGTTAGGCATCAAGGTAATTACCGCATGCCAGGGTAAATAGTGCATAAATTTACAAACTCGTCTGATCACGTCTGTGTTACTCATCACATATGCTAAATACTTCATGTCTGTGGTTCAAATGCGCTACTTTTCACTACTGCATGCAATATTTACTCCATGCTAAAAATAGTGCATGAGGTAAATAACAATAACAAATGACAGAATGAAGAAAATTAATGGGAAATACAACTTTAAAATACTTCCAGTCAAAAGCAGGAGGTAAAAATTTCTGAAATCGTAGGGAACAAAAACAGGTTGCAAAACAATAGAACATAACTAAGGCCAACACAATAATGCAGAAAAAAACAATACAATAATGCAGCTACATAGTCGGCTGTGTGCTCTTCTCTCTGATTCCAACAAGTGGTGAGATTGCTAGGCCTAAATCCATTCTTCTTTTTATTAATGGATGGCTCACCTATTGTGTCTGGTTAAACTCTGTGGGGTATGAGACAGCGGTGCAATAGTTTTGAGTTGTATTCTACTGACAACTACCTCCTTGCAGTCCTCTTCAATCTAGGTCTGGACCCAGAGGTGCAGATTTGGTATGGAGGCCAAACGGACCATACAGCCCAAGCAGCCCAGACAGCCCAAGCCGCAAATGCCCCCAATTCACCAAAGCCACACTCTACCAGTGGCTCAACTCAGCAGTGTATTGGAGGCACTACAGTGTATTGCTTAATACTGTGGAGGCAGAATAATGCAGAGCCAGTGAAGGAGCCTGCAGTAGGACCTAAGACAGTCTCGATTTTTGGCCTGTTCACAGGAACTACAGGCATGATGGGTAGAAATGTTATTACAGAGGTGACTCTAGGGGATGCAGCTGTGGACTCGGGGAGTAGACTGCAACATGTGCTGGAAAATGTTACTCGCTTTAATTATGTAAGTGGTGCTCACCATCCAGTGGATACAGGGATCAGGACTGGCCCCACTTCTAACATGGTTTTTGGGGAGAGGCTTGAGGAGACTATAAAATTGAATGATCTTGGGTCTGGGGGGCACTTACATACAGAAAGCATGTGGGAAAAGATTGAGGGCCTAATTTGGAACTCAGTGGATGGGTTACTCTCCCACAACGGTGACGGAAATCTCGTCCTACTAAATCTCAATCCAAGAGCACATAATAGGATTTAGATTTCGGCGGACGGGATATCCATCACCCTTGTGACTGAGTAACCTGTCCGCCAAGTTCTAAATCAGGCCCGAAGTCTCAGTGGAGTAATGCTATCCTAGGTATATATAGATCAACACAAAGGGATTAAAGCTGTGACAGTGCAACCAGCTCTCCTCTTGAACTGGATTGGTAAACATATTGAAAGAATTAGGGGAAGGAAGCGCTTCCTGGTGAAGCCCAGGAGTAGAGAATCCAAAGCATGGTATGCCAGGTAAACCTTGGCATTACATGAAGCACGGGTCAAATTGGGCTCTGGACTGCAAAGTAAGGGAGTAATGGGTTTCAGTGGGGGGACAGACACAAGTAGGTGTGGGACTGGACCCCAGTGAGACGTTTTACTCCCTCTCTAATGTCTCCATTGACCAGTCATGGGGTGTCACATGATAGATAGCTTGGAGTCAGACAACTCAGATGTTAATTTGACATCATGGGCAGACAATGTAGATGCTCCTCGGACTGTTCAGAAGTCAATATCCACTACAGGCAGTAAAAAGGAATCTAATAGAGCACTGGAGATGGACTATTCTTCATCTCAAGCAGCGCTAAGCTACACACTTGCTTTGCTTCTGAGCTTTGCTCATACAGGACTCAAGGATGGGGAGGCCTCAACTTTGGAAGTGATATATCAGGGCATCATGGCCAATATAAATAAATTAAAAAGGACAGCATGAAAGTTTGTGGAGAGAAAAGGATACTTGAAAGTGCTTTTCGGAAGCTGTCTAAAGACTGTACCAATATCTTGGAACACCTGATGGTAGTGCAGGAACCGACTGCAGCTATAGAGGTAGATGTTGCTGGTATACAAGTTCAAGCTAGGGGGCCATGACTCTCAGCTGGTTGATATATAGTGGAAACTCTAAGACATAGAGAGCCGACAACATCATAATAATCTGCAGGTACTTGGTATTAAGGAAGGAAAGATTCAGAAGAGAATAATAATCACAGTTTCATAATACAACTCTTTAAGGCTGCTTTTCCAGCGTTTGGAGAATGGAATTAGGAGGCTAAATGCAGATGCCAAATAGCTTTCTGATGGAGAAGTCCAGCTTGAGTTTTGATCCTAAACCAAAAACTAAAGAGTAATTGAAAAGGCACCACCTGATGCAAAAGTAGAGGCTTATGGGCATATTTTTTCACTAGATGTGATTTTGTCAAGTCACAGCGGAAAGGCACTGGTTACTTTGCCAAATGATTGATCCTTTTCAAAAGAAGGACTGTCTAGCTGTTTTTTTTTATTTCCGGCCAGTCTAAAATCTGTCAAAGAGTTAGTGTCTTTAACTCAGAGATTAAAGCAAAAGAATATTTTGAGTCACTGCACGGCCAGTAAACTGATTGCCCAGTTAAGATATGATATAGTTGAGTTGTGAAGTGTATTATTTATAATGGGCATGATAGAAACTGATAACGGTAGAATGTTTAATGAAGGGCAGAGTGACAGAATTAGAATTAAAGGTTTATTGGGTAAAGGATTTGATAGGTAATCACTAACAAGGCCAAAGGCGCTTGGTTGTGTAGGTTTCCTCGCATGGGTGAGACAACAGGACAATGGTGGAGGGTGGGTCCTTGGGGGCAGTGGTATGGGATGGGGACCAGTGGGTAAGGGTTGTGGGGAGGCATATGTGTTGGGAACCAGGAGGGAGGGACTTGATAGGTTAGGGAGAAGAGAAGAAAAGTGAGGATTCTGACCACAGAAATCTTAAATGCCCAGGGGAGCTACTCTATGGGCAAGAGGAAATAGTGAAGGTGTTCCAGCATTATCACCAGCTAGAATACATATGATTGATTATTTTCTTCATGAGGTACACCTTGAGATATTGTGCCAGGGAGAAGGAACAGAAATGGATGGCTTTCTGACTCTAGCAGAAATTACAGCAGCTGTCAAACATTTTCAATCTGGGACAGCTGTTGGTTCTGATGGGATTCCACTGGATTTCTATTTACATTTTTGATCCTTATTACTTCTAATGGATATGTGTTATTTAGAGCAGTGCAGCTTGATCAAGGGAGACTAGAATCATGGTCAAGATCTGATATAGGGTTTTTATTAAGAAGAGAAAAACCCAAACAAGTACTAGGTCCTACAGACCCATATCTTTAATGAATAGCAATGTTAAGATTTATTCCAAAGTCCTGGCTATGTTTGTGGGCAGGGTCATTGCAGGATACGTTACCCTGTGGCAACACAGAATTGCTCCAGGTAAAGAAATAGCGAATCATATTAGCCACTCCAATTCACTCTTCAATATTACAGAAATTCAAGGTGTGTTGCTGTCAATCCTCCTCCTTGATGAAAAAAAAGCCTTTGATAGAGTGTCCTTGGACTACATATGGAGGGTTTTGGTTAAAATGGGATTTGGCCTTAGGTTTGACAAGTTTATACAGAGTCATTATGTGTACCCTAGCTCTCCTGCAGTTAATTGGGCAGAAATCTAATGCCATTATAATATACTGGGGTACAAAGCAGGATGTCCTTGTCCTCTCCTCTTGTTTGATGTTTATATTGAGCCCTTTCTACAGAAGTTCCTAATAAATGAGAACATAGAATCACCCTCATATGCTAGTCAGTTAGCAAGAGTTCTGGCAGATGTGAACAATATCACAGTATTAGCTATCAATCCAGGTACAGCCATTGAAGAGATCGAGAAGGAAGCAACCCAGTTTGGTATTGGAGTATTAGATGAACTGTGGTAAAACACAGATCATTTTCAGTAATAGGGTACAGTTGACCAATGATAGAGAAACTGTGGTTGCAACATACTTAGGAGCCAAATTATTGCTTAGTAACTAGAAAATTGTTCTGTAGAGTTGTTAGGAATGGGGTCTTTGGTTGGCAGTCAGATTACCCCCTGTCCAAGCAAAGACCCTCACTCTAGTCAGGGTTAAAGAGAATCACCCTCAGCTAAACCCTGCTTACCCCCTTGGTAGCTTGGCACGAGCAGTAGGCTTAACTTAAGAGTGCTAGGTGTAAAGTATTTGTACCAACACACAGAGTCACTTAATGAAAACACTGCAAAATGACACAACACTGGTTTAGAAACATAGAGAATTTTATCTAAACAAAACAAGACCAAAATGACAAAAATCCTCAATACACGAGTCAAGTTATCAATTAAAAAGCAAAAAGAGTCTTCATGTAGTTTTAAACAGACACTAACACTGTTAGCGTGAAAATGTACCTTGGGTGCGTCAAAAATACCTCCCACGGTGAGTGTGCATCAAAGGGGCCGCACGTTGATCTGAAAACCACGCAGCATGGGTTGCGATCTCACATGTCGTTTCTCTAGCTCCGTGCGTCAATTCTTTCGTCACGTTGCAGGCGAGCATCGATTTTCAGACGCAAAGTGGCGGCACATCGATTTTTCAGCCGCAGATCAGAGTTGCATTGATCTTTTCCCCGCAAGGCATCCTGTGCATGGATTTCTTCCTCTTAGGCTGCCAGATTCTCCTTTCAGGGTCCCAGGAACTGGATGGGCACCACTTGGCAGAGTAGGGGGTCTCTCCAGAGACTCCAGGTGCTGGCAGAGAGAATTCTTTGCTGTCTCTGAGACTTCAAACAACAGGAGGCAAGCTGTAAAGCAAGCCCTTGGAGATCGTCACAAGATAGAAGGCACACAAAGTCCAGTCTTTGCCCTCTTACAACTGCAGGATAGCTCCATAAAGCACAGTCACACGCAGGGCAGTTATTCTTCCTCAGCTCTTCAGCTCTTCTCCAGGCAGAGGTTCTTCTTGGTTTTCAGAAGTGTTCTAAAGTCTGGGGTTTTGGGTGCCCTTCGCCTACTTCAAAGTAAAGTCTCTCTTGAATATGAAATCCTGCTATACCCAGGCCAGGCCCCAGACACTCACTAGGGGGTTGGAGACTGCATTGTGTGAGGGCAGGCACAGCCCTTTCAGGAGTGAGTGACCACTCCTCCCCTCTTTCCTAGCACAGATGGCTCATCAGGGAATGCAGAGTACATCCCAGCTCCCTTTGTGGCACTGTCAAGTGTGAGGTGCAACCAGCCCAACTGTCAAACTGACCCAGACAGGGAATCCACAAACAGGCAGAGTCACAGAAATGGTTTAAGCAAGAAAATGCTCACTTTCTAAAAGTGACATTTCCAAACACACAATCTTAAAATCAACTTTACTAAAAGATGTATTTTTAAATTGTGAGCTCAGAGACCCCAAACTCCACAGATCCATTCGCTCCCAAAGGGAATCTATACTTTAATCAGAGTTAAAGGTAGCCCCATGTTAACCTATGAGAGGGACAGGCCTTGCAACAGTTAAAAATGAATTTAGCAATATTTCACTGTCAGGACATATAAAACACATTACTATATGTCCTACCTTAACCATACACTGCACCCTGCCTACCTTAGGGGTGTCTGATATGTAAGAAAAGGGACGGTTTAGGCCTGGCAAGTGGGTATGCTTGCCAAGTCGAATTTACAGTTAAAACTGCACACACAGACACTGCAATGGCAGGTCTGAGACATGATTACAGAGATACTTATGTGGGTGGCACAACCAGTGCTGCAGGCCCACTAGTAGATTTGATTTACAGGCCCTGGGCACCTCTAGTGCACTGTACTAGGGACTTACTAATAAATCAAATATGGCAATCATGGATAAACCAATTACATACACATTTTGTAAAGGAGCACTTGCACTTTAGCACCGGTGAGAAATGGAAAAATGTGCCCAGAGTAACAAAAACAGCAAACTCAGGCCCATATTAAGACTTTTTGACGCAAACCAGTGACGGCGCTGGTTTGCGGCAAAACTTTTACCGCCGGCTAATGCCATTCCTACGCACCATGCGGGCGCCCTATTTAAGGAATGACATTAGCCGGCGCTGCGGACTGGTCAGAGTAAAAAAAATTTACTCAAACCAGACAGCGGCGGCATAGGGGAAAAAGTGGGTTGTGTGTCAAAAAATGGTGCAAGTCAGGTTTGAGGCAAAAATCATGGCTCAAACCGGACTTGCGACATTTTGTGACGCGCAACCCCCATTGTAATGACTCCTGTTTTAGCAAAGACAGGAGTCATGCCCACTTGCCCAATGGCCATGCCCAGGGGACTTCTGTTCCCTGGGCATGGTCATTGGGCACAGTGGCATGTAGGGCCGCCCCATTCCACTTAAAAAAATAAAAAAAAATACTTACCTCAACTTACCTGTACTTACCTGGGATGGGTCCCCCCATCCATGGGTGTCCTCCCGGGGTGGGCGAGGGTGGCAGGGGGTGTCCCTAGGGGCAGGTAAGGGCACCTCTGGACTCCTTCCATGGTCAGAGACCATGGAAGTGAGGCCACAGGTCCCTTAACTCCTGCCCTCACCCAGACATTAAAAAACGGCACACATCAGGCTGTGCGCCGTTTTTTAAGGCCCGCCCCCTCCTGTGCGTCAAAATGACGCAGGAGTATAAATAAGGCGCACAGGCCTTAAAGTCATTTTTTGTGCGGGAACGCCTACCTTGCATGTCATTAACGCAAGTCAGTCTCCCGCATCCAAAAAATGACACACATGGAGAAATGTTGACGTCCACGAGCGTCAAAGTTTAAATATGGTGCATGGTTTGCGCTGAATGTGCGTCAACAGAGTATAAATATGCCCCTCAGAGTCCAGCACACATCAACAACCTGGGAAACAGAGGCAAAAAGTTAAGGGAGATCGTGCCAATGATGGAAAGTCTAACAAGAGTTATGATCCAATGCTAGATAAGAGGGATTTGAAGTGTTGGAACAACCTCAAGCTCAGGATTGTTGGGTTATGCAAAATCATCGAGATGTGGATATTACATAAGGTGTTATATATATTTAGGGCCATACGACTGGAAGTGGGTCCTAACTAGACTCAGAAGCTAGACTTGGTTTGCAACAGCTTTATCAGAGGGTAAACATGGACAGGAAGAGCTCTTCTGCTCTTGTAACTCCTACTTTTCAGAGAAGGTTTAGCTCTCCCTAATTTTAAGTATTATTATTTTGTGGCTATGCTCCAACATGTTCATTGTTTAATCACAGGTCCCAACATTCAGGATTATGACTTTAAGTCTCCCATCAAATTATGACTATAGCTTGGGCAAAAATGCATTGTTTTTTTGTTCAAATTCAAAAGTCAGAACTTCTATAAGAAACTGAAATTTAAGACTATAGAGGTGGCTAGTAAGGTCTGTCAGAAAATAGCTTCTGATGAAAATTAGTAAATATAATTATTTATACTCCCCTATGGAACTCCCCTTTATTTCCATCAATATTGCATGATACTTACCGTAAGAAATGGGAGAAGGCTGATGTAACAAATCTTCATAGATGGCACAGTATGTTCTTTCAAATTTTCCCAAGATACCTTCTAGCTGAGGAAACAGGAGTTCTTAAGTATATTTAGGTTAGACTCTCTTTGTATACAATCAATCCAAACGAGATTAATGTAGTAGTAATTTCCAAAATACATTGGGCCATATTTATACTTTTTGACGCAAAAATGCGCAGACGCAGTTTTGCATCAAAACTTTTACCGCCGGCTAATGCCATTTATTTGCGCTGCTTGGGCGTCAAATTTATACTTTGACGCACGGCGGCGCAAACCACTGGTGTGAGTCTTTTTTTTTTTACTCAAACCAATGCGTCATGTCGTAAAGAAAAATGACCTTAATGCAGCGAAAATGACTGTGAGCCGGTTTATGGTGCCGCAAACCGGATTGCATCAAAAAGCAGCGCAAACACAGCAAAATGTGCTAAGGAGAGCCAAAATGGATCCCAGATGCTTGCACAGACCCCAGGAAGATGACAACAGACCAGGAACCAGCCAGGAGGACCCACAGAAGACCCAGGAGAGTGAGAAGAAGAAAAGAAAGTGTTGCTTCAGTGCAGAGGAGCAGGAAATTCTGGTGAAAGAGGTGACAGAACACCAGCACCAACTGTTTGTCACCTCAAAGTTGGCAATCAGTAGGAGAGAGGCAATATGGCAACAAATTGTTGACAAGTTAAACAGTGTGGCAGAAGTACGGAGAACAGTCATCGAGTGCAAGAAACGCTGGCATGACTGCAAGTGCAGGACCAAGGAAAAGATGGCCAGGAATAGGAAGGCAGCACTGCAGACTGGAGGTGGGAGTCCAGCATCGCAGGAGGCCCTGGAATACAGGGAGGAGATGGTGGCAGCTGTCATCCCTAAGGAGATCGTCAAAGGGATTCAAGGACAGGACAGCACAGACTACCAGGAGACAACACAGATGCAGGGTAAGTCACATGGGAAACTAAAATGCACAAATGTTAACTGCAAGCGGGGGGCATACCTTCTACACAATGCCTGTAAGTCATGATATTCAGGGAGTGGCATGGGTAAAGGGGCACGGCACGGGGGTATGGCCCGTTCAGAGGAAATCTGGGGCACAGTACTACACTACACCAACAACCTTTACATGGGGGTCTGCTGCCATGCCAAGGATGTTGGAAAGGTAAAGCCAGGCCAGTACGGTAGGGTACAACGTTAAACTGGCCTGCTGTCACACTTCAGCTGGTATTTTCCCTACATGAACTAGGGTTCAATGAACAGGCTCAGGTCATATCTGCAAGTGGAATTTAACATTGACAACAGTTGCCATTACCACCTCTCCTCTGTGTGCGGGTCAAGTAGCTAATGGCAGTAACGTCCCCATGGATCAAACACACCCAAATTAGAGGGTTCAGGATGACAACGTTATCAATCTCCTGAAATCAATACAAATGTTCCAATCCTGTCAAATGTGATTGTCCATAGTTGCTACAAACATCAGCCATTGTCATAAACATTATGAGGTACACAGCACTAATGTCATACCCATGCTGCATATGTCAGGGTCCACTACTAACTGATTGGTAAGATCCCACAATTAAGATATCATTTTGTTGGTTGAAACATTTCAAAGGAAGGAAATATACGAGCTAAGTCTCTTTGGTCCAATTCAGAGCGCTTTTATTTAAGGAGAAGTGGTATATTCCAATATTTAGGTTTCAAAGTTCAACAGAGTTTCAGCCTCCAATTTGACACGCTTTGATTTGAGGAAAAGTGGTATATTTAAATATTACAACCAACAAAATGATATCTTAATCGTGGGATTTTACCAATCAATTAGTAGTGTTCCTTGTCTTAGGAGGACTAGGGCCCATGTCCTCCGGTTTAAGCTCCCACAGCTCAGGTAAATAGGCATTCCACACAGGAAGTTAACACGTTTGGACCCTCCTTTCTCTTTGGATGTAACAATATGTCAGGGTCCACCCTGTGCCTGGGTCACAATAACTGCAATGAAACCATGCATCATCCCAAATGTCATACTGCTCAGACAACAGCATTGAGGGGGAGGACATAGGTAACTGGCTAGTGAAATACACCTGCACAGTCAGGAGGAACTGGAACACTGCTAGGACCATCAGTGCAATCCAATGTAGCACACATTTCCCAACATCAGCAGTACACACTACCAATGCTGACACCCGTATCGTGCCATGCCAATGCAATACATAGTATATGCTAGGTCTCAGCAACATATAGGTGGATGTGAAATATCAGAGACTGGGTCAGTTCCAGAATGTTAAGTGTGGTGCAGGTACCATCAGAACACCCAAAGCCAGTGAAAGGCCTCACCATGAGAATGGAAGTAGACATAGGGTTGATTAGGACAAGAAGGTGGCACTTCACAAATTGGCTAGAACCAACACCTAGAGGATGTGATGCTGACAAGTTCCCAAACTGACCACAATACATGTGACATGCAGGTGGGGCAGAGGCCTGGGAGAATGCTAATATGAAAGACAAGAACAATGAACAGGAACGAAGATCACAATGTGCAACTAATAGGAATTTAGGCACGTCACATTACAAATCCCACAACATAGACACACAAATTGTACCATATCTCATTGCAGAGGACGATGGATCTCCTGTGGATATGCCTGTCCTGGACTTCCCTGATGACATGGATGACGAGCTGACAAACATCAGCCAGCAGACCCTCCAAGATGTCCTTGGGACCCTTCAGACCCCACCTTGAGTCACAAGGAGGAGCACAGAAGTAGTAGCCATCACAGAGGACCTACCCACCACCCCAATTGTATGACCTGCCAGCTCCAACCCAGCTGAGGACTCTGACGACACTGGCACCAGCTTTGAGAGAACTATAATTGGAGTACAGCAGGACTGGCCAAGGAGGTGCGGGTGGGGATGGAAAATATGGCAGCCAGCCTAGAGGGGGTGCGTTAGTGCATGATGTCAACTGCAGAACAGGCAGCAGCCATGCAAGGGCGAACATGAATCTTGCAGGAACTTGAAAAAAGGTTGAAGGAAATCAGCACAGCTGTAAGAGAGTTGACACAACACCTACAACAACAATCCTCTCAATGCGTGCACAAATGCAATATTGACCCCCTCAGGGCCGACCTGGCTGGCTACCACAATGATGTGGCTGCTATACTTAAGAACCAGCAGCTCCTCCTTGCTGCAGTATTGCCCTTAATAGCCCCACAGTTGGCAGCTACCGGGATGTCTGACTCCATGTCTTCAAACACTGAGGTGTGTGTTGCCCCTTCACAACCACCCCCACCAATGGAAGAAGAGACTACACACACATCAGAAGATGAAGATGTGGAACAGATCACCTTCACCCGTAAGAGTACCCGGTAGCACTAGTCCCTGCCACATGGCCACCTATAACCAAGGTCTTGTGCTTTGTAACATGCCAGTCTTGCAACAACTGCACTCAAGCACTTTTCTTCAGCCCACTGTTTATCTTGTCACCCTGCCCTTTGATTGTCTCTTACTAACTCATTGGCAAATCCTGTCCCTCTGCAATGTCTGTCACTTCACCCCAGCATGTCCAATAACATGTTTTTGCACTTGTATAGAGGATCACAATGGAAGGTGTCACACTAATGGACTCACAATCGTGGACAATGTACATATAGCACAACAGCACTTTAAAATAAAGAACACTTACACAACAACTTTGTGTCTCTGTAATGTTACATATCAACTGTGATGGCCATCAATGATGTTTACCTCAGGTCATTGTTTATAGATTGTCAATACAACTGACCTGAAAGAATGTTGGGTGATAACTATGCACTGTGGTCTGGATTGTACCATCATCTGCTCTTCATGAGAGTTAATTCTGAGGAAAATAGAAACTATACTCCATAATGCTGTGTTGGACAGAATAACGCTTCCTCAAGGGATGTCTAAGCCAAAAATGATTGCCTTCAACTGTTTCTTCGAGCCAAAAATTACATATGTGACATTTGACCCAAATTTTACCCAACACACACCATACTGCATGAATGAATGTGTATGAGTGTACGTACAAATATGGAACCTGGCTGAACATTGTAACAAATGATAGGTGTGAGTTATGTATACCATACTACATGAGAGCATACTACCACTCACCTTATAGGGCTTTGCTTGGACATCAGGATGCAGGCAGACTTAACACAGTGTCCTCAATACCAATTCTGGTCGCAAAGTATGTGAGATTGAAAACATACATCAAAAATTAACAACACTTTGGGATACATAGTAACCTTGAGTGGTGGGTGCAATGGATGGCAGAATCTTAGCAAAGTAGCTTTGGTGTAGCTGCCAATGTAACAGCTCAATTTGGATCTGGTTGCAGGATGGGACACTAAAGCTAATACTAAAGAGACACTGTTCACCCACGCCAAGGTCCTGATCCCCAAGCATGTGACACATACTGTAAAGGGTTACCTAAATATTTATTTAACAGTAAAAACAGAAGCTAAAACCAGGGGAAACACCTTACCTAACCTACCCTATCCTAACAACACATTACCCACAACTGGCCCTAACTAACCTAAGCTAAACTTACTTATCACATTTAACTAAACACGCTAAACATCAACACCCCACCCCCCCTTTATAAGACGGGACACATGGAGGACAACATATACTATCTTATACTAAACAATATATATTTTTTTGTATTTTTATATTTATATATATTTTGTTTTTTTAAAACACCAAAACCCCAACATCATCCAACACATATAATAAAAAAACAGATATTAAAAGTATCATACCCGACCCCTCCAACCACTACTACTAACTAAACTAACAGCCTATTCTAACCTAACACACTAAGGTGGTCAGTCTAACCCTGGCGGTAAAAACCGCCAGGGCGAATGACCGCGGTAGCACCGCCAACAGGCTGGCGGTGCACCGCTGGGCATTCTGACCGCGGCGGTTCAGCCGCGGCCAGAAACTGAAAGTCGGCGGTGTACCGCCGACTTTCCGCTGCCCTTGAGAATCCTCCATGGCGGCGGAGCGCGCTCCGCCGCCATGGGGATTCTGACACCCCCTACCGCCATCCTGTTCCTGGCGGGTCTCCCGCCAGGAACAGGATGGCGGTAGGGGGTGCCGCAGGGCCCCTGGGGGCCCCTGCAGTGCCCATGCCAATGGCATGGGCACTGCAGGGGTCCCGTAAGAGGGCCCCACAAAGTATTTCAGTGTCTGCTATGCAGACACTGAAATACGCGACGGGTGCCACTGCACCCGTCGCACCTTCCCACTCCGCCGGCTCAATTCTGAGTCGGCGTCCTCGTGGGAAGGCTGTTTCCCACTGGGCTGGCGGGCGGCCTTTTGGCGGTCGCCCGTCAGCCCAGTGGGAAACCCAGAATGACCGCCGCGGTCTTTCGACCGCGGTACGGTCTTCTGGCGGTTCCCGCTTGGCGGGCGGCTCCCGCCGCCCGCCAATATCAGAATCACCCCCTAAGCCCCCTAAACCCATTAATGAAAAGAACCAGGAAAGAGGAGGGAGGGGAGGGAATCATGGCTGAAGGTAAAATGTTTACAAGTTCGCCCTCCGCAGGGTCTTCCTTTTGGCACGCACCCTCCTATTAACTAGTGCCACCTCCTGCTGCAGCCTGGTCATTTTCCTCAACATGCGGTCAATGTTCCATTGCATCCACTGAAAATCTGTTGGCCCAATGACTGCAGCAGGGGTGCCAGTTGAAGATGTATGTCCCCTTGTCCATGCCATGCCTGTAGGAGGAGGTACAGGTGGTACTGTGACAGGTTCTAGAGCAGTGGAGGTTGATGGTCCAGCAAATGTGCCTGCTATGGTTGGTGCCACCTGGGTGGTAGTGGTGGTGCTGGTGGTGGTGGCTGTGGTGTACACCGAAGGGCCCCCTTGGGCAAATGCCCTCCATACTCCGGAGGCTCTTTCATGGCGATAACGCCTTGCCATGTCGTGGAACCCAGACTCCACATTCAGAATGTGGTGTTAACGCATTGCCCTGTGCTGAAACTCCTGAATCTGGATGGGATTCATATTGACAACGGTTAAAACAAATCTAAAACCAAACATGAGGTACTTCATTGTGTGATATGGCTACAGAAGTAAATCAGACAATACATCTAATGTACCAGAAACAGGCCATATCATCATACAGATCACTGATTGTCCCTGAGGAAGAACATGCCATGCAGCCTACACATGTCCTATCAAACAGCTCAGCAATACTCTAAAAGATGGGTAACAACTTAAATGACCTATGCATCATAGTTCAGCCATTTGTCACGTAACAAATGCTGCAAGTCCTCCACATGTGGCAGGCCAACTAATGACTAACTTCTAGATAACAATCAAGGGCCACAAGATCTGTGAGTTGTAAATGGAATTACCAGGATAGAATGCAGTGGGCGAGTGACTTACAGATTTACCTGCCTGTGTACTAAACTTGGATCATCAGTCCTAGGTACACATTTCATAACCCTACACCTGTGCCTGGGAGGGGATGGAGAAGCAACAAATACTTTCAAACATCAAGGACACCCAGGAAGCTTTGGACAGCTGTACATAGGTTTGGGCAGTCCACCACAGGTGAGGAGGATGTCCAACTAGGATACACCCAAACCTTGGACAATTCTATCCACATTTATGTTTGGAAATGCAGACAATTGTCTACATCATTTCCTACCAGTAACACATGAATTACAACAAGCAGATAGATGCAAGCACACATCTGGCCATGAGCTGCATGCACACCTAGGCCATTGTACTCAAGTGCCTCATATATGTAGTACAACATGTGAAGCTACATGCTGCTAGGAAGTCAAACATACAGTCAAACATGTTCATTAGTGAATGGGGATGCTCAGTTCTGTGGGTAAGACTCTGGTATCCCTATTCTGTGAGAATCAGGGTCTGACTTGCTGACTAAATCACAAATAATGTCCTCTGCTACATTTTCTTAATATAAGTTTTATCCACAAAAGTCACCCTAGTCACATGGCCGTGCCTACAGGGTTGCCCTACAATCCCAAAATATGACTATTCGCTAATGATTGCCCAGCTCAAAGATGTAAAAAAAATGATACTCCACTCAAGGATCATTGACCAACGCATCATACCTTGCTATGTGTCCAACACACAGGATTCAATCACACAACAGCAGCAAACACAACACAGAACAGAAATATCAACACTTACTGGAGATGTCTGGGTCCGCAAATCGAGACACCTCTCCTATAGTGTAGGGGGCAGGTCAACCTGTAAAGCATGGAAGGGAGAAATGTGCTCAATGTCTGTGCACTGTACAACACTTCCAAATACAATTACTGTGTGTAAGATTAAATCAGAAAGTCAAGCCTCTCAGACATTATGATACTGCATCCGACATACCACTGCAAACATATACAGACCCGGGCACTCCAGTGAGTGATACATACATATCTGCACACATGCAGTGGCCCTAACTATCATGTGGTGGCAAACATGTTCCATCATTTGTTTGCAGACTCATTAATGGAGTGTATTCCTCTCATCATGTGTATCCATGAGAGACATGCAAAGCCACTTTCCTGGAGTGCTGCAATACCAGCCACCCAGTTATTGTGACTAAGACCAATGTAAAACACACAGGTACAACGTACAGAGGGCCAGGGATAGTTGTTCCCTCTCAATTTGTATCATTTGCTTCATTTAATGTGCTACAGCTATGGTAAGTTACACCAAACATTTTGATATGAACCTGTGTGTATTACTTTTGACATCCAGCCCTAATTTAATTGTGGCACAACAAAGTCCAAATATCAGTCTAAAATGTTACCTGAGGTCAGCTATAACTTGTTACATATGTGTCAGAATCCTGTTCTGACATGTATTAGAAATAATTGAGGGACACATTATTTCTTGAAAATATCTGGATTAAAAACATGTCTTTCCTGGTATACTCACAGACCATGCATAAAACATATGTTAGAGACATATTTGCATCATCTATTGACTTGAAGGCAGCATTAATTTACAGGCTCCTGTTGTGTTTTGTAAGTTAGTGCAGCTGTTGTGTCAACAAATGACGGTAATGTGTAGGAATTATTGTATAACTCACGGCAACTGTATGTTTAACTCGCATTCCACATGTCCAAAAACATTGTCTGCAGCATATGAACAAATCTGCTACTGTCACTACAGAGCATTTAAATGTGCACATTCCTCTGATTTGTACTCAACAACAGGGCCACCAATCCAAATCCCCAGGTGGTCCAGCAGGTCTTGCTCCCTGGCAACCAGGTCAGCCCAACGGTGTTTCAGCTGGTGGTCGTTGCGCGGTGTGTTGTAGATTCGCTTGAGATGGTACAGGACCTTTTCCCACCAGAGCCTCCTTGCCTCTGTGTGATACCCCTGTATCACACGCCCACCTGCTTCTATCATTAAATGTAGGAAGTGGCACACCAGCCAAATAAATCCCCCCTGCTCCTCCTCTCCCATCTTGCCAAGACGAGGCCTACTCAACATGCTTGCAAAAAAACAAATTGATAAAGGGGTACAGAGGATAATGAAGGGAAAGTAGGAGAGGGAAATGAAAACAAATTAACACAAAACAGCCCAACTATCCCCAAACTAACACTACCCACAACAGACTCCCAACAGTACAAAGACAAATGTATACACCAGAAATGACATAAATACACTTACACAGAATACCACAGACACTTAGGAAACACCAAAAGACAATGTAAAGACCACATAGGAGACAAATTCACACAATGCACAGAGAGACAAGTCAAAACACAGCCACACAGTCAGGAAATATCACAGACTGCAAATTGAAAGTGAAAGTACAACCACTGTACCAATTCTGTAAACAGGATATCCTATTATATCACTTCCTGCCTCAAATGCGGTGCGTTTTTATTCTTATGCTTCAAAATATTATAACGCTTACAGTCTGTGCGTCATTTTTTTTTATGCATATGCTTAGAAATTACACTGCATCCATATTTTAAAATATTTTTCATACCAATTTCATGGGGTACAGTGTGAGAATAACCACTCAGGGCCAATGGATGTGTTAACGCGTCCTTCTATGTTAATTTAGACACATCGGGACTCGTTTTAGGCCGATGAATCTTTGGACCCAGTGGTGAGACACCGTAAGACGAGATAACTGATTAATATACCAATCAATATGTCAATAATACTGTCAACAAATATCACCACAATATATTTCACTTTAGACATTAGTAAACCTTCGGCGCAACCATGACCTTTCAGTCATAAATAACCACACCTTATTGAAGTTTTGTGAATTTTATTCCCTATTGATTACAATCTAATAGCAAATGTATTAATCTCAAAACCAAGAAGCAAAAGAGCATAGTCACAATGCAGCAACTATGATAAGGTTTCAACAATGCAATGATCACAAACATAAGATAGTAATAAGGAGGTAAACAAGTCAAAATGCATAGAACCTCTTATATGTCTTAGTTCAGCATAGCACCACGTCAGTCAAGTCAGCTACGTCAGTCAAAGTGAATGCCTCATCTAGCCACTAATCAGCATCGGCATGTTGGGCTTCATGCAAAACAATTTAGAACATCAATTTGGAAAACATCTAACTAAGGTCTATTATCAAAAATACACAGCAGTTGGTACTTAAAAAGAAAAGGCAAACAAATGAATTTCCATTAGCAACAGTATAATTACCCTCCTCAAAATAGGTCAGCATACAGGATCAGACTTCGTCTTCAGGACATCAGTTAGATCGCCGTCAATCTATCTAATTGAATAACAGGGGACACTTCCCTCATAAGGAAGAAAGTGTAATGGGGCAGTCTATGGGTGAGGATGGTTTTGTCTAAGTCTCAGATCACCAAATAGAGTGACAGAGTTTCTGGATGCAATCGATATCATTCCCTACCTAATGCTCTCGAGTCTCCTGTGTCATGAGTTTTTATCCCTTTTTCGTAATACATTCCCCCAAAATTCTATTGGACAATCACTACACCCCACTATCTGTAACCTATCAAATTATACATTAAGTAATGCATTTGTCATTCTATGATAATTTTCATTCTTCTAATTGGTCTTCATAATTGACGTTTTTCATAGGTGGCACATTCGGGGTTACTTCATTTTCTGGCACACTCTTCGGGTCAAGAGTTCTCTTTTCCGTGCTTCAATGTCCTTGAAAGTGTCCATAATTGTTGCAAAGTTTATAATTTTTATACTAAAGCTGCTAGCATGCGGATGAGAAAAACTAGCATTGTTGCAAATAAGCGAAGAAAAGAACAATTGCTGGGTCATGGCCTTTTGCAAGTCAGCACACTGGAGAAACAGAAAAATACGCTTTAATATGAGAGCTACATAGCTAGTTTTCGACTCACGCTAACTTAAGATGTATGAATTCTAAGGCAATCTTTATACGTGTTAATATTTTCAGTTAGTCATAATTCAAGCAATTAATTCTTACAGTCGACATCAGTTTATGCATGTGAAAAATTCTCCACGTTTAAAATATGTTTCAATGAATAAAATTATTAATGCAGCATTGTTAAATATAAGCATTTCACATCTAAAATAGGTAGGGGGTCATTCTGACCTCGGCGGTAAAATGCCCTTACCGCCGGTCAAAAGACCGCCATAACACCGCCGCGGCCGCGGTCAACCGCCACGGTCATTCTGACGTACAACGGCCAAACCTCCAAAAATCCGTCCTCCACTGCAGCCCGCCACATCGGCGGGCAGCGATAAACTGGAGATGACCAAACCTCCACCGTCACGCCAACAGAAATACGCCCATGCCATTACGACCCACGAATCCACACAGCGGTCATTCAAACGTGGTATTTCATTGGCGCTACACACCGCCGCGGTCAGAATACACACACATCACCAAAACACAGCCACATTGGACAATTTGAAATACACACAACTGATACTCATACACACACCACTCCCACACAATCAACCAACTATAAAACACACACCCACATCACCCACAAACCCCTGCGACCCTAATTACTGAGAGAAGGAGAGAGAGACACAGCAGACAATCCACAGCAAGACACACTGAGGCACACTACACCATCACACACACCACATAGTAGCACAAAGCACCACTCACCAACACACTCCTCATCACATACACCACCCCACACCTCACCCACACCACCCCATGGCACCCCAAAGGCACCCACGCTTTTCGGACCAAGAACTCCGGGTCATGGTGGAGGAAATCCTAAGAGTGGAACCCCAGCTCTTCGGCTCGCAGGTGCAGCACACCAGTATAGCCAGGAAGGCGGAGCTATGGCAGCGGATCGTGGACAGGGTCAACGCGGTGGGACAGCATCCCAGGAATAGGGAGGACATCCGCAAAAGATGGAACGACCTACGGGGGAAGGTCCGATCGATGGTCTCCAGGCACAACATCGCGGTCCAGAAGACTGGCGGCGGACCCCCACCCACCCCTCCCGAATTTACATCGTGGGAGCAAGAGGTCTTGACCATCCTGCATCCTCAGGGCCTCGCAGGAGTAGCCGGAGGAATGGACTCTGGTAAGTCCAATCTCAACTACTATATCCCCCCCACCCCACCAGCATGCCAACCCACACCCCCACCCTCACCCCCAACCCCCCAGCACACATCCTCCCTGACAATGTCTCACCAGCACAACCCACCCATCCCAACACCAACTCCTGCATGCCAACACAAATCATGGGCACCCATCACCTAAGCATGACCACTGCACTAACCCCTCCCCCCCACTAAATACCCTCACAACACCTCCCTCCAGGGAATGCCTGCACTGGGGGACAAGGGCACCCACAACACGCATGCTATTGCACACACAGAAATAATAACCAAACTCTCTTACCCCATGCAGGACCCGAACGACAACACACCAGCCAGGAGGGTCCAGAAGTGTCCATCCCACCACCGGAACAGGCCCACACTGAGGATAGCAGCTCTGTCGACAGTGAACCTGATGACCAGCCCGGACCATCGGGGACCTCTGGGCAGTCGGTTCCCCTCAGGCAGCCACAGGCCACACCAGACCCGACCCCCTCTGCCGACACCAGCACAGCTCCCACCCAGCGGGCCCATGCCTCTGTCTCTAGGACAGCTCAATCAGCGGTGTGTCTGCCACTACAGGGCACCCAGGCTAACCCAACACCCCAACAACAACAGGGACCTGGGGGCAGTGGTGGCGGGCACACCGTCCAGGGGACAGAGGCCGGGGGAAACCGGGCAGCTCGGAGGGCTGCTGTGCGACAGGGGGGGGAGGAGAGGCCCAGGGAACCCACTCTCCAAGAGGCCCTCACCACCATCATGGGGGCATACCACCACTCCCAAGAAACGATGGCGACGGTACTGGCCAGGTTCACTGAGATCCAGGCACAGCAGGAGGAACGCTACATGGGTTTCAGGGAGGAGCTGAGAATCATCGGGACCGCAATGGGGACCATCGTCCTGGCCCTCCACAGGATAGAGGATGCGTTGCGGGACCATGGTACACCACACAGGGCCCCTGTCACTAGCCCGGACCAGGAACAGCCTACCACCTCCGCCGGCGCTAGTGGACAGGAGGTCCCAACACCTCGACAGCCCCCCAGAACCCCACCTCCTGCTGAAGAACAACCACCCCGTAAGAGGAGCCTGAGACCAAAGAAAAAGACAGAGTAGGATGTCAAGACCCCCGCCTGCAGGACATACCCCCTCAAGTCTTCCCACTGTCCCACATTGCCACCCTGTCCAACCATGAACTGCCTATGCTCCATCCTTCCACAGGCAAAAGGACAATGCACCTGTGAGACTGAGAACTGGACTCTGCCATGGATATTCCTCCACCCCCACCCATCACCCTAAGAATCACATGTACCGATATCTAGCACTGTAAATAAATCACATTTTGCACACAAATCTGTTTTGAGTCATGCTGTATTATTGACAAATGTATTACATATTACTGTTCGATTTCTGTTCTGTCAATTAGTCATGACAACATACCAATGTCAATACGCTGTATTTCATGGGCGAACCAAGCAGAAGTCAGGTACTGAGTCAGACAGCACTGAGAAGGGAAGGGAAAGGCAAAAATCAATGAAAAACATCTGTGGGGAACTACAGAAAGTACAGATGCAGGAGGCTATAAGCAATTGTGAAATGGCGTGGGTGATTCTTACCTGGGTGTTACTGGAAATACTGTTGTATCACTCTGTCCCTATTGTCTGTGTCGTCCTCTGAGTCTTCCTCCTCTTCACTCTCCACAGGCTCCACGGCTTCTACAACACCACCATCTGGACCATCCTCCTGCAGGAAAGGCACCTGGCGTCGCAAAGCCAGGTTGTGAAGCATACAGCACGCCACGATGATATGGCACACCTTCTTTGGTGAGTACATTAGGGATCCACCTGTCATATGCAGGCACCTAAACCTGGCCTTCAGGAGGCCAAAGGTTCGCTCAATCACCCTCCTAGTACGCCCATGGGCCTCATTGTAGCGTTCCTCTGCCCTTGTCCGGGCATTCCTTACTGGGGTCAGTAGCCACGGCAGGTTGGGGTAACCAGAGTCACCTATTAGCCACACACGTTGTCTCTGTAGCTGCTCCATCACATAGGGGATGCTTCTATTTCGCATCACATACGCGTCATGCACTGACCCTGGGAACTTGGCATTTACATGGGAGATGTACTGGTCAGCCAAACAGACCACCTGGACATTCATCGAATGATAATTTTTTCTGTTTCGGTACACCTGCTCATCGTCTTTTGGGGGTACCAAAGCCACATGGGTCCCATCAATGGCACCAATGATGTTGGGGATATGTCCAAGGGCATAGAAATCACCCTTCACTGTAGGCAAGTCACCCTCCTCGGGGAAAATGATGTAGCTCCACATGAGTTTCATCAGGGCAGACAACACTCTGCTCAAAATCTTAGAAAACATAGGCTGAGACATTCCAGATGACATGGCCACTGTGGTCTGGAATGACCCACTGGCCAAAAAATGGAGGACTGACAAAACCTGCACCAGAGGGGGAATCCCTGTGGGTTGGCGGATGGGGGACATCAGGGCTGGCTCCAGCTGGGCACACAGTTCATGGATAGTGGCACGGTCAAGTCTGTATCGAAGTATTATATGGCGTTCTTCCATTGTCGACAGGTCCACCAGCGGTCGGTACACGCGAGGATTCCTCCTTCTCCTCGCAAGTCCCAGCGGACGGTGCCTAGGAAGGACAACATGGAGCACAGAGTCAGGCAAACCACAGGTACGTACAGACAGCTTGCACAGTTAAAGAATGGCAATGGGTTGAAAGGCGTGTATGTGTGGCAATGCAAGGCCTAGGCCTGTGTGTCGCAGTCAAAATTAAGCCATGTGGGCCCTTGAAATGGCGGCTGCCTGACCTGTGAAGTGGGACAATGGGATGTGAGGTCAATGCGCTGGCGGGGCACACCGTGGCGGTAGGCGGTCGAAGACCGCGGCGCAAAGCCGCATTGGTTAACATTGAAGACTATGGGTTTCAGGAGCCAATGTCAGGAGCGTGACCGCCATTTTCTATCAGCTTAATCACTAGAGACCTGATCATCCACAGGAGAGGACCTATACTGCAAGTGCTGCTGTGACCTCGGTCTGGAAGATACAATGGCTGCTGCGACTGGGGAAAGGGCCCCTGCCTTCACGTCTGAAGAGTTGGAGAAGCTCGTGGATGGGGTCCTCCCCCAGTATGCGCTACTCTACGGTCCTCCAGACCAACAAGTGAGTACACCGGGTGCTAATGGAATGGGCTATGCCTGTGTGGATTGGGGTGGATGTAAGTTGGTGGGGTGGGTGGCGAATGAGGAGTGCAACGCCCGACAGATGAGAGCATGTGCCATATGGCAAAGTGGGTGGGTGGGGGCCAATTACATCTAACATGCAGGTCATTGATGATTTCCTCCTTTCCACCCTGTACATGTCTAATAGGTCAGCGCCCATCAGAAGATCGAGATTTGGCGTGCCATCGCCAAGGAAGTCCGGACCTTGGGGGTCCACAACAGACGGGGCACCCACTGCCGCAAGAGGTGGGAGGACATCCGCCGCGGAACAAGGAAGACCGCAGAAACACTGCTGGGGATGGCCTCCCAACCTAGGAGGGGTGCCAGTCGCACCATGACCCCCCTGATGTCCCGGATCCTGGCGGTGGCCTACCCTGAATTGGATGGGCGCTTTAAGACATCACAGCAGACACGAGGGGGTGAGTATCAGCACATTCTCCTATCTTTCTGCGCAGTGGAGGCGTCTGGGTGGGGGAGGAGGGCTGTGGGTGACATTAGGCCAGGGCGCTTTCTGTAGTGTAGTCCTCTCCCTTAGGCATGGCCCTGTGCCCCCGGCCCCCACCTCTGTAGGGTGACAAGTACAGCCATTGAAGGTCCAGCATCTCCCATGTGCGCGTTTGACGTCTCTTGGCCTGTTGTCTTAGTCAGTAGTACTGAGTAGTGTACCCCGAATGCGCGGCTTAGTGCATTAGGCACCTGTGTCTGTCCTCTCCGCCAACGGTGTTGACATTGCATGCACTCAACCTGGTCTTCTTTTTTCTCCCCCCACCCTTTCTCTTCATCTTCTTGTGCATGTGTGCATTAGCATCATCAGGCAGAGGAGATATGGCATCGGAGCACGAGGGAGCTGCAGGACACAAGGCCCCGGTGGGCCCAGGAACAGACACCGAGGGCACCAGTGATCCGGAGGGCGAGGGGAGCACCACGACGGGGACCGCTGGTGAGAGCAGCGAAAGCGACACGTCCTCGGATGGGAGCTCCCTAGGGGTGGCGGCAACATCCGTGCCCCCCGCCTCTACAGGTACAGCCACCACCCAGCGCACCAGCCCCGCCCTCCCAGCAGCCCCTCAGTCTTCGCTCCGTGCCGGTTCGCCCAGGAAGGCGCGCGTCTCCTTCGCCCCAGGCACCTCAGCCCCTGCCCCTGTTGCCCCTGCTGCCCTCAGTGCGGAGCTCATTGACCTCGTAAGGACGCTCATTGTTGGGCAGACGACCCTTTTGAATGCCATCCAGGGTGTGCAAAGGGAGGTGCAACAGAGCAATGCGTACCTGGAGGGCATTCATTCGGGTCAGGCT
Organism: Pleurodeles waltl; assembly: GCF_031143425.1. NCBI lineage: Eukaryota > Metazoa > Chordata > Amphibia > Caudata > Salamandridae > Pleurodeles > Pleurodeles waltl. Next base: position 946,319,126 of record NC_090439.1, on the reverse strand, counting down.
GCCCATCAACGAGCGTTCACTGCTCTGGCCTCAGCACTGACGGCAGCCATTGTCCCTGTTTCCAGCCTCCCTCTTCTGACTGCCTCCAGCCTGTCTCTGTCTCCTGTTCCTCAGCCTATCCCATCCACACCATCAGACCAGCCTGCACACACCTCAACACCCAAGAGCAGCTCATCCAAACACAAGCACCACAGATCCCGCAAACACTCACCCGAGCAACACCCAGATGCAGACATGCCAACAGCCACTGCCACCCCTGTGTCCCCCTCCTCCTCGTCTCCCTCCTCCCTCCCTGTGACGTCTACACTCACACCTGCATGCACCCCAACATCAGCCACTGCTTCCATCACCACCTCACCCTCCAGTACAGTCCACACTCGTGCAGTCACCACCCCCACTGCCATGTACACGTCCCCTGTGTCCTCTCCCACTGTGTCTGTCACCCCCTCTTCCAAGACACACAAACGCAGGCAGCCACCCACCCAACAGCCATCCACCTCACGACAGCCTACAGCACCAGCACCTTCACCCAATGACAGCACACCTGACTCTCCTACAACCACCTCCTCTACCTCCACTTCCATCTCCACTTCTCCTACCCTTTACCTTGGCCCTAAAAAACTTTTCCTGGCTAACCTTAACCTCTTTCCCCCCCGATGACCTCCCCCATCCATCTTCAAAGAGTCCCAAGAGCACCGCAGCCACCACCAGCCCAGCTTCGGGTGTCACTGTTGTGCCTGGGTTCTGGAGCCCACCCTTTGCCACACATGGATCAGCAGCAAGGACACGTCCAGCCCCCCCCCCCGGCAAGAGGACCCGCAAAAACAAGGACCGCCGTGCGAGGACCGACAGGGCTGCCCCCAAGGAGCAATGTGCGGCCACTTCACCACCCACACCATCTAGGGGAGGCAAGGGCCCGAGAGCCCCATCAAAGGAGCGGAAGGGCAGCAGGAGCGCGGAGAAGGTGGACCCCACATGCCACATCCCAGCTGGGAAGGAGGACACTAAGGAGGCCAGGAGTCCGTCCCCGAAGGGTCCAGAAACGTCACGGTCCGAGGACGACTGAGCAGGGAGTCGAGGCCAGGTCTGGCTCCCTTGACCTGCTGGATGAGCACCGCTGAACAGGGCCCGCGGTGCAGAAGAGCACCGCTGAACAGGGCCCCGCCGTGGAGAAGAGCACCGCTGAACAGGGCCCGCGGTGCAGAAGAGCACCGCTGAACAGGGCCCCGCCGTGGAGAAGAGCACCGCTGAACAGGGCCCGCGGTGCAGAAGAGCACCGCTGAACAGGGCCCGCGGTGCAGAAGAGCACCGCTGAACAGGGCCCGCGGTGCAGAAGAGCACCGCTGAACAGGGCCCCGCCGTGGAGATAGGCACCGCTGAACAGGGCCCGCGGTGCAGAAGAGCACCGCTGAACAGGGCCCGCGGTGCAGAAGAGCACCGCTGAACAGGGCCCCGCCGTGGAGATAGGCACCGCTGAACAGGGCCCGCGGTGCAGAAGAGCACCGCTGAACAGGGCCCGCGGTGCAGAAGAGCACCGCTGAACAGGGCCCCGCCGTCTCAAGCACCGCTCCGCTGGGCCCTTCCTCTCAAGCACCGCTCCGCTGGGCCCCGCCGTCTCAAGCACCGCTCCGCTGGGCCCTTCCTCTCAAGCACCGCTCCGCTGGGCCCTTCCTGTCAAGCACCGCTCCGCTGGGCCCCGCCGTCTCAAGCACCGCTCCGCTGGGCCCTTCCTCTCAAGCACCGCTCCGCTGGGCCCTTCCTGTCAAGCACCGCTCCGCTGGGCCCCACCGTCTCAAGCACCGCTCCGCTGGGCCCTTCCTCTCAAGCACCGCTCCGCTGGGCCCTTCCTGTCAAGCACCGCTCCACTGGGCCCCGCCGTCTCAAGCACCGCTCCGCTGGGCCCTTCCTCTCAAGCACCGCTCCGCTGGGCCCTTCCTCTCAAGCACCGCTCCGCTGGGCCCCGCCGTCTCAAGCACCGCTCCGCTGGGCCCTTCCTCTCAAGCACCGCTCCGCTGGGCCCTTCCTCTCAAGCACCGCTCCGCTGGGCCCTTCCTCTCAAGCACCGCTCCGCTGGGCCCCGCCATCTCAAGCACCGCTCCGCTGGGCCCTTCCTCTCAAGCACCGCTCCGCTGGGCCCTTCCTCTCAAGCACCGCTCCGCTGGGCCCTTCCTCTCAAGCACCGCTCCGCTGGGCCCTTCCTGTCAAGCACTGCTCTGCTGGGCCCCGCCGTCTCAAGCACTGCTCCGCTGGGCCCTTCGTCTCAAGCACCGCTCCGCTGGGCCCTTCCTCTCAAGCACCGCTCCGCTGGGCCCTTCCTCTCAAGCACCGCTCCGCTGGGCCCTTCCTCTCAAGCACCGCTCCGCTGGGCCCTTCCTCTCAAGCACCGCTCCGCTGGGCCCCGCCGTCTCAAGCACCGCTCCGCTGGGCCCTTCCTCTCAAGCACCGCTCCGCTGGGCCCCGCCGTCTCAAGCACCGCTCCGCTGGGCACCGCCGTCTCAAGCACCGTTTATGGTTCACTGTGCCCACCATGCCTCCTCCTTGACCAGTGGAGACTGTCATCCACCTGATGGACTGTGGCTTTGCACTCCCCAGGATGGTCCAGTGGGCAGCCCACCCACTGTAGAGACATTGAGAGACTGTGGCTTTGCACTCCCCAGGATGGTCCAGTGGGCAGCCCACCCACTGTAGAGACTTGAGAGACTGTGGCTTTGCACTCCCCAGGATGGTCCAGTGGGCAGCCCACCCACTGTAGAGACTTGAGAGACTGTGGCTTTGCACTCCCCAGGATGGTCCAGTGGGCAGCCCACCCACTGTAGAGACTTGAGAGACTGTGGCTTTGCACTCCCCAGGATGGTCCAGTGGGCAGCCCACCCACTGTAGAGACATTGAGAGACTGTGGCTTTGCACTCCCCAGGATGGTCCAGTGGGCATGGTGGCTCCTCGTGGATCTGGCGTCGTGGACTCATGTGGCTGTGGTGCTCCCCCCTTCCCTTCCCCCTGAGGTGCCTGTAGTTTTTACATCTGATGCCCCTGCAGTGTTCTCTCCAAAGGACTCAGGTCTCCTGTGTGGGCTTTGCCCTTGTTTCTCAAGACTTTGGCCCACGGACATGCTGAATTCGTAGGATGTGCAGGACTTGTTACTTCAGTTATACACTGATGTGTATGTCATTAGTTTTGTTGTGGATATCTTTCATGGTTGTACGCTAATTTTCTGGAGCTTTTTGGTACATAAATATTTATTCAAAATATGATTACGTCCTGGCATTTTTCAGGGGTGTTTGGGTGGTGTCACTGTGACTTGGTGCTCTGCATTGGTGAGTACATAGTTGGGGGGGGGTCGCATATGTGTGTGCCCGTGACCTTTCGTCCTCCCCCTCCCGTGTGTCGTAGGTGCAGTACTCACCGTTGTCGTCTGCGTCGGACTTCGTACTCGTGGTAGATGAGATGGTAGACGAGAGCAGGTAGGATGTTTAATTCGGGTTCCATGCTGTCCTCCTTCCTCCTGGAGTGCGTCGTGGTGAGCGTTTTCCCGTCCGTAGTCTGTTTCCGCCGTGTTTTTATCGGCGGTGCTCCCGCCCCGGAAAAGGTGGCGTATTGGTGAGTTGGAATAGTGTGGGCGGTACATTGTCTCCCGCCTGTCTGTTGGCGGGGACCGCCGCGCTGTTTGTTTGTACTGCCGTGGCGGGCGGAGTGTTAAGGTGGCTGTCTGTGTTGGCGGTTCCCGCCAGGCTCAGAATCCCATTTTTTTTACCGCCAGCCTGTTGGCGGGTTGGCCGCCGCTTTAACACCGACCGCCAGGGTTAGAATCACCCCCGTAATGTTTAAACTACGCTCCCTCAGTCCCTCCTCTGATGACGCTCGTCATCACTCAATCTTTCTCTTCTGATTTTAATTTTTCATCTTGCGCATAATACGCATTTCAACATCTTGACCTTTATGTGAGCTTTCCCATATTTCATTGAACATTTTCTCTCTTTCACTTTCTTCATTTCTTCTGGTTCTTTTAGTCCAATTTCTTTTTATTTTGTCATTAATTTTACATGCCCCCCATAATCCTAATAGACAAAATTAAAACAATTAATAGACCGATCATAATTTTTGCAAGTACCCCACTCCAAATGTTGGTAAACCAGCTTCCCACTCGGGCAATTCCTTTCCCAAATTTCTCCCAAACACCAAAGCCCATATTTATACTTTTTGACGCAAAACTGCGCTAACCTTGCCATGTTTGTATAGAATCAGTATAGCAGATCAACAATCAACTTGAGAAGAAAAGAACTCTTTTTGCATATATTACAGCGTCTTCACTCACTGCAGGACCCTTTTCGTCAATTCAGGTTAGCAGCTTGTCGTAATCAGGTCTCTTTAAAATCAAATCCAGGATTAGTGTCACTTTCCAGTAGTTTCTAAAGTCTCTTTCTCTTTTTTTTTTTTTTTTTTCACACGAATCCAATTTTAGCCGAGTTTCCCTTTGAATATCTTCAGGTACCGTAGTATTGACCTGGTACTTCTCGATCAAAACAGAATGCTAAGAATTCTTGTTGCCATTCAGAGGTTGTAGCATATGCCCATTCAGGACCTGTATATTTTCTGTTTGCTATTCTTTTTCTTTTTAGCCTTCGTTCACCTTGTTGTTCTCCTTCACTCAGATCATCTGCTTGTGAAGTATCACTTTCTTCTACTATTGTCTCATTCAATACCTCTCTTATTTTAGGATGTGACTTGTCTGGCCAATTATCGCCTCTATGTGTCTTGGTTCTGTGTTTTCCTTCAGGACGTTGGACAGCACCCTCCTCTTGTGATATGGTGTTTCCTCTTGACGGACCTGCAACTGGTTCAAGAGACTCTGACACGTTTTGATTTGTATTTACAATTTCTCCTTCTCTTTCGTCTTCTGGTTCTATGCTGAGTTCGGACTCTAATTCGTATTCGTCTACTTCTGGGAGAACCTCTCCTTGATTTAGTTCTCATGCTGCCTCAACTGAGATAGGCAGTCTGTCACCTCTCTCGAACTCATTGACAGTTTGAGGGACAAGGCTGTTCTCAGTGGGCTCTTCAGTAGTCTCAGTTCCTTCTTGACTGATCTCTGACTCTGAGATTTCTCTTCCTGAAGTTGCTGTACCGGAAACTTCAAGTTCCTCTTCAACAGGACACGTTACCCTTTTTGTGTGACTGGCATGTATCCAGTTGGGAACCCCGGCACACTTCACAGCAGTGGTGGTCGTCAATATTACTTGATACAGCCCTTTCCAACGCGGCTCGAGACACGATTTTCTTACGTGCTTCTTGACAACCACCCAATCTCCAGCTTGCAGAGAGTCACCTGGTTCGCCAATTGGTGGCAACGCGTTAGCTTCCACCTGGTGAGAGAAAGAGCGAATCACGTCAGCCAAACCTTTGCAGTAATCCAACACCATATCATCTGTAATATTCACTAGTGCATTGGCAGGTACCGCTGGTAATCTCATTGCTCTGCCCATGAGGATTTCATGGGGGGACAGTCCCGTTTTCTTATCTGGGGTGTTTCTCATAGACATCAGTACTATAGGTAAAGCATCTGGCCATTTCATGTTTGTTGCAGCACACATTTTTGCTATTCTTGATTTTAAGGTACCATTCATCTGTTCAACTAGTCCTGATGCTTCAGGGCGATAGCTACAATGCAACTTTTGTTCAATGTTGAGTGCGGCACACAGAAGTTTAATCACCTCATTGTCGAAGTGTCTCCCCCTATCTGATTCTATAGAAACCGGAAACCCGAATCTTGGTATCAGTTCTCTGAGTAGTAGTTTTGCAACTGTAAGACTGTCATTCCTACGTGTGGGATATGCCTCAATCCAATGACTGAAAACACACACAATCACCAACACGTACTTCAATCCTCCACAAACAGGCATTTCGATAAAATCCATTTGCATTTTGTTGAATGGACCTCCAGCTCTCCCAATGTGGCTCAAAGTTACCACAGTCCCTTTTCCAGCATTCATCTGTTGACAGATGACGCACCTGTGGCAAGTGATTTCTGCGGCATGTCTGAATTTTGGATTGAACCAATCAATCGTAAAGGATCTGATCATGGCATCTATTCCTAGATGGGCCTGCCCATGGTATAACCGTGCAAACTGCGACAAAAGACTATTTGGCAGAACCAGTTTTCCCTCTTCTAAAACCCACAAATCATCTGCCCTTTGTACACACTGCATTCTCTGCCAGGAACGTTTTTCTTCTTTGCTAGCACGACTTTGAAATGTCTTTAGTTCGTCTAAGGTATCAACCACTCGTAATGCTAGACTTAAACTCATGTCGTTTTCAGGTTGTGGTAACAATTCCCACTACTCTTTAAATGATATACAGTTTAATGCACAAAATCTTGCGACCTGATCTGCATAGCTGTTTCCCATTGACACAAAATCTTGTGATCTGGTGTGGGCACTGCACTTCACCACGGCAATTTCAAGAGGTAACTGAATCGCATGTAACAAATCTCTTATTTGTTCGCCATTTTTTACAGGAGAACCAGAGGAGGTCATGAAACCCCTCTGTGACCAGAGTTGGCCAAAATCATGCACAATTCCAAATCCATATCTGCTGTCAGTATAGATAATGACTTTCAAATTTACAGCTGCGTGGCATGTTTTTGTAAGGGCTATTAATTCTGCCACCTGTGCGGAAAACACTTTCTCGAGCCAGGAGGCTTCGACAATGCCAGTTATGGTACATACTGCATAACCGGCTCTCAATGTTCCTGCTGAATCTCTTAGACAGGACCCATCAACAAACATAATGCAATCGTTTTCCTTTAACTGGGTATCCTGTATGTCTGGGCGAGGTTTGGCACAGAGCTCAGTCACCTCAAGACAATCATGCTCAAATTCTTCCCCATCTTTGATTTCTGTATTTCCATTGGGAAGTAAGGTTGCCGGGTTCAGCACAGTGCATCTCTTTAGTGTGACATTTGGTGACCCCAGTATAATCGTCTCATATCTAGTGAGCCGTGCATTTGTCATGTGTTGTGTCTTAGTTCGTGTCAACAGAATTTCAACTGAATGTGGAACCATTACTGTCAGGGGGTATCCCATGACTATGCCTTCACATTGTGAAAGGCTTTGACCAACTGCTGCAACTGCTCGCAAACAACCCGGTAAGGCTGCTGTGACAGGGTCCAAGGTAGCTGAAAAATATGCTACAGGGCGATTTGCATCTCCGTGGACCTGTGTTAAAACAGACAAAGAACAAGCATCACGTTCATGACAGAACAACAGAAAAGGTTTTTCATAATCAGGCATTCCTAATGCTGGTGCCCTGCACATGCATTCCTTTAATTCTAGAAATGATTCAAGCTCCTCTTTTGTCAAAGTTATTGTGTATGGTTCGTCCTTGACTTCTTTTCCTGTCAATTTTATTAAAGGTTTTGAGATGATCGAGAAGTTGGGTATCCACTGGCGACAGTAGCCCACCATTCCCAAAAACATCCTGACATCTCTTTTTGTTGTTGGGGGATTCATCTGCAAAACAGCTGTTATTCTTTCCTTTGATATTCTTCGGGACCCTTTCTCAATCAGATGTCCCAAGTATTTCACTTCTCTTTGACAGTATTGCAACTTTCTGGGTGACACCTTGTGTCCATTCTTTCCCAGATGATTCAACAATGCAATGGTATCATATTTACAACTGTCTCTGGTTTTAGATGCAATCAGCAAGTCATCAATGTACTGCACAAGAGTCGAATTAAAAGGCAGCACAAGAGGTTCCAAATCCTTTTTCAATATATGTTTGAAGATGGATGGTGACTCAGAAAACCCCTGAGGAATTCTGCACCAACTGTACACCTTATCCAGGAATTTGAAACTGAACAAAAATTGATTGTCTTCATGAAGAGGTATCGAGAAAAATGCTTGTGATAGGTCTACTACAGTAAACCATTCAGCATCACAAGGAACCTGGAACATTATTACTCCTGGGTTAGGTACCACAGGGCAGCATTTTATCACAATTTCGTTTATTTTTCTCAAATCCTGCACAATTCGAACCTTCCCACAGGGCTTCTTCAAACCCATAATAGGAGAGTTGCACGGACTGCTCAAAACTTCTTTCAGGACTCCCTGTCTGAGAAAATCTGCAATTATTTGTGATACCTCAATGAGGACATCCTGGGTCATGTGGTATTGCCGTACTTGTGGGAACACTGCATTCGGCTTTATTTGAACCTTGACTGGTTCTACTCCCTTTATCAACCCTACTTCTTTCCCAGTCAAATCCCACACTTTCTCTGTTACGGTCCCTTGTAAATCAACAGGTAGGTCGATCAAAGTATGCATTGGGAATAAAGTAATCAAAGGGTAGTCTTCATTTGTCTCTCCTCCTTCCTCTATGCATTGACTCTCATCTCCCTCATCGTCACTGTTTGTTTGTACTTCTATTCCATCATTGGAACAGGTAATCGAACATTTTGTCTTACATAGTAAGTCCCTTCCTAATAAGGATACTGGGCTTGAATCGCATACAACAAATCTATGCAGGCCTTGGAAATTACCAATTTCAACCTGCACCGGATCAGTAATCGATTAGTCAGGTACTGGTTTGCCACACCAACCACTCGTATAGTACGCCCTGAGAGAGGTAATCTCGGGACTTCTGCACTTCGAACTGTAGAGCGTGTAGCTCCTGTGTCGACCAAAAATGAAACCCTATAGCCCATTACTTTTCCCTCTACATATGGACCTCTCTGATCCACCTCTAAAGATGCTGCAAGCCTACACTCTTCACTGTCTGAGCTGTCATCTGACCAATCCTCATTCATGCCACTTTCACCTCGTAATGGGAATTGTTGCACAGTGTTATTTTGGTTGGTTACCTGGCCTGTGACCTGCTGAGGAAGCATCACCTATTGCTGTCCCATCGGAGCCATGGGTAATTGCATTTGCTGTCTAGGCACCATAGGAATCTGCTGCTGCACTGGTTGCATTGACACTGACTGAAAACGCGGCATTTGCATCTGCTGCATGGGTTGTACCCCTAGCATTTGTACCAAATTATTCTGAAAATTCGGGTTTTGATGTCTCATATTTGGACCTCGTGGATTTTGTAATGTACCGACATTAATGCTTTGCTGAACTGCACCATCCTGCACCATATTCGGACAATCCCGTTTCCAATGCCCCATGCCCCCGCACGCATGACATGGTGACATCTTTTTAATTCCCTGACCGTTGTTTTGAATAACAATATTATTCATGTCCGAACCGCGGTTCACAAACCCTCGACCTCTGCCTCTCGGCTGTGCCTGAAACACACCATTCATTTGCGGTTGTTGCTGTATCATTTGCTGAACTCCATTCCCTTGTATTCCAGCTTGTGCAGCCCTTATCTGCATCACCATCACTTTCTCCTTCAACTTTTTCTGCTTCAACTCAATCTCATCACTACAGTATTTTGCATACTGCAACACTTCATCAATCGGTTTAGCTTGCCAACAAATCAAATGATTCTTAATCATCTGGCTGACCTCCGGCCTCAGCCCTTCGACGAACCTAAACACAGGGTGATTCATGTCCTTCGGTTCGATAGTCTCAGTACCACTGTAATGTTGAACGCTTTTAATAATCTCTCGTAATACGCATGTATTGACTCCTTAACCTCTTGAGAGGTCCTGTCGATTTTCTGCCAATCGGTCACCTTCGGCGACACCTTTTGTTTCAAGAACTCAATTACTTTATGATAATATTCCATCACCTCTTCTGAAGGGGCTCCAGTCACCTTATCTCTTGCCGGCTCCTTCGTGGGCCAATCTACCCCTCTCTTGCACTCGAGCCACAAATCTGGCGGAACAATAATCTCAAACAAAGTATTCAAGTCTTCCCAGAGACACTTTGCAAGCTTCACGAACCTATCCGTCTGTTGATACCACTCGATCGGCTTTTCTCTTAGCTAGGATAATCATTCGTAAAGGATAAAATGTCTCCTCTAGTCCATGGCACGTGTACCAAAACACCACCAGCTGTCTCTCTCATAGGTAAGATTTTTACTGAATCTAGATTAGGTGCGGTCCCAACTTTATTGGACCCTGGGCTATCTCCCTTTCCCTTAGCTCTTTTCTTTGCCCATCGGCCTTCCCATTTCTCTAATGCACCCCAAATCTGTGCACTTTGCAACAATTCTCTCAGGTGTGCCCCTAGTCGTACAAAATTCAAGTATTCATCTTGTTTTTCTTTCTCAGGTTCAACTGTGGTCACTGTAGTCTTTTGTGAGGTACAAGTTTTTTCTAACCACTCATTTAGCTGTTGTACTGTAAAACCCTACAGTGAAATATTCCCTGCATGTATCATTGGAGAGTGTGTAGTATTTGTACTCATGGTTTGGGGAGTCAAAACTGCCAACCCTGCTTGACGCATTGCTTCGAGAGGTGCCCCTACTGGACAAAGGTCCATTAAAGATCTCGGTGGCTCATTTGCTTGCTCTCCAGGGGCCATTATCTGTGGAGTCCCCATAGGCCCTCCTCTTATCGGTTCCTGTGTCATCACTCCCTGTTCACACACCCCTGTTTTACCTTGTGCATATAACGGCACTGGGGGACCAACAGTAATAGGTATTGATAAAGCAGCAGGTGTCTGACCTGGACCCAGACTCCTTGGAGCAGCAACACCATAGGTCTGCTCCAGTGTACCCGGTACAGCTACTAACAGTGGTCCTGCTACAGGGTTATACCCAGGTATCAGCTGTGGCGGCTGAGACACTAGCTTCGGGGTCGATTCAATCTGTATTAACTTTGGCTTTGTGTATATCGGGTCTGGCGGCACTATCAAGTTTGTAGTAGTCTCAAGCACTGGGACATCAGGGTAAATTCTTTTTATCTGCGGTGGAGGCTGCAACTGTATTGGCAAGTCTGGTGCAGTGGGTACACTGACACCATTCTGTATCAAAGCTGTCTCGCTAGTCTGTACCGTATCAGCAACTCCCTTCTCCTGCGTCTGGTTCCCAGGATCCAAGCTAGTGCTTGGAGCACTGTCACTCACCGCATACGGTGGCGGACGATCATGTAACAATCTATCCATAAATTCCTCATCATCTGAATCATCCTCCTCTTCCCAGGAACTTTTATTTTCTTTAGTTTTGAGTGAATCTCTGTCGGTTTTACAAGAGGCTTTCTTTCCCTGTGTCTCTTCTCCCTGGGTTATTGCTGGGAATAACTTCAACCCATCTACGATTCCCCTTCTCCACATTTTGCTCTCGTTGTCCCACCTAGCCTCGGCATATGATTTTTCTGCCCTTTTTAGCCTTCTCTGAAACCTTTCTTGTCTATGTTTAAGGGCCATCAAGTCCCAAATCGCCAAAGCCTCGTACTGTGCCGGTCTCGGAGGTGGCTTCTGTGTGCTTAACATCCACCTCAGGTTTTCTAATACCTTTGGATTAAACGTCCCATGTTCTGGGAACGCTAAACACCCTTCTTTTTCTGTTAATTTGCGCCACTGTTTCATCCATAAACAAGGTGCAACACCTTTTTCTTCCATCACTATGTAAGCCGGAGTACCCTCAGGTGGTGTAGGTTCACCATCAGTTGCTACAATATATACATCTCCTTTTAAAGCGCTTTTGAATGCCTTGACAAAATTCATTTTTGCAATTCTTTATTTTGTATTTAATCAGAAATGGCTTAGTTCCCAGGAAAATCTTCACCTGCCCTTTCTCAGCCTATTGCCTCTCACGGACGGCAGCCAATCCGTGCGCGACCCCTCTCGGCATCTGACCTATCTCAGCGCGGCACCACTGACGTCACACTCACACACACTGCAGCTGACAAAGTCTTGCGGCTCGTCCACTCTTCACTAACCCCTTACAACTCATACAAACTAATGCGAATTATTGCGAGCACCTTAAAATGACAACACAAATGTGTCGGTTTAATACAGGGAGGGTAACACATTTGCTTCAGAACTTTACAGAGATTTCACTTGAAGCCTCGGACGCTACTCTCTCCTTCTCAGTTCCCACATACGCAAGCAGAATTCGACCTGCAAATCCTACTCTCGACTTGTCAATGACTCCTTCTAGTGCACTATAGAATTTGTCAAATCTCCATCGAAGGTTTCACACATACATCATAACTCAAACTCGACTTGTCAACCACGCCCGATTGACCTATTAAACCGCACAGATTACAACATAAACCACATTTATCATCATACTCCGGAGTCTTAGACCTCAACAGGTACGTACACGATAGTCAACCACGTGGATAATTTTGAGCAACAAGCGCTACATTCACATGAAGTATGCCAACTTCCCTACTCTCATACTGTGGAGTATGCCTACTCCTGCTAAACAACACTTAATTTGGCCTAAATACACACAAATTTTCACAATCACCTGCAAGATGCATAAGCTTAAGCAAGCGCAAAAGACCCTAACCACGCACACTATGACGCCGAGAACATTCCCAACTCATTTAGGCAGGCTCCGAGATCCCGGGAAAGCCATGGCGAACCTAGCAACCCATTATCTCTCCAAATTGCATTATCACAGAAAAACAAATTAAACAATGAAACTCCGTCCCAGGGCCCCCAAGGGCCAAACCGTCGCTCTGCTACCAGAACTGTTAACGCGTCCTTCTATGTTAATTTATACACATCGGGACTCGTTTTAGGCCGATGAATCTTTGGACCCAGTGGTGAGACACCGTAAGACGAGATAACTGATTAATGTACCAATCAATATGTCAATAATACTGTCAACAAATATCACCACAATATATTTCACTTTAGACATTAGTAAACCTTCGGCGCAACCATGACCTTTCAGTCATAAATAACCACACCTTATTGAAGTTTTGTCAATTTTATTCCCTATTGATTACAATCTAATAGCAAATGTATTAATCTCAAAATCAAGAAGCAAAAGAGCATAGTCACAATGCAGCAACTATGATAAGGTTTCAACAATGCAATTATCACAAACATAAGATAGTAATAAGGAGGTAAACAAGTCAAAATGCATAGAACCTCTTATATGTCTTAGTTCAGCATAGCACCACGTCAGTCAAGTCAGCTACGTCAGTCAAAGTGAATGCCTCATCTAGCCACTAATCAGCATCAGCATGTTGGGCTTCATGCAAAACAATTTAGAACATCAATTTGGAAAACATCTAACTAAGGTCTCTTATCAAAAATACACAGCAGTTGGTACCTAGAAAGAAAAGGCAAACAAATGAATTTCCATTAGCAACAGTATAATTACCCTCCTCGAAATAGGTCAGCATACAGGATCAGACTTCGTCTTCAGGACATCAGTTAGATCGCCGTCAACCTATCTAATTGAATAACAGGGGACACTTCCCTCATAAGGAAGAAAGTGTAATGGGGCAGTCTATGGGTGAGGATGGTTTTGTCTAAGTCTCAGATCACCAAATAGAGTGACAGAGTTTCTGGATGCAATCGATATCATTCCCTAGCTAATGCTCTCGAGTCTCCTGTGTCATGAGTTTTTATCCCTTTTTCGTAATACATTCCCCCAAAATTCTATTGGACAATCACTACACCCCACTATCTGTAACCTATCAAAATATACATTAAGTAATGCATTTGTCATTCTCTGATAATTTTCATTCTTCTAATTGGTCTTCATAATTGACGTTTTTCATAGGTGGCACATCCGGGGTTACTTCATTTTCTGGCACACTCTTCGGGTCAAGAGTTCTCTTTTCCGTGCTTCAATGTCCTTGAAAGTGTCCATAATTGTTGCAAAGTTTATAATTTTTATACTAAAGCTGCTAGCATGCGGATGAGAAAAACTAGCATTTTTGCAAATAAGCAAAGAAAAGAACAATTGCTGGGTCATGGCCTTTTGCAAGTCAGCACACTGGAGAAACAGAAAAATACGCTTTAATATGAGAGCTACATAGCTAGTTTTCAACTCACGCTAACTTAAGATGTATGAATTCTAAGGCAATCTTTATACGTGTTAATATTTTCAGTTAGTCATAGTTCAAGCAATTAATTCTTACAGTCAACATCAGTTTATGCATGTGAAAAATTCTCCACGTTTAAAGTACGTTTCAATTAATAATATTATTAATGCAGCATTATTAAATATAAGCATTTCACATCTAAAATAGGTAATGTTTAAACTACGCTCTCTCAGATGTATTATGGCAATGAGCATAATTTTTCGATGCATATGTGTCATTTTTTGACGCGTATGCGTCAAAACTTCTGTGTTTGACTGGGTTTGGGTCAGTTCTCTTTTTTAATAGTACATGACAGGTGTGACAATACAGAGATAGGCTGTTTTCACCTACATTGTGCATTCCGGTGTATGGGGACATGTGAGATCATACTACTGTGGACCATGATCCTCTAGTTGTTGTACCGGATATGCACTCTTCACTGACGCAATAGATGGCCAAATGTGTGGAATACAAATAGGTATTACCCAGTTTGGGCATGTTTTGCGTCAATAGAGGATAGCAAGGCAATGAAACTCAATACAGTAACTCAATGCCTGTGTGTCAATGTGTGTGAATTGGCTCTTACAAATATAGTTGTCCCACTGTGTGAACATCACAAGACGTGTTTTCTCTAATCTGCTTGTATGCATGTGTAGTCAATGTGACCAACCATCAGATGCTATTCAGTGTGGAAATGAGAAAGGAACTGTGTTTGTCATACACGTAGCAACAAATGCTGTGTGAACTTCCAAGGTTTTTTGGGACATAAGCATCACCAATGACAAACCATTCACAGGATAGATAGAAAACAGTTAATCATGGCAATGTTCCAAGACTAACCCATCACATGTCCTGGAATGTTGGATACCACTTCCTAGGCACTTGTTTGTATACTACCCATCAGTCAGGCATTGGATAATGCTATGTGGGTACAGTGTTTGTGACACCGAGTCCCAAAAACAATCCACAAATGTCATGTGACACCACAGTTTGAGTCATGTAAAGGAGACATGTTTTTCCTGTGGCAGTGGAGGACCAGCAGACCACGCAGCACGGGTGTACACATTTCCAGTGGTTAATTGCACAAAGGTGTCCAGTTCAAATGTGTGGGGCCATGTGTAGCCTGAGTCATTATTGGGGTCCATGTTGTCACAGTTACGTGCATGTCTAGTCATGAGTCTGTGGAGCCATTTCCTGCATTTACAAAGTATCCTTCACAGCTGAATTGAAGGAAATCCGAAGAAGGATTGAGAACACACATGGGGATAGTCCAGCTATGGCACTGCAGATGTGTTATGAGACTAACAACAGGGCAACCTTGGTGTGCTGACAAAGTTAATGGATCAGGAATTTTAAACCGGTAGATTTCCTCACTACATTTGTACACAGGGTGGCCTCTAAAATTCCCACTGCAGTCGGGAACATCAGTGCCTCTGTGCTGATTAATCTCACAGCTATTCACCACACAAGCCCCATCAATATGTTGGGGGCAATGTGAATCAGCGTGTGGACTGTCAGGGTACTAACATGTGTTGACACTTCATGCACATTATCTGTTGTTGTTTTTTGGGCTGCAGGCACCATACCCAATCCATGCATATAGGCATGGTACACTGTCACTATTTGTCACTCATGCATACATGAAACCCAGACAAGGGATGGGACATGATTAGGCCATTTGAAGACAAGTTCCACCCCATGATACTATAAGTAAACTGATTATGCTATACAATGTATTTGAGTATTCATTGTAGACCTGCATGACACTATATCCCAGGAAGAAAGTGAGGGCATGGAAAACAACTATGAGACAAATGTAGCCACAGGGAACCTTTATGTTGACACTAAGACAGGAACCAGTCAGGCTAACAGGATGCAGGGTCAATCAGGAACTAAAATGAACAAAGCAAATATACAGTGAGCAGACTGAGACTGGTCAAAGCTGGAACAACACTGTGGAAAATGAAAACTGTATTTGTCCTGTGTGTTGGAACATAACACAATAACCCAAGGCCTGCATTACACAAGTGATTTATACAGCAGTTCATAACAGTGTTATACATATAATGGCAGTTTCTATGCTGTTTCAAGCAGCTGCAAGGGCAGTGCATGTTCAAATGACTGGTCTGCATGGAGGTGCTCACAGGTGTCTGCAGCTTCAGTCTCTCACAGGTCCCGTAGGTGAGAATCAAGTTGAAAGGGCCAACAGTACCTTTCACATGGGAAGCAATGTACAGGTGAGTACAGGTCCTAAAGACTACAAGGCAGTACATTATTCAACCAGATGTCCATGGAGACAGAAGAACAATGACTATGGTATACCATACTAAAGAGGGAAGCACACTGGATTCAGAATGTGAGCCTGGGTGTGTGTAGATGAGGGATTATCTGAGTACAAATATTCAATTTCCAGGGCACTCTGAAGAAGGGTGGGGTGAGACAGGGAACATGGCAGTGACATGACTTATGACCTGGGCTGGCATGTGCAGGGGATGTCTTGTGAGGAATGCTAGTCATACGGTGGCATTCGTGCAATCCATTTGCTGCTGATGTGGAATTCTTGTCACACATACTCCTTGCAAAGATAGGTGATGTAACACTTACTGATGTCAAGGGTCTGGTCATACCTTCTTGTTACCAATGCAATGGCACATCCACTGCCTCATGTATGAGGTATTTTGTGTCCATATTGAATGATGGTGTCTTAGTTGTGTGCTATATGCTGCAATGAACCATGTTGCCAACATGTATGTGTGAAATAGCTGTGCTCCTCTGATATTGCCCTTCAAATGTGAAATGGACAGGATATATGTAATTTACAGTGTGTGTGAAGTTGGGTGTACATGCATACCCATCAAATATGATGTGGATTTTTCTGTATCGTAATGTGTATTTCTGCAATGCTCCATGAGGCTACAATCTGATTATGATTCTTAGGGATAATGTTGTGCAAAAATGATTAACCAGATCATGATATAGTGAATAGAATAGGTGTTTATTGACATATGGTAAGACAGTGGTGATGGATGAGTAGAGTTAAAAGAAATTTTGGACAATATATTGTCGCCGACGCAATCCTTTCAGCTGTGTTTGGATGGTCACCCTCATGTTGATGGACAGCATCCTCCTCTTCCTCCTCTTCAGGCATTCGTGGGTCGGGTTCATATAGGGGAATGTTCCTCCTCACACATATGTTGTGCAGGATGGCACAGGTCAAAATGATTTTGCACACCATTTCAGGTGAGTATAGGAGGCTCCCTCCGGTAATGTTGAGGCACCTCAATCTTGACTTCAGGATGCCAAAGGTCCTCTCGACTATGGTGCATGTCCTCTGATGTTCCTCATTATAGGCACGTTCTCATGCTGTGCTTGGGTTTGCAAAGGGGGTCATGATCCATGGCTGGATCCCGTACCCCTGATCAGCTGAAAGAGAAATTGAGTGAGAAATTGTTGATGTTGCTTGCACCATGATTATCACTTTGCATGGCAGTTGTTCTCTGGTGTTGTCTGTGACTCATCAGTGTTTGTGTTATTGTCTGGAATCCTAGGCTTCCAGGATGTACCATCAGCATTGGGTTGTTTCCTTATCTGAACTGGTGTTTGGCTGATTGACCGGATGTCAGCTGTATTTTTGTAGAGTTGCAGTACATTGTGTACTCCCTTGCATTATGTCATTTGAAAGAGATGTCCATGTGTCTTAACTGAGGGTGACATGATACTCCCATACACAGATTAAATTCCACAGTGGTGGAAACACGGTTGCATCTATATGGCCTGGACATCCCATGACAAATTTTCTGAAGACCTATTTCTCTGCCCTTGCCAAGTCGACTCAGGTTCAAAGTGTACCTATACTACTGAACATGTTCTAGTTCAGCTGGCTAACTTGGTTGTGAGGTTGTCATTTTGATTGACAGAAGGTCCATATACATGTACATCTGTTGTGTGTGTGTGAAATTGTCTCAATCCGTATGTGTAGGAATGTGCACTTTCAATATTGTCACATCAATATGTGTTCTTAGCACAGTCCACTTGCTTATTGGCAGTGGGCAATGTCAGAGCAGGAGTGATGTGAGATATTGGTACAGCCTCACTGATTCCATGTCACCTTCATTGTAGTCATCATCATGCTACGTGTGTCATGGTGTTTGACCTGCAGCAAAACACATTACACACCCCTTACACAGTACTTATTACTTGGAACAGTGTTTGATTGAGTGTTCCTGATGTGATATTGAAAGATTAATTTTCCAAGTTGTACTGCCAGTTAAGGCCATGTAATTGTCATTGTGTTGTTTTAAATTGTTCCCTTGTGTCTGTGGAGTGGCATCTGTTGTTATTTGGTTCTGTCATATGTCCATAGGTGTGTCTCCAAATGGGTGAGGATATCAAACATGCCTAGCGGTGTCACAACTTCAGTGTGTTTCTGGCCATTTATCAGTGTAGTGGTGTATGTGTTGTTTGTCCTAGAGGGTTGTTGTGCAGTGTGTATATAATTAGGTTTCTGTACTTACCAACAAGTAGGCCATTTCCATATCATCCATCCTGGAAGTGTTGATCGATGGTGCAGTGGCGGAAAATGAATGAATCATGTATACTCCCAGGATACTTTGCAACGATGTTGGTGATCAATCCCCAGTGATCGACAATGGCCTGCACATTGATGGAGTGTGTGTGCTTCCTGTTGCGGTATAGATGTTCGGTTGCAGCAGGTGGCACAAGGCATGTGTGGGAAGCCGTTGATTTGGTAGAAGCCCTGTTTGGTCTCCTGCTGCTTCTGCTGTGCGATGGGGAAGCTGATGTGGCGGGTGTGAGGGAGATGATGACATCCAGTACCTTAGGTAGGAAGGCAGAGAATGAGGGCTGTGAGATCCCGGCAACGAGGGCAACAGTGGTTTGAAAGGAGCCACTTGCCAACATGTGGAGTACAGCTAGCAGCTTGGTTTCTGGTGGAATGGTGTGGGGTGTCTGCAAGCTGGGTGCCAACTATGGCTCAATTTTGCGCAGCAGCTGCTGAATGGCTTGCCAGTTGAGCCTGTACCTCTGGATGATGTCTTGTTGCCGGAGTCCCAGAAGGGTTGTCCTGGTGCAGAATATCCTCTCCTGACTTCTGCGTTGCCTTTGGGGTCCCTACTGGTGTTGTAGAAGGTGCTGTAGTTGGTCCTGTGCTCTGCGTCGGCGTGCATGCTGGATGAATAGCACCTCCATGTCTTCCTTTTGGAGCTTTGCTGTTGCTTGTGTGTGTTTTCCTTAAGTACTGGTGTGTTTGCCCCATTTTAACGCCTGCCCTGACCCAGGCATTATTTTTTGACGCAAATTGGGCTGTATGTCATTTTCCAAATCCACCTCCCGGCCGTGCAGGATTTTTGCACGGTACCATAAATATGGCACACGGATGTTTCTGTAATTTTTTGGACGGGAACGCCTACCTTGCATGTCATTAAACCAAAGGCGGTTTCCCGCATCCAGAAAATGACGCACACAGCGTAATTTTGGCATTTGCGGGCTCAGGCGTCAACGTATAAATATGGTGCACAGTTTGCACCGAATGTGCGTCAAAATGTTTGATGCACATTCGGCACAAACAGAGTATAAATATGGGCCATTGTATGATGTCAATGAAGGAATTTAGACCCTCATTTCAACCTCGGCGGTCTCCTCCAGAGACCTCCGAGGTTCTGCCGGGCCAATGACCGCCAGTGTTGGCAGTCTTCCACCAACCATATCATGACTGCTGGCAACCGTCTGCCCTTTTTTGGATGGATAGCCACCAGCAGCCATACTGGCGGTCGGCAGTGAAGTGGCTGCTGCTCCACTGTCACCGCTACGTCATTAGAACACCGCCCACTGTAATAAAATCCAGTATTCGGCGTGGCGGTGTTCTGGTGACAGGGTGCTGGCGGCGGAGCAGCCACCATGGATCCCGTTCCCTCCTGGAGGATCACCGGAACAGGTAAGGTGATCGTCCTTTAGGGGAGGGGGTTGGAGAGTGTTGTGTGGTGTGTGCGTGCATGGATGTGTGCGTGTGAGTGTGTAGAGGTGTTGTGTGAGTGTGTGTATGCATGCGGGGGTATAATGTGTGTAAGGGAAATGTAATGTGTGTGTATGTGTGCATGTGTGCATGTATGTGCGCGTGTATGTGTGTGAGTGGTGTGAGTGTGCGTGTAGAGGGAGTGGGAGTATGTGTGGGGGTTTCAATGTGGGTGGGGGGCAGGGGTGGGGAGGGGTTCCTACTACCTTTGGGGGGTTGTAGGGGAGTCGTGGGTGTTGGGGGAGAACTTAGGGGGAGACCCCAATCAGTGCCAGGGACCAAATTCCCTGGCACTGATAGTGCATACAGCCATAGATTTTGTGGTGGTTGAAAACCCCACGAAATCCATGACGGTATGCGGGGTCCTGATACCGCCGACAGTCTAGTGACGGCCGCCGGACTGGAGACCGTTGTCTCCAGCCTGGCGGTCGTTACCACCGTGGCAGACGATGCGGGACATTGGCGGTTTGGTATATGCCAGACTGCCAATGTCATAATAGGGTAGTAATGACCACCGGCCTGTATGCGGTCTTACTGCCCTTTTTCCACCGTCCGCCAGGGTTGTAATGAGGGCCTAACTGTCTAGAAGCCATATCAGAAGCTTTATGAATTTGAGGTCGATGATGCTGAGTTACTGTCAGTGAAGCGGGCAAGAAAATGATTACTAACCAAGTGGCAGTCCACTTGGAGGAGTCGTTAATAATTGGGCATAACGTTCTGTTATCTCCCAGGTTGAAAACTCAGCACTTTAAATCAATTTATAATTGTAAGAGGCTGGCCTGGTTTGTAGTGGGTACCTATGGTACGCACACCTATGACCAGGTCCAGTTATCTCTTATTAGTCAAATGTAGGCAGTGTTGAGAAACCAGGCTCTCTAGAAGTAGCTGTGGATGAGCAGCCAAGGCATATCTCAGAGACAAGCAAAGCTCCTGCAATACCACTGTAGTCACACAGTACTCACTCACATGAAAGAAAATACTCAGAGTTACAAAAATAAACATACTTCACTTTGGTGACACAATTACCAAAATTACCATAGACACCATACTCCCTTATGAGGTAAGTAATACACAAATTATATACACTATTAGCAGAAATAGGCATAAAGACAGCTAGAAAACAGTGCAATTGGTAAAAATCACAATAGTTAGAAATGGGCCTAGGGGGAGCACAACCCATATACTAAGAAAGTGGAATGTGAATTTCGGTCTCCCACCTAGGCAAGTGTAGTGTGTAGAGGGGACCTGGGAGTACTAGAAATCCCCAAAGGTCAGTAATAGAACCCACCCCAGTGACCAGGAAAGCAGGATTAAAACACAGTAACTTTCCCAGAACACACACAGAAATTAGAAGAAGAATTATGCAAAACGCAGAAGAGACTGCAAGACACCAACAGTGGATTCCTGGACCAGAAGACCTGTGGAAGAAGGGGACCAAGTCCAAGACGCACGGAAGAGTCCAGTAGGAACAGGAGCCCCTGCTAACCTGGATGAAGGTGCAAAAAAAGAACCACAGGTGAAGAAGAACAGTCAGTACTGCACCCCAGAGGATGAAGTCGGATTCCTGGATTAGTACAAGTGATGTCCCATGCCGTATGGAGGATTGCAGTTGAGTTTGCCTCATTGGAGTCCGCCAACAAACCTTGGTAAATGCAAAGCTCACGGTTAGTGGAAAATTGCACTGTCTGGGACTAGAAAGGGCTAGGTGGACTCTACCCAGGAAGGGGAGTAAGAGGGGACTCTCAGCAATTCAGAGATCCCACAGAAGACCAGGCAGCATGCACAGGAGTCCCACAGCACGGGGACAAAAAAGGTGCAAAAAAGGCTCATGCAGAACTATGAAAAAGGCTCCCACATCGCTGGAGGACCACTCAGGAAGCTGTGCGTCACAAAGAATAGAGTGCTGGAAGCAAGAGCTAAAAGATGCACAAAGAACTTGGTGGAGGGAAGCCTTGGCATCTGCAAAACATGCAGTGCATGGGAGTACTGTCTTGCATGGGGAGGCAAGCTCTTACCTCCACCAAAGCTGGATAGTTGGATCTGAAGACCATCAGGACCACTTCAGTCTACCACCCATGATGCAGGATCCAAGCAGCTCAGCAGGAGAGGGCTGTCTTCAGAGGACGCACAACTGAGAAACAGTTGCAGTTGCTGGCAGGAGTCGGAGATACTCTGTTGCAGAAGGTGTTTTGCTTCTGTTTTTCAGCTTGTAGATTTCCTGGAGGGTCCAGATGCAGTTTTTTCAGTGAGAAGTCGAAGTGGAGGATGCAGAGGATTCCTGCTGGAGTCTTGTAATCCGAATCTGAGGAACCAACCAAAAGAGGAACCCTAAATAGCCCTGAAAGGGGGATTGGTCACTGAACCAGGTAAGCAACTATCAGGGGAGGGCTCTGATGTCAGCTGCTGGCAATGGCCACTCAGATGCTCCCAGAGATCCCTGCCAAACTTGAATCCAAAATGGCAAAACCTAGGGACCCTCTGGAGGAGTTCTGAGCACCACTCCTGATGTGGTGATGGACAGGGGAATGGCCCCTCCCCATTCCTTTGTCCAGTTTTCTGCCAGAGCAGGGACTGGGGGTCCCTGAACCGGTGTAGACTGGATTATGCAAGAAGGGAACTAAATATGCTCTTCAAAGCATTTCCAGTGGTTTGGGGAGGGTACCCCTCCTAAGCCTATAACACCTATTTCCAAAGGGAGAGGGTGTAACACACCTCTCCCAAAGTAAATCCTTTGTTCTGCTTTTCTGGGCTCGAGCTTGTCAAGCAACAGGAGGTGGCAGCAGCTGGGGCTGCCTGGAAAACATCAGAAGGCTGAAATGGCAGTACCGGGGGTCCTCTAATGAGCCCCCAGAGTGCATGGAATCATACAACCAATGCTTTCAAAAGCTTTGGGGTATGATTCCAACATGTTTGATACCAAACATGCCTATGTTCGGAGTTACCATTAAGTAGCTGGACATAAGTAGTGACCTATATCTAGTACACGCGTAAAATGGTGTCCCCATACTCACGAAGTCTGGAAATATGGTCCTGGAGGTCATGAGGGCATAGTGCAGGGGTGCCTCCTCACACAGGTACTTTGCACCCTGCTCTCAGGGCTGGAGTTCCTTCTATAGGGGTGGCTTATAAGTGACCTGGTGCAGTGTAAACAGCAGTGAAAGGGTGCCTGCACCTTTTCATGCAGGCTCCAATGGCAGTCCTGCAGAAGCCTTTGCATGGGCAAAATATATGCTGCAGTCCATAGGGATCCCTTAGATCCCCAATGCCCTATGCACCTAGGTACCATATACTAGGGACTTATAAAGGGGCACCAGTATGTCAATTGTGGGTGAAATACTGTGTTAACACTATCCAACAACAAAATTTAAGGGAGAGAGAGCATAAGCACCGGGGTCCTGATTAGCAGGATCTCAGTGAACACAGTCAAGCACACTGACATCAGGCAGAAAATGGGGGTAACCATGCCATGAAAGAGGGTACTTTCCTACAATGATTTGTACTATATACTGTTCAAATTGTATAGATGAGGAAGAGTACCTAATACTCACTGTCCAAAATGTGGTAACACTGAAGACAACTTTCATATGTTTGCTTCCTCCACTGCATTGATGACATACTGGGCAAGGATTGGGGAGTTTCTATCCACCAATACAGGGACACACACAAAGCTAACACCACAGTAAATTAATTTTACTGGGTTGAAATAGTCTAACAGTCTAATGCTCCACGCCTAGCATCCCTTAGTTTGTGGCTATGGCTATTGCTAGAAATTGCATAGCCAGAGAATGGTTAAATCCTGATCCCCCGCTATTTCATCAACGGAGGGCACTTAATTTTTTTATGTTATCATATCAAAACAGCTTGTTTAAGTGCAAAGACAGAAAGGACAGGAAGATGGGTTGTAGAATCTGAAATGCTCTTGTGAATTGATTCGCAAAATGGATTAGATGGATGATCATATATGAGATGGATGTTCAGAATAGAGGAGATTATATATTACTCAATCACATTTTTTCTGGTTACTTATGGATTTGTGAAGCTGTGTCAAAAGATCATCTATGTGTATTGGGTCACTTGGTTCTCTCTTCTGTCTGCTTTTTTTTTTTTTATATTTCAATGTTGTTTCGAAATTTCATTTTCTGGTATGACTGTATATACAGTGGGAAAAACGAATTAAAAAAAACACAGAAAAAAGCTTAAGCACTTAAAGCTAAAGCTAAAAAAAACAACACACACCTGCACACTGGGTCAGACCTACATAACAAGACATTAACAGGTCAAGCTCTCACAGGATGATTGCAGCAGCGTACACTTCCATTCTACAGTACTCCACCATAAATTCATCTCTGCTAGGCCACTATATCATGCTATGGAGATCCATGTTCTGCTAAACAAAACATGCAGAGCAAAACAAGAATGGGATAAAGGCCATCTATGAGAAAACAGGGCTGATTGCAGAGGTCCCCTAACTTTTTACCCCCTTTTTCCACTTTTTGCTGTTTTTTATTGACTCTGATGGTGCCATAGGTACTCCTAATCAGTCCCAGGGTCTGTGCTCTGTGTAAAATGAGTATGCAAATTAGGCTAATTATCATTGGATATGTCAACCTACCTATAAGTCCATAGTATATGGTAGGGCAGGCAGGTTTAGGGACCACAGCATAGGTAGTGCCCCCATATGTGCATTGCTGAAGTGTCCAGTGACATTTAAAAGGTAGGCCTGCCTTGCTGGCTGCTTTTAAACTGAAGTTATGGGCAAATTTGACTTTGAAATTAAAAGTACTTCCAGAGTCTTAAACTCCCTTTTTTACATTTAAGACCCCCTATGGTGTGCCCTATGTGCACCTAGGGTTGGGTGCCTTGTAACTATAAGCAGGGACATTATATCAAGTGTTTTATAAGCCCTGGTGAGGTAAAATAGCCAAATTAATTTTCTCTCACTGTAGTGAATGGCCTCCATAGGCTAAAATTGGGAGATTGTATTTTAATGAACAAAGTCCCCATAAGTGACAGATACCTTGAGTTTGGTATCAATTTATTTTTCTAATAAATCCCACAACTTCCAATTGTTTGATTTAATATAACTAGTTCAGGGAAAGAGTTTTAAAGCTCTACCTGAAAGTTCACAGCTTCAGCTCCGTAGTGCCCTTCACTGATTGGCCAGTCTCTGGCAGCCAGGCCAGGCTGTCTTGATGAGGTGTGAAGTGGCCTGGGCTAAACTCAAAGATGTACCTGGGGGAGGAGATCTGCCTCAGCAGATGGTGAAACTAGATGGGGGAGAGCAGCCAAACCGGTCTTCAAAGGCAGAGAAGGACATTTGGAGTATCTCAGGACCTCCCCATTTCCTGCAACCCCAGCCAATTAGGTGCCCTCTTGATCAAATTAGGAAAGGACAGAAGAAGAGTGTGATTAGGATTTTTTGCCACACCAGTGGGTGGGCTCAGCCAGATCTAACCTCCAAAAATCAGTTTCAGCCATGTTGGATTTTTGAAGAATGTTGCTCCCTGGGATTGATTTTTGCCACACTCCCCAGGAAGTGGTTATCAAAGGGGGAAGGAGCCTGCCTGACAAGACCAGCTCCTCTCACCTGAAATCCAGGTTCCGGGGGAGCAAAGAGATAAAATCCACACCCCTAAACACTATTCTCCCGTATCTGAAGTTAACAGGGAACAAGCAAAAAGCCTCCGGGGAGGGAATACGGAATTGGGAAGGGAAGAAAAACAAGATACTGGTTCACAAAGGAGTACCACTGTTGTTCTTAGAACATTGCCTCACGTCTTGGTGCAGGAATTTCTAAAAGCTAAACAACTACTAATATTTCCTGAGATTTTTTTGCAAAATAGCTATTATCATTTGCCCTTGAATGAACAATCACCGAATCTTGCAACAAAATAACAATAAAAATCAGCTCTTCATTGATAAACCATTAGAAACACTTTTGTAATTCAAAACAAATTTGTTTTACATTAAACCTAGAAATTAGCCTCTTGTTATTTGTTGTCACACAATGGGATTGCTCCAAGACAATCAAAATAAGCTTCTACATTCAAATAGATATTGAGCGATGCTGTCAAGACGGGGCCCCTCACCTGAAAAGCAGGATGTCTGCAGGGGCGATGGTATGCCCCCGACCTCCTGGAACACCTCTCTACACTTCCTGGTGGACACAGAAACCCGAGCAGGTGTCCCAAAAGGAAAGGGGGAGTGGAAGAGAAAGAGACAAAACACTGCCATGTCTTGCCGGTCCAGCCAGGCACCCTGTATCTTCAGGGGGTGCAAGTCGTTGTTGACAGAGTGATAGCATAGTTATTGCACTCAACTTCCTTGAAACTGAATCTCTCTTTCTGAAATGGGCACGGGAGTGGTAGAAGAACACTGGGGTGCTCTAGCACTTTTCTTGGATAATAATAACTTTTGGCACAATTACTAACACTGCATTACCAAAAACCCAAACTGAGTACTGTAACAATAAGTACTGCAAAACTAGGGCTGGCTTCACAGAGATTCACTGTTGCACACTACAATTAGAACTGCGATTCCACTTATCATGCACAAGAAAGACAAACAAGGGCATTCATCTTATCATATATAACTTTCCTGCATGCATAGGGTTAAACTAAAAGGAACAAAAACAATCCAAGAAATACAAATGTCCACTCTGGGTTTAAACAGTTTGGGTGGCACAGTTTGGTTTGGATTCACTGTGTGTGTGAAACACCCTTCAAAAGCAAATTCCTCAAACCTGAAACACAGGTATGAATGACACAATTTAAATCCAAGAGTTATGCTATTAGAGAAAGAAAAGTCACGTAAATGCGCTTTTAAAATTGCACTGTCACTTTTTGTTGTACTTGAGCTCAAGCAGATTTCCTGAAACACATTTAGGCAAGTAACTACAATAATAATGTAGAATGTTCGGAAATGCATTTGTTTCTTCAAGATAAGCACTCTGCCAAAATACGAGGTCTGAAATACACCAGCTGTTCTAGGAAAGCGCGGCGCTCAAAGAACAAACTCCCTTGGGTTTACTAGTCACTTAGCTGCAGTCTTTTCCATAGTGCTGGAGGAATGCCGGATGTCAGTTGGTACAGAAAATAATTGACAAAAAAATCCTGAATAGGAGGATGAAAGCAGGGGCTGGCTCCCAAATCAGATGCTGAGATCAGGAAGCACAACAAAGCCAAGCAGGGAGGCATGCTTCACTCTGCTATTTATAGATAATCAGGAAAGCAGTTGAGTTTCCACATGTGGATGAGTCACCACACCCAATTAGACGCACATGTCCAGACCACTCCCAATTAGATGCGCATGTCTACACCTGCTCACATTAGCAAGCAAGCATTGGTAAAACAAGCATTGATAAACCAAAACCAATTGTGTAACACAGCACATTATGTTTACTTAGAAACATGAAGGTTTAACCAAGAACAGAGATATGATTGAACCCTAATCCCTGGGGATGCTGACAGATAACACAGGAGGCACCTTAGGTATTTCTGACAGTCCTCCCCACCAAGGACCCTCTCAAATGGCAGGGCTTGGAAGGGTGCAGGAGATGGAATTTTTTAGTAAGACGTGGAGCATGAACTGTGGACGTGGGTTCCCAGGAATTGTCCTCAGGCCCATAGTCTTTCCAAGCCAATAAATAGTGTAGAACACCATGGACGTACCTGGAGTGAAGAATTTTGGCCACTTCAAATTCCCATTGCCCGTGTACTTTTACCGGGGGAGGTGGTGGGGCATTGCGGGTATCAGGGGAATAGGGACAGGGAAACGACACATGAAACACGGGATGTACCATGAAATCATATGGCAATGTCAGTTCTACTACCACAGGATTGATGATTTTGGCAATAGGAAAGGGGCCTAGAAATCGTGGTTTAATTTTCTGGATCCTGCAAGATGGAGATTTTTTGATGAGAGCCACACCTGATCTCCTATCTGATAAGAGGGAACAGGTCTCCTTCTTTTGTCTGCTTGTTTTTTTACTTGGGCTTGGTAGAGTTTTAAATGGTGTTGTACCTGTTTTTGAATCTCCTGTAACTCTTTATGGTGTTTCTGTACTGATGGGACTCTTGTGGATGTCTGGGACTGTTAGACCTGACAGCCTTAGGGTGGTCACCCCTAACTTTTTGCCTACCTCCCTCCACTTTTTGAACACTGTTTTTGCTGGTTTCTAGACTCTGCACACTATTTGATTTACTTATAAGTCCCTAGTAGAGTGCACTATATGTGCCCCGGGCCTGTAGATTAAATGCTACTAGTGGGCCTACAGCACTGGTTGTGCCACCCACTTTATTAGCCCATTTACCTTGTCTCAGGCCTGCCATTGCAAGGCCTGTGTGTGCAGTTTCACTGTCACTTCGACTTGGCATTTAAAAGTACTTGCCAAGCCTAAAACTCCCCTTTTTCTACATATAAGTCACCCCTAATGTGTGCCTTAGGTAACCCCTAGAGCAGGGTGCTGTGTGGGTAAAAGGCAGGACATGAACCTATGTAGTTTACATGTCCTGGTAGTGTAAAACTCCTAAATTCGTTTTTACACTACTGTGAGGCATGCTACCTTCATACGCTAACATTGGGGCTGCCCTCATACATTGTTGAAGTGGTAGCTGCTGATCTGAAAGGAGTAGAAAGGTCATGTTTAGTATGGCCAGAATGGTAATACAAAATCCTGCTGACTGGTGAAGTTGGATTTAATATTACTATTTTAGAAATGCCACTTTTAGAAAGTGAGCATTTCTCTGCACTTAAATCTTTCTGTGCCTTACAATCCACGCCTGGCTGGGTTTAGTTGACAGCTCCTTGTGCATTCACTCAGACACACCCCAAACACAGGGTACTCAGCCTCACTTGCATACATCTGCATTTTGAATGGGTCTTCCTGGGCTGGGAGGGTGGAGGGCCTGCTCTCACACAAAGGACTGCCACACACCCTACTGGGACCCTGGCAGACAGGATTGAACTGAAAGGGGACCTGGTGCACTTCTAAACCACTCTTCGAAGTCTCCCCCACTTCAAAGGCACAGTTGGGTATAAAACAGGGCCTCTGCCCTACCACCTCAGACACTTCCTGGAGAAGAAACCTGAACCAGAACCTGCACCCTGACAAGAAGAACTGCCTGGCTGCCTAAAGGACTCACCTGACTGCTTTCTACAGAGGACTGCTGCCTTGCTGTTGTCCTGCTGTCGTGCTGCTCTCTTGCTTTGCTGCAGAAGTGCTCTCCAAGGGCTTAGATAGAGCTTGCCTCCTGTTCCCTGAAGTCTCAGGACCAAAAAGACTTCTCTCTTGCAACTGGACTCCTTGTGCGGCGAAAAATTTGACGCACAGCTTGTTCCACTGTGAAAAATTCACTGCTCGCCGAACCGGAATGACGCCGCTCGACTTCACGAGGAAAATATCGACGCAGCGCCTGTGGTGCAACCAGAACTTCGACACACGGGCCACCTGGACAACGCCGCCCGACTTCCAGAGAGGAAATTGATGCAGTGCCTGCCGTGAGGGAGAAATTTCCCCACATCGGCCATCAGAATGACGCACAGCTGGTCAACAAGCCCAGGATTCCACGCACAGACCCCGGGGCATCTGAAAGCCCCGCGACCCAAAGAGGAGACCCGTCCGCACGCCGGAAATCGATGCAACGTCTTCCCCGCGTGAAAAATAATGACGCAAGTCCGTGTGTGAAAGGGCGAAACCGACGCACACACCATTTTCCACGCATCTCCTCCTCTGCGGCCCTTTGCGGAGATTTTCCACTCCAACCAGGTACTTTGTGCTTGAAAGAGACTTTGGTGGTCATTACAACCCTGGCGGACGGTGTTAAAGCGGCAGTAAGACCGCAAACAGGCTGGCGGAAAAAAAAGGGAATTATGACCGTGGCGGAAACCGCCAACAAAGACAGCCACTTTAACACTCCGACCGCCACGGCGGTACAGACAAGCAGCGTGGCGGTCACCGCCAACAGACAGGCGGGAGACAAAGTACCGCCCACAGTATCACAACCTACCAATCCGCTACCTTTTCCGGGGCGGATTCACCGTAGATAAAAACACGGCGGAAACAGCCATTTCAAAGGGAAAACGCTCACCTCTACACACTCCACGAGGAAGGAGGGCACCATGGAGCCGGAACTCCAAATACTCCCTGCGATAGTCTTCCTGCTCCTGTACGATGATCATCAACGCCAGCGCCGAAGAAAACGGTGAGTACTGCACCTACGACATAGGGGAGGGGGGAGGCAAAAGTCAGAGACACACACACGCAACACCCCCACCCCCACCCTGACCCTCACCCACTACAACGCACACACCAATGCATATCCAAACATCACACTAACAACCCCCAACCCCCCGGAAGAATGCAAAGACAAAAGGAAATGTGTGCAAGCATTGTAATGTATAAAAATACAGTAAGCTAATATATACAGATATATATACACATTCAACAAAATATACATCACGATTAGTAGTGCAGGTATGCACCATTCAATGTCCGTGGACCACTGGGCCCAAAATGCATGTGCTAGGCCCACACTAGATACCTGAGCAAAATGGAGAGAACACTGCTGGGGCATCAGATCGAAATACAACAGGCACCTCAGGGGGAAGGGAAAGGGGGGCACCTCAGCCGGATGACAGCACCACGTCAGACCCACAACGGGGCTCCATGCCCATTGATGTATCCTGGGGAGTGCAAAGCCACAGTCTCTCAAGTCTCACAATTGGGTGGTTTGCCCACTGCTTTATCCTGGGGAGTGCAAAGCCACAGTCTCACAAGTCTCCATAGTGGGTGGTTTGCCCACTGCTTTATCCTGGGGAGTGCAAAGCCACAGTCTCACAAGTCTTTTCAGTGGGTGGTTTGCCCACTGCTTTATCCTGGGGAGTGCAAAGCCACAGTCTCACAAGTCTCCATAGTGGGTGGTTTGCCCACTGCTTTATCCTGGGGAGTGCAAAGCCACAGTCTCACAAGTCTTTTCAGTGGGTGGTTTGCCCACTGCTTCATCCTGGGGAGTGCACAGTCACAGTCTCACAAGTGGATGCCTTTCTCCACTGGTTCTGGAGGGGGACAGGTGCCCAGAGAGCTTCATCCTGTTAAGGACTGAGGTAGTGGATGCTGTTCTCCACTGGTTCTGGAGGGGGACAGGTGCCCAGAGTGCTTCATCCTGTTAAGGACTGAGGTAGTGGATGCTGTTCTCCACTGGTTCTGGAGGGGGACTGGTGCCCAGAGTGCTTCATCCTGTTAAGGACTGATGTAGTGGATGCTGTTCTCCACTGGTTCTGGAGGGGGACTGGTGCCCAGAGTGCTTCATCCTGTTAAGGACTGAGGTATTGGATGCTGTTCTCCACTGGTTCTGGAGGGGGACTGGTGCCCAGAGTGCATCACTCTCCCCGTGACGGTCCCAGTTCCGTCACTGCCCCTGCCGCACATGGGCTACCGGTGCTTGAGTTGGCGGTGCTTGCCCTGTTCAGCGGTGCTTGCCATGGCGGTCTTTGCCCTGTTCAGCGGTGCTTGCCCTGTTCAGCGGTGCTTGACTTTGCTGTCTCTGACCTGTTCAGCGGTGCTTGCCATGGCGGTCTTTGCCCTGTCATGGCGGTCTTTGCCCTGTTCAGCTTGCCCTGTTCAGTGGTGCTTGACTTTGATGTCTCTGACCTGTTCAGCAGTGCTTGCCATGGCGGTCTTTGCCCTGATCAGCGGTGCTTGCCCTGTTCAGCGGTGCTTGACTTTGCTGTCTCTGACCTGTGCAGCGGTGTTTGCCATGGCAGTCCCTCATTGCCCAGCGGGGCTGTGGCTGCCGGGGCCCTCCTGGGCACTGACTCTGGCGGTGTTCTCCTGACCAGTGACGATGGGACTGCCCTCCTGGGCACTGACTCTGGCGGTGGTCTCCGGACCAGTGACGATGGGACTGCCCTCCTGAGCACTGACTCTGGCGGTGGTCTCCTGACCAGTGACGATGGGACTGCCCTCCTGGGCACTGACTCTGGCGGTGGTCTCCGGACCAGTGACGATCGGGCTGGCGGAGGCCTCCTGGGCAGCGGGGATGATGGCGGCCTTACCCGCCGTGCTGCTCTTCCCAGACTTTGGCGCTTTCTTCTGCCCCTTCCCCACCTTGGGAGGAATCACAGCTTAGTCGACACTCCCCCCGGGACCCTTGTGAGCGGCTTTGCCGGCTGGAGTCTTCCCCCTATCTCGTCGGGCACTGTCCAACTTCTGGTGCTTCACAGGGGGGGACTGGCTGTGCTTTGGCTCTGTGCCACACTGGCTGCCCTGGTGCCCGGTGCACTCCACATACCTCTAACAGGCACCACTGGTACTGGAGATTTTTTGGCTGAGGTGCTAGTATGGGACCTATGAATTGGAGGGGGGGTGGTGGGAAAGAGGTCAACGTTGCTCAGGAAAAGTTTCTGACGAACACTGGGACGGGTAGCTGGAGGGGGTCTGGGAGAGGAGGAAGAGGAGGTGGTTGTAGGAGGTGTAACTTTTGATGATTTGGGTGCAGGTGCATGTCCTGGAGGCTGTCGTGAGGTGGATGGATGTTGGGTGTGTGTGTGCCTGCGTTTGTGTACTTTGGGAGGGGCATCACAGACACACTGGGAGAGGACACAGGGGACGTGTAAATGGTAGTGGGGGTGGTGAGTGCAGGTGAGCGGGGTGTGGTGGTGGGTGTGCTGGTGCGAGTCCTAGTGGCTGTAGTGGTAGTGCATGCAGGTGAGAGTGTAGATGACACTGGGAGAGAGGAGGGAGACGACGAGGAAGGGGACACAGTGGAGGCAGTGGATGTTGCTGTGTGTGTATGTGGGTGATGCTTGTGTGAGTGCCTGTGGGATGTGTGGTGCCTATGTTTGCCTGAGCTTCCCTTGTGTGTTGACGTGTGTGCAGGCTGGTCTGATGGTGTGCTTGGGATAGGAAGAGGTACAGGGGATTGGGTCTGGGTGGAGGAAGTTGGAGGGGGGAGGCTAGACACAGGGACAATGGCTGCCATCAGTGCTGAGGCCAGAGATTGCAGGGTTCGATGATGGGCAGCCTGACCAGAATGAATGCCCTCCAGGAATGCATTAGTGTGTTGCAACTCCCTTTCTACACCCTGGATGGCATTCACAATGGTAGAATGCCCAACAGTGAGTGACCTGACGAGGTCAATAGCCTCCTCACTGAGGGCAGCAGAGGTGACAGGGGCAGGGGCTGAGGTGCCTTGGGTGAAGGTGATGCCCACCCTCCTGGGTGAGCGGGCATGGGGCGAAGGCTGAGGGGCTGCTGGGAGGGCGGTGCTGGTAGGGGGGGTGGCGGTTGGGGAGCTTCCATCGGAGGACGAGTCCGTGTCGCTGGTTGCTGATCCGGTGACCGCCGTGAAGGTCCCCTCGCCCTCCGTCCCACTGGTGTATTCGGAGTCCGTGGTGTGGCCCTCCATGGCCATGTGGGATGCAGCCCCCTCGTGCTCCGGTGCCACTGTACCTCCGCCTGATGATGCTGATGCACAAAAGAACAGGGAGAGCACAAAAAGGGGGGGACGACGACAGAAGAAAGACAGGTTGAGTGCATGACTTACCGCTACCGTTGGCGGACAATACAGACACAGCAGCCCCCTGCACTACGCCGTGCTGTTGGGCTCTACAGATGCAGTTCCTGGGATATGGCCTACATGGCTATGGTGGACATTTGCACACATAGATGACACAGGGGCATGTATACCTGTACTTGGCACTCTACAGAGGTGGGGTGGAGTGGCACATGGCCTGCATTATGGAGGGGCCTAGCCTACGGAACTCGCCCTGGCCTAGGGAAACCCACAGCCCTCCTCCCCCACCCAGACCCCTCCAGGGCGCGCAAAGTCAGCTGAATGAGAGTGTACTCACCCCCTTGTGTCTGCTGTGATGCCCTTAAGCGCCCATCCATCTCAGGGTAGGCCACCGCCAGGATCCGGAACATCAGGGGGGTCATGGTGCGACGGGCACCCCTCCCACGTTGGGAGGCCATCCCCAGCTGAGCCTCCGCCGTCTTCTTGCTCCAGCGGCGAATGTCCTTCCATCTTTTCCGGCAGTAGGTGCTCTGTCTCTGGTGGACCCCTAGGGTCCGGACGTCCTTGGCGATGGCACGCCAAATATCCTTCTTCTGGTGGGCGCTGACCTACATGACATGTACAGGGCAAGAAGAGAAGTCATTACCAACTGCACCGTCGAAGTGAGTGCGCCACATCCCTGCCCTTGCCATGTGGCACATGCATTCACAGTCCTTCATGCTCATAGAACTCTCCCCCCTTCCTTCTTACGACCAGCCCTCTCCACCCAGGCATCGCCCATACAACTTGCACCCTATGTACTCACCTGTTGGTCTGGAGGACTGTAGAGTAGCGTGTACTGGGGGAGGACCCCGTCCACGAGCTTCTCCAACTCCTGTGCAGTGAAGGCAGGGGCCCTTTCCCCAGACGCACATGCCATTGACTCTCCCAGACCGAGGTCACAGCAGCACTTGCAGTATAGGTCCTCTCCTGTCAAAGATCAGGTATCGAGTGATTCAACAGATAGAAAATGGCGGTCACGTCCGCGGCGGTGCGTATCATCACCACCGGCGCAACTTGTCATTGGCTCCTGGGACCCATAGGGTCCAATGTTAACCAATGCAGCATTGCGCAGCGGTCTTCGACCGCCTACCGCGACGGTGTACAACGCCAGCGCAGTTACCTCACATCCCATTGTCCCAGTTTAGAGGTCAGGCAGCCGCCATTTCAGGGCCCACATGGCTTTATTTTCAACTGCGTCACACATACCTAGGCCTGGACTCAACACTCTTACAGACAACTTTTTGGATTATGTTTCGTGTTCGGTGTAGCTGTGGGTAAATACCTCTGAGTTGCTTGACTCTGTGGTCGCTTTTGTCCTTCCTAGGCACCATCAGCTGGGACATGTGAGGAGATGGCGGAATCCTCCGGTGTACCGACTGCTGGTGGACCTGTTGACAATGGAGGAGCGTCATTTAATCATCACCTACAGGTTTGACCGTGCCACAATCCAGGAACTGTGTACCCAGTTGGAGCCAGACCCGATGTCAGCAATCCGCCATCCCACAGGAATCCCCCCTCAAGTGCAAGTGCTATCAGTGCTCCATTTCCTTGCAAGTGTGTCATTTCAAACCACAGTGGCCATGGCATCAGGTATGTCCCAGCCTATGTTTTCCAACGTGTTGTCCAGAGTGTTGTCTGCCCTGCTGAAACACATGAGGAACTACATCATTTTCCCTCAGGTGGAGGATTTGGCTACAGTTAAAGGTGACATCTATGCCCTTGGACATATCCCTAACTTCATAGGTGCCATTGATGGGACCCATGTAGCTCTGGTCCCCCCCACAGGAGTGAACAGGTGTACAGGAACCGGAAGAGTTATCATTCCATGAATGTACAGATGGTATGTTTGGCAGACTAAGTTAAGTTGGAGGTGAGCTCCCACTTGCAAAAATTTAAAATGCTGAGCACAATGCTTCAATGGTGATTAATTCGCAAAGTCAATAAAAGTTCATTTCCAAAACTTTTTTATTTTGATTACAAAAGTGGACTTCCTTGAGTTGAAAAAGAAGAAGGGGAGAAAATAAATCCCAAAATTAACTACTTTGTCGTCCAAGTCAAGTTGGTCAAGATTGAAAAAGGGTGAAGAACAATGTTCGATGGAGGACAGCCAACACGTGTTTCACCCCATTAGCAAATTAGCGGGGGCTTTCTCAAGGCTAGTTCAAAACATAGTAACAGACTTCAGACATCAATAGTCTCCATTGTCGGTGCAAATCTGAAAGCGCAATAAGCGCATGAAGAAAACGGCGAAAACGCGGGACCTGTCGGCGATTTTTTCGCCGTTTTCTTCATGCGCTTATTGCGCTTTCAGATTTGCACCGACAATGGAGACTATTGATGTCTGAAGTCTGTTACTATGTTTTGAACTAACCTTGAGAAAGCCCCCGCTAATTTGCTAATGGGGTGAAACACGTGTTGGCTGTCCTCCATCGAACATTGTTCTTCACCCTTTTTCAATCTTGACCAACTTGACTTGGACGACAAAGTAGTTAATTTTGGGATTTATTTTCTCCCCTTCTTCTTTTTCAACTCAAGGAAGTCCACTTTTGTAATCAAAATAAAAAAGTTTTGGAAATGAACTTTTATTGACTTTGCGAATTAATCACCATTGAAGCATTGTGCTCAGCATTTTAAATTTTTGCAAGTGGGAGCTCACCTCCAACTTAACTCAGTACCTAATTATTTGGGAGGTTTAGGGTCCAGGCCTCCGGTTGGGGCTCTCACAACTTCAATCAACTTGGCAACTCAAGGAAGTCAACTGGCTGGACCTTTTCTTCTTTTTCCCTGTTTGGCAGACTAGTACATCTCCCAGGTAAATGCTATGTTCCCTGGCTCTGTGCATGAATCCTACATCCTGCGGGATAGCAGCATCCCTTATGTGATGGGTCAACTCCAGAGGCACCGGGTGTGGCTATTAGGGGGCTCTGGTTACCCCAACCTGTCATGGCTACTGACCCCAGTGAGGAATCCCAGGACCAGGGCAGAGGAACGCTACAATGAGGCCCATGGGCGAACTAGGAGGGTGATCGAACGCACCTTCGGCCTCCTGAAGGCCAGGTTCAGGTGCCTGCATATGACAGGTGGTTCCCTATTCTACTCACCAAAGAAGGTGTGCCAGATCATCATCGCCTGCTGTATGCTTCACAATCTTGCTTTGCGACGCCAGGTGCCTTTTCTGCAGGAGGATGGTCCAGATGACGGTGTTGTGGCAGCTGTGGAGCCTGTGGACAGTGATGAGGAGGAAGCAGAGGAAGAAGACATTGACAACAGGGACTCAGTCATACAGCAATATTTCCAGTGACACACAGGTGAGAACACTTTCTTGACTACTACAAGTACTTTCACACTTCTACCTCTATCCTGTCTGTCAATTTCAACCAGTATTTGGTAACTGAGTTGTACATTTCCATTACAGTTTCACAGGTGTGGTTACTGAGTGTCATCTGCTTGCATCCCTCATGGACTTGTGATGTGTGACATATGTATGTTGACATTACTATTGAGAGCGGATTTTGTCACTGTCATAGCTAATACACATTTTCTAAATCACTGACTGACTCCAGATTGTTTTGTGGTTCAAGGGTGTTTATTGAAGTGCTAATTATTGGAGGGGGTGGTAAAATGGTGAGGGGTGATGGTGGAGGAATGTCCATGGCAGAGTCTAGTCTATTAGTCGCACCGGTGCACTGCCCATATGGGCATAGGAAGTGGAGCTGGGGCAGTTCCAATATGGACAGGGTTACAAAGTGGGACAGTGGGATGACAATCAGGGTGGTCTCATTTCTTGGCGGGGGTCTTGCCATTGTGCTCTGTCCTGTTCCTGGCTCTCAGGGACCCCTTGCGGAGTGGTTCTCCATCTGCAGGGGGTGGGGTGCTGGGGTGGTGGTCCTGTGGCGGGGCGT
Source organism: Pleurodeles waltl (assembly GCF_031143425.1). Lineage (NCBI taxonomy): Eukaryota > Metazoa > Chordata > Amphibia > Caudata > Salamandridae > Pleurodeles > Pleurodeles waltl. The sequence goes on along the minus strand of NC_090439.1, from coordinate 946,281,698 downwards.
CCTGTCCACTAGCACCGGTGGAGGTGGTGGGCAGTTCATCGTCCATGCTAGTGTCAGGGGCCCCTTGGAGTGCCACGGTGTCCCTCATGGTGTTCTGTATGTCCTTCAGCAACCTTATGATGGTGCCCAGGGCGGAGCTGATGGTTCCGAGTTCCTCCCTGAAGCCCAAATACTGTTCCTCCTCAGGCGCTGGGTCTCCTGAAACTTGGTCAGGACCGTAGCCATCGTCTCCTGGGAGTGGTGGTATGCTCCCATGATGGAGCAGAGGGCCTCGTGGAGAGTGGGTTCCCTTGGCCTGTCCTCCCCCTATCGCACGGCAGCCCTCCCAGTTCCCCTGTGTTCCTGTGCCTCCGTCCCCTGGGCCGTGTGCGTACTACCACTGTCCCCAGGTCCCTGTTGTTGTTGGGGTGGGCGGTTATCCTGGGTTCCCTGTAGTGGTGGACACACAGCTGATTGACATGTCCTGGGTACGGAGGTATGGGCCCGCTGGGTGGGTGCTGTGCTGGTGTTTCCAGAGGATGGAAGGTCTGTGTTGGGCTGTGCCTGTGCGAGGGGAACCGACTGTCCTGAGGCCCACAATGGTCTGGGCTGGTCATCTGAATCCAGTTGGCCAGAGCTGCTGTCATCTCTTTGGGCCTCTTCTGTGGGTGGGGTGGAGATGTCTGGACCCTCCTGTCTGGTGACGTTAGGTAGTGGTCCTGCAGGGGTGTAAAAGTATGATTATTGCATGTGTCTGTGTCATGGTGTGCAATGGGTGGGTGAGCGTGTACCCCAGTGCAAGCATTCCTGTGTGGGGGCTTGTGTGATGATGGTTGAGGGGGGTGTTATGAGTATGTGCAGTGGGCATGCTTTAGTGAGGGGTGTGCATGCTTTGTTGTGTCATGCAGGGCTTGGTGTTGGGATGTGTGATTTGTGTTATTAGTACATTAGTGAGGAGTTGGAGTGAAAGGGGAGGGGGTGAGGGTGGGGGTGTGTGATAGCATGCAGGTAGGGTGGGGGATACAATAGTTATGATTTGACTTACCAGTGTCCATTCCTCCACCGACTCCTCCGAGGCCCTCAGGATGCAGAATAGTCAAGACCTGCTCCTCCCATGTTGTTAGTTGTGGGGGAGGAGGTGGGGGTCCGCCGCCAGTCCGCTGTACCGCGATGTTGTGACTGGAGACCAGGGAACGCACCTTCCCCCGTAGGTCGTTCCACCTCTTCCTGATGTCGTCCCGATTTCTTGGGTGCTGTCCCACTGCGTTGACCCAGTCGACTATTCTTCGCCATAGCTCCATCTTTCTTGCAATGGAGGTGTGCTGCACCTGTGATCCAAATAGCTGTCGCTCTACCTGTACGATTTCCTCCACCATGACCCTGAGCTCCTCCTCGGAGAACCTGGGGTGTCTTTGCCGTGCCATGGGGTGGTGTAGGTGATGTGTGGGGTGGTGTATGTGGTGATGAGTGTGGTGATGTGTAATGGTGTGTGGTGTTTTGTGCGTGGATGTTGTGTGGGTGATGGTGTTGTGTGCCTCTGTGTGGTGGGGTTGTCTATTCGGTGCTCTCTCTTTGGCCTTCGTCAATAATTTTTGGTCGTAGGGGTTTGTGGGTGATGTGGGTGTGTGTTTTATATTGGTTTGGGTGTGTGGGAGTGCTGTTTGTATGTGTATCAGGTGTGTGTAATTCGAATTGTCCAATGTGGCGGTGCTTTGGAGATGTGTGTTTATTTTGAGCGTGGCGGTGTGCACCGCCAATGGAATACCGCGGTTGAAAGGCTGCCGCGTGGATTTGTGGGTCGTGATAGCATGGGCGTGTTTCTGTTGGCGTGACGGTGGAGGTTTTGTTTTCTCCAGTATATCACTGACCTTTGGTGTGGCGGACTTGTGTGTGTGTCTGAATTTCGGAGGATTCCGAGATGTGGGTCATAGTAGCTGTGGCGGATTTCCCTAGCCACGGCGGTGTATTGGCGGTCTTCTGCACGGCGGTAAGCGGCTTTTACCGCCAATGTTGTAATGACCCCCTTTGTTTGTTTTTAAAAGACTTAAGACACTTAGGGGGTTATTCCAACTTTGGAGGAGGTGTTAATCCGTCCCAAAAGTGACAGAAAAGTGACGGATTTACCACCAGCCGTATTACGAGTCCATTATATCCTATAGAACTCGTAATACGGCTGGTGGTATATCCGTCACTTTACCGTCACTTTTGGGACGGATTAACACCTCCTCCAAAGTTGGAATAACCCCCTTAATGTCACTTTCCAGTGATATCTCTACATTTTCTTATTGCATCTTTTATCGTTTTGACCTGCAAATATCCAGATAAATATTATATATTTTTCTAAACACTGTGTGGTGTATTTTGTGGTCCTATATTGTGTTATTGTACGATTTATTGCACAAATACTTTACACATTGCCTTCTAAGTTAAGCCTGACTGCTCAGTGCCAAGCCACCAGAGGGTGGGAACAGGATAATTTGGAATGTGTGTGCCAACCAAAGACCCCATTTCTAACAGGGACCCAGTTATAGGTAGCATTCTTGGGTACAGACCAAACATGGGGATATTCCTGTAGCCATGTGGACACTGTTGTTATATACAAATTCAACAAGAGGTAAAGCATTATTCCACTCAGTAGACCATGTGTCAATGTAACATCTCAGGATCTGGTTCAGCGACTGGTTGGCATGTTCCGTCTGCCCATCTGTTTGTGGATGATATGCAGAGGACAAGCAGATGTCCATACTGACAGAGGAATAGAAGCTACACCAAAACCGTGATACAAATTGGGGGCCACGATCGGAAACAATTGTGGTGGACAACCCATGAAGCCATACAATGTGTTCGACAAACAAATCAGAGTGCTTGGAAGCTGTAGGGAGGCATTTTAATGGAACAAAATGAGCCATTTTAGTTAGGTAATCTACAACCACCCATATGACAGTGTGTCAATTGGAAGCTTGGAGATCAGAATTAAAATCCATACTTATGATATGCCATCGGGCCACCCGAATTGGCATGGGAAGTAACAATCCTGTGACTGGAGTACGTGGGGTTTTAGCCCGAACACAGGTGGAACAAGTCTGAACGTAGCTTCTGACATCCTGCAAAAGTGTGGGCCCACCAAAACCATCTTTGACAGAGATCTAATATCTTTTTCTCACCCGGGTGACCTGCGAGGACAGAATCATGTCCCCAATGTAACACTGTATCCCTCAATTTTTTGATAGGTACGTACTGATTAGCATGATATAGTAAACTCTCTTTTTCATACACATTAGATGAACAGGGAACCTTGTTTTGGGCTACCCGTATTTTATCAAGGAACTCTTGGGAAGTGCACACAGCCACGGTTTTTCGTGGGGTAGAATGCTTCCGACCTGTTCTAGCGCAACATCAGAGGGGAAACCCATCCTAGACAAGGTGTCTACCTTTTGTTGTGTAGTACCGGGCCTATAGGTGATTACGAAGTCAAACTCGTTAAAGAATAAAAACCAGCGTAATTGACGAGGTGTCAGGGCCTTGGTCGCTTGAAAAAACTGTAAATTACGGTGATCTGTGTAAATAGTTACGGTGTGGACAGCTCCTTTTAGGTGGTGACACCATTCCTGGAAGGCAAGCTTGATGGCCAGAAGTTCCCGCTTCGCCACTGTGTAATTTTGTTCTGCAGGTAGCAATTTCTTTGAGAAGCAAGTTACTGGATAGAAATGCCCAGACTCAGGATCTCTTAGGGACAAGACACCACCCACTGCCATTTGGGAAGCGTCTGCTTCCACGAAAAATGGCTGAGCCGGGTCGGGATGATGGAGAATGGGTGGTCCAGTGAATGTGTTTTTAAGATGTTGGAAGGCTTTCTCAGCTTCTGCATTCCAGAGGAACGTAACCCCCTGTAGCCGGGTTTCCACGACCACGCCTACTTCGACCGCGGCCTGGCGCCTTGGCCGCGTCACTATGGATCACCTCGCGTGTCCCCAGGTTTCCATGGAAACGCCGGCTGACGCAGACGGGGTAAATTTCCGGAGCCCGGGGAGAAAAGAGAGGATGGACTCTGGTGACGAGAGGAAGGAGGAGTTCTCCTTGAAGACGCCGACAGGGAGAGACGCGAGAGGGATGCCGAAAACAGAGAGCGAAGATCCACAAGTCCTGGGAACCCGTGAAGAAGGGGGAAATCAGACCCCCAAGACGAGCGCTTGCCGCCACGATCCTGGTGGGTCGTGGCTGGATGAGGTATGGTCATTGTTGCAAGGACAGGGCAGAACGATACCATCACTAACTAAAGGGGAAGGAGGAGAAGGAAGGGAGGGAAGTGCAGAGGAGAGCAGAGGAGAGCATGTGTAATAGAACCCGGAGGGAAGAAAAGGAAGACATTAAACACTAATCTCTACGGGGTCAGCACTAGCGAGGTGTTGAGAGTCACTAGTTTGATTTTGTCCTGATATAAGCTCACTACCGGCCTTCCTTTAGTCACTTACCCTATTCCTCCACACTTCCCCTGCATGAGTACACATAATCAACCCCAAAATACCCCAAAAGACTTACCTTCGTTTCCTGTTATGTTTATCTTTCCTGTTTCACCTAGGAGATACAAGTGCCGCCACCCCTGGAAGACATAGAAGAAGAGCGACAGGGACAAGACAAGACAGAGAAGAGAAGAGAAAAGTACCCGAGCAACCAACACCACTCAGTACCAGTTATTATTACCACCTTTAATACAATAAAACCCTTGTATATACACTACGTACTTCTCCGACTCCTCAGTACCGCCTATCCCCACCACAGTGGTGTCAGAGGTGGGATTTAACATAACAGGCGGTACCACGAACAAGATAGGATGGGGGAAAAACCCACGCTGGAAGATATGGTCAAACAGTTGGCAGAAGGACAATGACACCTCCAATTGGTATGGGAGGCGCAGCAACGGGAAGCAAAGGAAGACCGGGAGGCTCTTCAAAACGCCTTGAAGAGTCAAGCCACCATTATGGCGAACAATCAGTTGGTCCATGAGACCGCACTTCAGAAATTAACCGACACTATCGCTGGAAGTAAGGTACACCCTAATGTCCCAAGCTCAGTCCTACAAAAATTTCAAGAAGGAGAGGACCCTGATTCCTTCTTCACCAATTTTGAACTGTGGCCTCCTCAGCCCAATGGCCGGAAGAACGCTGGGGACAATATGTTGCGCCACTCCTGACGGGGATCCTTCAGACTGCATACCAGGCCTCAAATCCAGGGGGTACCACTCCTTACAAAGATATTAAGGCCCGTATTTATACTCCGTTTGCGCCGAATTAGCGTCGTTTTTTTCGACGCAAATTCGGCGCAAAACTAACGCCATATTTATACTTTGGCGTTAGACGCGTCTAGCGCCAAAGTATTGGCAAAGAGCGTCATTTTTTAGCGTGAACGCCTTCCTTGCGTTAATGAGATGCAAGGAAGGCGTTCCCGTCTGAAAAAATTACGGCGACGCAAATGCGTCGTATTTATACTCCCGGGCAAAAATCACGCCCGGGAGGTGGCGGGTCAAAAAACCCCGCATTTGCGCCACATTTTAACGCCTGGGTCAGGGTAGGCGTTAAGGGGCCTGTGGGCTCAAAATGAGCCCACAGGTGCCCTCCCCTGCCCCCAGGGACCCCCCCTGCCACCCCTGCCCACCCCAGGAGGACACCCGAGGATGGAGGGACCCACCCCAGGGACATTCAGGTAAGTTCACGTAAGTATAATTTTTGTTATTTTTCATTTTTTTTTGGGTGGCATAGGGGGGCCTTATTTGTGCGCCCCTACATGCCACTATGCCCAATGACCATGCCCAGGGGACATAAGTCCCCTGGGCATGGCCATTGGGCAAGGGGGCATGACTCCTGTCTTTACTAAGACAGGAGTCATTTAAATGGCGTCTGGGCGTCGAAAAAATGGCGCTAATCGGGTTAAGACGATTTTTTAGCATCAACCCGACTTGCGCCATTTTAAGACGCCCTAGCGCCATTTTCCCCCTACGCCGGCGCTGCCTGGTCTACGTGGTTTTTTTCCACGCACACCAGGCAGCGCCGGTCTGATTGCGCCGTCTAACGCCATTCCATAAATACGGCGCCCGCATGGCGCTTCAGAATGGCGTTAGACGGCGCAAATTTTTTTGACGCTAAACTGCGTTAGCGCAGTTTAGCGTCAAAAAGTATAAATATGGGCCTAAGGGTAGTATTTTGGAGAGAGTGGGACACGATACCGAATACTATAGGATGAAATTCCGAAAGGTGAAATGGGGACAGAGTGAGGACCCTCGCACCTTCTATTTCAGAGTAAAAGACCTGGGTCTCAAATGGCTGGGGCCCTTAGGGACCGACCGAGAGGATATTATCAAAGCAGTTATCCTTGAACAATACCTGGATTCGCTCCCCGGCAGTACTAGGAAATGGATTCAACAACACCCCAAGATAGACACAGAACTGGCGGTAGACCTAGCCTGTGCATATCACAGATCCGTAGATGTCAAGACTTTAGGTAACTGGATTAATATAAAACCTCCTGTGGGGCCTTTCAAATATCCTCCTCGTCGAATAGTGGAAGAGCCAGGGCCATCCAGACCCAGAGAACCAAACCCCATGCAACAGCCCCAATGTTTTAGCTGTGAGGAGTGGGGACATATAGCGAGAGTATGTCCGAGAAAAGGAGACCGGGGTGAACCGATGGAAATAGGGGTCACCCGGGGTAGAATACTATGCACAGGAAGGAGACATCATCAGTTCAAGCTAACCCTCAAAATAAACGGAACCGCAGTAGAAGCTCTGATTGATTCAGGCTGTAGCCAGTCGGTAATCCGTAGTGACCTCGTAAACCACAGGGAACCAAACCCGAGTCAATGGGTTACTATTTGTTGCATTGATGGCGATAAGATGAATTATCCATTAACCTTGATCAGGTTAGAATGGGGGGACTTCCACGACTTCCTTCCTGTGGGGATTATGGACAGATTAGTTGAGGACTGTGTCATTGGTACAGATTATATCCACTTCAATGATCTTCTAGAAAAAGCCAAAAATCAGGGGCCCTCTTCTCATTGGTGGTCGGAAGCACCCTTTTCCAACAGTCACATTGAGAGCTCCCCGGTTCGCACAAAATTGTCTAGGAGGGAGAGAAGACAGGAAAAATACAAGTACCAGATCTCGAGACCCGAATCGTTGCCAGAAAAGTTAATAGCCAGTAATGACAATGCCACCATCTCCTTCAGAGCTAGCCAACGCGAGGACCCTACCCTATCTCACGCCTGGAAAACCGCTAAAACGGAGCCCGCAGAAGAGGTGGGTCCTTATTTTCTAGTCCATAAGATCCTGTTATATAGAATTACTTCCTCCGCCCAAGGAGAAAAGAGACAACTAGTGGTACCAGAACCTTATCGGCAGCAAGTTCTTTTTTTAGCCCATAATCAACCGGGGGGGGGGCATTACGGTCGAAACAAAACGGAGGAATACTTATTAAGGAAATTTTATTGGCCAGAGGTGTATGCTCACATCAGAAAGTATTGCACACAATGCCCAAGGTGCCAACTAATAGAACCAGGAGCCCTAAGGAAGGCCCCTTTACAACCCTTACCCATCATCGAGATCCCCTTCAGCCGTGTGGGAATGGATCTGGTAGGACCCTTATTACCATCCTCCAAGGGCCACACCTACATACTGGTCTTGGTAGATTATGCTACCAGATACCCTGAGGCGATCGCCTTATCCAGCATGACCACTAAAGTAGTGGCACAGGCCATGATAAACTTCTTGTCCAGAGTAGGATTTCCCCAGGAGATCTTAACAGACCAAGGTACTCCATTCATGTCCTCCCTCATGAAACAAATATGCAAGATGCTAGGGATCACCCAGATAAAAACCTCTGTATACCATCCTCAAACTGATGGGCTCGTGGAGCGCTATAACCACACAATCAAAAATCTGTTGAGGAAAACAGTAGAAGACTCCGGAAGGGACTAGGACCAGAAACTTCCTCTGGTTCTCTATGCCATTCGAACTCATGAACAAGCCTCCACCGGTCACAGTCCTTTCGAGTTAGTCTTCAGTAGACAACCCCGTAATTTGCTTGATATGGCAGTAGAAAGGTGGGAAGAAGAGGGGGAGGAAGAAAAACCCCTGTTAGACTATGTCAACAATTTAAAAAATCACTTACATACGGTCTGGGAGGATGTGCGGAAACACCTTGAAAAAGCACAGACAAAACAAAAGGCGTACTACGATCAGGGGTCTAGGTTGAGATCCTTTGATCCTAATGATCAAGTCTTGATGATGCGACTTACTTCAGATAATAAATTATTAGCTAAATGACAAGGACCCTACCAAGTAATAAAAGCCGTCTCCCCTGTCACATATCTTATTGAACTTAATCAACAACCAAAAAGGACACAAATATACCATGTCAATTTATTAAAGAAATGGGAAACACCGGAAGACGGCCACATTGTTTCTGCTTCCGGCTTCTTAATTACTCCAACTCCGGGTCTAGAGATGAACCTGTACCCCCACGAGACTGAAGACCTGTGGGAAAAACAAGTTGTAAATGAGTCCCTCACGGAATCCGCGAAAAAACAACTACATACCCTGTTACAGCGACATTCCCTATTGTTTTCGGGAAAACCAGGGAAAACCACCCTTATACAACATTATATCAGAACCCCAGAAGGTAAAACAGTCCGCCAACGACCATATAGAATTCCCGAAGCTCGTAGACACCTTATTGAATCAGAAGTAGAGAAAATGCTAGCCTTAAAGGTTATCGAACCGTCCACAAGCCTGTGGTGCTCACTGGTGGTTTTGGTTCCTAAACCTGATGGGTCGGTTCGGTTCTGTATCGACTTCCGAAAATTAAATGACCTGTCCCTCTTTGACACATATCCTATTCCTCGAGTAGATGAGGTGTTAGAGAAATTAGGAAGGGCCCGATATATGTCGACTTTAGATTTAACGAAGGGGTACTGGCAAATCCCCCTTGCCGCAACCGACAAGGAGAAGACAGCCTTTGCCACCCAGTCCGGCCTGTATCAGTTTACTGTCCTACCCTTCGGTCTCCACGGGGCGCCCGCTACCTTCCAGCGCCTAATGGGTCGGCTCTTAAAACCGTTCCAAGCATATGCAGCAGCCTACCTAGATGATATTGTGATTTTTAGTGACTCATGGTCTGAGCATCTCCACCATTTAGAGACTGTGGGGGTCATTCTGACCCCCGCGGGCGGCGGTCGCCGCCCGCCTGGAGGGAGCCGCCATATGGCCGCTCCGCGGTCGAAAGACTGCGGAGGCCATTCTGGCTTTCCTGCTGGGCTGGCGGGCGACCGCCAGAAGGCCGCCCGCCAGCCCAGCGGGAAACCCCTCCCCACGAGGAAGCCGGCTCCGAATGGAGCCGGGGGAGTGGGTATGTGCGATGGGTGCAGTGGCACCCGTCGCGTATTTCAGTGTCTGCAAAGCAGACACTGAAATACAAAGTGGGGCCCTCTTACGGGGGCCCCTGCAGTGCCCATGCCATTGACATGGGCACTGCAGGGGCCCCCAGGGGCCCCACAACACCCCATACCGACATCCTGTTCCTGGCGGGCGACCCGCCAGGAACAGGATGGCGGTATGGGGTGTCAGAATCCCCATGGCGGCGCAGCAAGCTGCACCGCCATGGAGGATTCTGCAGGACAGCGGAAAACCGGCGGAAGACCGCCGGTTTTCCTGTTCTGACCGCGGCTGAACCGCCGCGGTCAGAATGTCCTGAGGAACACCGCCAGCCTGTTGGCGGTGCCGCCGGGGTCGGAATGACCCCCTGTGTTCCATGCCCTACGGGAAGGGGGACTTACAGCCAATCCAAAGAAATGTGATTTAGGGAATACCCAAATCGCCTATCTCGGCTACCTTTTTGCTAACGGGAAACTGCAGCCGCAAAAAGATAAAGTGGAAGCCATATTGACGGTACCAGTACCTAAAACAAAGAAGGAACTACGATCCTTCTTAGGTTTGGTGGGGTATTACCGGAGGTTCATCCCCCAGTATTCTACAATTGCCTCCTCTCTCACCGACCTCTTACGGAAACAGTACGCCTCTAAGCTGCCCTTCTTCAACGACTCCCAGTTACGCAGCTTTGAGCTCTTGAAACGGGCCCTCACAACCAAACCTGTCCTTGCTTGTCCCGACTTTTTTAGGTCCTTCCATTTGTATACGGACGCCTCCAACGTTGGTTTAGGTGCGGTTCTCACTCAGCCCGACGTTGATCAGCATGAACATCCCATTGTCTTTATAAGTAGAAAGCTACTTCCTAGGGAATGTCACTACCCTGCTATCGAGAAAGAATGCCTGGCTATTAAATCAGCCATTGATAATTTGCGGTATTATCTCCTGGGTCGTCCCTTCATCCTTTATACTGATCATGCCCCGTTGACCTGGCTAGCCTCCCATAAGGACACGAATTCCAGGGTGTTACGATGGTTTCTGGAGCTCCAACCCTTTACCTTTCAGGTCTGCCACATTCCTGGCTCCCAACAAGGCCCAGCGGACTTCCTTTCCCGGTTCCCCGACTTTTCGGTCCTCTACCAGTCCTGATCATGGGATGCGGAGTGTAGCCGGGTCTCCACGACCACGCCTACTTCGGCCGCGGCCTGGCGCCTCGGCCGCGTCACTATGGATCACCATCACCTTCCATGGAAACACCGGCTGACGCAGACAGGGTGAATTTCCGGAGCCCGGGGAGAAAAGAGAGGACGGACTCGGGTGACGAGAGGAAGGAGGAGTTCTCCTTGAAGACGCCGACAGGGAGAGACGCGAGAGGGACGCCGAAAACGGAGAGTGAAGATCTACAAGTCCTGGGAACCCGTGAAGAGGGGGAAATCAGACCCCCAAGACGAGCGCTTGCCGTCACGATCCTGGAGGGTCCTGGCTGGATAAGGTACGGTCCTTGTTGCAAGGACAGGGCAGAACGACACCATCACTAACTAAAGGGGGAGGAGGAGGAGGAAGGGAGGGAAGTGCAGAGGAGAGCATGTGTAATAGAACCCGGAGGGAAGAAAAGGAAGACATTAAACACTAATCTCTATGGGGTCAGCACTAGCGAGGTGTTGAGAGTCACTAGTTTGATTTTGTCCTGATATAAGCTCACTACCGGCCTTCCTTTAATCACTTACCCTATTCCTCCACACTTCCCCTGCATGAGTACACATAATCAACCCCAAAATACCCCAAAAGACTTACCTTCGTTTCCTGTTATGTTTATCTTTCCTGTTTCACCTGGGAGATACAAGTGCTACCACCACCGGAAGACATAGAAGAAGAGCAACAGGGACAAGACAAGACAGAGAAGAGAAGAGAAAAGTACCCGAGCAACCAACACCACTCAGTACCAGTTATTATTACCACCTTTAATACAATAAAACCCTTGTATATACACTACGTATGTCTCCGACTCCTCAGTACCGCCTATCCCCACCACACCCCCTTTTGTAGGAGATGAGTTATGGGACACACCACGGTAGAAAAGTGGGGTATAAATCTCCGATAAAAGTTTGCGAAGCCCAAAAACTGTTACACTTTCTTGATGGATCTTGGGGCTACCCAATCCAGGATGGCATATACCAGAATTCTATGGTTGTGGCATGGAAAACATACTTTTCCAGCTTGGCGAAGAGATGATGCTCACAAAGCCGTTATAAAACTGCTCTTACATGCCCTATATGTTCCTCAGTCAAAGACCAATAAATCAAAATGTCGTCTATGTATACCACTACACAGATATCCAGAAACTCCTGCAGCACCTCATTGATGAAAAATTGAAACACTACAGGAGCGTTACAACAACTCGAAGGGTATCACTGTGTACAAGAAGAGTCCGAATTTAGTTCGGAAAGTCATCTTCCACTCATCCCCCTTCATCACTCGGATCAAGTGGTAGGCGCCCGAAGGGCGAGTTTAGTATAAATAGTCGACTGATGTACCTGATCTAAAAGCACCGGGATCAACGGAAGTGGATACCGATTTTTATGGTCACTTTGTTTACTGCACGATAATCTATACAGGCACGCAGCTTGCGATTCTTCTTGGACACGAAGAACAAAGACAACGATACTGGTGACGTTGAATGACAAATGAAACCCTTAGCCAATAGATCATCCAGGTAGTCTTGCAGGTATGGATTCTCAGGCTCAGAAAGAGCATACACCCTACTACATGGTAGCGTTATCCCTGGAAGCAAGTCTATACAACAATCATGTGACCTGCGTGGTGGCAGCCAGGTGGCCTTCTGTTCATTAAAGACATCATGGAATTCTTTATATGGTGCAGGAATGGCCAGTGTGCCGTCCGGCTTGATAGCCGTTCTATATGTGGACCCACAATGCAAGGGTGTCACTAGTAATGGTTTGTCTTGGTAATAGGAGTGCCAGCAATGTTTAGAGTCTAATGTCACTGTCATTGGCGCCCAGTCAATTTTGGGATTGTGTAACTGAAGCCAGGGTATCCCCAAAATGGCTCCAAATAAAGGGGTATCTATGAGGTCAAAGTGAATTTGTTCTGTATGGTTGTTTGCACAAAGCATGGACAAGGATGTTGTTTGATAAACGATAAGCCCAGAGGACAATTCGGAGCCATCACAGCTCTGACTGGTTCAGGGATGTCTTTTCTGACAGTCATAATATTTAGGGTTTTAGCCAAACCCAAGTCTAAAAAGTTTCCAGTAGCCCCAGAGTCAAGCAATATGGGAATGACCTTACGAACCTGAGGGGACGACACTAACGTCACAATAAGAGTTAGATGTCGAGGTACTGGACTGGTGGTATTAGCCAGAAGATGTGAGACCATATTGAAAGAAGCACTCAATAAAATGGTCTCAGAGGTTATGGAGCCAGTTAGTTTTCCACCTGGTCAGGAAGAGAGAATTCAGGCCCTGTTACCGCTCCTATGGCTTTCTTTGGAGTAGTAGGCTTGTTGGGACATTCCCAAGCAAAATGCCCTGCCTTACCGCAGTATAAACACAGTTAAAAAAAATATCCATGTTCTTTCTCTTCCTTAGATAGTGGGCCCCGCACTCTGCCAATTTGCATGGGCTCAGGTGTATAACAAGTGGGAATGGTGGACTCCTTTTTCTCAGTTTTGAGCACCACTAAGAGTGTGTCACCCCAGAATTTTTCTCCCTTATGTTCAGGTCAATGAACTCGGAACACTTCATAGGAGGTTCCACAATTTGGCTTGAACATCCTTAAGATCGTCCCAAAGGCCACGACAGAAGAGGGAGGTCCTCTTCTCCTTCGGCTACTCAGTCTCTGCCACCAACCGATTGAAAGAGGTGATATAGGACAGTAGATCCTTGTTTCCCTTGGCGCAAATTCAGCAACTCATTGTCACTGGCTTGCACGAAGAGGTGTTTGGCGAACAGTTTCCGCAAGGCTTCCTTGAACCGATTGAAATCATACAGTATAGGGTCATTGCGCTCCACCAGCGGAATAGACCAATTAGCTGCATTACCTTCAAAATAGATAATAAAAGCTTCCTTTGTAGCATTGTTGGGGAATGCAGCTGCCCTGGCACTGGTTAAGAAAAATGTTGAGCTTGGCACTATATCCAAAAAACCTTTCTGGAAGAGCTAAGGGCACAGGGGTTGGTGTTGTGACCATTACCTGCATGGGTTGTGTGGTGGAAGTCGTTGGGCCTGAATCGGGTCTAGGAACATGATTAGACAGGTCAAGCCGATGGGCCTGTAGTACTGGAGCTCTTTGTTTTAGTTTGACTCCTCCCCAGGGGGTGTCATGTGGTTTATACCGCTGTAGTTCAGTGTGCAACTCCAGGTTCTCTTGCTTTAAGGAAAGAACTTCCTTCTGTAATCCTGCTAGGGCCCTAGTCAAATCTAATAAAGATAGAGCATCCTGATCAGCTTGGAAAGCCTGTGCTAAACCTTTGAAAGTACCCATTGAGGAATACATCGCCCAGGCAGCTCAGTATGTTGTGGTTTGGCTTTATGTCGAGACGGGGCCACTCACCTGAAAAGCAGGATGTCTGCAGGGATGATGGTATGCCCCCTGACCTCCTGGAACACCTCTTTGCACTTCCTGGTGGACACAGAAACCTCAGCAGGTGTCTCAAAAAGAAAGGGGGAGTGGAAGAGAAAGAGACAACACACTGCTACGTCTTGCCGGTCCTGCCAGGCACCCTGTATCTTTGGGGGGGCAGGTCGGTGTTGACAGAGTGATAGTAGAGTTAGTGCACTCAACTTCCTTGAAACTGAGGGGGTCATTCTGACCTCGGCGGTAAAAGGCCCTTACCGCCGGTCAGAAGTCCGCCATTCTACCGCCGCGGCCGCGGTAAACCGCCACGGTCATTCTGACCACCAACTGTGAAACCGCCAAAAATCCGACATCCAAGGAAGGCCGCCTCATCCGCGGGCAGCGGAAAACTGGAGATGACCAAACCTCCACCGTCACGCCAACACAAACACGCCCATGCCATTCTGACCCACAAATCCACGCGGCGGTCTTTCAACCGCGGTATTCCATTGGCGGTACACACCGCTGCGCTCAAAATACACACACAGCTCCAAAACACAGCCACATTGGACATTTTGAAATACGCACACGTGAGACACATACAAACAACACACCCACACATCCAATCAACTATAAAACACACACCCACATCACTCACAAACCCCCACTAGTTGGAAATCGGAGCGAAGGCGAGAGCGAGAGAGATAGAGATAGAGAGAGCGAGCACAGCAATAGAAAACCCCAACACACACAGGAACCCAACTTCATCACCCACACCACATCTACGCACACATCACCACATATCACCACGCACATCACCACAAACACCACCCCACACCTCATCCACACCACCCCATGGCACCCCAAAGACACCCAAGGTTTTCGGACCAAGAACTCCGGGTCATGGTGGAGGAAATCATGAGGGTTGAGCCCCAGCTCTTCGGCACACAGGTGCAGCACACCACCATAGCAAGGAAGGCTGAGCTATGGCAAAGGATCGTAGACAGGGTCAACGCTGTGGGACAGCATCCCAGAAATCGGGAAGATATCAGAAAGCGATGGAACGACCTACGGGGGAAGGTGCGCTCGATAATCTCCAGGCACAACATCGCTGTGCAGAAGACTGGCGGCGGACCCCCACCCACTCCACCCCAATTCACAGCATGGGAGCAAGAGGTGGTAAACATCCTGCATCCTGATGGCCTCGCTGGAGTACACGGAGGAATGGACTCTGGTAAGTCGAATCTCAACTACTTCACCCCCCCCAACCACCAGCATGCCAACCCCCCCCTCACCCCCAATCTCAACCCCCCAGCACACAACCTCCCTGCCAATGTCTCACCAGCACAACCCACCCTAAACAACACCAACCCCTGAATGCCAACACAAACCATAGACAGCCACCACCAAAGCATGACCATTGCACATACCCATACACCCCCCCCCCCAAACCCTCACAACACCTCCCACAAGGGAATGCCAGCACTGGGGGACAAGGGCACTCAAAATGCATGCCATGGCACACACAGAAAAAATAACCATACTCCTTTACCCCTGCAGGGCCCGAATGCCAACACACCGCCACGGAGGGTCCAGATTTGTCCATCCCACCCCCAGAACAGGCCCCCATCGAGGACATCAACTCTGTCGACCTAGAACCTGACGACCAGCCCGGACCATCGGGGACCTCTGGACAGTCGGTTCCCCACACACAGACACAGGCCACAGCAGACCCAAACCCCTCTGGGAACACCAGCACAGCTCCCACCCAGCGGGCCCATGCCTCTGTCTCGCGGACGCGTCAATCTGCAGGTGTGTCCGCCACTACAGGGCACCCAGGCTGACCCAACACCCCAACAACAACAGGGACCTGGGGGCAGTGGTAGTGGGCACACCGTCCAGGGGACAGAGGCCCGGGGAAACAGGGCAACTGGGAGGGCTGCTGTGTGACAGGGGGGGGAGGACAGGCCCAGGGAACCGACTCTCCAAGAGGCCCTCACCATCATCATGGGAGCATATCATCACTCCCAGGAGACGATGGCGACGGTACTGGCCAGGTTCACCGAGATCCAGGCACAGTAGGAGGAACGGTACATGGGGTTCAGCAATGAACTCAGGAACATCGCTACCGCTATGGGGACCATAGTCCAGGCCCTTAACCGGATAGAAACCACATTGCGGGACCATGTGGCACAGAAAAGGGCCCCTGTCACTAGCCAGGAACAGCCTACCACCTCCGCCGGCGCTAGTGGTCAGGAGGCCCCCACAGAACGACGGGCCACCAGAACCCCACCTCCTGCTGAAGAACAACCACCCCGCAAGAGGAACCTGAGATCTCAAAGGAAGACAGAGTAGGATGCCAAGCCCCCCGCCAGCCTAATATCCCCCGGATGTCATTCCACTGTCCCACAGTGTCACCCTGTCCAACCTTGAACTGCCCCTGCTCCATCCTTCCACAGGCATATGGACAATGCACCTGTGCGACCGAGAACTGGACTCTGCCATGGACATAACTCCACCCTCACCCATCACCGTTTTAATATCATGTACCAATATATAGCACTAAAAATAAATCACTCATAGCACAGAAATCATTCGGGAGTCAGCCTGTATTATTTACAAATGTATAACACATTACTTATCAATAATGTTCTGTTATTTATGTGTGGACAACATACCGATGTCAATAAGCATTAGTCCATGGGCTAACCAAGCAGAAGTCACGCAGTGGGTCATACAGCACTGAAAAGGGAAGGGAAAATCAAACATCAGTTTAAAAGAACTGGGGGGAAATACACAAAGTAAAGATGCAGGGGGCTTTCAGTAAATGTTAAATGGCGTGGGTGATTCCTACCTGTGTGCTATTGAAAATACTGTTGGATAACTCTGTCCCTGTTGTCTGGGTCGTCCTCTTCGTCTTCCTCCTCTTCACTCTCCGCAGGCTCCACAGCTGCTTCAACACCACCATCTGGACCATTCTCCTGCAGGAAGGGCACCTGACGTCGCAATGCCAGATTGTGAAGCATACAGCAGGCCACGATGATCTGGCACACCTTCTTTGGTGAGTACATCAGGGATCCCCCTGTCATATGCAGGCACCTAAACCTGGCCTTCAGGAGGCCAAAGGTTCTTTCAATGATCCTCCTAGTTCACCCATGGGCCTCATTGTACCGTTCCTCTGCCCTGGTCCGGGGATTCCTCACTGGGGTCAATAGCCAAGGCAGGTTGGGGTAACCAGAGTCACCAATTAGCCACACACGTTGTCTCTGTAGCTGTTCCATCACATAAGGGATGCTGCTATTTCGCATCACATACGCGTCATGCACTGACCCAGGGAACATGGCATTCACATGGGAGATGTACTGGTCAGCCAAACAGACCACCTGGACGTTCATCGAATGGTAACTTTTCCTGTTTCTGTACACCTGCTCATCGTCTTTTGGGGGTACTAAAGCCACATGGGTCCCATCAATGGCACCAATTATGTTGGGGATATGTCCAAGGGCATAAAAATCACCCTTCACAGTGGCCAAGTCAACCTCCTCAGGGAATACAATGTAGCGCCGCATGTGTTTCGTCAGGGCAGACAACACTCTAGACAAGATTTTTGAAAACATAGGCTGAGACATTCCAGATGACATGGCCACTGTTGTCTGGAAGGAGCCACTTGCCAAAAAATGGAGGACTGACAGAACCTGCACTAGAGGGGGAATTCCTGTGGGTTGGCGGATGGGGGACATCAGGGCTGGCTCCAGCTGGGCACACAGTTCATGTATAGTGGCTCGGTCAAGTCGGTATCGTAGTATGATGTGGTGTTCTTCCATTGTCGACAGGTCCACCAGCGGTTGGTACACGCGAGGATTCATCCTACTCCTCGCAAGTCCCAGCGGACGGTGCCTAGGAAGGACAACATGGCGCACAGAGTCAAGCAAATCACAGGTACGTTCACCACTGCATGCATAGCACACGATTATCTATGTTTTGAAAGGCGTGTATGTGTGGCAATGCAAGGCCTAGGCCTGTGTGACGCAGTACAAATTATGCCATGTGGGCCCTTGAAATGGCGGCTGCCTGACCTGTGAAGTGGGACAATGGGATGTGAGGTCGAAGACCGCTATACGAAGCCGCATTGGCTAACATTGAGGCCTATGGGTTTCAGGAGCCAATGACGAGGTGCGCCGGCGGTCGCGGTACGCACCGCCGCAGTACTCACCGCCGCGGGCGTGACCGCCATTTTCTATCTGCTTAATCACTCGAGACCTGATCATCCACAGGAGAGGACCTATACTGCAAGTGCTGCTGTGACCTCGGTCTGGAAGTGACAATGGCTGCTGCGACTGGGGAAAGGGCCCCTGCCTTCACGTCTGAGGAGTTGGAGAAACTTGTGGATGGGGTCCTCCCCCAGTATGCGTTACTCTACGGTCCTCCAGACCAACAGGTAAGTACACTGGGTGCACATTGAATGGGCTATGCCTGTGTGGAGTGGGGTGGATGTAAGTTGGTGGGGTGCGAATGAGGAGTGCAACGCACGACAGATGAGAGCATGTGCCATATGGCAAGGTTGGGGAGGGGGGCCAATCGCATCTAACATGCAGAAAAATGATGATTTTTCCTTCCCACCCTGTACATGTCAAATAGGTCAGCGCCCATCAGAAAGTGGACATTTGGCGTGCCATCGCCAAGGAAGTCCGGGCCCTGGGGATCCACGTCAGAAGGGGCACCCACTGCCGCAAGAGGTGGGAGGACATCCGCTGCGGGACCAGGAAGACCGCCGAGTCACTGCTGGGGATGGCCTCCCAACCTAGGAGGGGTGCCAGTCGTACCCTGACACCCCTGATATCCCGGATCCTGGCGGTGGCCTACCCTGATTTGGATGGGCGCTTGAGGACATCACAGCAGACACAAGGGGGTGAGTATCAGCACATTCTGCTATCTCTCTGCGCAGTGGAGGCGTCTGGGTGGGGGAGGAGGGTTGTGGGTGACATTAGGCCAGGGCGCTTTCTGTAGTGTAGTCCTCTCCTTTAGGCATGGCCCTGTGCTCCCGGCCCCCACCTCTGTAGGGTGACAAGTACAGCTATCGATGGTCCAGCATCACACATGTGCGCCTTTGTCGTCTCTAGACCTGTTGTCCTAGTCAGAAGTACTGAGTAGTGTACCCCGAATGCGCGGCTTAGTGCATGAGGCTCCTGTGTCTGTCCTCTCCGCCAACGGTGTTGACATTGCATGCACTCAACCTGGTCTTCGTTTTTCTCCCCCCACCCTTCTTCTTCATCTTCTTGTGCATGTGTGCATTAGCATCATCAGGCGGAGGAGAATTGGCATCGGAGCACGAGGGAGCTGCAAGTCACAAGGCCCCGGTGGGACCAGGAACAGACACCGAGGGCACCAGTGATCCGGAGGGCGAGGGGAGCACCACAACGGGGACCGGTGGTGACACCAGCGACAGCGACACATCCTCGGATGGGAGCTCCCTCGCGGTGGCGGCAACATCCGGGCCCCCACCTCTACAGGTACAGCCGCCACCCAGCGCACCAACCCTGCCCTCCCAGCAGCCCCTCAGCCTATGCTCCGTGCCCGCTCGCCCAGGAAGGCGGGCGTCTCCTTCGCCCCAGGCACCTCAGCCCCTGCCCCTGTTACCCCTGCTGCCCTCAGTGAGGAGGTCATTGACCTCCTTCAGACCATCATTGTTGGGCAGACTACCCTTTTGAATGCCATCCAGGGGGTAGAAAGGGAGGTGCATCGGAGCAATGCCTACCTGGAGGGCATTCATTCGGGTCAGGCTGCCCATCAACGATCGTTCAATGCTCTGGCCTCAGCACTGACGGCAGCCATTGTCCCTGTTTCCAGCCTCCCTCTTCTGACTGCCTCCAGCCTGTCTCTGTCTCCTGTTCCTCAGCCTATCCCATCCACACCATCAGACCAGCCTGCACACACCTCAACACCCAAGGGCAGCTCATCCAGACACAAGCACCACAGAACCCACAATCATTCACGCAAGCAACACCCAGATGCAGACATTCCAACAGTCACTACCACCTCTGTGTCCCCCTCCTCTTCGTCTCCCTCCTCCCTCCCTGTGACGTCTACACTCACACCTGCATGCACACCACCATCAGCCAGTGCTTCCATCACCAGCACACCTTCCAGTCCAGTCCGCACACGTGCAGTCACCACCCCCACTACCATTTACACGTCCCCTGTGTCCTCTCCCACTGTGTCTGTCACCCCCTCTTCCAAGACACACAAACGCAGGCAGACACCCACCCAACAGCCATCCACCTCACGACAGCCTCCAGCACCTGCACCCAAAGACAGCACACCTGACTCTCCTACAACCACATCCTCTTCCTCCACTTCCATCACCAGTTCTCCTACCTTTTACCTTGGTCCTAAGAAAGTTTTCCTTGCTAATCTTGACCTCTTTCCCTCCACTGACCCACCCCCTCCATCTGCAAAGAGTCCCAAGAGCACCTCAGCCACCACCAGCCCAGCTTCGAGTGTCACTGTGGTGCATGGGTTCTGGCGCCCACCCTTTGCCAGCAGTGACACTTCAATCAGCAGCAAGGGGACAGCCAGCCCCCCACCAGGCAAGAAGACCAGGAAGCTAAAGGGCCGCCATGAGAGGACTGACACGGCTGCCCCCAAGGAGCAAAGTTCGCCTACTTCACCAGCCACAACATCTAGGGGAGGCAAGGGCCTGAGAGCCCCATCTAAGGAGCGAAAGGGCAGCAGGGCGGAAAAGTCAGCCAGCAGGAGCGCGGAGCAGGAGGGGCCCACAAGCCCCATCCCGGGAGTTAGGAAGAACACCAAAGGGCCCAGGACTCCGTCACCGAAGGGTCCAGCAACAGCACGGTCGGAGGGCGACTGAGCAGGGAGTCCAGGCCAGGTCTGGCTCCCTTGACCTACTTGACGAGCACCGCTGAACAGGGCCCCGCCGTGGAGAAGAGCACCGCTGAACAGGGCCCCGCCGTGGAGAAGAGCACCGCTGAACAGGGCCCCGCCGTGGAGAAGAGCACCGCTGAACAGGGCCCCGCCGTGCAGAAGAGCACCGCTGAACAGGGCCCGCCGTGCAGAAGAGCACCGCTGAACAGGGCCCCGCCGTGGAGAAGAGCACCGCTGAAAAGGGCCCCGCGGTGCAGAAGAGCACCGCTGAACAGGGCCCCGCCGTGGAGAAGAGCACCGCTGAACAGGGCCCGGCGGTGCAGAAGAGCACCGCTGAACAGGGCCCCGCCGTGGAGAAGAGCACTGCTGAACAGGGCCCGCCGTGCAGAAGAGCACCGCTTAACAGGGCCCCACCGTCTCAAGCACCGCTCCGCTGGGCCCTTCCTGTCAAGCACCGCTCTGCTGGGCCCTTCCTGTCAAGCACCGCTCCGCTGGGCCCTTCATCTCAAGCACCGCTCCGCTGGCCCCCGCCGTCTCTTGCACCGCTCTGCTGGGCCCTTCCTGTCAAGCACTGCTCATCTGGGCCCCGCCGTCTCAAGCACCGCTCCGCTGGGCCCTTTCTGTCAAGCACAGCTCCGCTGGGCCCCGCCGTCTCAAGCACCGCTCCGCTGGGCCCTTCATCTCAAGCAAAGCTCCGCTGGGCCCTTCCTGTCAAGCACCGCTCCGCTGGGCCCTTCCTGTCAAGCACCGCTCCGCTGGGCCCTTCCTGTCAAGCACCGCTCCGCTGGGCCCCGTCGTCTCAAGCACCGCTCCGCTGGGCCCTTCATCTCAAGCACCGCTCCGCTGGGCCCCGCCGTCTCAAGCACCGCTCCGCTGGGCCCTTCATCTCAAGCACCGCTCCGCTGGGCCCCGCCGTCTCAAGCACCGCTCCGCTGGGCCCTTCATCTCAAGCACCGCTCCACTGGGCCCCACCGTCTCAAGCACCGCTCCGCTGGGCCCTTCATCTCAAGCACCGCTCCGCTGGGCCCTTCCTGTCAAGCACCGCTCCGCTGGGCCCCGCCGTTTCAAGCACCGCTCCGCTGGGCCCTTCCTGTCAAGCACCGCTCCGCTGGGCCCCGCCGTCTCAAGCACCACTGGCACAATGACAGTGCTGGATCTGTCTCGAGCTACTGTTCACGGTTCACTGTGCCCACCATGCCTCCTCCTTGACCGGTGGAGACTGTTATCCACCTGATGGACTGTGGCTTTGCACTCCCCAGGATGGCAGAGTGGGCAAGCCACCCACTGTAGAGACTTGAGAGACTGTGGCTTTGCACTCCCCAGGATGGCCGAGTGGGCAAGCCACCCACTGTAGAGACTTGAGAGACTGTGGCTTTGCACTCCCCAGGATGGCCGAGTGGGCAAGCCACCCACTGTAGAGACTTGAGAGACTGTGGCTTTGCATTCCCCAGGATGGCACAGTGGGCATGGTGGCCCCTTCGTGGATCTGGCGTTGTGGACTCATGTGGCTGTGGTGCCCCCCCCCTTCCCTTCCCCCTGAGGTGCCTGTAGTTTTTTCATCAGATGCCCCTGCAGTGTTCTCTCCAAAGGACTCAGGTCTCCTGTGTGGGCTTTGCCCTTGTGTTGATACACTTTGGCCCACGAACACTTGGAATCTCGTTAGATGTGCAGGACTTATTGCCTCGGTTTATCGTATGCACTGGATATTGAATTGGTATTTTTGAATTGTTATTGCTATTTGACCGTGACTTATCAGTGGTTTTTATTTCCCATAAATTTTGAGTCACAATTTAATTAGATCCTTGCTTTTTTTACGGGGGTTTGGGTGGTTTCACTGTGACTTGTTGCTCTGCATTGGTGTGTACATGGTTTGGGGGGGTGGGTGTATCGCGTATGTGTGTGCACGTAACCTTTCGTCCTCCCCCCTCCCCTGTGTCGTAGGTGCAGTACTCACCGTTGTCGTCTGCGCCGGCGTTCGTACTCGTGGTAGATGAGCAGGTAGACGAGAGCAGGTAGGATGTTTAATTCGGGTTCCATGCTGTCCTCCTTCCACCTGGAGTGCGTAGAGGTGTGCGTTTTCCCGTTCGTAGTCTGTTTCCGCCGTGTTTTTATCGGCAGTGCTCCCGCCCCGGAAAAGGTGGCGGATTGGCCGGTCATAATAGTGTGGGCGGTACATTGTCTGCCGCCTGTCTGTTGGCGGTGACCGCCGCGCTGTTTGTCGGTCCCGCCGTGGCGGTCGGAGTGTTAATGTGGCGGCCTGTGTTGGCGGTTCCCGCCAGGGTCAGAATTCAATTTTTTGGACCGCCGGCCTGTTGGCGGGTTGGCCGCCGCTTTATCACCGACTGCCAGGGTTAGAATCACCCCCTGAATCTCTCTTTCTGATATGGGCACAGGAGCGGTAGAAGAACACCAGGATGCTCCAGCACTTTTCTTGGATAATAATAACTTTTGGCACAATTACTAACACTACATTACCAAAAATCCAAACTGAGTATCATAACAATAAGTACTGCGACACTAGGGCTGGCTTCACAGAGACTCACTGTTGCACACTACAATTAGAACTGTGATTCTACTTATCATGCACAAGAAAGACAAACAAGGGCATTAATCATATCACATATAACTTTCCTGCATGCATAGGGTTAAACTAAAAGAAACAAAACAATCCAAGAAATACAAATGTCCACGCTGGGTTCAAACAGTTAGGGTGGAACAGTTTGGTTTGGATTCACTGTGTGTGTGAAAAACCCCTCAAAAGCAAATTCCTCAAACCTAAAACACAGGCATGAATGACACAATTTAAATCCAAGAGTTATGTTATTAGAGAAAGAAAAGTCACGTAAATGCTCTTTTAAAATTGCACTGCTACTTTTTGTAGTACTTGAGCTCAAGCAGATTTCCTGAAGCACATTTAGGGGGTCATTCTGACCCTGACGGCCGGTGGCCGCCAGGGCCACCGACCACGGAAGCACCGCCAACAGGCTGGCGGTGCTCCCACGAGCATTCTGACCGCGGCGGTTCAGCCGCGGTCAGAAGCGGAAAGTCGGCGGTCTCCCGCCGACTTCCCGCTGCTCAGGGGAATCCTCCATGGGATTCTGACACCCCCTGCCGCCATCCTGTTCCTGGCGGGTCTCCCGCCAGGAACAGAATGGCGGTAGGTGGTGCCGCGGGGCCCCCATAAGAGGGCCCCACTGTGTATTTCAGTGTCTGCAATGCAGACACTGAAATACGCGACGGGTGCAAACTGCACCGTCGCACCCCTGCAACTACACCGGCTCAATTCTGAGCCGGCGTCCTCGTTGCAGGGGCATTTCCTCTGGGCCGGCGGGCGCTCTTTTGGAGAGCGCCCGCCGGCCCAGAGGAAATGTTTGAATGGCCGCCGCGGTCTTTTGACCGCGGTGCGGTCATTTGGCGGCGGTACCTTGGCGGACGGCCTCCACTGTCCGCCAAGGTTAAAATCACCCCCTTAGGCAAGTAACTACAATAATAATGTAGAATGTTCAGAAATGCATTTGTCTCTTCAAGATAAGCACTCTGCCAAAATACGAGGTCTGAAATACACCAGCTGTTCTAGGAAAGCGCGGCGCTCAAAGAACAAACTCCCTGGAGAATACTAGTCACTTAGCTGCAGTCTTTTCTGGAGTCCTGGCGGAATGTCTGGTGTCAGCTGGTACAGGAATGAAGAAAAGAATTTCCTCAAAAATCCTGAAAACGAGGATGACAGCAGGGGCTGGACTGCCAAATCAGATGCTGAGATCAGGAAGCAAAACAAAGCCTAGCAAGGAGGCATGCTTCACTCTGCTATTTATAGCCAATCAGGAAAGCAGTTGAGTTTCCACATGTGGATAAGTCACCACACCCAATTAGAAGCACATGTCTACACCTGCTCATATTAGCAAACAAGCATTGGTAAAACAAGCATTGATCAAATCAATTGTGTGACACAGCACATTATGTTTACTTAGAAACATGAAGGTTTAACCAAGAACAGAGATGTGATTTAACACCAAATCCCTGGGGATGCTGACAGATAACGCAGGAGGCACTTTGGGGATTCCTGACAGATGCTTTCAAGGGTACACAACTCTTAACTTCAATGCTGCGTGTTAAATCTCTTGTCAAGTTGCCTTTGAAAATGTCTTGGTCACCGGTTTCTCAGCATTGACGACTGTATTTAATAATGTTCCAAAAGGTCACTAACCTCAGGAAGGCTGAAACGGGGAGAGAAGATGAAAATTACTCACAAACAGTCTTCTCCTGGGATGCTGTGATTATTAAAGGGTGATGGAAAAGGCTTTGAAAACTCTCCCACTACTGCGAAAAGAATCCGCTCCAGAGTGGGACACTCCAATGAAGCCTCGTTCGGAAAAGAAGACTTCTGGAAGGAATCACGAACTCCAAGCTGCACCGGTAATACCTGCGAGGGAAGGGAAAACTCGAAGTGAAGCACAGGGAACACCTTGGCAGACTGGTGTGCAACAAGAAGAGCTTGGATGCTGGAAACGTGCTGGTGATGAGTCATCAAGCATGTTGTCAGTTTGATGACTCATGTAAAGGGATGTCTCAATAAACCTTTCAGCACACAATTCACAAACGGGACAACATTTGCTTTTATAAATATATAAAAAAAGCAATGTATTATTTGGTCTCCAGACTGGAGATTGTTTTCCGTACTAGTTACAGGGAAGTGCTGTAAACACATTAATGACATGTGTCACCTTTTCCATACACAATGATTTATTTTTTGATGATGAAGCAAGAAGTGTGCGAGTGTGAGTCCTAACACTGCCTGTGATTGGACAATCCCTACCCCCCTGCTTTCCACCCCAGGAGCAAGGAGAAATATGGCAGAGCTGCACCCACCCCTCAGATCCCTGCTAGAAGAAGATACCGGAGAAGAAGGACTGCCCTGCTGGACCACTGGACTGCACCTGGGCTCTGCACTCACAAGGACTTCACCAGCTGCACACTTTGGGCTTCAACAAGAAAAGGGCTTTGCCTTGCTTCTGCAACTCCAGGAGTGGACTCCCTATAAGCTACAGGTACAAAGGAGCTACCCAGAGCCCCCTGCATCAAGTCCTCCAAGAAAAGCAAAGCTGACCAGTGTCCAGTGGCTACTTGAGGATTCTGACCAGATGCATTCTGGGAATTGTAGTCCCAACTCCCAAGGAGCAACTCAGAGCTTCTGGAACCTTGAATCAAGTTGTGGACACCTCAAGAACCAAAGAGGACCAGTGAAAGAAGAACCAGAAGTTTGGAGATGTCTGAAGCAACTTCATAAGTTGAAGAGGTACATTGTGGGACTTGTAGTCCCAGACCCCAAGAAGCAAACCAGAGCCTCTGAACACTTTGCTGGGGGTGTGGACCACTTTCCTGAATCAGGAAACACTTCTGAAAGTAAATGTAACAGTGTTACCTTATTGGTGACCTGAACTCTGGACTTTGTCCCTGTCCAGTGTTACATTTTTTACCATTTGAGCACTAGTTACTTCTATGTGCTAGATAACATTCATTCTTTAAAAATTCATATCTCCGGTTCCACTTATCCATTTTTATTCATTTTGGTGTCATTTTAAGGATAAACAATATGATCTATTTTTATAAACTGGTGTTATTGTGTTTTGTGTTTTACTTATTTACTGTTTTGTGATTTTTAAATGCTTTACACATTTGTCTTCTAAGTTGAGCCTTGTCGCTCATTGCCCAGCAACCCAGGGTTTAGCTGGGTTTCATTTTTTGAGACCTAACTGCACCTAAGTGGGGGTTACTGGCCTATTGCTAGGTGAAAGTACTTACTTGCCCTTACCAATGATCCACTTTCCAACATTACCAATCAATTACCTCCAATGGACAGTAACACAGAAGAGCCTGGATTGACACAGTAAGGCTGGAACCCATAAACACAAGTCAGATTGCAATCCAGAAGGTATACAGATTCAAGACAAGCCCCACACAAACATATTTTCATCAATGAAGGTACCTTGGAGCTTAGACAGGAAGCCATTACATTATCGCCTGAAAAAATGCTAGCAGGTTTCTAATTCTTTGCAACAGGTACAACACAACAGATAGTGAAATTGGTGCATGACATTTCTCAGTGAACTTTCAGCAAAATACTCTACTAAGTGATTGATGCTCTTCAGAGAGTGAGCGGGCAGCATATAGAGTCCCACTTGGACACTCATTGCTAATGCCAACAAAGGAAACATTTAGGCTACAGCTGAATTTCCAGAAATCCTAGGTTCAATTGACTTCACCTATGTACACCTGGTGGCCTCATATAGGCATGAACAAGAATTCTGCAAATTTAAAAGGAAGCAGACCAATAACTTGAAAATGTGTGTGATGTGGCCCTTTGTACAGTGAACTTCTGTACAAAGTGCACTGGATCAAACAATAATCTCATGATCCTGCAGAGAAGGAACATTAGCCATTCGGTGTTTAAACATCATCCTCAATGTACTGGGCAAACAAATTGACCATTCATCATCAAGCTTACAATGCATTGGTTGTTATAATTCAATTGCAATATGTTATGATCACAAATTCCTGTGCCCAAGCATGTACCTTATGTTCTGCAACCCATTGGTTATAAATCATGTAGCCGCTCCTCAATCTCACACACCTTAGATTAAGTTTTTGTGCTAAGTGTGGTATCACTGCTGTTTATACCAACCCTTTAAATTACCTTTAAGTTTGCAATGTTCCATGTGCTTGTAATTATCCCTAGGTTTGACTAAAAGGCCTCATGGTTTCGTTCCACATTTGTACAAGTGTTTCTTCAATTATGACCTTTTTTTCAGTTATTGCAATTATTCACATGCTTGATAATTAGTAATGCGCCTGCAAACAGGGACTTTCCAGGTAGGGACTTTCCAGGGTGACTGCAGACAGGGACTCTCCAATCAGGTACTTTCCAGAGTGACTTATGTGCCACCAATAAGGGACTTTCCAGTCAGGGACTTTCCAGAGTGATATACACGCCCTTCTAGAAAGTACTATCTACCTATCAATACTCAGTCAAACCCCAGTTGGGAGCTTGGTGTTAATTTCTGAAAAAGAACCCTTATCCTCCATCCCACTATCCTAGATTACTGCCCCTTCTTCTCCCTGATCTAAGTTTCCTTACCTGACCAGCTCACCGGACTTCTCCGATGACCACATTCCAGAGAAGACCGACCGTGAGCAATAGCGGAATCTTCTTTGCGGATGCAGCTGATCAGGAGCTGGACGGTTGGTCATTCCGACATGTGAGAGCATAACCTGCAATGAAAGGAAGGACAAAGGAAAAGAAGAGAAAACAAGGTTGGTGCACTATTCTTTGTTTCCTGTCTGCAACAATTCTACAAAAAGAAAAATACTTCAAGACGTGTGAATAATCCAGGTGTAAGACTCACATGTTATCTGCTGGAAGTTCAAAAGACAATTTACTAACTTTTTAAGAGAAAAAGCGAATTCAAAATAAAGAACAGTCACATAGCAAGAACATATGACGTAATATGCTGCCAGGGAAAAAGATGTAAACTGTTATCCGAAGCATATGAAAGGAGTGGAAATTACTATCCCACAAGAACTAAAGGAGTACATATTTTCTGTGTTGTTATAAGCATCTCAGAGTGTATGTATTTTCATTGCTTCAATGTTATTCAAACTACCTATGTTAATGCATGCCAATGCTAAAATAGTGACTGTAGGTTCCTTCCCTTTAGTTGACTCTCCTGCACACCATGAAAGAGGAAGACACTTGGGCTGTTTCCAAACAGAATAGCGAGATAGATGCCACTCAGAGGGCACAAATCTTCGCCTCTTTTATTATTTTGTCACAACACCCTTCCTTCCTAGGACAGCACCTTTTTTGAGGTTATATTCCTTGGTCGGGCATTGTGTTGGGAGAGAGTAGGGTCCAATATCATTTCTGTGGACAAGTTCTCCAGGTGAGTGGCCTGACAATATATGTTAACAATGCCATTAGAAAGCTGTTAGCCCCTCTGGCAGCAAATACATGGATCAATGTGAATATGTGTAACACATTTAATCTGTCATTCTTCCTATTAATGATGATCCTCAGCCAAGGGAACTTTTTAACAACCACAAGTACTTCCATTACAAATCCTTTGTATCTTAACTTGAATTCTTATAGTCATGTTGAGAATGGTCAAGCTTTTTCTCCACATGGCTTGAGGTGGTGAACTACCACCAGTTGTCATGCTTTAGTGCTTGTGCTTGGCATCTCACTTAAGTATCTTGCATTTCAAGGTTTGGAACCTGTTTTTATTGTTCTCAACATCATGTGGATATGGTGATACAGTATTGATTTTGTCTGTAATCTCCTTTCTCTGGCATGATCTTGTTTGTTTTTGGTGTCATCTTCAGCATGAGATAATACACTAGCTGGTCATGGTGTCTTACTTCCTCCTTGGCCAGGTACTCCAGCTCAGGATTCATAAACGTGTTTTACCTTTCACTGTTAGAGACAATGATGAAAGAGTTTGGCAGGTTTCTTTTTGTGATGACTGAGTGATATCAGACAGTGGTAATGGATTATGTTTGTCATGTTGCAAGATGCTTTTCTCACTCCACAAACTCTCAATGCCTGAAGTCACATGCAGTAACTTGCATACATTCAGTATCTAACACTTGACCTAAGTACTGATTCTGCAGTAC
This sequence comes from Pleurodeles waltl, assembly GCF_031143425.1. Taxonomy (NCBI): domain Eukaryota; kingdom Metazoa; phylum Chordata; class Amphibia; order Caudata; family Salamandridae; genus Pleurodeles; species Pleurodeles waltl. Next base: position 946,252,180 of record NC_090439.1, on the reverse strand, counting down.
ATAATAAAAACTCATAATCAGTGTTATTTTACATGTCTTTCCATGAACAGCGTCAACTCTAAGCTCCTATGGCCTACTTTATAGGATCAGATTGAGACAATTAACTGCTCCACATGAGCTTGAAGTGAGTCAACCATTCAAGATCAGCGTGCAGTTCCTGCTCAGAACTTGACATTAATGTCCTGAAATTTGGCTAGGTTTGCCAGCAAGCTGAATAACTCCTGGATTAATTTGATAAATGAATTTAAGATTGTGTGTTTGCAGAAGATCTGGGCACATGTAAATGGGTTTATTTCTCTGGCCACTCTGGCAGTGTCTTTTACCAACAGGCAGCATAAGGGTTGCTTGCTAACTCTGCTTTCTGTCTTCTTAATGGGCAGAATAGTTAAATCTTTTGTAGTTCTCCATATTTTCAGATTCTATGTATCATCCTTCCAGCTATTCAGACCATAGCAGTAGCTAACCTTTATCACAATAATGTTAATTGTTATAGTGCAAAGATAATGAATTCATTAGATCAGGCATTAACGAATATACGTGGCAAATTAGAGAGGCAGCAGTAGTAATTTGGGCAGGTGACTCTGCAACCTCTGCGGAACAGTTTGTGGCATTTTGCAGTATGATGATAATGTGGATTATTTGCATTACAATCATAGCCCATGTGGGGAAATTCTTAATACACAAGATCATGCCCATGTTTGATTTAGTGCTTACATTAGATTTAGTTCAAAATCAAAATCACCTTTTCATGGAAGGGCAGTGGAAGTATGATTGATTATATCATCATCTCAAAATCTCTGGGTGAAAACTTTACAAAACTGTTTAGGCAATCACAATCCTTTGGGACTGACACTGTCTGTAGACTGCACACTTCTACAACACCCTTGCTCTATACCACCAGTTCAGACTTACAACAACAAGGTTATTCTGTGATAATGGGCTAGTATTGACTCAGAAAACATGTTGGTCTGTTTGAGGAATGGGAGTGACCCAGAGCACATCCTTAGGTCCAACAATGTTATCTATAGCTCTGTTTCTGAATTGTTAACTACTACAGTTAATTGCAGGAAATCAAACCCTAAAAAATAGTTTGACAGCTTATTCTTCTACCCACTGCAAATAAATGGGCGCTCTTAAGAAATTGTCACAGATTGTGCAGAAAGTAAAGACATGCAGAGCTAGGTATAACTGGGTGCAGCTATGCAAGGCTAATAGTAGTAGTGATGTGTGCCATTTCGGGAAAACTGAAAATGCACCATTTATTGTTTCTTAGATTTAATACTATTCTGGACACTGTTATACCTTTTCATTTGTGGGTGGATAATTGCCCTAGGGTCTATGATAGTTCTACAAGAAAAAACAGTGGGAACTAGTCTTTGAGTTTTACTGCTGTCGATAACAGTGATCTACCAGCTTTTGAAACTCCTGGTTAATGTCCTTAGGAGTGCCAAGATTACAAGTCCAACCAAATCATGGTCAGATGCAATCATTGTTCTTATTGATAAGAAGGGTAATCGAGCTGACCCTGGATGCTACAGCCCTATTTCACTGATTGACTCTACAGCTAAGTTGTTGAGTAGAGTCTTGCTAGATCGAATGGGGGTATGGGCCACCGAAAATTGTATATTATGTGATGCTCATTATGGGTTTAGACAAGGTCTGGGTGGTCATAGAACAATTCCTGGATACCCTTACGGGTGGTTAGCCACGCTCTAGAAATCCATATAACATGAAATAACATAATTGAATCTCCATCTTCTAATAAACAAGAATACAAACTTGAGGAAGGCTGTATACAGCTGACATTCAGGGACCTCAGATCTGCTTTGGATTACGTCAGTTTGGCTCAGCTATGGGACTAAATATTAGAAATGGGAGTGGAACCCACTTTGGTGTACTTTTTAAGTCAACTTCAAACCAATGTCACGGAGTGTATCAGGTATGGGCCCAATGTTGAGTGTACTTCCCCCATTAGATGTTATTTGATAATTTTGCCTAATTTATTGATGATTTTGACTTTTCTACTAAAGTTACTAAATCATATACTATGGTGTGTGGTCAGCAGAATAGCAAACCAAAACCAAATTTTATTGAAAACACTTGACCTTTACATGTACCTACTTTTAAATAGTAGGGGTAACCTTTTATAATGTTGTGGGTTCCATTTAGCGCCTAGATTGTGCACCAATATTTGACCTCTTAAGCCCATAGCCTGCGCCTTTAAATACACCTACACATTTTATTTGGTTGTATTCATTCTATTATATTTTAGTAAAGCTCGCTTTTCAGCTTGTTGTTTTTATTTTATCAGCTGCCATTCTAAGAAGGCATAGTTGTTCCTGTTTCACATTTACCTGTCCTTTGCATGTATTTCACTTTGTGCAATATTTTTACATTATAGTTTACCCAGTATTGCCACTCCAAGAGTTACGGAGTCATCACTGAAAACATAGACATATCATTACATCAGGCCTGTTCTCAAAACACAACATGTTTTATTATATAAACACCACATAGGCCTTAGAAGGGTAGAGGGCATTCCAGCAAATGCCATCTGATGCTGTGCACCACTTTGTCAACAGCTTTGCTGATTCTGGCCTTGTTGTTCCAGCCAACCATAAGGACTGCCAGCAGAGCAATAGGCAGACCTTTGTCATCTTTCAGGTATAGCAGTTGAGTCTTCTTCCATAGAACGGGACAGGAAGAAGGGCTAACACCACTATTCTCTCAGGTTTACACATTAGGGTGTAGTTAGGAACTAGGGGCCAGATGTAGCAAACAGTTTTACCCATTCTGTGTCTATGGGAAAACATATGGCCCTAGATCTCATGATTAGACCAGGATGGTAGGACTGTTCATATGTTTTACTCTAATGGTCACAATCATCACTGTATTATGTTTCATCTGTCTAATAATCGCAGCTCATGTTTCTTTATCATAGAATGCAGTTGTCTCAATAAATACATTGAAAGTTATCCTGCATCTCTTTGTTTGCCTTCACATGTGTGAGACTTTGGGCAACTAAGAAAAAGGGTATGATCTGTCGACCACAACTTCCCTGAGGAGTCAAAGTGTCATGTTTCTAGGATGCCACAAATCACCTTTTCTTTCCAGGTTTGGGTGAGGTGCTGTTAGCTCAGAGGAGGTCAGGCCTAAACCAAGCAGTCTTGTCCCCATGGTAAGAGTCCTAGGACAATAATAAGGTTTCATAGTGAAAGTAAGAAAGTTGCAGCTGGAGCAGTCTGTAGTTGTAATTTTTTGTTTTTCTGCTAAGCTGGGCTCTAATCCCTCAAATGTGATGTTTAGTATTTAAAAGGTCAAGGGTTTCTCTGTGGTCACTTTTGGTGCGGGGATCAAGGGAACTTGTGAAGTATCACATATCCAAGTGAGTAATAAATAATTTGTGAATAGACTGATATCCATCTATTCTGGCTCTTTTACTAAAATCTTTCATTCTGTGATTTCATGCTGTCTGTGGGTTGAAAAGGCATGCAATATCCTTTGGCTGATGTATATAAATGAGCAATTTTCCTTATTGGGGCAGCCTGAATTTTTCTAGAATGTATGAACTCTTCGGTTAAAGCAAATGTTAAACTTCAACTTTCTTACCAAGCTAATGAGGATCAGGGAAGCTTCAGAATGTAGTAGGGTGAGGATTGCTGCTTATCAACTTTTATTAACACCAATTATATGGAAACCTATCTATGAATAACACCTAATCATTGTCATAGTTAGTATGTGCTTAGGATCAATTTTAATATAGCACATGTTTTAGTTTCATATCCCAAAGATGTGTATAGAAATTCAGATCCTGGACCTTGTCTATGTGATTGAGAGTCAACATAATTAATGTTGCCCTTTTATTTCTGCAAACTTTACATTGTCTTAAGGTAATTGTTTTTAATTCCCTTACTGAAGTCTCTTAACATAAGAAAATGTAGACCAGCCTTATTACATCTTTACTTACTCCAGTCAGAATTTGGTTGCATCATGGTATATTCATTTATTTTGGCCACTGTCAGATTGAGAAACAAGGTGGGCATAATATTTTGAAAAGTAACTTGATCTCCACGTTTATGTCAAGTTTTAATTAAAGTATTTCATTACATCTAGGGTGTTAAAAATAGATGGATGAATTAATTAATCATGTGTGGTTTTATTTTAAGTGTGTTTTAGAGGGCTTCCTTTTTGATCTGGTTAATGTTTGGTGAAATTGTATTCAAACTTTAGGTCAAACCCGTAATTGACAGCTGTGTGTTAGAGTTTCCATCAGTGATAGGGTTAGTGTGATGGATTATTCATTATGTCTTAACTATTAGAAATTACAATTAAAGGTAACTTGATTATGTGGTAACTACTATTGTCTTTTTTATTCCAACATCCTACATTTTCACATAGACACAATGGTATGTGTTGTTTATTTGTGTGCTGTGATCCACTCTATTTGTGGGCATAATTCAATGATGTTTTGCACATTTGAGTTTATCCTAGGTGTACAAAGAAATATTAGATAATAGCTTTACAATAGTAAATTCCTCATCTTTAGTTAGAGAACCAGTATTTGTCATTTTGTTCAATTAAGAATTTCTTTGTGTGGTAGTGTAGGTTTCACTAGCATGATATTAGTTCAGCAGTTGTCCATTTAGATGTTACAATAGAATGTCCCTGTACAATGCAGAGAACACTCAAAAAAATGTATATTTTACTAACGTCGCAAGCAGTAAATTTGGGAGGCCACAGCTTCAAATTAATGCATCCAGAAGATGTAGGAGGAAATAGCTCCCATTTATTAAGGAGTCACATAGTCACTTTTGGAATAGGTGAGTAATTATTAGACTTCAGGTTTCTTTATGATGCAGTAGTTATTATTGTGTTATTTATTACAATATTCGACATTTTGACATAGATATCATATGTGTTGTTTATTTGTGCAATGTGATCCACTTGTTATTTGAGGGCATGATTCACAACATGTTTTGCACATTTGAGGTGATCTTATGTGTACAAATAAACACTAAATAATAGCTTAACATCAATAAATTCCTCATCTTTATTCAGAGAATCAATATGTGTCAAATTATTCAATTGTAAATTTATTTTTGTGATGGTGTAAAGTTCACTAGCATAGTAGCTGTGCTGCAGTTGTAAATTAAGTGTTACGTTTGGTAATGTTACATTTGAATGTCCCTATAAAATGCAATAATTTATGGCCCTACATGAAGACAGAGCTTGTAGAATCTAGTTGTTTGAAAACAATATAAGTGAAGATATGTAAAAAATGCACAGAACAAAGACAACTTAGGTAATATGATCATGTTTATCAAATAAATGCATCCAGTAGATGTAAGAAGAATTAGCTCCCATTTATTAAGGAGTCACATAGTCTTCTTCAGTAGAGGTGAGAAGTTAATGGACCTCAGGGTTCTTTATTATGCACTAGGTATTATTGTCTTACGTATTACCACATTCTAAATTTTTAAATAGATATCAATGATGTTTGTTGTTTATTTGTGCATTGTGATTCACTATTTTTTGTAGGCATGAATCATAACATGTTTTGCACATTTGTGTTGATCTCAGGTGTTCAAAGAAATACATGCTATCTTTTTGATGGTTAATTTCTCACCTTTATTCAGAGAATGTAAATTTCTTTTGATATGGCATGATAGTTGTTCTGCAGTTGTAAATTTAGGACTGAGGGTGGGAAGTTGATGTTACAATGGAATGCCCCTGTAAAATACAGAGAACACTCAAAACTATATTTTGGGGAATTTGCAAGCAGTAAATTCAGAAGGCTTGTCCTCCTCTTTCCTCGGGGAGTTGGAGAACAAAGGAGGGCATACCTCAGCCACATATGGTCTCAGATAAAGGCAAACACTGTGGCATCTAGTTTTGTGAAAAAATATAACGGGAGATATATCAAAAGTGCGCAGAACAAGTGTAAAAATATAGGTAACAGGATCATCTTTATAAAATAAGGCATTCAGTTGAAATAAAAGGGAGTAGCTCCCATTTATCAAGGAGTCTCATAGTATCCTTCAGAATAGGTGAGCAACTAATGAACCCTAGGTTATCATAATCTTTATTTAACCAAATCTCCAAGTATTTGTTTTTTATTGCAACTTGCGCTTCTTTGTTTGACAGTAACAGGCTAATAAGAAGTACCTGTATTTTTGTCATAGTTAATTAATAGCTGGAAACCTCTCAAAAGAAGGCATCAATTGCCTCAAGCACTGGAATGGCTTTTATAGGAACAGGAGAAACCAATAGTACACCATCTGCATAGGCCAGCCCTTTGATTTTGTTAGTGATACATATTACTGGGAAATGTCTGTGCAGCTCATCAGAAGCTGTAAAAAGTGTCCCAGATCTGCATATTATTGTGAGAAAGCAGTAGAATTCATAGGTGATGCTGAGTCAGATTTCCCTTCCTGTTAAAAAGTCTCTAGTACTACAGTACTTGGTACGCTAATTGTTTTCAAGCTTGTAAAGCTAGTAGGGGGTCGTGTTTCTGTACATTTTTCAAAGCAATATGTAGAAGACTGAAGTTGTTGTTTGGCTTTAGTGGCATGAAGTGATCTGATCTGAGATTTAATAACGGCAGGTTATCCCTATGTAGGAGGGTGCTGTGTTATAAATTTGAATCAAAACAGCATGCTCTTTTTCCAAAACAGCTAAGCTCTGGCTCCGCCTTTCAGTTGTTGAGCCGTGCGATATACAGTAAAATCTTGAGGAGCCATCTTCATCACATGTCAGGCAATACTGGCATATATTGAACAGATGTTATTTTCCCAAAATTATTTTACATAGGTCTTAAGACCTGATTTAGATCTGGGCATATAGAATACTCCATCACAAAGGTGAAGGATATCCCGCTGCTTTATTATGATCCTATTATAAACTATGGGGATCGTAATACGGAGGACAGTATATCCGTTCATGCTTGTGAAGGAGGTTTCCATCCTCTCAGATTGAAATCATGCTTTTAATCGTATTATCATATGCATAATTGAAACAGAAGGCACTGCAAAATGACATGTTTGGTCTATCTAGTATATCATATGTTAATCCCAACTTTAAGGTCACAGGAAAATGGGGGAAACCCAGACCATTTGATGTGTGACTTGTGAGATTTTGAATAAAGTCCAGCAGACTAAAAAGAAATTGAGCCTTGAATATTGTCCAAAATGTCTAGCGAATGGATAGTGTTAAAATTGCCTGCCAAACCTGTGACATGTGTGCACCACCCAGTGGTAGATAGTATCTAATAAAGGGCACATTATACAATTAGGGTCAATGCCTATTATGCAATTATCAGGACAGTTAGAAGTTTTTCTTGGCTCTGAAGGAAGGGCAGAGTGGAATCCTGGGCCATAAGTGGAATAGATATATATTTCCTGTATGCCGATTCTAACCCCTATAAAGACTCAAAGTGAAAATCTGCAGTGATATGAAAAACTTGGAGAGATGGATAACATTTTACAATATTTATAGGCCACCTTAGTTTTTGAAGATAGGTGATGCTAGATTTTAAATGTGCAAGTTCTTCCTAAACTTTCCATTGTTTAGTTTGTGAATTTAACACCTTAACTTTAGGGGTAGCAATTTACAAGAATGCAGACATGGCTAGAAAACTACAAATATAGGTCAACCAAACCACTGGCTCATTCAAAGGAGATGTCCCTTTTTCCTCTGTCTGAAGCCAACCCACATGCTTGTCTCCCATCCTCCACTTACCCAATTCCTCCTCCTCAATTCCCCAAACTCCTTGTCCTCGCAGTACATCTGCTTTGCCAGTAACCAAGGAATAGTCCCTCCTCATGATGCACAATGTAATGCATCCTGAAGATTTAGAGATTGCCATCCATTGCCTAGAGCATAACCCAAAAAGGGCACCTTATGGCTACAGCACTTAAAGGAGTAAGACCCAAGTTGTTGTTACTATTTCCAATCCTTGCATTGGACTATCAAAAGTCTTAGTTGTTCGGATTCTGTTTAAATTTGGAAGGATTCTTGCTGATTTATCTTCACGAATGAACCCGCCACCAACACAGCTGGTATGAAAAGAATCTTAATAAGCATTTTAATTTGCCTTTATTATGTTTCATTCTCCCATGGTAGATGAATGAGGAAGAAAAACCTTCTTTGCTGGTGATTTATCGTATTTCACTTGCTAGCCTCAAAATATTTTCTTGAATGCAATAGTCTTGCAAGAAGGGCATTGTTGTGCACATTCTACCACCAGCATTTGGGGCTGTAGAGTGCATCCAATGTGCTCAGGTATTTGAGAAGTGAATAACCATTAGACCTATCAAATTTAGGGTGGCCTTCCACCAAACTTTTTACATTCACCCTCCTGTTTTTCTGAATTTGTTTTTTCTGGCCTTAGGACTGTGTGCACTTTACCATTGCTGACCAGTGCTAAGATGCTTGTGCTCACTCCTTAAAACAAGGTACAATTGTCTTACACCTGAATGCTTAATGGAATCTTTAATTTACTTTTAAGTTCCTAGAAATGTGGTATAACATATACTCAGGGCCTGTAAATTACTCATGTGGGCCTGCAGCACTTACTGTGCCATCCACCTGAGCAGCCCTGAAAAACATGTCCCAGGACTGCCTTTGCAGTGTGAATGCAGTTTTAAACTGCCAATTCGACTTGGCAAAATAACCCCTTTGCCAAGCCTTAATCTCCCCTTTTGTTACATATGTCACCACTAAGATAGGCACTAGGAAGCCTGTAGGTCAGTGGGCACTGTGATTAAAAGGTTAGACATATACTTTCAATTTTTACATGCCCCGGTATTGAAAAACTGACACATTCATTTTCCGCTGCTGTGAGGCCTACCTCTTCCATAGGATACTTTGAATTAACTTATTAAAATTTAATAAGTGCTAACTTTTGATTGGGAAAATGTGGGGATTTCATGTTTGCTGTCTGAGAAATTGTAATTTAAAACCCTTCTCAATGGTAAAGGTGGATTTTAAGTTACAATTTCAAAAATTCCACTTTTAGAAAGTTGACATTTTTCTGTCCTACCTTTTTTGTGCCTGCACTTGCAGGCTGTTTTAGGACAAATGACTGAATGTAGTTTGCAGTTGGACTTTGTGTCTTCCTTCCAGACAACCACACAGTAGAGGGTTTAGGTATGCTTGGATGGGCTAAATTAGACCTGGCATCTTTTGTGTGATTTCCTCTGACTTTTTCCCTTCAGACATCCTGTTTTGCTAACCTCGTTTTTGCTGGCTTTAGGACTCTGAGGACTTTACCACTGCAAACCAGTGCTAAAGTGCATGTGAGCTCTGCCTAAAATACAGAAACATTGGTTTATCCTCAATTCGCAAGTCCCTAGTAAATTTCACTACCTGTGCTCAGGGCTTGTAAATTGAATGCTATTAGTGGGCCTGTAGCACTGATTGTGCCACCCACTTCAGTAGCCCTGAAGTGGGTGCAGTGTTAAACTGCCATGTCGACCTGGCACGTTAACTCTTGCTAGGCCCAAACCTTCCTTTTAATACATATAGGTCACCCCTCAGGTAGGCCATGGACAGCCCAAGAGCAGGGTGCTGTGTATTTAAAAAGTAGGACACATACTTTGAAGTTTTACATGTCCTCATATTGAAAAACATTTAAATGTGTTTTTCACTACTGAAACACCTTTCTGACCCATAGGATAACATTGGAATTACCACATTACATTTATGTCATTTCCAATTGAGACAAGATGGGACCCCCAAGTTTGGAGTCTCTGGTTCACAATATAAAATCACAACTTATGGTGAAGTCAGAAACTTTAAGAAAGTTGGTATTTTCTTACTTTAACAATTTGGTGCCTTCTGCCTGTCTCTGAATACACGTCCGGGGTGGGTGACAGCTGGGCTTTGTGCATTACCACACTCAAAGGGAGCTTATATGTGACTAAAGGGCCATCCACAGCCTAAGCGGCTATCCTGGGCACAATGGAAAGGAGGAGCTGACACTTACATCTCAATAGGCTGTATCCTGTCCCTACACAAAGGGCTGCATACTCCGCTGATGTGAGTCTGGAGCCAAGGCAGTAAGGGCAGGGACTCAGTGCACTTCAAAGGCCTCTCGCTGTAGTCCCCCCACTTCAAAGGCAAAACTGGATATAATTACTGGACCCCAGATACCACCAACTCAGTACACTTCTGGACATGTATCTATTCTGCTGGGAAAAAGGACTGCTGTGCTGAAAGGATTGCCACTCTGCTGGACCCTTGCTCTGCTGTACTGACCTGTTCCAACTGCCATCCTTACCTGGGGGTGGGAAGGACTGGACCTGCATCTCTCTAACCCAGAACCAAAGTTACTCTAAGGGCTTGCTGGCTCGCCTCCTGTTATCTGAAGTCTCATGGGCACAAAAGATTTCCAACTCACTTATTACTTCACCTGGACTTTGCCAACTGTGAGTCTTGTCCTGCCAAGTAGTGCAAATGTAGTCCTGCACCCTTGGAAGTGGGCATAAAGTGCTGATCCAGCCCAAACAATGCAGCACCTGAGCTGTGTGGATTGGAACCAGAGTATCGCCCCAGTTGTGTGGATCAGAAATGGCACATCAGCCTCATTGCATGGATTGGAGTCGATGTATCTCCCCTACAGTACAGATTGTCCTTGGTGCATCTCCTTTGGAACCTCTGCATCTCAGACCCGATGCATCACCGATATTGCTTGGAAAAAATCGACACATCTTTGCTACTGCGTAGAGAGAACTAATGCATCACCTTCACTGAGGGGATCGACACTGACGCATCACTTCAGTCTGCTCCCTGCATTATTGACATCAACACAATGAGGATTAAGCTTCTTTTGTTCAGTGGGCCTCACTGGGTCCCTGTAGCTGACCTGTGCTCCATCACAGTTGGCCTCAACTTTTGACTTTGTCCCATTCCAGCGCAACCAGATATCCCCTTGGTGTTTCTTGTTTCGAAGTGCTATTTCACAGTTTATTCTTTGAAAATTCTAACTTCAAGTTCACCTTATTGGATTTTTACCATTTCGTCTTGTTTTATTTACTCAATTAAGTTTTATATTTCTATACAAGTGTGGAATCTTTTGTGTGTTTTTTTACTGTTTTACTGTTTGAAGTGTTGCACAAAAACTTAACACATTGCTCTTGAGTTAAACCTAACTGCTCTGTGCCAAGATACCGGAGGGTGAACACAGGTTAACCTAGGGTGTGTTTTGTGACTTATCCTGACTTGATTTGTGGTTCCTGCTTGGACAGGGTGCATACCTCTGCCAACCAAAAACCCACTTGCTAACAGGCCATCACTGGCAGGGCAATGGGATGAAGGTGGGCACAGCCCCACTTGCAATTCAGTAAGCTGTGCCCTGCCTTCACACAAAGGACTTCACAGCATTGCATTGTGTCTGCCACCAGGCTGGAGCCAGAGCAAGGGAGGCAGGAAATTTGAAGCACTTTAATGAGAAATCCCAGAAGCTTCACCCTGTTTCAAAGAAAGCACCAAGTAGAAATATAGGACCCTCAGACTCACTTTTGCTTCACTTTCTGAACCTGTGTAAGGACTCTCAGAGGACAGTCTTCTGCTGTGGCCTGCTGTTTACTTCATAAGACTGCTTTGCTGTACCTCAAAGGACTGCTCTGCTGCTTGAAGCCTGCCTTGAATCCTCGGAGTCCTGCCCAGCTGCTTGAGCCTTGTTCCACTGCTTTGACCAAGGACTATTGGAGTGTCTCTATGGGGCTATTTGGATGGCCTCCTGACTAGAGCATCAGGGACAGAAAAAGCTCCATTCATCTTGAACACACACCTGGACCAAGACTGAGTGAGTTTTAACCCTCCAAGTGGTGCCTTTCCAGTCCTAAACCATTGGAAGTGGTGCTAAAAGTGATCAAGTAGCCAAAATCCCAAACAAGGAATTTAGAACATTTTTGGCTGAAAACAGCTCTGAGATCTGAGAGGAGACCGAGACCTACCTGCTTGTTGATCCACCAAAGGTGCACCGCCGGTCGGCGTAACTTCACATCAGCTTCCATTACATTATTCTCTGCAGCAGCCGGTCCTGTTCAATGGTCCTTCACACATGGGAAATCCAGCCTTATTGAGCCCTAATTGGCTACAGCCTCTACCATCATCCCACTTGGGATTTTCTACTTCTGAAGTAGAGACTAGGGGCATGATTTATGATAAGTTAGCACCCTTTTTCTGTCATTTTTTGACACAAAATTGGGGCAAACTTACAAAATCTATATTTTGTAAATTTGTGCCACTTTTGTGTCAAAAAATGATGTAAAGGTGGCGCTAACTTTTCATAAATCAGGCCCTAAGTCAGAATGTGGATAATTTCTCTACAGCTTCATCCAACAGCTCCCTGATGACTACACCTCCTCCTTGGACACCACCTGGAGCCTTGCCCTGATAAACTCTACCTTCTCTGACACTGTTTGCTGAAATTTCTTCTAATTCCGAAAGTAAGCGCAAAGTAGATCTTGTATCCAACACGCGCTCCATTGTGGTAGGTCATATTTTTTAACTTTGACTTGGTCCTGCACAGTTAGATCTCCTTGGTTGGCTCTTACATGTTTTAGGCACTGGGTTTTACCTTAAACTCTAAAAATTCATAACTCCTATTAGACGGATTGGATTTTTGTTATTTAGGTGTCAAATTATTTCTTAAAATTGATTCTGTTATCCTAAATTGGAATGGGGTTTTTCTTGTGTTGTGTTTTTACCATATTATTGTTTGCTGTATAAATACTTCATACATGGCCTCTAAGCTTAGCCTGACTGCTTTTTTGACCAAATAGGTAAGCACAGTTGAATTTAGAGACTTTTGTTGTTCACTCTGACAGGTATTCTGGCTGTTGCTTGAACAGGATTAACACCCCACTCAACCAAAAACCTGATTTCTCACAATTACTATTTCAAATGCATGTGTGTGTCAAGCTGAAGACTCTCCTGCAGCAGGCTTTTTGATTCTCTTTTGCACCCTCAGGGGTTCCTACAGTCCTTATATTGGAGAGGTATGATCTATCCTGTATGCCTTCAATTTTTGCAAGAAAGCACTTTATTTTGACTTTCTCTTTTTTGTTAGTGCTCACAAATATAGAGAACTCCAGAACAGATATGCAAATACCTATATCCTTCTAGGAATCTACCAGTGCAGCAGGATGAACATCTACTGCCATGATTTTAGTGAAAGCATCTCAAATTCTATAGAGTTTTTTCATCATGCAATTTCTTAATGCTCCAATTTAGGACCGTTTAGAACATCAATTTGATAGAGATGGGTGGTGCTTTGAAGGAAGGAGAAGTAGTTGCATCATATAAATCATCTTGTTCTATGTTATTATATGGTGCTGGACAGCTCTATTTATTCTGGGTGGCATTTGTTCACTTCATGCTATTGATCTCCAGATTATGCAGATCTGTAGCTGTTGCTAAGACCTGGTATCCGTTGGGCAACCAGCCATGGAACTGGTTTGGCTAGTGGAACTTTGAGGCTAGATTATTCAAAGTACAGGCTGTATACAGCAATGTAGAATCTGCTAAACCTGGATTTGGGAATACTGGGTTTATTGAATCAGTACCAGCTGACTGCTGTTTCTGAACAAATTAGGTACCAAATCCCTGCTGGCTTATCTGGTGGATTCTTAATTAAGATTTTGGTCTCTATGTAAGAAAGGGGAAATCATTAGATTTAGGATGTCTGCTTGGGACTGGAGGGGTGGGAAACCCTTAGCAGGATTTCGATCATTCCGCCAATCTGAAGTGGTTAGATCTTTACCTTGCAATTCCCTACAGGCCAGGAGGGATTGCAGTCCATGTTCAGGTAAAATTTTCTGAGGCTCCATTAACTTGTGAGGTTATGGGTATTGTGTTGCTCTCTCTTGATTCAGATTTGGCGAGGTTGAAATTCTCCATATATCAGCCTGTGGACCCTGGTGTAGTAATGGTGCTTGTACTGACATAAGACTGGATTTGGTCCCTAATTTGGTCATACAAGGGTGCAGAGGAATGGGGTCTGTGGACTTGGTCTAATAACACTGAAGGCTGTTTAATTCAGGTGTGGTATTCTCTTTTTCTGTTATCTCAGTTGCTGGTAACCCAAATGTGAGTTATTCTACAGGCATATGCACTGACACAAATATAGTACTACCTAGATGGTCTGAGTGAGAAGATAGTTTAGCAGGCAGATTCTTGGGTAGTGAGGATAACTTATCTTTTGAGGCAATTTGTTGAAAATACCTGGGGGCATATTTATACTCTGTTTGCTCCGGAATTGCGTCGTTTTTTTTTACACAATTCCGCCGCAAAACCAACTCCATATTTATACTTTGGCATTAGACGCGTCTAGCGCCAAAGTCCATGGAGTTTGCGTAATTTTTTAGCGTGGACACCTACTTTGCATTAATGATATGCAAGGTAGGCGTTCCCGTCTAAAAAAGTGACTCCGAGGCATGTGCGCCATATTTACACTCCCGGGCAAAATTCATGCACGGGAGTGGGCGGGTCAAAAAAATTGACGTCCAGCTGCTTTTGCGCGGTTTTTTAGCGCCTGGTCAGGGCAGGCGTTAAGGGACCTGTGGGCTTGGAAGGAGCCCAGAGGTGCCCTCCCATGCCCCCAGGGACACCCCCTGTCACCCTTGCCCACCCCAGGAGGACGCCTAAGGCTGGAGGGACCCATCCCAGGGACATTAAGGTAAGTTCAGGTAAGTATTTTTTTTTAAAAAAAATTGTGGCATAGGGGGGCCTGATTTGTGCCCCCCTACATGCCACTATGCCCAATGACCATGCCCAGGGGACAGAAGTCCCCTGGGCATGGCCATTGGGCAAGGGGGCATGACTCCTGTCTTTCCTAAGACAGGAGTCATTTCAATGGGGGTTGGGAGTCGAAAAAAATGGCGCAAATCGGGTTGAGGCAAAAAATTTGCCTCAGCCTGACTTGCCCCATTTTTTGGCGCCCAAGCTCCATATCCCCCTACGCCGGCGCTGCCTGGTGTACGTCATTTTTTTTCACGCACACCAGGCAGCGCCGGCGGCTAATGCCGGCTAACCTCATTCAATAAATACGGCGCCCGCATGGCGCTTCAGAATGGCGTTAGCCGGCGCTAATTTTTTTGACGCAAAACTGCGTTAGCGCAGTTTTGCATCAAAAAGTATAAATATGGCCCCTGGTCTTTAAAGGTTTGTCACTAGGAGTATTAAATGAGGTGGTTATGTGGTAGATCCTATTTAGTTTTAATGGGAATCAGGAGTTTAGCTTAGCCTTCTGGCCTGGAGGCCTGTGCCCATCACCTAGTGACATTTAACTTAACCTACTTAACTTGCTCTGTCTTAGCCTATTTTTTAAATTATTTATTTCAAAGTTTTACTTAGTGAAATGTTTTGATTTTACGTTATCAGTGCCACTCTGTAAAGGAGACACTATCAGCGTCAAAGTTAAGCGAGATACGTATGAATTCACATCATGTCCCTTTGCTACTTTTGTGTGAAAGGAAAATAATGTACTTTGGAAGGAACTGTTTATATAATTGCTGCCCCAAGCATGCTTCTCATGCAGACATGTTATCAGAGGGATTCCTACCAGAAGCTATTAACACCATCTACGCTGCACGTCACCTTGATGCAGACCCAGTCTTCGTGTCCCTACGAAGTCTGATCTAGAGACCTCATTCCAAGGTAACAAGGGTTGGGGGGGACTCTTCCCATGGACCTGGTACCGGCGGATTAGGTTTATCATACCTAGCTCTCATTAGGTTAGAGATTAGGATCTCCAAGCAAGGGTTTTAGGGATATTTTACATTTCATGTTTATTGCAAGATGGGGAGGTCTTTGTATTCCTGACTCTCATCTTCACAATTATGCTTCTTGCATCATTCATTATCTTAATCATTACAGCTCATGCATTTTACAGTAGATTGCAGTCTTTTTAATAAACCTTTCAAAAACTCTCCTGCATCTCCTTTATTTCCTGTGTGTGACTGAGACTTACTACTAACGTAAGAAAAGGGTAACTTCCGTTCCACCACTACTCCCCTGAGATGTTGCACTCTAGAGTCCATGTGTAAAGGCTGCCAGAATTCACCTTTTACTGTTTGGGTTTTGGTGATGTACTGCTTGTGACCCAGGAGGGTTGGGTTGACAATTGCTACTTGTTGTAGGATTGGCCTGGTCTCCTACAAACAAAAGTGCTGTCATTCCTAAACCAGGAGGCCAATTATGAGAGTTACTAGTCAATCCAGCCTCTGCCTCTGCCACCATAATATTGAGCTAGCTCTGCAGCTGGGAATAACACACTCAGCATTCTTGGCTCTAGCTCCAATCATCTTTTTGTATCAATCATATAAAAAATGAGATACATTGTTATATTATTGGCCTCTTATCTTTAATAACACTCCTGTAGTCTTCAAATTATTAGGGTACTAATCAAGACAATGATCTATTAACAACTTTGAAAGATAACGCAAGGGCAGCATTTAATACTACATTAGGTGTTAGTAGCTCTTTCCCTCCAAAAGGTCTGGCAAGTGCGGAATCCTAAAGTTTCAAGAAGTCAAGCATGAGATTGTCTTTTCATTGAAGCTATTGACATGGATTCATTTGTGAATATTGAGACCGTCTAAAAAAGCAAATGAGAAAGACTGACTAATATAGATGACTATTTTATACTGTTGACAATATTAACACACTTGACCGGATAGGTGATAATCAGAAGCCCTGGATTCTTTTTCATGGCCTCCGTACCCACAGCGCATCACCCAGTGCAATGGATGCTATGAGGGTTGAGATGAATGCCAAGTGGTTATATATATGTTTGGCTAGCTCAGCATTAACTGTTGTTTTCTGAAAGAAACTTCCCAAACACGTTTTCTAAGAAAAACAAAAAAATTGATACTGATGCACAGGGAGTCCATTCCATGTGACTGGGGCATGGTGGCACTTGTGTAAGAAATTGAGGTTCTGATTCACAAATTTAAAGTTAGACCAAGGTGCATATTTCTACTCCGTCTGTGCCGAATGTGCGTAAAAAAATTTGACGCACATTCAGCGTAAACGTTGGCCCGTATTTAAACTTTGACGCCCGAGCCCGCGCTCGACAAAATTCAGCTGTGTGCGTCATTTTTTGGATGCGGCAACCCGCCTTGTGTTAATGATATGCAAGGTAGGCGTTCCCGTCCAAAAAATGACTAAAACGGCCGTGCGTCGTATTTATGCTTTCGGGCAAAAATTACGCACGGGCAGGAGGCGGAGCCGGAAAATGACGCAAAGCCCGATTTGCGTAAAAAATGAACGCCTGGGTCAGGGCATGCGTTAAAATGGGGCAAGCACACCTGTATTTAATCAGAACACACAGAACAAACAGCAGACCAGCAGAGCAGCAACAGGGAGACATGGAGGTGATTCTAATCCAGCGTGCACGCAGACGCAGAGCCCAGCAGCAACAACAGCAGCTACAACAACACCAGCAGGGAACCCAAAGGCAGCGCAGAAGGCAGGAGAGGATATTCTGCCACAAAACCACCCTTCAGGGCCTCAGGGAACACAACATCATCCGGCGGTACCGGTTGAACTGGCAGGCCATTCAGCAGCTGCTGCGCAACATTGAACCGTAGTTGGCCCCCACTTTGCTGACACCCCGCACCATCCCAACAGAAACCAAGCTGCTTGCTGTACTTCATATGCTGGCAAGTGGCTCTTTCCAAACAACTGGTGCCCTGGTTGCCGGAATATCACAACCATCATTCTCCGCCTTTTTGCCCAAAGTACTGGATGCCATCATTCGACTGACACCCCGCCACATCTGCTTCCATAACACACTGCAGAAGCAGCAGGAAACAAAACAGGGGTTCTACCTCATCAGTGGCTTCCCACAGGTCCTTGGTGCAATCAACTGCACACATGTACGCCTTGTGCCACCTGCTGCAACTGAACACCTCTACCGCAACAGGAAGCACACACATTCCATCAACGTACAAATCATAGTCGATCACCAGGGATTGATCACCAACATTGTGGCTAAATATCCTGGGAGTGTCCACGACTCATTCATCTTCCGTTACTGCACCATCAATGAACACTTCCAGGATGGACGGTATGGCAATGGACTACTTGTTGGTAAGTACAAAAACCTACTTATATACATACTGCACAGCAACCCTCTAGGACACACAACACATACACCACAACAGCAACATGTGAACAGGAACACACTGAGGTCGTGACATAGCTAGCCATGTTTCTCAGGTCACCATTGAACCTGTCACACATCGGAAATTACTGTACAGCCTAATGTTAAGACGTCAAACATCACAATGTGTGGAGTGGGTTGCACAAATGTCACCTTGCAAAATGTAAGTGTCCCAATGACCTTTACATTAATCCATTGCATAAGTCTAAAGGTATGGGATGTCCAGGGTACATTGATATGAACGTGTTAACAACACTGTCAATTGTAACCTGTGTATGGAACTATCATCTCACCCCCAGTGAAGACACACGGACACCTGTATCACAAGTCATAATGCTAGGGAGGGCACACTGTACTGCAAATCTCAAAACATACTGCTGACAAACGGTCAGCAGCCAAACACTTGTTCAGCCAAGGAAACAACATGATGCAGATGGTACATCCTACAAGCCTAGGATGCGACATAACACAAAAGAGTCACAGACAACACAAGACAACTACTGCCATGAAAGCTCATTTCAATGGGGCCAGCTACATCAATATGATCCCAATCATTTTCTCTTGCAGCTGATCAGGGGTATGGCATCCAGCCATGGATTATGACTCCATTTGGCAACCCGAGTACTGCTGCAGAGCGTGCCTACAACGACGCACATAGGAGGACACGCAGCATTGTCGAGAGGACCTTTGGCCTCCTCAAGTCAAGGTTCCGGTGCCTCAACATCACTGGTGGTAGCCTCCTATATTCGCCGGAGATGGTCTGTAGAATCATCCTAACATGTGCAATATTGCACAACATTTGCATCAAAAGGAACATTCCCCTCCTGGAACCAGAGCCACACATGCCTGAAGGATGGTGGCCTGCAACATGAGGGGGAACTACAGAACACGGCCGCTGGTACACGCAGGTGGCAACAGATCGTCAACAATTTCTTTTGAATATAATCACCTTCACAACTTTAGTTAACTAATTTCAATAAACACCTATAATTATCACCATATCATGGTCTGGCTATTCATTTTTGCACACCTTCATCTCTACTTATCAGAATAAGAGTGTTGCCTCATGGAGCATTGCTGAGATACTGATTAGGACACTGAACATCCCAGAGCAAATATAATGCCTAACATACAATTGTCACATACACACACACTGTTAATGACATATATCATGTACATTTCTCCTTTGAAGGCCAGAAGCAGAGGACCACAACTATTTCATACATACATGTTGAAATCAAGCTCCAACACAGCATATGGCACACAACTAAGACACCATCACTCAATAAGGGGAAAACAATCGTCATACATGAGCCTGTCAATGTGCTTTTGCATCAGTAACAGGAATTTCTGACCAGACCCTTGACAGCAGTAAGTCCAACTGTATCCAATATTTGCAAGGACTATCTGTGGCCAGAGTTCCATAGAAGCAGAACATAGACAGCACAAGTGCCACACATATGAGCAGCATTGTACACATGAAATTCCATGTACATGTCAGCCCATTTCATAACTCCTGACACACCCATGCACCTGGTCAAAACCCACCTGTTGACAGAGGTCCCTGGAATACTAAGATGTGTACCCTGATATTCCCTCCTCTACACACACAGACCAACATTAGCAATCCAGTGTGCTACACCCTTTCCTATGGTATGCCATTGTCATAGAACATCTGACTGCATGGACGTCAGGTTAATTTATACACTGGCTTCTAGTTTCAAAGCCCTGTTAGCACCTGTAGATTGCTCCCCATGTGAAAATGTCTGTTGGCCCTTAGAATGCAAGTCTCACCTACAGGACTGGTGAGAAACAGATGCAGCCCACACCTGTGATCACCTCCATGCACACCACCCATTTCAAAAAGTACTTCCCCTGCTGATGCCTGGAACAGCATAGGAGTTGCCATTTAGTCAATTACACAGTTAAACATTGATACTAATTAAGCTGTGTAACACAGCCCTTGGGTTCATTTGTCACCTTCAAAAACACAGGACATACACAGTTTGACATATCAACTGTCTAGTTCGTCCTCCAAACAGTCTGAGTCAGACCACTGATTATGTAACTTGTCAAATTGCTGGATCCTGAATCACCCTGCTTTCTGTCAGCCTGACTGGCATCTGTCTGTGCGTCACACTAAAGTATCCCTGTGTCTACATATGTACCACACTTGCGTTAGTAAACCTCTCATTCATCAGGGGGTATTGGGCATGGGCTTCTTCAATGCATATGCAAATATATTGGATAGCATCATCTGCCTTTTAACTGTACCATTTGAGTTAAATCCTCTGGGAAAAGCAAAATACATGGCCCATCCCTTGTCTGAGTCGCATTTATGCATGAATGACAAAGTGAGACAGTGTCCCAGGGCAGTAGGCAGGGATTGGGTACGGGGCTTTCAGCACAACCAGCAACCTCTGATAATGTCCATGAAAAATACACACATGTCAGGACCATGACAGTTCACACACAGAATCACAGTGCTCACAACATAGTGATGGGCCATGTGTGGTGAATAGCTGCAAGAATAATCAGCACAGGGGCTATGATGTTCCCAGATGCAGTGGGAATTGCAGAGGCTAACCTGTGTACAAATGTTGTAATGACACCTGCTGGAACATGACACCTGAGACATTATCTCACTCAGCACACCAAGGTTGCCCTGTTGACTGTCTCATTACACGTCTTTAGTGACAGGGTGGGACCATCCCCATGTAGGTTCACATGTCCACATCCACTTTACTCACATTGATCAACCATGGATACTCAGTAGATACAGCAATAGCTGCCACGGACTCATGATGAGTCCTGGACCAAACTGTGACTAATTACACCCCAAAAAATATACAGAATCATCATTGGACCACACACATGAACAAGACACCTATGTGCAATGGATCACTGGAAATATGTGGACACGTGTTGTCTTGTATGCTGGTCCACCACAGCCACTTGATAGTTGGGGCTCACTTCTATGGCCTCAACTGTGGTGTCATCATACATTTGAGATTCACCCTTGTCTGTCTGTGCAAACAACATGGCACCCACTTCCTCAATGCATGTGTATGACTCACTGTGGGATTCACTAACTAGTGCCTAGGAAGCTGTTACCAATACTCTAGGTCATAGGATGTTGAAAATGTGGACCATTGACATGAACAAGCGTCTGCCATCTATCTGGTGCATGCTATGTCACATGTAGTGTCTACGTGACCCTAAATCTTGGAAGTCCACTTTACGAATGTTGCTACATGTATGACTAACACATGCCCTCTCTCATTTCCACAATGACTTGCATCTAAGGATTGGACACGTGGACGTCACATTCATAAAAGCATCTGTACAAATATGCTTCATGTGATACACACACACTTGGTCAACAAATACATTAATTGCCAAAGAACACACTTTGAGCCAAAGGCATTTAGGTATTGTACATATGTGTGTCACATTGCTATCCTGTCCTTATGCCAAACATGCACAATTTGTGCAACACATATATGTAGGCCACACTTATGACCAACTATTGCGTCAGCCAACCGTAAAAATACTGTGAAGGGAGTAGCGGATCATGGTCCGCTGCAGTCTGATGTCACACATGTGAACATACACCATCAACACCATAGTGTCTTCAATCAGCCTATCTCTGATGTGTCCCAAATGTAACATAACAAAAAAACAAGAAAAATTGCCCAAAATCAATTAATGCACTGAAATGTTGACGTTCCTAGCGTTATGCGTCATTTTTGTTCTACCAAAACTGTATATGCGTCATTTTTTTTGACGCACAGGAGTGAAAATTAGCCCACATCCAGATATTGTTTTACAGGCCATGTATTATTATGTGAATGCGTGCTAATTTTCACTCCTGTGAGTCAAAAAAAATAAGCAAATACAGTTTTGGTAGACAAAAAATGACGCATAACGCGAAAAAGGTGGGACTTTTCATACAGGAAGTTATGTCATAGGATATCCTGTTTACAGATCATGTACAGTGGGTGTACTTTCACTTTCACTTTGTAGTCTATGATCCTTCTAGACTATGTGGCTGTGTAGTGAGTGGTGTCCTGAGATTTTGTGCTTTTTTGTCCTGTGTGCTATCTGTAAAGTCCATTTGTGAAATAAATATTGTTGCTGTATACTGTACTACTGTGTTTTGTCTACATTTGTCCATTTATCTTGTGTTTTTGTTGTTTGTGGGAGTCTGTTGTGGGTAGTGTTAGTTTGGGGATAGTTTGGCTCTTTTATTGGTTAAGTTTACTTTTTATCTGCATTTGTACCCCTACTTTCCCCCTTTTCCACTTCCTATTTCTTTTACCCCTATTCCCTTTCACTTTTCAAGTATGTCTGGTAGGCCACATCTTGGCAGGATGGGTGAAGAGGAGTTGGGGGGCTTCATCTGGCTTGTGTGCCATTTCTTGCCACTCATGATCAACGCAGGGGGCAGGGTGATACAGGGGTATCCAACAGAGGCGCGCAGAATCCGGTGGGGAAAGGTGCTGCATCACCTGCAGCGTGTGTATGCCAGCCAGAGGAGTGACCACCAGCTGAAGCACCGGTGGGCTGACCTCGTCACCAGGGAGCAGGATCTCTTGGACCACCTGGGAATCATGACTGGTGGCACTGTTGGTGAGTACTAATCATGAAATGTGCACGATTAAATGCTCTGTAGTGACATAAGAGGCTTTGTACAATGTCTGCCAGCTAACTTGCTGACTGTGTGTAATGCTGGGGAAACATAAAGGGATAACTGATGCACTATGGCAAGGATCACAATTGCTAGCTGTCAGGTAGCACGTGCTCAGCAAACTTACAGGATACTTTTCCATGAAGTAAATTGGTGCGGCCTTTCTGTCAGAAAACCAAACAAAATAGGAGACAATCATGTCTATATAGGGTACTATTGACAGAGAAGTAAAGATGTACCAACATATTGGTTAACTGTGTTCAGGCAATAGCTAGACTGACTTTAAAATCACTACATGATGCTGAAAATGAGTGCTGCCTTCACGTCAATTGATAATAGCAAAGTGGCTCAGACATATGTCTCTTGTGAGTCTGGTGAGTGTGGAAGGAAAGCGTTCACGGAAGTACTATGAATGTTTGGGATTATTGTGTTCCCTGCTCTTTTTGGATACATGATAGATCTGGATTAGAAAACATTGTGAAAAGGTGTAAGGTGCCCTCAGCTAACATCTTAGAATGTTTGTTGGAGTTAGTTGCGCCACATTCCAAATATGGATGGCAGTCCAAGTGTATGCATGTGGCTTCACATCTCCATGGTTGGTGCAAATCACCATAGCTGGGCCACATCAATTGAATCAAATGTAACAACAGGGGGGCTTACAAAAGTCCCTGCCCCTCCCTCTGTACATTGTACCTATGTGTCATTAATGTGTCATGGCCACAAGGCATGTTTGACTGGTAATGCAGTCCTCAAGTAACCAGGGTTTGGATGTCTCTCTTGGATGCACATGATGAGACGATTACCCTCCATTTTATTTTCTGCTCACCAATTACAGGGCATGTTTGCCACCACATGATAGTTAGGGCCTATGTATGTGTGCAGATATGTGTGTAACTGTCACAGGAGACCCATGCTATGTACAAGCTGGCTGTGATATATCAGATGCAGTACCATCATGTCTGAATGGCTGCCATTTCCTTATTCATGTAGACCGGCACCCTACACTGTGGGAGAGGTGGAGACATTTGAGGATCCCGACCACTCCAGTAAGTGTTGATATGTCTCTTATGTGTTGTGTTTGCTGGTTATGGACTCGTGTGTGTTGAACGCATAGCAAGGTGTGATGCGTTGGGCAAGCTTTTCTCTTGTTCCATGAGTGGGAATTCAGTTTCTCACATGTTTTGAGTTGGCCAATGCGTATCCAATGGTATTATGTAGGGATTGTAGGCCATTCCTGTAGGCCCCACTGTGAGTACAGGGGTTAGTCATGTGGATGACACTTGTATCAACAAGAGTCGCACTGGAAGTCAGCTCCGATTTAGTCAGCCTGTCAGACCCACATTCTCCAAGATTGGTACAGCAAATTGCTTTCCAATAGACATCTGCTTCCCTATTTACCTACGTAATTATGAAAGAGTAGGTAGAACCTCCTAGCAGCATGTAGTGCTACAAGTATGTGGAAATGTGGAACTAGAGTGCAATGGCCTATCGTATCAGTGTCCTATTTCCTCCTCTGACTGACTGTGCAGGTGTATTTCAGTGACCAGTTACATGTGTCCCCCCCTCAATGCTGTTGTCTGAGCAGTATGACATTTGGGATGTTGCATTGTTACCCAGGCACAGGATGGACCCTGACATATGCAGCATGGGTGTGTCCTTAGTGCTGTGTAGCTCCTATTGTTGTTTACATTGGCTGATGTTAGCGACAACTATGGGCGTTGACATTTGAGAGTACTGGGGCCTTTGTCTTGTTTCAGGGGATTGTTAACTTTGTCATCCTAAACCCTCTAATTTAGGTGTGTGTGATCCATGGGGACGTTACTGCCATTGGCTACTTGAGTTGCACACAGAGCGGAGGTGGTAGTGGCAACTATTGTTGCAGTTACATTCCAGTTGTCGGTATGGCTAGAGGTTGTTAATAGGGCCCTAATTAATGTAGGGGGTATGGTGGCTGACGTGTGCCGGGATGTCAGTTTGACATTGTGGCCTTCCCTCCTGGCGTGGCTTTCCTTTTGCTCCATCGTTGGCATGACAGCATGCCCCTATGGGACTGTTGTTGGTGTTGTGTAATGGTGTGCCCCAGGTCTTCTCAGAATGGGCCATGCCCCCCTGCTGTGCCCCTTTACCCATGCCACTCCATGTATAAGATGACTTCCATGCATTTTGTGGTCGGTATCTCCCCCCCCGGTTGTAGATGACATTAATGCATTTTAATTCCCCATGCGACTTACCCTGCATGTGCGTTGTCTCGTGGTAGTCTGCGTTGTCCTGTCCTTGAATCCCTGTGACGATCTCCTCAGGGATGATGGCTGCGACCATCTCCTCCATGTGGTCCAGGGCCTCCTGGTGTGCTGGACTCCCCCTCCTGTCTGCAGTGCTGCCTTCCTGTTCCTAGCCATCTTTTCCTTGGTCCTGCGCTTGCAGTCATGCCAGCGTTTCTTGCACTCGATTACAGTTCTGCGTACTTCAGCCACACTGTTAATCTTGTCGACAATTTGTTGCCATATAGCCTCTCTCCTACTGATTGGCAACTTTGAGGTGACAAACAGTTGGTGCTGGTGTTCCGTCACCTGTTTAACCAGAATTTCCTGTTCCTCTGCACTGAAGCAACACTTTCTTTTCTTCTTAAAAGTGTCCTGGTTCTTGTGTGGGTCCTCCTGGCTGGTTCCTAGTCTGCTGTCATCTTCCTGGGGTCTCTAACGGCATCTGGGATCCATTTTGGCTCTCCTCTGGTGAAATGGCAGTGTTCGTGTGTTTTTTTGACGCTATTGCGTCAAAAAACTGCGCATATACGGTTTGCGGGGTCGTAAATCGACCCACAGTCATTTCTGCTGCGTTAACGTCATTTTGCTTTACAACTTGACGCTGCGGTGTGCGTCAAAAATAATGACTCCCACCTGTGGTTTGCGTTAGCCGGCGGTAATATTTTTGACGCAAAACTGAGCCGGCGCAGTTTTTCGTCAAAAAGTATAAACATGGCCCCAAATGTCTAAATTAGACTAAAAGCCTAACTTAGACCAAAAGTCTAACTTAACTACTTTTCCGTATTCACAACGGTCACGTTAGACCAAAAGTCTAACTTTACTTGTAGCAAATTTACTAGTCATAATTTACCTGTGTAAATACCAAAAATTTGTAAAGTTAGACTTTTGATCTAACTTTACCTTTGTGAATACCAAAAAGTAGTAAAGTTAGACTATTGGTCTAAGTTAGTCTTTTGGTCTAATCTTACCTTTGAGAATCGGGCCTTGGGTTATTAGTTGGAGAGGATATGAGTGTGGGAGGGCGGTTCTCTATATAGTGTATGAAAATGATGCGCACTGTGCAAAGGGTCCACACGACCCCACTTTGGTATCCAGTGGTAAAAAGCAGACCACCTAATGCTCTGTTTTGTGGTAGTGTGGGTGAAGAGTTAGGCTTATCTTGGAGATGTGTTAAGCATTTGTTTTACTGACAGTATCAATAAATGTGGACACGCAATAATTGAGACCAATTTACAATTTATATAAAATGTTTAAGACCAAGATCATCAATATACGGGAAGTACTTTTGTAGATTTTTCAAAGTTTAGAAAATGTTCTCTTTTTGTGCATAATTACACACCATAGGAATCAAAGGGGAAAATCTTTAAAAATGCATATAAAATAAGACAATGCTCTCACAAGTGTCACCTTCCAAATTTAGTTCTAGGTCTAGAGAGGGTGACCACTGGGAAACACACTGCACAGATGGACTTAAAGGTAAGCCTGGTGGGTCCCTTAGAGGGTGGAGGTCGCAAGGGGTTAGGGACCCATAGAGCACAGCTGGTTGGGCGATGGAGGGGCCAAGGAGGCCACATGCAGCTCAGGACAGGTCAGCCAGGAGTCGTGCATCTTGGAGTCCTTCAAGCCAGGAGCAGGTGACTTTGAGGGTGGATTGCAGGTCAGCAGGGCCATTCCTGGGGTTGGTTTTTGGGTGTCCTGAAGTCCCTTGGCTGGTGCTTGCTTCTGGGATTTTCAGAGTCTGAAGTGGACTTTGCTTCTGGGTGTTTGATGTTGAGGGTCCAGTAACTCAGGTAATGGTATGTCTCAGGCCCTGAAAGTCACCAAACTTAACACACTGGTACATTTTGTCCTTTGGATCTCTTGTGTGGATAATGGTCGGGCTGCTGGGTCTGGTTCGTTGGTCAGCTGCCGGTCAGTGAACTGGACTTCAGTGGATTTTTGCCTGCAGGGTGCAGGAGAGTAATACCTTCACTCTGAGGGAGGTTCTTGGCAATTTTCAGCAGGCTGGAGGTGCTCTGGAGTTTTGTAGAGTCCTTCAGGTTTCCAGGCAACACCTCAGTGATGATTGTTGACTACCTAGAGCAGCAGGCATGTTGCAGCACCTTTTTCTTTGTGCAGCAGGACTTCTTTTCTCGTGCCTTGGGTCCTGGTTATCTTGTGTCCATCGGATCTGATCTGTTGGTTTAGGAATACCCACTAAATACTGCATACAGGGAGTACCTGGTAGTGGCCAATAAGCCACCTACCCCACGGTGGCTACACCCACTGAGAGGCCACTTCCTGGGGGAAGGGGTCATATCCCAAACTGGTTATGTTCCTGCTATCCAAGACTGAAGAAAATGAAATGGAGGAGTGTTGCAGGCTGGGGAGGGCCACTCCTCCTACCCTTGCTAGTTTTCCCACTGTTTTTTCCACCTAAAGTTGGGGAAAAACTGCTGGGTGGCCATCTGCTGCTAGCAGCAAAGGCGGGTCAGATTTAAAAGTCGGTAAAGCCTTTGAATCTGACCACTGGTGCCGGGTGCCTACCTGGGGGAGGAGGTGTAACAGGCTTTGTGTTCTGGTTCCTGAGAGCAAAAATGATCTCACCCCGGGAGCCCAGAATCGTGTTTGGAGGTGGCAGGCTGGTCAGGACCAGTCAGCAACCATGCTAGGGCTGTTAGCTTTTGCAGGGGACACCTATAAGGTGCCCTCTGGGTACATTTTATAATAAATACAACACTAGCATTAGTGTGAATGTATTATTCTGAGTTGTTTGACACCAAACAACCCAGGGTTCAGAGAGGCTATCATGTAGCTGGGGAACTCATAATGACCAGTGCCCAGCACATGTATTTGATATGGCTCCCTGTACACTTACTATGTCTTAAGGTTTAGCAAAGACACAGTATGGGTATATTTGCTCATGCACACATATGCTCTCACATGCATTATAGTGCACCTTGCCTTAGGGCTGAAAGGCCTGCCAGAGAGATGACTTCCTATATTGCATGCAGTGTTAATGGGCATAGCACTCTGGGTAAATGCCAAGTCGAGTTTGCAACTGTATATTCACCTTGTCATGCACTTGCACAGGCAGTCTACATGAGGCTGGTGTAGGGCCTCTCAGAGTTGCACAATTGGTGCTGCAGCTCTGAGTGGCCCTCTTCAGTACCCATACCTTAGGTACCAGGGGTACCATTTGCTAGGGACTTACAAAGGTGGCTGAAGTGCCAGACAGTCCAGTTTTGGGGAAAGAGATCTGGGCCTGGGAACCTGTTTAGCCGAAGCTCACGCCCCTTACAGTAGAAAACCACATCGTTTCTCCAGGCAAAAAGTGGGGGGCTACCTTGTCAAAAGGCCCTTTCTCACAGTGAATCCTACTCAAGTAATAAGTTCCAAAATCCTGTAAGGTCAAACACACAGGGTCTGATTCACAAAGTTAAACTTACACTTTGTGTAATTTTAAGTTTGTGTTAGCTATTAACTATGGGCCCAATTCCCAAATGTTTACACCAAAAGACCTAAAGTCTAACTTTGCTCGTAGTAAAGTTAGACTTTTGGCCTAAGTTTAGACTTTTGGTATAAGTTTAGACCAAAAGTCTAAACTTAGACCAAAAGTCTAACTTTACACACGGTAAAGTTAGACTTTTGTTGTAAGTTTAGACTTTTGGTGGAACAGTAAAGTTAGGCTTTAGGTCTAAACTTAGGGCCCGATTCACAAAGGTAAACTTACACTTCTGGTCAAAGTTTGGACCAAAAGTGTAAGTTTAAGATTTTTTGGCATTGACAAAGGTTAGTTACGAGGAGTATCTTTACATGCGCACTCGAGGCAGATGATCCACACCCGGGCCGGAGCATCCCCATGACAGGAAGTCCATGAGAGGAAGTAGCAGGCAGCCATTTTTTTGTAATTCTGAGTCATCCTCCCTACAGACAGTGGGTGTTTACCACTGGCAGGCCAGGACCTACTGCAAGCTCTGGAAGGACCTGAAATGTTGGGCCTGATTAAGGGCCCAAGAACTGTTGGGTCAGTCCTCCCAGCCCCACATGCACTGGCCCCTCCTCTCTTAATTTCCCTGACACTGATCCTCTCATCTCGTAACTGGGAGGGTGCAGACGTGGGCTATTTTCTATTTTGATTCATTGTTGATATTAAACATATGAGAAACCACTCAAATATGGCAGCCGCATTATGGAGCTGTTTCTATAGTTTGCTTAGTCCATCACCAATTTTCATTACTCATTGGTCTCCTTTATATTGCAGGGGCCGGTGACAATTTCATATTTAAGGTGCATTTCTTCGTGCGTGTCAGCTTATATGCATGGCACTTGATGGATCGTCTTCGCAGAATAACTCCACGGCATCTACAGATTCTTCTGCAAGCCGCAGGACAAAATGAGGAAGGTGATTAAATAGGGACTTTGTCCCTATAGTGTTACATCATGGATGAGCGTTTAAAAGGTAGGATCTTGGCAGAGTTTGTTATTTGATAAAGGAATGTGATTTTCAATATATGGAGATAAGTTTAATATGAACAAGCTGCTCTGCTTTTTTGGCCTTTTCTATCTAGGAGGCATATGTTTAGATGACTTATCAGGTACCCCACTCCATACAATCAGGAGTAAAGGTTCAATAGCCTAGTTGGAAAGCAGGAAGTGCATGCCGGTAATACTTGCACTAGAACCTGTTAACCCATTATACACTAGCCTGTGCTCTGTTATGTAAACACATGTCCTGGGAAAAATCTTATAAATGTGAAATATATGTGCCCTCAGGAAGGTGGGTGACCCTTGATTGGGTCATGTCTCACCAAAACGCGCATCTGCATGTTTTGACCTGGACCAAGACACTATTATATTTGTACAAGTTTTAAATATAAGACACCATGGCTCTACTTGCCAGTCACCCTTTTACAATGAGGTTCAGACTGTTATAACCCTTTGATGGAAGAATAATTTTTTCTCCCTAGACATTATTTAACAAATTAGGAGTAGAGAGATATTATATAATACATCATATGGACTTCATTTGGTGGATCTTTATTGTTCTTTTGCTACGTTATAGTTTGCTTGTATAGGGAGTGGCTTGCTGTTCAGGTCTATTAGCCCTGATTATGTTCCTTGTCTTTGCTTTATAACAAGTTGTCTGGGCTATACATACTTTTTTTATGGTGTGATTGTTGGGTGTGAGTGGTTTATATTACTTTTTTAGTGTTTTGTTTCCCAGGATTTATATTTATAATGTTCATATCATTTCTATAGATTATAGTGTATATTTATATAATTGCATTTTGAAATACAAATATGTCAGTGTATATATCATTGGGTGGTGCCCTTGGGACTGGTGTTTGTTGGCTGACTGTTTATTCCTTCTTGCTTTTCTTATTTCATGTTTGTTGTTTTCCTGCTTTGTAACCATCTTTGTTGATCTCTCTTTTGTTCTTCTTTTTTCTTTTTGCCTTGTATCTCTTTCTTTGTATCTCTATTTTTGGTGTATCATTAGGATTCCTCATGGTAGGAACCTTTTCCCTGAAGTAGGATTTATTTCAGTATTACCTGGCCCCTCCTCACACCACTGTACAGGAGGGTCCTGACAGAACCCTGGCCGACCCTCCATGCTCAGCTGAGTAGTTGGAGCAGCAGAGACCTGGTATGTTCATGGACTCTGTACTTTGTGTGGTAGCATGGTGTGAATGGTGACTGAGCTGTACGAACATGTATCATATGTCACCATGTACACATTCTGAACAATTGCTGCAGCAGTCATGAGGCCAATGCCCCATTGGGGCCCATTGGAAGCCATAAGCAGAATGCATCCTGGAACTTGTAGTGTTCAATCCACTACAGGGAAATAGCCATACCTCTTGCACGCATATGAAGTCATGCAATGCCAACACCATGACCGTTGAAGCTAAGGCCTCATAACTGCTGGTTGCAAGGGCAAAGGGATGGTCCAGTCATTGACCAGTGTGGGGTCAAGAGGTCACATTTTGTATTGCATGCTGTTACTTGCATGCTTTTGATGTGTCTTTTATTAGTGTGAAGTCTCATGTCATGTAACTTGGAGGGATGGGTGACTTTGGAATACTTGTCTCATAGAAAATATACCTAACATTTCCTAGAGTTAACAAATGCACACATCTTCACAACAGTGGCTTGTTTGTCTCATCCAACATTTCGATAGCTAATCTAATTTTTCACACAGATGGACTCAGCTGAGACTGACCAGATGGAGGCTGTAGGGGGGTCCTGAACAGGACACCTCTAACCAGTGGTGGGAGGATGTCCCCTCTCCCATTGAATTCCAACAATCTGACCTGTCAGGGGTGACCCCACCACAGAAACGAGAAACACCTGACCCCTCCCTACCACATGGTGTCCCAAGGCCATCGGGCCACCCAGCTTCCACCCCTGCCACCAGTCCCGCTCTGAGTGCCTGCCAGAGTCCAACACCCCACATTCCTCCTGAGGCACTCAAACCTCACCCTGTGTTGTCACACCTGTGGCTGCATCCCAGGAAGGGATGGTGGCAACTGAGGGGGAGGTAATCTGCTTTCAGATCCTACAGCGCATCCATGAGGAAGTGTGTGGGATCCGAAAGGATATTGCCCAGAACTTTGCTGCCTTCAATGCCAGCACCACCTCCTTGGGTGTAGCCATCATGGCCCTATCTCAGCGTCCATCCCATACAACCCTCCATGTCTAGTCCCCCTGTGTGTCTTCCCATACTTTCCCCATAACCCTTATACCCTCAGTATGTCTCATTCCAGTGGGGTATCAATGCCAGGAGGAGGCCACCAGCACAAAGGATCTACTTGTCATTACCAAGGAGGATGACCAGGAGGACAATTGACTGGACTTTATATCTTATTTTCTCGCTGTACATAGACTGATTACCGTGACATTTCCTGACGTGTTTTTTTGTCCAACCACCTTTATGTCCCCTGCCCCTACTCCATGAAGAATGTTATATGATTTAGTTTCTCTCTACTCAACAGACGGTTGTTTTTTTAATATGAATATTTTATTTAAATAATAATATTAATCCAATCAACTTTCTTATGTAGTTCATTGTTTTTGCTGGAACCAGAATATGGAAGTATACGTATAGAGCTGTTTGGCTATGCCTTCCACATGACCCAAATGTACACAAATGGTTATAGTGATGAACATGTCCTACACATGTTGTTGACACGTGTATGGCCTACAGCCACAATAAGCATTTTACCTTCACCAACTATTGCTCAACTCAGTTTAATTGTGGAATATGTCTTTTATTTACATAGTGCTGTGCACACATATATACCATTGCTCAAGGGGATCTCACTTGCGTTTTCTCAGGTGAGGTGGTGAGGATCGTTGTGATGTAGTGCTTTTCCGGGGTCTCTTAGTTGCAGGTGGCTGTAATTCCTGTTCAGGGGTAGGGTCAACCTGCACAGGGTGAGGGTTAACCTGTACAGGTGGAGGGTCTCCTTGCAAAGGGGGTGGGTCTACGTGCACAGGTGGTGGGAATTCCTGTACACAGGGGTGGGGATCCCTGTTCAGGGAGGGGTTGTACCTGGACAGGTGGTGGTGATCCCTGTAAGGGCATGCCCCGACAGGGGTTGTCAGACCCTGTACATGACTGTTCAGTGGAGGGCCTGTGCAAGGGGTGTGCTCCCATTGTTGATTATTGTGGGCCCACTGTAGGTTCCTTGACCAGAGGTTAGGAGTGAGATGGTTCAAGTTGACTCCCCTCCATGCATTGACTGTGAAGGATTTGGTATATTTTTAATTATGCCCTCCATCATCTTCATATCCATTGCATGGCATCTTGCACTATTTTCCCTCTGTATGACCATGCTGTCATACATCCTCTTCTCCATGTTTTCCCGGGATCTATCCATCCTAGGCAACACCTGGATCATTCTGTGCACCAACTATGGGATTTGGTGCATGTCCTGTAGTGAGGCAGACATGTAAGACAGTGTAGCCCAAAAGCACAAATGTCCTGTCTCACATCTGCCTGCTGCTGGAAGAAATCATCCTCCCACTCTCTCACATCAATATCTGCCAGCCCTCTATGCCTGTGACTGCCTTGGAAGTGATCAGCACATCCACCAATGGGCGTGGCAAGTGGGATGTTGTGAGAAGAAGAAATGGGCCTAGGGGCTACCTGCTCCTCAACAGGGCTGCCACGTTGCTCAGATGTTGGAGTCAATCAATCAATCAATCAGTGTTTATAAAGTACAACTTCTCACCTTTGAGGGGCTCAAGGCGCTGGTGGTGGGTCTGGGCCTCATTCGAAGAGCCATATCTTGAGGTTCTTCTTGAAGATTGTGAGTGATGGACTTTGTCTGAGGTGCGTGGGTAGGTTATTCCAGCTCTTGGCTGTGAGGTGGGTGAAAGATCTTCCTCCGGCGGTGGTTTTCCAGATGTATGGAATGGCAGCTAGTGCATGCTGGGCAGATCGGAGGGGTCTGGCAGAGTTATGGAAAGAGATGCGATGATTCAGGTAGGCCAGTCCGATGTTGTGAAGGGCCTTAAAAGTATGGGTGAGTAGTATGAAGTTGATTCACTTCTCCACCAGGAGCCAATGGAGGAGTCTCAGGTGTTGGGAGATGTATTCTTGGGGAGGGAAGGTTCAGGACGAGTCTGGTGGCGGCGTTATGGATGAGTTGTAGTTTCCTGATGTTCTTTGTCATGGTGCCGGCATAGAGTGCGTTGCCGTAGTAGAGCTTCCTTGTGACTAGGACGTGGGTGACTATCTTGCAGCAGTCGTCCGGGATCCATTTGAAGATTTTGCAGAGTTGGCAGAGGATGTACCAGCAGGAAGAGGTGACTGTGTTTACCTGTTGTGTCATTGTTAGAGAGGAGTCAATAATGATTCCCAGATTGCAGGTGTGGTCAGTCGAAGTAGGTTAGACGCAGAGCAATGTGGGCCACCTGGAGTCATCCCAGGCTGAAGTGGAGTTACCAAAGATGATAAGCTCGGTCTTGTCTGAGTTTAGCTTGAGGCAGATCTCCCTCATCCAGGCAGTGACAGCTTTCATTCCGGTGTGAAAGTTCCTCCTAGCTTTGTCCGGGTCTTCAGTGACGGATATGATGAGTTGTGTGTCATCGGTGTATGACACAATGTTCCTTCCGTGGCCTCTGACGATGGCTGGAAGCAGGGCCATGTAGATATTGAAGAGCGTTGGGCTCAGGGAGAATCCCTGAGGGACTCCGCAGCTGACTTCTGTTGATTTGGATTTGAAGGGTGAGAGTCTGACTCTCTCTGTTCTTCCGGTGAGGAAGAAATGAATCCATTGCAAGACTTTTCCATGGATTCTTGCATCGTGGAATCTAGTGCATAAGGTGCTGTGGGAGACGGTGTCGAAGGCTGCTGAGAGATCCATGAGTATGAATGCTGCGGTCACGGTTGAGGAGTCTGCAAATGTCATTGGTGGCAGCAAGAAAAGCTATCTCTGTGCTGTGGTTGCTACAAAGCTAGACTAGGAGGTATCCAGAGACTTAGGCCCTCATTCTGACCTTGGCGGGCGGCGGAGGCCGACCGTCAAAGTCCCGCCGTCAGGTTACCGTTCCGCGGTCGAAAGACCGCGGCGGTAATTCTGACTTTCCCGCTGGGCTGGCGGGCGGTCGCCTTCAGACCGCCAGCCAGCCCAGTGGGAAAGAGGCTTCCACGATGAAGCCGACTCGGAATCGAGCCGGCGGAGTGGAAGCTGTGCGACGGGTGCAGTTGCACCCGTCGCGTATTTCACTGTCTGCGCAGCAGACAGTGAAATACATTTAGGGGCCCTCTTACGGGGGCCCCTGCAGTGCCCATGCCAGTGGCATGGGCACTGCAGGGGCCCCCAGGGGCCCCGCGACCCCCCCTACCGCCATCCGGATCTCGGCGGTCCGACCGCCGGGATCTGGATGGCGGTAGGGGGGGTCGGAATCCCCGCGGCGGTGCAGCAAGCTTTACCGCCGCCGTCGGAATCCCCATTGGAGCACCGCCGGCCTGTCGGCGGTGCTCCCGCGGTCCTCCGCCCTGGCGGTCAAAGACCGCCAGGGTCAGAATGACCACCTTATTGTCTTCGATGAATTTTCACAGCTGTGAGTTTATGGCTTTTTCCAGGACTTTGGCCGGGTAGGGTAGTAGCGACATGGGCCAGAAATTCTTTAGCCCTGATTGGTCGGCTGTGGGTCTCCTCAGGAGAGGGCGGTCTTTGGCGTGTTTTCAATCATCAAGGAAGGTGGCGGTTTTGATAGAGCAGTTCAGTGTCTTACGGAGTTTGGGGGCAATGGATGTGCTGGCTCTGTTGTAGATGCGGTGAGGACAGGGATCTGTGAGAGCTCCGGAGTGAATGCTGTTCATGATGGTTTCAGTCTCTTCTGTTGTGAGAGTGGACCAGCTGTGGACAGTTTGGGTGGGTTCTGGGGGGGCTGGGTCAGTCGTAGGTTCTGATGCTGGGCGGTTCTGTGGAACAAAGCTGTCATAGATGTTGTTAATCTTGCAGTGAAAGGGAGGATTGATGAATTTGTTGATTACAGTGAAGAGTCCTCTTGTGTTGTGTTGGGAGGTGTTGCTGCATTCCCAGAGTGCAGTTTTTCTGCATTCTTGATACGTCAGTGATGGGTGGCAGGGGCGTCTCTGAAGGAGGCGATGTCTTCGCTGGTTTTGCTGTTTCTCCATTTCTTCTCTAGGTGCCTGCAAGTGCGCTTGGATTGTTGAGTTCGGTGGTGAACCAGTTGGCTGTTTTTGTGATCTGATTGACCAAAGTTTATCGGAAGGGTGCTAAAGCTTTGGCGCATTCAGTGATCCAGGCATTGAGGTTGTGTGCTGTGGTGTTGGCGTCGTCAGAGGGGGTGGAGGTGATTTAGCAAGGGTCGTGGTGAGTTGCTCTTCTGTGATTTTGTTCCATTTCCTGTGGGGGACCCTGGGGACACGGAGGAGGCTGTTGGGTGTGGTCATGGCAAAGTGTAGGCAGTGATGGTCGGTGCAGTCTGTGATAAAGATATTCTTGATGGTAATCCAGTTGGTTGAGGTAAAAATGGGGTCTAACGTGTGTCCTGTGGCATGCGTGGGTGCTGTGATTAGTTGTTGGAGTCCGAGGGTGGCAAGATTGTCAAGTAAGGAAATAGTGTTTTGGTTGTTGCAGTCCTCAAGGTGGAAATTCAAGTCACCAAGAAGGAAGTAGTTGTGGACACCAGGTTGTGGGGGTTGGCGATGTCTACAATGGTGTTGATGAAGGCTGGGAAGGGTCGGGGCGGCCTGTAGACCAGGGTGCCGCGGAGGGAGGAGTTGTGAGTGGTGTGGACCAGGAAGTGTAGGTGTTCATTGTGGTGCAGTGTTCCTCCGTGCTGACCATGATGCAGAGTGAGGACTTGTGTACGATGGCCAGACCTCCACCCAGAGTGCAGGGCCGGTCCTCCCTTAGGATGTTGCACCCTTCCAGGATTGCAATGACAATATCTAGTCTGGAGCTTGGGTTGGTTCAGGTCTCGGTTAGGAATGCGATGTCTGGACGGGTGGAGTTGATCACGTCCCACAGATCTGGGGTGTGCTTATGGAGGAAGCTTATATTTAGAAGGAGGCAGTTGATGAGGTTGTGGTAGAACTTGGTGGTTTCAGGTTTGAGGTGTTCTGGTTGTTTGTTGTGGCTGATCCTGAGGTTGCAGTTCTGGCAGGAGAAGGGTCCAGGCACTGAGACGTCCGGTGTTAAGGCGATGGAGGGTCTTGGTGTTGTTCTGAAGGCTGGCCAGGGAATGGCTTGTCAGAGATCCAGGGTTCCTGGTGCTGGGCGTGGTCCGGGTCCAGAGTAAATGGGGATACTTGTGACACTTCCCCAGACTGGTAAAACCATCTATACCTGTGAGATCACAAGCACAGTACACATTTTGAGGAGAGGCATAAAGTTTTGTTACTTGTTGACTTGCTTCATTTCCCTTATCAGTATCCACCTACATGAGGGGCAATATGTACCCTTAGGTAAATATTGTATATATGCATTATTGGTAGACCTATCACTGGCCAACATGTCAGCTTGTGGTATACTATTGTGACCGTTATAAGAGCATATGGGGATGAGTGAAAACAGTGATAATAGATACTGCTGATGTTTACACCACAGTTTAGGAGCATTAGCATTTGGGAGGTTAATCTTTATATTTCCTTACCAGTGTCTGACATGCGCCCAGTGTGTGGTGCCTGACCCGATGTCACACCCATAAATGTTGCTGAGTTCACTGCAGTCTGTTCTTTTCTGGACAATGTCATGGCCTACAATGATATGTGTGTGTTAGGTTAACATACTAGTTGACCCATGTGATACACTACATTACCTAGTTCATTTCACAGGTTTACCACAGTTCATGAATCCCTTGTACTGTAGTCTTAACTGAGAACAATGCAGGAGATGATGCCCTCCCCTGCCATATTTACATACCAGTTCATGCTGATGGTATGGATCTTTGTGCTCCATGACATTGCCTCCGTGATGGTGCAGTGACCTGTGCTCCAGTGTGTGGCTGTCCACTGGCTGCATGTTGCAACAACAGGGAAAGGTAATTAGTCAAAACCAAGATATTTGCTTATGTGCAACCTGTCACAATACTATACATTTGAATCTACATTTGAATCTTCATTTACCAGCAGTTGTAAATGAATGAGAGACATTACCTATTACCATGCACCAGTGTTAAGTGGATGATGGAGCAGTGATAGCCCACTGTTTAGGACTGAGGTATTGAAAATTGCAATTGCTATTACAAAGGATTCTGGAACTTAGGGCCAGATGTAGCAAAGATTTTTACCCATTCTGTGTCTATGGGAAAAAGTGTTCGTACATATGGCCCTTACAGTGTTATGGACTTCTGAGTATGATATACCATTCAGAGTGCACTTACTTGGGACAACATTCATGGACTCATTTTTAGAGTATCACAAACGTTAATAATTTGGTGTCATTGTTAGTATCATTCCATTTCACCTGGCATCACATTGAGGGCATCAATCATAGGCAGCCTATGGAGCCGATGGGGGGGGGGGAGGGGGAGGGTCTATGGCAGAGAGGCCATCCCTCTAAAGTGGGGTGAGTCGGAGGTGGGCTCCAGTTTGTACACCAGGGAGAGCTCTAGCCACCTCTATCCTGGTGTACTTTTCCTTCACCCTCCTCTTCTCATCTTGCTACTTCTGCTTGATGTCATTAACAGTCAAGATGTCCTCCCCCAATACAGTGACCGCTGTGGCCAAGTGCTGCCATAAGGCTGCCTTCTCAGAGGAACTGCTGGTGTAGTGTGGGAGACCATGCAGTCTCTTGTAGTTCCTCACAACAAATTTCTGTATCATGGTGTTCTCCTCCTCTGTGTAATTAATTTTCCTCTTGGTGGGCAGCACGGCATCAGGATTTGTAGCAGAGGAACAGTGTAGTTGTGGTGAAACCAGTGCTTTGCTTGAGTACTGCTTTTATCTGGCTTATTGGTCCAGGTTGCAGGTAGGATAAATATTGTGCAGGTGCATGTGATTACAATAATTTCGCCCCTAGGTTGGATGCTCTGCCCTGAGTGCAGATCATCTGCCCTCAGTGCAGATGTAAATATACTCCTTGTAACTTACCTTTGTGAATGCCAAACAATCATAAACTTACACTTTTTGTCTAAACTTAGACCAAAAGTGTAAGTTTATCTTTGTGAATCGGGCCCTTAGACTTTTGGTGTAAACTGAGACTTTTGGTCTAACTTTACCTTTGTTAATCGGGCCCCATGAATTATTTGTACGTTTACAGCTGTGGAGATTCCGCTGTCATGGATGACAACTTCACACATAAACAGATAGACCTGTTCAACCTTTTATGTGCAGAGATCTTCACCAACTGTGGAATGTAAGTTTACCTTTGTGAATCAGACTCACGGTTTCAATAACTTGAGCATGGGCTTAATCCCTGGAAATGATGGCACCAAGCAGCCAGGCTTAACGTAGGAAAAGATGGGAAATATTTAGCAACAATGAAACCGTCAAAAAGTCTGAACACAACTCAATAAATATCCCACAACCAATTTCTAAAAATAAAAAAATAATAATAAGAAGAAGAAGAGAAACGACCGTGGCTTGATGAATTTAACTTGAGTTGCTTCGCTTTTATGCCCTGTTGCATGTTGCAAGAGTATTCAGCTCACTGCGAAATATGCTTCTAAATTCCTCCACAATAGGAATCATACCTCTACCCCAAATGGTCTCTCTCATTGTGACTGTTCAGATTCTTATCATGGGACTAGTGTTCCTGTTAAGTTATCCATACTGCTCTAGGACAGTTTTTGCTTTACAAACAACAGTACATACATATTTACATGAATACAATGAACGGCAAATTTCCTTCTACTGTTCTTAACTGTTCACTTCCTCAGAGAGCTATTCTTCTCAATGAGATTCTTACAATGGTCATATTGGAGTTCATTAATATTATTTTATTGTTCCGTTTCGCAAAGTAGGCAATTTCTCAACAAGGATTCAAGTTGACCTAGGTTGTCAACTAAACTGAGATTAATCAAGCTCTTCTGTCAGTAACACGTAATGTTCATCAATATCTGTGGCTGTCAGGGCTGGTCACTCACTTGCAACGTTTGTGTCACACTAGCATTCTGAT
Source organism: Pleurodeles waltl (assembly GCF_031143425.1). NCBI lineage: Eukaryota > Metazoa > Chordata > Amphibia > Caudata > Salamandridae > Pleurodeles > Pleurodeles waltl. Next base: position 946,212,469 of record NC_090439.1, on the reverse strand, counting down.
AGTATGGACGTGCACCATAATTATGTGACAAAATAATTATTGGTTCCCTAAAATAACTTTTGCAAACTTCCAACTCAAATGTACATTCATAGTCTCTACATAACTACTGCATATGTTGTCAAAAATCATTCAATCTAAAAGAGAAGTTTAATTGTTGAATTACATAGAGCCATGCACAACATGGCATCATTCCGAGCGCTACAGTGAAACTGAGCACTTCAGCAAGCATGAGATCTATATTTGTATTCACATGGTATCAGGTTGGATTTTGGAACCAAATCTGAAATCTGTTGAATATAACAAGGAATAAAATGTAGAAAAAATGTTTGCAACTTGTTTAAACCACTTAGAGATCTGTTTTGCGTGCAGACTTTCACAAGATGAGCCATTGCAAAATCTGTACCCTACCGCTGTTCGCACCTGATTTTACAATTACCTGGGTAATCGAAAGAGTCATTTTCCCCAGAGGAAATTCTTACACTTTAGGCACAAATGAACGTTAAGTATCTGATTACCAAAATATTGTCTGGCATGAATATATTGCCCCATTGTCCTATTGGAGTTAATAATAGTAAATAATAGAATATCCACACCTAATGGAATGGTATTTTTACAAGAGATATGTTGGGCACAACCACTACTTACAGCTGATACTTCAGTATACAATATTCTGACATACAAGAAAATTATGGAAAACTTGATGCAAGAAGAGAAAATTTCTGCAAATCTACGTTTACTTCAGAGAATTGCTAAATGTTTCCCTAGTAGGTATTTATAAATGAAGAACTGGTAGAGGCCGTAGTACATATATTGCCTGGTCTGCAGTAGATGTGTGCCCCAAATTAATATGCCCCTAGGACAAAGTTGTGTTACAGAAGGGTAATACATATTTGTGCAGCCCTTTTTTAATACAGATTGCACCAGTGCCCATTAGTTGTGGCACAATTTAAGGGCTCGCTCCCTTATTAGCATGGAGAGTGGCCCCATGCAAATGAAAGAAACAATTTGCTTCTGTACCCATCCTATATTATGGGCAAAGGTGGAGAGGCAAAGAGGCCATTCAGAGGCACACAGTGAGTGCCCCCCTCTGAGGCTGACCCTTTTTAGGGGGAGGGAGGTAGTCCCAGCGACCCTCAGACATCCCCCTGCTGCACTCACTGCACACACCTGCAGGGGGATCTGTGTGTCCCTTCAGAGTGATGGATGAGTGCCGCTTGCACTATGAAAGGCAGACTGGTTGCTTCAGTCATTCATGCCATCGTTCACTAATGCACTGCCCCAAGACTACACAGTAGTAGGGAGCACTGTCCTAGCTGAAGTACCTAGTTAAAGGTGCGCTGTGGTGCAGACAGGGGGAGGGCAACCTTATTATTATAGACCCCCAGGTGTAAATCCACTTACTCCCATGTAATGGAATGCCACTAGTGTGAACACTTATGAAGAAGTAACTCTAACACAAGTGTTGGGTATTGGGAGTAGCAAGGTTTGGTTTGCCTTGTGAGTATAATCACCTCATTTTGGTAACATTTGCAAACTGTTTTATGACTCTTTTCCACTCTGGTTAGAGATTTGCAGCTAACACAGGTTGAAATACTTCCAAGGGAACGTGGCAAGCGGTATGGGACACCCCCAAATTTCACCGTGGTATAAGTGGAAGGATAGAACTAGAAACAGCGACTGGCATAGATTATCAGGTGCCCTGGGAAAATATTGCAATTTAAAAAAAATATATGTTCCAGTGGGAGAGTAAATCTCTAAACATCCGTTCACATATTTGTGTGGGTCTAGCCCATAGAACCCAGAGCGTTCCTATGATAGACCTTTACCTTTCAAGGGCTCTGACCTGCACCTTCTTCATCAATCGTTGCATTTCTAGAGTCAACACATTGCTGGTCCTGGGGTCAAAGATCTTCGCACATTTACATGGGGAGACACTGTGCATGCACTCTGTCACAGACTAAACAATTAGTAACAAATCAAGAATTATTGCCCAATTACAGATTGCTAATCACAAGCATGACGTCGGAAACTAGGGAACACTTAGTAATGAGCCCAGAGCCAATAACTCAGAGCAATGTAAGGAATTCTGACACCTCCCCCAGTGGAGTGACCCTGAGCATCGACAGGGATCTCCCTTTATGGCAGTAAAGTGCCTTAGAATCAATTTGACATCAGTGATTTACCTAAATTAAACCTGCTGCTATACTTCTAAATGGGAGTAGACTACTACATCACAAATGCATTGGAGTAATGAGTGTAACTTCCCTATAAAATGAGGTGATAAATAACATCACTAAACTATTGACTAAGTGATGATATGGAACAGGCAGCAGACAAGGGAATCAGACATCAAACGAGCGGTATTCCTGCTGTAAAGACTTTTGTACTTTATGCCTTTACTCACACATAAAGAGCGGCTCTCCAAGGAATTGAGCTCCGTGTAATAGGTGTGTTGGGGGAGGGAATGTAGGGAGGGCAGTGAGGGTGCCTGCTTACACCGAGAGCAGGACAGGAATGTCATAGGTTACCTGGCTAAGGTCAGCAGAGCTGCATGTTCTGGGACCCTGCTGAACTGTGACCTCGTGGGAAAAGAGAAAACAAGAAACTTCCACAGAAAAAAACACTTTCCTTTCTTAGATGCGGAATTGCACTCAGAAAGTCACTTAAGGTGAATGCTGCACGTATTCCTCCAAAATGTTTATTTTTCTTGCTGTACAATATGTTACCCTAGCGATATATGCATTCATTAGTCGGGTCCTGTAGCAAGTGATGGAGCTAATTCAATTTATTAACTGCAGAGTAATTTTTATGGGAAGAAATGCAGGATGAGTGATATTAGTTGATTAGTTTTCATGTGTAAAGTGCTCCTACACCAATAGGTATTACGACGCTTTACACATAACTCAAGAAATGCACAGTTAAAATGAGGAACTAGCAAAAACAGATTGTAATCTTCGAAACTGTAAAAGAAAACGAGTTATAAGAAGCAAAAGACAAGACAATTGAGATCCCTATTTTAGAGAAGTGTAAAATGTGGGAAATTCAGGCTTTAGTTGAGAAACAAGTGAAAGATATGAAGTCTCCTGAAGTCTTAAGTGTTGGGTCAGTGGCGTAACGAAACATGAAGGGGCCCCTCCCAGAGTACCTTGAGGGCCTCCTCTTCAGACCCACTCAGGAGCTCTCAGACACAGGGTACCGTGCTAAGGGACCCCCTAGAGCTGCCCCCCACACCGTGGTGACTGTGGGGGCATTTGTTATGCCACCGTGGCGGGTGCTTGGTTTTAAAAATTAAATCCAGAGTTTTAGCAGTGGAGGTGCGCTGTGCGATCACCTTTGTTTGTGTCCCCGTCCGTTACCTTCTTTTCTACGGAGGTAATCTGTACCACCCTCCAATGGCGCCCCTCATCTCTCCATAGTCCTTTTTTCACATATACTTAATTTCATAAGTATTACTCATCCGATTGTAAGGTGTCAGACCTCTTTGAGTAATACACATATGTGCAAATTACACAGAGACAGTGACTCATATAAGTGTGTAAATCAATGTATCAGAAATATTGCATATGACAATGAGGACTGCAAAATGTACAAGTCGCATGTCGCAAGCGGTTTGTATGGATAAAGCAAACTCTATTGAAAACATAGCACATTGGATGGGGTTCTGCTGACTAATACGACTTTAATACTATGCAGAGGAATACATTTTATAAATTTTGGAATAATGAAAGATTGGGGAAAAACAATATGTTTCTATACCCATGCTTTACAGCTTGCATGCTGCTATTTGATTCAGGTACACTGCTCGCTGTGCTATATTAGGATTATAACTTATGAACTGCAAGTAACAAAAGGATCTCTGTGACAAAAGCAGTAACTTCCTGATCAATCTGGATAAAAATATAATCCTGTTATCTGCATGTTACACGATGTGCTTTTCAGGAGGCACATTATCCCACTGCGCTACTTCATAATGAGTCAAAACGTTGCCTAGACAAAACCTGCATCTCTCCAGCAAGAACATTAAACACCAAACTTACCTTGACATTTGTAATATTCCCCAAAAATTGCTGGATACATAAGGCACTCTACTGCAGATCCCTTTAACCACAGACGTAGTTTCAAAATGCAGTGGTTGTCAAAGCTTGGCACCCCGTGCAGTGAGACCAATCGCACCTCCCTTAAGATGGCACTGATATAAAGGACTCCTATTTTTGGCAGGGCCTGCTGGGGCACCTGAGGCCACATAATTCTTGTGCTTAACACTGCACCTTGAGCGACAGGCAATCCCCTTGCTCTCCAGAACTCAGGGAATCCCCAGAAATATTTTGAATATCAGGAAAAGGAAAATGAGGGACAGCTTTCATGCCACAAGCCTATGTCAGAATTATGTCGCAAATGCTTCCTTTACTCCTTATATGGCTGGGCCTTGGTATGTTGATGGCGGTGGCAGAGATATACCATTTTAGAGAGCATACCACATGATATACCATGTGGTATGCTCTCTATCTACATTCGTTACTGCCCTGTAATTGGTGGCCAGGTGGCACGTGGTTTGTGTTTCCCTCCTCAGATGTTTAAATGAGGTCCTTTTTGTGATGTACTTTGTTGTGCTGACATGCTTGTTTTTCCCTGATAAGTTAGTTCTACCACTTACTGTAGATATAGCGTCTTGGGAGGTAAGTGATGTTTCTAAGCAAACTACCCCCTATATCAGTACTGAATAATTGTATTTTTTTCAAAACAGTTTAGTAAATCATGAACGAACCAGAGAGAGTATCAGAACACAGTGCAGAAAGTGGGGTGTTAGCGAAGGGCCAAATATAATAAGAGCAGACATGTAACATTTTTCAATCAGGGTAAGGGATAAATATAGGTATAAACTGTATAGAGATGTTAGTGAGACTTTAATAGATAACTATCGGGCTAAACAGTGCAAGGTGAACTGACAGGGAGAGGGTGAAAATGTCCTTTAAAATCAACTAAAAGGGTAATTCTGTAAGAATAATTGTGTAGTTACAAGTAGGGGTGGGGAAAGGGGGAAGGTACCTTTGCTCAAGAGAATTTACAAGCAAACTGTTTTCACTTCGAGAAATAATGGCGTTGAGTTGTGGGAGTTCAAAAAGATGCTGGATGCAAGGCATGCAAGAGAAGAGTGCCAGATGTTTGGATGGAAAGGAAGTGTACTCTGGATAAACACATCTGGTCAATAGATTGTGGTATGACAAATAAAACATACACGGTGCAGGTTGCATTGTGTCTATAATAGTTAACAAGCACTGGGAAATTATTTGGTCTCACTTTGCCAGCACAATTTCATTGCTTTGTTTGGCTGTGATATTACTTTTATAATTGTGCCTGCATTGTCAAAGCCATTGTTTATGACCAGCAATCTTAAATAAGCATTTGATAGAAGTAGTAGGAGGGGATACCGTCGATCAAGCTTTTGACAGGTACCACGCCCTGTGGCGACGTAGGCAATGACGTAGGCAGTGACGTGGGTGCTCCTGCCCGTGCTGACGTAGGTGTAGGTGTGTCACGTGGTTTGTGACCTCATGGTGTCACATGTTAGCCATGTGCCAGGGTCCTAGCCACTTGTGTATTGGTCTATGGGCTGTGTAAAATGAAGGCCTTGGTGGTGTGCAACCTGTTTCAGAGCCTAAGAGGACAGGTCTGGACATGTCAGACACTCAGGACCAAGTGGCTGCTGGGGGGCCTCCTCTCAGGGTGGACCAGTGGGAGTGCAGTCCAAACATCCTCACTGTTGGCTAAAAGAGGGGTGGGCAAATATTGATTGTGCTAGAGCCAGCCAATCAATTTAGAAATGGAAGCTTAAAACAGATGTAGCCCTAAGTGTTCCCAGGCCGTGGTTCAAAGGTGCTCAGCATATGTCATAGTCTACAGTGACCATGCAATTAAAAAAGTTTTGAAATAAATAGGAGACACCCACTGCAAGTCTAAAACAGATGTAGCCCTAAGTGTTCCCAGGCCAATATTCAAAGGGGCTCAGCATATGGCATAGTCTAAAGTGACCATGCAATTAACAAGGTTTTGAACTAAACATGAGACAGATATTGCAAGTCTAAAATAGATGTAGCCCTAAGTGTTCCCAGGCCAAGGTTCAAAGGTGCTCAGCATATGTCATAGTCTAAAGTGACCCTGCAATTAAAAAGGTTTTGAAATAAACAGGAGACAGACACTGCCACCTAAAACAGATGTAGCCCTAAGTGTTCCCAGACCATGGGTTCAAAGGTGCTCAGCATATGTCATAGTCTAAAGTGACCATGCAATTAAAAAGGTTTTGAAATAAACCTTGAGACAGACACTGCAAGTCTAAAACAGATGTAGCCCTAAGTGTTCCCAGGTCATGGTTCAAAGGTGCTCAGCATATGGCAGAGTCTTCAGTGACCATGCAATTAAAAAACTTTTGAAATAAACAGGAGACAGACACTGCAAGTCTAAAACAGGTGTAGCCCTAAGTGTTCCTAGGTCATGGTTCAAAGGTGCTCAGCATATGGCAGAGTCTTCAGTGATCAGGCAATTAATGTTTTGAAATAGACAGAAGACAAGCAATGTCCCCCCTAAAACAGATGTCTATTTCTAAGCCCAGCCCCCACAACAAAAACCTATGTATAATCAACACAGTGTGGGCCATATAAAAACACCCCCACATTCACAGCGTTCTTTTTCTGAACTACATACTGGCCGTATGCAGAGAGATTGGGCTTCCAGAGCACCTCAAGGAGAAAAATATGAAGGGCACAGCACAGACTGGTGATGTAAACCTCTTCTACTTAAGGTCTGTAACAATGTGATGCTTGTATACGTTCTATTGTAGGTGTCATAGCAGGGTAAAATGCACATGTTTTTGTACAGGTTATTTTGAGACATACATTCATACAGTGTTGAAAACAGTCGTTTAATATGAGGAGTTGTACAGTATGTTTAAAGGCGTAAAAACAATGATTGTTGCAAAAATAGAAGTGTCTAAATTTATAAAACAATATACATTATGATAAAAATGTTTTTAATATTGTAATACTTAGCTATGTAGTTTAGGCCAACACAATTTTATTACTCAGTTGTTTTTTATAAAAAAGGTTAATCAAATAATGTATGTTTTTAAAAGGTTATTAGCAATGTCTACTTTAGGGTTATAAACATCTATAAAAGCCTGTAGTACATCCACGTATCTGTAGGTATTGTTGGCTGTGAAATATCGCCACATCTTAGATTTTCAAGTTCTGTTAAAACGCTCTACAACTGCCGCTTTTATCTCGTTGTGCATTACAAAATGCTGACTACCGTGCTGCTTTAATAATTTCTGAAAAGGCTTGTTTAAAAATTATTTTTCAACGTCTGTTTGTAGTTTTTGAGGTACTCGACCTCTTGCGAAGATGACTTTAAAGGCGGCGGTGACACCGGTACCACTTTTATCGTTTAACGCTTCGGCATAAGCGTACTTAGACAATACGTCTACGACGGTTAATATATACATGGCCTCGTTGTTGTGCTTTGCTAGATCTTGAAGACTGATTATGTCAGCCTGCCACTGATAATCGAGCTGCGTGCTAGCAACTGTGGCCCTCCTCTTAAAACGTCTCTTGCTGGTCTGTGAAGTGAATACACCTCTTCCCCCGCTAACCAAGCCTTCACCCTTGATTGGTTTACAGATTCATTTCAACTCGAGCCCTTCCAAATAGAGCTTTGGAGCCTCTGAAGTTTCCATGCTCTTCTGTATGTGTGCATGGGATGGTTTGGGTTGAGGAGACTGGGACTGGGAAGTGGTAGTTGGAGGGGGGACTGCAGGAACAGGGAAAATGGCTGCCATCATAGAGGATGCTCTGTTGAGCCGCCAATCCACCGTGGATGCCCTCCAGGAATGCATTACATTGCTGCATCTGGGATGCCAGCCTCTGGATGGCATTCACAATGGTTGACTGCCCTACAGACATGGATCTCAGGGGGTCAATAGCTTCTTCACTCAGAGCAGCAGGGCTCACTGGGGCAGGGCCTGAGGTGCCTGGGTGAAGGAGATGCCCACCCTCCTGAGTGAGCAGGCACGGGCAACTCGCTGAGGGGCTACTGGGAGGGCGGTGCTGGTATAGGGGTGGCGGCTGTACCAGCAGCTGGGGTGGTCACAGAGGTGTCCGCCACCACCAGGGAGCTTCTATCCGAGGAGGTATCTGAGTCTGTGTTGTCACCTCCTGTCTCCGCCGTGGTACTACCCTCGCCCTCCGTCCCACTGGCTCCCTCGGCGTTGGTGGACTCTGCCTCCAGGGTCCTGTGGGATGCAGCTCCCTCTGTCGCCGGTGCCCCTGCTCATCCACCAGATAATGCTAATGCACACATGGACAGGTTGACAGAAGAAAAAAGGGGGGAGAGAGAGAAAGTAAACACTGAGTCAATTACTGCATCAACACCACAGTTGGCATATACAGCAGTGTCACACACAGAGATCAGGATTGAGCACTATGCATTGAACTGCCGGTGATTTGGCTAGATGCCACACACTGCAAACTGCACCCCTCCTGGGACCCACAAAGCCCTGACTGACAAGGAATGCTAATAAGCTAGGTTACCTGCATTTGCCATACACCCATTACCCTTGAGGTGGATTACGCTGCAATGTCTGACCTGGTATTAAGGGGCACCCACTAACTCACACCCACCACCCGGATCCCATGCAACATACCAATTATAGTTGTAACGCCACCTGTACTCACCCCCTTTTGGCTGCTGTGATGCCCTCAAGCGCCCATCCAGCTCTGGGTAGGCCACCACCAGTATGCGGGCCATCAAGGGGGTCAGGTTCCAACGGGCACCCATTCCTCATTGAGAGGCCATCCCCAGCTGGGTCTCTGCGGTCTTCCGTGCCCAGCATCTCAGGTCTTCCCACAGTTTCCGACAGTGGGTGCTCCGCCTGCCATAGGCCCCCAGGGTCCGCACGTCCTTGGTGATGGCACGCCATAATTCCTTCTTTTGATGGGCGCTGACCTGCAGAGGTAATACAGACAGGAAGACACCATTACACATACAATCCAGGATGTCACACACATGGTCCACCAATCCCGTTTCCATCACCATTGGAACACACATCACCCGGCGCTCACCATGTACACCACTACAAGACATCCCCGATGACACAATGCTTGCACACACATCTCCATGTATCCTTCACACATACATCATGTCCAAGGTGTACTCACCTGTTGGTCTGGAGGCCCATATAGCAGTCAATGCTGAGGTAGGACCCCATTTACCAATCGCTCCAATTCCTCCACAGTGAAGGCGGGGGCCCTTTCCCCAGTCACACGGGCCATAGTAGGTTCCAGATACAGGTCACAGCAGCACACGCAGAGTAGGAGTTAGCCTGTTGAAGGTCAGGAAACAATCTAATAATCTGATGGAATATGGTGGTGACGTCCACGGTGCTGTACACCGTCACCGCTGATCCCCATTGGCCATTGTACTCCATAGAGCCCCATATTACCCAATGAGGAATTGCATGGCAGTTCAAGACCGCCTTCCGCCACAACACCCAGCATCGGTGGAGATACCTCACTTCCACCTGTCCCTACATACAGGACAGGCAGTCGCCATTTCATGGTGGTGGACAACAATCATTTAAACATTAACTGCGTCACAGCCTAGATTAGCACAGACCTCGCCATTCCAACTGTCCCATCACAGAAATGCACTACGTACACTGAGGTTGTGGTTCCATTGTTCAAATTGTGACAACCTACTCACTCTTGTGTCCCTTAGACACCTACCACTGCGGATTATTAGGAGGATGAGATAACTCCCCGTGTACAGATGTCTTGTGGACTTGGCTATACTGGAGGACAGGCACATTATACCCACCTATAGACTGGACAGGGCCACAATCACAGAGCTGTGTGCCCAATTGGAGCCTGACCTGATCTCAGCTATCTGTCATCCGACTGGGATCCCCCTTTTGCAAGTGCCATAAGTGCTCCATTTCCTGGCAACTGGTTCTTTCCAAGTGACAGTGTGCTTGGCAGCAGGAATGTCACAGCCAATGTTTTCAATCGTGCTGGCAAGAGTTTTGTCTGCCATTGGTGAAACACATGTGCAGCTACATAGCTTTCCCCCAGGTGGTAGATTTGCCCACTGTGAAGGCTGGATTCTATGCAATTGGACATATCCCCAATATTGTTGGGGCCATTAACGGGACACATATAGGTGGTCATTACAACCCTGGCGGTCGGTGTTAAAGCCAACAGGCCGGCGGTAAACATTTTGCAATTACGACCGTGGCGGAAACCGCCAACAAAAACAGCCACTTTAAAACTCAGACCGCCACGCCGGTACAAACAAACAGCGCGGCGGTCACCGCCAACAGACAGGCGGAAGACAATGTACCGCCCACACTATTATGACAGGCCAATCCGCCACCTTTTCCGGGGCGGATTCACCGCGGATAAAAACACGGCGGAAACAGCCATTTCAAAGGGAAAACGCTCACCTCTACACACTCCACGAGGAACGACGACACAATGGAGACGGAACTCCATATTCTTCCTACACTAGTCTTCCTGCTCCTGTACCAGGAGCACCAACGCCGGCGGCGAAGACCACGGTGACTACTGCACCTACGACACAGGGGAGGGGAGAGGCAAAAAACAGGGACACACAAACGCAACACCCCCACCCTCACCCACTACAACACACACACCAATGCATATCCAAACATTACAGTAACACCCCCCAACACCCCCGGAAGAATGCAAAGACAAAAGGAAATGAGTGGAACCATTGTAATATATCAAAATAGAGTAAGCAAATATCTACATATATACACTATTAACAAAATATACACCACGAATAGTAGTCCAGGTATTGCAATATTCATAGTCCGTGGACCACTGGGCCCAAAATGCATGGGCGAGGCCCACACAAGATACCCGAACATGACGGAGAGAACACTGCAGGGGCATCAGATAGAAATACAACAGGCACTTCAGGGGGAAGGGAAGAGGGGGCACCTCAGGCGGATGAGTGCACGACGCCAGATCCACGAGGGGGCTCCATGCCCTTTGATGTATCCTGGGGAGTGCAAAGCCACAGTCTCTCAAGTCTCTACAGTGGGTGGGTTGCCCACTGTACCATCCTGGGGAGTGCAAAGCCCCAGTCTCTCAAGTCTCTCCAGTGGGTGGTTTGGCCACTGCATTATCCTGGGGAGTGCAAAGCCACAGTCTCTCAAGTCTCTCCAGTGGGTGGTTTGCCCACTGCATTATCCTGGGGAGTGAAAAGCCACAGTCTCTCAGGTCTCTCCAGTGGGTGGTTTGCCCACTGCTGCATCCTGGGGAGTGCAAAGCCACAGTCTCTCAAGTCTCTCCAGTGGGTGGTTTGCCCACTGCTGCATCCTGGGGAGTGCAAAGCCACAGTCTCTCAAGTCTCTCCAGTGGGTGGGTTGCCCACTGTACCATCCTGGAGAGCGCAAAGCCACAGTCTCTCAAGTGGATAACAGTCTCCACTGGTTCTGGAGGGGGACTGGTGCCCAGAGTGCTTCATCCTGCTTAGGACTGAGGTAGTGGATGCATGTCTCCACTGGTTCTGGAGGGGGACTGGTGCCCAGAGTGCTTCATCCTGCCAAGGACTGAGTTAGTGGATGCATGTCTCCACTGGTTCTGGAGGGGGACTGGTGCCCAGAGTGCTTCATCCTGTGCAGGACAGACGGAGTGGATGCAGGTCTCCACTGGTTCTGGTGGGAGACTGGTGCCCAGAGTGCTTCACTCACCCTGTGACGTTCCCTGTTGCGTCACTGCCCCTGCCGCTAATGGGCTAGCGGTGCTTGAGTTGGCGGTCCTTGCCCTGTTCAGCGGTGCTTGCCTTGGCGGTCCTTGCCCTGTTCAGCGTGCTTGCCCTGTTCAGCAGTGCTTGCCTTGGCGGTCCTTGCCCTGTTCAGCGGTGCTTGCCCTGTTCAGCGGTGCTTGCCTTTGCCGGTCCTTGCCCTGTTCAGCGGTCCTTGCCCTGTTCAGCGATGCTTGCCCTGTTCAGCGGTGCTTGCCTTGGCGGTCCTTGTCCTGTTCAGCTGTGCTTGCCCTGTTCAGCGGTGCTTGTCTTGGCGGTCCTTGCCCTGTTCAGCGGTCCTTGCCCTTTTCAGCGGTGCTTGCCCTGTTCAGCGGTGCTTGCCTTGGCGGTCCTTGCCCTGTTCAGTGGTGCTTGCCCTGTTCAGAGGTGCTTGCCCTGTTAGCGGTGCTTGCCTTGGCGGTCCTTGCCCTGTTCAGCGGTGCTTGCCCTGTTCAGCGGTGCTTGCCCTGTTCAGTGGTGCTTGCATTGGCGGTCCTTCATTGCCCAGCGGGGCTGGGGCTGGCGGTCCTTTATTGCCCAGCGGGGCTGGGGCTGGCGGTCCTTCATTGCCCAGCTGGGCTGTGGCTGGCGAGGCCCTCCTGGTCAGCTGGGCTGTGGCTGACGGGGCCCTCCTGGTCAGCTGGGCCGTGGCTGGCGGGGCCCTCCTGGGCAGCTGGGCTATGGCTGGCGGGGCACTCCTGGGCAGCTGGGCTGTGGCTGTCAGGGCCCTCCTGGGCAGCGACGATGGGGCTGCCAGGGCCCTCCTGGCCAGCGCGGATGATGGCGGTCTTCTCCGCCGTGCTGCTCCTCCCAGACTTTTCGGGTTTCTTCTGCCCCTTCCCCACCTTGGGAGGAGTCACAGCAGAGTCCACACTCCCCCCGGGACCCTGTGATCGGCTTGAGTGGCTGGAGTCTTCCCCCTCTCCCGCCGGGCACTGGCCAACTTCTGGTGCCTCACAGGGGGGGACTGGCTGTGCTCTGGCTCCCTGATAGACTGGCTGGCCTGGTGGCCGGTGCACTCCACATACCTGTGACAACAGGCACCACTGGTCCCGTAGATTTTGTGGCTGAGATGCTAGTACGGGACCTATGAGTTGGACGGGGGGTGGGAAATAGGTTAAGGGTGGACAGGAAAAGTTCTTTGGAGACACTGGGACGGGTAGTTGGAGGGGGTTTGGGAGTGGAGGAAGAGGAGGTGGTTGTAGGAGGTGTAACTTTTGTGGCTTTGGGTGCAGGTGCATGCGCTGGAGGCTGTCGTGAGGTGGGTGTATGTTGGGTGGGTGTGTGCCTGCGTTTGTGTATCTTGGGAGGGGGCGTCACAGACACACTGGGAGAGGACACAGGGGACGTGTGAATGGTAGTGGGGGTGGTGACTGCACGTGAGCGGGGTGTGCTGCAGGGTGTGCTGGTGCGGGACGTAGTGGCTGTAGAGGTAGTGCATGCAGGTGTGAGTGTAGACGAGACTGGGAGGGAGGAGGGAGATGACGAGGAGGGGGACACAGTGGAGGCAGTGGATGTTGGTGTGTCTGTATGTGTGTGATGCTTGCGTGAGTGCCTGTGGGATGTGTGGTGCTTATGTTTGCCTGAGCTTCCCTTGTGTGGTGAGGTGTGTGCAGGCTGGTCTGATGGTGTGCTTGGGATAGGCAGAGGTACAGGGGATTGGGTCTGGGTGGAGGAAGTTGGAAGGGGGAGGCTTGACACAGGGACAATGGCTGCCATCAGTGCTGAGGCCAGAGTCTGAACGGTTCAATGAAGGGCAGCCTGACCAGAATGAATGCCCTCCAGGAATGCATTTGTGTGTTGCAACTCCCTTTCTACACCCTGGATGGCATTCAAAATGGTAGACTGCCCAACAGTGAGTGACCTGAGGAGGTCAATGGCCTCCTCACTGAGGGCAGCAGAGGTGACAGGGGCAGGGGCTGAGGTGCCTGGGGCGAAGGTGATGCCTACCCTCCTGGGTGAGCGGGCACAGGGCGAAGGCTGAGGGGCTGCTGGGAGGGCGGTGCTGGTAGGGGGGGTGGCGGCTGTACCTGTTGAAGTGGGGGGCACAGATGTTGCCACCACCACCACAAGGGAGCTCCCATCGGAGGATGAGTCCGTGTCGCTGGTTGCAGATCCTGTGACCGCCGTGGTGCTCCCCTCGGTCTCCGTCCCACTGGTCTATTCTGAGTCTGTAGTGTGGGCCTCCATGCCCATGTGGGATGCAGCTCCCTCGTGCTCCGGTGCCACTGCACCTCCGCCTGATGATGCTAATGCACACAAGAACAGGGAGACCGCAAAAAAAAGGTGGAGGGAAACAGAAGAAAGACATGTTGAGTGCATGGATTACCGCTTCCGTTGGCGGACAAGACAGACACAGCAGCACCCTTCACTACGTTGCGCTGTTGGGCTCTAACTGAATTCCTGGGAAATGGCCTACAAGGCTATGTACGACATCTGCACACATAGATGACACAGGGGTGGGGTGGGGGGCCACAGGGCCATGCCTTACGAAGGGGCCTAGCCTACGGAGCTCACCCTGGCCTGGGGAAACCCACAGCCCTCCTCCCCCACCCAGACACCTCCACTGCGCGCAATGTCAGCAGAATGAGAGTGCACTCACCCCCTTGTGTCTGCTGTGATGCCCTCAAGAGCCCATCCAACTCAGGGTAGGCCACCGCCAGGATCCGGAACATCAGGGGGGTCATGGTTCGACAGGCACCCCTCCCATGTTGGGAGGCCATCCCCAGCTGAGCCTCCGCCATCTTCTTGCTCCAGCGACGAATGTCCTCCCATCTCTTCCGGCAGTGGGTGCTCCGTCTGTGTTGGACCCCCAGGGTCTAGACGTCCTTGGCGATGGCACGCCAAATATCCTTCTTCTGGTGGGCACTGACCTACATGAAATGTACAGGGGAAGAAGAGAAGTCATTACCAACTGCGCCGTCAAAGTGAGTGGCCCCCATCCCTACCCTTGCCATGTGGCACATGCACCCACCGTCTTTCATGCACGCAGAACTCGGCCCCCTTCCTTCTTACAACCAGCCCTCTCCACACACGCATAGCCCATACAGCATGCTCCCTGTGTACTTACCTGTTGGTCTGGAGGACCGTAGAGTAGCGTGTACTGGGGGAGGACCCCATCCACAAGCTTCTCCAACTCCTCCGCAGTGAAGGCAGGGGCCCTTTCCCCAGACACACAAGCCATTGTCTCTTCCAGACCAAGGTCACAGCAGCACTTGCAGTGTAGGTCCTCTCCTGTCAAAGATCAGGTATCGAGTGATTGAAGTGATAGAAAATGGTGGTCAAGTCCGCGGCGGTCACGTCCACGGCGGTGCGTACCATCACCGCCGGCGTACATCGTCATTGGCTCCTGGGACCCATAGGGTCCAATGTTAACCAATGCAGCATTGCGCCGCGGTCTTCGACCGTCTACCGCGACGGTGTACAACGCCAGCGCTGTTACCTCACATCCCATTGTCCCGCTTTAGAGGTCAGGCAGCCGCCATTTCAGGGGCCCACATGGCCTAATTACCAACTGCGTCACACATACCTAGGCCTACTCTCAACACACATAGAGGACAGATTTTGTATATGAATCATGTTCTGTGTAGACTGTGGGTACATACCTCTGAGTTGTTTCACTCTGTGGTCGCTGTTGTCCTTCATAGGCACCGTCCGCTGGGCCATGTGAGGAGATGGCGGAATCCTCCGGTGTACCGACCGCTGGTGGACCTGTCGACAATGGAAGAAAGAAATTTGATCATCACCTACAGGTTTGACCGTGCCACAATCCAGGAACTGTGTACCCAGTTAGAGCCAGACCTGATTTCAGAAATCCGCCATCCCACAGGAATCCCCCCTCAAGTGCGGGTGCTGTCAGTGCTCCATTTCCTTGCAAGTGGGTCATTTCAAACAACTGTGGCCATGGTATCAGGGATGTCCCAGCCTATGTTTTCCAACGTGTTGTCCAGAGTGTTGTCTGCCCTGCTGAAACACATGCGGAGCTACATCGTTTTCCCTCAGGTGGAGGACTTGCCTACAGTGAAAGGTGATTTCTATGCCCTTGGACATATCCCCAACATCATAGGTGCTATTGATGGGACCCATGTGGCTTTGGTCACCCCCCACAGGAGTGAACAGGTGTACAGGAACCGGAAGAGTTTTCATTCCATGAATGTACAGATGGTGTGTTTGGCAGACCAGTACATCTCCCATGTGAATGCCATGTTCCCTGGCTCAGTGCATGACGCCTACATCATGCGGAATAGCAGCATCCCTTATGTGATGGGTCAACTACAGAGGCACCGGGTGTGGCTATTAGGTGACTCTGGTTACCCCAACCTGTCATGGCTATTTCTGTGTGGCTGTAGCATGATGGCATTAATTTCCTTTGCATCTCAACTTACTGTCACCTATGGCTTGTCATTTTACAGATGTTGGTGATATAACAACTGTGTACTGATGTGATGACTACTTACAGCTACAGGTCATTATTTCTATGTTCTCAGTGTTCAGATCATTTGCACTAGATGTGACTGTTTCCATAAATGCACATTTTCAGCACATAAAATACTAGTAGTCAAGTTGTGTTCAAGGGTATTTATTGTAGTTCCATGAAATTGAGGGAAAAGTGCAATGGAATGTGGTGATTATGAAGATGTTCCAGTCTGTTTGTAGCACAGGTCCAGTGTACAAGGGGCAAAAGGAAGCAGAGCAAAGACTGTTCAAAGTGGACAAGGAGACTGTGTGGGGCACAAGGGGGACAATCAGGAGAGTGTCATTTATTGGCAGTGGTCTTGGCAAGTGCCTCTGGTTTCTGTCTGGGTTGCAGGGAAAGTTTGCGGGGGGTTCACCTTCTGCAGGGGGACGGTGCTGGTGGCCTGTGGGTCCTGTGGTATGGCCTCCTGCCTATTAGCTGCAGCGGAAGTGAAGGGCTGGTCAAAGGACTGGCTAGTGGTTGGGGCCCGCAGCTGTGCTGTTGCTTCCCTCATGATGTTGGGCATGTCTGCCAGCACCCCTGCTTAGGAGTTCAAGGTCGTGTTGATGGCCTGCAAGTACTCCCTGGTCCACTGATACTCCTGCACATTGTCAAGGTTCTAGCTGTAGGAAAGTACCATCTTGCCTGGCATGTTACCCCCATTTTTACTTCTATGTATGTTTGTTTTTGCCTGTGTTACTGGGATCCTGCTAGCCAGAACCCCAGTGCTCATAAAGTGTGCCCTGTATGTGTTCCCTGTGTGGTGCCTAACTGTATCACTGAGGCTCTGCTAACCAGAACCTCAGTGTTTATGCTCTCTCTGCTTTTAAAATTGTCACTGCAGGCTAGTGACTAATTTTACCAATTCTGATTGGCACACTAGAACACCCTTATAATTCCCTAGTATATGGTACCTAGGTACCCAGGGTATTGGGGTTCCAGGAGATCCCTATGGGCTGCAGCATTTTTTTTGCCACCCATAGGGAGCTCAGACAATTCTTACACAGGACTGCCACTGCAGCCTGAGTGAAATAACGTCCACGTTATTTCACAGCCATTTTACACTGCACTTAAGTAACTTGTAAGTCACCTGTATGTCTAACCCTCACTTAGTGAAGGTTAAGTGCAAAGTTACTTAGTGTGAGGGCACCCTGGCACTAGCCAAGGTGCCCCCACATTGTTCAGTGCAATTTCCCCAGACTTTGTGAGTGCGGGGACACTGTTACATGCGTGCACTACATATAGGTTAATACCTATATGTAGCGTCACAATGGTAACTCCGAACAGGGCCATGTAACATGTCTAGGACCATGGAATTGTCACCCCAATACCATTCTGGTATTGGGGGGTGACAATTCCATGCATCCCCGGGGCTCCAGCATAGAGCCCGGGTACTGCCAAACTACCTCTCTGGGGTTTTCTCTGCAGCTATCACTGCTGCCAACCCTCAGACAGGTTTCTGCCCCCCTGGGGCCTGGGCAGCCCAGTCCCAGGAAGGCAGAACAAAGGATTTGCTCTGAGAGAGGGTGTTACATGTTTCAAGTATCACTGAATTCTAGACACAACAGTGTGTTATTTCATTATCCGAGTATCACTGAACTCTAGACTCAACAGAGTGTTATTTCATGTTCCGAGTGTCATAGAACTCTGGACTCAATAGAGTGTTATTTCATGTTCCAAGTATCATTGAACCCTAGATTCAACAGAGAGTTTTTATGAATCTAAATGTGGTTTTGAATCTGATGTTGTGTTGTTTAACCTTTTGCTTCCCACAAGTCTCCTTCCCGGCTGTCCCCTTCCTAATCCCCTCTTACCCTATTGAACTCTCCAAGCCTCTGTGATTCATCTATCAGAATCTTGGAGCTGTTCAGTGGTGGACGTATTGGGAACGTGCGCGGACCCCGAGTATCTGGTGACTCTGACAAGGCCTATTGTCTCCTATTGCATTGTATTGTGTTCTACAGTGTTTGCACTACTTTTCTAACTGTTTACTTACCTTATTTTGGTTTGTGTGTATATTTTGTGTATATTACTTACCTCCTAAGGGCATATCCTCTGAGATACTTTTGGCATATTGTCACTAAAATAAAGTACCTTTATTTTTAGTAACTGAGTATTGTGTTTCTTATGACATAGTGCTATATGATATAAGTGGGATGGTAGGAGCTTTGCATGTCTCCTAGTTCAGCCTAAGCTGCTCTGCTATAGCTACCTCTATCAGCCTAAGCTGCTAGAACACTTCTAATCTACTAATAAGGGATAACTGGACCTGGCACAAGGTGTAAGTACCACTAGGTACCCACTATAAGCCAGGCCAGCCTCCTACACTAGCCTATCGTGTCCTGGGAATGTTGGTAGGCTCTCAGGATCTTGGTGAGTGCCTCCTGGAGAGTCGGTTTCCTGGGCCTGTCCTCCCCCTGGGGCAGAGCGGTCCTCTCGGTGTCCCTGTTAGCCTGTGCCTCTTTCCCCTGAATGGTGTGCCCACTGCCACTGGGCCCAGGTCCCTGATTGTCTTAGGAATGAGATATGGACTGGGGTCCCTGTACAGGTGGGCACACTGCTGATTGACGTGTCCTGGGGACAGTGGTGTGGGCACGCTGGGTGGGTGCTGCGGTGTTGAATACTGAGGGGGGAGGCTCTATGGTGGACTGGGAGTGGGCTGGGGTGACTGCTTGTCCAGTGGTCCCTGTTGGGCCAGGTTGTTGATCCAGATCCTGAAGTCCAGAGTTACTGTCATCACTGGGGGCTTCTTCAGTTGGGGAACTGGATAGTCGTGGCACCGCCTCTCCGCTGACATGGGCTGAGGCACCTGTGGGTATGTAAGTGATGTATTATGCTTCATGTCTGTGACATATTGTACATCCCTGGCTTCCACTCTATCATTGCTGTTGCCCTGCCACCTTTGTTTGTGTATGGTGATGTATTGTGGGATTGTTAGTTCCCCTATGCTGTGCATGCTTTAGTGATTGGTGTCCATGCAGGGCTGGGATGGCTGCCCATACATTGGTATGACATGCAGGGTTTGGCAGTGGGGTTAGCTAGATGTGTAGGTGCAGTGTGTGGGTTGGAGTAGAGTGATGGGAGTGAGAGTGAGGGGGTGTGGTGGCATGCAGGAATGGGGTGATAAGAAGTAAATATTGACTCACCAGTGTCCAGTCCTCCGGCTACTCCAGCGAGTTCCTCAGGATGCAGTAATGCCAAGACTTGCTCCTCCCATGCTGTGAGCTGTGGAGGAGGAGGGGGGGTCCACCAGCAGTCCTCTGTATGGTGAGTTGCTGCTGCCTTGCTGCCATGGAATGCACCTTCCCCCATAGGTCATTCCATCTCTTCCTGATGTCGTCCCTTTCTCTTGGGTGCTGTCCCATGGTGTTCACCCTGTCCATGATTCTCCGCCATACCTCCATCTTCCTGGCAATGGCTATCTGCTGTACCTGTGCTTCAAACCGCGGTGGCTCTACCCTGACTATTTCCTCCACCATGACCCTTAACTCCTCATCAGTGAAACGGGGGAGCCTTAGTGGGGACATGGGTGTTGTTTGGTGTGTGTTGGTGAGAGTGTGTTGAGTAATGTGTTGGAGTGTGCGATGTGGGGTGCATGAGGGATGTATGGGTGTATGTGGTGTGTGTGTGAGGTTTCTCTGTGCTGTTTGTGTCAATCTCCTGGCAGTAATTGTTGTTCATAAAGGGTTGTGGGTAATGTGTGTTTGTTTTTTATGGTGCTGTTGGTGGGTGGGTGTGGTGTGTGTATGAGTGTCAGGGGTATGTTTTTGGTATTGGCCAATGTAGTGTTGTTTTGTATTTGCGTGTCCATTCTGGGTGCAGTGGTATGTACCGCCAATGGTTGACCAGCATTGAATGTCCGCCATGGTGATTTGTGGGTCATGAAGTGGTGGGTGTTGTTTTTTTGTCGTAACGGTATTGGTGTTGGTACCGACAGTTTAAAACTGACCTTTGGGCTGGCGGATTTGTGTATGTGGCAGTATTCTGTTGGTTTGGTGTGTGTGTGTCATAACGGATATTCGCCACTGCGGCGCCATATTGGCGGCCATCACCCTGGCGGTAAGCAAGACTTACCACCAATGTTAAAACGAGGGCCTTAATCTTTAAAAAATTGTATCTTTGCTTATGTATGTTTGATTTTTGTCATTTTGCCCCTGTTTTACTCAGATAAATGTTGGCTATTTTTCTAAACTGGTGTGAAGTACTTTTGTGGTGTTTTTAGTGGTTACTCTGTTTGTGTACAAATACTTTACACATTGCCTCTGAGATAAGCCTGACTGCTTGTGCCAAGCTACCAAGGAGGTGAGCAGGAGTAATTTTAGCTGTGTAGCTCCCATACCCTGACTAGAGTGATGATCCATACTTGGACAGGGTGCAAACCACTGCTAACTACAGACCCCATTTCTAACAGGAGATCTGAGAGAAGAATTAACAGGAAGCCTTTTACTGGGAAAATTATGAATCAAGGTCATCAATGAGATAAAATGTTATCTGAGAGCATGAAGGCCACAGGATTGGTAATTATCTGAAGAGTCCCTGTTGATATAACATAGTGGATCATTAGATTTATTGTGGCAGAAGGAGAACAAAATGTAGTGCAAGAAATGGGAGAGAACTCACATAGGGGGGCATTCTGACCCTGGCGGTCCATGACCGCCATGGCGGAGGGCGGCGGAAGCACCGCCAACAGGCTGGCGGTGCTTCCTGGGCGATTCTGACCGCGGCGGTAAAGCCGCGGTCAGAAAAGGGGAGCCGGCGGTTTCCCGACGGTTTCCCGCTGGCCCAGGGAATCAGCCATGGCGGCCAGGATGGCGGGAACGGGTGCCGTGGGGCCCCCTAACAGGGCCCCACAAAGATTTTCACTGTCTGCTGTGCAGACAGTGAAAATCGCGACGGGTGCCACTGCACCCGTCGCACCCCTGCAACTCCGCCGGCTCCATTCCGAGCCGGCTTCATTGTTGAAGGGGCTTTCCCGCAGGGCAGGCCGGCGGTCTTCTGGCGGTCGCCCCCCGGCCCAGCGGGAAAGCCGGAATGGCCGCTGCGGTCTTTCGGCGGGAACTGCTTGGCGGGCGGCGACCGCCGACCGCCGCGGTCAGAATGACCGCCATAGTGTCTTGGATTTTAAAAATGACACCAATATATATTGATGAATAAGGCTTTATTACTCTCTAGGATGGTTAGAATGCCTGGAAAATAGCCAGCCATTACTGTGAGAATTAGTGTGTACAGGGTAATCAATAGTTGAGTTTAGTAGAAGCACTTCCCATCCAGGCGGTGTCACCATGGAGAAGAATTGCAGCAAAAAGCACATGGATAATACTTCAGATCTCATGAAATTAGTAATTCTGGCTGTAGCGTATATTAAAGCGGAACAATTCTGACTCATGCCAGTTGCCACAGTCTGGAACGAAATGGGGAGGAAGCAGTGCGCTGTCACTGTTAACCCACGATAACTCTCCAGCGTTTGGCACAAACATGCATCAAATAGATAAAAGAACGTGGACTCATTCCAAAATGAGGCTTGAAACTCATGATTTCAAAAGAGACAAGTCTCTGATCATATTGCCTAAACTGCCAGGCTGACCTAGGGTGGAAGAGAAACGGTCCCGCCGCCAGCCCCGCCATGCTAACAACATCCCACCCTCCATATCATGACCCACAAATTAGCACAGCGGTCATTGCATGGCAGAAAACTATTGTCAGTGTGAATCCCCGTGGTCTGAAAATCACCTCCACCAGAACCCGACACCACATTGGTCTGAATACCTCACACCTGATGCACATACTCACAATACACACACCTGCTCAGTGCACTATGTAACACACCCTCACACACACCCACAATCCTTTGCAACCACAACTATTAACAGAGACATCGAGGAGGTCACTGACAGCTATACCGTAGGCACCAACACACTTCCCACACATCACACACAACACAGCTGCACCAGCAAAACAATACACACATTCCCACTGCACACAAACACCAGATACCACCAGCACACACAACCAGACACTTCCACCCCCCCAAGCACCCTAAACCACACCCTACACACATAACATACACCCCCACCCACTACACAACCACCATTTCTGGTCAGAAGCACCCATGTTTCACAGATGATAAGTTGAGGGTCATGGTAGATTAAGTCATTAAGGTAGAGCCACAACTGTTTGGAGCTCAGGTCCTGCAAACCTTGATAGCCAGGAAAATGGAGTTGTGGCGGAGGATCATTGACAGGGTCAACTCAGTGGACACCCATCCACGCACAAGGGAAGACATCAGGAAGAGGTAGAATGGCCTACGGGGAAGGTGCATTCCACGGTATCATGTCACCAGATTGCCATCAACAAGACTGGCAGCGGGCCCCACCTCCTCCCCCTGAGTTCACATCGTGGGAGGAGAAGGTCTTGGAGATCATGCATCCTGAGGGCCTGGCTGGAATCATCAGAGGACTAAATTCTGTTAAGTCAACACTCCCAGGCACCAACCACTCCTGTCCAACATGCGTCCCCACCACCCATCTCTCCCTAATCCACTCCATCTCACACTTCTGCACCCCCAGTCACCCCACACCCCTCCCCTGCATGCTAAACCACCCACTGCCCCTCTTCCCACACAGTCCCTCCCTACTGCACAGATACCAATCACAATGCCAGATACCACAACTCCCACAATGTATCACTCCCTACACATCCAAGGATCACAGTCCCACTTCACAGTGGAACACCTGCATAGAAAACCATAGTATATGCCACACCAACTGGATGATTCGACTGCCTTCCAACACATGGCAATGGCAGCAACGCTATCCTCTGTACTCAATGGAAAATGGAAACAATGGCACAGTCCGTCATCTACAAGCAATGTCTGCAGTGCTGCATCTGTCATTGCCATCACTGGGAAGCAAGTCAAGCTACTCCATGCATCAGACGATGATATGAGCAAGTACATCTTCACAAAGTAACTCACTCCCTTTCCATCCACAGGTCCCACTGCCACTGCCACCCAACAGCAGATGCCAGAGACAGACAGCCCGCCCCAGGATGAAGGCCCCAGTGTATGTCTAGATATTGACGACTTGTCTAGCCCTTCTGGGACACATGGTCAGTCCACCACCACCAGCCCCACCCGGGACACATTGGAGTCACTCACCTATGTGGCTAATACAGCATGGTCAACACTTCATCCCCAAACTGGTGTCCCAAGGACAGGTCAATCAGCAGTGTGCCCCACAGTACAGGACCAGAGTCAGGGCCACACACCGAAGACAATGAAGGCCCTTGTGCAACTGGGAGTGGGCACACTATGCCAGGGGCACAGGTACAGGGGGCCAGGGGCAATGGGAGGGCACTTGTGGACCAAGGGTTGGGGCTGCCACATCAAACGACTGGCCAGGAGTCCATTTCCCAAGTCAAGGGAGCATACCACTATTCCCAGGACACTATGGGCCAGATCCTCGCAACCGTGCAGGAGAACCAGAGGCAGCACAGGGAATACCACCAGGAGGCCATGCAGCAGTGCCAGACCCTCAATATCACCATGGCCTCCATTGCTGCGGTGGTCAAAGAACTCACCATCATCCTGCATGCGTCCTCCACCCACCAGCAGGCCACGTCCATTAGCCACATTCCAACAGAGCCCTCCACTTCTGCGACAGCTGGTGGAATGGAGGCTCTGCCAGAGGACCCACAGACCTGGTGCAACCCCTCCCCATAGCTGAGGAACCCCCATGCAAGCAAGGACATCCATCCAGACATCCTGCAGGACCTGATGCCAAGACCAAGACCATTGCTATGAAGTGACCCTCTCCTAAACATTCTACCTTGTGTGTCACTGACACCCTGTTGACTGTCCACTGTCATGTCCCATTTTCCCATGTCCCCTTGGATACTGGACCTGGATTACCTACAGTTGGGACAACTACTCTGATGATTTCACCCACCATGATCCCACTCTTTACACATTGCACCTGTGAATCACATTAAACACCTTTGAGCCCAGCTACTGCCTACGTGTGTTTATTGTAATAAGTACGATTTTCTGTTGTTTTAAGTGTCATTACAGTTAACCCGTTGTCCTTCAAAAGTCTGTGAGATAGACAATAGTAGGCGCAATATGCAGCAAGGATGTTAGTAGAGCAGGCATAATCTGGATACATGTGTCATGGGAGCCAACAGGCAAGACAAGAACCAGAGTTGCACCACACGAATGCCCTGCAAAAAGACCAAGACAGGGACAACTACACGATAGGAGTCAATGTTGGCCACTCAACACACATGCAGTACAGTGTCAAAATCCCTAGTGTGATTTGACAGGTAAAATCTCTAACCATATGCCCATCTACATTTCCTAGACATCCATACCCAATAGTCCCTCCCTCACAGCTGACAAAACTCAACTAAAGGCATGTTCCACAGTCAGTAACAGATGGGTTAAACATTCCCCCACGGTGGACTGTGAGGATAAATAGCAAAACTGTTGGCACCACTATGTTTGGCACTACAATTGCAGTTGACAACGCAGTAAAGGGAATAGAGCACATGGACAGAAACTGCATGAGTGATGCAACTCAACCTCAGAGTAATAATAGCACTGACATTTGAACAGTAACACCTCCTCTGATGGACAAAATGTCCCCCTCCAACCCACAAAGAGGGAGAGCTACACTCAACAGCTCCACTGACGACAGACACCAGGAGGAGCTATGTCACAAGGCAGACAGGAGTACACATCACATACAATACACCTGACACATACCCGTTTCTCATGGGAAGTACTGTTGAATTAACTCTGCTGTAGAGTCAGCTGCATCCTCATCATCTTCCTCCTCATCAATCATTATGGCCCCACTCATTAGCCATTGGTCCAGCTGCCACCTCCTCCACATCCATCAATGGGATGTGATGCCTCAGGGCCAGATTGTGTAGCATGCAGGCAACATCGATCTGGCAGACTTTAAGTGGTTTGTAGAGTAGGGCACCTTCGGAGATGTGTAGACACCGGAATCTAGCCTGCAGTAGCCCAAATGTCCACTAAATGACACACCTTGTCCTGCTGTGGGCCTCATTGAAACGGGTTTCACCATCTGTAGTCGGATATCTCACAGGTGTCAGCAGCCAGGGAAGGTTGGGGTAGCCAGAGTCACCTGTGTGCACAAAGGAAGGACAATTCTCAATACCGGCGGGGACACAGGACAGATTGTGCAGAGAGGTGAGATTACAGGGGCACTCATACAATTGGATACATACTGATGGGCCAGGCCCAGTCCCTCTGTAGTTGTGCCATCATGTGTGGGACATTGCTGTTCCATAGAATGTATGAGTCATGCACGGTACCAGGGAACCTAGCCGTAATCTTGGAGATATATTGGTCAGCGTGACACACCACCTGGACATTTACTGAATACAAGTTTTTCCAGTTCCTGTACACTTGTTCATTTATCCTGGGTGGAACCAAGGCAATGTGGGTGCCATCTATGGCCCCTACCACACGAGGAACATATGCCAAATCGTAGAAGGCAGCTTTAACAGTGACCAAATCTGCACGTTGGTGGAACCTGATATAGCAAGGCAGATGTTTTAGCAAAGCACATGGTACATCCTTCAAACGTTGCTGACCATCGGCTGTGACATCCCTGCTGCCAAGCCCACTGTCATCTGAAACGACCCTGAGGAAAGGAAGTGGAGAACTGACAACACCTGTACTAAGAGAGGGATGGCATAGGGATGACATATGGCAGGCAACAGATCAGGCTCCTACTAGCTACACAGCTCCATGATGGCCTGACGGTTCAGACGATATGTCTGTATGACGTGTCTCTCTTCCAGGGTAGCAAGGTCGACTAGGAGCCGGTACACAGGGGCATGTCTCATCATCACCATTGCACGGTATCTGGGAAAATGAGAAAGGAGTAGTCAAAAGTTGAAGTATACAATGTGTGGACATTATCAATCTATGAAGTAGTCATTGTACTTCATCCATGACACACCTAAAAATCATCTACAAACACTTATTGCATGTAAAATGGCAGCCACCTGTCCTCCATGCACAGGACAGATGTAAGTGACCTCATTCCGCTGGCATTAGACTTCATGGTGGTAGGTGGTCTCACCCGCCCTGCAACTCCTCATTGGATAACATTGTTGCCTATGGGAGACTGGGGCCAGTGGTGATCACCACCGGTGGTCACGGTCATGTACGCAGCAGGGGAGACCGCCATGTACTGTTGTATAGCTCGCTTAACTCCTGACACTCATGCAAGCAAGTCTACCACTGCGTATGCTGCTGTGTTCTGACTCTGGAAGCCAATATGCCACGTCCTGAAGGAGATAGAACCCCAGCCTTCAACCAGGAGGAGATGGACAAACTTGTGGACGGGGTCCTACCCCTGTATTGACAGTTGTATGGGGCACCAGAGCAGCAGGTGTGTCTTATATCACTGTCCTGTTTGATAGTGATGTGTGTGAGGATGAAAGGCATTGGGACGAGGCAGACGGACTGCATGCAAGGAGATGGATGAAGAGTCTGAGCGTCATGAGATGTCTGATGTGTGATGTCCACTGCTGACCCTGTAATGCCACTCTACATGACTTTGTCCTTCTGTCCGTGTCACAAAAGCAGGTCAGCACCCATCAGAATAAGGGGATTTGGCGTGCCATCCCCAAGCAAGTGCGGACCGTGGGGGGTACATATCCAGCGGAGCACCCACTGCAGAAAGCAGTTTGAGGACCTGAGACGCTGGGCACGTAAGACAGCAGAGGCCCAGCTGGGGACATCCTCCCAATGAGGGAGGGATGCCTGTCAGACCCTGATCCGCTAATAGCCCGCATTTTGGCAGTGGCCTACCCTGAGGTGGATGAGTACTTGAGGGCAGCACAGCAGCCACAAGAGGTAAGTATAGACTCACACCTCGTTAATGTTATGCTTGTATGACTTTGGGTTGACTACTACTGGGAAGATGTAGCATAGGTAATTGGTAGTTGCACGTCGACTATGGGTATCAGCCACCCTGGCAGGACTGGAATCATAGATGTGTGCCCATACCATACAGACAGTGACTTAGAAGGGCATTCAATTCCAGTTTGTGATTTGTGTAGTCACCCTCAACCAGGTTTAAGAGCCCTGCTCCTACCATCAGTATCACTACACATGAGGTGTCAGGGCATTGCCATCAGTATCATCCTACCCCTGTAACAGAGGTAATTGGTGAGTCCTCAATCAGCTGCCATGTACTGTGTGAATAGATAGGCACAGTGGGCCTAGATGCCACTGTGCTATTTGTCAATGGATTAGTGAGTATGCTACTTATCCATGCAGGATTCTGTTGAGTAAGGAGTACAGGAAATGTCGCCATACATAACCATGAGAATGTGCCAGGCACTGGGCAAGTGTGACTAGTTTGACCCTCATCAAGTACATGAGTTCTATTGTTCCACCATCAGCTGTTTCTCCCATAATGTCGTACTGTTGTAGCATGTAGAGGTGATGGCATGGACCACCATGGCATTGCAGCAGATGATGTTTTTACTCTGTGTGAATGTAGGGTTGGTATTGACCTATTGCACCCTGTCTTTCTCTGCCACCCTCCCTCCCTCTCCTCCTCTGTCTTTGTATGTATCAACATCATCAGGCAAAGGAGAAGCTCATCATCATGGGCTGCAGCTTCGTCGAGTGGGGAATCTGCAGCCCAAGGGACCCAGGAGGCTGATATCAACAGAGCAGAGGGGACCAGTGGGATGGGGGGCGAGGGGAGTGCCACGTGGGAGACAGGATCGACGACAACATCTTCAGATAGTCCTCCTCTGATGTACACTCCCTTGCGGTGGTAGATGCATCTGGCGCCATCCCAGAACCATCCTTGTCCGCCACCCCCTTACCAGCACCGCCCTCCCTGTAGCTCCCCACCCAGTTGCCCATGACCACTCACCCAGGAGGATGGGCATTTCCTTCGCTGCAGGCACCTCTGCCCCTGCCCTAGTCAGCCCTGCTTCCCTCAATGGGGAGGTTATTGCCCTCCTGCAGTCCATCTCTGTGGGGCAGTCAGCCCTCTTGAATGCCATCCAGGGACTGGCACCACAGATGCAGCAGTCTGATGACTACCCGGAAGGCATTCACTGTGCCCTGGCTGCCCTGCAGGGATCCTTTCAGGCTCTGGCCTCCTCATTGAAGACAGCCAGTATCTCTTCTTCTTCTGTCCCCCCTCCAACTACCTGTTCCCAATCCCACAGCCCTCATCCATCCAAGGCACACCTTCATACCAACATGCATCCCCATCAAAAGACATGGTTCACAAGGAGAAACACAAGCACCACTAAATGCATCACTGCCATGCACACACACAACAGACACATGCAGACACAACAACATCCACTCCCTACACTGACTCCCCCACCACCTTCCCCCTCACAGATACTACACCACTCTTACCTGCATTCACCACATTGTCACTCCCATATCCTGCCGCAAGTGCCCTCATTGACAACGTCACCACAATAGCAGACCCCCTATGTGCACCCCAGACACCACGTGCACACTCACCACAACAATCAACACCCACACCTGCAACACATCCACCCTACCTGCAGACACCACCACAACATACATTCACACATCCACCCTGCCATCTCCCTGCATCTCCTCCCCCTTCTCCCACTACACCTAAACACCCACACTCACCCACCCAACAGTCACACACACATGGCATCCATGCTTGCACCTGCACCCAAGGCACCTCACAACCACTACCTCTCCCTCCACTCCCAAATGTTTATCCAATGACCATCCTTGTGCCCCTAAAAAACATTTCCTTAAATAATTTTCCCTGTTCCATCCCACTGATCCAGTCCCAGTTCCCCAAAGTGCTATGTTACCCTCCCCAAACCGCTGCCTTCCACCTCCCCGTCCTCCCATTGCCCACTGCTACAGCCCATGCCCCTCCCTACCTAAGACTGCTACCCCCACAAAGGCTAAGCTTGCCCCTCCCAAAGCCAAGCCCCCTACCCCAAAATCAAACTCAAAACCTAAACCCCCCAACTCAAACCAAAGGATCCCCCTCCAAACCCAAACCTAAGGACTCCCCTCAAAACCCAAGCCCTCATCA
The DNA here is from genome assembly GCF_031143425.1 of Pleurodeles waltl. Taxonomy (NCBI): domain Eukaryota; kingdom Metazoa; phylum Chordata; class Amphibia; order Caudata; family Salamandridae; genus Pleurodeles; species Pleurodeles waltl. Next base: position 946,183,093 of record NC_090439.1, on the reverse strand, counting down.
CCCCTGAGGTGTCTGCATGCCCCATTGATGCCCCTGCCATGTGGACGCCACTTTGCAGTCAGGAGTCAAGTTGGGGCCATGGATATTGCTCTGTGTGCCTGGGGCACCCGTTACAGTTGAACTGGCCAGTAGGCCTCTGTTGTAAATAGTTTTTCAATTATTTAACATTGATCATTAATATATATGCACCAGGGAACCCTTGGTGTCGATGGTAATATACTAGTCCTGGCTATCCTTCTACATGTATGTGTAGCATATGTGTGATGTGTTGTGGGTGGTTTGTGTGTGAGTGTGTGTATGTGTGTGTGTTGGTATGGGTGTTTGTTTGCGTGTGTGCGTGGTAGCCGCTAGCTGTGCCGGGGGTGTGTGTTGTGTGTGGATGTGTACTAATGGCCTTCCCTTCAGTATGTGCTAGGCGGTTATACTTACAGGTGGTGTCTTTGTCGCTGGTTCTGGAGTTGTATGGCAGCAGGAGCATTGGGAAGACTTCCAGTTTGGGTACCATGGTGGCTGCGGACATGCCTGTGTTCCTGAAGGTGTGTCCTCTTTTATGTTGTGCATTTCCACCTGGCTTTTTGTGGTGGGGCAACCACGGCGGGAATCCTGGCGGTGTGTAACCTCATAATATAGTCTGAGGAAACATGCTCTCCAACGGCCTGGAGATACTTATCATCGGCCGCCGTGGCTCGTATGCACTGGTAGGGCTGGCAGTGACTTGGCTGTGTTCCTGTTGGAATGCTGCCATGCTCATAATATGGTGGTCTACTCAACCGGGTCCTCAGCAGTGGGATCACAACCTCGACCACAGCAGTCTTCGGACCGCCAAACTCGCAATGAAGGCCTGCATGTTTAATTTAATAATAAAACTGAGAGTTTGAAAGTTGGGTCACTGGACTTTGTTGGCAGCAAAGGTACTTTAAGTGGAAATAGAAAAAAGACCACTGGTATGTGTTAGACCTGTCAGCCTTATGGTGGTCTTACCCCCAACTCTTTGTCTTCACTCCTCCTGTTTTGCTAATTTGTTTTTGTAGGTCTTAGGACTCTGCACACTTTACCACTGCTAGCCAGTGCTAAAGTGTTTGTGGTCACTCCTTTAAACATTTTAAAATTCTCTTACACCCAACTGGCACATATATTTACATGTAAGTGCCTAGTAAAGTGGTACTGCAGGTACCTAGAGTTTGTAAATTAAATGTTACTAATTGGCCTCCAACATTGCTTGTGCCATCTACTTGAGTTACCTTTTAAAACATATCCCAGGCCTACCACTGCAGCCTGTGTGTACATATGTTATCTGCCATTTTGATGTGACAAAATAAGTGTCTTGCCAGGTCTAAACCTTTCTTTTTAATACATATGTCACCGTAGGGTAGGCCCTAAACAGACCATAGGGAAGGATGCAGTGTATTTAAAAAGTTGGACTTGTACTTTTAAATTCTCCTTGTCCTGTTAGTGAAAAAATCCTATATTCATTTTTCACTACTGTGAGGCCTACCCACCTTTGGATTACCTTATTACATGTATTAAGTGATAAGTTCTGATTGGGAGGGGATAGGAAAGTCAAGTTTGGTGTCTCTGAATTGTAATTTAAAACCCTCTGAAAATGCCACATTTTGAAATTTGGGATTTTCTTGTCCTAACCATTTGGTGCCTGAAGCCTGTTCCTTGGTCACATGACTTGGTTTAGTTGGCAGCCTTTAGGTATTCTCACGGGCAGTATCACAAAGAAGGGTTCAGGTGTTAGCAAAATTAGCCATCGCTGACTCAAAAAGGGGACAGAGCTGTCACCTACCACTCTTGCACTTCAAAGGCACTGGCTCACCTCTCACAAAAAGCACTTCACATTAGCCTATTGTGCCCTCAGACAGAGTGGAACCAGGGCAAGGAGGCAGGTAATTCCAGACACCTATGTGGAGGAAAACTCCGGAAGCTTCTCTCACTTCAAAACTGGCACCAGGTATACATCCTGGACCCTCCGACCCAACTCTTCAGATCCCCTCTGAGCCTGTGAAACCTGTTGTGCTGTTGCCCTGCTGCAAGAAGGCCTGCATAGCTGCTCTGTTGCTCTGCTGCTCTGCTGCAAGAAGGACTGTTCTCCTGCCACACTGCCTAAAGTAGTACTGAAACTACAACTTGAATCCAGGAGCACCAGAGTTTCTCCAAGGGCTGTTCATCTGGCCTCCTGTTCTAAGGTACAGGGACATGACAGGCTCCTCTGTGCTGACACAACTTGACTCAGGACCACACACTGCAACTTCAGTTTGGCGGCCTCACAAGTATGAACTCAGCATGCTTTATCTTAATGCTGACACCTGGACCAGCTCAACGCACCTCAATACCGGACCATGCATAGCAGCGCCAGTTTGGCAACCTCAGAAGCACCGACCCAGAACAATGCTTCTTGATACCAACAACCAGCACAGTTTGAGGCATCTCATTTTAGCACAGATTCATCTCAACGAAAGTCCCACAGCTCACACTGATGGCCCTTCCGTGCCCATGGCGGTCAATGCACGGAGTTCGCTTCTCGATCCAGGACCTCACATTGCAGCTTCCGTCAATGATCTTTTGACATCCTCACAGAACAGGTCAACACAAGACTTTGTATCCCAACACAATCAGATAATCACAAGTAGCTCTTCTTGCTTTTAAGTGATGTCTTTCCTGAAAACCTTTACAGTTCCATGACTCCAGCACTAATAATTGGGTTTGGTCCCAAAAAATTTAATTGAATTTTACTCTATTTTTAAAAAAAATAGATGTATGATTTTTCTTTTGCAGTGTTTTCACTTCATCACTCTTTGTGTGCTGCATAAATACTTTGAACATTGCCTCTAAGCTAAGTGTGGTATAGTTAGCAGTTGTATTTATTTGAACATGTACTTGATGTCTCCAGAATTCTTTCCTTTGGCTTGTGTTATTGTCTCTTCTTATGGAATGTTGAATTGTGTGTCCTTGAGTGGGGAGCTGTGAAAGCAGTTAGAATTCTGACTGCCTGAGCTCCTTCCAGTGGCTAGAATTTCCTTTTCCTGTAATAGATTTGCAGACTAATTTGACGCTGGAGTTATTTAAAAAAAAATTTAGTGCACCTTGCAGTTTCTTAATTTGAAAACTTCAAAACTGTTTTTTCTTTGACCCTGCTACTCCTATTCTCTGAGGTACTCTTAATGTAGTATTTATATATTTTGAGAAAGGCTTTATTACTTCTATTTGCCTAATTTGTGTAAGCATTTTAATTTCAACATTACCAGCCATTTGCCTTTTGTTTTCTGAACTTTTAGATTCACATGCTTGATAAGGTGTGTGAGCCTTCTCGTTCATTTGTTTTATCTTAACTGCAAGTGTGTGTGCCTTCACATGCTCTGACTGCCACTCACTCGTCTTCTTACAGCTCAGAGCATCCATGCCTGCATATGCTCCTGCCTGCAGCTCACTGTTTTATTTTAGCTAGCAGTGGCCGAGCCTGCACTTGCTCTTGGCTGCCGCCTCTTCTGCCTCACTCCTTCCTCACATTGGACACCACTCACTGCTTCTTCATTGCTAATTTCTCCCTGCATCATGTTTGCCTGCTTCTGCTCCTGTAGATTTTTCATGGCCTCATACTTGCTCTCTTCTGCTCTGGATGTCTTCCCTTATTTGGAGGATCATTTGAATGACATCATCCACCTTCAATTCCTACCTCCTGACTCCAATGTCAATTGAAATTGTACTCCACCTACTTCCTATTTGAACCTCATATTCTGCCCCACCTTGTCTATAACTGAAATAGAAGATAGACAGTGTGTTTCTTGTTGAGAAAAGACTCTGTTTTTGGTACTATATTGATTGCTTTGCTTGCCAACAATGTCATCAAGTTTCTTCTTAGGTGGATTTTGGGTACATGTTTGTGTACTGGGGTAACATGTTTAGGTATTATTTTTTTTTCTTCTTTGCATTTATTTTATTATTTTCTGGGAATTTATTTTCTCACGTCTCCTTGTTTTTTGTTATTGTTTGTGTTTTATTAGTCCTGTCTTTTGTGCTTTTCTTTCTTCTCTTCTTTCTCCTCTCCTCTAAAATGCAAAATATCTCTCAATTTTTTTGGCTTCACCAGGTGAACCTGCTCTTCTATGTTCTAAATGGAAGACAGTCTTCATAAATAAAGTGTGCTGTTCAAATTTGTCTCCAGAAAAGAAAGCTTCTATGCTGGTTCATTGTTTAGCAGTGAAGGGGCAAGACAGTTTTGAGAGCCTGCCTAATATTGGAAGTGAGAGGGAGGATAAGAGTGCTAAACAATCTTCAAATACATTTGGGATTGCCATAAAAAAAGGACATTCATTTTCTCCCTAAAGTATGTACTATTCTACAGAGGTATCATTGGGTAAAAGAAAGCAAAGGGAGGGTGGTGAATCCATTGAAGATTTTGTAAATGTGTTACGTAAGCTAGATTCTTCCTGTAGTTTTGGAGATAGTAAAGAATAAAGAAGAATGGACTAATTCATGTTGGAATGTAAATGTGATAAGACAAAAGAACTCTGGTCTAAGAATGATCCCAAGCATAATGAGGTGTTAGTAATTGCTAACCAATTTCAACATTCTATGCTATGTATACAAGAATTAGATAAAGATAAAATAGCTGCTCATTCTATATAGACTGTTTCTTTGAAACAAAATAAAAATAAGCTTTCATGCTTTAGATGTGGTAATCCCAATCACTTGGCAAATTTCAAGGACTGTCCTGCCACTGAAGCTTTGTATAAAATCTGCAGTAAAAAGGAATATTTTGCCAAATGTTGCAAGTCCAATATGAAAAAGGAAAAAGTGTTGGAGATGTGTAACAGATATATTGCTTCAAATTTTAATGATGTGAATTGTGTATCTAATGTCAAATGTGATCACCTTTCCAATGTAGTGCTTTCAATGGTATTTCAGTTTCCATTATGAAGGATTCAGGACCAAGACTTTCTTTGGTTTCAGATAAGGATTATACACTGTACATCTGTAGGAAAGTCAATCTGCTTGTGCCTGATGTTACCCCTCACAGTTATTGAGGAAAACCAATTGAATTAGTTGGATATTTTGAGGCAGAAATATGATTTTGTGGTAAAAGCACACATGGTAAAATATATGTTCCATTGAAGGGGGACTCTTTTGAATGTGCCTCCTAAGAAGCATTTGGGCATTTATCTTGATCCCAATGTTGATACCCCGTTCCAAATCAGAATGGTGAATACCATTCCAGAGATACTGTTACGTGAATTTCTATAAGTGTAAAAAGTGGATTGTAGTAAGAGTTATGTGCATTGTATTAAAATGAAGGCGAGTGCTGTGCCCGTTATATCCAAGGTTAGAAATATTCAGGTTAACCTGCAGGATGCCGCCGAGATGGAATTGAATGGATTATGTTAGAATCGGATAATTGGAACAGTTAGAGTTTCCCAATGGGTGGCATCTGTAGTAGTTGCCACCAATAATTCCGGGGAGATCAGACTTTGCATTGATCTAAAGAACCTCAACAAGGAAGTAAATGAGGACAGGTTTCCCTTTTCTAACATTTCTAAGATGGCCAGCCTATTTGGGGTTAATAAGTGCTTCACCACATTGGATCTAACCTCTGCGTACCGCCTGGTTCACCTCTGTGAAGATGCTAAAGATTGAACTGCTTTCGTTACACCAGTTGGTGCTGTTTTCCATAGGATCATGACAGATTTGTTAGGTAAAATTCCTAACGTGAAGCTTTTTTAGGGTGACATGTTGATCTTCACTGAATATTGAATCTTTGGAGTCTCATCAAGACAAGGTCAGGGATGTTCTACGTGATCTAAGTCTTACAGATATTACTTTGAAAGTCAACAAATGCAAGTTTTGTAAACCTGAATAAGCTTACTCAGGTCATAATATCACGGTTAAAGGTGTTACAGCCAGGACTGATCTTGTCAGAACCATTGCTGATTTGCCACATCCTTCCAAGAAAGATATATACATTTTTTGGGGTACGGCTGAGTTTTATAGCAAGTTTGTCTCTAATTTTGCTAGTCAAACTTGCACTATTCAGCAGTTGCTCAGGAAAGGGGTCCAGTTCACTTAGGACGAAACATGTCAAGAAAAGTTTTCTAATATCAAAACTAGTTATGTTCTGCGCAGCCTTTGAAAAGCTTTGTTCCTGGGGTGCCTGAATTCTTATGATGTGAGTGAGAAAAGTTTGAGTGCCTTATTGAGGTTGAGACATGACGGTAGTAAAGTAGCAATTGCATTCGGCTTGGTGGCCTGGTATGAACATCCAGATGGAGAGGATTGTAAAATAATTTTATGACCGCCGGATAAGTGATAAGTTACAGAAAGTCAGATCATCTCCTTTGATTTGTCATGAGATTCCTGCTGGTGTGTGGGAGGAATTAGCATTAGACATCGTTGAACCTTTACATTCTGCTGGTATCCCTAAGTATTTGTTGGTACTAATGGACATTCTTTTGAGGTGGCCTGAGGTCAGTGTGTTGCAGGATACCTCTACATATTGAATGATCAAGGTTTTCTCTAGGGAAGGAAGTCCCCAATGTACCCTGACAGACAATGGAGTGCAGCTTACTTCAAAAAAATTGAGAGGTTTCTGAATGAGAGATATAATATACACAAGAATTGTGCGTTGTCCCACACAGAAACAAATGAGATGGCAAAATAATTCAATAGAATGCTTAAAGTAATGATTCAAATTGCAAAACGTCGAGGACATGATTGGATCAAAATTGTGAAGGAAAGGGTGGTGGAACATAGGTTAACTCCTCGCTCTACAATGGGCATTTATACATTTGAATTGCTTAAAAAATGTTAACCATGTACTGTGATGTGCCCGCCCTCTGTAAACATGAACAACACTTCTGGCTTGAATGTTCACAAGATGATTGAGATGGGAAAGGCTAGAAAACTTGTGTGCAGTGTGAAAGTTAAAAAAAAAGGTTTGATCTTCATAAAGCCGTCAAATCCCTTGATGTTAAGGTGGGGGATATGGTAAAGGTGAAACTACCAAAGGGATCATGCAGTTCTTCATGTTTTAGTGGACGTTATCAAGTGACCAAAGTGTTTGATGAGGCTGTGAAGTTGGAGAATGGTAGGATTTTGAATTTAAACCTAGTTTTAATTAGTAATCCTAACTGAATTTTATTTGCTTTTTTGTTTTTCTTTATGTGTACTTGTTTTTGGTGTCTCCTGCATTCTTCCCTTTGGCCTGTGTTATTGTATGTTCTTGTAGAATGTTGGAATGTTTGTACTTGAGTGGGGAGCTTTAAAGGCAGTTAGGATCCTGACTGTCTGAGCTGCTTCCAAAACCTTGAGTTCCCTTTTTCCAGGCAAAAAAATGTGCGGATTACTTTAACGCTGGAGTAATTATTTACTTTCCACACTAAGGCCCATATTTATACTTGGTTTGTGCTGAATTAGCGCCATTATTTTTCTCTAGTTCAGCGCAAACCTAACTCCATATTTATACTTTGGCGCTAGATAAGTCTATTGCCAAAGTAATGAAGTGATAGTTGTTTTCTGGATGTGAAAACCTACTTTGCGTCAATGAGATGCAAGGTAGGCGTTCCCGTCCAGAAAAGGACCATATGGCCTTTACGCCATATTTACCCCTGTGCTAAAATCCAGCATGGGGGCCTTAAATAATGGCGCTAAGCTTGCTTAGCGCCATTATCTGATGCCTGGTTATGGGCAGGTGTTAGGGGACCTGTAGGCATATTTCTATGGTCAGAGACCATGGAAAGTTCCCACAGTTGCCCTTCCCTGGCCCCAGGCCACCCCCAGCCACCCCACCCACATCAGAGGGACACCACAGGATGGGGGACCCATCCCATGTAAGTCCCATTAAGTATGTATTTTTATTTTATTTTACCCCGCTCGGGGGCCCGGACTTGTGGCTAGCCAGCTCTATACTTTTTCACGCAAAGCTACCAAGGGGGTAAACATAGGTTAGTTTAGTGACTTTTGTAGTTTACCCTGACAATAATTGTGGCAACCCCCCTCAACCAAGAATCCAATTTCTCGCATTGGTGTACAGTGGTGGAATTCAGTACTTGTGTTTGTGCCATGCCACACAGAGATTTTGTGTAACACTAAAATTCCATATAAATAACTTAATACTATTTTCCACCTCTTTTTGCTTTTTCCAAATTCATTCTCAATCTACCTGTCTGTGCCTGAATGAATGGAGTTTGAGCTCACCAATCTAAAAAGCTACACTGTGGCTACACTGTGGCGAGGCTCAAGGAGTTCTGTAAGTAAAAAGGGCTTCAAACCAAAAAGAGCACCAGGAAGCTGGAGCTCCAGAAGGCTCCAAGGGGATGGGAGAAGGCTCATCAGTTGCTCACAACTACAATAAAGTAGTATAGGGAGGATGGTATGAAGGGGCACGAGGAGGACCTGGGCACAGGTCCTGAGCTGCAACACTTGGAGAAGAAGGAAAACTCAACCCCATCAATGGAGTCCATTGTCAGGGCAAGGAGCAGTATGTCTTTCCATGGTTCATTTTCAGAGGATCTGGAGAACATTAAGGCTAAGAGGGAGCTCAGTCTGCAGCTCGCCAAGTAAAGTTGGAAGCAGAGGAGAGAAGAGCTGAGGCTAGCGGACTGTACCTAAAAAGAACCTACTATTATCTCATGAGTTGAGCATGAACGAGCTGGAGCTCAAAGCCAGACAAGCAGAGTCCTGCAGTAATGGTGGCAGTAATACTCCAGTTTCCAATGGAGACAAAAAAGGTAACATCTTCAAATAGTTGGGGGCAGATTTATCATTCTTTCACACAGCTCAGTAAGCCACCTTGCTGCCCTGCACTGCACTACATGAAAAGGAAAGGGCAGGAGTGTGCTGCATTTAACAACATACTGCACATTCCTGTCCTTTCCTTACGCTGGCACAGAATGTGCTGGCTTGCCCCAATGAAGGCACCCTTGCACCATGGTGCAAGAGTGCCTGCATTGCAGGCAGGATTATTTTTGTGCCGGAAGGAAAAGCTTCCTGCACAAAAGCAAGCCTCAGAGGCATTTTCCAGAGTTCAGCACACTTAGAAAGAGGAAACAACAAGGAGAAATGAAGCTATGTCTCCTTGTTGCGTTTTCCCTGAGAAGGCATAGCATTTTAAGGCATTCCCAGGTTTACCAGTTTTGATGAATTTAGGAATGTACCAAAATCCATGGGTGCATACATTGGAAAAACCACGCTTCACCCATAGAACGCCTCCCTGGGGCAGAGTAAGGCAAGGCAGTGATTTGTGCTGCCTAGCATTACTCCAGATATATCAAGCCACTTGGGGGCCATGCAAGGTGACCGTGCATAGCTCTATAAATCTGACTTAGGCTTTGCATTGCCCTTGTGCCCCCTTGCATGGTACAAGAATAATGTAAAACAACAATAAATATGACTATTTCTGACTAGATATGTGGTAGGGGGTGATGTTGACAAATGGTTTTCAGCCTATGGCGTAGACCTAAAGATGCACAGGATCTCAGCGGAGCATTGGGTGTGAGTCACTGGAAAAAATGCCTACAGCAAGGATAGACACCCTGCTCACACCAGAGTTAGGAGATCAGATTATTTATGTTCCCATAAAAGCCATTCTTATCATCAATTTTGGACTAACCCATAAAGGTACTGCATGAGGTTGAGGGACAGCCAGACACCATTACACCAGTCTTGGGTGGATTTTCTTGAATATTTCTATAAGGCACTAAGGCCCTGATTTATACTTTTTGGTGCAAAACTGCGTTTAGCACCGGCTTGCACCATTTCTGTGCACCAGCAGGGCACCATATTTATGGAATGGTGCAAGCTGGTGCAAAGGGTAGGCTTGTGTAAAAATAAGTGACGTTAGTTGGGCGGGGTGGCGGTATGGGAGAAGGGGGTTTTGCACCAAAAAAAGAGGTTAGGCAGTTTAGAGTAAAAAAAAAAAGGACTCTAACCTGCCTAGAGTCTTTTTCTGATGCAAATCCATCCATACCACATGACTTCTGACAGGAGTCATGCCCACCACACCAATGGCAAGCACAGGGGACCAGGGTCCCCGGTGTATGGCCATTGCACCCTGTGCCATGTATGTGGGCTAATTTCAGGGCCCCCTATGGCACTTTGAAAAATAAAATAAAATACTTACCTGTACTTACCTGGGATGTCCCTCTGGTGTGGGTAGGGGTGTCTCTGGGGCCTCGGGAGGGCACCTGTGGGCTTATTCCATGGTGTTCCACCATGGAAATAGGCCCACAGGTCCCCTAATGCCTCCCCTGACCCAGGTGTTAAAAAATGGGGCAAAGCAAGCTTTGCCCTATTTTTTGACCCCTCCTCCCTCCCGTGCACCATTTTTGCATGGGAGTATAAATATGGCATTAAGGCCATAGAGTCATTTTTGCACGGGAAACGCCTACCTTGCATCTCATTAAGGCAAGGTAGTTTTCCGCGTCCCAAAAATTTATTTAACTCCATAAATTTGGTGCTAGACAGGTCTAGCGCCAAAGTATAAATATGGAGTTAGTTTTGCGCCCAATGAGAGTAAAAAAAATGGCACTAAGGCCCTGATTTATACTTTTTTTGTGCTGCATTTGCGTCATTTTTTAATACAAAAGCGGGGCAAACTTTCAAATGTTAGGCCCATATTTATACTTTTTTAGCGCCGCATTTGCACCGCTTTTTGACGTAAAAACTGAGCAAACTTACAAAATACAATTGCATTTTGCAAATTTGCGCCACTTTTATGTAAAAAAATGACAATATTGCGGCGCTAAAAACATATAAATATGGGCCTAAGTTTGCGCCGCTTTTGCGTAAAAAAATTATGCAAATGCGGCACAAAAAAAGTATAAATCAGGGCCTAATTCGGTGCAGAGTATAAATATGCCCCTAAGTGGTTGGGTGAGGGACAGCAAAAGCAATGATTGCATTGGGGTGTGCAATTTGATCCTCAGGGAACACATGCTCAAAAGATGTTTCACAGAGCTGCACCAACACCCAGTGAATAGTAAGTTCACTGACTCCAGGGATCTTGATAAGGAGGCAGATCCCAGGGTCAGCACCAGAGTGTGCAAGAAGGTATCGGGGGTGTGACTCCCAAAAGGGTGGTCAGGGGTCCCTCAAAAAAAAGAGAGGTGTCCCACAAAAGAAAGAGGGAAGAAAAAGCTTAGGGGAGAGAGCAGAGGTTACCCCAGTGTTCATGCAGGATAGTGAGATGATACCAAAATCCCACATGGCTTCAAATACTTCCAATTCCAAGTGTAGGTAGTGGGTCACCATCAATGGGCCAAGTGTGGAGAGTCTGAAAGACATAGCAGTCAGTATGACTGCTGTGAGATGTCATCTGGTGTTCAGAGCAATTCATCACAAATACATTCCACCGGGTCATAGTTGAAGAAACCCATGAGAGCCATTACCCAGTGCCTCTGCTTCCCTAAGAGTGGAGGGGTCCTCAGGATCTTAATAACTACATGGTCCATGGTTGACCAAGAGGGGAGTAAAGAAAGCCTGGAAAAATGGCCCAGGCAACTACCAAGAAGGGGAAGGGCAGGGGATGTGGGGAACCCACTCTTGAAACTCTCAGGGGAAACAGTTGATGGGGCACCCAAGGAAGGCTCCCTGGAGCCTACCACCTCTTGAGATCACCTTATATATTGGGAGAATAACCCACGTATAGTGAGCCTAAGGTTCCTGGACATGGAGCAAACTGAGTGGTGGTGGTCCTCCAGTGTTTCAGAGTCTTCCCATTAGGAGTGGCTCATGATTTGCCCCTGGCAGGACATCTGAGGCATAAGAAGACTTTTTCCAGGCTTGCTCACCACTTCTAGTAGCCGTGAATGAAGGCAGCTTAAGATACGTTCTGTTGGTCCTGTCCCACCTGTCAGGCCATCGGGAAAGCATGGAAAGCAGGGAAAAGCTAAAGGCTCCTCTGGTTCCCTTCTGCATCTTTGGACCCCCATCAACTTTGTTGGGGCCTGGATACCAAAACTGCTCTGTGCAACAGTTTTATGTTGGTTTTGGTGGACCATGCGACTAGGTATCCAGAGACAAGAGGTTGGTGACTGCACTCGTGATAGCCAGAGTCCTGATTGTAAATTTTATCTGAGTGGGGATCCTCAAAGAAGTGGTGTCTAACAGAGGCATGAACTTCATGTTAGTGTACATGTGGGATGAATGTGGGGTAACCTATAGGTTCCCCACACCTAGCTCACCCAGACCAATGGGCTTGAGAGATTCAGCAAGACCCTCAAGGGCATGATTATGGGCCTACCTGAGCCCATGAGGTGGAAGTAGAAAATACTCTTGCCATGCCTACTTTTTTGCCTACTGGGAGGTACCACAGAAAGAAGTTTGGTTTAGCCCTTTCAAGCTCCTCTATGTTCATCCACTGAAGAGGTCAAGGTTGGGTGAGAGCACGTTCCCAAGAAATGCCCCAGCTATATGCTAGCTCTCAGAACCCAGACCCAGAAACTCTGGAAATAGGCCTCTGAGATCTTGAGGCCAACCATGAAGTAATGAAACTCTGATACGAGCAGAAAGCCACTCTGGTGAAGTTTCAGCCTGGCCAAAAAGTATGGGTGATAGAGCTAGTGGAGTCCAGAGGCCTATAAGACCTTTGAGGTGGAGGAGCGGAAAAGGGAAACCACCTACTGGGTGTATCTCAAAACATCTAGAAGACCCTTAATGGTGCTCCATATGAAACACTTCAAGCCACACTTTTTGAGTTCCATAGATCACCATGTTTGTGGTGACAGATGATGGGGTGGAAGAAAAAAGTAAACCTCTCCCTGACCTCCTGCCCTCCAAGGAGCATGATGTTTCATGTGACAGATGTCAACCTCTTTCCCTACTTTGGTGGTCATTCTGACCCTGGCGGTTTCAAACCGCCGGGGACCACGGAAGCACCGCCAACAGGCTGGCGGTGCTTCCAGGGCCATTCTACCGCCGCGGTCAGAAAAGGGGAACCAGCGGTTTCCCGCCGGTTTTCCCCTGGCCCAGGGAATCCTCCATGGCGGCGCTGCTTGCAGCGCCGCCATGGGGATTCCGACCCCCTTCCCGCCAGCCTGTTCCTGGCGTTTTTACCGCCAGGAACAGGATGGCAGGAACGGGTGTCGTGGGGCCCCTGGGGGCCCCTGCACTGCCCATGCCAGTGGCATGGGCAGTGCAGGGGCCCCCTAACAGGGCCCCACAAAGATTTTCACTGTCTGCTTAGCAGACTGTGAAAATCGCGACGGGTGCCACTGCACCCGTCGCACCCCTGCAACTCCGCCGGCTCCATTCGGAGCCGGCTTCATTGTTGCAGGGGCTTTCCCGCTGGGCCGGGGTCACTCTTTTGGAGGGCGCCCGCCGGCCCAGCGGGAATGTTGGAATGGCCGCTGCGGTCTTTTGACCGCGGGAAGGTCATTCGGCGGCCAGAGATATCAGAATGAGGGCCTTTGACTCCCAAAAAGCAGATAGATTGTCAGCAGGGCTAGTTTGCTTCCCTGTTTTCCTTCACCACTGGGCTTACACACTTGTGTACCCACAAAATTATTCCTGAAATCAGTATGCCTGTAAAGAAAAAAATGCACAGATTGGCGGATAAGGTGAGAGCTAGTATCAAGGAGGAAGTCACCAAAATGCTGGCATTAGGGGTGATTGAACCCTATGGCAATCCCTGGTCCAGCCCAGTTGTGCTGATGCTGCACCAAGTGCCACCCCAGAACGCAGGTTCTGTGTGAATTACAGAGGACTCAGTTCAGCCACCAAGACTGATGTTCATGTCATCCCTGAGCTGATGAGTTCAGAGACAGGCTGCCTGCTGCCTTTGATTTTACAGGGTACTAGCACATTGATTCTGACTGAGGGGGCAAAGGAAAGAACAACATTCTGGACCCCTGAGGGCCACTTCCAGTTGTGGGTGATGCTTTTGGCTTGAAGGAGGGCCTTCCTGACTTTAGTGATGACTTTCTTTTTGATATTTATAATCTTGTAGATTAATTTTCATTAACGATTTTATTTGAATGTTTGTTAAAATGTGATTTATTTTTGTGTTAGGTGATAATGCCTATTCTCTGCGCACTTGGATTATGACCCCATACCTAAATGCTACTACGTGTAGGAAATTTGATTCACTATGGGGCACAGGTAAACATACATTGAACATACATTTAGCCTTCTTTAGGTAAGGTTTCTCTACCTGCACAAAAAGTGGTGTATCTCTCCAATTTTCCCACCAGTGTCTTCAAGATAGTGATAATGAATGCAATGTTACACAATATAGCAACAAGGAAGGCACTTCCTATGCAGCCATATGTAGACAGCTCAGACAAAGAGGAAGACTTACCACCCCTTAACCCATCACATGATGCCACCAGAGCTGCAGGTAGAAGGAAGAGGAACACTTACATGACGGACAACTATTTTTAAGGTACGATTATTGGAAGTAATAAATGAAATCAGTAAGTAAACAGTCAAACTCAAAAAGAAGGTAATATATTGTATGCAAGCTTATTCTATAAAAGCCTCAACTCTGCAAAGGCAAAATGTAAACACTGAAGACTGAATTTGTAAACCTGTGAATACATATGTGGGGAGTTACCCAGACCGTGTAGGTGACTTTCCTTGCTGGAGAGAATTTCTATAGTGACTGTAACTAGTCAACATACTACCACAGATTTTAGGGACATTGAGCCTGTATCCATAATGGAAAGTATGTAATTTTCCTCCAATATGTTTCTTATCCAAGAGGAAACTGCTAACTTGGACTGCCAGTTGACCAGTGTTAGAAATGGGGTCTTTGGTTGACAGTCATGTTACCCCCTGTTCAAGCAAGGAACCTCACTCTAGTCAGAGAAAAAGAGAATCCCCCTCAGCTAACCCCTGCTTACTCCCTTGGTAGCTTGGCAGAGCAGTAGGCTTAACTTCAGAGTGCTAGGTGTAAAGTATTTGTGCCAAACACACAGTAACTTAATAAAAACCCTACAAAATGACACATCACCAGTTTAGAAACATAGGAAATATTTATCTAAACAAAACAAGACCAAAATGACAAAAATTCACAATACACAAGTCAAGTTATCAACAAAAATGCAAAAAGAGTCTTTAAGTAGTTTTAAACACACACTAACACTGTTAGTGTGAAAAAGTACCTTGAGTGCGTCAAAAATAACCCTGCACGGGCGAGTGCGCATCAAAAAGGGCTTGTGATGCGTTGATTCCACTCACAAGGGGACCTTGAGTCGTTTCTTCTTTCGCCCGGTCGGGGCTCGTCATTTCTTCTGTCTGCAGGAGAGCGATGCGTCGATCCGGTCAGCACTCTCGGGTCCGGGAAGGCCTTGCGTTGTTTTTACACACCCACCGGTGCCTGAGTCGGAAATCCAGCCGCACGATGATCCGAAAACCCCTCAGCATGGGTTGCGATCTCCCAGCCTCCGTCAGCAATGCTGCGCGGCGTTTCTCCTGCTCTACACATTGATTCTTCGGTCATGTTTCCAGTGAGCGTCGATTCTCAGCTGCAGAGCCTGCGGCGCGTCGTTTCTTCAGCCACAGATCGGAGTTGCGCTGATCTTTTCCCCGCACAGCGCTCTGTGCATAGATTTCCTTGTCTTTAGGCTGCCAGCTTCTCCTTTCAGGGTCCCAGGAACTGGATGGGCACCACAGGGCAGAGTAGGAGTCTCTCCAGAGACTCCAGGTGCTGGCAGAGAGAAGTATTTGCTGTCCCTGAGACTTCAAACAAGAGGAGGCAAGCTCTAAATCAAGCCCTTGGAGATTTCGTCACAGTATGGAAGACACACAAAGTGCAGTCTTTGCCCTCATACTCTGGCAGAAGCAGCTGCATTGTGTGAGGGCAGGCACAGCCCTTTCAGGTGTGAGTGACCACTCCTCCCCTCCCTCCTAGCACATATGGCTCATCAGGATACGCGGGCTACACCCCAACTCCCTTTGTGTCACTGTCTAGTGTGAGGTGCAACCAGCCCAACTGTCAAACTGATCCAGACAGGGAATCCACAAACAGGAAGAGACACAGAAATTGTATAAGCAAGAAAATGCCCACTTTCTAAAAGTGGCATTTTCAAACACACAATCTTAAAATCAACTTTACTAAAAGATGTATTTTTAAATTTTGAGCTCAGAGACCCCAAACTCCAAATGTCCATCCGCTCCCAAAGGGAATCTACACTTTAATCAGATTTAAAGGTCGCCCCATGTTAACCTATGAGAGGGACAGGCCTTGCAACTGTGAAAAACTAATTTAGTCAGGACATATAAAACACATTACTATGGCCCTCATTACAACCCTGGCGATAAATCCCACTTACCGTCATGCCGACGGCCGCCCGCATACCATGACCGCGGCGGTAATCCGTCACGGGTATTATGACCCACACAGAGAACACCGCCACAATGCAGACACCCACACAAGTCCTCCAGACCAAAGGTCAGTGATAAACTGGTGGTACCAAAACCCACACCGTTACGCCAAAAGGAATATGCCCACAGCATCTCATCCCACAAATCAACGTGGCGGTCTTTCAAATGCGGTAAACCATTGGCGGTACGTACCGCCACACTCAAAATACATACACACTTACAAAACACCACCACATTGGACAATTCAAGCTAGACACACCTGACACACATACACACACCACACCCACACCACTATAAAACACACACCCACATTACCCACAACCCTTTCAACGAAAAAAAGAGACCAAGCACAAAGAGACAAGCAAACAACACACACCCAACAGAGGCACAGAACACCATCACTCATACACCATCCACACACATCACAGTATACATCCCAACATATCACCCCACACATCACCTCACACATCTCACTCACACTACATCCATGGCACCTCAAAGACGCCCCAGGTTTTCTGAGGAGGAGCTAAGGGTCATGGTGGAGGAAATCATCTGGGTAGAGCCACAGCTATTCTGATCACAGGTGCAGCAGAAGTCCATTGCAAGGAAGATGGAGTTATGGTGGAGAATCATCGACAGGGTCAACGCCGTGGGACAGCATCCAAGAACCAGGGATGACATTAGGAAGAGGTGGAACGACCTACGGGGGAAGGTGCATTCCGTGGTATCAAGACACCAGATTGCTGTACAGAGGACTGGCAGTGGAATCCCACCTCCTCCCCCACAACTAACAACATGGGAGGAGCAAGTCTTGGTGATCATGAATCCTAAGGGCCTCGCAGGAGTAGCAGGAGGACTGGATTCTGGTAAGTCAAGCCTTAACTACTTCATCCCCCCCCCTACCTGCATGCCACATGTGTACCATCAATGGCACCAATGATGTTGGGGATATGTCCCAGGGCATAAAAGTCAGCTTTCACTGTGGCCAAATCCTTCACCTGGGGGAACACGATGTAGCTGCGCATGTGTTTCAGCAGGGCTGACAAAACTCCGGTCAACACGTTAGAGAATATTGACTGAGACAATCCTGATGCCATGGCCACTGTAGTTTGAAAGGAGCCACTTGAGAGGAAATGGAGGACTGACAGGACCTGCACCAGAGGGGTTATTCCGGTGGGGTGGTGGATAGCTGACATCAGGTCTGGCTCCAATTGGGCACATAGTTCTTGGATTGTGGCACAATCAAGTCTGTATGTGATTATAATGTGTCTGTCCTCCATTGTCGACAGGTCCACCAGGGGTCTGTATACTGGAGGATGCTGCCATCTCATCATTTTCCTCAGCAGTTGTAGCCTATGGAAGAGAACAGTGAGCAGAAGTTCAATTCCCACAGAGATAGCCCATATGTGTATGCATGAATGTCACAGAAGAAATGTGTGTGAACTAGAGTCAGTATATGTGCCAATATGTGCTGTGACGCAGTTAGGTGCCATGCCACGTGCCCCCATGAAATGGCATCTGCCTGACCTGTGAGGAGGGACAAGGGGAAATGAGGTAACTGCACTGTTGTTGTGCAGCATTGCGATAGGCGGTCAAAGACAGCCACGCAACTCCGCATTAGTTATCATTGGGCCCTATGGGTTCCGGGAGCCAATGGTGATGCACTCCGACGGTGACGGTACGCACCACTGCGGACGTCACCGCTATTTTCTAGCTATTCACTCACTTGCTACCTGACCATCAACAGGAGAGGACCTACACTGCAAGTGCTGCTTTGACCTGAGTCTGGAGGCGACAATGGCTAGAGTGTCTGGGGAAAGGGCCCCTGCCTTCACTGCGGAGGAGTTGGAGAAACTGGTGGATGGGGTCCTCCACAGTACACGTTACTCTACGGTCCTCCAGACTTGAATTTAGGGAGTGCTGTGTATATAAGCCACATGTATGGGGGGGCTGAGGCGTCCAGGCCTGAATGTTTCATGAGAGGTGGTCAGTGTATGTGCGTTGGGGCATGGGTGGAAACTGGTGGGCAATGAGTATGACGGTTCAGACGGGTGAGTAAATACATTTTCCGCTGTCTTTTTCCTCTAGGTCAGTGCCCACCAGAAGAAGGGTATTTAGCGTGCTATCACCAAGGAGGTGCGGACCCTGGGGTCTATCACAGGTGGAGCACCCACTGCCGCAAGAGATGGGAGGACCTGCGCCGCTGGACCAACAAGATGGCGGAGGGTAGCTGGGGCTGGCCTCCCAATGTGGAAAGGGTGCCTGTCATACCATAACCCCCCTGATGTTCCACATCCTGGCGGTGGCCTATCCGGAGTTGGATGGGCACCTTAGGGCATCACAGCAGCCACAAGGGGGTGAGTACCATTTCAGAAAGCTGACTTTGCGCGCTTTAGGAAGGAGCTGGGTGGAGGGTGTGGGCTCTGGGTGCCCCTAGGCCAGGGCGACCATGCCAGGGTAGGTCCCTTGTCTGCAGGCTCTAAAGCACCCCTACTCCCATGGTACAAGTGGCCAACCACTACTGGGCAGGGTCCTGTGGGTGTCAGGTGTGCAGGTGCTGGTGTTAGGCATTGTACCCCATGGGCTGGTAACTACTTTAGTGAGTGGTTGGGCATGGCCTAGTGCATAGGGCAGCTCAGTGTGTGTTGTGTATGCTAACGGTAGTGGTGTTGCTGGCATTGACCATGTGTATTCTCTGTCTCTCCCCCTCTTCTTGTTTTGTCACACTGTCCCTGTGTGCATTAGCATCATCTGGCGGAGGAGCAGAGGCACCGGTGATGGAGGGAGCTGCATCCCACATGGCCCATGAGGGTGAATCCACTGAAGGTGAAAGCACCAGTGGGACGGAGGGCGAGGGGAGCTCCATGACGGCGACAGGAGGGGATACCAGTGACAGCGACTCCTCCTCTGATGGAAGCTCCCTGGCGGTGGCGGACACCCCTGTGCCCACCCCAACAACAGGTACAGCCACCACCCCCCCACCAGCACCACCCTCCCAGCAGCCCCTCAGTGTGTTTCCCGTGCCCGCTCACCCAGGAGGGTGGGAATCTCCTTCGCCCCAGGCACCTCAGGCCCTGCCCCAGTCAGCCCTGCTGCCATCAGTGAGGAGGCTATTGACCTCCTGAGATCCCTCATTGTTGGGCAGTCAACCATTCTGAATGCCATCCAGGGTGTTGAGAGGCATTTGCAGCAAACAAATGTATACTTGGAGGGCATTCATGCTGGCGTGGCGCCCCAACAGAGAGCATTTCAGGCTCTGGCCTCAGCACAGATGGCAGCCATTGTCCCTGTGTCCAACCTCCCCCCTCCAACTTCCACTACCCAGACCCAATCCCCTCTACCTCAGCCTATCCCAAGCACACCATCAGACCAGCATGCACACACATCAACACACAAAAGTGTCTCAGAAAAACATAAGCACCACACATCTTCACACAGGCACTCACACAAGCACCATACCCATGCACACATACCAACATCCACTTCCTCCACTGTGTCCCCCTCCTCCACTTCATCCACCTCCCTCCCAGTAGCGTCTCCACTCACACCTGGATGCACTACATCATCAGTCACTGACTCCATCACTAGCACGCCCATCACAACACACCCATCACGAGCAATCACCACCCCCACAACCATGCACACTTCCCCTTTGTCCTCTCCCAGTGTGTCTGTGAGCCCTCCTCCCAAGGTACACAAATGCAGGCACACACCCACCCAACAGCCATCCACCTCACAACAGCCTCCAGCCCAGGCACCTTCACCCAAACTCAGCAGACGTACACCTCCTGCAACCACTACCTCTTCTTCCACTCCCACACCCCCTCCATCTTCCCGTCCCAGTGTGTCAAAGAAACTTTTCCTGGTTAACATTGACCTCTTCCCTACACCTCCCCCCGTCCTTCCCCTAGGGCCAGGATGTCTAGATCCCAGGCCAGCACCTCAGCCACCAAATCGGCATCCGCTGTGGTCCCTGCAAGTCTGAGAGGATCGAAGGGGGCACCCGTCAGGTTTGCCAGTGTGCCACCTACCGAAGCTAAGGACCACCTGATTCCGCCACCTGCCAGGATGAAGATGGGGCCGGCATGCAGAAGGGAAAAGATGCACCACCCACCCAGCAAGGCCTCATCCAGAACCAAAGAGGACAGTGCCAAGGTCCCAGCAGCGACTACCAAGGTGGGGCAGGGACACAAAATCATGGGCAAGTCACCTCAGGGCATGGAGCCTCCTGGTGAGGGACTGGTGACCCCCATTTCTCATGACAGGCCAGCAACCTGTACCACGGTGAGCACCGCCGCAGAGACCGCCACCTGCACTACCACCTGCACTGCCACCTGCCCCGCCATCCGCACCGACCCCTGCACCGCAGCTGCCACAACTACAGTCACCAGCATCATCCCCAGTGGGCAGCCTTCCGAGGCTGCTGGAGATGGCATGGTGTCTCACTCCCCTACTACAGACACCTGCACCATGGACAGCACCGGCAGCATCTCCGCTGCAGACACCGCCGCAGACACCACCACCTGCACGGCCATTTGTACCACCACGTGCCCAGCCAGTGCCACTACAGCGGACATCAGCAGCATCCCCAGTGGGCAGCCATCCGAGGCTGCAGGAGACGCCCTGGACCCTGCACACACTACATGAGGCACCACCACCAGCACTGGCACTACAAGCAGTTTGCAGCCTAAGTCGCCGCAGGGTGGAGTGTGGCTGTGCCTCCATGGAGTATCATGCTACCTGTTCCCTGAAAATCTCATGCCTCAGACACCCAGGTGAGGGAATGGGAACTGCCACACCCCAGGTGCAGCATCACTGGGCACAAAGCCCCCTCCAGAACCAGTGGAGAGATGCATCCACTCACCCAGTCCTTGGCAGGAAGAAGCACACTGGGCACAATGCCCCCTCCAGAACCAGTGGAGAAAGGCATCCACTCACCCAATCCTTGGCAGGCTGAAGCACACTGGGCACAAAGTCCCCTACAGAACCAGTGGAGAGAGACATCCACGCACCCCCTCCTTGTCAGGATGAAGCACACTGGGCACAAAGCCCCCTCCAGGACCAGTGGAGAAAGGCATCCACTTGAGAGACTCTGGCTTTGCACTCCCCAGGACCAAGCAGTGTGCAAACCACCCACTTAAGAGACTGTGGCTTTGCACTCCCCAGGACATTACTGTGGGCATGTTGCCCCCTTGAGGAGCAGTGGCGTAGTACCATCTTCCGGCTGAGGTGCCCCACCTCCCCTTCCACTGAGGTGCCTGTGTGTTGTCGACCTGATGCCCCTGCCGTGTTCTCTCCGTTTTGAGGCAGGAGTCAAGTGTGGGCTTCACCCATGGTTTTTGGGCCCACTGGTCCACGGACTTTTACAAGGGACAGTGTACGGCCTTCTGTGCATATTGTAAATATTTGTTTATACTGAGTTTTTGATACTCGTTTGCTATATCTGCATGTTCCAAAATATCACTGATTGAACTCAATTCTGTTTGTTCTTGAGTTCTTCCAGGGGGTTACGGGGTGTATCTGTAATGTTGTTCGATGTGTTGTTGTGTATAGTGTTGTGGGTGAGGGTGGGAACTGGGGGTGCTGCGTGTCGCATGTGTGTGTCACTCTCTATTACCTCCCCCCCTCCCCTGTGTGCTAGGTGCAGTACTCACCGTCATCGTCGCCGCCTTCTTTGGTGTTCCTGGTAGATGAGGAGGTAGACCAGCATCGGCAGGACCTGCAGCTCGGGCTCCATGACGTCCTGGTTCTTCGTTGAGTGTCGAAAGGTGAGTGGTTCCCCTTCAATGTACTGTTTCTGCCATGCTTTTGATGTCATTGGTACCGCCGCGGAAAAGCTGGCAGATTGGCCTGTGATAATACTGTGAGCGGTACATTGTCTTCTGTCTGTCTGTTGGCGGTGACCGCCGTGCTGTTTGTTGCTACCGCCCTGGCGGTCGGAGTGTTAAAGTGGCTGTCTATGTTGGCGGTTTCCGCCGTGGTCGTGTTCCCATTTTTTTTACCGCCGGCCTGTTGGCGGTGTTACCGCCTCTTTAACACCGACCACCAGGGTTGTAATGAGGGCCTATATCTCCTACCTTAACCATACACTGCACACTGCCTTTGGGGCCACCTAGGGCCTACATTAGGGGTGTCTGACATGTAAGAAAAGGGAAGGTTTAGGCCTGGCAAGTGGGTACACTTGCCAAGTCGAATTTACAGTTAAAACTGCACACACAGACTCTGCAGTGGCAGGTCTGAGACATGATTACAGAGCTACTTATGTGGGTGGCACAACCAGTGCTGCAGGCCCACTAGTAGCATTTGATTTACAGGCCCTGGCACCTCCAATGCACTTTACTAGGGTCTTACTTTTAAATCAAATATGCCAATCATGGATAAGCCAATTACATGCAATTTACATAGAGAGCATATGCACTTTAGCACTGGCTAGCGGTGGTAAAGTGCTCAGAGTTCAAAAGCCAACAGCAACAGGTCAGGACAAATAGGAGGCAGGAGGCAAAAAGATTGGGGATGACCCTGCATAAGCAAAAAAGTCCAACAACCAGTGCACTGAAATTTTGAAGGGCTGCATTTGCCTCCAATGCAAGATGTAAATTGCAGCAGTGTTGACATCCATACATTGTGTGCAAACAGTGGTTGTTTCACATGTCAAGAATATTCAGAAAACAAAAACATCCTTTACTCCAAGATAAAATTTGCATCAGAGAGCCACACTTTCCATTTTGAGATATTTCATCTTTAATTCTGGGTAGCCTCTATAGAAAGGTGTTTTTTGGAATTGGACTCTCATGGTACTTATGTTTGAATCAGTCTCCAGAATGATCCCAATAAATACTTTTGATCCTGATACAAGTTTTAAGCTCTAGGGCAAAGGTAATTATCAGGAAAATTAACTGTCATCTATGCATGCCGTTCAAAATCTACCTGAAAGAAAATGACAGACGTATGCAGCATAAGGTTAAACATTTAATGCAAAATGTCATCAATGCATTGTTCTAGCGAGAACATGACACTTGGAGAACCCTGTCTCAGACCTCAGTAGACACTGTTGCAGATCAATGACGGCTACCAGGATCACTTAGAGACTGGACCATTCAGGAAACAGACACCATGCCCTCGCGCTAGCAACGGATAAAGTGGTCATGTTCTCATCTATAACAATGCATTGATGATTTTTCGCACTACAGGCATTGAAGATCGACAGCTTCAGACCTTCTAAATACTTTTTTTCCACACTTTGGTTTTTCTAGTTAAACCCCCGAAAAAGCTCCAGGCTTGCTCACCCTAGGCTGCCTACTTCTAACTTTCATATGGAATTACACAACTTGATTAGGAATATCGAAAACAATTATGAAAATTAAATGGGTGTGGAATGATAATTACAATAGTTTCATGTACCCTTATTAGGTTTTTAAGTCCATATGAAAAAGCCTAAAGCTATCCTTCTTGATATGAGGTGCTTGAATTTCGAGCTACAGCATTTTCATTACGTTACCTTTTTTTACTGGAATTGAGATGCAACAATTTACATCTAAATGTCATAGTTGTCAGTACTTGTGAATCGAACGCAATTCATCATAATTCAAGTTATTAAAGTATCACTTCATTTTTGAGG
This sequence comes from Pleurodeles waltl, assembly GCF_031143425.1. Lineage (NCBI taxonomy): Eukaryota > Metazoa > Chordata > Amphibia > Caudata > Salamandridae > Pleurodeles > Pleurodeles waltl. Next base: position 946,159,155 of record NC_090439.1, on the reverse strand, counting down.
CATGGATGCCTTTGGAAAGATAAAATGTTGGTTTAAAAAATTTAAATATACTCCTGTGAGTGGGGATGTCTGGAAGTTTGGGCATACGCAAAACCATAAATGTTTGGCGGTATCCGCAAACCTTTTTTTATTCCCTTCTCACCAGGGAAATTCATGCCAAGGGTGGGAAGGGAACAAACCCCAAAAGTTCAGTTGAACAATAAGGAGAATCTCCATGGGGAAACGTTTTCATAGAGAAAAAGTGAACTAAAGTAGAAAGTGAATACGTAATTACTGTTTCTGTCATGTGGGACAATACCCCTGAATATTACCAGAGGTGTCAAAGGAATTTAATAAATTCACGGTGCAGGTTTTCAGGTGTAGCAAGGAAAAATTATGTGAATTCCTGAAATAACTAGTTCTACACTCATGCAAGGTCATACATCTCTGGATGCAGATTGTCTCACTTACTAAAGACTTAGGTCTATGTCATGTTGCATTGAATCTTATTTGGTGTTATTTTATCTTACATAAGCTGTTTGACTCATTATTGTTTTCTTGAATGACATGCTAATATTCTCATGTATTTGCAATATTTTGTTAATTGGTGTGAATATTTAAAGTTCTTTAATTTCCATTTTATTCATGTAATGCTTGGATTGCTAGAAATAATTTCTGTTTAGCGCTGAAACTGGCTCAGGGTCCAAAGGACATGGCAGCCTACCTCCAAATGGTGCATCATGCAGCACTTCGTCTCCAGCCTCACCATCATCAACAGGTATACAATTGGAAGCCAAGCTCAGAGAACTATAAAGCTTGGATTCCAGTTTCATATCACATTCGTCTACCCCACAGAGATGGTTAAGCCAGCAGAATCTGAGAAAGAAGATGTCTTTGGGCACCCTGCTTCATAGGGGGTAGCCATAACTATGAAGCAATCTTGGAGGCCTAAGAATGTAAAGATCTATAGTAATTATTGGCATATTTATGAGCACTGGCACATGTCAAATGAATTCAAGGATCTTTCCATGAGCTAGTCAGAATTATTGATTCTTGAGATATGGCTTTCTCCGAGGTTTGGCAATTTCCAAAATCAGGGATTAGTGGGTTGCAACTCGAGCTTTTTAGGGTCAAGAGATTCAGGATATATTTAAGCTACCTGCAAGACTTCTTAAGAGTTTTTTCCTTAGTCCAGCAGTCCATTTTCCGTTTCCTTCTTGGAATCTGCTTGTTGCCTTTCAAGCTCTACAAAAATGATCCTTATAAATCCTTAGATAAGATCAATTTGAAATTCTTGAAATCGAAAGTTCTTATTTTGGTGGCGATCTGTTCTGAGCATCACTATGTGGAGTTAAGGTGTCCTTATTCTCTACTCTGATATTCCTACATTTCTTCTATACAAGATACTCCTACAACCAGCAACATTTGTGTATCTAAAGTTGCACTGGTTTTCCTTCCTCTGATCAGGGCAATCCTTGCACTCTTTAGGTGTGCACAGAACAGTTTCGATATACCCAAAGAATAGCATGGATTTTTAGTATTTGTTAATTTTGGTTTGCCTGGTTAAGGCCATCATCCCACTGTGGCCTTTTGAGGTAAACGGATCAAGTTTGCCATTTCAACTTTCTATCAGTAAGTAGATGTAGATTTTCCTTCAGTGGTGCAAGGAAGATTGTGAGAAAGTGGATTATTGTTTGGGATGGACAGTTGCCCACATCAAGGATTATTGACACTAACCTGTCAAGGTGAACTGCAAAGTCACTAAATTAACCTGAGCTCAATCCCCTGGTAGCTATGGCACAGAGCAGACAGGCCCAACTTGTGGCAATGTGTAAAGTATTTAAATTAGAAATATACAGTCATATTTAGCCAAATAATCTCAAATCAACAAAAATTCAATAAGGGGAACAAAAAATATGATTTTTTTTAAATGTAAGTAAAAATAGTAATAACTACCAATAATAGTCTATGAAAGTGGAAGACACAGACCTACCTATAATCTCAGAGTGACTGCCATGGAACACGGGTCAAGCATACCAAATGAATTAAACCTAGTCAAAGATCTTACCTTCTGTTTTCAGCTCAAGAGAGGCTGAAGCTGTCTCTGCAGAAGACACACTGAAATTGCACACCTTTACCAGAAGCCCCCATTGACGGCTATGGAGGCCCTGGAAATCCAAAAAAGTTCAAAGTCTCAACAAATCAGGGTTTCAGGAGCAGCTCCTCTTGGTCCCATTGTAGGTGTCCAGGACTACAGGGGCAGTGGATAGGGGCCAGTACGTACTGCAGCAGAGGCCTCCATTAATGTCCAGGCCGGGTGTAGTTGTCGGTGATCAATTTGTCACTTCAGGAAAAAGGCCTTTTGCAGCTTGTTGTGTCCATATAAATGCATATGAGATCAACCAACTGGCCCTGAGAGGCCACTCATTTTTTCGGTGTAAAAGAGAGAGAGCAGGTCCAATGATTTAGGGCTCCTCTCAGGTTACAGCAAGCAGGGTCCAGTCCACTTTTGCTCCCCTGATCTTTCACAGCTCCAGAAAGTGTTCTGAGGAGGGTGCTTTGGAGTGCCACATTTTTGGATGCCAGGAGCTAGTGGTGGTGGCTGACTCCTTGTTCCTCCTTAGCAAATGGGGTATAAGTTCTCAAAGGAAAATTAACTCACTTTTGCGGCAGCTCCTGTTTACCCTACTGAAAACAATCCCAAAGTGCATCTTAGTCCTAAAATTCAAGCTGGAGAACCCCTTCCTCTCTTGTGCAGAGCCTGTGTGCCCACCCAGAGGTGTGGCCGGGTAAATGAGTAATGCCCATCTCTGTGTCATTCAAAACAGGTTGAGGGGATAGCACCCCTCCCACTAGGTTTGGTTCCAGTTTGGCTGGGGGGCAAAGGTTGCCTTCCATAGGTCACTCTTTGCATTTACTTGTGAAAGTGTAGGCTCCTTTACAAATTAATTAAGTTCCTGGGTCCTCCCTAACTGGTCTACCTGCAAGAAATGCAAAGAGAGAAATCCCTTCCCACATGTAGACCATTGTTGTTAATCCGTAAGCAGCTTTCACACCTCATAAAGGCCAAGCAATAGTGTACAGCAGACCAGCTGCCAGTACACTAATGTTAATTAGCTGAAAAGTAAAAGGAAACTTTCTATAAGGTACTCTTCTTATATATATATTAACAATGTGACTTTACTGTGAAATAGGGGTTTTACTAAATATTAAAATTAGTACTTGAATTTCTTCTGTAGCCATTAACCATCAAAATGTACGTTATGGTTTATAACCGTTACTTTGTTTGCCACGTTCTAGGATTCAGCTACAGTCCTGACAGTGAAAATAGCTTAAGAGACTGGAGGAACATGCCTATTTTAATGTTGTACATGTTCCACTTTTAAGTATCAGTCACCCTACCTTCTGGGCTTGTGTACTTAGCGGTGACTGATTAATGTTTAAAAGTAGGTCTTTCTGCCTGTCAAAAAAGGTTACATTTGACAGGTTTGTACAGCAGATTTTAGGCTGCTGCAGGCAAGCTACAGGTGGTCAGCTTGAAGCCATACTTTCTCTGTCACTGTGGTAAATGGCGCAATCAGTGCTGTAGTCCACAAGTGACATTTAATTTTCTGTGCCATCAGTATGTTTCTACACCATATACTATAGTCTTATAGGGAAGTTAAATATGCCAATTAGGTTAGGCCAATTTCAAAATGTTTAACCCCTTCTGTGCCCAGGACGTAATGGTTACGTCCTGAGGCACAGTGCTGCTGTGCCCAGGACGTAACCATTACGTCCTGTGCACAGAGCCCAGAGGGAGCGCTCTCGCTCCCTCTGTGGGGTTCCCCCCCACCCCCCCAAGTCAGGGATGGAAGGGGAAGCCCTTCCCCTCCCACCCCCGACCCCCCCAACCCCCCCTGTGACGTCAGCGCGCGAGCGCGCGCTGATTAGTCACAGGGTCTCCCCCATCGCGCTGGAAGCAGAGCTTCCAGCGCGATTGAAAAAGAAATGCTTTTGCATTTCTTTTTCAATCCCATGGGGGAGGCCCCGAGAGGCTTCAAAGGGAAGGAAATGTATTTCCTTCCCTTTGAAGTCTCTCACAGGTTTCAAAAGCCGGATTGCTTGCAATCCGGCTTTTGAAACCCCACTAGACACCAGGGATTTTTTTTTTTCTTCTTGAAATTGGCAAAAGGGAGCGACCCCTTGGGCAAGGGTCGCTCCCAGGGGGGCATTTTTTTAGGAAGGCCTTTTCTGCCCCTCCTGGGGGCAGATTGGCCTATTATTAGGCCGATCTGCCCCCAGGGGGGGCAGAAACCTCTAGGCACCAGGGACCATTTTTTTTTTTTTTTTTTTTTTGTGATGAATTCTTTTTTTTTAGGTGGGGAGCGATCCCTTAGGCAAGGGTCGCTCCCCTACGGGGCAATATATATTTAGGCCATTTCTGCCCCCCTTGGGGGCAGATTGGCCTATTTTGATAAGGCCAATCTGCCCCCAAGGGGGGCAGAAACCATTAGACACCAGGGAGTTTGTTTTTGCGCGCGAATGTCACGCAACAAAGCGACCCCTTTGGCAAGGGTCGCTCCCAGGGGGGGCAATTTTTTGGGAAGGCCTTTTCTGCCCCCCCTGGGGGCAGATCGGCCTATTATTAGGCCGATCTGCCCCCAGGGGGGGAAGAAACCTCTAGGCGCCAGGGCAAATTTTTTTTTTGTGTTTTTTTTTTTGTTCTTTTTTTTTTTTTAGAGATGGGGAGCGACCCATCAGGCAAGGGTCGCTCCCCTGGGGGGCAAATTGTATTTAGACCATTTCTGCCCCCCTGGGGGCAGATTGGCCGATTTTAGGTCAATCTGCCCCCAAGGGGGCAGAAACCACTAGGCACCGGGGATTTGTTTTTTGGCGCCAATGTCACGCAGGGGGAGCGACCCCGTAGGCAAGGGTCGCTCCTGGGGGGGGGGGTGGGGGTTGGGGGGCAAATTTATTTTAGGCCATTTCTGCCCCCCCCGGGGGACAGATCGGCCTATTATTAGGCCGAACTGCCCCCGGGGGGGGGGCAGAACACTCTAGGCGCCAGGGCAATTTTTTTTTGTGTTTTTTTTTTTTGTTGTTTCTTTTTTTAGAGATGGGGAGCGACCCATCAGGCAAGGGTTGCTCCCCTGGGGGGGCAAATTGTATTTAGACCATTTCTGCCCCCCTGGGGGCAGATTGGCCAATTTTAGGTCAATCTGCCCCCAAGGGGGCAGAAACCACTAGGCACCGGGGATTTGTTTTTTGGCGCCAATGTCACGCAGGGGGAGCGACCCCGTAGGCAAGGGTCGCTCCGGGGGGGGGGGGGGGTTGGGGGGGCAAATTTATTTTAGGCCATTTCTGCCCCCCCGGGGGACAGATCGGCCTATTATTAGGCCGAACTGCCCCCGGGGGGGGGGGGGGCAGAACACTCTAGGCGCCAGGGCAATTTTTTTTTTTTGTTTTTTTTTTTTGTTGTTTCTTTTTTTAGAGATGGGGAGCGACCCATCAGGCAAGGGTCGCTCCCCTGGGGGGGCAAATTGTATTTAGACCATTTCTGCCCCCCTGGGGGCAGATTGGCCAATTTTAGGTCAATCTGCCCCCAAGGGGGCAGAAACCACTAGGCACCGGGGATTTGTTTTTTGGCGCCAATGTCACGCAGGGGGAGCGACCCCGTAGGCAAGGGTCGCTCCCGGGGGGGGGTGGGGGTTGGGGGGGCAAATTTATTTTAGGCCATTTGTGCCCCCCCGGGGGACAGATCGGCCTATTATTAGGCCGAACTGCCCCCGGGGGGGGGGGGCAGAACACTCTAGGCGCCAGGGCAATTTTTTTTTGGTGTTTTTTTTTTTTGTTGTTTCTTTTTTTAGAGATGGGGAGCGACCCATCAGGCAAGGGTCGCTCCCCTGGGGGGGCAAATTGTATTTAGACCATTTCTGCCCCCCTGGGGGCAGATTGGCCAATTTTAGGTCAATCTGCCCCCAAGGGGGCAGAAACCACTAGGCACCGGGGATTTGTTTTTTGGCGCCAATGTCACGCAGGGGGAGCGACCCCGTAGGCAAGGGTCGCTCCCGGGGGGGGGGGGGGTTGGGGGGGCAAATTTATTTTAGGCCATTTCTGCCCCCCCGGGGGACAGATCGGCCTATTATTAGGCCGAACTGCCCCCGGGGGGGGGCAGAACACTCTAGGCGCCAGGGCAAATTTTTTTTTGTGTTTTTTTTTTTTGTTGTTTCTTTTTTTAGAGATGGCGAGCGACCCATCAGGCAAGGGTCGCTCCCCTGGGGGGGCAAATTGTATTTAGACCATTTCTGCCCCCCTGGGGGCAGATTGGCCAATTTTAGGTCAATCTGCCCCCAAGGGGGCAGAAACCACTAGGCACCGGGGATTTGTTTTTTGGCACCAATGTCACGCAGGGGGAGCGACCCCGTAGGCAAGGGTCGCTCCGGGGGGGGGGGGTTGGGGGGCAAATTTATTTTAGGCCATTTCTGCCCCCCCCGGGGGACAGATCGGCCTATTATTAGGCCGAACTGCCCCCGGGGGGGGGGGGCAGAACACTCTAGGCACCAGGGCAATTTTTTTTTTGTGTTTTTTTTTTTTTGTTGTTTCTTTTTTTAGAGATGGGGAGCGACCCATCAGGCAAGGGTCGCTCCCCTGGGGGGGCAAATTGTATTTAGACCATTTCTGCCCCCCTGGGGGCAGATTGGCCAATTTTAGGTCAATCTGCCCCCAAGGGGGCAGAAACCACTAGGCACCGGGGATTTGTTTTTTGGCACCAATGTCACGCAGGGGGAGCGACCCCGTAGGCAAGGGTCGCTCCGGGGGGGGGGGGGGTTGGGGGGCAAATTTATTTTAGGCCATTTCTGCCCCCCCCGGGGGACAGATCGGCCTATTATTAGGCCGAACTGCCCCCGGGGGGGGGGCAGATCACTCTAGGCACCAGGGCAATTTTTTTTTTGTGTTTTTTTTTTTTTTTGTTTCTTTTTTTAGAGATGGGGAGCGACCCATCAGGCAAGGGTCGCTCCCCTGGGGGGGCAAATTGTATTTAGACCATTTCTGCCCCCCTGGGGGCAGATTGGCCAATTTTAGGTCATTTTGGGCCCTTTCCTTTCGTGGGCGCTAGTCCTACCCACACAAATGAGGTATCATTTTTATCAGGAGACTTGGGGGAACGCTGGGTAGAAGGAAATTTGTGGCTCCTCTCAGATTCCAAAACTTTCTGCCACAGAAATGTGAGGGACATGTGTTTTTTTAGCCAAATTTTGAGGTTTGCAAAGGATTCTGGGTAACAGAACCTTGTCCGAGCCCCGCAAGTCACCCCTCCTTGGATTCCCCTAGGACTCTAGTTTTCAGAAATGCACAGGTTTGGTAGGTTTCCCTAGGTGCCGGCTGAGCTAGAGGCCAAAATCTACAGGTAGGCACTTCGCAAAAAACACCTCTGTTTTTTTCCAAAATTTAGGATGTGTCCACGTTGCGCTTTGGGGTGTTTCCTGTCGCCGGCGCTAGGCCTACCCACGCAAGTGAGGTATCATTTTTATCGGGAGACTTGGGGGAACGCTGGGTGGAAGGAAAATTGTAGCTCCTCTCAGATTCCAGAACTTTCTGCCACAGAAATGTGAGGGACATGTGTTATTTTAGCCAAATTTTGAGGTTTGCAAAGGATTCTGGGTAACAGAACCTGGTCCGAGCCACACAAGTCACCCCTCCTTGGATTCCCCTAGGTCTCTAGTTTTCAGAAATGTACAGGTTTGGTAGGTTTCTCTATGTGGCGGCTGAGCTAGAGGCCAAAATCTCCAGGTAGTCACTTTGCTAAAAACAGCTCTGTTTTCTGTGATGTGTCCACGTTGTGTTTTGGGGCATATCCTGTCGCGGGCGCTAGGCCTACCCACACAAGTGAGGTATCATTTTTATCGGGAGACGTGGGGGAACGCTGGGTGGAAGGAAATTTGTGGCTCCTCTCAGCTTCCAGAACTTTCTGCCACAGAAATGTGAGGAACATGTGTTTTTTTAGCCAAATTTTGAGGTTTGCAAAGGATTCTGGGTAACAGAACCTGGTCCGAGCCCCGCAAGTCACCCCTCCTTGGATTCCCCTAGGTCTCTAGTTTTCAGAAATGCACAGGTTTGGTAGGTTTCCCTAGGTGCCGGCTGAGCTAGAGGCCAAAATCTACAGGTAGGCACTTCGCAAAAAACACCTCTGTTTTTTTCCAAAATTTAGGATGTGTCCACGTTGCGCTTTGGGGTGTTTCCTGTCGCCGGCGCTAGGCCTACCCACGCAAGTGAGGTATCATTTTTATTGGGAGACTTGGGGGAACGCTGGGTGGAAGGAAATTTGTAGCTCCTCTCAGATTCCAGAACTTTCTGCCACAGAAATGTGAGGGACATGTGTTTTTTTAGCCAAATTTTGAGGTTTGCAAAGGATTCTGGGTAACAGAACCTGGTCCGAGCCACACAAGTCACCCCTCCTTGGATTCCCCTAGGTCTCTAGTTTTCAGAAATGTACAGGTTTGGTAGGTTTCCCTAGGTGGTGGCTGAGCTAGAGGCCAAAATCTCCAGGTAGTCACTTTGCTAAAAACAGCTCTGTTTTCTGTGATGTGTCCACGTTGTGTTTTGGGGCATATCCTGTCGCGGGCGCTAGGCCTACCCACACAAGTGAGGTATCATTTTGATCGGGAGACGTGGGGGAACGCTGGGTGGAAGGAAATTTGTGGCTCCTCTCAGATTCCAGAACTTTCTGCCACAGAAATGTGAGGAACATGTGTTTTTTTAGCCAAATTTTGAGGTTTGCAAAGGATTCTGGGTAACAGAACCTGGTCCGAGCCACACATGTCACCCCTCCTTGGATTCCCCTAGGTCTCTAGTTTTCAGAAATGCACAGGTTTGGTAGGTTTCCCTAGGTGGCGGCTGAGCTAGAGGCCAAAATCTACAGGTAGTCACTTTGCTAAAAACAGCTCTGTTTTCTGTGATATGTCCACATTGTGTTTTGGGGCATATCCTGTCGCGGGCGCTAGGCCTACCCACACAAGTGAGGTATCATTTTTATCGGGAGACGTGGGGGAACGCTGGGTGGAAGGAAATTTGTGGCTCCTCTCATATTCCAGAACTTTCTGCCACAGAAATGTGAGGAACATGTGTTTTTTTACCCAAATTTTGAGGTTTGCAAAGGATTCTGGGTAACAGAACCTGGTCCGAGCCCTGCAAGTCACCCCTCCTTGGATTCCCCTAGGTCTCTAGTTTTCAGAAATGCACAGGTTTGGTAGGTTTCCCTAGGTGGCGGCTGAGCTAGAGGCCAAAATCTACAGGTAGTCACTTTGCTAAAAACAGCTCTGTTTTCTGTGATATGTCCACGTTGTGTTTTGGGGCATATCCTGTCGCGGGCGCTAGGCCTACCCACACAAGTGAGGTATCATTTTTATCGGGAGACGTGGGGGAACGCTGGGTGGAAGGAAATTTGTGGCTCCTCTCAGATTCCAGAACTTTCTGCCACAGAAATGTGAGGAACATGTGTTTTTTTAGCCAAATTTTGAGGTTTGCAAAGGATTCTGGGTAACAGAACCTGGTCCGAGCCACACAAGTCACCCCTCCTTGGATTCCCCTAGGTCTCTAGTTTTCAGAAATTCACAGGTTTGGTAGGTTTCCCTAGGTGCCGGCTGAGCTAGAGGCCAAAATCTACAGGTAGTCACTTTGCTAAAAACAGCTCTGTTTTCTGTGATATGTCCACGTTGTGTTTTGGGGCATATCCTGTCGCGGGCGCTAGGCCTACCCACACAAGTGAGGTATCATTTTTATCGGGAGACGTGGGGGAACGCTGGGTGGAAGGAAATTTGTGGCTCCTCTCAGATTCCAGAACTTTCTGCCACAGAAATGTGAGGAACATGTGTTTTTTTAGCCAAATTTTGAGATTTGCAAAGGATTCTGGGTAACAGAACCTGGTCCGAGCCCCGCAAGTCACCCCTCCTTGGATTCCCCTAGGTCTCTAGTTTTCAGAAATGCACAGGTTTGGTAGGTTTCCCTAGGTGCCGGCTGAGCTAGAGGCCAAAATCTACAGGTAGTCACTTTGCTAAAAACAGCTCTGTTTTCTGTGATATGTCCACGTTGTGTTTTGGGGCATATCCTGTCGCGGGCGCTAGGCCTACCCACACAAGTGAGGTATCATTTTTATCGGGAGACGTGGGGGAACGCTGGGTGGAAGGAAATTTGTGGCTCCTCTCAGATTCCAGAACTTTCTGCCACAGAAATGTGAGGAACATGTGTTTTTTTAGCCAAATTTTGAGATTTGCAAAGGATTCTGGGTAACAGAACCTGGTCCGAGCCCCGCAAGTCACCCCTCCTTGGATTCCCCTAGGTCTCTAGTTTTCAGAAATGCACAGGTTTGGTAGGTTTCCCTAGGTGGCGGCTGAGCTAGAGGCCAAAATCTACAGGTAGTCACTTTGCTAAAAACAGCTCTGTTTTCTGTGATGTGTCCACGTTGTGTTTTGGGGCATATCCTGTCGCGGGTGCTAGGCCTACCCACACAAGTGAGGTACCATTTTTATCGGGAGACTTGGGGGAACATAGATTAGCAAAACAAGTACTATTGCCCCTTGTCTTTCTCTACATTTTTTCCTTCCAAATATAGGAGTGTGTGTAAAAAAGACATCTATTTGAGAAATTCCCTGTAATTCACGTGCTACTATGGTCACCCCGGAATTCAGAGATGTGCAAATAACCACTGCTCCTCAACACCTTATCTTGTGCCCTTTTTGGAAATGCAAAGGTTTTCTTGATAGCAATTTTTTACTCCTTATATTTCAGCAAATGAATTGCTGTATACCCGGTATAGAATGTAAACGCACTGCAGGGTGCAGCTCATTTATTGGCTCTGGGTTCCTCGGGTTCTTGATGAACCTACAAACCCTATATATCCCCGCAACCAGAGGAGTCCAGCAGACGTAACGGTATATTGCTTTCGATAATCTGACATTGCAGGGAAAAGTTACAGAGTAAAACGTAGAGAAAAATTGATGGTTTTTTCACCTCAATTTCAATATTTTTCTTTTTCAGCTGTTATTTTCTGTAGGAAACCCTTGTAGGATCTACACAAATGACCCCTTGCTGAATTCAGAATTTTGTCTCCTTTTCAGAAATGTTTAGGTTTCTGGGATCCAGCATTGGTTTCATGACCATTCCTGTCACTGACTGGAAGGAGGCTGAAAGCACAAAAAATTGCACAAATGGGGTATGCCCCAGTAAAATGCCAAAATTGTGTTGAAAAATTGGTTTTTCTGATTCAAGTCTGCCTGTTCCTGAAAGCTGGGAAGCTGCTGAGTTTAGCACCGCAAACCCTTTGTTGATGCCATTTTCAGGGGAAAAACCACAAGCCTTCTTCTGCAGCCACTTTTTCCAAATTTTTTGAAAAAAACGAAATTTTCACTGTATTTTGGCCAATTTCTTGGCCTCCTTCAAGGGAACCCACAAAGTCTGGGTACCTCTAGAATCCCTAGGATGTTGGAAAAAAAGGACGCAAATTTGGCTTGGTTAGCTTATGTGGACAAAAAGTTATGAGGGCCTAAGCGCGAACTGCCCCAAATAGGCAAAAAAAGGCCCGGCACAGGAGGGGGAAAAGGCCTGGCAGCGAAGGGGTTAAAGGGGGAGCTCGTGCATTTTATTCCTGGTCAGCATGGGTAAAGTGCACAGAGTTCTAAATACAGCACAACAGATAGGGAAAAATTGGGGTAAAACAACACAAGGATGGTAATTTCCTACATAGGTCCATATGAAATATCTCCAATGCTGTGAGTTGCATGTCTCCTCGTAACTTTCTGATGTTTTCAGATTGCAGGTTGGTGGGACTTTATACTCAAGTTTTATTTCTTCCGATTCAAAATGTATTTTGCATAAGAGTAAGGGCATTTTTCTTTTGTAGAAATCAACAAATTGTTGTTTATAGTGTCTGGCATTGTTGTTTTAAATATGTTTTTTTCTGACAAATTTATGACTGTGGTACCATCTATTGTTTTTTGGCTTGGGTATTCTCTTGAATAGCAAGGACATGGTCGAGGAACACGGATGATGAAGTCATGAGAGACTTAATTACAGGTAATCTTCATTTTTATGAGCACAGGTCTTCCTTGTCTCAGTCCTTAATACCATCCCTCCCACCCTGTAGGGCAACTAGAATATTTCCGGAACAGTTTGTAATTGGAGGAAGTGATGAGGGAAGGAGGCTTATGTTCTAGGGCAAGAAAAGTGTGGCTGGAAATGGATGATATGTTTTGTGTTGTATTGTGTTGTAGGATTTTTGTAAAGCGCGTTCCGGCAAAAAAGCATCGAAGCGCTAGTCTTCATAAGATAAGTAGAGACCGGGACCAACCATGGAAAAGAAATCAAAAAAATCCCTAACTACTGGGAAAAGAGCCACATTTTTGTCTCCGTCTGTCTAATCAGAGAAGGATTCCATAGTCTTGCTGCCTCCACCGTGAAGGCTCTATCCCAAAATCTAGCCTTATGGCAGCGGGGTACCGTAAAAAAATGTCTGAATGAGGATCTAAGGGTCCTGGATGGTTGATAATGCTGTAAGGCAGAGCTCAAGTATTCGCATCTTTCGGCATGAAGTAAAGGGATTTGAACTTAATCCTTTTGTCAATGGGCAACCAGTGAAGCTGTCTAAGGCTGCTACTAGCTGAAGAAGTAAATTCAGGATCAAGCAGACCGCCGCATTTTGGATAAGTTGGAGTTTATGGAGGGCGGATTTACTGATATTTAACAGCAAGGCGTTGCAGTAGTCTAGCCTGGATATAACTAGCGCCAGAACTAAAGGCACTTTCAAATCACCGTCCAAAAAGCCAAAAAAAATTCTGAGAGTTTTTGAGGCCCAGTAGCAGACATTTTATTGTCTTGTTGACCTGTTGCTCGAAGGAAAGGGAGCTGTCAAATATCATACCCAGATTTCTGGCTAAGATGTGCGAGACTGGGCATCCCCTGCAGGACTCCGGCCACCATCTGGCGTTCCAGAGATTATTGTCAAGACAGAAACAAATAATTTCCGTCTTGTCACCTTTTAGTTTAAGCCAATTACGGGACATCCAGCTGTTAATAGCAGTCATACAAAGCTGGAATCTTTCCCTCATTTCCTCCCAGTTGCGGGAGACTGGGATAATCAGCTGTGTATCATCAGCATAAGACATAGGTGGTCATTCTGACCTCGGCGGTAAAAGGCGCCTACCGCCGGTCAGAAATCCTCCATAATCCCGCCGCGGTCGCGGAAACCCGCCACGGTCATTCTGACCCGCAGAAGGCAAACCTCCGAAAATCCGACCGCCACAACAGACCGCCAGACCAGCGGTCGGCGGAAAGGTGGAGGTGACCAAACCTCCACCGCCACGCCAACAGAAATACGCCCATGCCATTACGACCCACGAATCCACGCGGCGGTCATTCAAACGCGGTATTCCATTGGCGGGACACACCGGCGCGGTCAGAATACACACAAACGAACAAAACTCACCCACATTGGACGATTTGAATCCCACACACCTGATACACATACACACACCACTCCCACACACACAATACAATATAAAACACCCACCCACATCACCCACAAACCCCTACGCTTAAAAATTCGTAAAGAAGACAAGAGCGAGACACCAGCATCCAAAACATAACAGCCACAGCCACTCAACACCATCACCCACACACTATCCACACACAAAACAACACACACCACCACACTCAACTCACTTAAATACACATACTCCACCCCACACATCATACACACCACCCCATGGCACCCCAAAGACAACCCCGCTTCACAGACGAAGAACTCAGGGTTATGGTGGAGGAAATCGTTCGTGTAGAGCCCCAGCTGTTCGGCACACAGATACAATACACCAGCATTGCCCGGAGGACGGAGCTATGGCAGAGGATTGTCGACAGGGTGAACGCAGTGGGACAGCATCCCAGAAATCGGGAAGACATCAGGAAGCGATGGAACGACCTACGGGGGAAGGTGCGTTCCATGGTATCCAGGCACAACATCGCCGTGCAGAAGACTGGCGGAGGACCCCCACCTCAACCCCCACAATTCACATCATGGGAGGAGGAAGTCTTGAACATCCTGCATCCTGACGGCCTCGCAGGAGTCGGCGGAGGAATGGATACTGGTAAGTTGAAGCTTCAATACTGCTTCCCCCCCACCTGCATGCCAAATCAGACCCCAACCCTCACCCCCATCCTCGAACCCCACCCTCACCCCCACCCCCATCCTCACCCCCACCCTCACCCCCACCACCATCCTCACCCCCACCACCATCCTCACCCCCACCCCCAGCACACCTATTCCCCGCCAATGTCTCACCATCACAACCCACACATCCCAAAACCTAGGCCTGCATGCGTCCACTAAGCATGGACACCCATCACCAAAGCATGCCCAATGCATATACACATCCCCCCCACAAGCCACCCTCACCAAAGCCCCCACACACGAATGCCAGCACTTGGGGACACGGGAACCCACAGATACACCCATATGCCACACATTGAAACTATAACCATACCTCTATACCCCTGCAGGACCCGACCGTCAACACACCGCGTCGGAGGGGCCAGAATTATCCACACCCCCCACCCAAGAGGCCGTCAGCGATGACAGCAGCTCTGTCGATCTGGACACCGATGACCAGCCCGGACCATCGGGGACCTCTGGACAGTCGGTTCCCCTCACACAGGCACAGGCCACTATAGACCCTAACCCCTCTGGGAACACCAGCACAGCTCCCACCCAGCGGGCCCATGCCTCTGTCTCCAGGGCGCGTCAATCTGCGGTGTGTCTACCACTACAGGGCACCCAGGATAACCCACCACCCCAACAACAACAGGGACCTGGGGGCAGTGGTAGTGGGCACACCGGCCAGGGGGCAGAGGCCCAGGGAAACAGGGCAACTCGGCGGGCAGCTGTGCGACAGGGGGGGGAGGAGAGGCCCAGGGAACCCACTCTCCACGAGGTCCTCACCACCATCATGGGAGCATACAACCGCTCCCAGGAGACGATGGCGACGGTACTGGCCCGGTTCCAGGAGATCCAGGTGCTGCAGGAGGAACACTATCGGGGGTACAGGGAGGACATCAGAGCCATCAACACCACCCTGGTTACCATGGTAGGGCTGCTGCAGGACCTCGTAAACAGCAGGGCGGACACTGAACAACACCCAAGGGCCCCTGCCACTAGCCTGGACCAAGAACAGCCATCCACCTCCGCCGGCGCTAGTGGACAGGAGGCCCCCGCACAGCAGCAGCCCACCAGACCCCCACCTCCTGCAGGAGAAGAACCACCCCGCAAGAGGGCCCTGAGATCTCGCAAGACAGAGTAGGATGTCAAGACCCCCGCCAGCAATGGATACCACCTGATGTCATCCCACTGTCCCACATTGTCACCCTGTCCATCCTCGAACTGCCCATGCTCCATCTCTCCACAGGCCTCTGGACAATGCACCTGTGTGACTGTTACTCTGGACTCTGCCATGGACATTCCTTCACCATAGCCCCCACCCACTTGAAACCACCCATCCCATTTTGAGCACTTCAATAAACACCTATTTTGCACCAAAATATCAGGAGTCTGGCTGTGATTTCAATAGATTGTAATTGACATGACAGTGCAAATATGTCCTTGTACATGGTGAAGTCAACAAACAGCTGCCACAAAGCTGTAGTCCATGGAGAAACGAAGCACAGGACTCGTAGTGGGGACCCCAGATCTGAAATAGGGAGGGAAAAGCCAAAACTCAGTCATCATACACTGGGGCAAATAGACAGGCAGCAGAGATGCTGCAGAGTAGTTAACATTTACTAAATTATCTTTGAAATGTTACCTGTGTCCTATTGGAAGTACTGTTCAATGATTCTGTCCCTGTTGTCTGTTTCAGCCCCGTCGTCTTCCTCCTCGTCATTCATCTCAGGTTCCACCGCTGCCACAACACCACCGTCTCGACCATCCTCCTGCAGGAAAGGCACCTGGCGGCGCAAAGCCAGGTTGTGAAGCATGCAGCAGGCCACGATGATGTGACACACCTTCTTAGGTGAGTACATTAGGGATCCACCGGTCATATGCAGGCAGCGAAACCTGGCCTTTAGGAGGCCAAAGGTGCGTTCGATCACCCTCCTAGTACGCCCATGGGCCTCATTGTACCGTTCCTCTGCCCTGGTCCGGGGATTCCTTACTGGGGTCAGTAGCCACGACAGGTTGGGGTACCCAGAGTCCCCCACTAGCCATACACGGTGTCTCTGTAGCTGTTCCATCACGTAAGGGATGCTGCTATTCCTGAGGATGTAGGCGTCATGCACTGACCCTGGGAATTTGGCATTTACATGCGAGATGTACTGGTCAGCCAAACACACCACCTGGATGTTCATTGAATGGTAACTTTTTCTGTTCCTGTACACCTGCTCCCTGTCTCTTGGGGGAACCAAAGCCACATGGGTCCCATCAATGGCACCAATTACGTTGGGAATATGTCCAAGGGCGTAGAAATCACCCTTCACTGTAGCCAATTCGGCCACCGCAGGGAAAATGATGTAGTTCCTCACGGATTTCATCAGGGCTGACAACACTCTGGATAACACCTTTGAAAACATGGGCTGAGACATCCCGGAAGCAATTCCCACGGTTGTCTGAAATGACCCACTTGCCAAGAAATGTAGTACTGACATGACCTGCACCAGAGGGGGAATCCCTGTGGGTTGGCGGATGGGGGACATCAGGTCGGGCTCCAGCTGGGCACACAGTTCATGGATAGTGGCACGGTTAAGACGGTAGGTCAGGATAATGTGGCGTTCTTCCATTGTCGACAGGTCCACCAGCGGTCGGTACACGGGAGGATTCATCCGTCTCCTCGCCCAACCCAGCGGACGGTGCCTAGGAAGGACAACATGGAGCACACAGTCAGGCAACCCACAGGTACGTACTCACAGCTAGCACAGTATACGATTCTCTATGCAGTGAATGGCGTGTCTGAGTGGCTATGCAAGGCCTAGGCCTGTGTGACGCAGTTGAAATTGAGCCATGTGGGCCCTGGAAATGGCGGCTGCCTGACCTGTGAAGTGTGACAATGGGATGTGAGGTCAATGCGCTGGCGTGGCACACCGCGGCGGGCGGCGGGCGAAGACCGCGGCGCGAAGCCGCATTGGTTAACATTGAAGCCTATGGGTTTCAGGAGCCAATGGCGAAGGGCGCCGGCGGTGGCGGGACGCACCGCCGCGGTACGCACCGCCGCGGACGTGACCGCCATTTTCTATCTACTTATCCACTTGCGACTTGAACTTTCACAGGAGAGGACCTATACTGCAAGTGTTGCTGTGACCTCGGTCTGGAAGGGACAATGGCTGCTGCGACTGGGGAAAGGGCCCCTGCCTTCACTGGAGAGGAGTTGGAGAAACTTGTGGATGGGGTCCTCCCCCAGTATGCGCTACTCTACGGTCCTCCAGACCAACAAGTGAGTTTAATTCAATCTGGATTTGGGGCCACTGGCTGGCTTGGGGGCCTGGTGGGGATGGGGGGCATGTTGGGGCTGGCGGGGGGCCTGGCGGGGGGCCTGGCGGGGATGGGGGGCATGTTGGGCCTGGCGGGGGGCCTGGCGGGGATGGGGGGCATGTTGGGCATGGCGGGGGGCCTGGCGGGGGGCCTGGCGGGGATGGGGGGCATGTTGGGCATGGCGGGGGGCCTGGCGGGGATGGGGGGCATGTTGGGCCTGGCGGGGGGCCTGGCGGGGATGGGGGGCATGTTGGGCCTGGCGGGGGGCCTGGCGGGGATGGGGGGCATGTTGGGCATGGCGGGGGGCCTGGCGGGGATGGGGGGCATGTTGGGCATGGCGGGGGGCCTGGCGGGGGGCCTGGCGGGGATGGGGGGCGTTGGGCCACTGGAAAGGAAAATGCTGAGTAACTTGAACGTGGTATTTCTCCCTCCCTGTACGTGTCACATAGGTCCGCGCCCATGAGAAGATCGGGATTTGGCGTGCCATCGCCAAGGAAGTCCGGGCCCTGGGGGTCCACCATCGACGGGGCACCCACTGCCGCAAGAGGTGGGAGGACATCCGCCGCGGGACCAAGAAGACCGCCGAGTCTCTGCTGGGGATGGCCTCCCAACGTAGGCGGGGTGCCTGCCGTCAACTGAGCCCCCTGATGTTCCGGATCCTGGCGGTGGCCTACCCTGAATTGGATGGGCGCGTGAGGGCAGCACAGCAGACACAAGGGGGTGAGTACAAGCATTATCTACTCTGTTGTCGCGCAGTGGAGGTGTCTGGGTGGGGGAGGAGGGCTGGGGGTCCCCCTAGGCCAGGGCGATATCTGTAGGCTGGGCACCCCCGTAAGCCCCTGTGTCCCCAGCCACCACCCTCAGTAGTTTGTCAGTACAGCCATCCCTGGGCCGTGTCATCCATGGGTGCAGTTGTCAACTCTAGGCGTGTAGGCCATGTTCCACGGAATGCGTAGCGTACCCCAAGTGCGCAACTTAGTGCAGGGGGCATCTGTGTCTGTCATGTCCGCTAACTGTACCGGAGATCCATGTACTCAATATGCCTTTATTTCTCTCTCCCCCCCCCTTTTTGTTTGTCTTTCTGTGCTTGTGTGCATCAGCATCATCAGGCGGAGGAGAAGTGGCATCGGGGCAGGAGGGAGCTGCATCTCACATGGCCCAGGAGGGCCATGCCACAGAGTCAGACTGGACCAGTGAGACGGAGGGCGAGGGGAGCTCCACGACGGGGACGACTGGACCCTGCAGCGACACGGACACGTCCTCGGAAGGGGGATCCCTTGCGGGGGTGGCACCATCCGTGCCCCCCGCCATTACAGGTACAGCCGCCACCCAGCGCACCATCTCCGCCCTCCCAGCAGCCCCTCCGCGTTCGCCCCGTGCCCGCTCTGCCAGGAAGCCGGCCATCTCCTTCGCCCCAGGCACCTCAGGCCCTGCCCCTGTTACCCCCGCTGCCCTCAGTGAGGAGGTCATTGACCTCCTCCGAACGCTCATTGTTGGGCAGACTACCCTTTTGAATGCCATCCAGGGGGTGGAGAGGGAGGTTCATCGCAGCAATGCGTACCTGGAGGGCATTCATTCGGGTCAGGCTGCCCATCAGCGATCGTTCCAGGCTCTGGCCTCAGCACTGACGGCAGCCATTGTCCCTGTCTCCTGCCTGCCTCTACTAACTCCCTCCTCCCAGTCTCCTGTTCCTCTGCCTGTCCCACCCACACCATCAGACCAGCCTGCACACACCTCAACACCCAAGAGAAGCTCATCCAAACATAAGCACCACAGATCACGCAGACATTCACACACGCAACATTCCGATGCAGACATGCCAACAGTCACTACCACCTCTGTGACCCCCACCTCCTCGTCTCCCTCCTCCCTCCCTGTGACGTCTACACTCACACCTCCATTCACCTCACCATCAGCCAGTGTTTCCATCACCAGCACACCCTCCACTCCAGTCCGCACACGTGCAGTCACCACCCCCACTGCCATTTACACGTCCCCTGTGTCCTCTCCCACTGTGTCTGTCACCCCCTCTTCCACACCACACAAACGCAGCCACCCACCCACCCAACAGCCATCCACCTCACGACAGCCTATCCCTCCTGCACCTGCACCCAAAGACAGCAAACGTGACTCACCTACAACCACATCCTCTCCCTCCACTCCCATTCCCACTGTACCTACCACTCTCCATTGTCCCAAGAAGCTCTTCCTCGCCACTACTAACTTCTTTCCTGACCCTGAGCCCCCCCCTCCTTCTCGTCGGGGTAAGAAGAGCACCTCAGCCACCACCAGCCCTGCAGCCCCCTTGACAAGGGTGCAGGGGTATTGGAGCCCGCCAGCCCGCATGTCTGGATCTTCGCCCAGCAGCAAGGGGACAGCCAGCCCACCCCCTGGGAAGAGGAGCAGAAGGCGGAAGGGGCGCCGCAGGAGCCCGCCTTCTACATCCCCCCCGGACACCACCCAGAGACAGTCACCAGCCACAGCTCCAAAGGGAGGAAAGGGCCACAGGCCGACGACTAAGGAGGGCAAGGGCAGCAAGTTGGAGAGGTCAGGCAGCAGGCCTGCTGCCCAGGAGGAGCCCACAACCCCCATAGCCGCTGCCCCGGGAGGAACCGGCACAGCTGCCCCGGGAGAGCCCACCAGCCCCATAGCCGCTGCCCAGGGAGGACCCAGCCCAGCTGGCCAGGAGGGCCCCACCACCCACAGCCCAGGTGGGCAGTGAAGGAGCACCATCCCCGCTGCCCAGGAGGGCACCACCAGGCATTTAGCAGTTGGCCATAGACCGTCCGCCGTCTCAAGAACCGCTGAACTGGGCCCTTCAAGGCAAGAACCGCTGAACTGGGCCCTTCAAGGCAAGAACCGCTGAACTGGGCCCCGCCGTCTCAAGAACCGCTGAACTGGGCCCCGCCGTCTCAAGAACCGCTGAACTGGGCCCCGCCGTCTCAAGAACCGCTGAACTGGGCCCCGCCGTCTCAAGAACCGCTGAACTGGGCCCTTCAAGGCAAGAACCGCTGAACTGGGCCCTTCAAGGCAAGAACCGCTGAACTGGGCCCGCCGTCTCAAGAACCGCTGAACTGGGCCCTTCAAGGCAAGAACCGCTGAACTGGGCCCTTCAAGGCAAGAACCGCTGAACTGGGCCCCGCCGTCTCAAGAACCGCTGAACTGGGCCCGCCGTCTCAAGAACCGCTGAACTGGGCCCTTCAAGGCAAGAACCGCTGAACTGGGCCCTTCAAGGCAAGAACCGCTGAACTGGGCCCTTCAAGGCAAGAACCGCTGAACTGGGCCCCGCCGTCTCAAGAACCGCTGAACTGGGCCCCGCCGTCTCAAGAACCGCT
Organism: Pleurodeles waltl; assembly: GCF_031143425.1. Lineage (NCBI taxonomy): Eukaryota > Metazoa > Chordata > Amphibia > Caudata > Salamandridae > Pleurodeles > Pleurodeles waltl. Next base: position 946,138,356 of record NC_090439.1, on the reverse strand, counting down.
GAACTGGGCCCTTCAGGGCAAGAACCGCTGGCCCTTTGGCAGACGTGGCAGGTCAGGATCTATCTCGGGCAGGGCTGCAGGATGTCCTCTGGCCAACTTGCCTCCTCCAGTGGCAGTGGGGTCTGTTATGGACTGTATGGACTGTGGCTTTGCTCTCCCCAGGATGGCCCAGTGGGCAGGCCACCCACTGTATGGACTGTTTGGACTGTGGCTTTGCTCTCCCCAGGATGGCCCAGTGGGCAGGCCACCCACTGTATGGACTGTATGGACTGTGGCTTTGCTCTCCCCAGGATGGCCCAGTGGGCAGGCCACCCACTGTATGGACTGTATGGACTGTGGCTTTGCTCTCCCCAGGATGGCCCAGTGGGCAGGCCACCCACTGTATGGACTGTATGGACTGTGGCTTTGCTCTCCCCAGGATGGCCCAGTGGGCAGGCCACCCACTGTATGGACTGTTTGGACTGTGGCTTTGCTCTCCCCAGGATGGCCCAGTGGGCAGGCCACCCACTGTATGGACTGTTTGGACTGTGGCTTTGCTCTCCCCAGGATGGCCCAGTGGGCAGGCCACCCACTGTATGGACTGTTTGGACTGTGGCTTTGCTCTCCCCAGGATGGCCCAGTGGGCAGGCCACCCACTGTATGGACTGTATGGACTGTGGCTTTGCTCTCCCCAGGATGGCCCAGTGGGCAGGCCACCCACTGTATGGACTGTATGGACTGTGGCTTTGCTCTCCCCAGGATGGCCCAGTGGGCAGGCCACCCACTGTATGGACTGTATGGACTGTGGCTTTGCTCTCCCCAGGATGGCCCAGTGGGCAGGCCACCCACTGTATGGACTGTATGGACTGTGGCTTTGCTCTCCCCAGGATGGCCCAGTGGTCATGGAGTCCCCTCGTGGATCTGGCGTCGTGTACTCAAGTGGCTGAGGTGCCCCCCCTTCCCTTCCCCCTGAGGTGCCTGTCCTATTTTCTTTCTGATGCCCCTGCAGTGTTCTCTCCGTGGAGTTCTTGTCGTGGGACTGGGCCTTGCCCCTTTGCACAGGACCCCTGTGATCCACGGACAGTGGTTGGACTACATTTAGTAGCTGTATATATTTTGTACATAGTTTATTTATTTTTTGGGATTAATGGCGTACATATTTCAATATATCTGCCCGTTTATGATCTCTTCTTTTGGTCTTTGCATTATTTCGGAGGGGGGTGGTTTGTGGGTTGTGACAGTGATCTGTGGGAATGCATTGATGTGTGTGTTGTAGTGGGTGTGGGTGGGTGGGTGTGTGCCGGTAATCTTTTCCCTCCCCTGTGTCGTAGGTGCAGTACTCACCGATGTCTTCCGCGCCGCCGGGCGTGCTCCTGGTATATGAGGAGGAATAGGAGTGCGGGGATGACCTGTAACTCTGGCTCCATACTGCCGGAATCTCGCGTGGAGTGCGTAGAGGTGAGCGTTTTCCCGTTCGTAGTCTGTTTCCGCCGTGTTCTTATTGGCGGTGCTCCCACCCCGGAAAAGGTGGCAGATTGGTGGGTCGTAATAGGGTGGGCGGTACTTTGTCTGCCGCCGGGCTGTTGGCGGGAACCGCCGCGCTGTTTGTTTGTACCGCTGTGGCGGTCGGAGTGTTAAGTTGGCGGGCTGTGTCGGCGGTTCCCGCCAGGGTCAGAATTGCATATTTTAGACCGCCGGCCTGTTGGCGGCTTGGCCGCCGCTTTATCACCGACCGCCAGGGTCAGAATGAGGGCCATAATATTGAATCCAAAAGAGCGTACCAAGCTGGCCAAAGGTGCAACATATAAATTGAAAAGGGTTGGGCTGAGGGAAGAACCCTGAGGGACTCCGCAGGACTGTTGGAAAGGTGTAGCTCTATGGTCACCGCAAGACACCATAATGGATCTATTGGTCAGAAAGGACCTGAGAATACTGAGTGCCTTGTCTCCTACTCCTGCCTGATAGAGGCGTTGAATGAGAAGTTCCGTAATAAGATGTCTTTCTAAAATCTTGGCTAAGGTAGGTAAAAGGGAGATCGGGTGTAAATTGGACAAGTCTGATGCGTCCTTACCTGGTTTCTTAATTAATGGAATGACAATCGATTCTTTCCAGGTCTGAGGAAAACAACCTTCCTGTAAAATATCCGCAAAAACAGGTTCCAAGGCAGTGGAAATAAGATTTGGGACTAACTTAAGAATGCGCGAAGGGCAAGGGTCATTAGGAGAGCCAGATTTAACCACCGCTAATAAATCAGAGATTTTTTTAGAAGTTATGGAAGTCACTTTTTTAAATGCGTTCCTTTAGCTAAGGTAAATTAATCTGTTTGGTGACAGGGTGAAGGAAAAAGGACTGTGAAAGGAAAGAGAAAGAACTGTGACAAGGGTTGGGAAGGTATGATGATTACTAATAAGCAGCCAGTTCGGTTTCTTTGAGTCCACATACTATCATCGCACTTTCCTTGAAGACTGATTGCTACCATGATTAGAGATGTGGGTTGAGACAACTTTGAAATCAATTTTATAGGTTGTTAAAATGTAAATTTTAAAAAGAGCGAAATGAGATGAGTATAAACTACGAAATAAAAGTAATTTAGGGGGTCATTCTGACCCCGGCGGTCAGAGACCGCCGGGGCCAGGGTCGGCGGGAGCACCGCCGACAGGCCGGCGGTGCCCCGCAGGGCATTCTGACCGCGGCGGTTCGGCTGCGGTCAGATGCGGAAAACCGGCGGTCTCCCGCCGGTTTTCCGCTGCCCATAAGAATCCTCCATGGCGGCGGAGCGCGCTCCGCTGCCATGGGGATTCTGACACCCCCTACCGCCATCCTGTTCCTGGCGGGTCTCCCGCCAGGAACAGGATGGCGGTAGGGGGTGCCGCGGGGCCCCTGGGGGCCCCTGCAGTGCCCATGCCAATGGCATGGGCACTGCAGGGGCCCCCGTAAGAGGGCCCCACCTTGTATTTCAGTGTCTGCTTTGCAGACACTGAAATACGCGACGGGTGCCACAGCACCCGTCGCACCTTCCCACTCCGCCGGCTCAATTCTGAGCCGGCGTCCTCGTGGGAAGGATGATTTGCCCTGGGCTGGCGGGCGGCCTTTTGGCGGTCGCCCGCCAGCCCAGGGCAAATCCCAAAATACCCTCAGCGGTGTTTCGCCGCGGAGCGGTATTTTGGTGGGGGAAGTCTGGCGGGCGGCCTCCGCCGCCCGCCAGACTTAGAATGACCCCCTTAATGTTTTAAATGTTAGGAACTCTTTACAGGTCTAATGACAAATAATTCCTTGATTTTAACATGCACTAATAAAGTAGAGGCAAACAAATTCCCAAAATAATGCACATTTCATAGGGGAAGCACTCAATGAAATAAGTAAAACAAAATAATGCTTCATAGTTAAGTGAACTATAACTTGTCATCATGGAGGAAATGTGCAAAACGTGCCATACATGTGGATAGGAAACAAATCCTAATTCACGGAATCGAGACCTCTTGACATTTATGAATTCAGTGCAATAATTTTATGAATTTATTTTATCTGTTTTCTTAATGTATTTGTGATCTTAGGAATCTGTAGTGTGGTTAAGGGTTACAATTGAGGTCATTATTTTACGCTTATCACCGGCAGAAGAGGTAAGTCTACCTTCATTTCTGTAGTAGCATAGCTTCTATTGGTGAAGCAAATGCAGCGGCACTGGGGCCCAGAGATATGGGGAGCCCACTGAACCCTGGTTACTGCTGTAATTCACAGTTCAAACAGAGGCCAGTGAAGCCATTTCCTTCCTTGCACTTAGGTGCATGACACACTAGCTTTGCCACTGTGTTTACTGATTGTATTGATGTTGGCTTTCTGACAGAGATGCAGAGAAAAACGCAATTAATGATTGCTTATGTGAATAATGGTGTCCCTTTGTGCACATAACCAATCATCCCTGCAACAAAGGCAGCCTTGCACCATGGTGCAAGGGTGCCTGCATTGGCAGTAGGCAGCAGTTTGTGCACCAGCGCAGGGGAAAGTACAGGGATGCATCATATTTCTGTAAAAACAACGCATCTCTGCACTTTTAAAATGGCGCAGCACAGAAAGCTGGCTTGTTGCGTCATGCTGAGTCATTTTGTTGTAAATGAGGCCCTACATTCTTTGTTTAAAAGGCATACAGACTTCACAACAAGGGCAATGGGGTCACAGTCTATCAAACTGGATATGATTTGAGTAATGAAGAGATTTTGTGCCAGAGCAAAGTTATGCAGAGTGGTGCAAGGTCTTGAAATGACATTTATTTTCTAGTGTAAAAGGAGTTCTCCACTGGAATGTTGCAGTTTTCTTGGATCAAATTGTGTTTTGCTTTGCTTTACACCACATTGCGACAAGGGGTTCAGTGCACGCACCCACAGTTTATGGCAAACAGCCTCATCTACTAAGATGTACAGACTGTGTTTTGCAAAAAAAATAATGCCTCCTTGCAGCAGGGTTTAATATGGAGGAGTGTTTTAATTTCTCCTGGCATTCCCCCATTGCAAGTGTGCTGCGCTGCAAAGCAAATATCCAATGTGTTGTACATTTACGCATTTGTCTATGCATAGGATTTTTATTTTTACAGCCAGTGAGTCCTTTCTGTACAAACCCCATGTGAAACATCATGCACACACCTCTGGTGCAAAGTTTGTGTGTGATGCTAGGTAGCCATTTTGAGCACCACGACAGGAGATAAATGCAGTAGCAGACCATGTTTAGTTAATATGTTTGTGCTGCACTTGCCCCTTTGTGCAACACAGTGCAGAAACTTTATGTCTTACACAAAACAAAAGTACGCCCATAGTTTTCAGTCTTCGCAGTTTACTTTATATTTTGTTTGGTAAGCCACTTTAGGCTACATTATAGTTGTCTATGTATGAGCAGACTAATCATGGTGAGAGATATACAATCCTGAGTTTAAAGTATAGAGATTATCTCCAGTAATGATTATGAGTGTTGTGCAAACAAATGTGTTCCTAGCAGAAGTATAGAGGTGGGGCATTAGTAAAGTCAGCCTTGTGAAGTACCACCCATCAGGGGATAGATTAATGTATTTTAATGCTGTGGTCTGCATCACTGCATTGAAATGCATTAGTAAGGCATAGAGAGCACCCTGACATGTTTTAGAGATTATGTGGCACTCAAAAAAAAAAAAAAAAAACGAGCACAGCACTTAATCCATGCACTGCTGCTCTGCCTGTGATGCATCTTGTCCTGCAAGGACTTGACTCATAGTCATGGTGAAGTGGGCCACCACAGTAGGATTCATTGTTTTATATTTACCACAAAAACTAACTTTGCTCCCTCTGCAGCCCTGCCCATGCCCTCTCTGACACACTCATATAGCTGCTAGTTCATCCAGCATGGGTGGGGAGACTAATGGCTTCATGACGACTGTAGCAGTCAGTCCAGCTGACTGCCAATGCTGCAGGGAGGAGGCCGCCATCAAGTTGGCGGCCTCCCCTTAGTCGTATTACGATTTATACACCGGGCTGACCACGGAAACAACGTATTATGACGCTTCTGCCAGTCAACCCAGTGGAAATAGTGCCATGGCATTGGCCTTGGCTCCCTTAAGGGAGCAGAGGCCGATGTCATCACACAACAGCACCCTCAGAATGTGCACTGTTTGCAGTGCAGACAATGTGCATTCTGAGGGTGCTGGCAGAGGGGGCCCCTGCACTGCCTCTGACCTGGGCATGGGCAATACAGCCCCCCCCATGACCTCCATCACTGGCTTTCTGCTAGCCTTTCCATGGCAGTTAAACCACCATGAAAGGCTGTCGGCAAGTGGACTCATGATCAGCACCACAGTGCCACCATAGGAACCGCCATGGCTGACCACGACTCTGACCGATGCCACCCTTTCGGGATCAGTGACCCCCACAGTGGTGGGGGTCTAACCGCAGGATGGTAATCTGGTGGTCAGACCACCAGGAGTGAGGCGGTCCAACCACCACTGCAAGCTTGGCATTCGCAAGACCACCAAACTCGTAATAAGGCCCTAAGTTATGAGTCATTCCACCCCAGGTAACCTCTGACATGCAGAGGTTCCGGTAAGCATTGGAAGAAGCAGGCTGGCCAACAGCAGTGACTCTAAACTGTTTGAATAATTTTTCTGTGAACAAGTTGCATTTCGATTTGATATTTTAATGTGATTTGTTCACATAGACGACCGCACCCACCCAGCCAACAAGAAAACAGTAAGCCAACAGCACGCCCGCAGCACTGCCAATACGGCTGCGGTCGCTGTAAATGAGGCGCAAGGTGTCCCCCGTGTTGGCCGAAGCGCGGCCGCGAATCGCGTGGAACAGGGCGCCAAACCATGACTGGGGCTGTTCGTCCCCACCCTGAGAAAAGGATGCGGTCCGCAGCGTGTGCCATCGGGCGCAAGCACTGCACCCTCCAGTGAAGAGGAGGTGGGAAAGAAAGTGACCCGCCGTCACTGCCCTGCAACGTGCCCGAAGCTAATCAAGGAGTGTTCTCCCCCACACTGCCCCAAGACGGAGTCAGCAGCAACTCACAACAGGCAAAAGGAGAGTCGCACACCCTGAGTGGCACGACGCCACCACTGCAACACGGGTAAGAGCCCCTAGTCCTTCGACAGGACAGGACCTTCTCAAGGTCCACACCACAAAGGAGAAGAGAGCGTGGTGCCACACCACGCTATGAAGAAGGAAGAAAGGAGATTGTGTGACATCACCTGTCACACTGCAACACCTGACGACCACAGAAGAATAAGAGCGGAAGATCAACAGGGTGGAGAGATGGAGGACTCCTGCCACAAAGGAAGAGTGCACCCACAGACAAGACAGCCACTGGGGTGCGGTGACGTCACTCCAGACAGCTCGGAGGGAGTACCAAATGTAAGACGCCATGCGCAAACCGCGTACTTGACCCACGCGTCAAAGGTGACCTTCCAAGCCACTTGTCACCGGCTGCTTGACGCAGATGGCACCACTGCTAGCATCTGCACATAAGCAAAAGAAAGACTGCACTAGCTATGACGAAGTTACTCCAATCACCCTCACTCCAGCAACATCACTTGTCGTCCAGGTCTCCAAATGGCAAACACCATCATTGCCATGTGCATCACGATATCCATCAAAGGAGCAGTTAAACAACCAGACTGGAGTCCTACATCGCTGCTTTAATGCTCTGAAGAACCAGACAACCAATGACCACCTGCTCACCCTGCCTATATCCTGCTCTCGGTAACAAGAGCAAGTCATGACCTAGACCCATCTACCCCTGTAATTGTACGAGCAACTAGGCAGTGGCTCCTAGGAGGTCTTGCAGCTGCCCTATGTGGCACACAGACAGCCCCAGCGCCGACCACAAGCAGTCCCGTGCCAACCCAGATAAGGGGCCTCCCAAGCATGAGAGAGGACTGGACATTGCCGCACCGATGAAGTCAAGGAAATAAGCAAGGCGGTGCCATGGAGACTCCAACAGGTCACAGCTCACTAAGACTGTCTTCAGTGAATTAACATGACACCAACTAGACACCCTCCTGGCAACGTGAGAGACAATTGCCCTGAGACCGTCTGAGAGCCCGCATGCACCTGATCCATGTCGGCAAGCGCCCTGACTACGAAACATCCACCCTTGTGGTTGCAAGAATGATTTGACAATGACTCCTATTGGAGAGCCTGCAGGGGCCTGCAGCTGGCCCACACGCAGCCCAGCACAGTCCATGCCAATCCCGTGGCAAACCCATCGAAAAGGCCTTGAGGAAGTTCCAGAGTGAAGAATCCACAAACAAGAGGTGGTCTGGAAGCAGCTCTGCCATCAGAGTGTCAGGATGTACAAAGGCTTCGGAGGAGGACTTCACACCATCACAGATGTCATCCGTCTTCGAGGGATTGGCCTTCATGAAGCCACAATGTCTAGGCAAGCAGATTTACAGTGGACTCCACCAACGCTCTTGATGCACCCAATTCGAATGACACACTCAATCCGAATGACGCACCCAATTCGAACAAATTGAACCGTAAACACCACCAGCCTCGCCACGAGTGCCCACAGGACTGAATCACAGTGCATCAGTGGACACGTAACCAACCATCTGACTGTCAGAGTCCGGACTTCTTCCACACAGTGTTCGTGCCCGGCTGTACCTGGTTAAATCATGGACTCGTGTGGAAGTGTCCGGGTGCTCCCAGCTGCACCTGCCCACTGCAATCCTGCGGCCTGCTTTCTTGAGGTCGAGAGACTGATGGTGGTGGTTTTTGTTACTGTATTTTCTTTTGAAGGTTGGACTTTGTTCCTCAAAGTTTTGGAGGAATGTAGTGTCCTGCTGGCCACGTTCTAGTGTTTTGCCAGCCTCTCTGCTGAGGGCTGGCCCCCCATCTACACCCCACACCCACCCAACACAGGCGTCACCGGTCAGGTGACCCTGCAAATAAAAAGGGCCGTGTGCACGTGCCCAGCACCAGTTATTCCGACCATGCCACTGTGTCCCTGTGGTCTCTTTTTGTAGCATGGGGGCCTAGGGCTCCAACACTACAAAGGTCACAGTTTGCTCAACAATCCCTGTACAAACGATCTTCACAATGGAGCCCTTCTTTTTCTTGGACCTTTCTAGCTACCATGATTTGCAGCATAATCGTCTAGGAGCATGCCTGTTTCTCACTTGGCAAAAACTATGCCCTTGGCAAACTTGCTGTTCCTGATTGCTGCTGGGTCTGTTCTCTGGTCGAAACACTCTTGGCATTATCGTACCCCCAGCGAGTAATCTGGTGAGTAATGGCAACAAGACAGTGCATGATTTTACAATAATTCTGTCTACCACTGGTATCTAATTTTTTTTTAAATAGCCGTGGGCAGCCCTTTCATTGAACTGATGTAATGATAAATCGCACAAATGGGTTAGGACCCTGCGCCTCATTCGAGTCTATTGTCTCGAAGATTTTCTGTTTTTCAATCTTACCCAGGAGAAGTTGGGCCGAGGAATCAGTCACCAGTTCCTGGGTGTTCCTGCATACCCTGCTCCCATTTTCACAAAGTAAGCCAGACAGTTGTCTGGATCTCTCCGGATCTGCCGTGAAATATTTGAAATGGCGATGTGTGCCACAGTATGTTCTGTGAAAACATTTATGTGAATGTTGAAGTTGTTTAAAAAAAAGGGTTGGAATGTTTTTATGCTTGTACACAGTTTTTGTGGTTCCTTCCCACCTGTGTTATCTCAACTTGGTGTTGCTTATCTTCATTTTTTTGACTTAGCTTTCGGTTGTTGCTGTTTTTAAGTGCATTTTGCATAGCGATAGATAGTCAGGGCCACTAGTATTATGTAATTATTTTCAGACACACTGTTTACTGCATAAAATATGGGTTTACCACATAACTCATCATCTGCTGTGCAATTTGCAGATTGTCACAAAAAATTGTTACTTCTTCAACTGGCCTAAAAGTTACTATACACATGCCAGTGTTTTGCCATGCAATGGAAAGCCCTTTGCAAAGGTGGAAGGCCACCTTTCGATTTATTGCTGCATTTGGACAATGCATTGATAGGAATGATATGAGAGCTTTGCCCAGATGGAGGTAACGTTCAAAACAACAAGGCAATATTATCACAAATTGTGCCAAGTGCGCATTGTATCAAAATGAACACTGTCTAAGAGCAAAGATCTATATACTTATATCAAAGTAAACAGTCCTTGGCTCAAAGGATTGCTTGTTGTGTGGGTGTACAAGGGCAGAATGCTATCACTTAGTCATGTGAAACAATGACTGGCTGAAGTGGGCTGACTGTGCACCATGCTGTATGCTGTGGTAGAAGAAAGCAAAATGTGAATCATTCTATAGCAGCCCAAAGGGTGAAAAGGGCGGATTGAAAGACCCTGTGAGAATGTACATATTGTATATATATTTTCATTAAAACAAAATGCCTCGGCTACCACAGGACCTACTACGTTATTTAATCTTTTTTTGTATTATGCTGGTATTGTGTACATATTTTTAATTGTTTTATAAAACTCTATCATGTGACCAATTCCATCTTCATAGCATGGTTAATACAAAGCTTCAACAATTTTACAAACCTGACTACTCTAAGTGCTGGGACAGAAATACGAGCCAGTGAATTGATCATTATTGACACTAAACTCAAAGATTAAATCACGGTTGATGCCAGTAAAATACTGCCCTGATGACAATACTACTTAGACCATGGAGCTCAGCCAGTCTGCCCAAAGGGTATTTCTCTCTATAGAAAAGGAGGGTTTTGTGTGATTTTGTGTCTATCCTGCACCATTCCATTCTACTGTGCACCTTTCCACTCTACACTACTTCACTCTACTCTGAAAACAATCTACTCTGTGCCACTACAATCTATGCTATGGCAATCTATGCTGCACTTCTCTACTCTACTCTGTAGCACTCTACTCTATGCCACTGCACTTCATGCCAATGCACTCTACACCACTTTACTCAAAAATAATGCACAACAATTTACTCTGCACCACTTCATTCTATGCAACTCTACTCTACTCTGCAACACTCTATACTACTGCACTCTACAACATTGTACTCTACACCACTATGCTCTATGCCACGCTGTCCTACTCTGCATCATTGAACTCTATCCCATAGCTTTCTATGACAGTCTAGTCGGCAATACTGCACTATCTGCCTCTGAACTCTATTACACTCTGTGGCACTGCACTCTACATCACTGCAGTCTACTCTATGCCATTCTTCTCAACTCCACTCTATGCCAATTTCTTTCTTCGCAACTCTGCTCTGCATCACTTCACTCTGCATTGTTCTACTCTATGCCACTGTCCTCTATGTCAATCCACTCTAATCTGCTTTGCACCATTGCACTCTATGATATTACACTTTGTAGCACGCTATCCTGTGCCACTCCTCTTTACACCGCTTCATTCTACTCTGAAACATTCTACCCTATGCCACTGCACTCTATGCCACTGCTTTCCACTCTGCATTATTCCACACTTTGCACTCCATTCTACGCCACTGCACTCCACTCCAGCATGCACCACTCCACTCTACCCTGCAACACTCCACCCTGCACCCCTTAACTCTACTCTAAATCAATATACTCAACACAAGTGCACTCTGTGCCACGCTACTCTATGCTGCACTGCACTACACTACACCACAGCACTCTACCCCAACTCTACTCTACCCAACTCCACTCTAAACCACTGCACTCCACTCAATTTACTCGACACCACTTTACTAAAGAACCAATGCACCCTATGCCATTGCACTCCATGCCAATAACACTGCACCACTGCGCTCTACTCTACAACACTTTACGCCACTGCATGCTACAGCACTCTTTTCTACTCTGCACTACTGTACTGCATGCCACTACTCTCTATAGCACTCTACAGTGTAAAACTCTGCTCTTCGCCAATAAAATCTACACCACACTAAGACATTCTACTCTGCAATATTGCACTCTCTGCCACTGAACTCAACGCCTCTGCATGCTACACCATTGCACTCTACATCACTGCACTCTACTCCACTCTATCCAACTCTGCACCACTGAACTGTATGTCACTGCTCTCTACAGCACTCTTCTCTGCAACACTCCACCAATGCACTCTATACCACTGCCCTCTAATATAGTCCACTCCCCAAGGCTTCACTCTCTGCCACTCTAGACCACTGCATTCTTTGGCATTGCACTCTACTCTGCACCACTCATTTCTATGCCAATGCACTCTACACCATTATAGTCAATTCCAGCCCTGTCTACCATTCACCAGTGTACTCTACACAACTCTACAGCTTTGCACTCTAACCTGCACCTCTCCACTTTACCCTGTACTACTTCACTCTACTCTGAAACAATCTACTCTGTACCACTGCATTTTGTGGCATTGCACTCTACTCTGCACCACTCATGTCGATGCCAATGTACTGTACACCACTATAGTCAATGCCAGCCTAGTCTAATATTCACCACTATTCTCTATGCAACTCTACAGCTCTCCAATCTATCCTGCACCACTCCACTTTACCTTGTCCTACTTCACTCCACTCTGAAACAATATACTTTACAACACTACACTCTACACCACTTTACGTAAAACCAATGCACTCTATGCCACTGCACTCTATGCCACTTTACTCTGCATCCCTGTACTGCACGCAACTTCACTATAGGACACTCTACTCCACTCTGCAGCACTCCACTTCATTTTATGATTCTCTACTGCACTCTGGCACGCTACCTCAATCTATGCCACTCTACGGTGCTATACAACACTCAAAGCAACTCCCTCTATACCACTCCATGCCACTTTACTCCACTCTGTTCTACGACACACTACTCCAAGCAACTCCATTACTTCACTCTATGCCTCTCCAGCACTCCACTCTACCCCACTCCAGTCTATGCTACTCCACTGTGACACTCTACAACAATCTACTCCGCTCTACACCACTTTACACCATTCCACTCTTTTCTACACCACTCCACAACACTATGCCACTGCACTCTACAATACACTTCTCCACGCTGCACTACTCAACTCTGACACTCTACTCCACTCTATGCCTTTCCACTCTACAACACATTACTCACTCCACACTATGGGGCATATTTATACTCTGTTTGCGCCGAATGTGAGGCAAACATTTTGACGCACATTCAGCGCAAACCGCGCACCATGTTTAAACTTTGACGTCCGAGCCCGCGGATGTCAAAATTCCTCTGTGTGCGTCATTTTTTGGATGTGGGAAACTGCCTTGCGTTAATGACATGCAAGGTAGGTGTTCCCGCCCAAAAAATGACTTTAAGGCCTGTGCGCCTTATTTAGACTCCTGCATCATTTTGATGCACAGGAGGGGGCGGGCCTTAAAAAACGGCGCACAGCCTGATGTGCGCCGTTTTTTAACACCTGGGTGAGGGCAGAAGTTAAGGGACCTGTGGGCTCACTTCTGTGGTCTCTGACCATGGAAGGAGTCCAGAGGTGCCCTTTCCTGCCCCAAGGGACACCTCCTGCCATCCTCGTCCACCCTTGGAGGACACCCATGGATGGGGGGCCCATCCCAAGTAAGTACAGGTAAGTTGAGGTAAGTATATTTTTTTTATTATTTTTAAAGTGGCATAGGGGGGCCTAATTTGGGCCCCCCTAAATGCCACTGTGCCCAATGACCATGCCCAGGGGACAGGAGTCCCCTGGGCATGGCCATTGGGCAAGAGGGCATGACTCCTGTCTTTGCTAAGACAGGAGTCATTTCAATGGGGGTTGTGCATCATAAAATGGCGCAAGTCCGGTTTGAGGCATGATTTTTGCCTCAAACCTGACTTGCACCATTTTTTGACGCACAACCCCATTTTCCCCTACGCCGGCACTGCCTGGTTTGAGTCATTATTTTTTACTCTGACCAGTCCGCAGCTCCGGCTAACGTCATCCCTTAAATAAGGCGCCCGCATAGTGCGTAGGAATGGCATTAGCTGGCGGTAACATTTTTGATGCAAACCAGCCCCGGTGCTGGTTTGCATCAAAAAGTATAAATATGGGCCTATGTCACTCTAATCTGCGACACTCCGCTCTACTCAGCTCTACTCTACACCACCCCTTGCCTCTCCACATCGTTTTAACCTACTCCATCACACCCTAGTCTACTCCACGACACTCTGCTTTCTGACACTCCACACATAGACGAGGCCTATTGGCTTTGCAAATGCTTGTTCACTCTATAGCAACTCTGCCATATCTTCAACTGATCTCTGCAGCATGATTTACACCACACAAACCCACAATACACTATAATGTTGTGGTGAATTACAGTGAGACATGCTTTAAAAGTATTTCTTTACTAGTATATTTTTTCAGCATGCAAATCTTTAGTGCTGCATGCCTTATATTGTTCTCACTTCTTGAACACATCCCACTGTCATGTGTGGTGCTTTCTTCTTCTATTTTAATCATGCATTCCTTTCAGACTTTGAAGATGTCGGCAATTGGGAAACCTATGCTGTGTGGATGTTAAGAGTAATCTACTCTTAAATATCTATTTGCTTTAACATCAAATGTCGCACTAAAACCAATTTAACATCTGGTGCTTCGTCTTTGAGTTACCTCATACAAAATAACCACACACCTAAATGAAAGATGGTAATTGGTATAATTTAAAACAAATGAGCAGACGTACATTATTTTACACTGGTGTCATGCAGAGGTTTTGTGTGTAATCGAAGAGAAACAGAATTGAGGCTTGATTGGCTCAGTGGGTAATAGTGAGTTCCCGATTATAGTGTTATGAGATTGCAGCCTATGACTTAAAGCACTGTGAATATGCACATTGTTTTAAAATTGTGTTACACGCAAAATTAAATAGGCTGACAAAAATGTACTGACATTTAGTGTTTATTATAAAGCAAGTGTTAACCTTCAATTTCTGGTGTTTTGCAGCAGTTTCAAAATATTTTTTGAAATTTACATTGCTCCAAGGGTGTAATTTCTGGTATTTATCATTTATATGCACTTTGTAACTTGGCTTTATTCACAAGAAAGTGTCTCTCTAAGTGTCACACATTTGGCAATTGAACGTCACTCATAAGTGCACTAGAACCATGAAAACGTTAGACATAAGCAATATGAAAACCTGCCAGCTGTGTAAAGTGTTTAGTGCTTAAATTGGTAGGAGTATGTGTTCAAAGCACACGTAGACCATTATATTCTCTGGATGTGTATGTTGAGGGATTTATCCACTTGGAAAAATAATTTCAGAGCGTAGTAAGAAAACAATGAATAAATTATCAGATACCAACCACAGCCCATCTGTACAGGTAGAGAGGCCACAGACCGACCTTTTTCCCATGACAAAAAAAGTTGCAAACACTCTTCTTGTTCACGTCAGGCAGCCAGGATCTGTACATGCGCTAAAGGCACAGGCTCCTGGCTGCCTAGCTGAACTTTGCCAGTCTGAGGATTTCACAGCCATGTAGGCATGACCTCTTCAGTCTGGCAAAAGTGGCTTGAGGCCCTCCTGTCATGACGAGGGGGAGAGTCACTGTTGGTCTCAAACCTAGGCACTGCGGTTTTAAACCATGAAGTGCCCTGAACCAAGTGTCAGTCAATGACACCTCATCACAGAGTGGGGTGGGGTGGGGTCAGCGCTCTCACTGACCCCATCCCACTCTGTGACGAGTGAGGGACTGCTGCCTCTTCTCATTGGCTAATCTCTGATCAGCCTTTGGGAGGAGGCTGAAGTCTCAACCTCCTAGAACCTCTGAGGTTTCCCTCCCAAGCTGCTGATCAGGTAAGTTTTATGTTTTGAATGTTTGGTGCATGCATGTATGTAAAATGCATGAATTTGTGAGTGAGTATTGTGAATGGCTGTGTGTGTGATATTGTATATATGTGCTTGTGTGGCTCGTCTGCCCCTCCTCTCTGATAAAAGTTTGAGCTGTCACTGTCTGATATGCAATAGTTTCTTCTGAGGATTGTCTGTCATAAAGCAATTCATGAGTTAATGTTGGGTAATTGATGAAGATTTGGCATTTGCATATATTTTCACTTGTAGTCATAGTTTTTTTTAGTTGAGCAACTGAAATGTGGCTGGTTATGCACATTTTAGCACCATACATCAACCTCAGAGATTTAGATACTTTTCTGATTCTTCGTAAACCTGCTTCATAAAGACATTTTATTACAGTAAGACTGAAGAACTGTTTGATCTTTGATTCAGATACTGGGTTTCTGAGATTAACAGTGCCCAAAACATTGCTTTTTGTTGACTTCAAAACATACAGACGTTTTAATTTAATTTAAAAAGATCTTTTTCTATTATGTACTCAACCCTAGGCCTACTCATAATTTAATCTTTCTGTGCTATCATTTCAAAAGAAAACATATATATTTTAATATAAATTGATTACTGCAAGAGGGTACAGTTAGAAATGTGGTCCATGGTTGGCAGTCAGTTTGCACTCTGTCCAAGCAGACACCCTCACTCTAGTCAGAGTAAGGGAGATAAACAGCTTAGATACCCCCTGCTCACCCCTTGGTAGCTTGTCACAAGCATTCAGGCTTATCTCAGAGGTAACGTGTAAAGTATTTGTACCAACACACACAGTAACACAGTGAAAACACCACAGAAGGACTCCACACCAGTTTAGAAAAAAAGCCAATATTAAATATCTAAATCAAACAAGACCAAAACGATAAATATCCAACATACACAAGCAAAGATATAAAGTTTTTAAATGAAACAGAGTCTTAATCCATAGAAATCAATGGATGCATTGTTTTAGCACAAAGTACCTGGTATGCGTCAAAAGTACAGTCGCACGTTCATTGGAAAAGCAAGCAATGTGTTGATTCCTTACTCGCAAGTGAGGCTGTGCTTCAATTCTTTCTCTGCCGGGCAAACGATGCATAGATTCTTTCCTTGCAGTACAGAGATGCGTTGATTTCCAGACAAGCAGCATCAGGTATACCCAGTGATGTTGCAGGTTTTGATGCCCAGGGACGATGCATGGAAAATCCAGATGCATGGCAATGATAAATCCGTGCTGAGCTGGCAATGTGTCAATTTTACCAGCGATAATTTTATTTTTCAGCTGCGGTGCTGGCGCTGCATTGATATTTCTGCAGCTCAGCTGTGGTGCATGGATTTCCACCTTGTGTTCACCAGGTTCTACTTTCAAGGGCCCAGGGACTGGATGTGGCACCACTTGTCAGGGTAGGGGTCTCAGCATGAGAGTCCAGGTGCTGGCAGATGAAGGGGGTTATTCTAACTTTGGAGGAGTGTTAATCCGTCCCAAAAGTGACGGTAAAGTGACGGATATACCACCAGCCGTATTACGAGTTCCATAGGATATAATGGACTCGTAATACGGCTGGTGGTAAATCCGTCACTTTTAGGACGGATTAACACCTCCTCCAAAGTTAGAATAACCCCCGAAGTCTTTGATGGCCCTGGGTCTAATCCCTTGGACACACAAGCAGGATACACTACAAAGTCCAGTCTTTGTCCTCTCTGAGGCAGAAGCAGCAACTGCAGGCCAACCCAGCAAAGTACACACTGCGAAGGGGCAGTAATCCTCCTCCAGATCTTCAGCTCTTCTCCTTGGCAACGGTTCCTCTTGATCCAGAAGTATTCTAAAAGTCTTGGGTTTTGGGTTTACTACTTATACTCATTTCTGCCTTTGAAGTCTCTGTTGTTTACAAGATCCTACCCCCAGGCCTGGCCCAAACACATACCAGGGAGTTGGAGACTGCATTGTGTGAGGACAGGCAGTGCCCTTTCAGGTGTAAGTTTCAGCTCCTCCATCCTCACACTAGCCGTGGAGACTAATCAGGAAATGCAGGACACTCCTTAGCTCCCTTTGTGTCACTGTGGACTCTAGCTTGCCAGAGGGTGTCATTCCAGTTCCTGGGCCTGTGGAAGTTAATTTCTGGTGAAAACCTTGTGACATGACGCTGGATGATTCCGTGCAACATCGCTAAGGACGCTGCTGCCCGAAGTCTGCGACGCCACCTGCACCTGGATCCGTGGACCTCGCCGAAGTGCGATGATCTCACCGTCAACAAAGGCCTGACATCTCAGCAGCTGCTTATGTCCGCACAAGCTTGTGAGTTGGAATGTCGTACACCTGATCGTGACCCCGTGAGGTTGCCCTGCAGCATCGTGACTTTGCCGAACTTCGATTTTGTTGGAAGTGCCAAAGGACCGACTCCTCACAACCGATGCCTCCTCACCTCCACCGTTCCGCAGCAAGAACTGTACATCTCTTTGTCATCACCTCTGCTCTTTCGCCCTGCAGCAGAGGAATCAATGCTGCATCAGCGACGCTTTGCTCACTGACTCTGTTATCGCCTGTCTTCCACACATTTTGTTAAGGTATTTGTTAGACTTGGTATCCGTGGTGTGGTATCCCCTAAATTTGTGCCTCTCTTTCACAGTTTGTTGATGTGTGCTGGACTCTGTTGTTGCTGTTTCTGTTACTCTGGACACTTTACTACTGCTATCCAGTGCTAAAGTGCAAGTGTTCCTATGTAAAATGTGTGTGTAATTGGCTTTGCATGATTGGCACATTTGATTTACTAGTAAGTCCCTAGTACAGTACACTAGAGGTGCCCAGGGCCTGTAAATCAAATGCTACTAGTGGGCCTGCAGCACTGGTTGTGTCACCCACATTAGTAGCCCTGTAAACATGGCCCAGACCTGCCACTGCAGTGTCTATTTGTGCAGTTTTTAAACTGCCAATTCAACCTGGCAAGTGTACCCACTTGCCAGGCCTAAACCATTCCTTTTCTTACATGTTCAGCACCCCTGAGGTAGGGCCTAGGTAACCCAATGGGCAGGGTGGGATGCGTGTTTAAAGTAGGACATATACTAATGTGTTTTATATGTCCTGATAGTGAAATACTGTCAAATTCGGAATTCAGTGTGCAAGGCCTATCTTTGTCATAGGTTAACATGAGGGCTGCCTTTAAATATTATTAAAGTGCAGATTCCCTTTTGAAGCAGATAGAAATTTGGAGTTTAGGGTCTCAGAACTCACAATTTAAAAATACATCTTTTAGTAAACTTCTTTTTAGATTGTGTGTTTGAAAATGCCACTTTTAGAAAGCAGGCATTTTCTTGCTTAAATTAGTCTGTGACTCTGTCTGTCTGTCTGTTGAATCCCTATCTGGGTCAGTTTGACAGTTGGGCTGTTTGCACCTCTCCTCTAGACAGTGACACAAAGGGAGCTGGGGTGTAGCCTGCATATCCTGATGAGCCATCTGTGCTGAAAGGGAGGGAAGGAGTGGTCACCCACACCTGAAAGGGCTGTGCCTGCCTCACACAATGTGGTCTCCAACCCCCTGGTGTGTTTCTAGGGCCTGGCCTGGGCAAGGCAGGATCTTACAAACAAGAGAGACTTTCCTTTGAAGTTTGCCTACTTCAAAGGCAGAAAGAGGTATAAGTAGTGGACACAAACCCCCTGAAAGTTAGATCACTTCTGGAATCAAGAGGAACCTCTGCCAAGGAGAAGAGCTGAAGAGTTGAGGAGAAGTGTTGCGTGCTGCCCCTGCCCACAGCTGATAAACGAAGCGCCTCCGGCTTTACGGCTGAAATCTATGCTCCACCTGCATCGCTGCTGGGAGATTGATGCAACGCAGCTGGAGAAACAACGCGCAACACGCCCACTACGCAAACCCCATGCAGCACGGTGTTCTAACAGAATGCGACCGGATTCTCTACGCATCGTCCCTGGGTGTCCAAGTCAATCCGACTCTGCGTGGATCTGAGGTGCCCCGTTCGGAAATCAACCCATCACTCTCTTGCGAGTAAGGAATCGATGCATCGCTGATATTTCCAATGCACGCTCGCCCGTGCAGCTTTATTTTTTACGCTAACCAGGTACTTTCTGTAAGAACAGTATTCCCAGTGTTTTCTAAGGATTAAGACTCTTATTATTTTGAAAATTCATTTCTTGACTTGTGTATGTTGGATTTTTGTCGTTTTGGACTTGTTTGATTTAGATAAATATTACCTATTTTTCTAAACTTGTGTGGTGTCTATTTTGTAGTGTTTTCACTGTATTACTGTTCGTGTTGGTACAAATATTTTACACATTGCATCTGAAGTTAAGCCTGCCTGCTCATGCCAAATTACCAAGGGGATGAGCTGGGGTTAACTGAGTGTGATTCTTCTTTACCATGACTAGAGTGAGGGTCCTTGCTTGGACAGGGGTAACCTGACTGCCAACCAAAGATCCCATTTCTAACAGTACTCCTCCTGGGGGTCTGTGTGACTCTATAAACGGCGCAGGTGGCGTAGCATTGTGGAATTCGACTCCATCACGACGCCGCTTTAACATCAGATTGCAGCATTTGTGCCTCTAGGCACTATTTTGGTGTTTTTAATTGCTAGTCATATTTTTATTTGTGTATGGTGGATTTTTATCGTATTTGGTCTTGTTTTATTTTAGATAAATATTTATTATTTTTCTAAACCTGTGTATTGTCCATTTTGTGGTGTTTCACTGTATTACTGTGTGTGTTGGTACAAATACTTTACAAATTGCCTCTGGGTTAAGCCTTTCAGCTCGTGCCAAGCCACCAGGAGGTGAGTGGGGGTTAACCTATGACCTGACTGGAGTGAAGGTCCTTGCTTGAACAAGGGGCAACCTGACTGCCAACTAAAGCCCCCATTTCTAACACACATACTGACTCACACACACAACTTGCAGCATAACATGACAGGTTCAAGTCCCCTGGCAGTGAGCACACATGGACACAGTTGGCAGGTGTGAATGTCCTGTCATTGTTATGCCAGCATTCATTTGTCGATGAATACTGGCACCATAATGACAGTTGTGCACAGTGTGTTCCCCTCCATATCTGTCCCACTCATGTCCCATGCATGCCACAATGATAAACAAATGACTGCGACATGTCTATGTCTCCAGTGGTCCCCACCTCCCATGTTGTGCTCACCCAACGTACTCTGGCAATGCAGCATCCTTACCTTAAAGTCCGTTGACGGGGGGTTGAGTTTTCTCTGTGGGTCAGTGGCTGCAGTGATGGCAGTTGTTGTTCAGTCATGTCCAGTCAAAGATGGGGTGAAAGTGGAAAAAAGGGGGGTTTTCACCCCCTTACACTCCCAATCCACCAACTAAGAAGTGAAGGTCGAACTGCCACTTTTGCCGTGGTGGTAAGGCACATTTAAATCTGCACGGCGGGAAATCTGGCTACAGTCCGGCCGGCATGCCCTTTTCCCTTTCCTGACCTTGACACGAGCGGGGTTTCTTGGTGGAGATGGCGGTTCGAATGCAGACTTTTTTCGATGGGACCACCAACATCTAAACACAGCAGGTGGACCACTGCGGGAGCAGGTGAGTTTCCAGTAGAAAAGTCGACTACGGGACCATTACCACCAACATCTATATCAGGCTTTGATGCCCTGGTTTTCATTCTTTTCCTTTTTGGGTATATTTACATGTGCTGAACAGCAGCATTTCAACACAGGAAGAATATAAGGACATGCCGATTTGTCTTGCCAAGGATTTTTAATAGACCATGGACAGCAGCCCTTTTCATTCATGATCTTGACATGTACTATGAGGCAAAAAATGAACTTTCACAGAGGCTATCTAGTGGTGTTTTTTAGAACTTACATAAAGGAACAGGATGTGTTTGTGAAAAGAAATCAATAATCAAGTTAGGAATGGGTAATTAATCAGCCTCAAATAATGAAGTTGTATAAATAACAGTTTAATAAAAATCATCAGTTTGCTTGATGTTGGAGGCATGAATGATGAGAATATACTATTTTTATAACAATATGTTTTCCAATATATATGAATGAATGAAATGGATGCTCCTTTTGTGGTAATATGAGTTTCTTCCCCCCAATTCAATTATTTGTCAGTACATTGTACTGTAGGTGTGTATATAGAAATATGAATATAGTTTTCAATTGTTTGGTCAGAGATTTTTTAAATCAAGATGTTTTGTAATTTCGTATGTTGCAGACCTGAGGAAGCTCCAATGTGAGTGAAACGCATTGACTGGTTTTAAAGAAGACATAACGAATAAATAACTTTTTTTTAATGACTTCAGCTGGAAACACGGCTTTAGACTGATTTTTGGTCTTTGCACTAAAGTATTTTGAATATGGATTTGACATAATAGTTGCGTCTCTTATCTGTTATGTATGTTACTATGAAAAATGTCTTCATTCTTAGGTAGATATTAAGAAAAAAATACCATCAAAATGATCTTATACTCAGAAGAAACAACAGTTTCTAGTAGCTTCTAAAGCTGTGATACAACCCCAAACAATATGTCAGTACTTTGATGCAAGGGTGTATATTTCCATTAAGACTGAGCCCAGTGGCCAAATTATGTTAGATAATAGGGTAGCAGTGACAAAGCCAGATGTATTTGGTTTGACATTGCATATAAGGCTCCCACCTTTTTGTTTCTATGGCTGCAGGTACAAATTGAAGACTCTGTAAGAAAATGCCCTTTTTGCCTGGTCAACCCGACCCCCCCCCAACCCAGTTTTTGTACAGCTTTTTTTCCTGGTATATAGACTGAACACTAGGACACTATCATCCAGCACTCATTGTATGTGCTCTGACCTGTACAACATATGTACAATTGGCTATTCCCTGATTAGCATGTATGATTTACTTTTATGTTCCTAGTAAAGGGTACTGTATGTATCCAGGGGCTCAAAATGTAATTGTCACTAATGGACTGCTGCACATATTTTACTGCCACTAAAATTACAAAGTAAAGCATATTCCCAGGCCTGCTCCTGCAGCCTGAGTGTGTAGTTTTAATACTGCTAATTTAACCTGCAGAATACACATTTTGCGAGGCTAAAACATCCTTTATAACACTGGTACATTACCCCTGAAGTAGGCCCTAAATTCTCATAGGGCAGGGTGCATGGTATTTAATATAATGTGTGTTCTTAAATTTCACATATCCCAGCAGTGAAAACAAAAATATCTCCAGAGTTGTTTTTCACTGCAGTGAGGCTGGCTGTCCTGTAGAAAAGCACTGAGTTACGTTATGACACCTTATAATGCATAGCTTCAGTTTGGGAATATCTGGATCCAAGGTTCAAGGTCTCCCATTAATATGAATTTAAAGTCCAATCTGATGTTCTAGTTGGATTTTAAAATACTGTTTTGAAAATGACACATTTAGAAAGTTGGCACTTTCCTGCCTAAATCATCTAGTAGCCTTTTCAGAGTTAATGCCCAACTGTCACCTGACAGCCTACTGGAAGTTGTGAAAGACTCTGAGAAAAGGTACCAAAAGGGCCATAGCTAGAAGCAAGTGATGTGTTTTTTCTTGCTAGAAACATTCAACCCTTTGAACAATCGTAACTCTTGTTCTCTACATCTGATTTGTGTCGTTTTGGTGTATATTTGCTCATTAAATTTACTCTAGTTTTAAAAAGTGCAGTGGGATTTTTATTATGTTGTGTTTTCTGTTTTTTAACTGTTTTGTTACTTAAACATTCTTCACTAATTCCTCCTAAGTCAAACCTGCCTACTCTGTGCTAAAGCTACCAAGTGTGGAGCCCATGTTTTAATTATTCAGACTTAATTGGACTTAGTAGGAAATAGTATCATTATTATTTGAAGAGTACCATCTAATACTAACACCCCATTTTCTCGCAAAAACCTATTGAGCTGGAGAATAGCCAGTCAGTTTTTAACACAAAATCCCACACAGAAACATATTAGGCTTCAAACACCCACTACCTAACACAGGAACACAGGTACTGGCTAGGTCTTTAAAATGTTCAGAATTCTAAAATGTTAGTGCACTGAAATATCTCAGATCCAGCTATTTTGGATCTGGTGCAAATTTTGTTATGTTCCTGGCACAAAATCATTAAGAATCCAAGTGGCCCAAGATTTAATACTGATAAAGTGCTGCAAGGATGTTAGCATGCACAAAGACTTTCTCGAGTGGTGAGGGGGGCACCAAACTTCATGGGCTAGAATCTTGAAAAAGGCTATTTGTAGGAAAGATTTTTCGGTTCATTGGAGCACCTATTGGACCCACAAGAGTTATCACTTACATGTAGGAATGGAAATAAAGGGTTAGGAGCTAGTCTCTATTTTAAATGCTGTAAACTGCAGTATCACAAAGTCTGTAAATGTTATTCTTAAGGGCCCATAACCTGGGCTACTGAACCTAGCGAACAGGTCTCAAATCTAAGATGTTCGTAATGAGGACCAACATCAAGGTCTTTCTAGCACTGATATTTTTCCCAGACCATCTGACAGCTTTAATATTGGGTCGGGGACCCAGAGAGCACCTCCTGCAAGTTTTCATATTCACAGAGTACAAGGAAAATCTGCAGGAACAACACTTTCCTCTGTAAAACCACATACTCTACCCATAATAGACACAAGAAACCCTGCAACCGGTGTCCTGGTTCTACACTTCTGAACCATGTAATTTCACATTCTATACACAAATTGAAAGGGGTAAGACTAATGCTTATGCGAATCTGTGACTATTTTAGTTGGGATGCACTGTAGGCAGCCTCAAAAACGCGGGTTCAGGTAGAAACGTGATCTACTAGCACCCCTGTAGTAACTATCAGTGGCCACCAAGTGCTAGTCACCACAAGGCCTGGTATGAGCGACAATAAGCCTTCTTCACCTATGGGTATAAGCTAATTTTGAACGTATGCACTATCCAGCAGAACACAGGCTATACCACTGAATGCTTCAGAAAATCACAGTATCATTTATGTGCCATCAAATTGAAAACCTTGCTCAGGGAAATACATAAACCAAGCCAAAAAAACGAACAAAGAAGCATAGCATTTCAATTTTATGCCAGACCGGAAAAATAGAACGGGAAAGCCAAGACTGCAGTTTCCAAAGAGTTCTCTTTCCAGTGTTCTGCTATCCCTGACATAAGAATCACGTTTTTGGAAACTTGGATAACTAAATAAATAATAAATAGGATAACTGAAGCTGCAACTATTGGCGGTGTGCCACGGATCCTAGAGCAAACTCCAAATCTTACTAATCTTATTGTAGAACAGCCTCTTCCTCCCATGGCTCAAGAGCCATCTCTTTGCCCTTAGGAGAAGTTGCAAAGTGTTGCATGACATAAAAAATATGACTTTAACTGTCAAACTCAGTATAATGCTGCCAAATTCGACTCTCCTGAGGACATTTTTCCATAGTTAAATCTTTTCTGAATCCCACTACTAACCCCCTACCAGTTCCTCCCTCCATCAGCAGATACAACAAACTTGCAGAGTTCTTTTTGCAAAAACATCAATGACATCTATACCACATTTCCAGCGGAGGCTGAGAATTTAATCGCCCCTGTTGCCTCTCAACCCTCAAATGCTATCAGCCTTTGTTTGCCTACCTTCTGCCTTATTCAGCCTGCAGACTTTCATCATTTCATTAATTTGATGAAATCCAGCTCTCAAGTCGAGCCTGCCCTTCCCAATGCCTTTCACAAAATGTCTCCAATGTTTCTTCCTATTCTAGGTGAGTTACTCAATATTTTTATTTCTTCAACTAGGGATTCCCAAACATAGAAATATTCTGCGGTTATTCTATTATTTTAAAAAACCTCTCTTGATCTAACCAAAACTGAAATGTACTGCTCTATGCCTCTTCCCGCCAATGTTCTGGAAAAGCATAGTAATTGACAACTTTCCAGCTATTTAAAAACCCATAAACTGTTTCAATAGTCACAAATGGGGTTACATCTCTTTCACAGTAGGGAATCTCCCATTTTAGCAGTTACAGAGGAGCTGTGAATACCTCTTTATCATGGGGCACTGGGGCCATCATTCTGCTCGAATTGAGCTCCGCGTTTGATATGGTGTTCCAGAGCTCACTTCTGCTGAGATTACTTAATGGTGGGCCCTCCAAAAATGCCCCCATATGGTCTACTTCCTTTGTTGAACATTGCTCCTTTCAAGTCTAAGTTAAGCCTTTTCATTTCATAGCACAAATCCTGGGCATCTTGCTAGATCATGATCTAAGTATGGATCTTCAAATAAAAGCTGCTTCCGTATTTCGAAGTGCCTTCAGAAAGTTCTATCCTTCCTGCTCCCTCCCTCCCAGAAACTCGCGGTCCAGGCTATTATATTCTTGTCTGGACTCCGGGAACATCCTATACCTGGGCATTTCAGAGGCCTTGAGTTTTCTTCAAACAATACAAAATGCTGTGTGGCAACTGCTTATGAGGAGCAATTGTTCTGTCTCAGGCTATCTCTCAGATCTACACTGGTTACCGGCTGACAAAATAATTAAGTTGAAGGCTCTTTGTTTTGTTTCTAACGAGTTCATTAACAAAGGCCCATACTACCTTTGGCACCTGATTCACCCATGTACTCCGTTTAGGGCTCTCTAGTCCTCTAAGCTAACGTTGGCATTTGCCCCTATTTGGGTAGCCATGTGTTCTATAAATCATAAACCTACGTTATTGATGCCTGGGGGAACACAAGTGCTAGAAGTTAAAAAGGACATTTTGTTTTTTCCTGCCATTTGTTCCTTTTTGTTACTTGATATAAGACCCTGTGCATTGCAGTACTGTTAAACAATGTCAACGTGCATATGCTTATCCTATAAAGCAAGTAACATACATTAGTTTCACCTAATTGACTTATTTCACTTTTTGATTTGACACAGTTAATCAGTGGAGAAAGTGCACTAGTGTTTAGACGTTAAATGTCATATGAGGGTGGCCAGGTGTACTTATAACAGCAGCATACATCCCTAAAGTGTATATTTCTAGAGAGAACAATTCCACTCTGGTTGTCAGCAATTTCAAAGTACTGCTGTGTCACAGGCACGGAAATGTGCTTTGGATGCCAGAAACCCTTCTTTTATATATGATATATTATTGAATTCACCGCTATAACGCCTTGTAAGAACACAGGTATGCGTGATTAGTGCATAAAAGTGAGATATGCTAGATATTAAAGAAATGCATGACCCATGACACTGTACATTTGCAAAAAGTGTTCGTCACTGTCTTGATAAAGCTATGTGTCGTGAACATGGCTAGTTTTAATTAAAAGTATAATTCTAATATCACCACATAGGAAAATGAAACCAGCATCGTAAGAAACCTAGCTGGTTCATAGCCGCTCTCCAAAATTCTAAACGCACCTGCAGATGACTCAAATGAAAATGGAAGAACAGCAAAAACATGGCAGACTGCACAGCATACAAAGATGCAGTAACCGCACACCACCAATGCATCAGAGCCTCCAGAAAGGCACTATCCAGGAATGCATCAGCACCAAAGCGCACAACAGCAAGGAGTCTTTTAACATTGTTAAGGAATTTACAAACCCCGGCACGAACACCACAGACATCCCCCTCTGAAGACCTCTGTGACAACCTCACCACCTTTTTCCACCATAAAATACAGGATATGTACTAAGGGTTCGAGAGCCAAATCCCACCTCCTTCACTCCCCAGCACCACCACGACCCCAGCCGATGCTGAGCCAATGGACCCCCATCTCCACGGAAGACACCCTAAAGCTCATCAAAACTATCAACCCAGGGGCACCCTCGGACCTGTGCCCACACAACATCTTCAACTAAGATAGTGCCACCATCGCTCCGGACTATGCCGGACAATCAATCGCTCCATCAAAACAGACACCTTCCCGAATGACTGGAAACCCACAGAGATCAAACCGCTCCTATAGAAAACCTCTGCTGATTCTAGAGATATACAAAACTACAGACTCATGTCTCTTCTCCTCTTCCCAGCCAAGGTAATCAAAAAAGCCATCAACACCCAGCTGAGGAGATTCCCCGAGTCAAACGACATTCTGGACCTCTTCCAATCTGGTTTCAGGAGCAACCACAGCACCAAAACTGCCCTCCTCGCAGCCACGGATCACATCCGCACCAAACTGGACCACAGAGACATGGCTGCCTTCATCCTTCTTGACCTATCTGCCGCTTTCAACACCGTATCCCACACGCAACACTGATATCCTCAACAAGGCCTTGGAGTGGATCCGCTTCTTCCTCACGGAAGCACCCAGTGAGTCAGACTCTGCCGTTCTTTTCAGAACCAACAGAAACCTGCTGTGGAGTACCCCAGGGGTCCTCCCTGAGCCAAACCCTCTTCACTATCTACATGACTCTGCTCACCAAAATCATCAGACAGCACTACCTCAACATACTCTTCTACACCAACAACACACAGCTAATTCTCTCCCTCACCCACGAACCATCAACAGCCAAGAGCAATTTCCACAATAGAATGAGAGCTGTCACTGACTGGATGAAAAACAGCTGCCTCAAGCTCAACTCGGACAAGAGAGAGATCTCATCCTGGGCCCCACTCCCTCCACCTGGGATAACTCCTAGTGGCCAGATGCCCATGGAAGCACCCCGCTACCCAGTGACCATGAACACAACCTGGGTATAATCCTGGACTCCACGCTGTGCTTGACCGCCAAGTCAACATTGTCTCATCGCCATGCTTCCACACTCTCCACCTCCTCCAGAAGATCTTCAAGTGGATCTCCACCAAGGCAAGAAGGACAGTCACCCACACACTTGTCAGTAGCAGACTCGACTACGGCAACGCTCTCTACGCTGGAATCACAAAGAAGCTCCAAGCAAGACTCCAGAGAATTCAGAACCCAGCAGTCAGACTCATCCTAGACATCCCCCACAGCAGCCACATCTCCGCCCACCTTAGAGACCTGCACTAGCTCACCATCAACAAACGCATCACCTTCAAGCTCTTGACACATGCCTACAAGGCCCTGCACAATACTGGGTGGGGCTACCTCAACCATCACATATCTTTCTACACCCATGCCAGACAACTCTGATCTTCTCAACTGGCCCTCACCGCCATCCCTAGGATCAGGAAGAGCACAGTGAGAGGCAGACCCTTCTCCTACCTCGCAGCATAGACCTGGAACACACTAGTCAGCTACTTCAGGCAGGCCCCCTCGCTGAATCAGTTCAAAAAGGACCTCAAGATCTGGTTCTTCAACTGATTGGCACCCTGACAACAGCACCTTGGGGCCCATGGGTGATAAGCAGCGCTATAGAAATCACTTATTGATTGAATAACAGGAAAATGATAGCACTTTAATGTAAACATCACATTCGACCTGTTATTAAAAAATCTAGTTCAAATGTCAAAGTAGACCTGATACCTTAACTGGAAAGTAACTATACAAAAGTATTGTAGCAAATCCACTTTTTGTGGACGAGCACTCCAGATTTTAAGCTTCTGTCTAGACACCATGGGCCAGATTTCCAAGGCCCTATCGCCACCAGCGCAGCACTTTTAGATGATTAATTTGTGGCCATCAGCAGCCTATGAGATAGCTACAATGCAACTGATGGAGAAGGCATAGACTTGTAGCAACAATATAGCAACAGAGGCATCATGTCCTCGTTTTCTGTGCCTCTCAATGTTCCCTCTGAGTTGGCTTCTTCAGAGGAGGGGACGGCTACAGTCAAAAACTAATCTAAAAACTCAGTCTAACCCTGGCTTCCTGGCCAAGCATTGGTTCTGAGTGCACCGACAGTGAGTACATTAGGGTCCCTTCAAGGGGATTCGGGGGGAGCCCTGTGGAAATGTAAGATTGTCAGAGGGAAGCTATGATGAGGCTAATGTACGTGCTCCTGGGTTGGGCATACAAGCTATACAAATGGTACAATCTGCACAAGCCGGGCAAGTGGCTGAAAAGACTACGGGATATAATAGTGCTCCTCCACTGACTGAGTCCCGTGAAAGTCTTTATTGATACTGATGCTGAGGCAGCCAGCTCCTGCTCTGGTACAGATCCTGCCTCTGCCCACCCCTCACTATAAGTACCAAAGACAGTTAAGTCTGGAGCAGCAGCTACTAAGGGTGCTAAGGTTTCTAAGGTATCTTCAAAGTGATTGTGGTCACTCAGAGGTCGAGCCAGCCCCAGCAAGCAGAACATGGTGTTGAAGAGGGTGCCACCTGACTATTGATCAACTACACAGGGGAGAAAGCAGGGTAGTGGCAACAGTTGTAATGACAGCTCACTGCAGGACTAGCCATTGAAAAAATGTGGTCAAGGGGGAATCCTAGGACAAATCCAAAAGTGGCAAATCTCACCCTGTGACAAATAATTATGACATTAGCAGGGAGATGCAAGATCTGGAAAGAGAACAGCCCCTCAGGCATCTGAATTGTGCCCCGCAGTGGTACTCAGAGACAGCTGGCCATCTTATAATGCCTGCCTGGATGCCAGCTCCTCCTCCTGTAGCAGGCATTCCTCAGCTGCTCCTCTGGGGGTCCAGATGATATGTTGTCCATACAAGGTACTCAAGAGCCTACCTTACAAGTGCTAATATTGTTGTTGCTGGCTCAGCAGGCAGAGGCTCAGAAGCACTATGCAGCGATCCAGCAGTCACTGTCTGAAGTTAGCAGTAAGGTGATGGCCCTTTCAAGAGAGATGACAGAACTGCAACAGGAGGTGGCTGGTTCAGAGGAGGTGGGCGCAGACACATCTAAGTCCTTCTTGTTGCACCACCATCAGCTGACTCTGGTGCAGTCTAAGAATGAGGACTTAGACAATCACCAGCAGAGGAACATCCTCTGGGTGTTTGGAATACCTGAAGGGAAGGAGGGGGATGACCCCAGTCAGTACATTGTCCAGTGGTTTGGGCGGGCCTTTCCCAAAATTGTAGATTGGGATATAGATTCACAGATTCAAAGGGCACACCCATTGCCTTTTTATCAAGATAAAGACTTACAATTTTCGTGTGATTCGTCTCCATCCTATTTTGGTATATCTAGGTAACTTGTTAAGGCAAGCAATCTTTGTGAAAGCTAAACCAGCAGCCCCTGTGGCTGTGGATTCTCTATCAATTTTTGTTATACAATGAAAGCATATGTCAGGGGTATTACCTCGACGTTTATTCATGGACGTATAGGGAAGCATGCTGTGGAGAAGGTCAAGTTGTTCAGGTGCTCTTACAGCTCGAAGCTCTACATGCATTGACTGTTAAAAATAAGAGCCCTGAGGAGACTGCTTTATATGTTCAGCTTATTAACACTCAGTCACAGTCAGTCAAAAGCTTAGAGAAAGAGCAGCTGTCACTTATGCTAGAAATCGGGCTCTTCAAACGTTTACGGAGATCAGGGTGGCCGGGTCTTGAGCTCATCAGATCCCAGATAAAAAAGGTTCTAGCTTTATACAGACTAACGGGTTAATGTATACTCTCCCCCAGGATATAGCTGATCAGTTTACCATATTCTATCAAAAACTATGTTGTCAATCTTCTACTTTACCTATTTATTAGTCTAAGGCTTCTGTTGTTCGCATTCAGTTGCCGAAACTTGAACACATGTTTGAGTCTCAATTGCAGACCGATTTTTCTGTTGGTGACTTGAAGCTGCTCTCGTTGCTCTTCCTTTGGGTAAAGCAGCAGGGGAGGGTGCTATACCGCTCGAGTTTTACAAAACATTTAAAGTTATTAGAATACCTCCATTCTTTCGGGTATTGCAGTGTATTGATGACGCTAGCAATGTTCAAGACACCTGGAATTTGACAAAGATTGTGATATTCATCAAAAAAGACAAGCCTCCTGGAGAAATGAGTTCTTATGAACCGATCTCACTTATTGATGCTGACGCAAAAATATATGCTAAGGTGTTCGCAGACCGGTTGGCCCCAGTCTTATCATGCTTTGTCTCTGAACAGCAACATGGCTTTATCCTAGGTAGATACCACTGCCCCCATCAATACGGCATTAGCTACTTTGGCATAGCAGGGAAAACTAGATCTAAGCTCGCTATGATATTACTGGACACCGAAAAGGCTTTTGATCGGGCGATCTGGGACTTCTTAAGGTTAACGATGTTTGGGATAGGTAACCGATTTTGTTGATGGGTACGGTACCTTTCTATACACCCATCCGCAAGATTAGCATATGGCGGCGTATTCACCTCATCATTTAAGATTCAGTGGGACACCTGGTAGGAGTGTCCCCTTTCTCCTTTCTTTATATTAGGAGCCATATTTGCTATCTTTGCAATGGAACATAGGGATACAGCCTTTTATTGGTGGAAAATCGGTCTTTAAAAATTAATGTTCATGCTGACGATGTTGCCATTTATTCTATTAACCCACATTTGGCCATAAAGGGTAGTTTAGGTAACTGGGAAGTCTGGTCTAGTTTCCAGTTACAAACTGAATATTGCTAAATCACAAGTTTTACTTAATAATGACCCGGCTGCACATTTTATGGGGGTTGTGGTACGTATTCGATTAACTGCATGGGTCAATCAGAATTACAAGTTAAATTACGAGCCTCAGCTTCAGTCTGTCACAATATTAAAATGTATGTTCTTCCTACATTTCCAAATCAGTTCCGAGCAATTCCTTTGAGAGTCCCAAATTCTTTCTTCAAAAAGTTAGAGGGAGCTGTCAGCAATTGTATTTAGGGCTACAACCAGTGAGACACGCTTTTCATCTCTTAAAACTGCCTTATGGCAAGGGGTGCTGTGGCTTCCCGAGTTCAAGCTCTACTTTTGGGAGACTTTTGCCAGCCGGCTGTGTGATTTGTTAAACCCATCTGATTTGGGTGACTTCATTTTGGCTATTTTTTGGCCTGAGGCTCTCGTTACTGGCTCTTCCTTTACAGAGTCACACATCCTAACTGCTACAAGTGGGTAATATTCAAGTTTGACAGGAACACAGTAGCAGTATCGCAATGGATATCTGTTAAGTATTCGATTAAGCTAATTCATGGGCAAACCCCACTTTGGAATAACCCGGTATTCCCAGGAGTTTTTCAGGATTTGGTTTGTAGGGTGTGGGCAGGTTTAGGAATAGAGGTGGTTGGAAAGCTTTTTGACACAAATGGCTTCTGTTCCTTTTAGTCTTACAGGCTTTTCTAACTAGATGGAAGGAGGGTATTGATCTCGCATGGTCCGATATTCTGTAAGCCTTGTGAAACCTAGTTGGAGAGTGCAAATCAGTGTGGTTTATCAGGTGCTCATTCAGCATAGGAGCGATGTTAGTATGTGTTTGGCTGCTAAATGGAGTAAAGTGCTTGTAGGGGATGTGACTTCTACAGAAAGTTATAGGGCCCTGGAGCCATTTGATAGTGCTGTATATTCTCTTAATTTGAAAATGCAGCAATTTAAAACAGTATGCATGCCTACCACACACCTGACACATTTGTTCAATTGGGGGGGCAAGTATTAATGCAGCAAGAGCTAGATGTTCTAAGTGTGGATGTTATACTGCAGATACCCTTCACATGTTCAACGTTTGTCCTGCCCTTCAGGAGTTCTG
This sequence comes from Pleurodeles waltl, assembly GCF_031143425.1. Lineage (NCBI taxonomy): Eukaryota > Metazoa > Chordata > Amphibia > Caudata > Salamandridae > Pleurodeles > Pleurodeles waltl. The sequence continues at coordinate 946,105,603 of NC_090439.1, read as the reverse complement.
GGTAGAGGTGACCCAACTAATGACTGTTAGCTTAGGTTATGCAAAACAGCTTACCCCTACCGATATAATGCTAGGACATAGAATGGTTGCAGGATATTGGAGCTAGGAGATTATTCTCCATTCTTATAACATCTGCCAGGCTTTGTATTGCATGGTCAATGGCTTCAGCTGGTCCCCCACAAGCCATGGCCTGGCCTGGTGGGAAAGTATTCGGCAAGGTTAATGTTGGGAACTGGTGTTACGTAGGTTCTCCTTAGGGTAATGAGGTTACTGGATTTGGGCAGTAGGATCGCCTGGATTGTGAGTACTAAGTACAATTCCACACCAGATGACACTTGTTGCCTAATCTGGGCTTTCCGGCTAACAAGCAGCACCCCATCTCTGATTATGGCAACCGGGCTCATGGCAAAATAGACTCCCTAGGGAATCGTGGTACATCAGATCTTATCCCTTTCTCTCACATGCCAAGATCTCACTCAGGCAGAATATATTTTAAAAAGCATTTATTAAAATATCTGCATCTTGGATAAAAGCAGGTGCATGGCACTAACGAAGATAATAAAGGACAATAGGAGCAGGCATGTGACTAAAAGTGTAAAACACAAAAACAGTCCTTCCATGCTGTCTAAACAGGAGAGTGGATCTATAACTCCCTTGCCTACTCAAAGTATGAGCACAGTATACTAAGCCTAATCTGCCCCTTGGGTTTCCCATACCTGAAGAAGAGGTCTGAACTCTTAAAAGGCACCATCCCCATCTGGATCAGGGCTCGGTCGTCTAAGTAGGTAGCTGTAGTGAAGCTTGCAGCAATCAGCATACAGTTGTGGTCATCTGGCTAGAATCTCCCACTAACATCCCTCGGGGAAAGGGGTGTTTTATAATAAAACTGTTAACATTCTAAGAAATGGTCTTCAAGTATTTGGGTTAAAGTGCACATCGGCAGTCCTAGTTATCTAAAATGTGTTTAGCACATGGCTAAAATAGCTATACAACACTGGCTCTGATTCGAACAAGGGGAACTTTCTCTCTTAAGACATTTTTAGAAATCTGGGATAGTTTTAACTGGGAAGACTAGAGCTTTTATATCATCATTATATTATCCCGTATGAAATTAGATTTGCATATAGCCTCTTTATTTTTTCTGTTCTCTTTGCTCTGCCTCCATTCATGACTGATTTGAGATGTGGGGTTTCTTTCCACAAAATTGCTTCCTTTTTTCTGTGTGATCTATTTAATTATGACTTAATAAACAATATTTAAAAAAAGAAAATGTTGAAGTATAAATTATAAACTTTAAACTGTAACATTATTTTTTTTCCAAAACAAATTTTATTGCGTTTTGGCACATATTGATAGCCCAGTGTGCTTGAAAAATAATACACAGTAATACTGTCAACATACTCATAGACGGAAACAAGAAACTACCTGACTGACTCCCACTTTCCCCACGCAAACAACAATAGCATAGTATACAGTATTGATACTAACTCTTATATATGCCCCCTGCCCTCCCACTGCCATCCTGCCCCTTCACAACATTCAAATCTCCTCATCCATTGATGAGCTCAAGAGTCAGACAGGGTCTAATGCAATGCCTCTATAGTCTGCCCACCCTTGCCATATCTTGGGGTACTTCTGCGGGCAACCCCTTGCCTGATAAACTGCTACCTCCATGCCCAAGCAATGATCCATCCCTTTTTTCCTGGCCATGAGGGAGGGGTGCATATGCTATCCATGCCCTAGCAATATCTCATTTTGCTAAGGTCAAACCCAAAAACAAGAGAAATAGTTTATTTCCACTTAGACTGCCTGTGACATGAAGGAGAATTCATTTTGGGTCCAGGGAGATGTACCAGAATAAGGACCCACCCCCTAAGACAGGTTATTACCCTGTGCCAGAAATGTTCCAGAGCATAGAATCACCATACCATATGAAGGAATGTTCTCTCTTCCATATGGCAGCAAAGGAAGGCTGGAGAGGGAATCACCCCATACACCACAATCATTGACATGTGTAGTACCTCCTGTGAAGATATTCAAGTTGTATTACAAGAATTTGGGCAGAGATACCAGCCTCCTGGAATGCCCCCAGGAGCCTTGGCCCAATCTTTGTTCTCAAAGGCCACAATGTCCACCTCTCATGCCTCCCTGAGATAGAGAAATGTGTCTGGACTGTTAGTGATAAGGGCCTGATATATTTCAGAAATCTTGTGGTCCCCCAGATCACCTCAAATGAGTTTACCCTCCAGTGGGTTGAATTCCAGGAGACCAGACAATGTTGAATTATATGGGGTCAGCACAAGGTGGCGCTGTAGATATCGATGAAATTGACTACATTGAATTTTTATTCAATCTGCAAGTCCTGGAACAACTTAAAGATCATGCCCATCATGACTTCTACCAGGGTGGAGATTCCAATGATGTCCCACTTTTGATGACTTCAAGCTTGCCCACCTGTTGCAGCATGCATACCTGCCAGAGCTGTGTCCACTCTGTCAACCTCTCTCTCTAGCTCATTCTATGAAGGGATTACTTCCACATGGTTAAGACCACTTGAGTCACCAGAGAGAAGACATAAACATTACCCTCGCCATACAAGTAGGCCATCAGGGGGATGTCCCCCATTTCCCATATCTCCGTCACATTGGCCGGGTCATCCTGAGGATTATACAACCAATCATTTATTATCAGTAGGTGTGACAGACTATAGTAAGAGCCCATATGTGTTGCCGCAATGCCACCTCAATAAGTCAATTGGAAGCATTTGCTAAAGGGATATATGTGAAGCCCCTCCTCCCAGAGGAACCAACTGAGGACAGAGTTGAGCCTGTGGAATCAGGATTGTGGGATTGTATATGGGAAGTTTTGTAGGTGGTACAGCAACTGTGGCAGCAATACCATTTTAAAAATTGCCGCTCTACCGGGTTGGTGACAAGGGCAGGACCGACCACACATTCACCCTCTGCCTCATTTAGGTCACCACTGGCTCCAGCTTATGGGACCATCCCATGCCACCGCTGCATCTGGGGACACAAAAACACCCAGGTACTTGATCCCTCCTATGGCAATAGTCAGCCCTGTCACCCAGTCCAAATTCCACAGGGAACTCTCCACCTCAAAAGCTATTGGTTTTCACTGGTTCAAGTAGAGGCCCGACATTTCACTGAATAGTTGCAGAATACATGGTCCGAGATCTAAGGGGCAGTCAGGAAGAACAAGACATAATCGGCATAGAGGGCAATTCTGTCTGATGGTCCCTCTCTCCACTCAAAGCTGGATACTTGAGCATCCATCCTCATGCACACCACCAGCCTCTCCATAGTGAGGGCAAATGGTAAGGGGGCTAGGGAACAGCCCTTCCTTTCCCCCCACGATATTGTAAAGGGGTCTGAATGAGCCCTGGCCACGCACACTGTTGCTAACAACTCTGTGTATAGGAGCTTTACATAGGCAAGGAATCTGGGCCCAACCCATGGAGCAGTCGGAATAGATATTTCCAGCTCACTGAGTAGAATGCCTTGTCTATGCATCCTAGAAGCACTTCCACAGGCCCCCCAATCTATTGGCAAGTGATATAGCAATATGGCGCATGGCACGGTGAGGCACAGTGAGGCAAAAAGCCGGCCTGATCCAGTTAAACCAGGTCAGGGATGAAACACACCAGTCTATTTGCTAGTGTGTTGGCTAAGAACTTCACTTCCAAGTTTAATAAAGAAATAGGGCAGTAGGGAGAGTGGACCTCTGGAGTGCAACACATCACAATCTCTGCATCCAGGCAATCGGGCAGCAATGCGGCACCTACGGTCGCAGAGAGAATAACCACCAGCAGATGCTCCCCGAGCTTCAATCAATCAATCAGTGGATTTATAAAGCGCACTACTCACCCGTTAGGGTCTCAAGGCGCTGGGGGGAGGGGGAAGCTACTGGTTGAAGAGCCATGTTTTGAGGCGTTTCCTGAATGTCAGGAGGTCCTGGGTCTGGCGAAGGTGCAGCGGTAGGGAGTTCCAGGTTTTGGCGGCGAGATGAGAAAAGGATCTTCCTCTGGCAGTGGTGTGGCGGATGCGGGGGATGGAGGCGAGGGCGAGGCTGGCAGAACGAAGATGGCGGGGGCGTGGAAGGTGAGTCTGTCGTTGAGGTAGGCTGGATCTGTGTTGTGGAGGGCCTTGTGTGTGGGTGAGGAGCTTGAAGGTGATCCTCTTTGAGATGGGTGGCCAGTGCACGATTTTGAGGTGGGGGAGATGTGGTTGAGGCGTGGAACGTCCAGGATGAGGCGGGCGGATGTGTTCTGGATTCGTTGCAGCTTAATTTGGAGTTTTTGACGTAGTTCCTGCATATAGGGCATTTCAGTAGTCCAGTCGGCTGCTGACCAAGGCGTGGGTGACAGTTTTCCTGGTTTCAACAGGAATCCACTTGAAGATCTTGTGGAGCATGCGGAGAGTGTTGTAGCAGAAGGAGGAGATTGCGTTGACCTGCTGAGTCATGCTGAGTGTAGAGTCCAAGATGAATCCTAGGTTGCGTGCTTGGGTGGTGGGTGAGGGTGCGATTCCTACGGAGGTGAGCCACTAGGAGTCGTTCCATGCTGAGGGGTTGGTGCCGAAAATGAGGATTTCTGTCTTGTCCGTGTTTAACTTGAGGCGGCTTGATTCCATCCAGCCAGCGATGGCATGAAGTCCGTTGTGGAGGTTGTTCTTCGCAGTTGTAGGGTCTTTTGTGAGGGAGAGGATCAGCTGGGTGTCATCTGCGTAGGATACAATGTTGATGTGGTGGGTTCGCGCGATGTTGGCGAGTGGGGCCATGTAAAGGTTGAAAAGCGTTGGGCTGAGAGAGGAGCCCTGGGGGATGCCACAGATGATCTTGGAGGCTTCTGAGAGGAACAGCGGGAGACGGACTCTTTGGGTTCTGCCGGCGAGAAATGACGAGATCCAGTCAAGAGCCTTGTCGCTGATTTCGGCGTTGTGGAGGCGTGTGCGTAGGGTGTGATGACATACCGTGTCGAAGGCCGCGGAGAGGTCCAAGAGGATGAGTGCCGCGGTTTTGCCTTCGTCGAGCATGGTCCTGATGTTGTCCGTGGCAGCGATGAGTGCTGTTTCGGTGCTGTGGTTTTTGCGTAATCCGGATTGGGAGGTGTCGAGCGCCATGCTATCTTCCAGGAACCGGGATAGTTGGCTGTTCATGACTTATTCGATGACCTTGGCTGGGAAGGGGAGGAGGGAGATTGGTCGGTAGTTCTTGGGGTCATCTGGGTCCGCCTTGGGTTTCTTCAGCAGGGCGTTGACTTCTGCGTGTTTCCAGCTTTCCGGGAAGGTGGCTGACTCGAAAGAGCTGTTGATGGTGTCACAGAGGTGGGGAGTGATGGTGTTGCTAGCTTTATTGAAGATGTGGTGTGGTCAGGGGTCCAATGGTGATCCGGAGTGGATGGAGGCCATGGTGTTGGCGGTGTCTTCTTTATTGACGAGGGTCCAGGTGCTGAGGAGGTTGGTGTTGCTCGGGGCGTTGGGTTCGTGGGTGTCTGCTGGTGGGTCTGGGGTTTGAAGCTGTTGTGGATTTCATCTATCTTTTGGCAGAAATGGGTGGCGAGGGAGTTGCAGAACTCCTGCAATGGCGGGGGTTCATTGGAGCAGGTCCTGGGGTTGCAGAGTTCTTTGATGATGCCGAAGAGCTCTATACTGTTGTGCGCGCTGGTGTCTATGCGGCTTTTGAAGTGGGTCCTTTTGGTGGTGCGGATCAGCTGGTGATGATTGCGGTTGGCATCCTTGAGTGCAGTGTGGTTGGATTTGGTAGGTTCAGGGTGCCAGATTTTCTCCATTCTGCGGAAATTCCATTTGGATTCCTTTAAATCTGGGGTGAACCAGCTGGCCTTGGTCCTGTGGAGGGTGTTAGAGGGCATTTTGAGCGGCGCGAGGGTGTTGGCGCAGTCTTCAATCTATCGATGCAGGTTGGTGGTGGCTGTGTCGGGGTCTGGAGTCCTAGGGGGGTGGGGCCTGGGCGAGGGTGGAGATCAGTTCTGTTGAGATTTTGCTCCAGTTGCGTCGGGGGGGTTGTGTGCAGTGGTGGCGGGTGACTGGTTTCTGGTAGGAGAAGTGGATGCAGCTGTGGTCTGTCCAGCTGAGTTCGGTGGTGTGGCTGAAGGAAACGTGGCTGCTGGCTGAGAAGATGGGGTCGAGTGTGTGGCCTGCGGTGTGGGTGGGCGATGTGATGAGTTGTTTGAGACCGAGGTTGGCGAGGGTGTCCAACAGGTTGGTGGTGTTGATGTTGTTGTTGTTTTCTAGTTGGAAGTTCAGGTCGCCGAGGAGGATGTAGTCTGTTGAGGTGAGGGCCTGGGCGCTGACGACGTTGGCGATGGCATCGCAGAATTGGGATCGGGGGCCCAGGGATCTGTAGATCAGTGCTCCTTTGAGGGTGGTGTTGGCGTTTACGTGGATGTTGAAGTGGAGGTGCTCGCAAGGTTTAGGGTGCTCAAGACTTTGATGGTGCTTTTGTGGACTATGGCGATTCCTCCTCCTGGTTTGTTGGAGTGGTCTCTTCTGGTGATTTTGTAGCCTTCAGGGATGGCAATGGCTATGTCGGGTTCCGAGGCCGAGTTCGCCCAGGTTTCGGTGAGGAAGACAATGTCCGTGAAGTTGAGCTCAGTAGGTCCCAGAGTTCAATTGCGTGTTTGTGGATGGAGCGGGTGTTGAGTAGAATGCAGCTGAGGTGGTTGTCGGCAGGTCTGTCGTGGTGCTTCAGGGTGCAGGTGAAGTGGCAGGCTTGGCAGGAGAAGGGCCCCTTGGTGTACTTCGGGGTGGCCTGGAAGCAGGTGGACCAGCGTCCTGGATTGAGGGCATGGAGGTCGCTGGCAGTGTAACAACGTCAGGTGGTGCGGGGGTTCCGCGGGCCAGGGGGACTGGCACTGGGCACGGTCCTGGCGTGGGAGGGAAGAGCAGCTGGGAGGCGGGAGGGGAAGGCGAATGGGGGCTCGAGGGGGACGGGCCGCAGGGATGCTGCGGCGAAGGCAGAGGGAAGGCAGAGGATCGGCTCAAGGAGAGCCGGCAAAGGAGCGCACAAGGGGCAAAAAGGCACAGAAAATGCTAAAAGCAGTGAAAACAAGGCACAATAAGAACAATAAAAACAAGCACAATGAAACAATAGGCACATGTCTAGGAACGCTTACCAGCAGCCCACTAGACACCAGGGATGAGGCGCAGGCGGGTGCCTGTGGGTGGTGGAGGGCCTCGAACTCGCAACAGCAGCGTGGGCGGGGGTCAGGGACACGGCACAGCTAGGTGGTGCTACGCACGTGGGGGAGCGAGCTCCGGACTGAAAACAGGTCAGAGCTTGGGCATAAAGGCCTTGAAAAACTTGCAAGGAAACCCATCAGGCCCAAGGGATCTTCTCAACCACAGCCCCACGAGTGCAAACACAAGTTCCTCCCTGGTAATCGTACCCTCCAGTTCATCCGGAGCCATGGAGGAGTGGCTTTGAAGGGGAAGGGCATCTATGAACATGGATGGCTGTTCCTGGATTAGGGCCTCTCTCTGAGCATATACTACATTGAAAATTGCAGCAATGCTCTGATCCACCTCCCTGGAGTTTACGAGCAATACACCCAAAGAATCTTGAATCATAGGAAGAGACGAGGGGCATTTGGTGGACTGACACAGTCTGTAAAGCATTTTGATGGATTTGTCCCCTCACTGATAGATGCAGCTCTGGGCCACCTAAACTGTAACATTTGACATGAAATTGCTACAACTGTCATTCGAGGACAATTTTTCATATGTATTAAAAACCCAATTCATTGGTGGAATTAGATTCTCAATAAATATTTAGAAAATTGAGCTTTCAGAAAGTTGCCTTTTCCTTGCTTGAAGTTCTTAAAAGCTAATTTGCAATAACTCTCAAACAGCTGCAAGGGCAGTACTGAATAAGATGTAACTGTTCCCAGAGCAAGATTAATGGTATGGGTATAGAGAGGGTTTTTTTCTTCACCTTATTGGAAGACCAGCTACTATGGACCCAGGGATACTATTAACAGGTAAAGGAGCCTTACCTTTCACAAATAAATATAACGTGAGACCTGGATTAAGTAAACCCTTGTCTCCTCCCATGAGGCAGGCACTAAACCCAGTGGGAGGGGATTTAGACCAGAACCTGTTTTGAGTGACCACAGAGAAGGGCCTCGGTCATGGGCAGACACACTCTTCACAAAGGAGGAAAGGCCTTTCCATCTTGAAATTTAGCAGTAGGTTGCACATGTAGTAGGGCAAACAGAAAGATTTTATCCTACTACAAATGGGTGGATACTTTTCATGCCTTCTCCCAGTCAAGATTACTTCATGTGAACTTAAAGCCTGATTTAGCAGCCTGATTTAATTATTGGTGGACAGAGTAGTCCCCCCTGGCCTGGTAGAGGACTTTGCATCTGTCAGGCCAAGACTTCTCCACCCGCCACATTTATAAATTACCGTCTAGAAGGTGGTCATTTATAAAAGCAATGACAGAAACCGCCATCACAGCAGTTCCAGTAAACACATTTTACTGTTTGTTAAAGATCTGCAACAGAAATATCTGAAACTGGATTTTCCTTTTATTAGGAAAATAAGTAATGCTTTCCCACCATGGGAGGCTTTCCCCATTGTGGGGGAGCATTCATTTTTTTTCTGCTGCTTAACATAAGGTTTTACCTGACAGTAAGAAACAGTCAAAAATACTGACATATCCGTCCATCCATACCGAATGGCTGGGCATGTAGTCATTTCTCTGACTGCCCTTGCTTCCTCTGGCCATTGGACGGGGTTATTCACTGTTCTGTCTCCACCGTGATTAACCCAAAGTTCTGCCTGCATCGAAATGCAGCAGGCAGGCCACATTCTTGGAGGTGAGGATAGTCAGTCACCATTGCGATCGAGTATCCTTACCTTGAAGAATAAAATCGGGCCCTTAGTCTCTTTTTTGGAGCTTAAGATCCTCAAGAGGGAATAAAGCTGAAAGCTGTATCTGGATAGGGCACAATTAAGTAGGATAGGCTTGTTTCAAGGGTCCGCTGAACAGGCTTTTTGAGCAGCAGAAATCTCACAGCAGAACCTACTTAATTTTATTTTCCCAGCAAAGATTGTGCCCCGAAGGGATTGATTTGTGTGGTTGTTGCCAGTCTCTGGAGCTCTGAAAGTGCAAATTTTAACAAGTCTCAGGCCCCCATTATAAATTTGGTGGTCCAAGGACCACGAAGCCCTGAGTGGCGGTTAGACTGCCACAATCCTCGTGGTCCGACTGCCAGATTAAATCCCTGGCCTTCAGATTGCCTGGGGACTGCCGTCACCACTGGGATCATGGATCTCAGAGGGGTGGCGGTGGTTGGAGTTGTGGTCAGCCACAGTGGCACTGAGTTCAGCACCACCATGCATGAAAAGTCTGGCAGAAAGGAAGTGCTGGGGCAATGCAGACAGTGGGCATTCCGTGGGTGCTGTTGCACTTTAGGAGAGATGAGGCCAATGCGGTGGCACTGTTTCCGCCGGTCTGACCTTCAGAAACTTCATAATATGATGTCTCTGCCAGTCAGCCTCTTGGAAACATCATAGTATGACTGGGGGAGGCCACTCGTATGATGGCAGTCTCCACCCAATGGCTTTGGCGGTCAGATCATTCTGACCGCCAAAGTTGTAATGAGACCCTCAGGTTTTCAGATAATATTGGAGAAGTCCAGCGCAAGTCAGACAACCACCCCAGGACCTCAGGAACAGCAAATACAGGTCAGAACTTACTCCAGTAGAGGCAACCAGCAGAGTCCGATCGAGGATCAGTTGCAACTGGTCAGGTGAGCATGATTGGTTTAGGTTGGAGAAGCTCAGGCAGGAGACGTTCATGTTTTTGAGCCCCAAAGGTCTCTAGCATTGATCAGTTCTCCTTCGATGGTGACAATGATAAAGCTGCAGTTTGAAACTGAGCAGGGTTTGCCTTCAACTGATTCCGGCATCAAGTATAGAATGAAGTAGAAGCTGCTGTGAAGTCAGGTCCATCGGTGATGCACTCTCAGTGGATCATCTGTCAGGTAGGTCTCGGTCCCTCAAAGATTCTACAAGAAAAATGTAAGAAAAATGGTTTTGTAGAAGGCTGGCCTGGTGTGTGGTGGGTACCTATGGTACTTACACCTTATACCAGGTCTAGGTATCCCTTATTAGTGTAGTCAGTGTCTAGATGCCAGGCTCTCTAGAGGTAGCTGTAGATGAACAGCCAAGGCTTATCTAGGAGACATGCAAAGCTCATGCAATACCACTGTAGTCATAGAGTACTTACACACATGAAGTAAAACACTCATGGTTACAAAAATAAAGGTACTTTTGTTTTGGTGACACAAATACCAAAAATACCATAGAGACTATAGTCCCTTAGGAGGTAAGTAATACACAAATTATATACACTAGCATGCAGAAATAGGCATAACAATAGTTAGAAAACAGTGCAATTAGCAAAATTCACAACAGTTATAAATGGGCGTAGGGAGAGCACAAACCATATACTAAGAAAGTGGAATGTGAAAGTCGGTCCCCTACCTAGGCAAGTGTAGTGTGTAGAAGGGAGTTGGGAGTACTAGGAACACCCAAAGGTAAGTACCAAAATCCACTCCAGCGACCAAGAAAACAGGAGTAAATCAAAGTACGTCTCCCAGATCACACACAAAGAAGAACTATGCAAAACCCAGAAGAGACTACAAGACATCAATAGTGGATTTGCGAACAAGAAGGCCCGTGGAAGAAGGAGACCAAGTCCAAAAAGCACAAAAGAGTCCAGGAAGAGCAGGAGCTCCTGCTAACCTGGATGAAGGTGCAAAAGGTGAACCACAGGTGAAGAAGAAAAGTCAGCACGGCATCCAAGAAGACGAAATTGGGTTCCTGGAGGGTGCAAGTTATGTCCCACGCCGGATGGAGGATTACAGTCGGGTTTGCAGTGTCGGAGTCTACCAACAAGCATTGGCACATGCAAAGCTTGTGGTTAGCGGAAAAGGGCACTGCCAGGGACCAGGAAAGACAAGGTGGACTCTACCCTGGGGAGAGAGTCAGAGGGGGCCCTCAGCGACACAAAGAGCCCACAAAAGACCAGGCAGCGCACCCAGGAGTCCCACATGATGGGGCCAATAAAGTTGCAGAAGAGGCCCATGCAACACTACAAAAGGGCTCCCACGCCGCTAGAGCACCACTCAGGAAGCTGTGCATTGCAGGGCAGAGTGCTGGGGGCTGGATCTTCATGATGCATGAGGATTTTGGAGGAAGGATGCCAAGAAGCCCTGGCAGCTGCAAAGGATGCAGTGCATGGGGTACTGTCTTGCGTGGGGAGGCAAACTTACCTCCACCAATGTTGAACAGTTGGAAGAGAGGACCATCTGGACCACTTCAGTCCACCACCCATGATCCACACAACTCAACAGGAGAGGGGATCCATGCAGCCGGTCGTCGTCACAGTTGGTGCCTGCAGAAGCAGGGGAGTGACTCCTTCAGCCCAATAGAGATTCTTTTGCTCTTCTGATGCAGGCTGAAGATGGGCTGTCTTCAGAGGATGCACAACTGGGGAAATGTTGCAGCTGCTGGAAGGAGCCAGATATACAATGTTGCAGAAGGCGTCTTGCTTCTTTGTTGCAGCTTATAGGGTTCTGAAGAGTCCAGATGCAGTTTCGTCAGTGAGAAGTTGAAGTGGAGGATGCAGAGGAGTCCTGCTGGAGTCTTGCAATCTGAATCTGAGGAACCACCCAAAAGAGAGACCCTAAATATCCCTGAAAGGGGGATTGGTCACCTAACCTGGTAAGCATCTATCAGGGGAGGGCTCTGACATCACCTGCTGGCACTGACAACTCAGATTCTCCCAGAGTTCTCTGCCAACCTTCAATGCAAGGTGTCAAAACCCAGGGACCATCTGGAAGAGCTGTGAGCACCACTCCTGGAGTGGTGATGAACAGGGGAGTGGTCACTCCCCTTTCCTTTGTCAAGTTTCGTGCCAGAGCAGGTACTGGGGGGTCCCTGAACCGGTGTAGACTGGTTTATGCCAGGAGGGTACCAAATGTGCCCTTCAAAGCATTGCCAGTGGCTTGGGGAGGCTACCCCCTTCCCAGCCTGTAACACCTATTTCCAAAGGGAAATGGTGTAACACCCCTCTCCCAAAGGAAATCCTTTGTTCTGCCTTCCTGGGCTTGAGATTCTCAAGCAACAGGAGGGTGGAAACCTGTCTGTGAGGTGACAGCAGCTTGGGCTGCCTGGAAAACCCCTGAATACATGGAATCATACAACTAATGCTTGCAAAAGCTTTGGGATATGATTCCAACATGTTTGATATCAAATATGCATATGTTCGGAGTTACCATTATGTAGCTGGACACGTGTAAAATGGCATCCCCAAAGCTCATGAAGTCCTGGAAAATGGGCCTGGAGTTGGTGGGGGCACGTCTGCTAGTGCGGGGGTGCCCTCACACACACGTACTTTGCACCCTGCCCTCTGGGCTGGAAGGCCTGCCATAGGGGTGACTTATAAGTGACCTGGTGTAGTGAAAATGGCAGTGAAAGTGTGTTTGCACCTTTTCAAGAAGACTGCAATGGCAGTCCTACAGAAGGTTTTGCATGGGCTCCCTTTGGGTGGCAAAATATATGCTGCAGCCCATAGAGATCCCCTGGAACCTCATTGTCCTGGGTACCTAGTTACCATATGCCAGGGTCTTATAAGGGGGCACCAGTATGCCAATTGTGGGTGCAATACCAAGTTTTGGGAGAGAGGGCATAATCACTGGGGTCCTGGTTAGCGGGATCCCAGTGAACATAGTCAAGCACACTGACATCTGACATCAGACAGAAAAAGGGAGTAACCATGACAAAAAAGAGGACACTTTCCTACTGGTTTTAGTCCCAGTTTTTCCGGGTTAGGAAGAAGAAGTAGACGCTGACACAAGCCAGGAGTTCTAGCACTCATTCTAGCAGAATTCACCAGATGGGTCCAGGGCAAGCCCAGTTGGAACTGGTCAGCTGGGTTCTACCAGGAAGATGGACGTCTTGCAGTTTGTTGTGTTTCTGTAGCCACACCGTAGGTCAGCCAACTTACTCTTGGAGTGAACTTATTTGTATAATTGGGAGCAGGTCCAGTTGTTCAGTTCTCATCACAGGCCTCAAGTAGCAGTTGCTGTCCTGTATTTCCACAGGTTGGTTTGCAGGTTTAAACTGTAATAGTCAGGCTACATTGATAGCCCAGAAGCCATGTTTTACCTGTCACACTTGAAGATGGCATAAGAGGGGCTGCAGTCCACAGGTAACATTAACTTTCCATGCCATGGGTGCAGTCTCAACACCATATTCTATGGCCTTACTGGACAGTTGAATATGCCAACCAGGGATTAACCAATTTATGTTTTAGGGGTCAGAACTCATACACACTGCACTGGGTGGCGGTGCCCCGGTATGCTTAGTCTAAAACCAATGATGAAATTTAATTAAGCAAACAAATGGAGGTGACCATGCAAAAAGGTTTGTCACAGCCATCGCCTGTGTAGGATGGTGATTAATGCACAGGACAAGCAAACATGAACAATTGTTTCACTTCAACCCATTTTGCAGTCACGTTTGATGGTAATTGATGTTTCTGGGTGATACATATACACTAAGGCCCGTATTTATACTTTTTGACGCTAAACTGCGCTAACGCAGTTTAGCGGCAAAAAATTTTGCGCCGGCTAACGCCATTCTGAAGCGCCATGCGGGCGCCGTATTTATTAAATGCTGTTAGCCGGCGCAAGCAGACCGGCGCTGCCTGGTGTGCGTGGAAAAAAAACACGTACACCAGGCAGCGTCGGCGTTGGGAAAAATGGCGCTAGGGCGTCTTAAAAATGGTGCAAGTCAGGTTGACGCAAAAAATCGCCTCCACCCGATTTGCGCCATTTTTTAACGACGCCCAGACGCCATTTACATGACTCCTGTCTTAGTAAAGACAGGAGTCATGCCCCCTTGCCCAATGGCCATGCCCAGGGGACTTATGTCCCCTGGGCATGGTCATTGGGCATTGAGGCATGTAGGGGGGCACAAATCAGGCCCCCCTATGCCAAAAAAATATATAAAAAAAAAAAAAATTATACTTACCTGAACTTACCTGAATGTCCCTGGGGTGGGTCCCTCCATCCTTGGGTGTCCTCCTGGGGTGGGCAAGGGTGGCAGGGGGGGTCCCTGGGGGCATGGGAGGGCAGCTGTGGGCTCATTTTGAGCCCACAGGTCCCTTAACGCCTGCCCTGACCCAGGCGCTAAAATCCGGCGCAAATGCGGGTTTTTTTGCCCCGCCCACTCCCGGGCGTCATTTTTGCCCGGGAGTATAAATACGACGCATTTGCGGCGCAGTCATTTTTTTAGACGGGAACGCCTACCTTGCATCTCATTAACGCAAGGAAGGCGTTCACGCAAAAAAATGACGCTCTTTCCTCATACTTTGGCGCTAGACGCGTCTAACGCCAAAGTATAAATATGGCGTTAGTTTTGAGCCGAATTTGCGTCGAAACTACGCTAATTCGGCGCAAACGGAGTATAAATATGCCCCTAAAAGTGTTCCTAGCTGTATTTGTGGACCATTTTTGCTTTACAATTATAGAAACCCATACACTAACTTTAACTTATACCTTCATTCCACTTATCTGAAGTTAATTGTTTTTGTGTATTTATTGTGTAATTGTCTGCACTGGGCTGCTCCTCTCCGCTTTACTGTTTGTGATTCTGTGGGGAATGAGATCAGTTAATGAGCATGTCTTTTTGAATACATTGAACAGCAACAAATCTAGCGTGTCATATGCGGTTGCATTGTCATTAATACCCTGCCAATAATGAGATGCAATTACTTACAAATGTAATTATAGAAGCCATCCTCTCAAACAGTGATGATTATTTTGCTGTGAATTAGAAACTTTTTCAGCACAAGCAGCTCTACATGTTTACGCACGTGATCGTAGCTCAAATCCAAAACAATTTTCAGTTTTCGCCCCCTGTGTCCAATCCTTTGCTCTCAATACATCCTCAAAGATGTTACAGATCACAGGCTCCAGTGAGACGTCAGACAATTAATATCGCATAGACAGGCCAAAGTAGCAACAACACCCTTCTGGAATTAAATAGCAAGTGTGGTTTAGGTTACTCTGTTTGAAGTGGCTGTTCCTCAACAAACAAGTGACAAGAGGGCAAATAACCATTCTCCATAGTGGGTGTGGAATCCAAGGTGAATAAGTTGCATGGGATAATTCAAAGACAGAAGCAAAACAAATGACCAGCCTTGTAGTGAGAAAAGAATACGCTGCCAGTGAAACTACACATAAGAAAGGACAAATTAAGATATATTGACACTTTGAAATGGGTCTCGATTTTATTTGCACGGAAAACATGCAGCATCCATCATTTGAGTGATAGATTTAAAAAAGATTCAACAAATCTCAAGGGAAATTACAGTGGCGACCTGCAATCATTAATAGTAATCACAGCAGACAAACCTCAGAGTATGAGCCGAGCAGCTTAAAAGGAGCTTGTGTCCCTATCCCCAAAGCCAACCCAACTAAATGTGCTCACTCCTCAGTACTGAAATACACCTGGACTTTTACACTGGATTAGTGGTGACCCAACTAGCAGGCTAAAGCCGGATCTAACCTAGTTCTCGTTGAAGGCGTTGTTTGTGTTATCTCTTACTTTAATGCAAATGGTTTAGGCCAGTGGTTCTTACCCTTGATCAGGGGACCCCTGGGGATCTGTGAAGCTTACTCATGGGGTCTACAAAGCCTACTCAGGGGGTCTGCGGCTTCTCACAAATAATATTAACAGATTAATAAAGTGTAAATAAATAAAGAAATAAAATGTACAGCTGAAAATCTTCAAACAATCTGTAAATATTTAGGAATTTGAAAAATTAAAGCGATACCCTCAGATGGATTCCCGGGAGCAGTGCAAGTGCATCAAAAGATTATGTATGGAGAATGAGTGGCCTAAATTGAATTTAGAAAACGTCTAAACTTTCCACTAACATTTCGATGTTCATATCTGTTTGTCAATCAAGTAAACTATTTCATCAATTGCACATTTGTTTTACAAATGCTTGTTTCTGTATTTTGTATGCATTGTGTTATGGTTCTAATGATTGAAAATTGCTCTATTTTTCTAAATTGGTTTGGGATTTTCCTTGGTTTATGTTTTAACTTTATTACTGTTTGAGTACTGGATAAATACTTTACTTATAGCTTCTAAGTTAAGCCTAGCTGTTTTTGTGAGCCTCAAAGGTCACTAAATTAGCCTTTGCTCAACCCTCCAGTGCCTTGGCACAAAAGCAACCAATTTAGAAAAATAGAGCAATTTTTAATAGCTTAAAATGACACAAAAATGACACAAATCTAATTAGTAGAACCAGAGATGTGAGTTTTTAAATTTTTAGGTGAAAATCGCACCAAAAAATAAAAGCTAAAAACAGCAATTGTGGGTATCTGGTTGCAATGGACCAGGACAAAGTCTAGACCGACCTTAATGAATCACAAGATTAAGGCCTATATTTATACTCTGTTTGCGCCGGCTTTGCGTCACCTTTTTTACACAAATCCAGCACAAACTTAACTCCATATTTATATTTTGACGCGAGACCCGTCTAGCGTAAAAAATATGGAGTTTGCCTCATTTTAAGGATGCGTGAAACTGCCTTGCCTCAATGAGATGCAAGGTAGGCATTCCCATATAAAAATTACTCAAACACCTTAGCGCCATATTTATCAAACAGGGCAAAAATTACGTACGGGTGGGAGGCAGACCCGAAAAATGACAGTAAGCCCGATTTGACATGTGTTAAAATGAGGCAAACACACCACTACTTAAGGAAAACACACACAAGCAACATCATAGCTCAACAGGAGAACATGAAGGTGCTACTGATGCAGAATGCTAGATGACTCAGAGCACAGGACCAACAGCAGCATCCACCACCACCCCACCGTGGCCCCCCAAAGGCAATGCAGGAGGCAGGAGAGGGTCTTCAGGACCAGGACAACCCTCCATAGCCGCAGGGAACAGGACATCATCCGGAAGTAAAGACTCAACTGGGAAGCCATAAAGCAGCTGCTGCGCCAAATTGAGCCACAAATAACAACCAGCCTGCAGACACCACACAATATACCACCGGTGACCAAGCTGCCAGCTGTTCTGAATATGTGGGCAAGTGGCTCCTTCCAAACAACGGGTGCCCTGATTGCTGGGGGTATCACAGCCCTCATTCTCTGCCTTCCTTCCCAAGGTCCTAGATGCCATCATCTCCCTCACACCCCTCCACATGAGCTTCCCCAGCAGAAGCAGCAGATCAAACTGGGGTTTTATCAAATACATGGCTTCCCGCATGTGTTTGGTGCAATTGACTGCTCCCATGTCCGAATCATACCACCTGCAGCAACAGAGCATCTATTCCTGAACAGAAAGCACACCCACTCCATAAATGTACAGACCATAGTTGACCCCCAGGGATTGTTTAACAACATCTTGGCCAAGTATCCTGGGAGTGTACATGATTCCTTCATCTTCCACCACAGCACGATCAATCAGCACTTCCAGGATGGACAACAAGGGAATGGCCTTCTTGTTGGGAAGTCCATAAACCTAGCAATATACACACAGCACAGTAATCCTGTAGGACACAAAATACTTACACCACTACATTGACACGTGGGCAGGAAGACACTGAGGTGTGACACAGGTAGTTATGTTGTACACCCTGACACAAAAGGATACACACCTATGGACAAATGACGGCTGCCACAAACATTAGCTGCCACTCTACAAGGGACCAATGTCAAAGCACACAGTGACAATGACATGGCCTGCACTGGAAGTACAATGTGGAAGATGAACCATTTACATTTACATTAGGCCACATAGTTAATCAGACTCCCTCCCACGCAGCATGTAGTGTGGAAGGGGTGTTGAATGTGTGTTGCTGCAGGTCTAACATCATGAGACACATAGCATGATGATGCTGACTCACATGTAGGTGACACGGAAATACTGAAGCAGTCCCAACATCATACATCACTCCTTAGGTGCTGTTGTCAGGTGGCAATAAGGAAGTGGACTGTGTTATGAATACATATTGATGTGCCACTAATACAAACTGCTCAGTGTTGCACACACTGAAAGAGCCAATAGTCCATCAAAACAACATGTGTACAAGGAGATGGCCCGGCCCAGCACAGATACATCCACCTCCACAAAGCAGTTAGCCAGGTTACCTGAAGCAAGTTTGGTAGTGTAGGTGCATGGTTGCACATGAGCCACTGGCGGAGGGAACTGCAAAGGTTTGCCTAGAACTAAGTCACACATGGGGCAATTGTGCATTGTCTATACTAAGCACCTCACTGCTGCCAACCTATGAAGATGTGTTGTGCATTGTCACCAATCCAAATCAAAGGGCCTCACTGTTGCATTTCATCTGCAATGACAAATATCTAATTGGATGGGATGTCCATGCCATGTAGTGCAACCATGTTACCACTACATCGGAATCTATTGTGTGTGTGGAAGTATCATGTCACCTCCAGTGAAAGTACACTAAAACATGTTGGTCACTCCACAACGCAATGTACATACATACTGACCAGCAGTTTGGAAGTAAAATCATAGATCCCAGGTCAATGAGCCAAACATAAGTTGTCAAGTCAAAGAACCCACTGCAGAAAAAAACACACGGAAGCCCAGGATCTCACACAATACCACAAACACTTATGAGTCACAGATGACACAAGATATCAACTGCCATGCTACATGACATTCCTGTTGCAAGCACCAACACAATACTCACTCCTATTTTCTTTTTCAACTGATCAGGGTTACGGGATCCAGCCATGGATCATGACCCCATTCCCCAACCCAAACACAGCAGCCGCACATGCCTTTAATGAGGCACATCGGAGGGCAGGCACCATAGTAGAAAGGACTGCAGATTCAGGTGCCTGGACATCACAGGAGGCAGCCTCCTATATGCCTCACACATTCTTTGCAAAATCATACTTACATGTGCTGTCCTGCAAATGGGAATCATCATTAACACTCACCCAGAGTCCCTTTCAGGCTCCTGTTTGCTTAACTTTTCCATATGGCATGCTATAGGTTCCATATGGCATGCTATAGAACTACATTAGCCTGCATGGACTTCAGGTCCCATAATGCACCTGTAATCTTCTCTCCATTGCTTCCTATGGGAAAGGTCTGTTGTCCCTTTATATTGGATCTCTCCTCCAGGACTTGTGAGAGAATGAAGCTCCACACACCTCTGACCTCTCTTGTGCAGCCCAGCCATGTGACTCTGCCCTGGCCTTGCTGCTGCCTGGAACTGTGTAGAAGTTGCCATTCCCTGAAGCTCCTCATTGTGCATTGGAGTACGATTCATTTGTGTTCAAGACCCCTTGTTAGATTATGTTTCAGTCCTGATTACACCTGAACCTGCTCTCTATTTACCCAGTCCTGTTCCTGCTTGTTCAAGTCAGAGTCTGCTCCATGTTTCTCAGCCTTGTCCATGTTTGTTTCTTTCAGAGCCTGCTTTCTGTTACTCAGACCTGTTCCCTGTGCCTGGCTTTGCCTCCTAGTTGGTTTCCTCGCTTTCTGTTTCCTCTTGGGCTATCGTGTCTGGTAAGTGTCCTGTCAGTCCTCACCTGTCTGAAAGTGTTATCCTTTGTATTTGGTCAGGCACCTGGTTTCCAGGAGGCAAATCCAGCCCCCATCCTTTGTCTAGTGTTACATGTAGTCATTAGTGCCTAACAGTGACAGTGTGATATGGCTGTATTCCAGGATTTGCTACTGTGTCTCCAGCCGGACAAACAAGGGCTAGTCTGGTGTTTGTAAGTACAATCTTTGTTTGTGCCATAAGGGTTCAGACACAGATTCACTTCTGCTGCCTCCTTTCTATGGGGCTTGCATGGTGACTATTTGTAAGATTAATCTGCACTGAAGCATTGACGTTCCCTGTTGCTGTGGGTTGTTCTGAGCCCTACCCTGTGTACAGTCTTAGTGATAAGCCCTGCATGTTTGTCCATTTCTGACCCGTTCCGTATTTGTTCACACTAAGGTTGCTCTGCCTTCACTTTTCAGTTTTTTTCTGCCTTACCATAGCTAGCCTTTCCCCTTGTATGCCTTTAGCAGCTCTTCTGCTTTAGTGCACTACTTCCTTGCAAGGTACTCTGTGAACTCAAGGGTTGCCCATAACAGTCTCCTGACTAGACCCGCAAGAAACCTTAACACCATGGAGCACAATCCTGACACAGTGTACACATGCCCACACACTTGAACGGGACCCTTCTGTGGAATGCACATCTGAAAATATGTGAACACATGCAGCCAGGGCAGCAGGTCCACCACAGCAACATGAGTAACATAGGTAAGTCTTATGAGTCAAACTGACGTGTACATAACATTTTTATGGGTGGAATTAAGGCACAGTGTCTCAAACACTGCACGTACCAAACATGTACACATGGCCCACATATGGGTAGTTCACACACAAGTCACCATGAAGTCGTAGCCAAAAATCAAAGACATATGAGGGGTAACATATCCGACCTAGCACTCATCAGCCATCTTCAATCATTCCTGAGTTTTGTTTGTCGTGTGAAATGTAATGTCCCCAAAGTCAAACAACTTCACACATCAAATGAGTCAACACATATTACAAACACATATCATGACTGTTGTACATCACTGATTGCCATCTGATGTAGATACCCATTTGTAACACATTCATACATGAACATTACGTCCAATGTATTGCATGCCGTTCCTTCAGAAGCACACATATTGTTGTTACAGATCATTCACACACAAAACACACAGTTGCATGCTCTACCACATGTGGCCAACCACTATATCACACACTGCAGGCCATACCATCCTATCTCAATCTTGATACAGGGTGCATGCATTTTAAATAATTGAAATTGATGCAAACACAGCTTGAGTCAAACATTTTGATGTAAATGCGTTGAAAAATCACACAAACGCTAACTAAACATACATGGGCCCTGAGCATTAATTCCACCAGCGCACCACACGCATTTGGATATCCATTGAAATAGAATTTTAGTGGTAATGCGTGGTACTCTGCCGCACATGTAGGTTATGCATCGAAAATATTCACGCAAACATCGTATGCATCACAAAAATACACACAAGTCGGACAACGGCCTGCAAAGGGGACATGAAGTGATGTAATATAAAATCCTGTTTAGAGGCATGGTACAGAGGGTGTACTTTCACTTTCACTTTCACTTTACAGTCTGTGCTTTTCCTTGACTGTGTGGCTGTGTCTCGATGTTGCTGGTGTCTGGATTGCATTTCTTGTATCTTGTGGTATCTCTCTTATGTCTTTTGTGTATTCTATTTGTATATTGTACCTGTTTATGTGCTTTTGTGTAGTTTAGTGTCTTTTGGATTGTATTTGTACTGTTGGGTGTTTGTTTGGGGGTTACATTAGTTGGGTTACTTGGGGTTCGAAGATTGGGCTGTAAGTTTCCTTTTTCCACATTTATTTTCCTTCTTTTTTCACTTTTTCTGTTTTGCATTGTTGTGCAAGGACCTGTTGGGAAGGGCGAGGCTGACCTGCATTGGGGAGAAGGAGTTTGGGGGCTTTGTGTGGCTGGTGTGCCACTTTTTGCTATTGATGCTGGAGATGGGTGGGCGAGTGATACAGGGGTATCACACAGAGGCACGGCGGCTGAGCTGCGGCAAGGTGCTCTACCACCTCAAACGGTAATTCCACACGACAAGGATTGAGCACCAGTTGAGGCATCACTAGGCTGACCTGATGGGCAGAGAACAGGATCTGCTGGACCACCTGGGTGTGGTGATCGGTGGCCCTGTTGGTGAATATCACATTGACAAATGCGTATAGTAGAATGCTGCTGAGTGACAGTAGCAGATGTCCTGATGTGCTGCACGCAATGTTTGTGGCCATGTTGAAAGCAAGTAGAACAAACTGTTAGAGTCCCAGTATTGAGATGTATTCCACATGTCTATACATGTTAACAATGCAGTCCTGAGCTTGGTTGAGTGATGTCTGACTATTACTTAGGACCTCATGTACCAAGCTATTTTTAATTGGTACAAACTGCCTCGTTTTCAGATTTTGTGCGTTTACATCAGGATTTTTTTTTTATTCCACTGCACACACCCAATTTTTGCCATTCTGCTATCACATTGCCCAATCACAAAACAGGGTTTGCTAGTGGCAAGGGTCGCCCTCTAAAGGGGGCACATGACTGATGGCCATTTCTGCCCCCCTTGGGGGCAGTTCACCCTATTTTTTGTGGACCCATCTGCCACCAAGGGGGCCACAATCCACTTAGGCACCAGGGAAAATTTGGAAATGCTTGGTGGCGGGGTGTTTGTCAACTGGCAAAGTATTTGTATTTGGAATTATAGGAGTTTATTTCTCCTTTTTGTTCTAGTTCAAAGCTTTTGCTTCCTTTCCTGTGGATCCTTGCTGTTTTGGCAGTAGTTGACCTGTGGTTTGCGTAGTTGCATGGTTTAGGTAAGTAAAAGCAATATACTTCAAAGGAGTAATGTTGACATGCATGAATGACATGTTTGTAGTTGGTGTACTCCTTGCAGGATTGTGTGTGAAATTGTCCTTAGATTTGTGCACAATGATATTTGTGTTGTCTTATATCTAATTTGCTTTTCTTTTTTCTTTTTAGTGGGATATTGTTGGTGACTGCTGTGTCTGTGCAGAGTAGTTGCTGGTGAGTCTAGCTTTTTCAGGCCAGTGACTGGTATAGTTTTTGAGTATATAACTCTTTTGATGAAGCCACCCTTTGTTTATAACTTATTTTAGACAGTGCTGGTTGTTGTTGGTGCATTTGTAAAGTTGCACTTCTTAGAAAGGATCATGGCTAGCTGCAGAGTGACCGCTCAGCAGGTTGTTGGCATGCTTTTTGAGTCGTCTTCTGACCATGATTATGAGACTAACTCTGCATCTGAGGCAGAGGAGGAAGTGAGAGATTCTGGCAGTGAGTTTTCTGACTGAGAGGATTCTTCTGATGAGGAAGCCACTCTCAGTGCAGATGAAGGGCCTGTTTTAGAGGGGGCCATTGATATGCCAATAGTGCAGCAGCCTGGGGCTGAAGGGTTTCCTATTGAAGACCTGACACCTGGATTGCCCCAAACATGGAGCAGCCACAGTTACCTGCATTTACTGGTCTCCCAGTGTTGTAGTTTAGCAGCGATTAGATTAAGCATTAGCAGAAGACATCTTGTACTTAGTAACTATTGTGAACATTTCGCGGAATCCATTTTGTATTCATGGCAGCCATTTTCTCTGCCACATGCTGCCATGTGCTCACCATGTGCTCTGTCCTACCTTTCTGTTAACTACTCTTGAAATCTGCCTAGTGACAAGTTATATTTAGCATCTCCCACTTTCGCACATGCTCAGTATGGTCTGCAGCTGTTAGTCCTTGAAAACTGTTAGCTCCTCCTACCTGTCGTCTGTGCATTTTCCACATGACCTTACATGTATACAAGTCTTGCTTCTATAATTGTACCACCTCCTTTTAGCCCCTGCGTGGGTATAAAAGGACCATGCTCTCTCAGTTCAGTGTGCTACTTCAGACATTACCTAAGGGTGCTGTTTGAACTGTAGTACCACCTCATGAGGTTAATAAACTTTGGCCCATATCTATACTTTTTGACGCAAAACTGCGCCAACGCAGTTTTGCGTCAAAAAAATTAGCGCCTGTTAACGCCATTCTGAAGCGCCATGCGGGCGCCGTATTTATTGAATGACGTTAGCCGGCGTTAGCCGCCAGCGCTGTCTGGTGTGCGTTAAAAAAAACGACGTACACCAGGCAACGCCGGCGTAGGGGGAAAATGGCGCATGGGCGTCCAGAAATGGTGCAAGTCAGGCTGAGGCAAAAAATTAGCCACAACCCGATTTGCGCCATTTTTTTATGACGCCCATCCCCCATTGAAATGACTCCTGTCTTAGCAAAGACAGGAGTCATGCCCCCTTGCCCAATGGCCATGCCCAGGGGACTTTTGTCCCCTGGGCATGGTCATTGGGCATAGTGGCATGTAGGGGGGCACAAATCAGGCCCCCCTATGCCACAAAAAAAATAAAAAAATACTTACCTGGACTTACCTTAATGTCCCTGGGGTGGGTCCCTCCATCCTTGGGTGTCCTCCTGGGGTGGGCAAGGGTGGCAGGGGGTGTCCCTGGGGGCTTGGGAGGGCACCTCTGGGCTCATTCTGAGCCCACAGGTCCCTTAACGCCTGCCCTGACCCAGACGCTAAAATCCGGTGCAAATGCGGGTTTTTTAGTCCCGCCCACTCCCGGGCGTCATTTTTGCCCGGGAGTATAAATACGACGCATATGCATCGCAGTCATTTTTTAAGACGGGAACGCCTACCTTGCATATCATTAACGCAAGGAAGGTGTTCACGCAAAAAAATGACGCTAACTCCATGAACTTTGGCGCTAGACGTGTCTAACGCCAAAGTATAAATATGGAGTTAGTTTTGCGTCGAATTTGCGTCGAAAAAAACGGCACAAATTCGGCGCAAACGGAGTATAAATATGCCCCTTTGTCTTTTATTTCAGTTTCTGTGCCAACTTCTTCCTACATGGTCTGAGGACTTTGTGCAGAGAAAGGTGAACCCCTTGCACTAGTAGGCCTTGCTGAGGCTTACTTCAACACCAGGGTGTAGAGTCAATACTGAAAACTTTTGCCTGTCAATTTCTTTCAGTTGTTTATGGACGATGTATTTTTGGAAGAGATTGTTGAGCAAACTAATTTATATGCAGAGAAGTATTTGAGGGACAATGCTGCCAGACTTAGTCCTTAGTCTAGAGTTACCCAGTGGATTCCCATTGATCTGGAAGAGTTGAAAAAGTTCCTAGGTTTGACTTTTTTGATGGGGTTGATAAGGAAGCCGTCACTGGTTTCTTATTGGTCTACTATTCCCTTGATGGCAACAGCTATATTTCCTGCAACCGGCTCGTAATCGGTATTTGCTTCTTCTTTGGATGCTGCATTTTGTAGACAATGCTTTAGCCTTGCCACGAGATCACCCTAACTGTGACCATCTTTTTACGATTAGGCCTGTCCTTGATCATTTTGTAGATCGTTTTTCAAAGGTTTATGTGGAGTTACTGAGACAATTGTGTGGGAACTTGGTAGACGACTGTTTAACAAAGGTCACCATTTGTATGTAGATAACTTCCACACTGGAGTGAAGTTGTTCAAAGAGTGGACACTGTTGCGTGTGGCACAATCCGCTCTAACCGGAAAGGCTATCCAAGGAAGCGTGTCTGTAAAAGACTTGAGAGGGGACAGTGCTGTGTCTTGCGGAATGATGAGCTGCTAGCTCTGAAATTTGCAGACAGAAGAGATGTCTAAATGTTAACTACTACACATGATGAGAGTACTTCACCTGTGGCTGTTAAGGGTCAAGCTGCTGAAGTGCGCAAACATGTGTGCCTTTTAGACTACAATAAGCACATGGGTGGTGTTGATAGTGTAGACAAGAGGTTGGAACCTTACACTGCTATTCATAAATCTTACGTTTGGTATAAAATGTTGGCCATCCATTTGTTTGATTTAGCACCTTTTAATGCTTTTGTTGTGTTGAAGGGTTGCTTCCCTGAGTCAAGGATAAAATGTGTTTAATTTCAGGAGTCAGTGATATAGAGCCTTATTGTGGTAGAACAGGCAAGAGTTCCTAGAGTAGCAGTGGGGGAGGATGAGGATAGATTGAAAGATCGCCACTTTCCTGATCACATTTCTCCCACTCCCAAAAAATACTTTCGCACTAAGAAATGTAGAGTCTGTGCCCGAAGAGGTATCCGGAGGGAGACTCTGAACTACTGCCCTGATTGTCCTTCTAAGCCTGGGCTGTGTGTGGCCTGCTGTTTTAAAAGGTACCACACCCAAAAGAATTATTGGGAACTACCATGAGTGAAAACTGCCTGTTCTG
The DNA here is from genome assembly GCF_031143425.1 of Pleurodeles waltl. NCBI lineage: Eukaryota > Metazoa > Chordata > Amphibia > Caudata > Salamandridae > Pleurodeles > Pleurodeles waltl. Next base: position 946,079,642 of record NC_090439.1, on the reverse strand, counting down.
TTTTATATTTTTTAATCAGTTTCACAGTTGGCATTACTATCATTTGGTTAGAGCTTTTGAGTTTGTAGTTTAGTACTTATGTGTAATAAGTTAGTGGTCGCTTTTTTGTTTAAAAACAAGTGATGGCAGTGTGTGTGGAGTGGAGTACAAACACTGCTATCTGCTGGTGTGATTGCTGTATCAGGAATGTGGGCGTATGAACGTGATGGGCCCTTGAATGGTGCTGTGAGTGTTGTAATGTGCTGAGTCCGCGGCTGGCGGTGTGAATGGTCTTTTGCATGTTATGTATGGAAGTTGTGTGAATGGACTGTAAAGCAGTTGGTGCCTTGACGCGGCTTTACAGCTCACGAGCTGTGAGTCATTGGTTCAGTTTTTTTACCTTTCCGTTATTAACAGTGAATTAAATTTTTGTGAAATCTCTTGTTAATAAAATTTGAGCTGCTGAACCATCACTCACTCTCGTACCAAATCCAACCAGTATGTGTGGTAAAAAGGACTGTGTGGTAAAAATGAGAAAGCCTGCTCCACTGTAATCAGGCATTAGAGCGCACCCGTGACATGCTAGGTGTCTAAGGTGGGACCCCGATGATGAAGCTTGCCACCAACTGTGTTGGTGGGTGAGGGGTCTTCTTAACATAACATAAGTGTATTTCTTTTCACACTTTTAGTGTTTGGTACATCACAGAAGGACGTGGACACAGTAAAATTATCTATTGCAACACTACCTGTTTTTCAAGGGGGGTCACCTATGTTTTTGGTCCCAGGTGTGGTGGTCATCTAGGAAAACCTACCAAACTTAGACATTTAAAAAAAACTAGACACCCAGAGGAGTCCAAGGACGTGTGGCTTGCGAGGATCCTCCAACATTTTCTTACCCAGATTCCTCTGCAAACCTCAAACTTTGCTTAAAAAAGCATATTTTCCTCATTTTTCTTTGTAGGATCACCGCACCAGCACAAAGTTCCTACCACCCAGCGTTCCCCTCAGTCTCCCAAGTAAAATGATACCTCACTTGTGTGGGTCCCCAAAGCAGTGTCAGTCTAAAAATGTATTAAAGTAAAAATTGTGCTTATCAAATCGCTGTGCAATCCCCTCAATCTCTACACGTTTTGGCCATTTCCTTGTTCCAGGCAACTGGGCCACATACACAAATGAGGTATCATTTTTATTGGGAGACCTTGAGGAACGCTGGGTAGAGGGAAGTTTGTGGCTGCCCTCAGATTCCCGAACTTTCCATCACCGAAATGTGAGGAAAAAGTGTTTTTAATGACAAATTTTGAGGTTTGCATAGGATTCCGGGTAACAGAACCTAGTGAGAGCCCCACAAGTCACCCCATCTTGGATTCTGCTAGGTGTCTAGTTTAAAAAAAATGCACAGGTTTGGTAGATTTCTCCAGGTGCTGGCTGAGCTAGAGGCCATAATCCACAGCTAGGCACTTTGCAAAAAACAGCTCTGTTTTCTTTGGGAAAATGTGATTTTTCCAAGTTGTGTTTTGGGGCATTTCCTGTCGCGGGCACTAAGCCTACCAACACACGCAAGGTACCATTGTTAACCCCTTCGCTGCCAGGCCTTTTCCCCCTCCTGTGCCAGGCCTTTTTTTGCCTATTTGGGGCAGTTCGCGCTTAGGCCCTCATAACTTTTTGTCCACATAAGCTAACCAAGCCAAATTTGCGTCCTTTTTTTCCAACATCCTAGGGATTCTAAAGGTACCCAGACTTTGTGGGTTCCCCTGAAGGAGGCCAAGAAATTGGCCAAAATACAGTGAAATTTTCGTTTTTTTCAAAAAAATTGGAAAAAGTGGCTGCAGAAGGAGGCTTGTGGTTTTTCCCCTGAAAATGGCATCAACAAAGGGTTTGTGGTGCTAAACTCAGCAGCTTCCCAGCTTTCAGGAACAGGCAGACTTGAATCAGAAAACCCAATTTTTCAACACAATTGTGGCATTTTACTGGGGCATACCCCATTTGTGCAATTTTTTGTGCTTTCAGCCTCCTTCCAGTCAGTGACAGGAATGGTCATGAAACCAATGCTGGATCCCAGAAACCTAAACATTTCTGAAAAGTAGACAAAATTCTGAATTCAGCAAGGGGTCATTTGTGTAGATCCTACAAGGGTTTCCTACAGAAAATAACAGCTGAAAAAGAAAAATATTGAAATTGAGGTGAAAAAAACATAAATTTTTCTCTACGTTTTACTCTGTAACTTTTCCCTGCAATGTCAGATTATCGAAAGCAATATACCGTTACGTCTGCTGGACTCCTCTGGTTGCGGGGATATATAGGGTTTGTAGGTTCATCAAGAACCCGAGGAACCCAGAGCCAATAAATGAGCTGCACCCTGCAGTGCGTTTTCATTCTATACCGGGTATACAGCAATTCATTTGCTGAAATATAAGGAGTAAAAAATTGCTATCAAGAAAACCTTTGCATTTCCAAAAAGGGCACAAGATAAGGTGTTGAGGAGCAGTGGTTATTTGCACATCTCTGAATTCCGGGGTGACCATAGTAGCACGTGAATTACAGGGAATTTCTCAAATAGATGTCTTTTTTACACACACTCCTATATTTGGAAGGAAAAAATGTAGAGAAAGACAAGGGGCAATAGTACTTGTTTTGCTAATCTATGTTCCCCCAAGTCTCCCGATAAAAATGGTACCTCACTTGTGTGGGTAGGCCTAGCGCCCGCGACAGGATATGCCCCAAAACACAACGTGGACACATCACAGAAAACAGAGCTGTTTTTAGCAAAGTGACTACCTGTAGATTTTGGCCTCTAGCTCAGCCGCCACCTAGGGAAACCTACCAAACCTGTGCATTTCTGAAAACTAGAGACCTAGGGGAATCCAAGGAGGGGTGACTTGTGTAGCTCGGACCAGGTTCTGTTACCCAGAATCCTTTGCAAACCTCAAAATTTAGCTAAAAAAACACATGTTCCACACATTTCTGTGGCAGAAAGTTCTGGAATCTGAGAGGAGCCACAAATTTCCTTCCACCCAGCGTTCCCCCACGTCTCCCGATAAAAACGATACCTCACTTGTGTGGGTAGGCCTAGCGCCCGCGACAGGATATGCCCCAAAACACAACGTGGACATATCACAGAAAACAGAGCTGTTTTTAGCAAAGTGACTACCTGTAGATTTTGGCCTCTAGCTCAGCCGCCACCTAGGGAAACCTACCAAACCTGTACATTTCTGAAAACTAGAGACCTAGGGGAATCCAAGGTGGGGTGACTGGCGGGGCTCGGACCTGGTTCTGTTACCCAGAATCCTTTGCAAACCTAAAAAATTGGCTAAAAAAACACATGTTCCTCACATTTCTGTTGCAGAAAGTTCTGGAATCTGAGAGGAGCCACAAATTTCCTTCCACCCAGCGTTCCCCCACGTCTCCCGATAAAAATGATACCTCACTTGCGTGGGTAGGCCTAGCGCCCGCGACAAGATATGCCCCAAAACACAACGTGGACATATCACAGAAAACAGAGCTGTTTTTAGCAAAGTGACTACCTGTAGATTTTGGCCTCTAGCTCAGCCGCCACCTAGGGAAACCTACCAAACCTGTACATTTCTGAAAACTAGAGACCTAGGGGAATCCAAGGAGGGGTGACTGGCGGGGCTCGGACCTGGTTCTGTTACCCAGAATCCTTTGCAAACCTAAAAAATTGGCTAAAAAAACACATGTTCCTCACATTTCTGTGGCAGAAAGTTCTGGAATCTGAGAGGAGCCACAAATTTCCTTCCACCCAGCGTTCCCCCACGTCTCCCGATAAAAATGATACCTCACTTGCGTGGGTAGGCCTAGCGCCCGCGACAGGATATGCCCCAAAACACAATGTGGACATATCACAGAAAACAGAGCTGTTTTTAGCAAAGTGACTACCTGTAGATTTTGGCCTCTAGCTCAGCCGCCACCTAGGGAAACCTACCAAACCTGTACATTTCTGAAAACTAGAGACCTAGGGGAATCCAAGGAGGGGTGACTGGCGGGGCTCGGACCTGGTTCTGTTACCCAGAATCCTTTGCAAACCTCAAAAATTGGCTAAAAAAACACATGTTCCTCACATTTCTGTGGCAGAAAGTTCTGGAATCTGAGAGGAGCCACAAATTTCCTTCCACCCAGCGTTCCCCCACGTCTCCCGATAAAAATGATACCTCACTTGCATGGGTAGGCCTAGCGCCCGCGACAGGATATGCCCCAAAACACAACGTGGACATATCACAGAAAACAGAGCTGTTTTTAGCAAAGTGACTACCTGTAGATTTTGGCCTCTAGCTCAGCCGCCACCTAGGGAAACCTACCAAACCTGTACATTTCTGAAAACTAGAGACCATGGGGAATCCAAGGTGGGGTGACTGGCGGGGCTCGGACCTGGTTCTGTTACCCAGAATCCTTTGCAAACCTAAAAAATTGGCTAAAAAAACACATGTTCCTCACATTTCTGTTGCAGAAAGTTCTGGAATCTGAGAGGAGCCACAAATTTCCTTCCACCCAGCGTTCCCCCACGTCTCCCGATAAAAATGATACCTCACTTGCGTGGGTAGGCCTAGCGCCCGCGACAAGATATGCCCCAAAACACAACGTGGACATATCACAGAAAACAGAGCTGTTTTTAGCAAAGTGACTACCTGTAGATTTTGGCCTCTAGCTCAGCCGCCACCTAGGGAAACCTACCAAACCTGTACATTTCTGAAAACTAGAGACCTAGGGGAATCCAAGGAGGGGTGACTGGCGGGGCTCGGACCTGGTTCTGTTACCCAGAATCCTTTGCAAACCTAAAAAATTGGCTAAAAAAACACATGTTCCTCACATTTCTGTGGCAGAAAGTTCTGGAATCTGAGAGGAGCCACAAATTTCCTTCCACCCAGCGTTCCCCCACGTCTCCCGATAAAAATGATACCTCACTTGCGTGGGTAGGCCTAGCGCCCGCGACAGGATATGCCCCAAAACACAACGTGGACATATCACAGAAAACAGAGCTGTTTTTAGCAAAGTGACTACCTGTAGATTTTGGCCTCTAGCTCAGCCGCCACCTAGGGAAACCTACCAAACCTGTACATTTCTGAAAACTAGAGACCTAGGGGAATCCAAGGAGGGGTGACTGGCGGGGCTCGGACCTGGTTCTGTTACCCAGAATCCTTTGCAAACCTCAAAAATTGGCTAAAAAAACACATGTTCCTCACATTTCTGTGGCAGAAAGTTCTGGAATCTGAGAGGAGCCACAAATTTCCTTCCACCCAGCGTTCCCCCACGTCTCCCGATAAAAATGATACCTCACTTGCATGGGTAGGCCAAGCGCCCGCGACAGGATATGCCCCAAAACACAACGTGGACATATCACAGAAAACAGAGCTGTTTTTAGCAAAGTGACTACCTGTAGATTTTGGCCTCTAGCTCAGCCGCCACCTAGGGAAACCTACCAAACCTGTACATTTCTGAAAACTAGAGACCATGGGGAATCCAAGGTGGGGTGACTGGCGGGTCTCGGACCTGGTTCTGTTACCCAGAATCCTTTGCAAACCTAAAAAATTGGCTAAAAAAACACATGTTCCTCACATTTCTGTTGCAGAAAGTTCTGGAATCTGAGAGGAGCCACAAATTTCCTTCCACCCAGCGTTCCCCCACGTCTCCCGATAAAAATGATACCTCACTTGCGTGGGTAGGCCTAGCGCCCGCGACAAGATATGCCCCAAAACACAACGTGGACATATCACAGAAAACAGAGCTGTTTTTAGCAAAGTGACTACCTGTAGATTTTGGCCTCTAGCTCAGCCGCCACCTAGGGAAACCTACCAAACCTGTACATTTCTGAAAACTAGAGACCTAGGGGAATCCAAGGAGGGGTGACTGGCGGGGCTCGGACCTGGTTCTGTTACCCAGAATCCTTTGCAAACCTAAAAAATTGGCTAAAAAAACACATGTTCCTCACATTTCTGTGGCAGAAAGTTCTGGAATCTGAGAGGAACCACAAATTTCCTTCCACCCAGCGTTCCCCCACGTCTCCCGATAAAAATGATACCTCACTTGCGTGGGTAGGCCTAGCGCCCGCGACAGGATATGCCCCAAAACACAACGTGGACATATCACAGAAAACAGAGCTGTTTTTAGCAAAGTGACTACCTGTAGATTTTGGCCTCTAGCTCAGCCGCCACCTAGGGAAACCTACCAAACCTGTACATTTCTGAAAACTAGAGACCTAGGGGAATCCAAGGAGGGGTGACTGGCGGGGCTCGGACCTGGTTCTGTTACCCAGAATCCTTTGCAAACCTCAAAAATTGGCTAAAAAAACACATGTTCCTCACATTTCTGTGGCAGAAAGTTCTGGAATCTGAGAGGAGCCACAAATTTCCTTCCACCCAGCGTTCCCCCACGTCTCCCGATAAAAATGATACCTCACTTGCATGGGTAGGCCTAGCGCCCGCGACAGGATATGCCCCAAAACACAACGTGGACATATCACAGAAAACAGAGCTGTTTTTAGCAAAGTGACTACCTGTAGATTTTGGCCTCTAGCTCAGCCGCCACCTAGGGAAACCTACCAAACCTGTACATTTCTGAAAACTAGAGACCATGGGGAATCCAAGGTGGGGTGACTGGCGGGGCTCGGACCTGGTTCTGTTACCCAGAATCCTTTGCAAACCTAAAAAATTGGCTAAAAAAACACATGTTCCTCACATTTCTGTTGCAGAAAGTTCTGGAATCTGAGAGGAGCCACAAATTTCCTTCCACCCAGCGTTCCCCCACGTCTCCCGATAAAAATGATACCTCACTTGCGTGGGTAGCCTAGCGCCCGCGACAGGAAACGCCCCAAAGCGCAACGTGGACACAACCAAAATTTTTGAAGAAAACAGTGCCTACCTGTGGATTTTGGCCTGTAGCTCAGCCGGCACCTAGGGAAACCTACCAAACCTGTGCATTTCTGAAAACTAGAGACCTAGGGGAATCCAAGGAGGGGTGACTTGCGGGGGCTCGGACCAGGTTTTGTTACCCAGAATCCTTTGCAAACCTCAAAATTTGGCCAAAAAAACACTTTTTCCTCTCATTTCTGTGGCAGAAAGTTCTGGAATCTGAGAGGAGCCACAAATTTCCTTCCACCCACCATTCCCCCAAGTCTCCCGATAAAAATGATACCTCACTTGTGTGGGTGGGCCAGGTGCCTGCAACAGAATAAGGCCCAAAACCTGAAGAGATAGAAGGGAGAGGTATTTTTGCAATATATCATTTTGATGTGTGCACATACGTCCGTGATGTGCCAAACACTAAAATAGTGAAAAGAAACACACTTAGGTTATGTGAAGAAGACCCCTCACCCACCAACCAAGTTGGTGGCATGCTTCATCATCGGGGTCCCACCCGAGGCACCTAGCGTGTCACAGGTGTGCTGCGACGCCTGATTACAGCGGAGCAGGTTTTGTCATTTTTTACAACACCATACTGGTTGGATTTGGCACGAGGGTGAGTGATGGTTCAGTGGATCAAATTTTATTAACAAGAGATTTCACAAAAATGAAATGCACTGCTAATAACTGAAAGGCAAAAAAGTGAACCAATGACTCACAGCTCGTGAGCTGTAAAGCCGCGACAAGGCACCAACCGCTTTACAGTCCATTCACACACCTTTCATACATGACACGCACAAGACCATTCACACCGCCAGCCACGGGCCCAGCACATTACAACACTCACATCGACAGACCGCGCCACTCAAGGGCCCATCACTTACATACACCCACATGCCTGATACAAGAATCACACCAGCTGATGGGAGAGTGGACTGCCGTTTGGCTGGCACCGCCAGCCAAGCGCCACCCCACGCACACCGCCAGCCAAGCGCCACCCCACGCACACCGCCAGCCAAGCGCCACCCCCACGCACACCGCAATCACTTTTTTTAATTTATAAACAACAAATAAACTACTAATTATAAAATAGGCACTAAACTACAAACACAAAACCTCAAACTAAATACACGACAGATGCCAACCGTGAAACATATGAAAATATAAAACAGACAGCTTACGCTCACGGTATTTCCCAAAAGTTTTTCCTTGTGTGGTAACTTCTAAAACAGCTGGGCACACACAGCCCAGGCTTTGAAGGGCATTCGGGGCTGTACATCCGGCTCTCCCTCCGGATTGATCTCCGGGCACATACTCTACATTTCTTTGTGGGCATGTCTTTTTTGGGAGTGGGAGGAATGTGATCTGGAAAGTGCCGATCTTTCAATCTAGCCACATCCTCCACCACTTCTACTCTAGGAACTCTTGCCGGTTCCACCACAATAAGGCTTTCTATCACCGACTCCTGAAATTTAACAAAAGTCATCCTTGACTCAGGTGAACAATCCTTGTATACAATAAAGGCATTAAAAGTTGCCAAATGAAATAAATGTAGGGCCAACTTTTTATACCACACATACGACTTATGAAGAGCAGTGTAAGGTTCCAACCTCTGATCTACTCTATCAACACCACCCATGTGCCTATTGTAGTCCAAAATGCACGCAGGTTTGCGCACTTCCGCAACCTGACCCCAAACAGCCACAGGGGAAGTACTCTCATCGTGGATGGTCGATAGCATGTACACATCCCTCCTGTCTGAAAATTTCATAGCTAACAGCTCATTATTCCGCAAGGCACTGCACTGTCCCCTCTCAAGTTTTTTACAGACAAGCTCCCTTGGATAGCCTTTGCGGTTAGAACGGATTGTGCCACAAGCAACAGTGTCCACCCTAAACAACTCCTTGAACAACTGCACTCCAGTGTAGAAATTATCTACGTACAAATGGTGACCTTTGTTAAACAGCCGTCTAGCAAGTTCCCACACAATTTTTCCGCTAACTCCAAAAGTGGCCGGACAACCAGGAGGGTCAATACTGGAATCCCTACCAGTGTAGACCCGGAAATTATAAACATATCCTGTACTGCTTTCTGACAGCAGATACAATTTAATCCCATACCGTGCCCTCTTACTAGGGATGTACTGCTTAAAAACTAAACGCCCCTTGAAAAGGACCAAAGACTCGTCCACACTTATCTCTTTGCCTGGAACATAGACCTCTGAAAACCGATCCACAAAATGATCAAGGACAGGCCTAATCTTAAAAAGGCGGTCACAATCAGGGTGATCTCGTGGCAAGGCTAAAGCATTGTCTACAAAATGCAGCATACGAAGAAGAAGCAAATACCGATTACGTGTCATAGTTGCAGGAAATATAGCAGTTGCCATCAAGGGACTAGTAGACCAATAAGAAGCCAGTGACGGCTTCCTGATCAACCCCATCAAAAAAGTCAAACCTAAAAACCTTTTCATCTCTTCCAGATATGTGGGAACCCAATGAGTAGCTCTAGACTGAGGCTTAAGTCTGGCAGCGTTGTCCCGCAAATATTGCTCTGCATACACATTTGTCTGCTCCACAATCTCTTCCAAAAATACATCGTCCATAAACAAGTGAAAGAATTGGACAGGCAGAAAGTTTTCCGTATTAACTCTACACCCTGGGAGACCAGTAAATGCAGGTAACTGTGGCTGCTCCATGTTTGGGGCAATCCAGGTGTCAGGTCTTCCAATGGGAAACCCTGCAGCCCCAGGCTGCTGCACTCTTGGCACATCAATGTCCTCCTCTAACACAGGCCCTTCATCTGCACTGAGAGTAGCTTCCTCATCAGAAGAATGCTCTTGGACAGAAAACTCACTTCCAGAATCTCCTGCTTCCTCCTCTGCCTCAGATGCAGAGTCAGTGTCGTAATCATGGTCTGAAGACGACTCAAAGAGCATGCGAACAACCTGCTGAGCGGTCACTTTGCGGCTAGCCATGATCCTAACAACAAATGGATTGCCAACAACAACTAGCACTAAAATAAGTAATGAACAAAGTGTAGCTTTATCACAAAGAGTTATGTACTACAAAAAACTATACCACACAGTTGCCTGAAATAGCTACTCACCAAGCAACTACTCTGCAATCACCAATGATATCCCACTAAAAAGAAAAAAGAAAAAAGCAATTTAGACATATGACAACACAAACACCACTGTGCTCAAATCTAAGGACAATGTCAAACACACAATACTGCATTTAGTACACCACCTACAAACATGTCAACAATACTCCTTTGGAGTAAATTGCGTTCACTTACCTAAAACATGCAACTATGCAAACCACTGGACAACTACTGCCAAAACCTCAAAGATCCACAGCAAAGGAAGCAAAAGCGTTGAACTAGAAGAAAAAGAAGAAATAAATTGTTATAATCACAAATACAAATACTTTGCCAGTTGACAAACACCCCACCACCAAGAACTTAGAAGTTGTCCCTGGTACCTAAGTGGATCCTGCCCCCCTCGGGGTAGATGGGCGTAAAAGAATTGGCCAATCGGACCCCAAGGGGGGCAGAAATGGGCAACACCTCTGTGCCCCCTTTCAGGGGGCAACCCTTCCCCAAGGGGTCGCCCCCAAAAACACACACAAAAAAACGATATCCCTGGTGTCTAGTGGTTTTCGCCCCCCCCTGGGGGCAGATCCGCCGAAAAAACGGCCGATCTGCCCCCAGGGGGGGGCGAAATACAAATAAAAATTGCCCCGGGGGGGGGCGACCCTTGCCCAAGGGGTCGCCCCCAAAAACAAACATAAAAAAATTTATCCCTGGTGTCTAGTGGTTTTCGCCCCCCCCTGGGGGCAGATCCGCCGAAAAATCGGCGAATCTGCCCCCAGGGGGGGGCGAAATACAAATAAAAATTGCCCCCGGGGGGGGGGGCGACCCTTGCCCAAGGGGTCGCCCCCAAAAACACACACAAAAAACGATATCCCTGGTGTCTAGTGGTTTTCGCCCCCCCCTGGGGGCAGATCCGCCGAAAAAACGGCCGATCTGCCCCCAGGGGGGGGGCGAAATACAAATAAAAATTGCCCCCGGGGGGGGGCGACCCTTGCCCAAGGGGTCGCCCCCAAAAACAAACATAAAACAATACATCCCTGGTGTCTAGTGGTTTTCGCCCCCCCCCTGGGAGCAGATCCGCCGAAAAAAACGGCCGATCTGCCCCCAGGGGGGGGGCGAAATCCAAATAAAAATTGCCCCCGGGGGGGGCGACCCTTGCCCAAGGGGTCGCCCCCAAATTTAGTCAAACAGAAAATCCCTGGTGGCTAGTGGAGATTCCTGCTCCACGATCGCGGGCCCTGCCCGCGATCGTGGAGCAGGAATCTTGAGAAAACAGACACAGGGGGAAAGGAAAAACCCTTTCCTTTCCCCCCATGTCTGTTTTCTCAAACCCCCCGCCCCCCAAAAATGGAGAGGACTCACCTTAGAGCTCCTGCTCCGAAGACGCGCTGGAAGCAAATGGCTTCCAGCGCGCCGGCAACACTCGATGACGTCAGCGCGCTGAGCGCGCGCTGACGTCATCGGATTGCCGTGGGGGGGGGCGGGGGTGGAAGGGGAAGGTCTTCCCCTTCCATCCCCGCCTGGGGGGGGAAGGGGGGTGCACGGGGGGCGCGCTAGCACGCCCCCAAGTTCCCCTGTGCCATGGACGAGATGATCTCGTCCAAGGCACAGGGGAACTGTAGCCTTGGACGAGATCATCTCGTCCAAGGCACAGAACAGGTTAACGGAAGACTAGGGGTACTGCTGGGTGGAAGGAAATTTGTAGCTCCTCTCAAATTCCAGACTTTCTGCCACCGAAATGTGAGGAAAAAAGTGTTTTTTTGCCAAGTTTTCAGGTTTGCAAAGAATTCTGGGAAAAGGCACCTGGTGAGAGCCCCACAAGTCAAGTATCTTGGATTCCCCTAGATGTCTACTTTTCAAAAATGCACAAGTTTGGTAGGTTTCCCTCAGTGCCGGCTGAGCTAGAGGCCACAATCCACAGAGAGGCACTTTGCAAAAAACAGCTCTGTTTTCTTTGGGAAAATGTGATGTGTCCACGTTGTGTTTTGGGGCATTTCCTGTCGCGGGTGCTTGGCCTGCCCACACAAGTGAGGTACAATTATTATCAGGAGACCTTGGGGAGCGCTAGGTGGAAGGAAATTTGTGGCTCCTCCCAGATTCCAGAACTTTCTGTGACCGAAACTTGAGGATTTTTTTTTTTTTGGGCCAATTTTTCAGGTTTGCAAATGATTCTCGGTAACAGAACCTGGTGAGAACCCCACAAGTCACCCCATCTTGGACTCCCCTATGTGTCTAGTTTTAAAAAATGCACAGGTTTGGTAGATTTCCCTAGGTGCTGGCTGAGCTAGAGGCCAAAATCTACAGCAAACAAGTGAGGTACAATTTTTGTCAGAAGACTTGGGGAACACTGGGTGGAAGGAAATGTGTGGCTCCTCTCAAATTCCAGAACTTTCTGTCCCTGAAATGTGAGGAAAAAGTGGGTTTTTTGGCTAAATTTTGAGGTTTGCAAAGGATTCTGGGTAACAGTACCTGGTAAGAGACCCACAAGTCACCCCATTTTGGATTACCCTAGGTGTCTACTTTTTAAAAATGCGCAGGTTTGGTAGATTTCCGTAGGTGCCGGCTGAGCTAGAGGCCAAAATCTACAGCTAGGCACCTGGCTAAAAACAGCTCTATTTTCTTTGGGATAATGTGGTTTGTCCACGTTGTGTTTTGGGGCATTTCCTGTTGCCGGCGCTAAGCCTACCTACACAAGTGAGGTACATTTTTTATCAGAGGTGTTGGGGAACCACTGGGTGGAAGGAAATGTGTGGCTCCTCTCAAATTCAAGAACTTTCTGTATCTGAAATGTGAGGAAAAAGTGTTTTCTTGCTAAATTTTGAAGTTTGCAAAGGATTCTGGGTAACAGTACCTGGTGAGAGCCCCACAAGTCACCCCATTATGGATTCCCCTAGGTATCTAGTTCTCAAAAATGCACAGGTTTGTTAGATTATCCTAGGTGCCAGCTGAGCTAGAGGCCAAAATCTACAGCTAGGCACCTTGTAAAAAAACAGCTCTGTTTTCTATGGAAAAATGTGGTTTGTCCACGTTGTGTTTTTGGGCCATTTCCTGTCACGGGAACTAGGCCTACCCACACAAGAGAGGTACCATTTTTATTGGGAGACTTGGGGGAACGCTGGGTGGAATGAACATGTGGCTCCTCTTAGATTACAGAACTTTCTGCCCCTGAAATGTGAGGAAAAAGTGTTTTTGTTTGCTAAATTTTGAGGTTTGCAAAGGATTTGGGGTAACAGTACCTGGTGAGAGCCCCACATGTCACCCCATTTTGGATTCCCCTAGGTATCAAGTTTTCAAAAATGCATAGGTTTTGTAAATTTCCCAAGGTGCAGGCTGAGCGAGAGGCCAAAATCTACAGCTAGGATAATTCCAAAAAACAGATCTGTTTTCTGTCGGAAAATGTAGTTTGTCAACGTTGTGTTTTGGGGCATTTCCTGTCATGGCACTAGGCCTACCCACACAAGCGAGGTACCATTTTTATCAGGAGACTTGGGGAACGCTGGGTGGAATGACATTTGTGGCTTCTCTCAGATTCCAGAACTTTCTGTCACTGAAAGGTGAGGGAAAAGTGTTTTTTTTGCCAAATTTAGAGGTTTTCAAATTATTCTGGGTAATAGAACTTGGTGAGAGCCCCACAACTCACCCCATCTTGGATTCCCCTAGGTGTCTAGTTTGCAAAAAATGCACAGGTTTGGTAGATTTACACAGGGGCCAGCTGAGCTAGAGGCCACAATCCACAGCTAGGCACATTGCAAGAAACAGCTCTGTTATCTTTGGGAAAATGTGATTTTTCCACGTTGTGTTTTGGGGCATTTCCTGTTGCGGGCACTAGGCCTACCCACACAAGTGAGGTACCATTTTTATCGGGAGACTTGAGGAAACGCTGGGTGGAAGGAAATGTGTGGCTCCTCTCAAATTCTAGAACTTTCTGTCACTGAAATGTGAGGAAAATGTGTTTTTTCTGCCAAATGTTGAGGTTTGCACAGGATTCTGGGTAACAGAACCTGGTGAGAGCCCCACAATTCATCCCATCTTGGATTCCCCTAGGTGTCTACTTTTAAAAAATGCACAGGTTTGGTACGTTTCTCTAGGTGCTGGCTTAGCTAGAGGCCAAAATCTACAGCTAGGCACATTGCAAGAAACAGATCTTTTCTTTGGGAAAATGAGAACTGTCCACGTTGTGTTTTGCGGTATTCCCTGTGGCAGCCGCTAGGCCTACCCACCCAAGCGAGGTACCATTTTCATTGGGAGACCTTGGGGAGCGCTGTGTGTAAGGAAATTTGTGGCTCTTCTCAGATTCCAAAACTTTCTGTCACTGAAATATGAGGAAAAAGTGATTTTTTCACCACATTTTGAGGTTTACAAAGGATTCTGGTTAACAGAACCTGGTGAAAGTCCCACAACTCACCCTAATCATGGATTCCCCTAGGTGTCTAGTTTTAAAAAATGCACAGATTTGTTAGATTTGTCTCGGTGCCGGCTGAGATAGAGGCCACAATCCACAGCTAGGCACTTTGCAAAAAACAGCTCTGTTTTCTTTGGGAAAATGTGATGTGTCCACGTTGTGTTTTGGGGCATTTCCTGGTGCGGGCACTAGGCCTACCCACACAAGTGAGGTATCATTTTTATCAGGAGACTTGGGGAAATACCGGGTGGAAGGAAATGTGTGCTCCTCTCAAATTCCAGAACTTTCCGTCACTGAAATGTGAGGAAAAAGTGTTTTTTTTGCTACATTTTGAGGTTTGCAAAGGATTCTGGGAAACAATACCTGGCGAGAGCCCCACAAGTCACCCCATTTTGGATTCCCCTAGGTATCAAGTTTTCAAAAATGCACAGGTTTTGTAGAGTTCCCGAGGTGCCGGCTGAGCTAGAGGCCAAAATCTACAGCTAGGCTCCTTCCAAAAAACAGCTCTGTTTTCTTTGGGAAAATGTGGTTTGTCCACGTTGTGTTTTTTGGGGCATTTCCTGTCATGGGCACTAGGCCATCCCACACAAGAGAAGTACCATTTTTATCGGGAGATTTGGGGAACGCTGAGTGGAATGAAATTTGTGGCTCTTCTCAGATTCCAAAACTTTCTGTCACTGAAATATGAGGAAAAAGTGATTTTTTCACCACATTTTGAGGTTTACAAAGGATTCTGGTTAACAGAACCTGGTGAAAGTCCCACAACTCACCCTAATCATGGATTCCCCTAGGTGTCTAGTTTTCAAAAATGCACAGATTTGTTAGATTTGTCTCGGTGCCGGCTGAGATAGAGGCCACAATCCACAGCTAGGCACTTTGCAAAAAACAGCTCTGTTTTCTTTGGGAAAATGTGATGTGTCCACGTTGTGTTTTGGGGCATTTCCTGTTGCGGGCACTAGGCCTACCCACACAAGTGAGGTATCATTTTTATCAGGAGACTTGGGGAAATACCGGGTGGAAGGAAATGTGTGCTCCTCTCAAATTCCAGAACTTTCCGTCACTGAAATGTGAGGAAAAAGTGTTTTTTTTGCTACATTTTGAGGTTTGCAAAGGATTCTGGGAAACAATACCTGGCGAGAGCCCCACAAGTCACCCCATTTTGGATTCCCCTAGGTATCAAGTTTTCAAAAATGCACAGGTTTTGTAGAGTTCCCGAGGTGCCGGCTGAGCTAGAGGCCAAAATCTACAGCTAGGCTCCTTCCAAAAAACAGCTCTCTTTTTGGGAAAATGTGGTTTGTCCACGTTGTGTTTTTTGGGGCATTTCCTGTCATGGGCACTAGGCCATCCCACACAAGAGAGGTACCATTTTTATCGGGAGATTTGGGGAACGCTGAGTGGAATGAAATTTGTGGCTCCTCTCAGATTCCAGAACTTTCTGTCACCGAAATATGAGGAAAAAGTGTTTTTATGACCAAATTTTGTGGTTTTCAAATGATTCTGGGTAATAGAACTTGGTGAGAGCCCAACAAGTCACCCCATCTTGGATTCTCCAAGGTGTCTGGTTTGCAAAAATGCACAGGTTTGGTAGATTTACCCTGGTGCCGGCTGAGCTAGAGGCCACAATCCACAGCAAGGCACATTGCAAGAAACAGCTCTGTTATCTTTGGGAAAATGTGATTTGTCCACGTTGTGTTTTGTGGCATTTCCTGTTGCAGGCACTAAGCCTACCCACACAAGTGAGGTACCATTTGTATCGGGAGACTTGGGGAAACAGTGGGTGGAAGGAAATGTGTGGCTCCTCTCAAATTCCAGAACTTTCTGTCACTGAAATGTGAGGAAAATGTGTTTTTTCTGCCAAATGTTGAGCTGTGCACAGGATTCTGGGTAACAGAACCTGGTGAGAGCCCCACAATTCTTCCCATATTGGATTCCCATAGGTGTCTATTTTAAAAAATGCACAGGTTTGGTACGTTTCTCTAGGTGCCGGCTGAGCTAGAGGCCAAAATCTACAGCTAAGCACATTGCAAGAAACAGCTCTTTTCTTTGGGAAAATGAGAACTGTCCACGTTGTGTTTTGCGGTATTACCTGTGGCAGCCGCTAGGCCTACCCACCCAAGCGAGGTACCATTTTCATCGGGAGACCTTGAGGAGCGGTGTGCGTAAGGAAATTTGTGGCTCTTCTCAGATTCCAAAACTTTCTGTCACTGAAATATGAGGAAAAAGTGATTTTTTCACCAAATTTTGAGGTTTGCAAAGGACTCTGGGTAACAGAACCTGGTGAAAGTCCCACAACTCACCCTAATCATGGATTCCCCTAGGTGTCTAGTTTTCAAAAATGCACAGGTTTGTTAAATTTCTCTTGGTGCCGGCTGAGATAGAGGCCACAATCCACAGCTATGCACTTTGCAAAAAACAGCTCTGTTTTCTTTGGGAAAATGTGATGTGTCCTCATTGTGTTTTGGGACATTTCCTGTTGCGGGCACTAGGCCTACCCACACAAGTGAGGTATAATTTTTATCAGGAGACTTAGGGAAACACCGGGTGGAAGGAAATGTGTGGCTCCTCCCAAATTCCATAATTTTCTGTCACTAAAATGTGAGGATAAAGTGTTTTTTTGCTACATTTTGAGGTTTGCAAAGGATTCTGGGTATCAGTACCTGGTGAGAGCCCCACAAGTCACCCCATTTTGGATTCCCCTAGGTATCAAGTTTTCAAAAATGCACAGGTTTTGTAGATTTCCCTAGGTGCCGGCTGAGCTAGAGGGCAAAATCTACAGCTAGGCTCCTTCCAAAAAACAGCTCTGTTTTCTTTGGGAAAATGTGGTTTGTCCACGTTGTGTTTTGGGGCATTTCCTGTCATGGGCACTAGGCCATCCCACACAAGCGAGGTACCATTTTTATCAGGAGACTTGGGGAACGCTGGGTGGAGTGAAATTTGTGGCTCCTCTCAGATTCCAGAACTTTCTGTCACCGAAATGTGAGGAAAAAGTGTTTTTTTGACCAAATTTTGAGGTTTTCAAATGATTCTGGGTAATAGAACTTGGTGATAGCCCAACAAGCCACCCCATCTTGGATTCCCCTAGGTGTCTGGTTTGCAAAAATGCACAGGTTTGGTAGATTTACCCTGGTGCCGGCTGAGCTAGAGGCCACAATCCACAGCAAGGCACATTGCAAGAAACAGCTCTGTTTTCTTTGGGAAAATGTGATTTGTCCACGTTGTGTTTTGAGGCATTTCCTGCTGCGGGCACTAAGCCTACCCACACAAGTGAGGTACCATTTTTATCGGGAGACTTGGGGAAACGCTGGGTGGAAGGAAATGTGTGGCTCTTCTCAAATTCCAGAACTTTCTGTCACTGAAATGTGAGGAAAACGTGTTTTTTCTGCCAAATGTTGAGGTTTGCACAGGATTCTGGGTAACAGAACCTGGTGAGAGCCCCACAATTCATCCCATCTTGGATTCCCCTAGGTGTCTACTTTTAAAAAGTGCACAGGTTTGGTACGTTTCTCTAGGTGCCGGCTGAGCTAGAGGCCAAAATCTAAAGCTAGGCACATTGCAAGAAACAGCTCTGTTTTCTTTGGGAAAATGAGAACTGCCTACGTTGTGTTTTGGGGAATTCTCTGTGGCAGCCGCTAGGCCTACCCACCCAAGCGAGGTACCATTTTCATCGGGAGACCTTAGGGAGCGCTGCGTGTAAGGAAATTTGTGGCTCTTCTCAGATTCCCTACCTTTCTGTCACTGAAATATGAGGAAAAAGTGTTTTTTTGGCAAAATTTTGAGGTTTGCAAAGGATTCTGGGTAACAGAACCTTGTGAAAGTCCCACAACTCACCGTAATCATGGAATCACCTAGGTGTCTAGTTTTAAAAAATGCACAGGTTTGTTTGATTTCTCTCTGTGCCAGCTGAGATAGAGGCCACAATCCACAGCTAGGCACTTTGCAAAAAACAGCTCTGTTTTCTTTGGGAAAATGTGACATGTCCTCTTTGTGTTTTGGGACATTTACTGTTGCGGGCACTAGGCCTACCCACACAAGTGAGGTATAATTTTTATCAGGAGACTTGGGGAAACACCGGGTGGAAGGAAATGTGTGGCTCCTCTCAAATTCCATAATTTTCTGTCACTAAAATGTGAGGATAAAGTGTTTTTTTGCTACATTATGAGGTTTGCAAAGGATTCTGGGTATTAGTACCTGGCGAGAGCCCCACAAGTCACCCCATTTTAGATTCCCCTAGGTATCAAGTTTTCAAAAATGCACAGGTTTTGTAGATTTCCCTAGGTGCCGGCTGAGCTATAGGCCAAAATCTACAGCTAGGCTCCTTCCAAAAAACAGCTCTGTTTTCTTTGGGAAAATGTGGTTTGTCCACGTTGTGTTTTGGGGCATTTCCTGTCATGGGCACTAGGCCATCCCACACAAGCGAGGTACCTTTTATATCGGGAGACTTGGGGAACGCTGGGTGGAATGAAATTTGTGGATCCCCTCAGATTCCAGAACTTTCTGTCACCGAAATGTGAGGAAAAAGTGTTTTTTTGACCAAATTTTGAGGTTTTCAAATGATTCTGGGTAATAGAACTTGGTGATAGCCCAACAAGTCACCCCATCTTGGATTCCCCTAGGTGTCTGGTTTGCAAAAATGCACAGGTTTGGTAGATTTACCCTGGTGCCGGCTGAGCTAGAGGCCACAATCCACAGCAAGGCACATTGCAAGAAACAGCTCTGTTTTCTTTGGGAAAATGTGATTTGTCCACGTTGTGTTTTGAGGCATTTCCTGCTGCGGGCACTAAGCCTACCCACACAAGTGAGGTACCATTTTTATCGGGAGACTTGGGGAAACGCTGGGTGGAAGGAAATGTGTGGCTCCTCTCAAATTCCAGAACTTTCTGTCACTGAAATGTGAGGAAAACGTGTTTTTTCTGCCAAATGTTGAGGTTTGCACAGGATTCTGGGTAACAGAACCTGGTGAGAGCCCCACAATTCATCCCATCTTGGATTCCCCTAGGTGTCTACTTTTAAAAAGTGCACAGGTTTGGTACGTTTCTCTAGGTGCCGGCTGAGCTAGAGGTCAAAATCTACAGCTAGGCACATTGCAAGAAACAGCTCTGTTTTCTTTGGGAAAATGAGAACTGCCTACGTTGTGTTTTGGGGAATTCTCTGTGGCAGCCGCTAGGCCTACCCACCCAAGCGAGGTACCATTTTCATCGGGAGACCTTGGGGAGCGCTGCGTGTAAGGAAATTTGTGGCTCTTCTCAGATTCCCTACCTTTCTGTCACTGAAATATGAGGAAAAAGTGTTTTTTGGGCAAAATTTTGAGGTTTGCAAAGGATTCTGGGTAACAGAACCTTGTGAAAGTCCCACAACTCACCGTAATCATGGAATCCCCTAGGTGTCTAGTTTTAAAAAATGCACAGGTTTGTTAGATTTCTCTCTGTGCCAGCTGAGATAGAGGCCACAATCCACAGCTAGGCACTTTGCAAAAAACAGCTCTGTTTTCTTTGGGAAAATGTGACATGTCCTCTTTGTGTTTTGGGACATTTACTGTTGCGGGCACTAGGCCTACCCACACAAGTGAGGTATAATTTTTATCAGGAGACTTGGGGAAACACCGGGTGGAAGGAAATGTGTGGCTCCTCTCAAATTCCATAATTTTCTGTCACTAAAATGTGAGGATAAAGTGTTTTTTTGCTACATTTTGAGGTTTGCAAAGGATTCTGGGTATTAGTACCTGGCGAGAGCCCCACAAGTCACCCCATTTTAGATTCCCCTAGGTATCAAGTTTTCAAAAAATCACAGGTTTTGTAGATATCCCTAGGTGCCGGCTGAGCTAGAGGGCAAAATCTACAGCTAGGCTCCTTCCAAAAAACAGCTCTGTTTTCTTTGGGAAAATGTGGTTTGTCCACGTTGTGTTTTGGGGCATTTCCTGTCATGGGCACTAGGCCATCCCACACAAGCGAGGTACCATTTTTATCAGGAGACTTGGGGAATGCTGGGTGGAATGAAATTTGTGGCTCCTCTCAGATTCCAGAACTTTCTGTCACCGAAATGTGAGGAAAAAGTGTTTTTTTGACCAAATTTTGAGGTTTTCAAATGATTCTGGGTAATAGAAATTGGTGAGAGCCCAACAAGTCACCCCATCTTGGATTCCCCTAGGTGTCTGGTTTGCAAAAATGCACAGGTTTGGTAGATTTACCCTGGTGCCGGCTGAGCTAGAGGCCACAATCCACAGCAAGGCACATTGCAAGAAACAGCTCTGTTTTCTTTGGGAAAATGTGATTTGTCCACGTTGTGTTTTGAGGCATTTCCTGTTGCGGGCACTAAGCCTACCCACACAAGTGAGGTACCATTTTTATCGGGAGACTTGGGGAAACGCTGGGTGGAAGGAAATGTGTGGCTCCTCTCAAATTCCAGAACTTTCTGTCACTGAAATGTGAGGAAAACATGTTTTTTCTGCCAAATGTTGAGGTTTGCACAGGATTCTGGGTAACAGAACCTGGTGAGAGCCCCACAATTCATCCCATCTTGGATTCATCTAGGTGTCTACTTTTAAAAAGTGCACAGGTTTGGTACGTTTCTCTAGGTGCCGGCTGAGCTAGAGGCCAAAATCTACAGCTAGGCACATTGCAAGAAACAGCTCTGTTTTCTTTGGGAAAATGTGACATGTCCTCTTTGTGTTTTGGGACATTTACTGTTGCGGGCACTAGGCCTACCCACACAAGTGAGGTATAATTTTTATCAGGAGACTTGGGGAAACACCGGGTGGAAGGAAATGTGTGGCTCCTCTCAAATTCCATAATTTTCTGTCACTAAAATGTGAGGATAAAGTGTTTTTTTGCTACATTATGAGGTTTGCAAAGGATTCTGGGTATTAGTACCTGGCGAGAGCCCCACAAGTCACCCCATTTTAGATTCCCCTAGGTATCAAGTTTTCAAAAATGCACAGGTTTTGTAGATTTCCCTAGGTGCCGGCTGAGCTATAGGCCAAAATCTACAGCTAGGCTCCTTCCAAAAAACAGCTCTGTTTTCTTTGGGAAAATGTGGTTTGTCCACGTTGTGTTTTGGGGCATTTCCTGTCATGGGCACTAGGCCATCCCACACAAGCGAGGTACCTTTTATATCGGGAGACTTGGGGAACGCTGGGTGGAATGAAATTTGTGGATCCCCTCAGATTCCAGAACTTTCTGTCACCGAAATGTGAGGAAAAAGTGTTTTTTTGACCAAATTTTGAGGTTTTCAAATGATTCTGGGTAATAGAACTTGGTGATAGCCCAACAAGTCACCCCATCTTGGATTCCCCTAGGTGTCTGGTTTGCAAAAATGCACAGGTTTGGTAGATTTACCCTGGTGCCGGCTGAGCTAGAGGCCACAATCCACAGCAAGGCACATTGCAAGAAACAGCTCTGTTTTCTTTGGGAAAATGTGATTTGTCCACGTTGTGTTTTGAGGCATTTCCTGCTGCGGGCACTAAGCCTACCCACACAAGTGAGGTACCATTTTTATCGGGAGACTTGGGGAAACGCTGGGTGGAAGGAAATGTGTGGCTCCTCTCAAATTCCAGAACTTTCTGTCACTGAAATGTGAGGAAAACGTGTTTTTTCTGCCAAATGTTGAGGTTTGCACAGGATTCTGGGTAACAGAACCTGGTGAGAGCCCCACAATTCATCCCATCTTGGATTCCCCTAGGTGTCTACTTTTAAAAAGTGCACAGGTTTGGTACGTTTCTCTAGGTGCCGGCTGAGCTAGAGGTCAAAATCTACAGCTAGGCACATTGCAAGAAACAGCTCTGTTTTCTTTGGGAAAATGAGAACTGCCTACGTTGTGTTTTGGGGAATTCTCTGTGGCAGCCGCTAGGCCTACCCACCCAAGCGAGGTACCATTTTCATCGGGAGACCTTGGGGAGCGCTGCGTGTAAGGAAATTTGTGGCTCTTCTCAGATTCCCTACCTTTCTGTCACTGAAATATGAGGAAAAAGTGTTTTTTGGGCAAAATTTTG
This sequence comes from Pleurodeles waltl, assembly GCF_031143425.1. Lineage (NCBI taxonomy): Eukaryota > Metazoa > Chordata > Amphibia > Caudata > Salamandridae > Pleurodeles > Pleurodeles waltl. The sequence continues at coordinate 946,057,330 of NC_090439.1, read as the reverse complement.
AGGTTTGCAAAGGATTCTGGGTAACAGAACCTTGTGAAAGTCCCACAACTCACCGTAATCATGGAATCCCCTAGGTGTCTAGTTTTAAAAAATGCACAGGTTTGTTAGATTTCTCTCTGTGCCAGCTGAGATAGAGGCCACAATCCACAGCTAGGCACTTTGCAAAAAACAGCTCTGTTTTCTTTGGGAAAATGTGACATGTCCTCTTTGTGTTTTGGGACATTTACTGTTGCGGGCACTAGGCCTACCCACACAAGTGAGGTATAATTTTTATCAGGAGACTTGGGGAAACACCGGGTGGAAGGAAATGTGTGGCTCCTCTCAAATTCCATAATTTTCTGTCACTAAAATGTGAGGATAAAGTGTTTTTTTGCTACATTTTGAGGTTTGCAAAGGATTCTGGGTATTAGTACCTGGCGAGAGCCCCACAAGTCACCCCATTTTAGATTCCCCTAGGTATCAAGTTTTCAAAAAATCACAGGTTTTGTAGATATCCCTAGGTGCCGGCTGAGCTAGAGGGCAAAATCTACAGCTAGGCTCCTTCCAAAAAACAGCTCTGTTTTCTTTGGGAAAATGTGGTTTGTCCACGTTGTGTTTTGGGGCATTTCCTGTCATGGGCACTAGGCCATCCCACACAAGCGAGGTACCATTTTTATCAGGAGACTTGGGGAATGCTGGGTGGAATGAAATTTGTGGCTCCTCTCAGATTCCAGAACTTTCTGTCACCGAAATGTGAGGAAAAAGTGTTTTTTTGACCAAATTTTGAGGTTTTCAAATGATTCTGGGTAATAGAAATTGGTGAGAGCCCAACAAGTCACCCCATCTTGGATTCCCCTAGGTGTCTGGTTTGCAAAAATGCACAGGTTTGGTAGATTTACCCTGGTGCCGGCTGAGCTAGAGGCCACAATCCACAGCAAGGCACATTGCAAGAAACAGCTCTGTTTTCTTTGGGAAAATGTGATTTGTCCACGTTGTGTTTTGAGGCATTTCCTGTTGCGGGCACTAAGCCTACCCACACAAGTGAGGTACCATTTTTATCGGGAGACTTGGGGAAACGCTGGGTGGAAGGAAATGTGTGGCTCCTCTCAAATTCCAGAACTTTCTGTCACTGAAATGTGAGGAAAACATGTTTTTTCTGCCAAATGTTGAGGTTTGCACAGGATTCTGGGTAACAGAACCTGGTGAGAGCCCCACAATTCATCCCATCTTGGATTCATCTAGGTGTCTACTTTTAAAAAGTGCACAGGTTTGGTACGTTTCTCTAGGTGCCGGCTGAGCTAGAGGCCAAAATCTACAGCTAGGCACATTGCAAGAAACAGCTCTGTTTTCTTTGGGAAAATGAGAACTGTCTACGTTGTGTTTTGGGGAATTCTCTGTGGCAGCCGTCAGGCCTACCCACCCAAGCGAGGTACCATTTTCATCGGGAGACCTTGGGGAGCGCTGTGTGTAAGGAAATTTGTGGCTCTTCTCAGATTCCAGAACTTTCTGTCACTGAAATCTGAGGAAAAAGTGTTTTTTTGGCAAAATTTTGAGGTTTGCAAAGGATTCTGGGTAACAGAACCTGGTGAAAGTCCCACAACTCACCCTAATCATGGAATCCCCTAGGTGTATAGTTTTAAAAAATGCACAGGTTTATTAGATTTCTCTCGGTGCCTGCTGAGTTAGAGGCCACAATCCACAGCTAGGCACTTTGCAAAAAACAGCTCTGTTTTCTTTGGGAATATGTGATGTGTCCTCATTGTGTTTTGGGACATTTCCTGTTGCGGGCACTAGGCCTACCCACACAAGTGAGGTATAATTTTTATCAGGAGACTTGGGGAAACACCGGGTGGAAGGAAATGTGTGGCTCCTCTCAAAGTCCATAATTTTCTGTCACTAAAATGTGAGGATAAAGTGTTTTTTTGCTACATTTTGAGGTTTGCAAAGGATTCTGGGTATCAGTACCTGGTGAGAGCCCCACAAGTCACCCCATTTTGGATTCCCCTAGTTATCAAGTTTTCAAAAATGCACAGGTTTTGTAGATTTCCCTAGGTGCCGGCTGAGCTAGAGGCCAAAATCTACAGCTAGGCTCCTTCCAACAAACAGCTCTGTTTTCTTTGGGAAAATGTGGTTTGTCCACGTTGTGTTTTGGGGCATTTCCTGTCATGGGCACTAGGCCATCCCACACAAGCGAGGTTCCATTTTTATCGGGAGACTTGAGGAACGCTGGGTGGAATGAAATTTGTGGCTCCCCTCAGATTCCAGAACTTTCTGTCACCGAAATGTGAGGAAAAAGTATTTTTTTGACCAAATTTTGAGGTTTTCAAATGATTCTGCGTAATAGAACTTGGTGAGAGCCCAACAAGTCACCCCATCTTGGATTCCCCTAGGTGTCTGGTTTGCAAAAGTGCACAGGTTTGGTAGATTTACCCTGGTGCCGGCTGAGCTAGAGGCCACAATCCACAGCAAGGCACATTGCAAGAAACAGCTCTGTTTTCTTTGGGAAAATGTGATTTCTCCACGTTTTGTTTTGAGGCATTTCCTGTTGCGGGCACTAAACCTACCCACACAAGTGAGGTACCATTTTTATCGGGAGACTTGGGGAAACGCTGGGTGGAAGGAAATGTGTGGCTCCTCTCAAATTCCAGAACTTCTGTCACTGAAATGTGAGGAAAACTTGTTTTTTCTGCCAAATGTTGAGGTTTGCACAGGATTCTGGGTAACAGAACCTGGTGAGAGCACCACAATTCATCCCATCTTGGATTCCCCAAGGTGTCTACTTTTAAAAAGTGCACAGGTTTGGTACGTTTCTCTAGGTGCCGGCTGAGCTAGAGGCCAAAACCTACAGCTAGGCACATTGCAAGAAACAGCTCTGTTTTCTTTGGGAAAATGAGAACTGTCTACGTTGTGTTTTGGGGCATACTCTGTGGCAGCCGCTAGGCGTACCCACCCAAGCGAGGTACCATTTTCATCGGGAGACCTTGGGGAGCGCTGTGTGTAAGGAAATTTGTGGCTCTTCTCAGATTCCAGAACTTTCTGTCACTGAAATATGAGGAAAAAGTGTTTTTTTGGCCAGATTTTGAGGTTTGCAAAGGATTCTGGGTAACAGAACCTGGTGAAAGTCCCACAACTCACCCTAATCATGGAATCCCCTAGGAGTCTTGTTTTAAAAAATGCACAGGTTTGTTAGATTTCTCTCGGTGCCGGCTGAGATAGAGGCCACAATCCACAGCTAGGCACTTTGCAAAAAACAGCTCTGTTTTCTTTGGGAAAATGTGATGTGTCCTCATTGTGTTTTGGGACATTTCCTGTTGCGGGCACTAGGCCTACCCACACAAGTGAGGTATAATTTTTATCAGGAGACTTGGGGAAACACCGGGTGGAGGGAAATGTGTGGCTCCTCTCAAATTCCAGAATTTTCTGTCACTGAAATGTGAGGATAAAGTGTTTTTTTGCTACATTTTGAGGTTTGCAAAGGATTCTGGGTATCAGTACCTGGCGAGAGCCCCACAAGTCACCCCATTTTGGATTCCCCTAGGTATCAAGTTTTCAAAAAAGCACAGGTTTTGTAGATTTCCCTAGGTGCCGGCTGAGCTAGAGGCCAAAATCTACAGCTAGGTTCCTTCCAAATAACAGCTCTGTTTTCTTTGGGAAAATGTGGTTTGTCCACGTTGTGTTTTTTGGGGCATTTCCTGTCAAGGGCACTAGGCCATCCCAAACAAGCGAGGTACCATTTTTATCGGGGACTTGGGGAACGCTGGGTGGAATGAAATTTGTGGCTCCTCTCAGATTCCAGAACTTTCTGTCACCGAAATGTGAGGAAAAAGTGTTCTTTTGACCAAATTTTGAGGTTTTCAAATGATTCTGGGTAATAGAACTTGGTTAGAGCCCAACAAGTCACCCCATCTTGGATTCCCCTAGGTGTCTGGTTTGCAAAAATGCACAGGTTTGGTAGATTTACCCTGGTGCCGGCTGAGCTAGAGGCCACAATCCACAGCAAGGCACATTGCAAGAAACAGCTCTGTTTTCTTTGGGAAAATGTGATTTGTCCACGTTGTGTTTTGAGGCATTTCCTGTTGCGGGCACTAAGCCTACCCACACAAGTGAGGTACCATTTTTATCGGGAGACTTGGGGAAACGCTGGGTGGAAGGAAATGTGTGGCTCCTCTCAAATTCCAGAACTTTCTGTCACTGAAATGTGAGGAAAACGTGTTTTTTCTGCCAAATGTTGAGGTTTGCACAGGATTCTGGGTAACAGAACCTGGTGAGAGCCCCACAATTCATCCCATCTTGGATTCCCCTAGGTGTCTACTTTTAAAAAGTGCACAGGTTTGGTATGTTTCTCTAGGTGCCGGCTGAGCTAGAGGCCAAAATCTACAGCTAGGCACATTGCAAGAAACAGCTCTGTTTTCTTTGGGAAAATGAGAACTGCCTACGTTGTGTTTTGGGGAATTCTCTGTGGCAGCCGCTAGGCCTACCCACCCAAGCGAGGTACCATTTTCATCGGGAGACCTTGGGGAGCGCTGTGTGTAAGGAAATTTGTGGCTCTTCTCAGATTCCAGAACTTTCTGTCACTGAAATATGAGGAAAAAGTGTTTTTTGGCCAGATTTTGAGGTTTGCAAAGGATTCTGGGTAACAGAACCTGGTGAAAGTCCCACAACTCACCCTAATCATGGAATGCCCTAGGTGTCTTGTTTTAAAAAATGCACAGGTTTATTAGATTTCTCTCAGTGCCGGCTGAGATAGAGGCTACAATCCACAGCTAGGCACTTTGCAAAAAGCAGCTGTTTTCTTTGGGAAAATGTGATGTGTCCTCATTGTGTTTTGGGACATTTCCTGTTGCGGGCACTAGGCCTACCCACACAAGTGGGGTATAATTTTTATCAGGAGACTTGGGGAAACACCGGGTGGAAGGAAATGTGTGGCTCCTCTCAAATTCCAGATTTTTCTGTCACTGAAATGTGAGGAAAAAGTGTTTTTTTGCTACATTTTGAGGTTTTCAAAGGATTCTGGGTAACAGTACCTGGTAAGAGCCCCATAAGTAACCCCATTTTGGATTCCCCTAGGAATCTAGTTCTAAAAAATGCACAGGTTTGGTTGATTTCCCTAGGTGCCCGCTGAGCTAGAGGAAAAATCCACAGCTAAGAACATTGCAAGAAACAGCTCTGTTTTCTTTGGGAAAATGTGATGTGTCCAAGTTGTGTTTTGGGGCATTTCCTGTCGCGGGCGCCAGGCCTACCCACACAAGTGAGGTACCATTTTTATCAGAAGACTTGGGGAAACACTGGGTGGAAGGAAATGTGTGGCTCCTCTCAAATTCCAGAACTTTCTGTCACTGAAATGTGAGGAAAAAGTGTTTTCTTTTGATTACTTTTGAGGTTTGCAAGGGATTATGGGTAACAGTACCTGGTGAGAGCCCCACAAGTCACCCCATTTTGGATACCCCTAGGTATCTAGTTTTCAAAAAATGCACAGGTTTGTTAGATTTCTCTCTGTGGCGGCTGAGATAGAGGCTAAAATCCACAGCTAGGCACATTGCAAAAAACAGCTCAGTTTTCTTTGGGAAAATTTGATTTGTCCACTTTGTGTTTTGGGCTATTTCCTGTCCTTGGCAGTAGGTCTACCCATACAAGCGAGGTAACATTTTTATCAGGAAACTTGGGGGAACGCTGGATGGGAGGAAATTTGTGGCACCTCTCAGGTTCCAGAACTTTCTGTCACCGAAATGTGAGGAAAAAGTGTTTTTTGGGCCAAATTTTGAGGTTTGCAAAGGATTCTGTGTAAGAGAACCTGATGAGAGCCCCACAAGTCACCCCATCTTGGATTCCCCTAAGGTGTCTAGTTTTCCGAAATGGACAGGTTTGGTAGATTTCCATAGGTGCCGGCTGAGCTATAGGCCAAAACCTACTGCTAGGCTCCTTGCAAAAAAACAGCTCACTTTTCTTTGGGAAAATGTGGTTTGTCCACGTTGTGTTTTGGGGCATTTCTTGTTGTGGGCTCTAGCCCTACCCACACAAGCGAGGTACCATTTTTATCAGTAGACTTGGGGGAACATTGGGTGGAATGACATTTGAGGCTCCTCTCAGATTCCAGAACTTTCTGTCACCGAAATGTGAGGAAAAAGTGTTTTTTGGCCAAATTGTGAGGTTTACAAAGGATTCTGGGTAACAGAACCTGGTCAGAGCCCCACAAGTCACCCAATCTTGGATTCCCCGAGGTGTCTACTGTTAAAACATGCACAGGTTTGGTAGGTTTCCCTCGATGCCGGCTGAGCTAGAGGTCACAATCCACAGCTAGGCACTTTGGAAAAAAACAGCTCTGTTTTCTTTGGGAAAATGTGATGTGTCCACGTTGTGTTTTGGGGCATTCCCTGTGGCAGGAGCTAGGCCTACCCACCGAAGTGAGGTACCATTTGTATCGGGAGACCTTGGGAAACGCTGGGTGGAAGGAAATTTGTGGCTCCTGTCAGATTCCAGAATTTCTGTCACCGAAATGTGAGGAAAAAGTGTTTTTTTGGCCACATTTTGAGGTTTTCAAATGATTCTGGGTAATAGAACTTTGTGAGAGCCCAACAAGTCACCCCATCTTGGATTCCCCTAGGTGTCGAGTTTTCAAAAATGCACGGGTTTGGTAGATTTCTTTAGGTGCGGGCTCAGCTAGAGGCCACAATCCACAGCTAGGCACATTGCAAGAAACAGCTGTGTTTTCTTTGGGAAAATGTGATTTGTCATTTCTTCTTTCCGCAGGAGAGCGATGCATCGATTCGGTCTGCACTCTCGGGTACGGGCAGGTCTTGCGTCGTTTTTGCACTCCCAGCGGTGTTTGCAGGTCTTGCGTCGTTTTTGCACTCCCAGCGGTGTTTGCATCAGAAATTCAGCCACACGGTGGTCTGAAAACCACGCAGCATGGATTGCGATCTCACCAACCTCCGTCAGCGATGCTGCCCATCGTTTCTCCAGCCGTGGGCTTCGATCTTCCGGTCGGGTTGCTGGCGTGCGCCGATTTTCAGCCGCTAATCTGGTGGCGTGCCGATTTTTCTGCTGTAGATTGGAGTTTCGTCAATCTTTTCCCTGCACGGCGGTCTGTGCATGGATTTCTCACTCTTGGGCTGCCAGCCTCTCTTCTCAGGGTCCCAGGAATTGGATGCGCACCACTTGGCAGAGTAGGAGTCTCTCCAGAGGCTCCAGGTGCTGGCAGAGAGAAGTCTTTGCTGTCCCTGAAACTTCAAACAACAGGAGGCAAGCTCTAAATCAAGCCCTTGGAGATCTTCATAATAAGGAAGGCAACACACAGTCCAGGCTTTGTCCTCTAGCACAGGCAGAAGCAGCAACTGCAGGATAGCTCTACAAGGCACAGTCACAGGCAGGGCAGCTCTTCTTCCTTAGCTCTTCTCCAGGCAGAGGTTCCTCTTGGTTTCCAGAAGTGTTCTAAAGTCTGTGGTTTTGGGTGCCCTTCTTATACCCATTTTGCCCTTTGAAGAAGGCTTACTTTAAAGGAAAGTCTCTCTTGATTGTTTAATCCTGCTTTGCCCAGGCCAGGCCCCAGACACACACCAGGGGGTTGGAGACTGCATTGTGTGAGGGCAGGCACAGCCCTTTCAGGTGTGAGTGACCATGCCTTCCCTCCCTGCTAGCACAGATGGCCCATCAGCAAATGCAGACTACAGCCCAGCTCCCTTTGTTTCACTGTCTAGTGAGAGGTGCAACCAGCACAACTGTCAAACTGACCCAGACAGGGAATCCACAAAGAGGCAGAATCACAGAAATGGTTGAAGCAAGAAAATGCTCACTTTCTAAAAGTGGCATTTTCAAACACACAATCTTAAAATCAACTTTACTAAAAGATGTATTTCCAAATTGTGAGCTCAGAGACCCCAAACTCCACATGTCTATGTGTTCCCAAAGGGAATCTACACTTTAATCATATTTAAAGGTAGTCCCCATGTTAACCTATGAGAGGGACAGGCCTTGCAATAGTGAAAAAAGAATTTAGCAATATTTCACCGTCAGGAAATATAAAACACATTACTATGGCCCTCATTACAACATTGGCAGTAAATGCCACCTACCGCTGTGCTGACGGCTGCCAACATACTGTGAGCGCGGTGGTATACCGCTACGGGTATTATTGCCCACACAGAGGAATACGAAAAAAAAAGATTGCTAACAGAGAGAGAGAGACAAGCCAGGAGCACCCACTCAATCTGAGCCACAGAACACCATCACCCATACACCATCCACGCACCTCACAGCACACACCACAACACATCACCCCACCCATCCTCACACATACCACTCACACCACATCCATGGCACCCCAAAGACACCCCAGGTTTTCAGAGGAGGAGCTAAGGGTCATGGTGGAGGAAATCATCCGGGTAGAGCCACAGATATTCAGATCAGAGGTGCAGCAGACGTCCATTGCAAGGAAGATGGAGCTATAGCGGAGAGTCGTGGACAGGGTCAACGCCATGGGACAGCACCCCAGAACAAGTGATGACATCAGGAAGAGGTGGAACGACCTATGGGGGAAGGTGCGTTCTGTGGTTGCAAGACACCAGGTACCCGTACAGAGGACTGGCGGTGGACTCCCACCCCTCCCCCACAACTAACAACATGGGAGGAGCAAGTCTTGGCAATCATGCATCCTGAGGGCCTCACAGGAGTAGCAGGAGGACTGGACTCTCGTAAGTCAAATCTTTACTACTATATCCCCGACCCTACCTGCATGCCATCACAAACTTCTACCCTCACCCCATCACTCCACCACCTCACATATACCCCACTATCACAACCCACCCATCCCAATACCAAGCCCTTCATGCAACACCAATGCATGGACACCCATCACATACCTGCATGGACACCCATCACTAAAGCATGCCCATTAGATAGAATCACCTAGCCCACAAAATCACCACGTACACAAGGCAAAGCTGACAGGGCTATCACGACCATACAGGGAAACATACCCATGCACAAGATGGCACATGCAGATACAATAAGACTGCATTTACATCCCCACAGGACCCCCACTCAACCTCACTGGAGAGGAGGTGCCACCAACATCCAGTCCAACCACAGAAGAGGCCCACAGTGATGACAGCAGCTCTGCATGCCTGGATCATGATGACCAACCTGGCCCATCTGGGACCTCTGGACAGTCGGTTACCCTGCCACAGTCCCATACCACCACAGACCCTCCCCCCTCAGGAAACACCAGCACAGTACCCACCCAGCAGGCCCATACCACTGTCCCCAGGACACGTCAATCAGCAGTGTGTCCACCACTACAGGGACCCCATACAACCCCACAAACCCAAGACAATCAGGGACCTGGGGTCCATGGCAGTAGGCACACGGTTCAGGGGACAGAGGCACAGGACAACAGGGAAGCTGGGAGGACTGCTGTGTGACAGGGGGGGGGACAGGCCCAGGGAACCTACTCTCCATGAGGCACTTGCAGGGATCCTGGGAGCAGACCACCATTCCCAGATATTGGCCAAGCTGCAGGAGACCCAGCGCTGCAGGAGGGACAGTACCTGGGGATCAGGGAGGACCTCAAAAACATCCACACCATCCTGGTCACCATTGCAGTGGTGCTGGCTGACATGGCCAACACCATGAGGGAGGCACTGGCACACCAACGGGCCCCTGACACTAGCCGCACTGAAGAACAGCCCTCCACCTCCGCCGGCGCTAGTGGACAGGAGGCCCCACCACTGGAACAACAGGCCACCAGCACCCCACCCCCTGCAGAAGGAGAACCACTCCGCAAATGGTCCCTGTGATCCAGGCAGAAGCCAGAGAACATTGCCAAGACCCCCGCCAGGAAATAAGACTGATTGTCACCCTTGTGTCCCACTCTGTTACCGTGTTCAGCTTGAATTGCATTGCTCCCCTTCCTATTCCCCATTGGACAATGCACCTGTGATACAAAGAGACTCGACTCTAACTGGACATTCCTCCACCATCACCCCAGCCCATTGCACATCCCCCTCAACTTCTTAGCAATTAAATAAACACCCTTGGAACAAATACAAGTCTGGAGTCTGTCAATTGATTGAAAATGTTTTAGTTCAACAATCTGTAAAAATTGCAATTCATATATACAGTTATAAATACTTTGGTATGACCTGTAGTGGGCAGCAGTAAACACATCAGGAGCCACAGTGGGGCACAGAGATCTGAAAATAGAGATGCCAAAGGGTACAGTAAGTGGCCATAGACATAGGGAAATCATGCTGCCATGTCCAATGTCCAATAGAAAACTGCAATGTAAAGTGAAGTTACAGTGTCTTACCATTGTGTGTCACTGGAAGTACTGCTGTATGGGAGAACTTTTGTTGTCCACATCTTCATCCTCTGCCTCCTCTTCCTCACTGTCCACTGGCTCCACTGCTGCCACAAGACCATCTCCAGGCTCATCCTCCTGCAGAAAAGGCACCTGGCGTCTCAAGGCCAGGTTGTGCAACATGCAGCGATGATCTGGCATACCTTCTTGGGTGAGTAGTACAGGGATCCACCTGTCAGGTGGAGGCACCTGAACCTGGCCTTCAGGAGGCCGAAGGTTCTCTCAATTATCCTCCTTGTTCGCCCATGTGCCTCATTGTAACGTTCCTCTGCGATTATCCTGGCATTCCTCACTAGGGTCAGTAGCCATGAGAGGTTGGGGTAACCAGAGTCACCTGCAAATATCGAGGGATACCTGTTAACCACACACTCACCCTTAGGGACAACCCCATACCCATACACCAACATATACTGGGTGGGGACCTTGGGCTCACCTATTAGCCACACCTGGTGCCTCTGGAGTTGAGCCATCGCATATTGGATGCTGCTATTCCTCAAGATAAAGGCATCATGCACAGAGCCAGGACACTTGGCATTCACATTGGAGATGTACTGGTCCGCCAAAAACACCATCTGCACATTCAGAGAATGATAGCTTTTTCTATTCCTGAACACTTGTTCATTTCTCTGTGGGGGGACAAATGCTACATGTGTACCATCAATGGCACCAATGATGTTGGGGATATGTCCCAGGGCATAAAAGTCAGCTTTCACTGTGGCCAAATCCTCCACCTGGGGGAATACGAGGTAGCTGCGCATGTGTTTCAGCAGGGCAGACAACACTCTTGTCAACACGTTGGAGAACATTGGCTGAGACATCCCTGATGCCATGGCCACTGTTGTTTGGAAGGAACCACTTGCCAGGAAATGGAGCACTGACAGGATCTGCACTAGAGGGGGGATACCTGTGGGGCGGCGGATAGCTGAAATCAGGTCTGGCTCCAATTGGGAACGCAGTTCTTGGATTGTGGCCCGATCAAATCTGTATGTAAGGATTATGTGCCTGTCCTCCATACTCGCCAGGTCCACAAAGGGTCTGTACACGAGTGGATCTCTCCATCTCCTATTCATCCTCAGCGGTTGAACTCTAGGGTGGAAAACAGTGAGCAAAGGGTCATATTCACGCATATGTTGCAATTAAAATGCATTTCTTCCTTTATAGAAACAGTATGTGAATTTGAAAATCAGTTCATGTGCCAATGTCTGCTGTGACACAGTTAGGTGCCATGGCCTGTGCCCCCCCTGAAATGGCAGCTGCCTGACCTCTGAGGAGAGACAAGTGGAAATGAGGTAATTCTGCTGGGGTTATGTGCCATTGTGGTCGGCGGTCCATGACCGCCGCGCAACCTCGCATTGGTTATCATTGAGCCCTATGAATTCCAGGAGTACGCCGGTGGTGACGATATGCACCGCCACGTATGTGACCCCCTTTTTTCTAACTGTTCCATCCCTTGCTATCTGACCTTCAACAGGAGAGGACCTATACTGCAAGTGCTGCTGTGACCTGTGTCTGGAAGCGACAATGGATCGAGTGTCTGGGGAAAGGGCCCCCGCCTTCACTTCGGAGGAGTTGGAGAGACTGGTGGATGGTGTCCTACCCCAGTACACTTCACTCTATGGTCCTCCAGACAAACAGGTGAGTATACAGTGAGGATGATTTGTGGGCCATGAATGTATGGAATGCTGTGTGTGTATGCCTCATGTGGGGGGGCTGAGGAGTCCTGGGTAGAGTGCTGCATGTCTGCTGGTCAATGTATGTGCATAAGGGGATGGGAGGGATGTTGTGGGAATTGAGTGTAACAGTCCGGACAGTATTACTAATCCCTTTTTTTCTATGCATATTTCCCTGCAGGTCAGCGCCCATCAGAAAAAAGGTATTTGGCGTGCCATCGCCAAGGAGGTGCGGACCCTGGGGGTCTTTGACTGGTGAGCACCTACTGCCGCAAACGGTGGGAGGACCTGCGCCGCTGGGCAAGGAAGACGGCGGAGGCCCAACTGGAGCTGGCCTCCCAACGAGGAGGGGGTGCCCGTCGTACCCTGACTCCCCTGATGTTCCGCATCCTGGCGGTGGCCTATCTGGAGTTTGATGGGCACTTGAAGGCATCACAGCAGCGACAAGAGGGTGAGTACAGATTCAGAATCATGACTTTGTGCCAGTTAAGGTTTTACCCGGGCGGGGGATGTGGGCTGTGGGTGTCCCTAGACCAGGGCGAACTGGCAGGGTAGGTCCCTTGTTGGGCAGGCTCTGAAGCACTCCAACCCCAATAGTGTTAGTGGCCATCTACTACTGGGCAGGGTCCTGTGAGTTTCAGGTGTGCATCTCATGAAGTTAGGCATTGTACCCCATGGGCTGGTGACTAGCTGTGTAACTGGTAGTGCATGGCTTTGTGCATTGGGCAGCTCCCTGTGTTTTGTGTACACCAACGGTAGTGGTGTTGCTGACATTGACCAAGTGTATCCTCTGTCTCTCCCCCCCTTTTTGTTTTGTCATCCTGTAGTTGTGTGCATTAGCCTCATCTGGCGGACGAGCAGAGGCACCGACGACGCAGGGAGCTGCATCCCACATGGGCCTGGAGGTCGAATCCACTGACGGTGAGGGCACCAGTGGGACGGAGGGCGAGGGGAGCACCACAATGGAGATAGGAGGGGACACTACAGACAGCGACTCCTCCTCCGATGGAAGCTCCCTGCGGTGGCAGACACCTCTGTGCCCACCCCAACAACAGGTTCAGCCACCACCCCCCACCAGCACCGCCCTCCCAGCAGCCCCTCAGCGTGTTTCCCGTGTCCGCTTACCCAGGAGGGTAGGCATCTCCTTCGCCCCAGGCACCTCAGGCCCTAACCCAGTCAGCCCTGCTACCTTGAGTGAGGAGGCTTTTGACCTCCTGAGATCCCTCACTGTTGGGCAGTCAACAATTCTGAATGCCATCCAGGGTGTCGAGAGGCATTTGCAACAAACAAATGCATACCTGAAGGGCATTCACTCTGGCGTGGCAGCCCAACAGAGAGCATTTCAGGCTCGGGTCTCCGCACTGATGGCAGCCATTGTCCCTGTCTCCAGCCTCCCCCTCCAACTTTCACTACCCAGTCCCAATTTCCTCAACCCCAACCTATCCCAAGCACACCTTCAGACCAGCATTCACCCAAATCAACACACAGAAGTGGCTCAGGCAAACACAAGCACCACACATCATTCCACAGGCACTCACACAAGCACCATCCAGAAGCAGACATTCCAACATCCACTGCCTCCACTGTGTCCCCCTCTTCCTCCTCGTCCACCTCCCTCCCAGTAGCGTCTCCACTCACACCTGCATGCACTACATCCTCATCCACTACCTCCATCAGCAGCACGCCTATCACTACACGCCCCTCACTGGCAGTCGCCACCCCTACATCCATGCACATGTCCCCTGTGTCCTCTCCCACTGTGTCTGTGACCCCTCCTCCCAAAGTACACAAACACAAACACAAACACACACACACCCAACAGCCATCCACGTCACAACAGCATCTAGCTCATGCACCTGCACCCAAACACAGCAGACTGACACCTCCTACAACCACTCCCTCCACTCCCAAACCTTCACCCTCTTCCCGCGCCAGTGTCCCTAAGAAGCTTTTCCTCGCCAGAATTGACCTATTTCCTACCCCTCCCCCCATGTCTTTCACCTCAGGCTAGGGTGGTCAGAACCCAGCCCAGCACCTCAGCCACCAAGTCCACGTCCGCTGTGGTTTCTGGAGCTCTGAGAGGCTCTAAGGAGGCACCCGTCAGCACAGCCAGTGTGCCACCAACACTTGCCAAGGACAAGAAGGTTCCACCACCAGGAAAGGGCAAAAAGGGGAGAGCATCCAGCAAGGAGAAGGAGGCACAACCAGCCAGCAAGGCCAAGGCAAAAACTCCAGCTGGCAGAAGCAAGGAGGCACCACCATCTGCCAAGGGCAGGAAGGGGCACAGAACACCATGCAGGGCACTTCAGCCATCTGAGGCTGCAAGGGAAGGGCTGGAGCCTCCCCCTTCCACTGGCAGCACCGCCACCTGCACCGCAGCCAGCACCACCACCTGCACCGCGGCCACCACCGCCAGCTGCCCAGCAGCCAGCACCGCCACCTGCACGGCAGACAGCAGCACCGCCACCAGCAGCAGCAGCCCCAGAGGGCAGCCATCCGAGGCTGCAGGGGAAGGGATGGAGCCTTCCCCCTCCACTGGCAGCACCGCCAGCTGCACTGCGGCCACCACTGCCAGCTGCACCTTGGCCAGCACTGCCACCTGCACCGTCGCAAGCACCGCCGCAAGCAGCACTGCCACCACCAGCATCAGCCTCAGTGGGCAGCCGTCCGAAGCTGCAGGGGAAGGGCTGGAGCCTCCCCCCACCACTGGCAGCACCGGCACTGTAACCACTGAGCAGCCGTCCCCGTCGGAGGATGGACTGTAGTCATGCATCCATGGTGTGTCATGCATACTGCCCACAGAAAATTGTGTTGATCTGACACCCAGGTGAGTGACTGTGACCTTGCACACCCCATGTGCTGCATCACTGGGCACCAAGCCCCCTCCAGAACCAGTGGAAGAAGGCATCCACTCACCCTATCCTTGGCAGGATGAAGCACACTGGGCACCAAGCCCCCTCCAGAACCAGTAGAAAACCGGCACCCACTAGAGAGACTGTGGCTTTGCACTCCCCAGGACCTAGCAGTGGGCAAACCACCTACTTGAGAGACTGTGGCCTTGCACTCCCCAGGACCAAGCAGTGGGCAAACCACCCACTTGAGAGAATGTGGCTTTGCACTCCCCAGGACCAAGCAGTGGGCAAACAACCCACTTGAGAGACTGTGGTTTTGCACTCTCCAGGACATCGCTGTGGGCATGGAGCCCCCTCCAGGAGCAGTGGTGTTGTACCATCTTCCGGCTGAGGCACCCCCCCCCTTCCTCATCCCCCTGAGGTGCCCGAGTGTTTTTGACATGATGCCCCTGCAGTGTTCTCTCCGTTTTGAGGCAGGAGTCAAGTGTGGGCTTGGCCAATGTGTTTTGGCCAGACACCACCTCCAGTCACAAGGAGGAGCACACATGTAGCAGCCATTCCAGACGACCCACCCAGCACCCCAATAGTACGACCTGCCAGCTCAAACACAGCTGAGGACTCTGATGATACAGGGACCACCTTTGAGAGGATAGTAGTAGGAGTGCAGCGGGAGCTGACCAAGGAGGTGCGGGTGGGGATGCAAACTATGGCAGCCTTGAAAGGATGCGCATGTGCATGATGATGTCCGCAGAACAGCCAGCAGCCATACAAGTCACACAATCCCTACTGCAAGGAGTCCAGCAACGTGTGAGGGACCTCGCCACTGCTCTGAGGGCGTTGCCACAACACCTGCCATCCCAATCTTGCAGCTGCATGCACGAGAACAAGCTGGACTCAATGCACAGGGAACTGGCCTCCCTCAAGGCAGACATGGCTGCCTACCACAGGGATGTTGCTGCCATACTCAATAATCAGCAGCTACTCCTTGCTGCAGTGATGCCATATGTAGTTCCACAGATGGCAGCTGCCAGGAATTTGGTGTACGCTTCTCCAACCGTTGAAGTGTGTGTTGCCCCCTCAAACCCACCAGCACCACCATCAAGGGCAGAGGAGATGACACACACATCAGAGGATGAAGATGTGGAACAGATCATCTTCCCCTTTAGGAATACTCAGTAGCACCAACCCATGCCACATGGGCACTAAGGGCCATATTTATACTTTTCGACGCACAACTGTGCCAACGCAGTTGTGCGTCAAAATATCTAACGCCGGCTAGCGCCATTCTGAAGCGCCATGTGGGCGCCGTATTTATTCAATGACGTTAGCCGGCGTTAGCCGGCAGAGCTTCCTGGTGTGCGTGAAAAAAAATTACTTACACCAGGCAGCGCCGGCGTAGGGGAAAATGGAGCTTGGGCGTAAAAAAATGGGGCAAGTCAGGCTGAGGCAAAATTTTCGCCTCAACCCGATTTGCCCCATTTTTTTTTACTCCCAACTCCCATTGAAATGACTCCTGTCTTAGCAAAGACAGGAGTCATGCCCCCTTGCCCAATGGTCATGCCCAGGGGACTTATGTCCCCTGGGCATGGTCATTGGGCATAGTGGCATGTAGGGGGGCACAAATCAGGCCCCCCTATGCCACAAAAAAAAATATATATATACTTACCAGCACTTACCTTAATGTCCCAGGGGTGGGTCCCTCCATCCTTGGGTGTCCTCCTGGGGTGGGCAAGGGTGGCAGGGGGTGTCCCTGGGGGCATGGGAGGGCACCTCTGGGCTCCTTCCGAGCCCACAGGTCCCTTAACGCCTGCCCTGACCAGGCGCTAAAAAATTACACAAAAGCAGCTGGACGTCATTTTTTTTGACCCGCCCACTCCCGGGCGTCACTTTTGCCCGGGAGTATAAATACGGCGCACATGCCTCGGAGTCATTTTTTAGACGGGAACGCCTACCTTGCATATCATTAACGCAAGGAAGGTGTCCATGCTAAAAAATTACGCAAACTCCATGAACTTTGGCGCTAGATGCGTCTAACGCCAAAGTATAAATATGGAGTTTGTTTTGCGTTGAATTTGCATTAAAAAAAACTACGCAAATCCGGCGCAAACAGAGTATAAATATGGCCCTAAGTTTCCTTTGTCCTATTCTTGCCAACATGCCTGTGTTGCTACAGTTGGTGACATGCAGTCTCCACCGACACCCTGTTAACCTTCCCACTATGGACTACAATTGTCTCTCACTACTCAATTGGCAATTCATGTTCCTCTGCATTGAGCGAAACTTTATCTCAGCATGTCAAATTACATGTCCCTCAGCCTTGTACGTGTGTTGCATCACAATAGAATGCTTTACACTAATGGGGTCACAAACCTGGACTATGTAAATAATGCAGTACAGCACTTTAACCCCTTTGCTGCCAGGCCTTTTCCCCCCTCAGATGCCAGGCCATTTTTTAGCTATTTGGGGCAGTTCACGCTTAGGCCCTTATAACATTTTGTACACATAAGCTACCCATTCCAAATTTGCGTCCTTTTTTTCAAACATCCTAGGCATTCAAGAGGTACCCAGACTTTGTGGTCTCCCCTGAAGGAGACCAAGAAATTTGCCAAAATACAGCAAAAAAATTGTTTATTTAAAAAACAATGGGAAAAAGGGCTGCAGAAGAAGGCTTGTTTTTTTTCCTGAAAAAGGCATCAACAAAGGGTTTGCAGTGCTCAAATCACCAGCTTCCCAGCTGTCAGGAACAAGCAGACTTGAATCAGAAAACCACATTTTTCAACACAATTTTGTCATTTTACTGGGACATACCCCACTTTTACTATCTTTTGTGCTTTTAGCCTCCTTCCAGTTAGTGACAGAAATGGGTGTGAAACCAATGATAGAACCCAGAAAGCTAAACACTTCTAAAAAGTAGACAACATTCTAAATTCACCAATGGGTCATATGTGTAGATCATACAAGGTTTTCCTACAGAAAATAACAGCTGAAATAAATAAAAAATTGAGATTGAGGTGAAAAAAACGGCAATTTTTCTCCACGTTTTTCTCTGTAACTTTTTTCCTCAATGTCAGATTTTTTAAAGCAATATACCGTTATGTGTGCTGGACTCTTCTGGTTGTGGGAATATATAGGGCTTGTGGGTTCATCAAGAACCCTAGGTACCCATAGCCAATAAATGAGCTGAACCCTGCAAGGGGATTTCATTCTATACTGGATATGTAGCAATTCCTTTGGTGAAATATAAAGAGTGAACAATAAGTATCAAGAAAACCTTTGCATTTCCCAATTGGGCACAAGATGAGGTGTTGAGAAGCAGTGGTTATTTGCACATCTCTGAATTCCGGGGTGCCCATAATAGGATATGAATTACAGGGCATTTCTCAAATAGACGTCTTTTTTACACACTGTCTTACATTTGGAAGGAAAAAATGTAGAGAAAGACAAGGGGTGATAATAATTGTACTGCTATTCTGTGTTCCCACATGTCTCCAGATAAAAATGGTACCTCTAATGCATGGGTAGGCCTAATGCCCACAACAGGAAACGCAACAAAGACACATCACATTTTTACGTTAAAAACTGACGTGTTTTGTGAAAAGTGCCTAGCTAGGTGATTTTGATCTCTAGCTCAGCAGGCACCTGGGGAAACCTAACAAAGCTGTGCATTTATGAAAACTAGACAACTAGGGGAATCCAGGATGGGGTGACTTGTGGGGCTCTCACCAGGTTCTGTTACCTAGAATCCTTTGCAAACCTCAAAATGTGGCCAAAAAAACACTTTTTCCTCACATTTCGGTGACAGAAAGTTCTGGAATCTGAGAGGAGCCACAAATGTCCTTCCACCCAGCATTCCTCCATGTCTCCAGATAAAATGGTACCTTACTTGTGTGGGTAGGCCTAGCACCCACAACAGGAAATGCCCCAAAACACAATGTGGACACATTACATTTTCCCAAAGAAAACAGCTGTTTTTTGCGAAGTGCTTAGCTGTGGATTTTGGCCTCTAGCTCAGCCGGCACCTAGGGAAACCTACCAAACCTGCACATTTTTGAAAACTATATACCTAGGGGAATCTAAGATGGGGTGACTTGTGGGGCTCTCACCAGGTTCTGTTACCCAGAATCCTTTGCAAACCTCAAAATTTGGTGCAAAAACACTTTTTCCTCACATTTCAGTGACAGAAAGTTCTGGAATCTGAGAGGAGCCACAAATGCCACCCAGCGTTCCCCCAAGTCTCCCAATAAAAATGGTACCTCACATGTGTGGATAGGCCTAGTGCCCGCAACAGGAAATACCCCAAAACACAACGTGGACAAATCACATTTTCCCAAAGAAAACAGAGCTGTTTTTTGCAAAGTGCCTGTTAGACATTCCATCCTTGGTGTGGTCTTCCTTAACTTTTTGCCTCTGATCCCCAGGTTGATGATGTCTGCTGGACTCTGTTTTTGGTGTTTTTGTTACTCTGGGCACTTTCCCACTGCTAACCAGTGCTAAAGTGCAAGTGCTCCTATACAAAATGTGTATGTAATTGGTTGATCCATGATTGGCATATTTGATTTACCAGTAAGTCTCTTGTAAAGTGCACTAGAGGTGCCCATGTCCTGTAAATCAAATGCTACTAGTGGACCTGCAGCTCTGGTTGTGCCACCCACATAAGTAGCTCTGTAATCATGTCTCGGACCTGCCACTGCAGTATCTGTGTGTGCAGTTTTTTACAGTAAATTTGACTTGGCAAGTGTACCCACTTGCCAGGGCTAAACCTTCCCTTTCCCTACATGTAAGGCACCCCTAAGTTAGGCCCTAGGTAGCCCTAAGGGCAGGGTGCAGTGTATGGTTAAGGTAGGACATATAGACCCTCATTACAATCCTGGCGGTCGGTATTAAAGCGGCGGTAATACCGCCAACAGGCCAGCGGTAACAAAAATGTAATCATGACCACGGCGGAAACCGCCAACAGATACAGCCACTTTAACACTCCGACTGCCACAGCGGTAGCAATTAACACCGTGGCGTCAACCGCCAACAGAAAGGCGGAAGACATGGTACCGCCCACCCCATTACAACCCGCCCATCTGCCAGCTTTTCCGGGGCAGTACCAACGCCATCAAAAGCACAGCAGAAACAGTACTTTGAAGGGAAGCCACTCACATCTCGACACTCAAGGAAGAACCAGGACGCCATTGAATCCAAGCTGCAGGTCTTCCCCATGCTGGTGTTTCTGCTCATATACCAGGAGTACCAATGGCAGCAACGACCACGGTGAGTACTGCACCTAGCACATGGGGGGGGAGGAAAAATAGAGTGACACACACACACAACACGAAACACCGCCACCCCCAACACCATACACACAACACATGCAACAACATTACATATACACCCCGTAACCCTCTGGAATAATGCAAGGACAAAAGTAATTGAGTCAAATGAGTGTTATATTAGAAGGTGTCTTGGCTGATGGTTGTCAGCTGGTCATCCAGGTCATCAGGGTAGTCCAGGACAGACAGATCCACGGGAGAGCCATCATCCTCTGCAATGAGATACTGTACAATTAGTGTGTCTGTGTTGTGCCAGTTGTAATGTGACGTCACTGACTTACTATTGGTGGTACATTGTTATCTTGGTTCCCATGCACTGTTCCTGTCATTAATGTTTGCAGTCTCTCAGCCCTATGCCCCACCTGCATGTCACATGTAGTGTGGGCAGTTTGGGGAATTGTCTGCGTCACATCTTCTAGGTTTGGGTTCTTTCCAAATTATGGCTTGCCACCTTCTTATCCTCATCAACCCTCCCTCTGCTTCCATTAGCAAGGTGAGGCCTTGCAATGATTGTTGGTGTGCTGATGCCACAGCACCACACATGACAATATGGCTGTGTCCCAGTCTATCATTTTTCACATACACTTGTGCAGTGCTGAGACCTAGCACGATACCATGTATTGCATTTCCATGAAAGTATACAGGTATCTCCTTTGGTAGTTTCTCATGTTGATGTTTGCGTATGTGTGCTACATTGCATTGCACTGAAGGGCCTGGCAGAGTTCCATTTCGTCTTTGCTCTATGACACCTGAGATGTTGCATGGTGACATTGCAGCTATTGTGACAAAGGCACAGGGGTAAACCCAGGAATGGGCAGCATAGGTATAAGATTACTGCTGTGTACATGATTATGTATGTGACAGTGCCTGATGGTTCTTGAGTCTATGGACATGAGCAGTTGACAGGAGTTGCACTTGGATAGGGATTGATCACGTAGTCATACTGAACCCTCATTTTTAGTGTGTTTGTGCCATGGGCACCTAACTGCCATTTCCTAATTGACCAGCACACACAGCACAGGTAGTAGTGGCAAATGTTGTCAATGGTAACTGCCGTTTGAGCCAATAGCCTGAGACTGGGCATTGTCCTCTAGTTTACATTCTGACAATACTAGCTGTCCTGTGACACCAGACTAGTTTTACGTTTTACCCTACCCTCCTGGTCTTCTTCAGCATTTCCAGCAGCCTTGACATGGCGCTGTATCCCCATGCATAGGTTGGTGGTGTTGTGCTGTGCCCTACGATGCCCCTGCACAGCCCATGCACCTGGCATGGGCAGTGCAGGGAGTCCCGTGCAGTGCCCATTTGCCCTTTACACTGCCTGATTTTCAGGGCTGACATGCATTGTGTAGTAGATATGTGCCTCCCCCTTCTTGCACTTGACATTTAGGCATTTTTGTCCCCCATGCATCTTATTCTGCATATGTGTTGTTTCCTGGTAGTCTGCTCTGTCCTGTCCTGCGATAGCAGTGATGATTTACTCCGGAATGATGGATGCAACCATCTCCTCCATCTCGTCGAGGTCCTCTTGCGGTGCTGGACTCCCACCTCCGGTCTGCAGTGCTGCCTTCCTGTTCCTTGCCATTTACTCCTCTGTCCTGCGCGTGCAGTCATGCCAGCATTTCTTGCACTCGTTGACGGTTCTCCTGACCTCTGCCACACTGTTAATCTTGTTCACAATCTGTTGCCAAATTGCCTCTCTCCTCCAACTGGCAATTTAGAGGTAATGAAGAGTTGATGCTGGTGCTCTGTCATCTCTCTCACCAGAATTTCATGTCCTCTGTCCTGAAGCGACACTTCCTCTTCTTCTTGTCTCTCCCCTGGGTTTTGTCTGTGTCCTCCTGGCTGGTTCCTGGTTGTGTGGGGTCTCCCTGGGGTCTCTCCTGTGATCCATTTTGGGAGTCCTTAGCACTGTTTGCTCCGTTTGCGTCTCTTTTTGATGCTATTGCAGTGAAAAATGGCGCATATCCGTTTTGCGTTGTTTTTTAATGTCGCAAACTGGATTAGAGTCATTTTTCCTGCGTTAACATAATTTTGCCTTACAACAAGGCACAATAGTTAGCATCAGGAAAAATTACTCTAACCTATTCTTAGCACCACCCAGTGTCAAAGTATAAATTTGATGCACGGGTGGTGTTAAGAAATTACGCCAGCCAACGCAAAACCTTTTACACAAAACTGCGTTATTGCCTTATTTATAGGCCCCTAGCTCCACATCACTGTCAGTTTTTGTGACGCTCCTGTGGCGTTAAGCACAGCGCCGTATTTACAAGGTGGCGTTAAGCCATTTTTTTTTGTGGCTTAACGCCACCTTGTGAATATGGCCCCTTCCCATGCAGCACTGTGCGTAGAAGGGGTGTGCAATGGATGTTGCTGTGGGCGTGGCACAGCAACACCCATTGCATTTTGACACTGCCTCAGATTTATGAAATTTCGTAAACCTGAGGCAGCTCCAAAATCTAACCCCTCCCCCATGGGTGACGTTAGCAGGGCGCAACGAGGAGGAATACTTTTATTCATCCTCGTTTTTTGCGTTTTCTACATGTGCTGCATTCTGACGCACGCATAGAAAAAGCAAAATGCCAGAAATGATTGTCTATATGTGGGAAGGTGTCCCTTCCTGCACATAAACAATCATTTGAAAATGACGCTTTGGCACTTGTGAGTGTCCTGCATTGCGTAGCACACACAGAAGCGCCAAAGTGCCATTAGTGATTGTTTATGTGCAGGAAGGTACACCTTCCCGCACATAAACAATCACAACCCTCAACACAGACATCCTTGCACAATGGTGCAAGGATGCCTGTGCTGGCAGCTAAACATGGAGCCAGCACAGGAGGAAATGCAGGGGTGCGCAGTATTCCCTTAAATCCCTGACGCAGCATGGCGCTGCTAATTTTGGCGCAGCACCACTTTTCTTTAAATCTGGCCCTAAGTACGGCCCACTGGGAAGTTTACCTTGTGTCCTTGATGGGAGGCCAGTGCCGCATAGCATTGCAAGGCTTTTCTTTGCTCAGTGTCACATCCGGCAAGGCTTTCAGCTGCATGACAAGGCTTCTCAGGACTTTGATTTCCTTAGCATTGGACCTAATGAAGCCTTTGTTTAAAAACTGAAGGGCTCAGCATTTCAGTGGCTGGATCTGGTGCAGCTCTCAGACGGGATTAGCATGGTGTGGCTCTGCCAGGCTGTGCATCGATCAGCATCAGTTACGATGGAGTTTTCAGTTCAGAGTTGCGCAGCTGTGCTGCTGCCTGCAGCGCTTCATATCAGATCTGATTAAATCATCCGCTAGGCAGGGAGATGTACAATCAGATGCCAGCCAAGGGTCAAGGATCTAGGAGGCACCTCTTAGGGGTCAGGACCCATGGCAGCAACAGGGCTCAGGAAGGCCACAGGAGTTCCAGTTGGTGATGGCCAGTTGGGCAGTTACACGGCAGGCCCCTGAAAGCATTTTGTGTCCCTGTAGTTCAAACAGTAGGACAGCCAACTGATCCTTGGAGTCACTCTGCGTAGCCTGGGTTCAAGGCAAGCAGGTCCAATCCTTTCTTCCTTAGACATCAAGGCAGTACTTCAATCAGCAGGGAAGTCCTTATGGCAGTAGGACAGTCTTTTTTCTGAATCTTCCACAGATCCAGGAGTGTTCTAATGAGTGTTTCTGAAGGCCCTATTGTGTACCTGGTTCCAGCAATAAGAGATTTATCTTTGTATTTTCTATGTAGTTATCCAGCCAATTGAATTTTGAATCGAGAATGTGCCTTCCTTGGGTTGGTTCAAGGCTCTTCCAGGCCGTTTAGGGGTATAATTACCTTGCCTTTTTAGTAAGACTGTTGCTTGGATCAGAACTGGAGATTTCTACCTGTCTAGGTGACCATGTGTGTCCAAATGCTTTAGAGAAGTTGAGAGTTAAATAGGCATATTATCTATTTTGTCCACATCCCAGCACTGAGAGTACAGGACTCCAATTGAGACAATCATGCTGCATTGTTCCATCTTCGTTTACACCCCTTGATTAGCCAACTTTCCAAAGCAATTATGCCATCAGACTATTGTCTTTCTAATTACTAAGATTTTGGAGACTACATTTTGGGTGACTGTAACTTGCAGGTTCCATGAAATGGAATGTGTGTACAAATGTTTCTGTGTTCTAATGAGCTACAGCAAGATTCTGACCACTTCTCCACTGCCAAGCCTACCCAGTTTGTCTCAGTAGATATTTATACCAGCACTAGGCCAAGGATGTTTGCCAGGAGCCCGGGCACAAGCTTGACGAAAAATACTGAGGGTGAAGAAAATAGTCGGGTGACTAATTAGCATGTTCAATTCACAATTACTTCACTTGACGTGGTGTCATATTAAGTAACGCTATAACCTTATAATATTCCTAGTGTAAAATGACACAAGACCAGGTGGTTAACATTATCTTGCAGACATATAAAAAAATAGCATTACATTTTTTGTTTGGTTTGCTTTTTAGAAATCAAGTGTACTTGAGCTCAGAAATGACTGAAAGTGACATTATAAAACAGACGTGGAATTTAGTCTAACATCTTTAAACTAAATATGTAGAGTAAACAACATATGGTTGGTTTATATCATTTTACACGGTTCCTTTTGCAATTTCCACCATCAGCACTTTGCAATTCATTAGGTGACAGAAGTGTTAATGGTGTCAAGTTCTCCAGTGCTTTGCAGAGAACACATTCAAAGATAACTCCACTTTTGGCTTCTCTCACAAAGAACGGGCATGTCACCAGTGGAAGGTGAGGCCACGTTACACATCAAGAGTGCCCGTAAATGCAAGCACTACTGAGGTGACAACTCACTACCTTCTTTGGCCTCAGGTACGGGAAACAGGATCACCTCTCTGAAAACAGCAGGTTGCGCACCTTACACCCCCATCCACCCCTGACTATGCCCTGCCAGGGGCTTGGAGTGCTTGGAGAATCTGGTACCACCTGCCCATGGCCACAAAGGGCTGAGAGGATTTTGGGACTATGGACAAACTTGAGCCTCCTGAACCCTCCTCATACTTTTCACTGGGGGTAATCTTAACAAAGTATACCCTCGGCTTTTGTTCACCTCAGTGAGCTTAAAAGGCCATGATAGAGCCACTCTCTTGCATTGACTGCCTGACCTAGCCCCATGTGCAGATAAAACTGCCCATGTGGAGGACAGGTCCTCTTTGTTACTAGTTGCCCCCAAAGTTATGATAGTTTCTTTGGTGGAATATGTATGGCATATACCAGTGATTCTTAAATTTTTGATTTCTGTGGACCCCCACTTAATCATTACTGGAACCTGGGAACCCCTAAGAAATCATTATTGGAATTCGGAGAACCCTACTGTGTAGTTATTGGAAGCCGGTTGCCTTGTAATTTGAAACCAAAAACAATGCATACTAAATATAGAAACAAACATTTATCAAACAAATAAGCAAATGATGAAATATTTTATTTGATTGACAAACATATATGAAGATCTAAATGTTAGTGGAAAGGTTAGAAGTTTTTTAAATGCAATTGAGGCCACTCATTGTTTGATGCGCTTGTACTGTTCCCATTAATCAATCTGGGGATAGTACTTTAATTTTTCAAATTCCTAAATATTTACAGAATATTTGAAGATTTTCAGCTGTGCATTTTGCTCTTTTTATTTAATTACACTTTGTTAATCTGTTAATGTGAGTCATTTTTGTGAGCAATCAGGGACTCTCTGAGTATGCTTGGTGGACCCCATAAGTAGGCTTCACAGATCCCCAGGGGTCCCCTAACCAAGGGTAAGAGCCACTGGTCTAAACCATTTGCATTAAATTCTAAAACAACACAAACTACGCCACCAACAGAACTAGGTTAGATCCGCCTTTAGCCTGCTAGTTGGGTCACCACTAATCCAGTGTAAAAGTCCAGGTGTATTTCAGTACTGAGGAGTGAGCACATTTAGTTGGGTTGGCTTTGGGGATAGGGATACAAGCTCCTTTTAAGCTGCTCGGCTCATACTCTGAGGTTTGTCTGCTGTGATTACTATTAATGATTGCAGGTCGCCACTGTAATTTCCCTTGAGATTTGTTGAATCATTTTTAAATCTATCACTCAAATGATAGATGCTGCATGTTTTCCGAGCAAATAAAATCGAGTCCCCTTTCAGTGTCAAAATTTTAATTTGTCCTTTCTTATGTGTAGTTTCATTGGCAGCGTATTCTTTTCTCAATACAAGGCTGGTCGTTTGCTTTGCTTCTGTCTGAATTATTCCATGCAACTTATTCACTTTGAATTCCACACGAACTCTGGGGAATGGCTATTTGCCCTTTTGTCACTTGTTTGTTGAGAAACAGCCACTTCAAACAGAGCAACCTAAACCACGCTTGCTACTTAATTCCAGGAGGGTGTTGACGCTACTTGGGCCTCTCTACGCGATATTAATTATCTGACGTTTCACTGGAGCCTGTGATCTGTAACATATTTCAAAATGTATTGAGAGACCAAAGAATTGGAGACGGGATCTGAAAATTGTTTTGTTTTGGATTAGAACAACGATCACGAGTGTAAACATGAAGAGCTGCTTGGGCTAAAAAAGTTGCTAATACTGCAAAATAATCATCACTGTTTGAGAGGATTGCTTTTATAATTACATGTGTAAATAATTGCATCTCATTATTGGCCGGGTATTAATGACAATGTAACCGTCGCATATGACACGCTAGATTATTTGCTGTTCACGGTATTCAAAAAGACATGCTCATTAACCGATCTCAGTCCCCACAGAATCACAAACAGTAAGGAGGAGCAGCTCAGTGCAGACAATTACACTACACTGAGGCAGTTCACTCTCTGGAGTAGGTGTTGAGCACAATGTATTTCCCTGAATGCAATGTAGTTGGCGGTGCTCGTTTTTTTCCTCCTAAAAATCTGTTAGATGTTGCAGTAATATGTCCCTGAACTTTTCTATACAGTGAATGCTTATGTAGTGACTAAAATTCGATTTCTTTGATACGTGGTAAAAAAATATAAGTTCTTTGGAGCATCTGCTAATAATGCAAAGTAGATTGGGCAGGACGACAGCTGCCCTCAAGCTCTCCTTCTGAACTATAAATGAATCAGTCTATTTGGAAGTCCCTGACATCTATAATCTTCATGCTGTTGTTTTTCCCTCTGTAAAATTAAGTTCTTCATTTGATGCCAATATTTTTAGTAGGTCGTTGTTAGACCTGACAGCCTTAGGGTGGTCACCCCCAACTTTTTGCCTGCCTCCCTCAATGTTTTGACACTGTTTTTGCTGGTTTTAGGACTCTGCGTACTTTACCACTGCTAACTAGTGCTAAAGTGCATATGCTCTCTCCTTTAAAACATGGTGAAACGTGCTCATACCCAATTGGCATATTTAATTTACTTGTAAGTCCCTAGTAAAGTGCACTGCATGTGCCCAGGACCTGTAAATTAAATGTTACTAGTGGGCCTGCAGCACTGATTGTGCCACCCACATAAGTAGCCCCTTAACCATGTCTCAGGCCTGCTATTGAAAGGCCTGTGTGTGCAGTTTCCCTGCTACTTCAACTTGGCATTTAAAAGTACTTGCCAAGCCTGAAACTCCCCTTTTTCTACATATAAGTCACCCTGTGGTAGTACACAGAGTTGTAGGCTGGTTGGGAAGTACCACGGGGCACTTCTCGGCATTCTGACTCTGAGAAGGAAGAGGTGGGACCAATTCGAAAACAAGAACGACAGGAAGACGCGGAGGAGTCGGGAGGTGAAGAGAGGAAGGAAAAACATGGTGATGGGGATCGAGAAGGAGGAGAAGACAAAGATGAGGAGTGTAAGAGAAACGGAGCAACGCAAGACCGAGGGGACGAGGAGTGGAAGAGAGATGGAGGTAAGGAGGACCGAGGGGACGAGGAGCGGAAGAGAAACGGAGGTATGGAGTACCAAGGAGATGAACAGCAGGAAGAAGATGGTGATTTGGAGAACCCAGGAGACTGAGGAGGGAGAGGACGTGCAGGAGCCGGCCACGTTCTAGGAAGAACGTGGTCACACCAGGTACGGGGTAGTTACTGCGAAGGGGAGGAAGGGTAATAAAAGGGGCGAGCGATATGTTTGTTGTTGCACATCTTAAAAACACCTGAGGAATAATAATAATAATAATAACAGTTACAATACCACCAACAACTAAATTAAGGAAGGCATGGGGAGAGAGTGGGTGCACTATACTAATTAAAGGAAAACGAAGAGAAAAAGAGAAGACAGTAATTTAGAGGACAGAGAAAGAGAGGCTTCAGACTAAGAAGATAAAAGAATCACATAGCTACTAACAGAAACTGGAGAAGGGCATAGGAGAACATGAAAAGGAAGACAGAGAGAGAGAGAAGAAAGCAAGACAGGGAAAATAATTATTCTCTATAGACCAACGTACCTTCTAAAACAGGCTTCTTGTTTTTCTCCCTCTTCCGGTAAATTGTCTTCTGATCTCCGAGACGCCAACCTACAAAGAATAAGAAGAGGAAAGTAAAGAAAGTAAAGAAACCTTAAAGAAGGAAAGGAAGTCTTCCAGACAGCACTACAGAAAAATGAATAAAAGAGAAGACAGAAAAGTGTGGAAGAAAGAAAATAAAGAAAATATATTAAACCTATATTACGCATTCAAGTATCCATTATTATTTACCTGTCACACACCCCTAAGGTAGGCCCTGGATAACCCTCAGGGAAGGGTGCTATGTAAGTAAAAGGTAGGACATATACCTGTGTGTTTTATATGTCCTGGTAGTGGAAAACTCCTAAAATCGTTTTCCACTGCTGTGAGGCCTGCCCCTTTCATAGACCAACATTAGGGCTACCCTTATATACTGTTTGAGTGGTAGGTTCTGATTAGAAAGGGGTAGACAGGTCATATTTAGTATGGCCAGAATGGTAATAAAAAATCCTGCTGACTGATGAGGTTGTATTTTATATTACTATTTTAGAAATGCAAGTTTTAGAAAGTGAGCATTTCTCTGCACTTAAAATCCTTCTGTGCTTTACATCCTGTCTTAAATCCATATCCGGGCTGGGCTGGTTTTATGCTCCCTTGTGCATTTCACCCAGACAACCCCAAACACAGGATGCTCAGTCACACCTGCACTCGTCTGCATACTGAATGGATCTTCCTGGGCTGGAAGGGTGGAGGGCCTGATACTTACATTTCAAAGGACAGTGGCCTGCCCTCACACAATGGACTGCCAAACCCCCTACTGGGACCCTGGCAGGCAGGTTTTACTGAAAGGGGACCTTGTGCACTTCAAAACCACTCTTCGAAGTCTCCCCTACTTCAAAGGCACTTTTGGGTACATAAACTGCGGTTCTGACCCTACCAACTTAGACACTTCCTGGGACAGATACTCTGAACCAGACCCTGCAACCTGCCAAGAGGAGCTGCCTTGCTGCCCAAAGGACTCACCTGGACTGTTTTGCTGTGAAGGACTGCTGCCTTGCTATTGCCCTGCTGCATTGCTGGCCTCTGGCTCTGCAGAGAAGTGCTCTCCAAAGGCTTGAATTGAGCTTGCCTCATGTTTCCTGAACTCTCAGGGCCAAAAGGACTTCATCTCTGCAAAGGAACTCCTTGTGTGACGAAAATCGATACACAGCGTGCCAGAATTGATGCACAGCCTGCCTAGCGGTGAAAGAATTACCACATCACAGAACTGGAACAACGAAGCCCAGCTTCCCGAGTGGAGATCGCCGCAGTGCCAGCATTGCAACCGGAACGTTGACGCACAGCCTACTGGATCGACGCAGCGCCTGCCGTGTGACAGAAACTCCGATGCATCGTCCACTCGATCGACGCAGCACCTGTGACTTCATCCTGCACGCCCAGGATTTCCACGCATTGTCCCTGAGCATTAGAGGGCCCCACATCACAAAGAGGATTCAAGCCTGCATGCCAGAATGTGACGCAAATTCCTTGCTGAGTAGAAAATAATTGACACATCGTCTGTGTGCGCCCAGAAATCTGACGCACACCCTTTGTTTTCCTCACATATCCTCATCTCCAGTCTCCGTGCATGTGATTTGGATGCAGACCAGGTACTCTGTTCTTGCAAGAGACACCTGTTGCTTTTTAAAGACTTAAGACTCTTCTTATCATTACAAAAGTGGTATTTCAACTTGTACTTATCAAATCTTAAACGTTTTGCCCTTAATTCACTCAGATAAATATCTTATATTTTTCTAAACCTCTGAGGTGTATTATTGTGGGGTTTGCACGGTGTTATTGCATGATTTTTTGCACAAATACTTTACACGTTGCCTTGTAAGTTAAGCCTGACTGCTCAGTGCCAAGCTACCAGACGGTGGGCACAGGATAATTTGGATTGTGTGTGACTTACCCTGACTAGGATTGTGGTCCCTACTCTGACAACTAGAGACCCCATTTCTAACATTGGTAATCAGCGGTGAGGATAGGACTTGTATTTGTGCAGTAACATACAATAGCTACTTGTACGCTACCTACCCACAATTAAAGGTAAACTTGATTTATTTTCTTTCTCTGTAAGTTCGTTTTGCTACTTGACATTTTAACCTATTCCTCAAACAACATGTCTCTGGATGGGTCACAAGTAGGAGCTGGAGAGTTTGAGCTAGCTCAGCTGGAGACATACACGGTCAACCAGCTTAAAGGGTTCTGAAAGGGGATGGGAGTACCTACCCGGGGTGCCTCCAGGAAGGAGGAGTAGCAAAAGGCGCTGAGGGTCTGGGGAGAAGCCCATTCACAAGAGGATGTTGAGGTGTCTCTGGCCATGGTCTGCATGGTTAAACATGGAGGCAGAGGAGAGGACAGCTGAGAGAGAAGCCAAGCAAGCTGAGGCTGAGAGAGCCTTGGCTGCAAAGAAACTTCTTCTGGTTAAAGAACTGAGACCCATATTTATACTTATTTAGCCCCGCATTTGCGCCATTTTTTGAGGCAAAATCGGCGCAAACTTACAAAATACAACTGCGCTAAAAAAGTATAAATATGGGCCTGAGTCTTAAAGAGCTGGACCTCAAGCCTAGGAAGTCTGAGTCCAGCAGTGATGGTGGCAGCATACATGCAGGATCTGATGGAAAAAGGAAGGTTGATATGCCCAAAGAAGTGGTGCCAAGTTATGTGGTTGGAGATGACATTGATAAATGGTTTGATGTGTATGAAGTTGCACTAAGGGCCCATGGGGTTTCTGAAGATCAATGGGGAGCTGGTCTGGGGAAACATGTTTCAGTCATTGGGAGGGACACACTCCTCACATTACCCTCTCAGGACTGCAACACATACCCACTCATGAAGTCCATTTTAATTGCCAAGTTTGGACTGACACCTGAGAGATACTGTCAGAGGTTCAGGGACAGCACCGAACTCTCTACACAGACGTGGGTAGACTTCTTTGATTTTTCCAGTAAGGCACTGAATGGATGGGTGTGAGGCAGTAAAGTAAATGATTATGCAGGATTGTATAATGTGATCCTGGTGGAGCATAAGCTCAGTGTTTGCTGTACAGAGTTGCGTCAGCACCTAGTGGCCAGTAAGCTAACTGATCCTAGGAAGCTTGCTGAGGAGGCGGATCTCTGGGTTAGCACGAGAGTTTCCAAAAGGGTATCTTGGTGGACACCCACAAAGGTGGTCAGGGTTCCCACCAGAAGAAAGAGGAGGGAGAAAAACTTAAAAATAAGGAGTTCTCAAAAGGCCCTCAAAACATTTCCCAGGGGGGTGGTGGTAACCAGTCCCAACCTGATTCTGAAAAGAAGCCAGGGTTCTTTGATAAGAAGAAGGGGAAGTTTGTACCCAAATGCTTAGAGTGCTCCAAGCATGGTCATTACAAGGGCGACTCCAATTGTCCAATGCGGGCACAGCACCTTACTGGAGGGCAGGCACCTGGGTTGGCTAACGTAGCGCTCAGGGAGGTGCAGTCCTAGATAGCTTTGGGGAACAGATAGAAGTAATACTAATGTCCCTGGAAGATGAGGAAATTGTGCCAAAAGCCCACATGCCTTCAAATAATTCCACGTTTAGGCAGTTGATCACCATTAATGGGCAAAGGGTGAAGGCTCTGCTTGACACAGGAGCCAGCATGAATACTGTCTGGGGCCAGCTGGTGTCAGCAGAGCAGGTAATTCCCAATACATTACACCAGGTCATAGTCGCTGACAATTGTGAGAGTCACATACCGGTGGTTCTCCTTCTCTTTGAGTTGGGGGGTCCTCTGGTACTCTAAAAGTAGCTGTGAGTCCGGCCATGCCTGTAGATTGTCTGTCAGGCAACAACCTTGAGGCTGGAAAGGGGTAGAGCTCAGGTCCCACCTGGAGATGTTTAGTTTGCCTAAGTGGGTATGCATGACCACACAGTCCATGGATGCCCGGGAAGGGAGTCAAGGGCGCCTGGATCATGGAACAATGGCCCAGACAGCTGCAAACAAGAGGGGTAAGGGGCACGGAAAACAGGTACCAGAAGTTCCCGTGTGGTTGACGGGGTACCAGAGGAGGAGGCCTCTGAGCCAACTGAGGAGGACATTGGCTCCCTGGGTAACCTGCCTGAGCTTTCTGGCTGGCAAGTTGAGAGTGGGCAAACCAGGGAGGAATTCTGCAAGCGCAGAAAGAGTGCCCCACTCTTCCACGTTTGAGGGGACAGGCCACAGCACAGGCAGCAGGTGAAGCCTCTGGCGATCACCATATCTATTGGTAGAATGATCTCCTTTACAGTGAGCTTAAGGTGCTGGAAGCTGGGGCAGCACATGCGCTGGCGGTCTCCCAGTGCTATTGGGCCTTCGTACTGGATTTGGCTTATGACATCCCCCTGGAGGGACATGTGGGGCAAGAAAAGACCTTTGTCAGGCTTCTCACCCACTTCTATTGGCTCCGAATGCAGGTGGCCTCAGATGCTTTCTGTTGGTCCTGCCTAACCTGCCAGGCTAGTGGGAAGACAAGGAAAAGGCTCAAGGACCCCCTAATACCGCTCCCCTTCATTGGCAACCCCTTTGAAAGGGTGGACATCAACATCATTGGTCCCTTGGACCCGAAAACTGCCATAGGCAACAGGTTTATCCTTGTTTTGGTGGACCATGCCACCCGCTATCCAGAGGAGATCCCTCTAAGGACAGTGACTGCACCGGTGGTGACCAGAGCTCTGATGGGGATATTTACCCGTGTGGGATTCCCAAAAGAGGTTGTGTCTGACAGAGGCACAAACTTCATGTCTGTGTACATGAAGTCCATGTGGGATGTGTGTTGGGTGACCTACCAGTTCACCACCCCTTACCATCCTCAATCTAATGGGCCTGTGGAAAGGTTCAACAAGACCCTAAAAGGCATGATCACAGGCCCACCTTAGGCCATGAGGCGTAGGTGGGACGTCCTTTTGCCATGCCTTCTCTTTCCTTATAGAGCAAAGTACCTTTGATGAGCTGCTATAAACCTATGACACCCCCAATAGGACAGTTGCACACATATGGAAAGATTGCTAGGTAATATACCCAATACTGGGAACAATATATTATAACCACCCACACACATGACGTTAGCAGCACTTCTCACACTGAGAAATAGCCGGGAGGCAGTCACAATGATTTATGGGGATCTAAAGGATGAAGATGGTAACTGGATCTAAGCTACACAAAAATATCTAAATTAACAGTACATTTAAACACCTTCAATTGATTTAAATACATAGGACCAACCTAATCCACAGAGAATCCACAGATGTGCCCTGCTTCATCCCACTAATGCCTAAAAAGTGTCAATCCAGAAGTATGCTTCTGGCCAGTATTGGATCTCACATGCTTGAATCATTTCCCGTTGTCAAAGTGTGAGTCTCGCAGTACATAGAAAGCAGTAATTTTAAAAAAATGACATTGAAGATAATGCAAAATGAAAATTACTTTAGTAGCTTATCAGTTTTATCAGAAATGTCCCAAAGTCTAGCCAATAAGGCAACTACACCCTTTAGAACCTTCACCAAAGAGGCTCCAGTCTCTCCGATGTTTTTACTCCATGTCTTGTGATGGGAGTCTCATTGATCTCTGCCCAGCTTAGATTCTTTCTGATTGAAATTCTTCTGAAAACCAGCATTTTTACTCTTGGCTCAGCGGACTGTGACTTCCAACATGTCTACTACAGCCAAGAAAGGATTATTTCTCCCCTGCAGCACCTGTGGAAAAATGAGGCTCCACTCTGAAGATCCACACAGCAACTACATCTATTGCCTTCACCCTGACCACCAGGTGAATGATTGCAAAATATGTCTGACGTTTTCTCACAAAACTCTGAGGGATAGAGAGGCTAGACACCTGCTGTGGCTGCTGAAACTTAAGGCCAAGGAATACCCTCTGTCTGATGAGGACAGTAACACTTCTTCAAAGACTGTGTCCTCAAAAAAGAGAAAGAGATCTGCAGAGAGTTTGTCTCCAAAATCAAGTAAGGTAGCCAAGAAAACCCTTTTATCAGGTTCGAGGACAGAGGAACAACCAACAACCTCTAAAAAAACAAATTGCCTTAGAAAAGGGTAATTCTGAACCCTCCATACTGTCTGCCATGGCTGTACAGGTTAAAAAAAAACAACCAGATTACTTCTGCCAAGGATAAAACAACTTCTCTCACGTCAGACAATAAAAACGCTTGTTCTCATCGATTACATGGTTGAGGAGCGTCTCGTCGATAGCAGTCTCCATTAACAGTGCTACCACAGCAACAACAACCGTTCTCATTGATGGTAATAATGTCCATCAAGATAAAATCTAAGGACCTCATTATGAGGCTGGTGATCACAAGGCTGCCAGCCTCGCCGTGGTGGTTGGACCGCCATGGCTGTGGCAGTCTGTTCTCCTCATTACAAGTTTACCGGTCAAACCACCACGCGACCGCCGTCTCTGCCAGGATCCTGATGGGGTGATGGCAGTCCTGTTTGTAACCAGCCAGGGCTGTGATGAACTCAGTGCCGCCCTGCTGATTACAACTTGTTCTCCGTTGGGCTTGACATGGTGGTTTCCTCACCATGAAAAAGCTGGTGGAGAACAAGTGCAGTGGGCCACAGAGGGCACCCTGCACTGCAGATGCCCATGGCATGGCATGGGCAGTGCAGGGGCCCCCTAGCCCAGCACCATCAGAAAGAGCACTGTCTGCTTTACAGACAGTGGCATTCCAAGGGTGCTGGCCGGCCCCCTCCGTGCTACGAGATAGCACTCAGCTTCTTTAGGGGAGCTATCTCATAGCACTGTTCCAACTGGTCAGACCTGCAGGAAAACTCTATTTCAAGGTTTCTGTCGGTCAGCCAGGTCAGGCCGGCGGGAACCTTGTAAGAGGGTGAGGGATATCTCTGCAGTGGTGGTGGCGTCCTCCCTGCAAGTTTCGCAGTCCTGCATTGGGACCACCAACTCGTAATGAGCATCTGTGCCTACCTTACCGTCGATGATGCTCCAGGTAAAGAAACCGTAGATGAAAGATTCTAAAACAGGC
Source organism: Pleurodeles waltl (assembly GCF_031143425.1). Classification (NCBI taxonomy): domain Eukaryota; kingdom Metazoa; phylum Chordata; class Amphibia; order Caudata; family Salamandridae; genus Pleurodeles; species Pleurodeles waltl. The sequence goes on along the minus strand of NC_090439.1, from coordinate 946,021,716 downwards.
CAGTCGACGCAGAAGTTCCATTCTTCCTCGTTGGAACTGTCTGGTTCAGCAAAGAAGTCCGCGACATCAGTAATATCCAAACCTGCACCATCGGCATCAATGCTATTTGTCGTAGACAGTGTGGCATCAGCACCATCGATGACAGCACCGTTGCCGATAACACCATTCACGACAGCACCTTTTGTGATAGAACCATCACTGGCAACACCACATTCTACGGAAACACTGTAGACGGCAGCTCCATCGACTAAGCCCTTCTGACTTACTCATTAACTGCCAAAAAGAGGATGAAGAAGACCAGCAATAATACAAGCAATGACATGCTCATGATCAGTATGTACACCAGCAAGATATCACCTATTCACAACAATAGCATAAATCTACAGTACAAATGCCAGTGTCACTTGTCACCAATTTACAGCATATGCTGCAGGATTATTACAACAGAGTCCCACCATCATGGTCTGCAACACCAGTGCCACAGACACCACTACAGAGACCACCTTCTCTGGGACCTTCTCCCAAACATACATCTCTAGCTTTTGCGACACCCTCAGCACCATTGACACTTTTGCCTGCTTCTTTTTTGGCACCTCTAGTGGACAATCAGCCCTCCATGGGTGAGGACAGAGAAGAGGGTGACATTCAAGATACCACTTCCATTTCCAATGAGTGGGACGAATACTAAATAAAGACACCGGCCACTTCTACTCCACCACCAGTAGATTCTCCACCAAAGGACATCAATGGATTTTATAGTATTATGGAATGGGCTGCCAAAAGATTTCAGCTTCCGATAGTCACAAAACAATCAGAATGTTTTCTTTACGACTTTAAAGAACAATCCAGCAAGTGCCGGCCAGTCCCCCAACTACTCAAATACAGGGCAGAATTTCCAATTACCTCCTTCAATGGCCTCAGATCACATCGGACCAGTGGTCCTCGATATTGTAACCTGCGGACGTATTGTGGAGTTTCAGCAAACTCCTCAGAATGTACCACTGTGAGGACCACCACCTATCCACGTGAAAGAGCTCCTATTGCAGATTACTACAATGATACGCAAAGGAAATCATACCAAAGTCTCAGAGGGGAATTGGTTTCCACTCTCACTTCTTCCGTATTTGGAAAAAGACAGGAGACTGGCATCCCATTTTGGATTTTCATCAACAGTCCTTTCATATGGTCACTCTTCAGGATGTGTTACACCTTCTAAATCAAGGGGATCATATGACAACCTTGGATCTTCAAGACGCATATTTCCATACTTCAATCCACCCCAACCACAGGAAGTTCTTATGTTCAAGGTAGCTGGCACTCACTTCCAATTCAAGGTGTTACCATTCGATCTGAGATCAGCATCTTGAGTATTCGCCAAGCTCTTAGCTCCAGTGGCAGCACATCTCAGGCAAAGAGGAGTTCAAGTATTTTGGTACTTGGACAATGGACTCATAAAGGCAAGCATATCACACCAAGCAGCCAAGGACACACCAACATGTCTATCTGTTTTCAGTTCATTAGGCCTTTCAGTCACCAACCAAAAGTCACATCTAACTCCCACAACCAACATCACCTTACTGGGAGCTGTTGTAAGAAGATTACCCATTAAATCAAACTTCCACAGGAGCAGATGCCTTTTATCCAACTCCCTCCAATAGATCTGTGCTCAGACTTTAACTGATTATCTGAACCCTGCATCTGCTAGGGGGAAAGGGTAAGGAAAATAGAAAAAGAGAGCCTGCCTCCAGATCCAGTTCCAGCCTGTGTTTCCCACTTGAAGATAGGATATTCAGTGTGTGTCTCTGGAAACCTGCACCTTTATTATTATTGGGATATCTTTAAAGGAAGGACCAGCAGTCGGTTGATAAGAGCATAGATAAGTACATTCCTACTGTGCATTCAACTGTTCAGCCATTCACATTCACTCAATTCTATCATTTTCAATGGCTCCAAACCAGCGGATCTTTCGACATTATCATTCAGGTTATGCTCACAATGAGTCAGGCCATGAAATGGTGGTCGCAGACATCCAACAATGCTGAGGGTGTCTCATTTCTGACAGAGATTCCGAAATATGTCATGAACACAGATAAATCCCTTGAGGACTTGACAATGAGAGGAAAATGGACCACCCAGCAAGCAACGCTCCATATCAACTTGCTGGATCTAAAGGCCAGCTCACTGGCATTCAAATCCTTCCTAACCAAGATCACAGGATCATTGGTTCTCGTCCGAATCAACAACACCACAAGCATGAACTACCTCAACAATCAAGGTGGAACAGGTTCACCAGTGTTATCTTTTCAGGTGCAAGAGATTTGGAATTGAGCAAGTAGACACAACATAACTCTCAGGGCAGAACATGTGCCAGGTGTGTGTGTCGAACACCCTTGCAGACTCCGTAAGCAGGACCACCATAACCTGCCAGGAGTAGGAACTTGACCAGTGAGCGCCCAATCATCTTTTCTATCGATGGGGCAAGCCAAGTTTGGAGCTTTTGCGATGAGCGAGAACAGCAAATGCCAGTATTTCGCAAGTTGGCAACCGCAGAAAGCATCATGAGGAATGCATTTTTGATCAGATGGTCAGGAATTTATGCTTACACTTTTCCTCGGATTCCCTTGATCCCAAGACTTCTAAGAAAGATGAAGAGAGAGAGCCTTGTTGAGTGCTTCTCATATCTCCCTGGTGGCCCCACCAGTTTTGTTTTACTGAGCCCCTCTCCTCTCGGAGCAGCCTCACATTCCATTGGAACCAATACCGACCCATTCAACAATGAACCAAGGCCAGGTCCGCCATCGTAACCCAACTTCTCTTTGGTTGTTGGCTTGGCTCCTGATTTCCATGAATTCGCTAACCTAGATATTCCTTCTGATTGTCGGCGAGGAACTCACTAATGCTAAAGGTCAGACCACAGACAATACATATAAACTTAAGTGGAAGAGATTTTGTATCTGATGTATGCATTTCAAGGTCCACCCTTTCACATCTTCACCAGAACAGATACTTTCATATCCTCATCAAATCCTGAAACTCCAGCAGAAAGATCATTGCACGCATTTGATATCAAATGTTGTGTCAAATTCTACACACACTGGACTTACAAACTCCACAAAGTAGATCAGTTGTTTGAGGCCTATGGAGACCTCAGAAAGGGATTTCCTGTTTCTAAACAGGCTATATCAAAATAGATTGCTTCCGGCATACAATTTTTTCATTGACAAGCAGGAAAAATGTTGAATACTAGCATCAAATCCCACTCCACCATAGCTGTCTCTGCCTCGACAGCTCTTTTCTCTGGTGTGCCCATTCAACAGATTTGCCGAGCAGCAACCTGGTCTATCAGGCACTTTTTTATTCAGCAGTACTGCCTTGATGCCACAGAAGGAACGGATGCAGCAGTAGGACAGGCAGTTCTATGGAATCTGTTTCGATAAGGTGAGCCACTGTTCTTCTCACCTCCCACTATTTCATTTGGATGGTATTTTTTATATTATGATGTTTACCGCTAACTATTCTAAATCAAGCATGTGAATCTATGAAAGATCCTATACTGTAGAAGAAAATAAGTAACATACCTGTAACTGTGGTTCCCCAGTATTGGTATCTTTCATAGATTCACATGCGACCCACCCTCCTCCCCATAGAAGCTCCCATTATGTCTTGTGCTAGAAACTCTGAGAGACTGGAGCCTTTTTAGTGAAGGTTCAAAAGGGTGCTTTCGCCTGATTGGCTGGACTTTGAGTAATTTCTGATAACACTGATAAGCTATTAAAGTGAATGTATTTTGCATTAACTTCAATGTAACATTTTGGAAATTACTGCTTACTATGTACCATGGGTCTCCCACTTCGATGACAGAGAATGATTCAAGCATGTGAATCTATGAAAGATACGGGAACGACAGGTAGGCATAAGTAACTTATTTTCTTCTTTCTTATCGTCTGGACCTGCATAATCATTACTGAATAATGGGAATCGATCTTGGCTATTACAGAGGAAGTATTTGACTTAAAAAAGAATGCTAACGCGTCCCTTTATGATAATTTATTACACATTAGGACTCGTTTTAGGAAAATGAATCTTTTGACCCAGTTGAGAGACACCTTAGGACGAGATAGCTAATCAATATGTCAATCAATAAGTCAATAATGTCATCAATATTTATTAACACAATGCATTTTACTTTAGTCAAAGACAATAATCGATTCAAGACACCACATTGACCTTGCAGTCATGAATAACCACACCAGTTTAGTTGAATTTTATGAGTTTTATTCCCTATTAGTTACAATTCTAAAAGCAGATGTGTTAATCTCAAAGCCAAGAAACATAATAGCATAGTCACGATATGGCAACTCTGATAAGATTTCATCAAGGTAAGAATCACAAACATCAGAACATAAAACGGCGTGAACATAGATCAACTTTAGCAGAGTATCATTAATGAGTCAGTTCAACAAAGCATAGATTCAGTTGTTTGTCTATTTGCGTCAGTTTTAGTGATCCCCTGTCCTCACCACTGATTAGCATTAACATGTTGGGCTTCATGCAAAACAATTTAGAAAACCAATTTGGAAAACATCTAGCTATGGTCTCTGTCAAAAGTATGCAGTTGGTACCTAGAAAGGAAAAGCAAACAGACAAATCACAATTTCATTGTCATAGTTACCCTCCAAGGTTTAGGTCAGCACTCAAGTTCAGCCTTCGTCTTCAGGACATCAGTTGATTCACCATCAGTCAGAACTCAGCTCTGGAGCAAAAGGGGCACTTCCCTCATAAGGAGTCAAATTGTAAAATGGGCAAATCTAAGGAAAAGGATGGTTCTAAGAAAATCAGCAAAGTCACCAAACAGAGTGACAAAGTTTCTGGATAAAATCAATAGCATTCCCTAACCCACCTAAATGGCTCCTCGTGTCATGGATATTTATCCCTTTTTCGTAGTACATTCCCCTAAAATGTAATTGGTTTACGGTTATACCCCACTATCTTTAACCTATTAGAAAACAGATTATGGGGGTCATTACAACTTTGGTGGGCGGCGCAAGCTGTAACAGCCGGGCGGCCGCCAATGCGGCCGCACTCCCGCGGTGCCCATTTGGACATCCCCGCTGGGCCGGCGGGGATGTGGGCCGCCACATGGGAGCCGGCTCCAAATGGAGCCGGCGGTGTTTCGGCCGTGCGACGGGTGCAGTTGCACCTGTCGCGCTTTTCACTGTCTGCATAGCAGACAGTGAAAAGCCGCATGGGGCCCTGTCAGGGGGCCCCTGCACTGCCCATGCCTGTGGCATGGGCAGTGCAGGGGCCCCCAGGGGCCCCACGACTCCCTGTACCGCCAGCCTTTTCCTGGCGGTTCATACCGCCAGAAAAAGGCTGGCGATCGGGGACTCGTAATCCCATGGGCAGCGCTGCAAGCAGCGCTGCCCAGGCGGATTATCACCGCTGGGGCAAAAGTGGCGGAATACCGCCGGCCCCGGCGGTGCGACCGCAGCGCTTCCCCCGTGGTCGTAATAGGCCAGGGAGCACCGCCAGCCTGTTGGCGGTGCTTCTGTCATTTTAGCCCTGGTGGTCTCGGACCGCCAGGGTCAAAATGACCCCCTATGTCATTAATCTTTCACCCCATATTATTTTACAGACATTTTATTGGTCCATGTAATTGACGTCTTCGGAGGTAGCACGTCCGGTATGATTTCACCCTTCTGTAATTCTTTGCACATCTTTTGGTCAGTGGCTCCATTGTCTTCACCGGTTTAAACGACCTTGTACATTACACTAATTTACACTGTTGTATTTCAGCTAGCACTCTCCTACAAGCAATATGAATTTCATGAGAACGGATCCATTATGGTTACATTCAGCTTCTAGTTGAAGAAAACAAGAGGTCATGTCCTTTTGCGAGTCAGCACACTGCACGTTAGAAAAACACATTTAATATGAGAGCCAGGCAGCTAAGCTTCGGCTCATGCTAACTTATGGCCTACAGGATTCATTTAGCTTTACTGTAATAACAAAATCATTAATAATTAGTACAAAACCATACTGTAATATCATATTTTATCAACATTAGTCATTTCTATTGGTTCCCGTATACATTGGAGGTCACTCCCTGTGGTCACATTTCAAGTGCACGCTTAAGCAAAATACATTAATACAATTTCTAAGCGGCATTATCACACATTAGTTCATAAATATTTCATGTTAATATAGATTATATAAGCTACGCTCTCTCAGTCCCACCTCTGATGACGCTCGTCATCACACAAACCTTTCCCTTTCAACCTTTCACTTTAAATTTTTCACTTTACGCATAATGCGCATTTAAACATCTTGTCCTTTTTGTGAGCTCTCCCAAATTTCATTAAACATCTTCTCCCTTTCATGTTCTTCATTCTTCTTGCTACGGTTGGTCCAATTTCTTCTAATTCTCTCATTAATTTTGCATGCTCCCCATAGACCCAATAAACAGATCAGAACAATTAATACACCCCCTAATATTTTTGCAAGAACCCCGTTCCAAATATTACTAAACCATCTCCCTACTCTGGCAATTCCTTTTCCAACTTTTTCCCAAACTCCAGGATCCTTCAAATCTTTCAAACCTGCACTATCTTTAGTTAAGTTAGTAAGCATACCTCTAATCTTTTTACTATTATCTGGTATAAATGAGCAACAATGACACTCGTTGAGCATCTTGCAGACTCCGCCGCTCTTTGCTAAAGGAATATCTAAAGCAAGCCGATTTTGAAGAGTCATAGCTCTTTCCTCAGCAAGTTCAGTATCCATCAGGAGTATAGCCCCTGTAAAATTTGTCTGCATGTTATCCACAATAGTAGGCAACTTTCGAATCTTTATGGAGTTTAAGATAACCCCCACTGAAGGAATTATGGCTCCAAATATGTCACCAACGACAGCAGCTGCTGTCTCTCGTTTTTATCTAGCATGTTGTAATTCAGACATTTTAGGCATTTGCTTTAAGTCATCAATCTGGTAAATCTTTGGGAAAACTATCCCCAAATAACATGTCCCATACCATCCCTTAGGGAGACGGTAATAAGCATTAAGTCCACATATATAATAGATCCCAGGGATCGCTGGATCCTGTCCATTTAAAATGAATGTCCACTTACTCTGAAACAAAAACACATGCCTGCATTCACTTGTTCCCACAAATAAAGTTTCATGATCAGATTGTGGCCTATATATACAAAGTCTACCTACATGTAGTGCATCTATAGCTAGTTTGCCTTGCGTCTTTATTGCAGTGTAAGCATAATCATTTGCATATGTGCGTTTCTCTAGCCCCTTTTCTAATCTTTCCTTCAGTGCTTTGCGTCTATCATCAGTGTGATCTAAAAAGCTTTTCTCCACAGGTGTTAATAAGCAGGTTAGATTGTTGCAGTGTGCATAAGCTGTCCCAAATGTCAGTGTCGGTTCAAAAAAACTTCTAACTAATTTTATACTATGCTCCTTAGCTAACTTTTTCAAAAACTCAATCACAGGCACAAAGGAAAACACTACATCTAGATTAGAATAAAAATGTTGCACATGTTCCTGATCATAGAATCTTGTTAGCAGCAGACTACAGCTTATCCGGTAAGTTAAAGGAAGACTATGATATGTGAACCCCCTCCTGCACTGACGAAGGAATCTTTGTACACACATAAAAGTTTCTCGCATCCATTGTATCAACATACTCATTCAGCAAGCGATAGAAGACATTAGTGGAAAGTTCCCCCTTTGAATTAGTCCCCTCATGCAAGTGTTGAGTATCCTGATCAAACTTTTCCCATGGAGTTAGTGTAGCAGTTTCAGGTTTTGAAGCACTGTTAGTCGCTTTCTTATCCAACCACGGCATTCCCACAATCACACCCACAATTATTATTGCACACACAATACCTAATATAACACTTAACCAACCACACACTTAACCCTTTTTGCTACTACCTCTATTTTAAGCCATGGTCTGTAAGAATCAAATAGCAGAATAACTCGAAGCAAATAATCAACTTAAGGATGATTTAAAAACTCTTTTTTTTTTTTTCAAAGTCTCTTTTTCTCTTTGCGTGTATTTACAGCGTTTCGCTTACCCCAGGACCCTTTTGTCAAATCAGGTTAGCAGCTTGTCATATTCGGTTTTTCAAAGTCAATTCAGGTTTCAAGTGTCACATCCGGTAATTTATAAGTCTCTTTTCTCAGTTATCAGCTTTCAATTTCAATTTCTCGATTTTAGCACAGTCTCTTTCTCTGTTTAAATTCAGGTACCGCAGTATTGACCTAGTACTTCTCGATCAAAGCAAAACGCTAAGAATTCTTGTTGCCACTCAGATGTCGTTGCATATGCCCAATCAGGACCTGCGTACCTTCTATTTGCAACTCTTTTTCTTTTCAGCCTGCGTTCACTTTGCAGCTCTCCTTCAGTTAGATCCTCCCTTCTGGTTGTGTCGATTTCTTCCTCTATTGTCTCACCTGGGACGATCTTTTCCCTTGCAGCTTGTTTCTTTGGCCAGTTATCACCTTTATGCGTTTTCTTCCTGCTTGGCCTTTCAGGACGCTGAACAGCACCCTCCTCTTGTGCTATGGTGTTTTCTCTTGATGGAACTGCAACTGGCTCAGGAGATGCTGGTGTGCTTTGACTTTCCTCTATTATTTCCCCTTCTTCCTCTGGATCTGTAACGGGTTCAAGCTCTAACCCGTATCCGTCTACTTCTGGGAGAACCTCTCCTTGACTTGGTTCTCCTGCTGCCTGTACTGAGATGGGCTCACCGTCACCTCTCTCAAACTTGTTTACTGCTTGAGGGACTAAGCCGTCCTCAGTGGGCTCTCCTGCAGTCTCAGTTTTCCTTTGAATACTCTCCGGCCCTGAGACTTCCCCTTCTGGAGCTGTTGTTTCGGTAACTTCAAGTTCCTCATCAGTCGGACATGTCACCTTCTTCGTGTGACTGGCATGTATCCAGTTTGGAACACATGCACATTTCACAGCAGTGGTTGTTGTCAGTATTACTTGATATGGCCCCTTCCAGCGCGGCTCCAAACACGACTTCCTTATGTGCTTCTTGACAACCACCCAGTCACCGGTTTGCAGGTTGTGACCTGGATCACTGATCAGTGGCAATGTGTTGGCCTCCACCTGGTGGGGAAAAGAGCGGACCACATCAGCAATCCTTTGCACTAGTCCAACACCATATCATCCGTGATATTAACAAGAGCATTTGCAGGTACTGCGGGCAACCTCATAGCTCTGCCCATCAATATCTCGTGGGGAGATAATCCTGTCTTCTTATTGGGTGTGTTTCTCATTGACATTAGCACTAAAGGCAATGCATCTGGCCATTTCATATTGGTAGCTGCACACATTTTTGCCATTCTCGACTTCAAGGTACCATTCATCTGTTCCACTAGTCCTGATGCTTCGGGCGGTAGCTACAATGCAGCTTCTGTTCAATGTCTAATGCAGCACACAAGAGCTTTATCACCTCATTGTCGAAGTGTCTGCCCCTATCTGATTCTAAAGAGACCGGAAACCCAAACCTGGGTATTAGCTCTCTAAGCAACAGCTTTGCGACTGTGAGACTGTCATTTCTATGTGTAGGATAGGCTTTAATCAGTGACTGAAAAAGCACACAATCACCAACACGTACCTCAGTCCTCCACATACAGGCATCTCAATGAAATCCATCTGCATCTTGCTAAACAGACCTCCAGCTCTCCTTATGTGGCTCAAAGTAACCACAGTTCCTTTCCCTGCATTCATCTGTTGACAGGTGATGCACCTGTGACAGGTAACTTCTGCGGCTTGTCTGAATTTCAGATTGAACCAATCAATTTTGAATAATCTGATCATTGCGTCTCTCCCAGGGTGTGCAACCTTGCAAACTGTGACAAAAGGCTGTTTGGCAAAAACAGTTTCCCCTCCTCTGAGACCCACAAGTCGTCAGCTCTTTCTGCATTCTTTGCCAGGAGCGTTTCTCTTCCCTGCTAGCATGACCTTGCAGTGATTTTAGCTCATCCAATGTGACAACGACTTTCAAGGCAAAGTTCAGACATGTCTCATTTTCAGTTTGCGGTAACAATTCCCACTGTTCCTTGAACAATATGCAGTTCAATGCGCAAAACCTTGCGACTTGATCTGCATAGCAGTTTCCCATGGACACAAAGGGGGTCATTCTGACCCCGGCGGTCTCAGGCCGCCGGGGCCAGGGTCGGCGGGAGCACCGCCGACAGACCGGCGGTGCCCCGCAGGGCATTCTGACCGCGGTGGTTCGCCGCGGTCAGACAAGGAAAACCGGCGGTCTCCCGACGGTTTTCCGCTGCCCTACAGAATCCTCCATGGCTGCAGAGCGCGCTCCGCAGCCATGGGGATTCTGACACCCCCTACCGCCATCCTGTTCCTGGCGGGTCTCCCGCCAGGAACAGGATGGCGGTAGGGGGTGCCGCGGGGCCCCTGGGGGCATGGGCACTGCAGGGGCCCCCGTAAGAGGGCCCCACAAAGTATTTCAGTGTCTGCTATGCAGACACTGAAATACGCGACGGGTGCCACTGCACCCGTCGCACCTTCCCACTACGCCGGCTCAATTCTGAGCCGGCGTTCTCGTGGGAAGGTTGATTTGCCCTGGGCTGGCGGGCGGCCTTTTGGCGGCCGCCCGCCAGCCCAGGGCAAATCCCAAAATACCCTCAGCGGTCTTTAGACCGCGGAGCGGTATTTTGGTGGGGGAACTTCGGCGGGCGGCCTCCGCCGCCCGCCGAAGTTAGAATCAGGCCCAAAGTCTTGTGACTTAACATGAGCATTGCATTTCACCATGGCAATTTCAAGAGGCAACTGAATCGCATGCAACAAATCCTTAATCTGTTCGGCATTTGTATCTGGAGAACCAGAAGAGGTCATGAAACCCCTCTGTGACCACAATTGGCCAAAATCATGTACAATGCCAAAACCGTATCTACTGTCAGTATAGATAGTGACTTTCAAATTTTCAGCTACGTGGCATGCCTTAGTAAGGGCAATTAACTCAGCCACTTGTGCGGAATACACTCTCTCGAGCCAGGAGGCTTCTATAATGCCAGTGATTGTACACACAGCATATCCAGCTCTTAGTATTCCGACTGAGTCTCTCAAACAAGATCCATCAAAAAACATAATGCAGTCATTTTCCTTTAACTGCGTATCTTTAATGTCAGGTCTGGGTTTGGTGCACAGTTCTGTTACCTCAAGACAGTCGTGCTCCACCTCCTCCGCATTACTAATCTCAGTGTTTTCAACAGGAAGTAGAGTTGCCAGGTTCAATACAGTACATCGCTTTAATGAAACATCAGGCGACCCCAAAATAATTGTCTTATATCGGGTAAGTCAGGCATTTGTCATGTGCTGGGTTTTAGTTCGGGTCATTAGAATTTCAACTGAATGCGGAACCATTACTGTAAAGGGATGTTTCATCACTATGCCTTCACACTGTGTGAGGCTCTGACCAACTGCTGCAACTGCGCGTAAACAAGCCGGTAAGGCTGCTGCGACTGGGTCCAAGGTAGCTGAAAAATATGCTACAGGGTGGTTTGCACCTCCATGGACCTGTGTTAAGACAGACAAAGAACAAGCATCACGTTCATGACAAAACAGTAGAAAAGGTTTTGTGTAATCCGGCATACCTAAGGCTGGTGCCCTGCACATGCACTCTCTCAATTCCATGAATGACTCAAGCTCTTCCTTGGACAAAGCTATGGTATGCGGTTCATCCTTGTTTTCTTTGCCTGTCAGCTTTATCAATGGTTTTGACATAATCAAAAAGTTGGGTATCCACTGGCGACAGTAGCCCACCATTCCCAAAAACATCCTGACATCTCTCTTTGTTGTCGGGGGGTTCATCTGCAGTATAGCCGTCACCCTTTCCTTTGATATTCTCCTGGACCCCTTTTCAATCAAGTGCCCTAAGTATTTCACCTCTTGCTGACAATACTGCAGCTTCTTTGGGGACACTTTATGTCCGTTCTTTCCCAAATGGTTCAATAAGGCAATTGTGTCATACCTGCAGTCATCTTTTGTTCTGGACGCAATCAGCAAGTCATCAATGTACTGTACTAGAGTCGAACTAAAAAGGCAGTTCTAAGGACTCCAAATCCTTCTTCAATATTTGATTGAAGATGGAAGGTGACTCAGAAAACCCTTGAGGAATTCTGCACCAACTGTACACCTTGTCCAGGAATTTGAAACTGAATAAAAATTGGCTGTCCTCATGAAGAGGCACCGAAAAGAACGCTTGTGACAAATCTACAACTGCGAACCACTCTGCATCACACGGAACCTGAAACATAATCACTGTTGGATTTGGCACTATGGGGCAACATTTTACCACAATCTTGTTTATTTTTCTCAAATCCTGCACAATTCGAACCTTCCCACAAGGCTTTTTCAAACCCATTATTGGTGAATTACATGGACTGCTCAATACTTCCTTCAGGACTCCTTGCTTTACAAAGTCTGCAATTATCTGCGACACCTGTATAAGGACATCTTGTGCCATGTGATACTGCGGCACCTGGGGAAACACTGCATTCGGCTTCACCTGTACTTTAAGCGGTTCAACTCCTTTTATCAGTCCCACTTCCTTTCCTTTCAGGTCCCACACTTTCTCTGTCACTGTCCCTTGTAACTCAGGTGGCAAGTCAGTCACTGTAAGCATTGGGAATAAGGTTATCAAAGGGTAATCTTCATTTTCAGTCTCTGTTTCTGATTCTGTGAATTGCCCATCATCCCCCTCATCTTCACTGTTTGTCTGCACCTCAATTCCTTCATTAGAACAGGTAATTGAACATTTTGTCTTGCACAGTAAGTCTCTTCCCAGTAGGGATACGGGACTTGAATCGCAGACTACAAACTTATGCAGTCCCTGAAAGTTGCCAATCTCAACTTGAACTGGATCTGTAATCGGATTTGTCAAGTACTGGTTTGCTACTCCTACCACTCTTATGGTACGCCCTGAAAGTGGCAATTTTGGAACCTCTGCACTTCTGACTGTAGAGCGTGTAGCTCCCGTGTCAACCAAGAATGATACCTTGTGGCCCATCACTTTTCCCTCTACATAGGGTTCCTCTCTGATTACTTCTAGGGATGCTGCAAGCCTGCACTCTTCACTATCTGAACTGTCATCCGACCATTCATCATTCATTCCATCTTCACCATACAATTGGAATTGCTGTACTGTATTATTTTGGTTCATTACTTGACCTGTGACCTGCTGAGGAAGCATCACCTGTTGCTGTCCCATTGGAGGTAATGGTAATTGCATTTGCTGTCTAGGTACCATGGGAACCTGCTGTTGTACTTGCTGCATTTGTGCTGGTTGGACATGCGGCATTTGCATCTGCTGCATGGGCTGTAACCCCTGCATCTGAACCATGTTATTCTGGAAGTTTTGATTTTGACCTCTCATTTTTGGACCCCTCACATTTTGAAATATTGACATCAGTGCTTTGTTGAACGACACCATCATGCACCACATTCGGGCATTCCCGCTTCCAATGCCCCATGCCCCGGCACGCGTGACATGGTGACATCTTTTTCATCCCTTGCCCATCATTTTGGACCACCACAGTATTCAAATCTGGACCGCGACTTACAAAACCTTGACCTCGGCCTCTCGGTTGCGCCTGAAACACACCATTCCCTTGCGGTTGCTGTTGTGCCATTTGCTGGATTCCATTTCCCTGCATACCTGCCTGCGCTGCCCTTATCTGCATCACCATCACTTTCTCCTTCAACTTTCTCTTCTTCAGCTCAATCTCGTCACTACAGTATTTCGCATACTGCAACACCTCATCAATCGGCTTCGCTTGCCAACAAATCAAGTGATTCTTAATCATCTGACGAACCTCTGGTCTTAGCCCTTCAACAAATCTGAACACAAGATGGTTCATGTCTTTCAGATCAATAGTCTCAGTACCACTGTAATGCTTGAATGCTTTCAACAACCTCTTATAGTAAGCATGGATAGACTCTTTAACCTCCTGTGAGGTCCGGTCAATTTTCTGCCAATCAGTCACTTTCGGCGACACCTTTTGCTTCAAAAACTCAATCACTTTGTGATAATACTTCATCACCTCCTCAGATGGTGCTCCGGTCGCCTTATCCCTTGCCGGCTCCTGTGTCGGCCAGTCCACACCTCTCTTACACTCAAGCCATAAGTCAGGTGGAACGATGATCTCAAACAAGGTATTCAAGTCTTCCCAGAGACATTTCGCAAGTTTCACAAACCTGTCTGTCTGCTGATAACACTCTATCGGCTTCTCCCTCAACCTGGGATAATCATTTGTGAAAGACAGAATGTCTCCCCTAGTCCACGGTACATGGACTAGAACCCCTCCAGCTGTTTCTCTCATCAGTAACATCTTTACTGTCTCAGTATCCGGTGAAGCTGTAGTCGGACTTGATCCTGGACTGTCACTTTTCTCCTTATCTCTTTTCTTTGCCTTCCCACTTTTCTAAGGCTCCCCAGATCTGAGCACTCTGCAGTATTTCGTTAAGATGCCCTTTTATTCCGGCCGACCTCATGTGGTCAAAATCTTTAGAGTCGAAGTCTAATCTGTAACTCCTTTTCAAATGTTTAGTATTCTCAATGTCAGTATTGTATTTGTCTGCTAGGTTCGCCAACCTCTGATGCACTTTGCCCACTTCTTTAGTGATTTTGGGGCACACATATCTCAATTCTGCTTCTGTGTATGATTCTAATCTGTTTACCCCTATTGTCCCTTCCACCAGTTCAGCAGCTTCCACACCCAGTCTTACAAAGTTTAGGTAGTCATCCTTCTCAGATTTTTCTGGCTTCTCCGCAGTTACTGCAGTCTTTTGTGAAGCCTAAGTTTTTTCTAACCACTCATTTAATTGTTGCACAGAGTCCATCAACTATTCCCTTTCTCCACATTTTGCTCTCATTGTCCCATCTAGCCACAGCTAAGGTAATTTCTGCCCTTCTCATTCCCCTCTCGAATTTCTGCTGTCTTCGTTTAATAGCCATCAAGTCCCAGACTGCTAATGCCTCGTACTGAGCTTGCCTCGGAGGTGGCTTTTGTACACTTAACATCCACCTCAAATTTTCCAAAATTCTCGTATTGAACGTTCCGTGTTCCGGAAACGCCAAGCATCCCTCCTTTTCTGTTAGTTTGTGCCACTGTTTCATCCATAAACAAGGCGCGACTCCCTTTTCCTCCATGACTATATAAGCAGGAGTACCCTCTGGCGGTGTAGGCTCCCCTTCACTCGCTATAATGTATGCGTCCCCTTTCAAAGCGCTACTAAAAGCTTTGATAAAATTCATTTTTTGCGTCTTTTCTCTTGTCTGTATTTAATCAGGAAGTGACTTTAATTCCCAGGACACTCTTCACCCACCTTTCTCAACCTACTGCCTCTCACGGACGGCTGCCAATCCGTGCACGACCCCTCTCGACAACTGACCTATCCCAGCGCGGCACCACTGACGTCACACTCACACACTGCAGCTGACAAAGTCTTGCGGCTTGTCCGCCCCTCACTGGATTCACACCAAACTAATGCAAAATTACTGCAAGCACCAATAACAACAACAACAACTCGAATTTGCCGGTTTACTACAGGAAGGGTACACATTCACTTCAGAACTTTACAGAGATTTCACTTGAAGCCTCGGCCGCTACTCTCTCCTTCTCTGTTCCCACACCGGCAAGCAGAATTCGACCCACAAATCCTACTCTCGACTTGTCAATGGTTTGTTCTAGTGCACTATAGAACTTGTCAAATCTCCATCGAAGGTTTCACTCACTTGACTCGAACTCGACTTGTCAATCACGCCCGATTGACCTAATTAAACCGCACAAATGACAATATAAACCCAAGTGTCTCCTACACTTGTCAATATACTCCGGAGTCTTAGACCGCAACGGGTCATTACATTAACAACCAACAACGTGGATAATTTTTTAGCACAAAGCGCCACACTCATATGAAGTACACCGACTTCCCTACTCTCATACTGTGGAGTACGCCCACTCCTACTAAAACAACATTACCTTGCCTAGATACAAACAAACTTCACAAATCACCTGCAAAATGCATAAGCTGAGCAAGCGCAAATCCTATACCACACATGCTAAAACGCCGAGAGCATTCCCAACTCACTTAGGCAGGCTCCGAGATCCCGGGAAAGTCATGGGGAATTTAGAAACACATCATATCTCCAATTTGCATTATCTCAGAAAAATAATCTAAACAATAATTCTCCGTCCTAGAGCCCCAAAGGGCCAAACCATCCTCTGCTACAAGAACTGCTAACGCGTCCCTTTATGATAATTTATTACACATTTGGACTCGTTTTAGGCCAATGAATCTTTTGACCCAGTTGAGAGACACCTTAGGACAAGATTGCTAATCAATATGTCAATCAATACATCAATTATGTCATCAATATTTATTACCACAATGCATTTTACTTTAGTCAAGACATTAATCGATTCAAGACACCACCTTGACCTTGCCGTCATGAATAACCACATCAGTTTAGTTGAATTTTATGAGTTTTATTCCCTATTAGTTACAATTCTAAAAGCAGATGTGTTAATCTCAAAGCCAAGAAACATAATAGCATAGTCACGATATGGCAACTCTGATAAGATTTCATTAAGGCAAGAATCACAAACATCAGAACATAACACGGCGTGAACATAAATCAACTTTAGCAGAGTGTCATTAATGAGTCAGTTCAACAAAGCATAGACTCAGTCGTTTGTCTATTTGCGTCAGTTTTAGTGATCCCCTGTCCTCACCACTGATTAGCATTAGCATGTTGGGCTTCATGCAAAACAATTTAGAACACCAATTTGGAAAACATCTAGCTATGGTCTCTGTCAAAAGTATGCAGTTGGTACCTAGAAAGGAAAAGCAAATAGACAAATCACAATTTCATTGTCATAGTTACCTTCCAAGGTTTAGGTCAGCACTCAAGTTCAGTCTTCATCTTCAGGACATCAGTTGATTCACCATCAGTCAGAACTCAGCTCTGGGGCAAAAGGGGCACTTCCCTCATAAGGAGGCAAAGTGTAAAATGGGCAAATCTAAGGAAAAGGATGGTTCTAAGAAAATCAGCAAAGTCACCAAACAGAGTGACAAAGTTTCTGGATAAAATCAATAGCATTCCCTAACCCACCTAAATGGCTCCCCGTGTCATGGGTTTTTATCCCTTTTTCGTAGTACATTCCCCTAAAATGTCATTGGTTTACGGTTATACCCCACTATCTTTACCCTATTAGAAAACAGATTATGTCATTAATCTTTCACCCCATATTATTTTACAGACGTTTCATTGGTCCATGTAATTGACGTCTTCGGAGGTAGCACGTCCGGTATGATTTCATCCTTCTGTAATTCTTTGCACATCTTTTGGTCAGTGGCTCCATTGTCTTCAACGGTTTAAACAACCTTCTACATTACACTAATTTACACTGTTGCATTTCAGCTAGCACTTTCCTACAAGCAATATGAATTTCATGAGAACGGATCCATTATGGTTACATTCAGCTTCTAGTTGAAGAAAACAAGAGGTCATGTCCTTTTGCGAGTCAGCAAACTGCATGTTAGAAAAACACATTTAATATGAGAGCCAGGCAGCTAAGCTTTGGCTCATGCTAACTTAAGGCCTACAGGATTCATTTAGCTTTACTGTAATAACAAAATCATTAATAATTAGTACAAAACCATACTGTAATATCATATTTTATCAACATTAGTCATTTCTATTGGTTCCCGTATACATTGGCAGTCACTTTCCGGGGTCACATATCAAGTGCACGTTTAAGTAAAATACATTAATACAATTTCTAAGTGGCATTATCACACATTAGTTCATAAACATTTCATGTTAATATAGATTTTATAAATTACGCTCTCTCAAGAAGATGGCCAAAAAGAGAACGTCAAAACTAGATTAGAGGATTTGGTTTTAGTACTTGTTAAATCAAAAAATGCCATGAATTGGAAATCAGCCTAATCCCCGTCATCTAATAAATGGATGAGAAAATGTAAGTGAGGAGAAACAACGAAGAGCACGGTTCTCCACATGAAGAGAAATAAGGATGGGATGATATGCTGCTGACATTTACTGATAATCCATTAACAACAACCCATTTTGAGACTAACATTCACATGGGGAATTTAGCAAATAGACACCTACACCACAAATTGACTACGCCTACCAGGACGCTACAACACACAAATATGCAAGTGTCAGGACAAAACCAGGAGATAAAAAACGGACTATCATTAATCATCCCAATGCATAGTCCAAACTTTTTCTTTCAGGGTTCCGGTGAAAAAAGGGTCTAAACTACAATATACACACCCCAGAAAGGAATTTGAATAAAACCTTATTTGCAGGCCCGAGATCTGAGTATAATAATTGCCAAATTATACTTTATAGAGCGATGGAGAAAATGTCACATAGGCATAAGGTTATTTAGGATATAGAATAAAGTGGAATTATGGTGTTTGCTATTTGTTATTTCATGGTATTACAGCTAAAAACACAGGGACACTGCATTTAAAGTTCAGAAGAACATATGGTGCAAATAGGTGTAGTGCTCTCCTGTACTGAGCTAAAGTGGTGTTTCATTTGAACAAGTCTTTCTTTAGTCTTTTATGTTGGACCAAACTGTGAGCGCATAAGTTGATAGTCACAGTGTCCTCATTCTCTATGAATGTATAGAAATTGCAGTGGTCTGGTATCTGTCAAAGCAAGTTGTCAGTGAAAGACTTCGGAATGTTGTTTGTCATGGACTAAGAAGGAATAAAATTGGTGCAAGCGTTCTTCTAAACTTACTTCTCAAAATTGTTATTATTCACTGGGTATAACTTTAGTAATACTTGTGATTATTTGTTGACACTTCTCTGACATCGTTGAGATGGGCAGTCAGTCAAATCTCACGATCTGGCTGGCAGGGGCAGAATCAATCATATAATCAACTGTGTCTCCAACAGGGTGATACAGTTGGTGCAGTCGGTCGCTGACACCGACATTCTATGCTGTAGTGTGGTTAGTTTTACGTATTCATTGCACTTTAGCTTCAGGCTTTAGGCCTTTGTGCACTTTGCCCTGAATATATTTTATTCATTTGCTGACAGCTTATAGCCTCTGTGCACTTTGCTCTACATGCTTTTTATTAGGCTTCGTACTGTTATTTTTCAAATAGCCAGTTCTACGGTGTTGTTTTTTATTCATATCACACTGTTTTGCCTACTTCAGCACTGGAGTTCTTCATAACATATTTACTCTGTGCTTCAGTCAAGGATACAGTCTGGTACATTGCCGATAGACGTGGTAGGAGTTTAGACTTGGCATTCCTGCGTAGGGACATTTTGTGATCACAATGACATGTTAGTTATAAAATCACTTCCTTGTCCCAATACACGCAAGAGGGAGATTCCGACCAGGGAACCACAACTAGACGCTGACTGCCTCGTTGCAGATGCTGAACCAAGATCACAGGTCTTTGCTCAGGTATGAGGGCTGATGTCTCCACAGTGATTCTAATAGACAAGCTAGAAGCTTAACATGCTGTGCTCTAAATAGAGCAAGCAGAGGGAGAGTAGAAACTGTTAGACAATATGATAGCTTTGTTCTTATGTTTTACTCTCCTGGTGACTATTTCAATCCTTCTGTGTTGTATCGTTCTGGTTATTGCGGCTCACGCCTTAATATCTAAAATACCGTTGTTTTATTAAAAACATTATATAAAACGTATACTGTCTTTGTCATTTGTATATGAGATCATATTGGAAATAAGAGAGTTGGTTTGGATCTGAGTAACCACGACTTCCCTGAGAAGTTCCAAAGATGTCATACGCTCGGCTGCCGAATCATTCCTTCCACATGGGAGAAATGAGGCACTGCTAGTTAGCCGGAGCAAAACCCAGATTTAGGGTGACAGAGTTCTTTACCCGTGGGTCAGACTCAGTCCCCCACACCGTTATAGATCCTGCTACCTAGAAATCCAGTAGTCTCATTTAGAATAATGAGAGTCAACGCGACAATGTAACCCCCTCCAGCGGACCACATCTCTGCACTACTGCAATACAGACTGAAGACTGAGTCAACATTATAAGTAAAAAGATACAGATTTGTAGAACACACATTCATCCCGAAGTAGTTTAGCTCTCTTGCCGATATTTATAAAAATGTTTCTTGTTATGCCACTCTGTGGTACTCATTATGTTAAGCATAGAATGAATTTAAGGTTGAGCGCACTTTCTGGGAAATGCACCTGTTACCATGAGCTCAAACACAATTCCATGCAGTTAACAAATTTTTGTATATTCCACTGGGCTACCACCCATTGTGCAGTAATTATGGCAAACTAAACATCTATCATTAAACATATATTTAACTCTTACTTTCAGAAAACAAAATTGAGTGGACTGGAGGGAGACCTATGGATCAAGTATATTATTTTTTTCAGGCCATATCGAGAGCTTCAGTCTTACGCTGTTGGCCGAAATAGTCCAGACATAGGAGGATACTGCCTCCATAGTGTGCCTGTCAGAACGGGATCAGGGGTAGAAGGCAGGGGA
Source organism: Pleurodeles waltl (assembly GCF_031143425.1). Classification (NCBI taxonomy): domain Eukaryota; kingdom Metazoa; phylum Chordata; class Amphibia; order Caudata; family Salamandridae; genus Pleurodeles; species Pleurodeles waltl. Next base: position 946,001,138 of record NC_090439.1, on the reverse strand, counting down.
GAAAAAGAAGACTGAAAACAAGTCATATTATCGCAATATTATCCACGTGCAATTCCTTGGCCCTGTCCGAATGAGAATGAGCAATGATTAGAGCAGCTAGGATAGGTCATTCAATGCCCCACAAATAAGCAACTGACAGATAGTGGTAAAAATAGTACACACTACAGCTATACGGGAAATATATTCCCATATGTTTCATGGGAACCAGGCATACATCAATTAACAAAACTGCAGCTATACCAAGTCTGGTCACGCAGTACGGGGCATCAGGCGTTTCCAGGGAGGCTGGAAGGGTGGGGGCCGCTTTTGTATCTGGGACTGGTTTTATAGCAGTGCAGCAGTTTTAAAAGCACTGCAGAGCTCCTTGTATGTCCAACAGTTCCCAGGCAACAATAAAAGTACCAAGATAACTCTGGTGATTAATGTACCTGCTGGAGAGAGATGGGGTTTTGTCTAGTCGCAGTTTTGACTCATCTAATGTAGCGCAAAGGGTTAATATGCCTGCTGCAAAGAACGTGTATTATGCAGATCACTGAACAGTATTTTATATGAATAGTTCAATGTGATACTCCTTTTTTCACAGAGATCCTTTTGTTTCTGTGCAGTTCATAAGTAACAATCATAATCTACCACAGTGAGCTATGAACTGCCATCAAAGAGTTCCATGCAAACTACATGGTGCATGTTAGAAAGTAAAGTTTTTTCTCATTAGTCAAATTTTTCTAAAATGAGTTTATTTTGGTAGAAATAAATTGTTATCAGTAAAGTCAACCCTAACCACTGTGTTAAGTTCTGAATTCTGAGTTTAGGCTTTCCTGAATCAAGCACTCTTACAAATTTCTAAAAGTATGGATGACATGTGAATCCTTCAACTTGTAATCCCCTTTGTCAACATTTTCTGTACACAGATTTACACACACATGATTCATTGTCCCTGTAAGTATGTGTGATGTAAAGTGCTTCAACACTCTACCTGGTAGGAGAGGCACTATAAAACAAATTACATACATGTGAGAGAGAAGCTATGGAGAGATGACAGGCACTGTTAGAGGCTGATGGTGAGGGACTAATTGAAGGTCAGGATTTACAATGCTTTAAAAATGAATACAATTGAATATGTAGGCCCTCATTACAACCCTGGCGGTCGGTGGTATTTTGGGGAAAGGTACTGCCAACAGTTCCAAAATTATGACATTGGCGGTTTGTCTCAAGCCAAACAGCCAATGTACCACTCTGGCCACCAAGGTGGTAACGGCCGCCGGGCTGGAGACTTCAGTCTCCAGCCCGGCGGCTGTCACAATCCCAACCTCAGGATTATGACCCCGCCTACCTCCATGGTTTTCGTGGCAAGCGTACCGCCAAGAAAACCATGGTGGTAGGCACTATCAGTGCCAGGGAACTCCTTCCCTGGTACTGTTGGGGTCTCCCCCTCCCCCTTTCCCTCCCCAGAATTCTTCCCCCTCCTCCCCCCACCTGCCCCCCACATTTACACACCCACATGCGCACACATACACAATCATACACACATGCATGCATACCTACATCCACCCACGCATGCACTCATACACACCCACACACCGCCACACACACCAACATACATTGTTGCACACACGCATTCATAACACACAACATAGAAGTACACTCAAATTCAGTCATTGACGCACGCATTCAACACGACAAACACACACATGCTCGCATACAAAAACAGACACACACCCCCCAAACACAACACCCTCACACACACGCACACACCACCCCCCACTCCCCTTTCCTGTCGGAGAACAAGACTTAGGTGCTTGCAGTCTTGCACAGGGTCCTCCGGCAGGAGACGGGATGCAGCGCTGCTGTCAGCAGCAGCGTCTGCCAGCAAAACACCACTAGGCCATATCATGGCTCATGATACGGTAGGCGGTGTGTCGCTGCTGCAGACAGCAGTGCCACCTTACCGCCATCCGTCGCCATGACCGTCGACGGTATTCCGCCATCCTTCTGTCGGGATTCTATCGATGGTCATAATGCGGGTGGGCGGTTAGTAGCCTTGGCGACGGTATGTTGGCAGCCGTCACCGTGGCGGTAGGTGGCATTTGCCGCAATGTCATAATGAGGGCCATAATGAAAAATGTGTTGTAGAATGCCCCATTTTGCCATTTTCCCCAAATTTTCTTGGGGGGGAGAATTCCCCTAGACCCATTGGAGTGGTCAAGCTCGCTCGCTATGCACCTTATGGGGTTTGTCTGACAAAATTTGCCAGGGTGGCTTTGGGTTTCTGTTGGGAATGGCCCTTTCTGCAGGGTCACCACCAAACATTTTGCCTTCTTCAGCCTTTTTCTTCGACTCATTTTGCTGAGTTTTAGGATTCTGCTGACCAGTGCTAAAGTGCATGTGCTATGTACTCTAAATAAAGGTAACATTGGCTTCTCCACAATTGGCATATTTTATTTTATTGTAAGTCCCTAGTAAGGAACACTTTATTTGCACAAGGCCAGCAAATTAAATGGTACTAGTGGGCCTGCAATAAGTACTGATTTTATCACCCACTACGGTAGCCCTTCAAACATGTCTCAGACCTGCCACTGCACAGCCTGTGTGTGCAGTTTTGGACTGTCACTTCGACCTGGCAGATGTACCCACTTGCCAGGCACAAACTTTCCTTTCTCCCTTAAGATAGGGCCTAGTTAACCGACAAGGGCAGGGTGCAGTGTATTTAGAATGTTGGACATGTACCTTTATGTTTAACATTTCCAGGTAGTAAAAAGCTCTTAAATTCATTTTTTCATTATTGCAAGTTCTTTTTCTCCATTGGGATATCATTGTGATTACTTAAAAGCATATTTAATGTGTTTTTCCAAATGGAAAAAAGATAGAAATATGGAGTTTGGCATCCCTGGACTCAAAATTTAGAATCACAACTTCAGGTGAAATCGGATTTTAACTTGTAAGTCTGAAAATGCCACTTTTAGAAAGTTAGGATTTTCTTACAGTAACCATTCTGTGCCTCTGTCTGTCTCTAAATACATGTCTGGGGTAGATGACAACTGGGCTTTGTGCATTCCCTCTTGACAGTCACACAATGGTAGTTTACAAGGGGGAGGAATTTAATGAAATATCTACTTGTCCACAAAACAGGTTGCTTCATAAAAAAACTACTTGTCATGTAAAAACATCTATTGGTCCCTTTGGTGCTATTGGACTTGGCCCTCTTTGCAGGGTCATTCCCAATCTTTTTGCCTCCTTCCTCATATTTTTTCTGACCAGTTTGTGTTGGCTTTAGGACTTTGGACACTTTATCACAGCTAACCAGTGCTAAAGTGCATATGCACTCCGTGTAAATTGTATTAGTGATTGGTTTATCCCTGACTGGCATATTTGATTTACTAGTAAGTCCCTAGTAAAGTGCACTAGAGGTGCCCATGGCCTGCAAATCAAATCCTACTAGTGGGCTAGCAGCACTAGTTGTGCAACCCACATTAGTAGTCCTGGGAACATCTCTCAGACCTGCCACTGCAGTGTCTGTGTGTGCAGTTTAAACTGCCAATTCGACTTGGCATATGTACCTACTTGCCAGGCCTAAACCTTCTCTTTTTATACATGTAAGGCACCCTTAACGTAGGCCCTAGGTAGCCCCATGGGCAGGATGCAGTGTATGTTAAAGGTGGGACATGTACTGATGTGTTTTACATGCCCTAACAGTTAAATACTGCCAAATTAGTTTTTCACTATTGAGAGGCCTATCTGTCTCATGGATTGACATGTGGGCTGCCTTTAAATATCATTAAAGCGCTGATTCCCTTTGGGAGCAGATAGAAATATGGAGTGTAGGGTCTCTGAACTCACAATTTAAAAATACATCTTTTATGGAAGTTGGTTTTTAGATGGTGTGTTTCAAAATGCTGCTTTTAGAAAGTAGGCATTTTCTCGTTTAAACCATTCTGTGACTCTGCCTGTTTGTGGATTCCCTGTCTGGGTCAGTTTGACAGTCGGGGTTGTTTGCACCTCTCTTCTAGACAGTGACACCAAGGGAGCTGTGGTGTAGTGTAGCCTGCATATCCTGATTGGCCATCTGGGCTGGAGGGGAAGGGAGGAGTGGCCACTCACCCCTGAAAGGGTTGTGCCTGCCCTCACACAATGCCCCCTCCAACCCCCTGGCCTAGGCAAGGCAAGAGCCTGAAAACAACAGAGGCTTCTCTTTGAAGTAGGCCTACTGCAAAGGCAGAAAGGGGTATGAGAAGAGGACCGCAAACCCCTGAAAATCAGATTTCTTCTGGAAACAAGAGGAACCTCTGCCCGGGAGAAGAGCTAGAGAAGCTGGAGGACGAGTACTGCCCCTTTGCCTGTGACTGTGCTTCCTGGGTTGGCCTGCAGTAGCTGCTTCTGCCTGAGAGAGGACAAAGTCTGACTTTTGTGTGACTTCCCACTGGTGCAGAATCTCTAAAGGCTTGAACCGAGCTTGCCTCCTGATGTTGAAGTCTCAGGGACAACTAAGATTTCTCTCTGCCAGCACTTGGGCTTTCTGCTGAGAGTCCTGCCTGCCAAGTGGTGCCCTAACCTGTCTCTGGACCTCTGAAGGGTGCAGCTGGTAGAAAAGGACAGAAACCCAAGCAAACACCGCTGTGCAGGGAAACGTTTGATGCACCACATGCCCCGTGGCATATAAACCACACGCCGCTGGCCGTGCAGCTAAAATAGATGCTCTCTCTGCATTGTGGATGTGAGATTGACGCAACGTGGCTGAAGAAACAACATGCAAAACCCACAGCGGCAGCTTTTAATGACGCAAGCCCCCACGCAGTGCGGTGCCTTGACACAGCGCGACTGGATTTCAAAGCAACATCGCTAGTCACAGAAATCAATGCAAAGCCTGCCCGGACCCAAGGCGCCCATCTGGGATCGACGCATCAGTCTCTTGTGGGAGAGAAGAAACTATGGAAGCCGACCTTACCAGAGGAGGAATAACGCACGGTCTTGCTTGCAAGTGAGAAATCGACGCATTGCTGGCCTTTTCCATTGCACACTCACACGTGCTGCTTTATTTTGATGCTACCCAGGTACTGTTGTGCAATAACAGTGTTCTCACTATTTTCTGTGGATTAAGACTTGTATTCTTTTTAAAATTCATATTTTGACTTATGTACGTTGGATTTTTGTTGTTTTGGTCTTGTTTTGTTTAGATAAATATCACCTATTTTTCTATACCTGTGTTGTGTCATTTTGTAGTGTTTTCACTGGGTTACTGTGTGTTGGTACAAATACATTAGACATTGCTTCTGAAGTTAAGCCTGCCTGCTCGTGCCAAGCTACCAAGGGGGTTAGCAAGGGTTAACTGAGGGTGATTCTCCTTTCCCTTGACTAGAGTGAGGGTTCTTGCTTGGACAGGGGGTAACCTGACTGCCACCTAAAGACCCCATTTCTAATAGGTGCCATGTAGTGCGGTCACAAATTATGGCAGCAATATCATTATATAATTGATTATATAAGAGCTCTGGTGATAGCCTCTCTAATTATGCCAGGGCTAATACTTCAGTAAGGCTTGAATACTGGCAATTTCCTTATTTTGCCATGTTTCTGCAGATCTACATAGTGGAGCTGGTGGTAACAGTAAGTAATTGTTCCAGGGTTGGAATGCTCTTTTGAGTCTGTGCAAACCTACTAATTTGCATGTTTTAAGGGTTTTCACCAGCTCTTCCCTTATTTTTTCCCATACTGAGAAGGTTGTTACAGGGATGGGGAAAAATGGTTGAATGAAAAAGTGAACTTGTAAATGCTCAACAGATTTTCGCATGAACAAATCTACTCATGCATACTTGCCCGTGCTAAAATCTAGTTAACAAATATTTTCTAGGAGTACGATTTCCTGGTCTACTTCTCTAAATTCTTGTGAATTCATGAAATACATAATTCTGCACAAATGCAAATACATATACCATGGGCCCTATTTTGTGACTTTAAGAATCAGGCCCCTAATTAGATCTGGTGTCAACCATCACCTTTTTGTTTTTATAAAAGTTCTATGTCTCTCTCTATCCATCTGTTGGCTGGCTTCACTGTGATAACAATCTGCTCTTTCACAAAAAGCATATCTGCATACAAAGTAGTTTTGTTCAGTGCCAGGAACTAGTGTGGCAATGTGTGCTTTTTGAGACCCAGAAATATTGTTGCCTTTTTCCAATGTTTGTTACAATGGTGAGGACCTGGCAGAGCCCACAATAATGAAGTGTTACAAAAGCCATGTCAAAACAAGACAAGACTTGACAAAACCAAAAGACTGACCACCAATGTTGGACATATTGACTTTGACAATGCATGTTTATTTTTAAGTTTGCCCACATCTCGTTGAAACTGGTTGCACTAATTTTCCATCATTAACATTTTTTGGAAATACTATCAATCATTAACACATTTTACTAAATACTTCTTCAAATACATGGTACCTAAAATTTCACACAAATGTAACAAAACATTTTTCTCTAGTTGCTTTTTTTGTGAACATTTTGAAAGCAAAGAATCAATAAATCTTGCTTTTGCAAATATTTGCATATAATCAGACACCATTCTGGGAGCATTATACATAGCCTCAGATTGTTAAAGTTTGGGAACACGCGTAAACATTTTTTTTACTGGAACCACTGTCAGTAGTTCAGTCCGAGCTTACAACTTTTATTTATAGAGGTCACCCTTATAATAAATGTTTTGCATTAATGAACCATAAATACAAGTTTGAGCAGCACTGACATATGGACACAAAATATTAACTCACTGGAGACAATTCCCTTCCATGTGCCATAATATAGTACTATAATCTGGCAGCCAAAGGGTGTATGCTGCAGAGGGGTTGGGTCTACTTGTCCCAGGGACACAATAAACATGACAACTTGTTGTCTTTGACCCCAAACAATATGTCCTGGGTGTCAGGCTATAGGAATTTCACACCCCTAGCTTAGTTGTGACTCAATGGCCCATTGATTGTCTTGATGGAGGGACCGCTTCACTTTCACCTGTGTAAGACTGTGCCTCTCTCAACACAAAGGGCTATCTAACCCCTGTACAGTTTCTGGAGACATGGAGGGCAGGACAGGGACACTGTGGACTTCAAAGGAAGGCGTGGAATTTTCTCCTGCCTTCCAGAACTAGGGCACAAAGTATAAAAACTGGACCCCAAACCCACCAAATCAAATGTCTAATGGAACCAAGGACACTCTGCCCACCATCCATGGAATGAAGTGTAAGTGGCAAAGATTTCAGGGGGAAAATTAGATCAGTGAAGATGATGAGAATTCTGATTTACTAGATAAGGCTAGAAAAAATATCATACCTGTTTCTGAGGAGATGCCCTTTAGGAACTGTAGGTCCATCCAATGGAAATAAGCCATGAGACTGTTGGAGGTTTGTGTGTGTATAGCTAGTGTAAAATAGAAGAGAGAAAATATGTGTGTGGCATCAGCATAAAGTGATAGAAGAAGCTAAGGCAGGAAATTAAGGGCCCGATTACAAATTTTGGTGAGCACTGCTCTGCTGTTGAGTTTTTTGAGGTCAGACCGCCGCCTCCTTGGTGGTCCGGCTGCTCGATAATGATTTGGGTGATGACAATGGCTCAGGACCACTACCATCGCTGACATCACTGCTACTGTGGCGGTGGCAGTGGAGGTGGTCAATGGAGGCAGGCCTGCAACATCAGCCGGTGAGACCTTCCTTTCCACCAACCTTCATCTGGCAGGGCCCCCACTGCATGAAGGTTGGCAGAAAGGTAGGGAAAGGGCCACAACAATGGTCATAGGGCTATTATGCCATTCTGTAATGTGAGCATTCACTCACTCCCAGCCCTCCAATGCTAGCTGGTCCGGAGTGCACACAACTAGGCATACTGCAAGGACACAGTGCGCCGAACTGGTTGGCGGCGCCGCAGCTTGGCCGGCATTGGCTTCAAGCTCTTATAAAAGCTGAAGCATGCCTTCACCGCGATTGTGTCACCAACACACCACCAGCCCCAAGGGCAACCCGAATTCGGCGGTCAGGTTACTGCTGGACTAACGACCTGCTCTCGACCGCCACTGACACAAACTGGTGATCCAATCACCAAAGTTGTAATCAGGCCCTAAGTCAATTAAATCCTCCAGGGTGGAAGTACATGGTGAGAAAAGAAGTAGATGCAATACTGAGTCATAAGGAGGAGGTAGGCAAGGACATGATAGGACATCATGAGAAACAGAAGTCAAAGTTATAGAGATTAGAGTATAACCAGCTGAGAATGGCAAAGACAGCAATGAGCAATGTAGTTATGTGAAGCCAATCAATGTGAAGCAAAACTTAGTGGTTGACAGCAATTATGGCTGCAGATATTTGAGAGGATAGAAGTGATCTTATTTAGTTCACAAGTAATGTACTTCAAGATGTGTTAGAGCAGTCCTGGTACAGTAAACCAGATATGATTAGGATAGTTATGAGTGGACAACCAAAAGGTAGGCCTGCTTTATACCAAACACTCAAGTACTTTAGAGTTGAACAGCATGCAGCATACAGAGCAATAGTTGGAAAAAGAGGATAGTTTTTTTTTTTTTTTCAGAAGTGTCAGTACCAGGGCAAACATTTGCCATTCTTGACTAGAGACCTATTGTGAAACATAACTTGAATAAGGGAGACAGACAGAGGTGAGGCTGCATGAGGAGTGTGTCTGACTTCAGTTGATTTCAGTGAAAAAAGGAGGAGAGGAGATATTGTCTAGTGGCTATGAATGCTGACTTTTGGACTGGGGCACTGGGTTCAAAAACCAGCCTTGGTTCAACATCCCATGATTTTTGTAAAATCACTTAATCTCTCCTTTGCCCAAAAGATTGATTGATGGTTAACATTATCTGGTTCTCGAGCAAAGTACTCTAATGCAGTGGTTCCCAATCTGTGGGCCGGGGACCCCTGGGGGTCCGCAAAGCCTCCTCAGGGGGTCTGCGGCTGCTTAAAAGATGTAATAATATTAGGTCCCAGCTATCAGTAATGACTCCTTGGGGGTCCCCGTGTTTCAATAATGATTCAGTGGGGGACCCCGGGCTCCAGTATTGATAAAATGGGGGTCAACAGAAGTCAAAAGGTTGGGAACCACTGCTCTAATGAGTTGAGCCAAGTTTGCTTTGCCATCTCAGCCACTGCTGGCACCACCAAAGAAAACTTTTAGCCAAGAGACCCACTGACATTGGGTCACTACTCATAGTACATCAGACATCCTCCTTATTCTGACATAATTGTTATTCTTGTTTAGGGCTGCCAGGGAAAGCCTGACAGTCATGTAAGGAAAAACAAATCAATGACTTCCACATACTGGGAGAAAGCTCTTAACATGACAGGGACATTTGCTTATTGTTTATTAGAGATATTTAAATATGATGGACAGTAGTCTACCCAGAACAATGACGAACAGGCCACCAAGGGGTAAATAAGCCCTATAGTTATGTTCAGTAGAAAATGATTGTGAATAAAAGGAAGACTTGCCATAAATAGATTTATGGATTGTTCATAACGTCGTAGGCGTAATCCTGGAATGAATTGGGTGATACTGCAAACAATGGAAAATAGGTTTAGTATGTATAAACGTAGAAACCTCTATAATTATTCCACCTGCATTGCTCTGAATAACAAGTTGACAATATATCAGAAATTTTTATCCCAAATACTAAATTTATAATCCAGGTGGGACTTATGATGGCTGATACAGTGTTTACGCTTAGCTGTAGTATAGTATAAGAAAGAGTTTGTAGCCAAATTAGATGATACATGCAAGTAGAAAAAACAGATGAATATTGAGAGTCTATGCTCTTTGTTGATATTAAATCCCAAATAAATGTTTTATTTTTTTCTTATTGGTTATTTTCATATAAAGCTAAAGGAGAAATCAAGTTCTGCCCTCCCTCACATCTGCTGCATCATTCCTACACACATGCAGGATTTAAACTGATATATAGTTTTCACAGCCAGGGGTGAAGTAGAGCACTAAAAACAATCAATAAATAAATATTTCTGTCAACTATACTATATTATATTTACATACTACTATGAAAAGGTGAATTATTAGGTGGGGTGGCTGTTAGCCCCCCACAAGAAATAATGGCACTATTCTTGTTAGGTCCAGTAAAGGTTTCATCAGATTAAACCTGAGCTCAACCCCTGGTTGTTATGGCGCAGGCAGTTACACAATCAGTACAGTAAAAACCCCAGTCCAATTTATAAAAATAGACAATATTTTAATGAGCAAACTGACACCAAAATGACAAAGTCCAATAGGGGGATCTGCTTAGATGAATCTTTTAAGTTTTCAATAAAAAATAGTGCCAAAAAGTGCAAAGCACCAAATGTTGGTAAGTAGTCACACTAGACCTGGACATGGGTAAAGTTTGAGGCTCACTGTAATTGGACCCTGGTCAGATATGAGACTCAGGTATGTGCTGGTGGAGGAAAGTACCATCTTGCCTGGCATGTTACCCCCATATTTCACTGTATATATGTTGTTTTAGTTGTATGTGTCACTGGGACCCTGCCAGCCAGGGCCCCAGTGCTCATAAGTGTGCCCTGTATGTGTTACCTGTGTTATAACTAACTGTCTCACTGAGGCTCTGCTAATCAGAACCTCAGTGGTTATGCTCTCTCATTTCTTTCCAAATTGTCACTAACAGGCTAGTGACCAATTTTACCAATTTACATTGGCATACTGGAACACCCTTATAAATCCCTAGTATATGGTACTGAGGTACCCAGGGTATTGGGGTTCCAAGAGATCCCTATGGGCTGCAGCATTTCTTTTGCCACCCATAGGGAGCTCTGACAATTCTTACACAGGCCTGCCACTGCAGCCTGAGTGAAATAACGTCCACGTTATTTCACAGCCATTTTACACTGCACTTAAGTAACTTATAAGTCACCTATATATCTAACCTTTACCTGGTAAAGGTTGGGTGCTAAGTTACTTAGTGTGTGGGCACCCTGGCACTAGCCAAGGTGCCCCCACATTGTTCAGGGCCAATTCCCCGGACTTTGTGAGTGCGGGGACACCATTACACGTGTGCACTACACATAGGTCACTACCTATGTGTAGCTTCACAATGGTAACTCCGAATATGGTCATGTAACATGTCTAAGATCATGGAATTGCCCCACCAATGCCATCCTGGTATTGGGGAGACAATCCCATGATTCCCCGGGTCTCTAGCACAGACCCGGGTACTGCCAAACTGCCTTTTCTGGGGTTTCACTGCAGCTGCTGCTGCTGACAACCCCTCAGACAGGTTTCTGCCCTCCTGGGGTCCAGCCAGGCTTGGCCCAGGAAGGCAGAACAAAGGACTTCCTCAGAGAAAAAGGTGTTAAGGCAGGGGAGGAGTAGCCTTCCCCAGCCTTCCCCAGCCTCTGGAAATGCTTTCATGGGCACAGATGGTGCCCATTTCTGCATAAGCCAGTCTACACCGGTTCAGGGATCCCTCAGCCCTGCTCTGGCGTGAAACTGGACAAAGGAAAGGGGAGTGACCACTCCCCTGACCTGCACCTCCTCTGGGAGGTGCCCAGAGCTCCTCCAGTGTGCTCCAGACCTCTGCCATCTTGGAAAAAGAGGTGCTGCTGGCACACTGGACTGCTCTGAGTGGCCAGGGCCAGCAGGTGACGTCAGAGACTCCTTCTGATTGACTCCTTCAGGTGTTGCTAGCCTATCCTCTCTCCTAAGTAGCCAAACCTCCTTTTCTGGCTATTTAGGGTCTCTGCTTTAGGGAATTCTTTAGATAACGAATGCAAAAGCTCATCAGAGTTCCTCTGCATCTCTCTCTTCACCTTCTGCCAAGGAATCGACTGCTGACCGTGCTGGAAGCCTGCAAAACTGCAACAAAGTAGCAAAGACGACTACTGCGACCTTGTAAAGCTGATTACAATGGGTTGCTGGACATAAGGGTCCCAGTCCAGTCATCAATGAGGGTAGGAATGCTCTGAGCAGCTAAATCCCGGGATCCATGATTACGAAGGTCTTGACGTTGATCAGCATCAGCTAGGCATGCCCATCAGAGAAGCCCTCTACATTCAGACTTGCAAATTTTCCTGAAAGTTGAATCTCCTTCAGCAGGACAGACTAGCAAGTTGGATCCAACCAGCAATTCAACATTAATGAGGTGTGTTCACCGGCGGTCTTGATATCCCACTGGTTCTTTAGAGAAAAAGTTGGCAAAATGTCCAGCTTTTGCAGTTTGGGTAGGAGAAACACTAACATCATTCAAGGGTTTCAAGACCTCAGGAAAAACACTTGGGAAGTCAGGACTCACTCCCACAGAGGCCACAAGCAGGATCCCATCCAGGTCCAGTTGAAAATGGCCAGCTAGGCTCCTCAGCAAAGTGGGCTTTTGTGTCCTTGTAGATAAAGAGAAGGTCAGTCAACTGAACCTTGGAGTCTATTTCTTTGTCTGGGATACAAGAGCAGGCCTTTTGGATTCTCCTCACAGGTCACAAAACTGGTGCAGTGTTTCTTCTGTCTTCCATAGGTCCAGGCAGGTTCTGAATGGGGTACAGTGGGTACTACATTTATGCCAAGAACCAGCCTAGGGGTGGGGGAAACTCCTGACCACTCGCTAACCAGTGGAGTAAAGTTTTGCAGGGGGTGACCCACACCTTTTTGCAGCACTTTCTGTGTATTTATTATAACCTATCCTGCAGTGCCCTTCTCCACCTAAAACGAAGATCGAAGAACCTTTTTTCCTTTTGCAGAGCTTCTGGACCTATCCTAGAGATTCGTCCAGGAGAATGAGCCAACACCCCCCCTCTGGTTGCTTAAAACCAGTTCTGAAGACACCTTTTCTTTCACTGGGATTGGTGTCTTGCTGGCTAGCAGGACAAAAGAGGCAACAGGCCCAGGTGTGAGCTACATCTGCCTGTTACAGGGTAGGCATCCTTTGATGCTAAGTTACTGAGGTCAGCCCAGGTGGCCGTCCTGTCTGGGGAAGGTCAACTCCTCTTCCCTTGAGGAGCCACTTCACTACTAATCAAGGAGCCATTCAGTTTCTGGGATACAGTAAATACTGGCACAAAAGGCACATAGGGGGTTGACGGATATACCACCAGCCGTATTACGAGTTCCATAGGATATAATGGACTCGTGTGGTAAATCCGTCACTTTTCCGTCACTTTTGGGACAGATTAACACCTCCTCCAAAGTTAGAATAGCCCCCATTATGTTCAGACAGAAAAATAACAACTAACTAAAAGTGTCATTTTCACAGTGATAATATACAACCTGACTTTACAATTAAGTTGTATTTAAAATTACTATTAAAATAATGTATTGAATTATTTGTATAGCTGACTCTGAACTGACATTTGGCATTAGAAAATGTTACAATGTAACCCAGTGCTTCCTGATGGGAGAGTCAGCCTTGCCACAGTGAAAATGGCTTTGAACGTTTTTCATTACCACAACATGTGAAACATAAGATATGCATGTACTGCTTACTATGTACCCTGTCCTATGGGCATTTAGGTCCCATTTTACATGTGATTTATAAGTATTAAAATGGAAGGTTTAGCCCTGGAAAAAGGTTTATTTTGCCAGGTTGAATTGGCAGTTGTACAACTGCATGTCCACTCTGAACGAGCATGCCCGGAGACATACTTTTCATTGTCACTTAAGTGGAGGCACAATGTGTGCTGCAGTCGGCTAGTTACTTTTAACTTACTGGCTCAGGGTACAGTTTTGTATCATATACTAGGGACTTATAGTAAGTTAAATATGCCAATCAAGACTGTAGTCAATTTTGCCATGCTTTAGGCTCCAGAGCACATGCACGGGGGCTTGGTTAGCAGTCTCCTGGTGCATATAGCAAACAAATTATCAGCATCAGTCCAAAAGAAAATGGGGATGACCATATAAAAAGACGCATTTTCTTTCTATTCTGCTCTATACTATACTATATCATACTATACTGAACTATACTAAAATATACTGTGCAATACTATATTATACCTTACATTTTATTGAAAAACTTGAGCCATTCCCTCTCCACTCACTACCAGATCTATATTATTTATTATTTTTATTGTTGGAAAGCAACAGCTGAAGAAGACATCCGTGCACCCAATTAATGAGCATTTTTTTGTATCATCAGCATATATAGAAGCCAAGGCCGTGGGTATAGTTGTGCTTAGCTCGATGACTACTGTAGATATTAAAGAGATGACCAAGAGAGTTTGTTCTGAAGGGACACATATGTTTTAGGACCGCCCCATATGGAGGTGTTCCCCCAGTCAACCACTGCAGTCTGCAAATAGGGATATGATGGTGAATGTTATCAAACTCCACTGATAAATTCAAGACATTGACACCACTGGTAGTAGTGACCAAATGCAGTTCCTCTACAAGTTTCAAGAGCGTTGACTCATTACTTCACCCCTGACAAATGTCTGCATATGCATCTCTCGTTCTGCCTACATTGGTGGTTCTTAACCTTTTGATTTATTTCAGTGGACCTCTATAAATCATTACTGATGTCCGGGATCCCCCACTGAGTCGCTGTTGGAAGACAGGGACCCCAGGCCTCAGTATATTCTGATTTGAAAATCAAAACAATACACAAAAAACAAGAAGACACCAAACAAATGGTGAAATATTAAACTCACAATAAAATATAGACAAAGTTTTCCATTTTCAATTTTGCTTCTGTATTTGTAGATACTTTAATCATTTTAATACTATTTAATTTTGTAAACTGGTCGTGGACTCCTGAGTTGGCATGGACGTGAGGGGTCTCCAGGCCACAGGTTAAGAATCACGGGTCTAAGTATTCAGGGAAAGGGCATACTTGTGAGGGATCATGGTTTTTTTAGGATCTTTGCCATGGTTGGGAATAAGAAATGTTGACAAATTGTAGAGACTGGTGTCCGGTGTCAGTTTTTTGAGAGAATAGGGTAACTATTGTCTTTTTGGATTGAGGGGCAATGTTCTGAACCGAGTTGTTGAGATTGGTCACCAGTGCCTCAGAATCTTATGAGAGCGTATATGTGATGACAACCAAGGCTCTGTGCGAAGACTCCCTGGGGTAACGGTGCAGCGGTACTGGTGCATATCTAGATATGAACTGAGAGCTTTGTGTTGAGTTCTCAACGGACAGGATGGTATATGTTGGCATATGTTTTTTGGATATCTGAAAAAAGCAAAGAGCTATAGATTTATCAGTAGGTGGTGCATGCACATGTGGATATTTATTTATTTTGTACACACACAACCTTTGAAAGATTAACTTAATTTACTTGGTGTACACGAAAACAGTTGGTTTAATTGGTATATGTTAACCATCCTCTGCACTGAAGACCTTTCACAAAATAAACGTTTTGAAGAGTGATACTGTTTCATGATGATTGCGAGATTCTATTGTGTGGTAGATGCTGGATTTCTCATCACCACAATCCTGTGATACACCGAATATTAAAGCATTTAAATAGATGAAAATGTATTGGTCTTCCTCTGACAATACAAGCCTTTACATTTCCCGGGGGATCGTGAATTGTTCCAAGCTTTCCAATGTAAATCTTCCAAAGTAGCATTAGAACTGTAGCCTGAGTGCCTGTGACAACCCAAGGGAAAATATAATCATATGCAATTAATTTACTTTGCTTTGTGCCAAGCCACTTTCGTCCTTGAACTTAAACATAGATGATCAATAGGCTGCAACTATGCCAAAAAATGATACAGTATAACTCCCAAGAGGGGAAGAAAAGGTAGTAACTTCTATCTTGCTTTTCTAACCCATAAGATAACGTCTTCAGTTCTTCGAAAAAATGTAAATATTAATTGGTACACAATTAACCATATTTTGAAGCTGTCTGTGGCTGGAACTGTCAAACATACCCGTCAGTGTTTTCCCACTTCTACTGCTTTATACTCGCCTTAGTATTCTAACTAATTATCACGCGGTATGATTTTGTATTTATGAAGGACCAACATGACATCCTGGAGCTGTCCGTGTTTAGTTTAGTAGAGACTGGTAAGAGACAGTGTTGTCGGAGCCTCCGGTTATTGAAGGGTGATAGGAATAAGCGCGGTGTGATTTTTCAGTAAAGGAGCAGCAGTTTACAGAGTGGCCAAATGAAAGGATTCTGAGAAATGTTGTCTCTGAGCTGAGACTGGAAATTGAGAAGAGTATTATTGTTGAATTTTAGATGAACAAGCAATTGTGTTACTGGTGAAGAAATTAATTGGGGTTGAATTCTAGTGGATGGCGTTGTAACAGTCTGTGGCCTGCAAGGTTTTGTTTCACTGGGACAAAGGGTCAGGCATTGTAGGGATATTGTATTCTGTCTGAAACTGTGGGCTTCTTGAGGATGGAGTTTATTGCTGCAAGTTTCCATTCATCTGAAAAAGTGGCAGACATGATGGAGGTGTTGATATTGTTGGTCAGAGTGATCCTGATTTGTAATGTTGCCAGGCTGTAGATAGAGTAGGGGCATGGGCCATCTGGGGACCCTGAATGGATGGTCTGCATGATTGCCACTGTGTCATATCTGGTGAGGGCTGTCCATTCGGTTTTGGTTGATGGTGGTTGGTTGGTGGTGGGTAGGTTAGCACTGAGTTCGCTGGAGTTGCAATGGTGTGCGAAGTTGTGTAGATGTTTGTGATTTTGCTATGGAAGAAGTTGGATAGATTGTCACTGAGTAGTTGGGAGGCAGCAGTGTTGGTTACAGTGGATAAGGGTGAGGTGAAATCCTTAATGACTGGAAAAATCTCCTTGCAGTCATTGGAGCTTGCTTTGCTGCATTTAACAAGTGTTTTTTTCTTGTTGTCCCTTATTTGATGGTAGTAGTGTTTAAGTCCAGCCTTGTAGGTAGTTCTGCTTCTGCTTCTGTGATTTTCCCCAGCTGTGGCTTGAAATGCCGAACCAGGCTGGGGTGTTGGCTTGAGGTGTGTTGGTTTGGAAGTGGATGATGGAGTGGTCAGTCCATGTGAGTGGTGTGGTGGAAGTGTGTTTCCTACTGTGTGTGTGGGTACTGGGACTAGCTGGGTGAGTCCAATGTTGCTCAGCTTTCAAGGAGTACTGGGGAGCAGGGGTCACTTTGGTCTTACAGGTGAAAGATGAGGCCATTGAGGAGAATGTAGGCCCTGGAGTCAATGGTGAGAGGAGCAACAAAGTTGGTGATGCAGTTGGTGAAGGTGGCTCATGGCCCAGGTGGTCAGTAGGTGAGGGCTCTGTTTAGAGTGAAGTTTTCAGGGATTTGCAGCTTGAAGTGCAGGTGTTCCATGAATGGGGTGGTGTTCTCTGTGGATGCTGTGCACTGGATGGGTTCCTGATAGATCATAGAGAGTCCACTTCCTGGCTTGGGAAAGCAGTCCTGTCGAGTGATCTTGTAGCTCCCTGAGAGTGCCATAGTAATGTCAGGAGCCGATGAAGGGTTGAGTCAGGTCTCTGTGCGGAATAAGATGTCAGGTGCATTGCTGATCTTGTGTTGAGAAGCATGCATGTGAATGGGCGTCGACATGCAGGTTTTCTGTGGCATGTGTGGTAGGGTGGGGGTGTAGGTATTTGTTGTAATTTGTTATAATTGAATCCTATTCCAAATACTATGCTCATGGCTCATAGGAAGAAACCTATCTTTGTATTATTGTAATTCATTATTTTATTAGCTCATGAGCCATTATGTATTATTTTTTATATAGTGGTTCATTCCTGAAGGAGGCTTCCCTGGTTTGTAGTGGGTACCTTGGGTACTTACACCTTATACCAGGTCCAGTTATCCCTTATCAGTGAAGTAGTAGTGTTCTAGCAGCTTAGGCTGATAGAGGTAGCTATAGCAGAGCAGCTTAGGTGGAACTAGGTGACATGCAAAGCTCATGCAATACCACTTATAGTTACACAGTACTTATACACAAGTAAAGACAATACTCAGTGTTACCAAAAATAAAGGTATTTATTTGGGTGACACAGTACCAAAAATATCTTAGAGACAATACTCCTTCTGGAGGTAAGTATTATACACAATATATACACTAGACAATAAGACAAGTAAATAGTCATAGAACAATGCAAACAGTAGGAAATCCTATTAAATGTATTGGGAGAAAATAGGTCTAGGGGCAACACAAACCATATACTAAAAAAGTGGAATGTGAATCACAAATTCCCCCCTAGACAAGTGTAGTGTGTGCAGAATCGCTGGGAGAGTAAGAATACAGTAAAGGTAAGTAAATTACCCCACCCCAGAGCTTAGAAAAGCAGGAATAAAGTACTGCAAGTTTCCTTAGGACACACTACACCTCGTTTTTGGGATTTTGCAACACCCAACCAAGTCTGCAAAGAACAACTGCTGGATTATTGGACCTGAAGACCTGCAGAGGAAGGAGACCAAGTCCAGAAGTCGAAAGAAGTTCCAGGAAGGACACAAGCCCCTGCCAACCCAGAAGAGGGTGACAAAGAAGAGTCCCCAGTTAGTCAAAGACTGCAGAAATGCACCCTAGGAAGATGACAGCAGATTCCTGCATGATACTAAAGATGTCCCATGGCGAGAAGATCGTTGCAGATGAGATTTCGTGTTGGAAGGCGACAACAAGCCTTGGCTACGACAAAAGTGCATTTTTCATCAAAATGGCACTGGATGGACCCAGGAGGGACATGGAGGCATCAACTCTGTGTGAGGAGGAAGAGGGGGCTCTCAGCACTTTAGAGAGCCCTCAGATTCCCACTAAGCACCCCCAGAAGCCTCAGGAACCAGGTTCTAAGGAGGTGCAAAGAATGCTGTTAAAGCAGCACAACAAACGAAGGTCCCACGCCAGAGAACAACTCAGCGTGTTGAGCATCACAGGATGAGGTGCTGGGGACCTGGGCCAGGCTGAGCACAAAGGAATTTTGCAAAGAGTGCACAGAGGCCTCAGGAGTCGAGGAAGACGCAGTACACAGGGGTACTTTCGCTCTCGTGGAAGGCAAGGTCTTACCTCCTCCAAATTGCGTCAGCAGGATCTCAGGACAGTCTATGTCGGTGAGGCCCACCCTCTGTGTCCTTAGGAGCATGCTTGTTGTTGTGAGAGGAGTCCCAGGTTACCGGTTGTCATCTTGGAAGGTGCCTGCTTGGAGCAGGGGAGAGACTCCGTCAGTCCACAGAAGATTTCTTCGGTCCTTCTGGTGCAGGATGAAGACAGGGAGACCCCAGAGCATGCACACCATGGAAACTGTTGCAGTTGCTGACTTGGAGCTGAGGTTGTTGAAGAAAAGTGTCTCCTGTAGACACTTTGTTGCAGTTACAGCGTTTCTTTGCACAGGCTGCGGTTGATCTGAGGTCAGAGGAGTCTGAAGTTGTTGCAGAGTATTCCTGAAGGAAACTTGCAAGCAGAATCTGAAGAGAACCCACAGGAGAGACCCTAAATAGCCCTGAGAGGGGGATTGGCTACCTTATCACGTATGGACCTATCAGGAGGGGTCTCTGATGTCACCTGCTGGCACTGGCCACTCAGAGCCCTCCAGAGTGCCCCCACACCTTGCAAAGCAAGATGCCTGATGTCTGGGACACACTGGAGGAGTTCTGGGCACAACCCCTGGGGTAGTGATGGACAGGGGAGTGGTCACTCCCCTTTCCTTTGTCCAGCTTTGTGCCAGAGCAGGGGAGAAGGGGTCCCTGAACCGGTGGAGACTGGTTTATGCAAGGAGGGCACTATCTTTGCCCATTCAAAGCATTTCGAGAGGCTGGGGAGGCTACCCCTCCCCAGCCTGTAACACCTATTTCCAAAGGTAGAGGGTGTAACACCCTGCTCTCAGAGGAAATTCTTTTTTCTGCCTTCCTGGGACTGTGCTGCCCAGACCCCAGGATGGCAGAACCCTGTCTGGGAGGTGGCAGCAGCTGTAGCTGCAGAGCAAGCCTCAGAGAGCTGGATTGCCAGTACTGGGGGTCCATGGTGGAGCCCCCAGGATGCATGGAATTGGCTTCCCAATACCGGATTTGGAATGGGGGGACAATTTCATGATCTTAGACATGTTACATGGCCATATTCGGAGTTACCATTGTGAAGCTACATATAGGTATTGACCTATATGTAGTGCACACATGTAATGGCGTCCCGCACTCACAAAGTCCGGGGAAATGACCCTGAACTATGTGAGGGCACCTTTGCTAGTGCAAGGGTGCCCTTACACTTAGTAACTTTGCACCTAACCTTCAGCAAGTGAAGGTTAGATACGTAGGTGACTTAAAAGTTACTTAAGTGCAGTGAAAATGGCTGTGACATAACGTGTGCACTATTTCACGCAGGCTGCAATGGCAGTCCTGTGTAAGGGTTTGTCTGACCTCCCTATCGGTGGCAAAAGAAACGCAGCAGCCCATATGGATCTCCTGGAACCCCAATGCCCTGGGTACCTAAGTACCATATACTAGGGACTTATAAGGGGGTCTAGTATGCCAATTGAAATTGGTAAATGAAGTCACTGGCCTACAGTGACAAATTTAAAAGCAGAGAAACCATAAGCACTGAAGTTCTGATTAGCGGAGCCGCAGTGACACAGTTAGGCACTACACAGGCATTCACATTAGGCCACAAACTATGAGCATTGGGGTCCTGGCTAGCAGGGTCCCAGTGAGACAGGCAAAACATACTGACATATAGGTTTTTATATATGAGCACTGGGGTCCTGGCTAGCAGGATCCCAGTGACACAGTAAAAACACACTGACACACACTCACAGACAGGACAAAAGTGGGGCTAACCATGCTAGAAAGAGGCTACTTTCCTACAATTCCTCCCTGGCTACCTTCTGAAGGCTGTATTAGAATGTTGGGAGCTCAGAAGGTGAGGTGGAGCATTCAGGCAAGGTGGCTTCTGAGGATTTCCATTCTGAGAATAAAAACTTGTTCAATATATGAATGCTTTCCATCTTTTCTTAAAACAGTATTGTTAGTTCTTGTGTATTGGGGGTGTGTGTTAAGGGCATCATTAGTATTTGTGTGGTGGGTGTGGGTGGCTGGCTGCTGGAGAGCTGGCAGTGGGTGCATGTGAAAGTTCCTACTGTGGTGTGATGCTCTGCATGACAGCAGTTGGGGGAATGACGTCCAGGCTTGTTGCCTCTTAAGGAGTGCTGTGGGGTATTCCTGGCCAGGGACTGGACCTGGGTTCCTGATGCTGGGCGAGATCCAGACACGGACTGGTGCAGGCAGGCTTGTCTTTGGGGCACCTGCTGGATATTTGTCAGCTGCACATCCTTGTTGCAGTTATCATTAGCAGGTCCAGGAAGGAGGGAGGAGTACATGCTGCCCAGATGTCATTTCCTGTGCTGGGAGTGATGGAAAATGAAGTCTTCTTGCTTGGCTTCTTCTTTTAAAAACGGTTTTGGCGGGAAAGCCAGTAAAGTCACTTCCTGTCCAGATGAATGATGGGAAATTCAGGGATGTCACTTCCTGTGCTGATGGGTGATGGGAAATGAAGTCCTCTTGCTTGACTTCGTCTTTTAAATACTATTTTGGTGGAAAAAACAGTAAAGTCACTTTCTTGTCAAGATGGATGATAGGAAAGTCAGTTATGTTGCTTCCTGTGTAGGTGGATGATGAGAGATCCTGTGACGTCACCCCTTCTGCTGATGGGAAAAGTGTTGGATTGTAAATGCTCCAACAACCAATGTAGTCTATATCCTTTCCTGCATGTCACCCTCTGAAACCCCTTTGATTGCATCCCACATATAACAACATCCCAGAAACTATCACTGGTTCCTTATTATTACCAAAAACGTGCTTGTGCCTCCCTAGACACTGACTATTGGGCAGGGGTAACTCCTCCATAATAGCTAAAGTAGCATAACTGGGAATGAGGAAGCACTCTAACAGGAGCTACAACATTCTATAAAACAGAACTCCAGTGTCTGTGTGAGACTAGTCATCTTCAAATTTGGTCCTTGTTAAAGAAAAGCTGGTAGGACATAGAGAAGTGAGGAAATTTGAGTACCAGGGAGTTTGTCACTTCCCAAGCAACTACTCTGGTGAGTTAAAATGCTACATACCTTGCAACAACCACATGATTGGAGGTTTCTGTTTGGATGAGTCAGGAATCTGAGTCCCCAGTCGTGGTTTAAGAAGTAATTATGTCAACTGTATTAGAGTTCCTGAAAAAGAGTAGGAAGGTTTACCGGATGGCACCATTAATATATTCTATGAAGCTTTTGATCCCATTTTGGCTGCCTAATTAAAGGAATTGTGAAATAGCCTGCAACTAGGAGAAGGTAGCTACATTGGCAGAACACTGTTGAGACCCAGCACAAATTGCAGATCATTGTGCTCTAGAACAAATAAAAATGTGTCTTGCAACTTGTGCTAAACATACTAACGAAGCACAGTCCAAAAAAGGCAACACTCAGATAGGGAAGCCACGCCTCTACCTCCCCATTCAGAAGCTCTAGGGCGCAGGGGACCAATATTAATTGAGGACCGAACACTGTTGCTTGACCTCCTTTTGCTGGTTTGCAGACTGTTGTGTCCCAACAATGAAATGTCCTTGCATGCACCAAGTCATTAGATTTACCAGCCTCAGTGATTCACCCACTGTTACCACCTGCACAGCAAAAATATCCTAAAATATCACAGTGAAATGAAAAGTGCAAAAGATAAGAGACTGAGAGTCCAAGTAGAAAACAGTATAATAGAGCACACAAAACATTGCAAAATTCAAACTGGCTGAACCTAGCCTGGCTTTAAGGATGAAAACCCAGGCTGGGCTAAATGGGAGAATATTTCCAGGAATCATCAGTCTCAATTAATGACTGTGACACTTTCGGTCGTGCTAAAGGGAAAATTATATGGACATTCACTTTAATTTATAACATCAAGAACTTGAAATATCTGGATTTTACGAAATTTTATCATCAGGCTCCATCGAGATAAGAAATGTTGGTCCTTATGAACGAAATGACTGGCTGCTAAAAGTGGCTGCAAATTGTGCACCGACATTTTGTGACCCGCCTTTAATTTTGAGATGTGACTTACATAGTATTGGGTTGCATTGCAAAATCTCCAGCCACAGTGGGTCATGGTTTAACAATTAGGCAGATTACAATCTGTGACCGTCGATGATTGGCTGCAAACATATGGTGGGTGTGCTGTAAGAGTCAGCAGCCCACAATCCCTGCATTTATTTTCCCAAACACTTTTTTCAAGTAACCCATAATAGTTAAAGGAGCCATTGCTATTTTATTAAACATATTGCATTTTGGGACACATAAGGGAAAGTTACATGACACGAAAGGAAAGCTCCTCAAAGGAGTCGGTTTTCAATGGCTTGCAACAACAATGGCCGTCGAAAACCATTGATATATAATTTAGCAAACTGCAGTTAGAAGAGGACAAACATCTTTTCATGCCCCTTCCTAAATGTGGGTTAATAAACCCATTTTGTGAGTTGCACATGCTTTTCTGATTCGCAAAATAGGTTGAATAATAATAAAAGGCTACTGTGTAGTCACAAACCTAATGATTTTCCGAATTGCAGGATTTGTAAACACAAACCTTCAAGATACATTAGGTCCAGTTTTCTCCTACTTATTTTATTTTTGCATTCATTCACTTTAGTCTATTTGCAACCCAGGAACAGCGTTTCTGATGCTTTAGCAATTGCTTCGTAAGGACAGTATAAGTTCAAATTCCTAGATCACGCTAAATAGACGCATAACAAAAAGGACGCATAACAAAGTATGCCCTCGTACAATTGTGAGGGGAAGCACCGCACGTATCATAGTAGAGGTGAGCAAAATTGTGAATGTTTTCCACAAAATTTTACTTCAAGATGCCTTGCTTGAAACCCGAAATCAAGAGCATTCCCTACGTTCATATGGCATGACAACTGCTTGATGAGAAAACATTTTGTGCTAGCACCATAACTCCACAGAGCTTCGCAAAATTCATATAATTTCGCATATTTCATGTAGCATGAAATTTGCAATTTGTGTCTGTGTAATAAAACCTTTGCAAATGACTATCCATTATACACGCTGCTCTCACTAGGATCCCAAGCCCTAGGACTAATATTGATACAATGGGAACGACTGCAAGGAACAGAATATACAGTATTAGTGTCTTACAATGGGCCAATACCTGTGTTTACAGTATTACACATGTTGAACTGACCTGTCTATGCTCTACATATATTTCTATGGGCATTCAGAATTTGAGTGTTTGTTTCTGAGGCAATGTGGCAATGTATGCTTGCTTCTGAATGATGACAATGCACATGATAGTGTTTGAAAAAGTAAAGGTGATGCCACTTCAAATTACCAAATCTCTTTTGAGGATGGTATAATGTGAAAACTATGTTCATTGATTTCTCCTATCAATTTAATGTTTAGGTGTTATTTATGTATTACTGTGCAATAAATAACACCTAAACATTAAATTGAAGTGGTGTTGAAGACTGAATGTATCAGAATATACGGGACCAACACCAGAATAAAATAAATTATAAAGATGCAGGGGCATATTTATATTCCGTTTGCGCCGAATTTGCGTAATTTTTTTCGACGCAAAACTAACTCCATATTTATACTTTGGCGTTAGATGCATCTAGCGCCAAAGTTCCTGGAATTAGCGTCATTTTTTTGCGTGAACACCTTCCTTGCGTTAATGATATGCAAGGTAGGCGTTCCCGTCTTAAAAAATGACTCCGATGCATATGCGTCGGATTTATACTCCCAGGCAAAAATGACACCCGGGAGTGGGCGGGTCTAAAAAACCCGCATTTGCGCCCGATTTTAGCGCCTGGGTCAGGGTAGGCGTTAAGGGACCTGTGGGCTCAGAATGAGCCCAGAGGTGCCCTCCCCTGCCCCCAGGGACACCCCCTGCCACCCTTGCCCACCCCAGGAGGACACCCAAGGATGGAGGGACCCACCCCAGGGACATTAAGGTAAGTCCAGGTAAGTATTTTTTTTTAAAAAAAATTGTGGCATAGGGGGGCCTGATTTGTGCCCCCCTACATGCCACTATGCCCAATGACCATGCCCAGGGGACAGAAGTCCCCTGGGCATGGCCATTGGGCAAGGGGGCATGACTCCTGTCTTTTCTAAGACAGGAGTCATTTCAATTGGGGATGGGCATCGTAAAAGAATGGCGCAAATCGGGTTAAGACGTTTTTTTTGCCTCAGCCTGACTTGCCCCATTTTTAGACGCCCAAACGACATTTTTCCCTACGCCCGCGCTGCCTGGTGTACGTGGTTTTTTTTCACGCACACCAGGCAGCGCCGGTCGGCTAACGCCGGCTAACGCCATTCAATAAATACGGAACCCGCATGGTGCTTCAGAATGGCGTTAGCCGGCGCTAATTTTTTTGGCGCAAAACTGCGTTAGCGCAGTTTTGCGTCAAAAAGTATAATTATGGGCCGCAGTACCTTCTCTATACGCTGTTGTTGTTTGTTAATGGAAATGATGCGCATCAATTGTCTGTATTTTTTGTAAGTTTTGTTAAGTTAAGCTCGTGGTTGTGCCTCATTCCGCAATCCATCATGGTAAAAGCTTTTGAGAAGACAAGGAAAATTAGAGTTGCACGATCCCTGCTCTTGACAATCTCATAAACCGGTTGTGTAGCCAGAGAGGTCAGGTTTAGACTAATCGAAGTCCAAATATATTAATAATTCAGTGACAAGAAGCTAAGTTTTGTCATTATTATTTATCGAAGATGTGATAGTTGTAGGGGCTGATAACTGTGATAACTTACATTCTCCATCTAAAACATGATACCTGCTTCACACCACAAAAACGAAAAAGTATCAACTACCATCATCAAATCAAATCAAATCATTAGCATTTATAAAGCGCGCTACTGACCCGTGCGGGTCTCAAGGCGCTAGGGACAAAGGGGGTGGTTATCGCTGCTCGAACAGCCAGGTCTTTAGGAGTCTCCGGAAAGCGGAGTGGTCCTGGGTGGTCCTGAGGCTGGTGGGGAGGGAGTTCCAGGTCTTGGCCGCCAGGAAGGAGAAAGATCTCCCACCCGCCGTGGAGCGTCGGATGCGAGGGACGGTGGCGAGTGCGAGGCCAGAGGAGCGGAGGGGACGGGTGGGGACGTAGAAGTTGAGCCGTCTGTTGAGGTATTCCGGTCCCTTGTCGTGGAGGGCTTTGTGTGCGTGGGTGAGAAGTCGGAAGGTGATCCTTTTGCTGACTGGGAGCCAATGCAGGTGTCTCAGGTGTGCGGAGATGTGGCTGTTGCGGGGTACGTCGAGGATGAGGCGGGCTGAGGCGTTTTGAATGCGTTGCAGGCGATTTTGGAGTTTGGCGGTGGTCCCAGCGTAGAGGGTGTTGCCGTAGTCCAGGCGGCTCGTGACGAGGGCGTGGGTCACGGTTTTTCTGGTGTCGGCGGGGATCCAGCGGAAGATCTTGCAGAGCATGCGGAGGGTGAGAAGCAGGCGGAGGACACAGCGTTGACTTGCTTGGTCATGGTGAGAAGGGGGTCCAAGATGAAGCTGAGGTTGCGGGCGTGGTCTGCGGGGGTCGGTGCGGTGCCGAGGGCCGTGGGCCACCAGGAGTCGTCCCAGGCGAACGGGGTGTTGCCGAGGATGAGGACTTCAGTTTTTTCAGAGTTCAGCTTTAGGCGGCTGAGCCTCATCCAATCTGCGACGTCCTTCATACCCTCTTGTAGGTTGGTCTTGGCGCTGGCGGGGTCCTTGGTGAGGGAGAGTATAAGTTGGGTGTCGTCGGCGTAGGAGGTGATGATGATGTCGTGCTTGCGTACGATATTAGCGAGGGGGCTCATGTAGACATTGAAGAGTGTCGGGCTGAGTGATGAGCCTTGAGGTACGCCGCAGATGATCTCAGTGGGTTCTGAGCGAAACGGAGGGAGGTAGACTCTTTGGGAGCGGTTTACGAGGAAGGAGGCGATCCAGTCCAGGGCCTGGTCTTGGATCCCGGTGGAGCGGAGGCGGGTGATTAGGGTGCGGTGACAGACGGTGTCAAAGGCAGCCGAGAGGTCGAGAAGAATGAGGGCGACTGTTTCACCATTGTCCATCAGGGTTCTGATGTCGTCTGTGACTGAGATGAGGGCGGTTTCAGTGCTGTGGTTGGTTCGGAATCCAGTCTGTGAGGGGTCGAGCAGGTTGTTGTCTTCCAGGAAGGTGGTCAGCTGTTTGTTGACGGTCTACTCTATTACTTTGGCTGGGAAAGGCAGAAGGGAGATGGGGCCGAAGTTTTTCAGGTCGCTCGGGTCAGCCGTAGGTTTCTTTAGTAGGGCGTTGACTTCGGCGTGTTTCCAGCATTCGGGGAAGGTAGCAGAAGAAAAAGAAGAGTTGATGACGGTCTGGAGGTGCGGGGCGATGATGTTGTCGGCTTTGTTAAAGATGAAGTGCGGGCAGGGGTCCGAAGGGGCGCCGGAGTGGATAGAGTTCATGATGGATTTGGTTTCTTCCGTGCTGATGTGGGTCCAGTTGTTGAGGGTGATGGTCGGGGATGTGGGTTCGGTGGTGTTAGGTTGGGTCTGGTGTCCGAAGCTGTCGTGGAGGTCGCTGATCTTGCGATGGAAGAAAGTGGCGAGGGATTCGCATAGATCCTGTGAGGGCGTGACGGCGTTGGCGTTGGCGCTGGGGTTGGAGAACTCCTTGACGATGCTGAAGAGTTCTCTGCTGTTGTGGCTGTTTTTGTCCAGTCTGTCGGTGAAAAAATTCCTTTTGGCAGTGCGGATCAGGTGGTGGTGTTTGCGGGTAGCGTTCTTGAGGGCGGTCATGTTGTCAGCGGTGCGGTCCTTGCGCCAGGCTTTCTCAAGTGCGCGACAAGTTTTCTTTGATTCTTTGACGGTGTCAGAGAACCAGAGGGGTTTCTTGGTGTTGTTCTGTCGCTGCGAGCGTTTGAGGGGAGCAAGGTTGTCTGCGCAGTTGGAGATCCAGTTTGTGAGGTTGAGGGCTGCGACGTTGGGGTCGGTGGTGAGGGTGGGTTGGTTGGCGGCGAGTGCGGCGAAGAGTTGCTCTTCAGGGATCTTGTTCCACTGTCGGCGAGGGATGGGTTGAGTGCGGAGGTGGCGGGTCTCGCGTCGGAATGTGAAGTGGACGCAGCTGTGGTCGGTCCAATGAAGGGCGGAGGCGTGGCTGAAGAAGACGTGTTTGCTGGCGGAGAAGATAGGGTTGAGTGTGTGTCCGGCGATGTGGGTGGCAGTGTTCACCAGTTGTTTGAGGCCGAGGTTGGCGAGGTTGTCGAGCAGGGTGGTGGTGTTGGGGTCGTTGTTTTGTTCCAGATGGAAGTTGAGGTCGCCTAGGAGGATGTAGTCCGGTGAGGCGAGGGCGTGCGGGGAGATGAAGTCGGCGATGGTGTCGCTGAAAGGGGCGCGATGTCCGGGAGGACGGTAGACGAGGGATCCTCTGAGGGTGGTCCTCGGGTCGGTGCGAATCTGAAAATGCAGGTGTTCAGCGGCAAGAGGGGAGTCTTCAGTGGAGGTGGTGACGCTGATGGAGTCTATGAAGACGATGGCGATGCCTCCTCCTACTTGGTTGGTGCGGTCTTTCCTGGAGATCTTGTAGCCTTCGGGGATGGCGGTGGCGATGTCTGGAGCAGAGGAGGCGTTCATCCAGGTCTCCGTGATGAAGGCGACGTCCGGTGCTGTGGAGTCTAGGAGGTCCCAGAGTTCAACGGCGTGTTTGTGAACGGAGCGAGCATTGACTAGGATGCACTTGAGGTGGTTGATGGCGCGTGGGCTTGTGGTCGTAGTTGTTGCGTGGTGGAAGATGCGTTTGCAGGAGTTGCAGGCGAAGGGTCCATGGGTGCGTTTGGGGTGAGCTTGGAAGCAGGTGTTGGAGCGTCCTGGGTTGAGGGCATGGAGGGTGGTGGGGTCATAGCGGATCATCGGGGCTTGGGAGTGCTGGGGACCAGGGGTCATGGTGCTGGGCGCGGGCTGGGCGCGGGCCAGGCGCGGGCCAGGCGCAGACGGGCGCAGACGGGCTTGCCTCTGGCGCGCCTCCGGCGCGTGCCCGCTGCGCAGTCGAATGGGAGCTGGGGGGCGGGGGCGTGCAGGAGGTCGCGGCGGGAAAGCGCGAGGGAGGGGGGGACAGGTAGAGTGAGAAGAGCTGGGGGAGGGGGGTTTAAGGGTGGAGGGGGGAGAGTGTTAGGAGGTTTAGGAGATTAGGGAGAAAGATAGGTGTAGGGTTGTGAAGATAGGGGAGGGGGGTTGTAGAGGTGGGTGAGGGTGAGAGGTAGAGTGAGGGGATAGGAAGATAGGTAATAGAGGGGGTGGCGGGAGGGGGGGAGAGATAGAGAAATAGGTAGAGAGAAAAGGTAGATAGAGAAATCGATAGATAGGGAAAAAGATAGAGAGATAGGAAGATAGGAAGATAGGAGGAGGTGGAGAGTGAGGGAGTTAGATAGTGGGATAGAGAGATGGAGAGATAGGTAGATAGGAGGAGTGAGGGAGGTAGAAAGTGAACGGGTTAGATAAGGGAGATAGAGGGGGGATGCGAGTGGGGGAGGGGGATGAGGCAGGAGCAGGAGGGCAGGCGCGGGGAGAAGAGGACGGAGGAGGCAGAAGAGCCGAAGGCAGAAGACAAGAAGACAAGAAGAAAAGAAGAACAGAAGAAAAGAAGAACAGAAGAAAAGAAGAACAGAAGAGCAGAAGACCGGAAGGACTGAAGACCGGAAGAGCAGAAGACCGGAAGAGCAGAAGACACACAGAAGAACACAGAAGAACAGAGAGGAGTACAGAAGAACAGAGAAGAATACAGAAGAAGACAGAGGAAGACAGAAGAAGACAGAGGAAGACAGAGGAACACAGAGGAACACAGAAGAACACAGAAGAACACGGAGGGAGATACAAAAAACGAAGAAACAGGGTGCAGAATACCACAGCAGAAGATGAGGAAGGAGAGAAGAGGAGAGAAGACGGGGAGAAGAGGAGTACAGAAGAAGAATACAGACGAGGAGCGAGGAGGAAGAACAGAGAAGAAGGAAAGAGGAAAAGAAGCAGGAGCAGGAGAGAGGGTGAGTAGCGCGGGGCAGAACGAGGGGCTGGGAGGTGGGGGGTACTTACTGTGGGGTGGGTCTCAGGAACTCAGGAACCTGGAGGAGCTGCAGCGGCAGGGGGAGCAACCTACCCTTGGGTCAAGGGTCGCTACCACTGTCGCGCAGCGGCCGCCATATGAGGTAGGAGGGGGTGGGAGGGGTCAGCTGGGGGCGAATGGGAGCTGGGGGGCGGGGGCGTGCAGGAGGTCGCGGCGGGAAAGCGCGAGGGAGGGGGGGGACAGGTAGAGTGAGAAGAGCTGGGGGAGGGGGATGAGGCAGGAGGGCAGGCGCGGGGAGAAGAGGACGGAGGAGGCAGAAGAGCCGAAGGCAGAAGACAAGAAGACAAGAAGAAAAGAAGAACAGAAGAAAAGAAGAACAGAAGAAAAGTAATATAAGTAATCATAAGTAATCAAATCAGTAACAAGAACATAGAAAAAAAGCCAGTTTTGATGGAATTGGCACAGTGAAGGTTTCTGTTGATTTCTTCTTGAGATAGGACTGCCATCCTCATATTTAATGTAAATTTGCATCATGTTATTAAGTACGTACGAGTACCCCTTTTAGATTACTCTCTCCTAGCCTTTGCATTATATTTGTTTTATTTTAATATGTTTTTTCCTGTTACTAACTCTACTAAGTACTTAGAGAAAATATACATCTATTGTGATGGTTTAGAAATTATTTGACTGTTAGGTAAGCTTAGTTCTTTGTTGGTCCTCATGAACATAATACCGCCTGAATCATAACTAGATGTAGTTTCTCACTTGTAGCTACCCAAAGGCTACTGTCACAACACTTTCTGTGAGTATTTGACAATTTATGTCCTCAAAAGTATAATTTGAGTGATTTATTTCTCACTAATGAGCCCTTTTGATATTTATATTCCCCATAAGATTTGGAAAGGTGGCGTTCACATCCTCATAGGACTCTTTGATACTTGTCCCTATGTCAGACCATCAACATTTTAAAACAAGGCTTGCATGTGGGCAATGGCATATGAATAACTTGATATGAAGTGAATTTCAAAAGTTTAATCCATGTAAGCCCAATGTTGTCTCTTTGGAATCTGCATTATTTGTATATATCTTTTTCATGTCACAGAACACTTTGCACACTGTATTATTCGAATTATTGTTCACCTAGAATACATCATTTGGATGCTAACAGGATCAGATAAGACTGTATAATATAAGGGAGTCCCCAGAGTATTCTTTTTGAAATATGACTATACACTATACACATTGACAGTTGATTGAGAATCTGATTGTACAATCACCTGATGCACGTTTCACAAATTAATCATAGGGAACACTTATTTTCTTTTTCCAGTATTACCTTGGTTCCAGTTGAGTTTAACCCCTTCCCTGCCAGGCCTTATCCCCCTCCTGTGCTGAGCCTTTTTTTGGCTATTTGGGGTAGTTCGCGCTTTGGCCCTCATCATTATTGTCCACATAAGCTATCCTCACCAAGTTTGTCTCCTTTTTTTCCAACATCCTAGGGATTCTAAAGGTACCCAGAGTGTGAGGGTTCCTTTGAAGGAGACCAAGAAATTAGACAAAATACAGCTAAAACTTTGTTATTTTAAAACAAAAAATGGGAAAAAGGGCTGCAGAAGAAAGCATGTGCTTTTTTCCCTCACAATGGCATCACGAAAGAGTTTGCTGTGCTACAATCACCATCTTCTCAGCTTTTAGGAACACACAGACTTGAATCAGAAGACCACATTTTTCTACACAGTTGTGACATTTTACTGGGACATACCCCATTTTTTACATTTTTGATGCTTTGAGCCTTCTTCCAATTAGTGACAAAAATGGGTGTGAAACCAATGGTGGATCCCAGACAGCTAAATATTTCGGAAAAGTAGAAAAAAAAATTAATTTAGCAAGGGGCCATTTGTATAAATCCTAAAAGGTTTTCCTCCAGAAAATAACAATAAAAAAAAAATATTTGAAATTGAGATGGAAAAAACAGCCATTTCTCTCCACATTTTACTCTGTAACTTTTTTCTACGATGTCAGATTTTCAAAAGCAATATACTGTTACGTCTGCAAGGCTCTTCTAGTTGTGGGGATATATAGGGCTTGTAGGTTCATCAAGAACCCTAGGTTTCCAGACCGAATAAATGAGCTGCACCTTGCAAAGGGTTTTCATTGTGTACCGGGTATACAGCAATTTATTTGGTAAACTATAAAGAGTCAAAAATAGATATCAAGGAAACCTTTGTATTTCCTAAATAGGCGCAAGATAAGGTATTGAGCAGCAGTGGTTATTTGCACATCTCAGAATTCTGGGCTTAAACCCATACTAGCAGGTGAATTGCAGGGCATTTCTCAAATACACTTCTTTATTACACACTGTCTTACATTTGGAAGGGTAAAATGTAGAGACAGAAAATAGGCAGTAAATCTTGTTTTTCTATTCTGTGTTCCCCCCTGTCTCCTGATAAAAATGGTACCTCACTTGTGTGGGTAATCCCTGGAGTCACTGTGCCTTCTGCCTCCAAGGGCCGATCTGCTCCAAAGTGGGGCAGAAATGGCGATAAACAATATGTCCCCTAAGGGGAGTGACCCTTGCCCAAAATTAATATGCCAATGTGCCCCCAAGGAGGGCAGAAATGGCCAACATTTCTGTGCCCCCTCTGAGGAGCAACCCTTGCCCAAGGGGCCGCCACCCCATTGGAGTCAGATGGGCCTAAAACAAATAGACCGATCTGCCCCTGGGGGGCAGAAATGGCCATTAGTAAGGTGCCTCCATGGGGAGTGACCCTTTCTCATGGGGCCACCCCTCCAACAAAAAACACACACACATGATCCCTGGTGCCTAAGTGGCTTTTGGCCCCCCTTCCCCCCCCCCCCCCTTGGGGGCATATGGGCCTAAAAAACAAAAATAGGGCAGAAATGGGAAACAATTTGGGAGGGCATCACTTGCCCAAGGGGCTGTTCCCCCCCCCCCCCCCCACAGAAAAGAAACAAAGAAAAAAAATCCCTGGAGTCGCTGTGGCTTCTGCTCCCATTGGAGGCAGATCGGCCTAAAATTAATAGGCCGCTCTGCCCCAAGGGGGGCAGAAATGGCAATAAAAAATATGCCCCTTAAGGGGAGTGACCCTTGCCCAAAATTATAAATAGTGATGAACAATATGCCCCCAAGGGGAGCTACCCTTGCCCAAGGAGCCGCTCCCCCCACATGTAATACACACAAAAATAAATCCCTGGTGTCTAGTGGCCTTTCCTTTCCCCTGATGCCTCTTTTAGAGAACCCCCCCCCCTCTGGCCAGAGGAGAAACTTACCGTATTTCTCCCTTGTCGCGCTGGAAGCAAATGGCTTCCAGTGCAATGGTAGCCTCTAATGATGTCAGCGCATAATTGTGTGCTGACATCATTTGATGAGGGAGGTTGGGGTGATAGGGGAAGTGCTTCCCCTTCCATCCCTGCCCTGGGAGGGGTTGGTGGGAAGCCCATAGCCCTCTTCCCATAGCCCGGTGCCAGGGCTTAATGGTTACGTTCTCTGCACAGGAGGACTGTGCCGCAGGACGTAACCATTACGTCTCCAGCGCAGAAGGGGTTAAGGGTTAGTCTGATATTCACTACTGAGACTGAAAAGCAAAGCACCAAAACCACCATGGAGTCAGGGTTGAAAAAATCCCAGCATAAGATCTTCCAGAATGGAGAGTCCCAGAGGAATCCAGCTACAGAAAAATTGAACCACAAATCTGGAAAAAAAGTAATTGAACGGATGATGAACACGAAACATCAGGAAACAAATGTGATGTGATGCATATTTCACAAGCAAACATTGGAGAGGCATCACTGCTACTCTTCCAGGAGAATGGCATTTGCCAGAAATATCAGTTGATGTGTTACAATTATGCAATTACAGTATACAGTATAATCATATGTGACATTTATATTCACTGTGTGACTTGCTTTCCTTAACATGTGAGTCATATAAATGTATTAATGGAATATAAATAAATGTAGAGACTAGGGATTGTAGAGTGAAGTGCACAAATATTCAGTCGAACTATGTTATCATGTTTTCGCTTATTCGCATTTTGCCTTTATTCTTAAAATCATATGTATGTGTATAATCATGTATGCAAAGTTCATATTGATTACTTAGTTAACTTAGCCTGACTACAGACCTCAACAAAATGTGTTTAGCCTTGCCAGTATGCTATTTCCTTTCTCTTGCATCACATTATCATATGTCTGGTTAGCTCGAGAAAGTCTTATTGTTTGCATAAGACTGTCAATAGAGAGATCTGCAGAAAGGAAGAGAAATAATTGTCAATGGAGGCCTTCTGTTTATCATGCACCAAAATGAAGGGATGCTCAAGGTTGCAGTCTGCTGTCCCAATTTCGATGTGATGGGAACTTTAGGGAGTGTACGTTGCTGCTCCCAACTAACAACTTGGTTGGTTCCTGTTGGTGTGAGGAGAGATAAGGATGTTTTTGAAGCTCCTGCTATTTTAACTGGTGACCCTACACTTAAGTAGGCAGATTATTTCTAAAGTCTGGGCAGGACAGTCCTCTCTGCTTACTTTTCCTGCAACTGTGAAATGTTGTTAAACACTTAGCCCTCTTCTACAGAAGTCTCTGCTATGCTGACACCTTTGAAGCTCTCTAAAAAGAAACCCTGACCCTGGTCCTGTGTTCAATCTAAGGGCCAGATGTAGGTAGGTAAAATTTTGCGACTTGCAATTTGCGATTCATACCGACTCGCAAATTGCAACTCGCAAAAGTGCATGCAGAAAGGTGTCTCAGACACCTTCTGCGACTCGCTATGGGGTCGCAAAGACCCACCTCATGAATATTAATGAGGTGGGTCGCATTTTGCGACCCCATAGCGAGTCCATGCACTCACAGGGATGGTGGCCTGCTGGAGACAGCAGACCTCCACGTCTGTGACTGCTTTTTTAATAAAGCAATTTTTTTTTTCTTTTTGCAGCCCGTTTTCCTTAAAGGAAAATGAGTTGCAAAAAGAAAAACTTCTGAAACCATTTGGTTTCGTTTTTTTCAGAGCAGGCAGTTGTCCATAGGACCACTGCCTGCTCTGAAAAAACATTTATTTCGTCATTCACAAAGGGGAAGGGGTTCCATGGGGACCCCTTCCCTTTTGCGAATAAGTTACCACCCACTTCAAGTGGGTTGTAACTGCGAGCTGGTTTGCGACCGCATTCGCAGTCACAAAGCAACTCAGCATGGCGATGCGGTCGCAAATAGGAAGGGAACACCCCTTCCTATTTGCGAGTCGCAGCCTCAAATTGCGAGTCGGTACCGACTCGCAATTTGAGGTTGTGCATCGCGTTAGGCCTTTTGCACATCGCAAACTGCGTTTTTCGCAGTTTGCGACGTGCAAAAGGCTTTCTACATCTGGCCCATTGTCTAGAAGAGAGAATACAAGTTTATTTATGGAACAACTATTTACAACAATTTGATTCATTTTTTTGTGTCTCTCACTGTTTTGTATCTCACTTCATTACGGCTTAACCTACTGAGTTATTTCAGTTTACCAGCGGCATTGTTGTATCTCTTAAACTTATTTTTATTCTGCTTGTACACTGCATTGATTAGTATCCTAAACTAATGTCCGTTCAATCAAATGTGATGATTCTTGGTCCTTATTGTGTAGTCACATTGGCTTCACAATTCAGAAATGTATTGCTGATGTTGTCTCCCTTACAGCGTTTCAAGTCAAACAACTAAGGACCAAAAAAACAACAAGGAAGAATCGTGGCCAGTATTACTAAACGATTGGGGTATAACTACAAATGTGCCATCACATGTTAGACAGAAGGAGGTGACACTAGGTAATATATAGGCAGACATAAGTAGAGAGAGGTAAATTGAGGTATGCAATACATGGTGAGAGATGATATGCTGAAGAGACACGTGACATAAACAAAGAGAGATAGAAAAGTAGAGAGTAGTGAGATGTAGGTATAAAGAGAACAAATCGGGGATAAATGTAATCAAAAAGAGGGAGAGAGACTTTGATAAGGAGAAAGAGGGGAAAGAGTTAGAGTTTTACTGTTCCAGTCACTTAACTAAAGGGCCCTTTTATAATGTGGCCCTGGGCAATTGGCCACTGTGCCCACGCCTTAAAATATCTCTTGATCTTTGCACAATTGCTAGAGTCTAAATAACCATATATAAATATCAGTTATGTTGAACATTTGTTTGGTATGAGTTTGAACTGAATGCTGATAAAATTCTTGTTGATGCTTTTATCAGAGCGCACTATTTACCATATGTGAATACATTATTGGTAGGACATAGGTAGAAGACACAGTAAAAGTGTATTGTGCCCTTAAAGAGCTTTAAGACATCCCAGATAGCCACCGTTAGTTCATGAAATAGGTTAGACACATGTTCCCTTGGTAATGCTTTGCTTTCCAGTATGTCAGCTGTATACTTGTTGCGTCAAAGCGTGTAAAGGATACAACACAGTGCAAAACAAATTACGTACATAAAACATCTATCCTACTTAAAGGTAAACATGAAATAGTACAATACATTAACTAAATGTCACCGGAAGATCAGGATGAAAGAAAAGCATGTAGGATAAGAAATAGGATAACAATAGAGATGTATTTAGAGCTAGAGTCCTAAACATTGTGTATTTTACAGTTACATAACAGTTCTGGGTATTAAAACATGTTTCTTAAGTCTTCAAATGTAATTTTAACTAAATTGAAATCAAAGGCTAGGGCAGGTCATGAGTAAACTGGCTTGATGCTGTGAGCGCTGAAACTTTTACTAATAGATATTTTGTGTATTCTGTATTTTGAATCTGCATAGAAAATGAATTAACATTGTAAGTAAGATCTTTATTCTGATTTAATAATATACATGAAAGAAACACCATTAAAAACATACAGGCAAATTACGGAAACCATACATAGGTTCAAGATACTAAAATTCACACGCGATATAAAAGCATATAAAATATGAATAACACTTACAGGCCCTCCCCTACATACAATTCAAACAAACACCTATGGCAAGAGATGTAAAAAGCATATATAATATTTAAAACACAAGTCCTCGCCTATGTACAATTCATCTCAGCTGTTTAAAAACATCATCCTCTTATGCCAGGCCACTGCTCCTTTCAATAAATGGCCCAAGGAGCTACATACCTCATAATCATCTTATTGGTGAAGAAAAAACAAAGCAGCCCTGCAATTGGTAAAGCTATAATTTTGTAATAGCGGTACCAAGTGTGATTTATTTAGGGACGCATAGTATTTACAGAAGAAAATAAAATGTAGTAGCATTTTTGGGGAGTGCTCATCAGAGGGGCAGATACAAATAGTGCTGGAGAAGAAGTGTCTTTGAGGAAAAGACAGCAGCCTATGAAGTGACCCTAATCTGAAGTGGGTTAGAAGCAATCACGTATACACATTATACACTATAAATAAGGGGCTGGGACCGGACACATTTGTACCTTACAATAATCTTTGACAGTTACCTTGCCCACTTCATTTAATTCATGAGCCGCCTGCCGTAGCTCAATGTAGTGGTCACATATCCAAGTTTTATCTTTTTTGGTAATGAAATGCAGATTTTCAAACAAATGTGGGCAACCCACTTCATTCAGAGTTCCTTTGATATATGTCAGCCTTGGGATTGAATTATCAGCTGGTTGAGGACGGCTTCTTTATTAACCCCTTCCCCACCACGGATGTAATGGTTATGTCCGGTGGCGTGGCGCTGAGGCGCCACGGACGTAACCTTTACTTCCTGGTATAGGCCCTATGGGGAAGCGCTGGAAGGGGAATCTCTTCCCCTTCCACATCCCCCCCCCCCAGTGACCTCTGATGACGTCAGCACGCCAACAAGCGCTGATCTCATCAGAGGTCAACTCCCGACCCGAGGAGAAACTGATTAGTTTCTCCTCGGTACGGGGGGCAGGGGAGGCAGAGAGGCATGAAAAGGGAAGGAAAGGCTTTTCCTTCGCTTTTCATGTCTCTCTGTGCATTCCTGCACCACAATCGCATAATGATCGGGCTGCAGGAAGGCATTAGACCCAGGGATTTAAAAAAAAAAAATGTAATTGTCATAAGGGGAACGGCCCCTTCAGCAGGGGCCGCTCCCCAAGGGGGGCATTTTATTTAAGACCTTTTCTGCCCCCCCCGGTTGCACATCGGCCTATATCAACTAGGCCGATCTGCCTCCGGGGGGGAAAGAAGCCATTAGGCACCTGGGATTTTTTTTTTTTATATATTGTTAAGGGGAGCGACCCCTTAGGCAAAGGTCATTCCCAGGGGGGTAATTTTTTTATTAGGCCTTCTCTGCCCCCCAGGGGGAGCAGAAGCCACTAGACACCAGGGATTTTTTAAATGTATTTATATTGATAAGGGGGCAAACCCTTAGGCAAGGATTGCACCCCGGGGGGACATTTTTTTATTAGGCCTTTTCTGCCCCCCCCGGGGACAGATCGGCCTATATATATTAATTAGGCTGATCTGCCCCCAGGTGGGGCAGAAGCCATAAGGCACCAGGGATGTTTTCTTTTGTTTTATTTATATTGATAAGGGGAGCGACCCCTTAAGCAGGGGTTGCACCCCGGGGGCAATTTTTTACTAGGCCGTTTCTGCCCCCCACAGGGGCAGATTGGGCTATATTAATTAGGCCGATCTGCCCCCAGGGGGGGGAGAAGCCACTAGACACCAGGGATTTATATTTTTTTAATTTATATTGATAAGGGGAGCGACCACTTGGGCAAGGGTTGCTCCCAGGGGGTAATTTTTTTATTCGGCCTTCTCTGCCCCCCTGGGGCAGACTGTCCTATATTAATTAGGCTGATCTGCCCCTAGGGGGGCAGAAACCACTAGACACCAGGGATTTTAAAAAAAATTATTTATATTAATAAGAGGGGGTGAACCCTTAGGCAAGGGTTGCACCCCGGGGGCAATTTGTTTATTAGGCCTTTTCTGCTCCCCCTGGGGACAGATTGGCCTATATATTAATTACAGCGATCTGTCCCCAGGTGGAGCAGAAGCCACTAGACACCAGGGATTTTTATTTTTTTAATTTATATTGATAAGGGGAACGACCACTTGGGCAAAGGTGACTCCCTGGGGGGGACAAATTGTTTTTAGGCCATTTCTGGGCAGATCGGCCTATTTCTATTAGGCCGATCTTCCCCCAGGGGGGCAGAAGCCACTTAGGCACCAGAGATTGGTGTGTGTGTATGTGTGTGTTTTGTTTGGAAGGGCAGCCCCTTGGGCAAGGGCCACACCCCATGTGGGCACTTTACTGTTGGCCATATCTATTGGCCTATTTTTGGAAGGCCCATCTGGCAGAAAGCCCACCAGAGACCAGGGAAGATTCATTTTTTCAAAATAAGAGAGGGGGTATGGCCATACCCCCACCCTAAATAAATGGGGCCAAAGTTGTTCTGACCACCAGTGGGAAGATGAGACAATTACCCCCGATCCACACCCGGGGGGGGGCAGAAAGTCTACTAGATGCCAACCAGTATGGGCATGGTTATGCCTGCACCCGAACTGAAGGAGTAACAGTTTTTCAGCTCTCACCCCACACACTAAAACATGTTATCCCACGCCAAACAAGAGGACATTTGATTGTTTTGGGTTTTGGTTTTACATTTGGGCCCTGAAAGCTTGGCTGACTCTCAAAATCGTCCCTCTTGGAATAGTGAGGGCTGTCCTTTTTGACTTTGGGACGCTGCCATATAGAAAAATCCACAAGTCTAGACACATCTGAAAACTAAACATCTGGGTGAGTCCAGGGTGGTGTGCTTCACATGTACCCATCACCATTTTCTTACCCACAATACCCTGCAAACCTCTAACTTTGCAGGAAATCATAAATTTTTTCCACATTTTTGTGATGGAACCTTCGGGAATCTGCAGGAATCCACAAACTTCCTACCACCCAGCATTGTCTCATCTATTTCGATAAAAATTCTGCCCCACTTGTCAGCCTAAAAATGTTTTTTTTTTTTCAAACTGCCCTTTTGGACCCGCTTTGGTTCCCCCTCAATTTCAACATGTTTTTGGGTGTTCACTGTCACAGGCACTTGGCCCACCTACACAAATGAGGTATAATTTTTTCCAGGAGTATGAGGGGAATGTTGGGTGGTAGGAAATATGTCCCTGTGAGGTGATCCCACAAAGAAATGAGGGAAAAATTTGATTTGTTTAGCAAAATTTGAGGTTTGCTGAGAATTTTGGGTAAGAAAACATTGGAGGATCCATGCAAGTCACACCTCCCTGAATTCCCTCGGGTGTCTAGTTTACAGAAATGTTTGGGTTTGGGTTTGGTAGGTTTCCCTATATGGCTGCTGAGCCCAGGACCAAAAATGCAGGTCCCTCCCCCACAAAAACAGGTAATAATTTTGATGTGTCCACATAGTGTTTTGGGGCATTTCCTTTCACGGGCACTAGGCCTACCCCCACAAGTGAGGTACCATTTTTATCGGGAGACTGGGGGGAGTGCTGGGTGGAAGGACATTTTTGAACTTTCTGTCACTGAAATGTGAGCAAAAAGTGTTTTTTGGCCAAATGTTGAGGTTTGCAAAGGATTCTGGGTAAAAGAACCTGGTGGGAGCCCCACAAGTCACCCCATCTTTGATTCCCCTACATATCTAGTTTTAAAAAATGCACAGGTTTGGTAGGTTTCCCTAGGTGCCGGCTGATCTAGAGGTCAAAATCCACAGCTAGGCACTTTGCATCAAACATGTCTGTTTTCTTTGAGAAAATGTGATGTGTCCATGTTGTGTTTTGGGGCGCTTCCTGTCATGCGCGCTAGGCCTACCAACATAAGTGAGGTACAATTTTTATTGGGAGACAAGGGGAATGCTGGGTGGAAGGAAATGTGTGGCTCCCCTCAGATTCCGGAACTTTCTGTCACCAAAATATGAGGAAAAAGTGTTTTTTTAGCCAGATTTTGAGGTTTTCAAAGGATTCTAGGTAGCAGAACCTGGTGAGAGCCTCACAAGTCACCCCATCCTAGATTCCCCTAGGTGTCTAGTTTTAGAAAATGTACAGGTTTGGTAGTTTTCCCTAGGTAGGGCTGAGCAATAGACCAAAATCTACAGCTGGGCACTTTGCAAAAAACACATCAGATTCCAATGAAAAAATGGGATGTGTCCATGTTGCGTTTCCTGTCGCGAGCATTAGGCTTACCCATGCAAGTGAGGTACCATTTTTATCGGGAGGCTTAGTGGAACACAGAATAGCAAAACAAGTGTTATTGCCCTTTGCCTTTCTCTACATTTTTGCCTTCCAATTGTAAGACAGTGTGTAAAAAAGACGTCTATTTGAGACATGCCCTGTAATTCACCTGCTAGTATGGGCACCCCGGAATTCAGAGATGCGCAAATAATCCCTGCTTCTCAACACCTTTTCTTGTGCCCATTTTGGAAATACAAAGGTTTTCTTGCTTCCTGGTTTTCACTCTTTATATTTCAGCAAATGAATTGCTGTATACCCAGTATAGAATGAAAACCCATTGCAAGGTGCAGCTCATTTATTGGCTCTAGATAGCTAGGGTTCTTGATGAACCTACACGCCCTATACATACCCACAGCCAGAGGTGTCCAGCAGACGTAACGGTATATTGCTTTCAAAAATCTGCATTGCACAAAAAAGGTACAGAGTAAAATGGCTGTTTTTTCACCTCAATTTCAATATTCCTTTATTTCAGCTGTTATTGTCTGTAGGAAAACCTTGTAGGATCTACACAAAGTACCCCTTGCTGAATTCAGACCTTTGTCTACTTTTCAGAAATGTTTAGCTTTCAAGATCCAGCATTGGTTTCACACCCATTTCTGCCACTAACTGGAAGGAGGCTAAAAGCACAAAAAATAGTAAAAGTGGGGTATGTCCCAGTAAAATGCCAAAATTATGTTGAAAATGTGGTTTTCTGATTCAAGTCTGCCTGTTCCTGAAAGCTAAGATTTTAGCACTACAAACCGTTTGTTGATGCCATTTTCAAGAGGAAAAACACAAGCATTCTTCTGCAGCCCTTTTTTCCATTTAAAAAAAAAAAAAACATTAGCTGTATTTTAGCTAATTTCTTGGCCTCCTTCAGGGGAACCCACAAAGTCTGGAATCCCTAGGATGTTTGAAAAAAAGGACGCAAATTTGGAAAGGGTAGCTTATGTGGACAATAGGTTATGAGTGCCTAAGCGAAATTGCCTCAAATAGCCAGAAAAAGCCTGTCAGCGAAGGGGTTAAGCCAAATTGCACACCACAGCTCCAGCGTGGTGACGCTAATTCTGTCCTGTAAATATTCAATACCGAATTCCTGGTGGGCTGAAAAATGGGGAGTAGAGGGCGGGACACTGAACAACCGGTGACATAATCGATTTTCCTCTCCATGAAGGTTCCCAGCATCTTTTATACCCCTACCACCTCGTACTATAGGTCACAGCCACCAGACATTTTCTCTTATAAACCTCCAATATAGGGGCAACCGGCTTCCACCCTATATTGGGGGCCAGAGAATGGGTAATACCCACTGTACGCACCATGCTTAAAACCCTGTTTTTTAAGCAGGGACGCTAACTACATGCTTCATCAAATTCTAGCCACAGAAACGAGAAAGGACGTATTTTTGTTAAAGTGCGTTCGCCTATTCGCATAGGGCGTGTCTTGGTATTTTTAGGGCCCCTGACCACTACAAAGGTCTTGAGCAGTTGGTTTCAAGGTCTAAATTTTTCATTAACTCAACAAAACTATCCACTTGCAGTTTGAGCCCATTTGCAGTCCTTGCCAGTAAAACTGCATCATCTACATACAGTAGAGCTGGAATGGCATTGTTGTGTATGTGGGGCACATCAGCTCCTGTAGGAACCAAGTGGGCAAGGACACACCCCTGGCGTACACCCCGATTACACCAAAATGGGAGGTGGTCTCACTATTCAACCCACACCTTATTTTTGTCCTTTGAAGGAGTCTTAAGAGGTCTACTAGGCTGTCATCAAGATCCATATTTAGAAGAATTGCCCAGAGCTTTTCCTTATTAACATAAATGAATGCGCTAGACAAGTCCAAAAAGGCCAAGTGAATTGACCCACCTTTCACATACTTGTACTTGGCCTTGAGAAGGTAAAGGTTCAGGTACCGATCAATACTGCCCAGACCTTTCCTAAAACCATATTGGGCCCAAGTAAGATATTTTTTTCCTGCACCCAAGAGATCAGACCTTCCAGAACCACCCACCCCATTAATTTTGAGGAGGAGTCGAGAAGCGAGATTGGCCGATAGAAGATAGAGGTTTGACACGATATAGGGGGTCCAACCCTACACATCTAAAAATCATGGTTAACAAAGGGGCCCAAAACTCTGGGTATTTTATAAAAAGGTCCATCGGGATCCCATCCGGACCGGGGGCCTTATTTGGGAGACTATCAAGAATCGCCTTTAGAATCTCACTCTCTAAACAATTGGAGCCAGGATTCAAGGGTAAAGTTATCTGTACAGATTGACCCCTTACCTCCTTAGCCCCATAAATACCTGAAAAATGGCCAACCCAAGCATCGGGGGATATGCGATGTGATTGCTTCTGGCAATTTGCCATCTGAGAAGCCAGCCTGGACTACCCTCCAAAGAGCCAGGGAGTCCTTTTTTTTAGGGGCTTCTATTATATTTTCCCACTGCTCTATCTAACTTCAGCCCTCCGCTGTTTTACGGGCTGGGCATATGCCTTTCTTCAAACAGAGATAGTGGCTCTGTCTCTAGGGTTTTGGCTAAGCGCCTGATGCAGGGGG
The DNA here is from genome assembly GCF_031143425.1 of Pleurodeles waltl. Taxonomy (NCBI): domain Eukaryota; kingdom Metazoa; phylum Chordata; class Amphibia; order Caudata; family Salamandridae; genus Pleurodeles; species Pleurodeles waltl. The sequence goes on along the minus strand of NC_090439.1, from coordinate 945,957,476 downwards.
GCATTGGCTACCCTACACAATCTATCAAACCATAGGCAGCCAGTCATAGAGACATTTTTAATTGGTCTACTCATGAGATCCCTAACATAAGACGTGAGCTCAGCAAAACCTGTTAGGCAAATGGCAGTGTCCCCACTGCTTACTTGACCTAATATTTGCAGTGATGGGGGGAGGTTTGAACCTGGCCTATAATAAATGCCAGATTTGCCGAGCGCCAAACTATCCTCCTACCATTGTCCTTTGTCCCTAGTTTTTGTCTGGGACCAAGTTCTCTTGGTTTAGTCTGGGAGGGCACTTTAAATTGAAGCGCCAAGGGGTTATGGTCACTAAAAACTGAAGGAATCACTTCTAGCCCTTGGGTCACGGGTAAGAGGTTCTGAGAAACAAATATGTAGTCAATTGTGGAGCTGCAGCCCCGGCAAATAAAAGTTGATGCCACGACAAAATCTGGGCAGGATTTGGGGCTAACCAAGTCATGTGCCAGAAGAAGGGCATATAGGTGCCGTCCAATGGGGTTCAGCCCCGTTTTATCCACTTCACTACTAGCGGGATTGAAAGGGGAGTCCGCTGAGGTGGATATATCTCTCAGTTTGGCATTGAAATCCCCTGCCAAAAGTACATTAAAGGGTCCGCCACTCGCATGAGCCCTATCAGCCAAACAACTGATAGCATGAGAGAGGTCAAGAAAGGAAGAATTGTTAGTAGATGCAAAATTATTGTTGTAGTAATTCACCAAATAAATTCTTAGCTTGCCACCCCAATGTACTTCAAACGCTTGAATTCCATCCGAGTCCATTGTTATTGGTAAGACCTTATAACCAAGACTAACCTTAAATCAGGCCACCAGGCCCCATTTAGCATGACCTGAAGGTGAGGGGGTGGCAAACTTACTAAAGCTAGTGTATCCATCAGAAAGCAATTCTGAAACAGCCCAGGATTCCTGCATAAAGATAATATCGAAATTTGATATAAACAGCCGCCAACCCTCAACCTCTAACATTGAAGCAAAGCCAGCCACATTTCAACTAATGAATTTCCAGTGTTGAGTTTTATCAGTTGAGGACAGCTCTTTGATTGCAAAGCAGCCATTTTCCCTGGAACATTTATAGGTGGATTAACTTCAGGTACAAAATGGTGACAATATGTCCCTTCTCCACCAAACTCCCCTACCCAGTGGTTCTACTAGGCTCAATTTGGGCTGCCGGTGGTAGTCAATCCACCTCTTTCAGTTCACTTAAAACTGAGTAGTGATTGCTAAGTGGATGATGGCTTGGAAGGGAACGACTCCCTGAGCCCCATATAGGGGCTTAATGGAAAGTCTGTGTGTTCTCAGTGTTCTGAGCATCTCATGTGGGGGCTAGATGTTTATAGAAAAAAAATTCCAATGGTAGAATTCTAATCTGTTTCAGCCTCACCTTACCAGCATCAGCAAGCGCTAAGATTTCCCTGGCAACATTCGGATCTTGAAAGTTGACAATCATGAGGTCTCCAAGTGATTGTCTCCTCACTGAGCCTATACCACCCACCTGACGGACAAACAGGATCACTTTAAAAAGTTCTACTTACATTTGTATTTAACCAAAAGTAACTTTGTTATTAAGTGCTGAGGTAGATTCCTTTATGGGGTCTTGAAGCTTAGGGACATTATCCAAAATGACTACATATGGACAAGAGGGTGGTGGCAGATTTATTACCGGGTACTGGGGTAGGGGATGCTCATCCTGTTCTTGTTCATGCTTGCTACCAAGGGATAAAATACTATTTGCAATTTGAGGATTAAGGGCCAGATGTAGGTAGGAAAAAATTAGCGAGTCGGAAATTGCGAGTCGTTGCGACTCGCAATTTCCAACTCGCTAAATGGTATCCAAGAAAAAAAAAGCGACTTCATTTTGCGACTCGCAAATGAAGTCGCACCGCAGATTGCGAGTCCACTGTTTGCGAGGTCGCTTTTTGTGACTGCGCTAAAAACGAACGCGCAAATTGCGAGTGGGTGTCGCAAATTGCGACTGTGCCGCAAATCGAATGCAGGTGCAGCAGAACACTCTGGAAAACACTTCCTGGCTCTTGATGATGACATCACAGCCAGGAAGTTTACTAATACACCTGGGAGGAGGGAGGACCACACCCATTTTAAACTGCTGAACAGCCAACAGGAGGAACAGCAGCTACAATGGCAGAAACTCCTAGGAAGAGAAAACTGAAATTTGCTGAAAAAGAACTGGAGGTGCTGACGGAGGAATGCTGCCAGCACCACGAACAACTTTTTGGGAGAGCAGCCCTCAGTGTGCCAGAGGTGGAAAAAAGACGGATTTGGAGTGACATACAGGACAAAGTCAACTCAATGGGTGAGAGCCACCGGAGTACTGAGGAACTAAAGAAACGGTGGTATGACCTGCGCTCCCGGACCAAGGAGAGGGTGGCAGAGCGGCTCCGGAAGATGAGGGGCACTGGAGGGGGACCATCCACCATACCACCACCCACACCCTTGGAGGAAAGAGTGGAGGAGACCCTGGAGCCAGAGGCAGTGTCCGGGATAGGAGAGCTGGACACGTCAGTGCCAGGACCATCAACCGGTGAGTACCATGAGACATGCATCTGCACCCATATCTGCCATACCCCCACCCACCTAGTACACAGCAGCATGCACAACCAAAATAGCTCCATTTCAGAGTAGCAACCACCTGCATGGTGCATTATGGGCAATGTAGTCAAGTAGGCAGTTGATAGGCGACAGTTTATTAGGAAGCAGATAACAGATGGTAGATACTGACAGTGTGTTCCCTATGTCCCACAGGTCTCCCACATGACACCACCTCCAGCCACAGCGTCCAGGGGCCACAGGTCAGTCACCAGCCAGCACAAGACCCAGGACCAGCCACCACAGGGACCTGCACCACCCAAACACAGTCCCCTCCTGATGCACCAGTGGCCATACTGGAGAGTGAGCCAGCACCCGGTCCCAGCCACAGTGCCAGTGTACAGGACAGGGAACCTCCACCGCGTCGCAGGTGACGTCTCAATGTCCCTCCAGTTCCACAGGGTGAAGCAGGGGATGCCTCCATGTCCGCCGCCGAGGCTGCACTCCTACATGGTCAGCGCCTGCAGACAAGAGAGATAAGAATTATTTCAGGGGCCATGCGGCACATGGAACGCAACCAGACCACAGGGCTGCAACTGGTCCACACTGAGCTGCAACAGCTAAACACCCATGTTGGTGACCTTGCGCTCTCAATGAGACAACTGGTGTCAGAACTTGTCACCGAGAGATAGGGTGCAAGGCGCCGTGACCGGCAGCTCATCCACCGGCTGGACCGCATGTCTGCCTCCATCATCCGGCTGGCTGTTAATACCACTGGGCTGTCACGGCGCACGGTCAGCCTCCAGGTGGACATGGGCCACTTTGCCAGCGATGTGGCACGTGGGATGGGACGTATTAGCCACGCAGTTGATCTTATGGAGGCACGACAGGTGGCTAGGGGCGCGGCAGACACGCCGCAGGACAGTGAGGAGCGCTCTACCGTTAGCAGTGTCTCAGCCACAGACACCAGGGTGTTGCGCAGTGGTAGCGCACGGCAGGGCACTGCAGACGCACCAGGAACCAGCCATGCTGGGCGAGCACGGCGTAGGGTGTGAGCTACGCACTGTCATTGACTGGAGGCACATGAGGTTAATGTTTCCTCATGGCAGGTGGACTTTTACAGCCCCTGAACTGTAGTTTGTGTAAATAGTTTTTTGGTGCACATTATTAAAGTCCTTGTTTGTTCCACTTCACACCTGGACTCTTTGTGTGTGGCATTCGTGTGTGTGGTGACAGTTAGCACGTACCTTCCAAAGTATTTGTTTTCAATGTGGTCCCGTCTCTGTCTGCCTTGATTTGCAATGCTTCTATCCCCATGATGGCGATGTAGTAGCTCTTGCTCGTCATCCTCCGAATCTGGGTCTTCTGGGGTGAGAGGTAGCCCACGTCTGGTGGCAATGTTGTGCAGTATAGCGCATGCGCCAACTATCTTGAAAGCTGTTATTGGGGCATACTGTAGGGCACCTCCACTTCTGTGGAGGCATCTGAATCTTGCCTTCAGCAGTCCAAAGGTCCTTTCTATAATATTTCGGGCACTGTTGTATCGCCTCTCTGTCTCATTGCTGGGTGTTAAGTACGTGGTAAGTATCCATGGTCGTAGTGCATATGCACTGTCACCTGTTTGGCACAAAATGTACAATGTTAGCTGGGCATAGATGGGTTCCACATTGACCTGTGTGTATGTCTTCAAGGTGTATTCAGCTATACCTAGGAGGTATCCGTCTCCAAACTCCCCACGTTCTAGGCGTTGGTGTATCCCACTGTGCCTGAAAATGTAGGAGTCATGTGTACTCCCTGGAAATTTGGCAACCATGTCAGTGATAACATAATGGGCGTCACATTCCACCTGGATGTTCAGTGAGTGGGTACACTTCCGGTTGTGGAACAGATATTCCAGATTTGCAGGAGGGCATATTTGTATATGTGTCCCGTCTACACACCCTATTACATGGGGGAAGTTGGCAATCCTGTAGAATTCCAACTTGGTGCTGTTGATTTCTGCCTCATTCCTGGGTAGGTATATGTATCTGGACATGTGTGTGAGTATGGCATCCAGGAATGCTCTGAAGAACCGTGAGAGTGCACTTTGGGATACCCCACCTGCCACAGCAATGACCCCCTGATAGCTACCCAAGGCCAAGAGGTGCAGTGAGCATGGCACTTGCACATGTGTGGGGATGGCGCTGCCGCGCACAGTCTGGGGTTGAAGCTGCGGATTGAGTAGATCTATTAAATCTAGGATTGCTGCACTGCTAAGTCTGTATTTATCATATATCTCCTCCTCAGTTTGTTGGAAAAGTGTCTGTCTGGTTCTGTATATCTTCTCCTGTCTCTGGCTCCTCCTCCTCATCTGCTGTGCGGCGTGGGCTCTCCTCCTCCTTGCTATCACATATATCTCCGCCATCTTGAGTAACCCAGGTGCCTTCTGGGTCTCCTTTTATACTTTGGTTCTGGTTACCACCTGCTCTGAGTTAGTGGTAAATTGGAAGTGCAAAATGGGCTTTTTGCGACTAGTCGCAATTTGCGAGAGGCTATTGCATATGGTTTGCGACTCGCAAATAGCGACTTCCTATTTGTGGGTCGCAAAATGGGGTCGCTATTTTTGCGAGTCTGTAATGGCTCGCGTCGCATTTTGCGATTCGGAAATGGGATTTTTGCATCCCATTTCCGATTTTGCGGGGTCGCAAATTGCGATTCGGGCCATTTGCGACTCGCAAAAGTTTGCTACATCTGGCCCTAAGTTCCTGTGTGTGTGAATTAACAGGAAGAGTGGCCAGCTGTTTAATTGAGCTACCTTCTCTATGCCCATTCTGTGAAGCTGTGGAGATTTGTGTGGCTGCTCTAGAAATGTGATTAGTTCTCAGGACCATCCCCCTTACTGACTATAAAGAATTTTATTGATTGTTGATATTTATGATAAGTACTGACCTAGGGGTGTGAACACCTAAAGGAGTCCAAATACTAATATTATCTGGCCTTATTACAAAAAAGGTCAGACGCGCTCACAATGTGCAGTGAAATTATAACGAGCTTTGAAACTTTTCTTTTAGACAGGGAGTCAGTAAAGAGACACTGGATGAATCGATTCATATGTAAATTCCAAAGCAGGTTCTTTAAACATTTTAATGCAGTAGGCCCCTGCAATTGGGTGTTTCAAAGACACATTTTTGGGTAAAAGTTTCTTCCATCAGGAAATTATTATGGCCCAGGAGTGTACTCGTCTCAGATTAGCTCCATTTGTTATTGTGCTGAAATAGTTCTAAGATTTAAGACATTTCAAAACCTTAGTAGACTGAGAAGCATTCAAGAAAATGGTTGGTCCACAACAGCCATTTTGTGAGTGCTGGCAGAATTTTAGAGAATGGATAACAACTACGGAGTTTATCCAGTGAAGTTTGCTGTTCCTTGATTGCCTGATCAGATTTTTCCTGTTAACATTCATGGCTGTACATAGCTTTTCAGGATTAGTATTTCACAGGACTATGCACCAAAGTGACTTTTACATCAATGATCTGTGATCAACTACCCCTGTATCTCACATTGTTGCACAAACGTACAGCTCGTGTTGGCAGCAGCTCATTGCTTTTTGGAGCTTCTCTGCTGGGTTTTCTCAAAGATTCACGTTGTTTAGCTGGCACAGTCCTCTCCTCATAAATTCTAGAGAATGTAGCACGACACCCTAAAAGAAGTACCCTTCAGCGTTTCAAGGCACTTGCCATTCAGTAGGAAAAACTGTCCTTTGATTCTGTCAACGAAGCAGGAAATCCTACTAGTACTGGAGATCAGCCATGTACAGCAAGTGTCACAGCAAGAACAAACGTAAGGATGTACACAGCACACTTATGTGACTAAACTGTTTAGGGCTCATTGTGTCACAGGCATAGTTGACACTCCCAAGTTAATCCCACCCTACATTTAGGGTGTAAATGCCACATGGATTTACACCCAAGAGACCCCCTGTAGTAAAAAACTGGGAAAATGTAATACAGAATTGTTAGACATTCGTGGTGAAGAAAAGGTGGGAGTATATGCCTTTAGGATTACGTCAAGCTCTAAAAACGTAGTTCATCAAAGCAGCTACCTGTCGGCATCCTATGCTCTGTGCGCGTCCTGGGAATGTTTCTGCTGAATGGAAGACACAGTTCATTTAAAGGGATCAGTGAGCTTTCCCCAAATCCGGCTAGAGGGCCCTTCTTTCATGTCTGATGACGACAGTGCACAGCCGAGGCCTGACTGGAGCTGCGGTCCCAGCTACGGCGCATGTGTTGGGTTTGTGTGCGGTTTAACGAGGATATGAACAATGTGATATTAAAAGGCTGTTAAAAGATAAAGAAACTACCCACTAAGGGGCAAATGTATACTTGTTTTGTGTATAATTTGTTTTACACAAATTTGGTGCAAAACTAACTCCATATTTATACTTTGGCACTAGACCCATCTAGCGCCAAAGTTTTGGAGTTGAAGTCATTTTTTGAAAGTGGAAACCTATCTTGCATCAATGAGATGCAAAGTAGGCGTTCCTGTGCAAAAAATGACTCTATGGCCTTAGCGCCACAATTATCCCCCATGCTAAAATCACACACGGGGGGAGGGGTCAAATAATGGTGCAAAGGTTGCTTTGTTACATTATTTAACGCCCGGGTCAGGGCAGGCGTTAGGGGACCTGTGGGCCTATTTCCATGGTGGAATACCATGGACTAAGCCCACAGGTGCCCTCCCCGAGCCACATGGACACCCCCACTCACACCAGAAGGACAGCGGAGGATGGGTGACCCCATCCCAGGTAAGTATAGGTAAGTATTTTTTTTAAACTGCCATTGGGGGCCCTGAAATGGGCCCCACTACATGGCACTGGGTGCAATGGCCATGCCCAGGGGACCCTGGTTCCCTGTGCTAGCCATTGGGGTGGTGGGCATGACTCCTGTCTTCTATAAGACAGGAGTCATGTGGTATTGATGGTTTTGCATCAGAAAATGATGCTAGGCTGGTTAGAGTAATTTATTTTTTACTCTAACCTGCCTAACTTCATTTTTTGGTGCAAACCTCCCTTCTCCCGTACCGCCACCCCCACCCGACTAACCTCAATTTTTTTTTAAGCTAGCCTACCCTTTGCGCCGTCTTGCATCATTCCATAAAAATGGTGCCCAGCTGGATCTCAAGAATGGTGCAAGCTGGTGCAAAACGTTTTGATGAAAAACTGCGTTAGTGCAGTTTTGCACCAAAAAGTATAAATATGTCTCTAAATGTCATATTGTATGATTACATACTCCACTAATATGGCAATACATCACAAGGTTAGGCAGTGGTTACTCCTTGTGCATAGCTGCCTTAAAACAATACCTTCCAATTACCATGATATGTCATCATTCAGACTGGTCATGTGTGTTTTAGCCTCACATATATTAGTGAATACTGAACAAAAGAATGAACAGCTCCCAGCAATATATTGTTAAATTAGGAATAGAAAAACACTGAATCCAAAAGGAGGTGAGAGGCAGGAGGGCTATAATATAAACATGCTAATATGATTAATTATCTTGGTAAATGTAAGAAATTGGGTTATTAGTTAAGGAGATGGAGCCCCACTCAGGCAACAACTACAATCCTTGTCAGGGCGAACCACAAAAGTCAATAAATTAACCTATGTTTTACCCTCTGGGAGCTTGGCACAAAGCAGTCAGGCTTCACTTGGAGGCAATGTGAGAAGTATTTACACAGCACACAAGCAACAATAAGGGAAAAAACACAATACAAGAAAACTCGTCAATTTAGAAACATATAGTAAATTTCAATAAATAAAACGATGTCAGAATGACAAAAATCCAATCAGTAGAACCAAACATATGCAGTTTCAAATACTTTAGTAGATATTGTGTCTAAAAGCAAAAAACACTACTCACGGTCATTCAGTCATGATAGACCAGGTAAAGTCACAAGTTCTGGCTGACCATGGTGAAGCGCAGGTAGGATGCAGGGACAGATACAGGTAGGATGTTGAAGGTGGAAGAGGCTTCAAAGGACTGTGAGAGCATTGTAAAGAGTAAATGACGTAGTGCAAAGAGCAGTACTAACAGCATGGGCTTTCATCGCTGCAGCACAAGGATCAAGTCTGGCATTAAGGAAACTTGAGCTTCACATTAGTGGTCACCATGAGCTGTTGTTGCTGTAGCATGAATTGCAGATCTCACATTACCAGTCGTTATTGGAAATCACTTTAGCGCCAAGAGCAGGACTTCACCAGAACTTTGTGGTTATCATGGGCAGAGGACTATCAATATGCAATAGCCCGTTTGTGGTCACGTAAAAGCACTTTTTTGTATTGCGATTAGTTCAGACTAATGCCAGCCAAAGGTCCAGGACCTGGGAGGCCCCTTTTGGGGAACAGGAACTCAGTTCATTAGAGGCCATCAAGACTCAGGCAGGTTCAGATGCAGGCCTGGTAGCTCCAGTTGTAGCAGGCCAGCTGAGCAGTTACAGGGAGGCATTTGGAGCTTGTTATGTCCCTATTGCTCAAAAAGAAAGTCAGCCAAATGACCCAAGGAGTCACTAAGATAAGCCTCGGATGAAAGTAAGAAGGTCCAGTCTTCCTTCTCGGACAGCAAGGAAGTTCACAAGCAGAAGAACAGTCCAATGGCAGCAGGACAGTCCTTCTTCTGGAATGTCCACTAGTCCAGGAGTGTTCTGAAGAGTTGATCTGGAGGTTTAATAGTTATTCCTCGTGTCAACCTTTGTGTGAGGGGCAACACACTGTTGTATCCCAAATTTGGTTCTGGAAAATTCTTACCTTACAATGTCAAGGTTTCAGGAAGTCTGGGGTGGCCAAAACACAGGACTGGTGTCAGATTCCTTTGTGTGTGCAGGAGGCAAAGCCCTTTGAAATGTACGTGGGGCCAGGCACAGTGCCTCCTAGTCATCCTGCCAGGAAGGGTCATCCTTTCCACAACTAAGCCCCTTTTGTGTTACTGTCTAAGAGCAGTATACAAACCCCAAAAGCAGAGCCATTCACAACCATGTAGCCCAGGACACTGGCAGAAATCACAGATGTTTAGGACAAGAAAATACAACAAAATTACATCTACAGAATTGTGATGTGTAATCCAATGTTAGAATTGGTTTTAAATTAAAATTCATTTGAGTGTAAACAGCATATCTCTCCCAATCCAAATTTATCACCTATTAAATGTAATAAGGTTACCAAGTGTTAGTCGATGAGGGAGACAGGCCTTACAACAGTGGGAAAAGACTTTATGAGCTTTTCACTACCAGGATATGTAAAATTTAAGTATACATGTCCTTCTTTTTAAGTATAATAATGCACTGTGCCCTATGATCCTTTATGGCACTGCCTTAGGGGTGACTCATATGTAATAAACAGAAAAGTTGAGGCCTGGTAAAAGGTTCATTGTTGCCAAGTTGAAATGGCAGTTTAAAACTGCACCTCAGGCTACAATGGCAAGCCTGAGACATGTATTAAAAGGTTACCTTAGTATGGTGGGTCAATGAGTGCTGCAGACCCACTAGGAACATTTAATTTACAGACCCTGGGTACATGTATTACCATTTACTAGGGGCTTACAAGTAAATTAAATGAGCCAATAAGGTTAGGGCAATTTTACTATTCTGAAGAAAAGAGCACAAGCACTTTAGTACTTGTTAGCAGTGGTAAAGCTCACAGAGTAGTAATGCCAAAAAAATGAAATTAGCAAGAGGGATGAAGGCACAAATTTTGGGGGAACATCTCACCGAAGGTGTCCGGTCTAACAGTAAATAAACAGCACCGCCTCCACACACTGTGTAAAAACCATTGAGAGGGGACCACCACCCAGTTTAGATACCTCTGTTGTGTTAGCTCTGCTCTGAATTTGGCAAATGTATTTTAACCAAAACTAAATGCTGAGTTGGCTTCCATTTTGTTGTGGCCCACTCTACATTCTATTTTTCTTTCTCATGATTTAACCTCCAAAGTGGTTATTTGTGTCAGAAATAAATGACCCTGGTGCACATGTAGATTTCCCCTTCTGTGTTTGGAACATTAATATCTTCTCCTGACAAGACTGTCATGCCTTGCATGGTATTCCCAGGTAGACAAAATAACAATCAGAAGTCTGGTTCTAAGTAGGGCAGGACTTTCATCACTTTTTCAAAGCATCCCTCTTGCAGGTGGGACACCAGTTAAAGATCTCTGATGGCAGAGCCAGCTGAATTTCCTTGATGAGAGGCATGATTGCACCCCTACTTCTAAATGAGGTGTGTGAACTGTGAGTTTAGATGACAGGATGCTAGATGGTTTATGATGGATGACCATCTCCCCAAAATCCTAAATAAGTTCCTAAATTTCTAAAACAAAGGATAATGTACTTTATGTTTATTTAACATAAAAGCATAATTGATTATACCCTATTCCACTTTTCTGCTCTACTGCCCTTGAGAGCTTCATCACTCCAAGGGGAGATTGATAACGATGCCCAATTTATTGTATTGCACTTTACCTGTAACTATTGGGATACCGGTAACCCTCAAATAAAATAATAAAAACCATCAAATAAAAGGTCCTTTAACCACGACCAATCAGATAAAAGTTTAATGTGATAGCCCCTTCCACGGTAAAATTACACAATGCAATGCATATTACACAATTAGGAGACAGGGCTTTATGTTCACAGCATTTACTAACACTTAAAAGGTGTCTCCATCATGCCAGCTCTATAAAAAATCAGTCAGCTAAAAGACAGAACAACTGTTACAAAAAATCTTCTTTTTTATCTCCTCAAAAGTTGTGCCTACACTGATGTGCTAGATCAATTCTATCAAGCATTATATTGTAAATGCAAAAATAAAATACTGTAGACAACTGCTGCAACTTTAAAATAACCAACCCACAGTAACACAGAGATGAGTGAATAATGAACACAAAAAAGTGCTATAGGAGATCCATCAAGAACATTAAGATGGACAGGAACGCCGCTGCATTTTGCAATCAAATCTAATAATTTCAAGTTACTCTGGTCAATAATTGCCCATGGCCTTGGTTTTAACAGGGTTGCAAATGTCTTCTTTATACCACATGGTAGCTAAGTGGAAATCATATAGCAAGAAACCTATATTAAGAGATATCCCATGCGCTATGTTCTTCCTGCCTATTGCAATATGGATCTGAATATCACTACCAAAGAAACAACAGCATTTAAATTTTATCTTGCGACAATCGAGAGCCACCGAAGCAAATTGGATCCCCATCCACGTATAATAATAGCTTAGCCCAGTCTCTGTACCTTATTATTACATAGTTTATTTTCATTCATTTTTTAAACAGGTAGACTGCTGATGTGCTGGAAAGTTGCATTAATACACCCAATTCTTAAAAAAGGAGGTAAGGAGGAAACAAACAATTACTGTTTCACTGCCCTCCTCGTCTCTGAGGGAAAACTCTTGCCACATTTTTATTAAATCATCTGCATGACTGGGCATCCATTAACAATTTAATTCCAATTAACCAATACAGATTTAAATAAGGCTCCCTACAACAAACAACAGGATCGCTCGCAAACTTTTGGTGACTAAGGCCAACATTATGACATTGGCGGTAAGTACCGCTTACCACCATGCTGACTGCCACCAACATACTGCCGCCGCAGCAGATTACCACTACCCAGATTATGACACACACATAGCAATACGTCACTATACAGCCACACACACAAGTCTGCCAGCCCAAAGGTCAGTGATAACCTGGCAGTAGCAAAACCCACACCATCACGCCAACAGAACTACGCACACAAAACAGAACTACGCACACATTATGACCCACGAATCACCATGGCGGACATTCAATGGTGGTAAGCCATTGGTGCTACATACCGCCGCGCTCAAAATACACACACATACAAAACTACACCACATTGGGCAATTCAAACTACACACACCTGACACATATACACTCACCACACCCACACTACTATAAAACACACACCCACATTACCCACAACCCTTAACGACTAAAAACAATTGCCACAAGAGAGATAGCAAGACCACAGACAAGACCAAAGCCACACACCACCATCACCTATACACCATCCACGCACCTTACATCACACACTCCAACACATCACCCCACACACCTTTACCCACACCACTCACACTATACCCATGGCACCACAATAACACCCCAGGTTCACAGAGGAGGAGCTAAGGGTCATGGTGGAGGAAATCATCCGGGTAGAGCCACAGCTATTCGGATCACATGTGCAGCAGACATCTATTGCAAGGAAGATGGAGCTATGGCAGAGAATCGTTGACATGGTCAACGCCATGGGACAGCACCCCAGAAAATGGGATGACATCAGGAAGAGGTGGAACGACCTGCAGGGGAAGGTGTGTTCCACAGCAGCAAGACACCAAGAAGCTGTACAAAGGACTGGCGGTGGACCTCCACCTCCTCCCCCACAACTAACAACATGGGAGGAGCAAGTCTTGGCAATCATGCATCTTGAGGGCCTGGCAGGAGTAGGAGGACTGGACTCTGGTAAGTCAAATCTCTATTACTATCACCTCCCTACCTGCATGCTATCACAAACCCCCACCCTCACTCCCATCACTCCACCACCTCACACACACACCCCACCATCACAATCCACCCCTCCCAATACCAAACCCTGCATGTAACACCAATGCACGGACCCGCATCACAGACCTGCATGGACAGCCATCACTAAAGTAGCATACTAGAGAGAATCATCTAGCCCACCACCAAACTACTCACACACAGCAAAGCTGCCAGGGCAATAACAACCATAGAGGGAAACACACCCATGCACAAGATGTCACACGCAGAAGCAATAACACTGCATTTACATCCCCACAGGTCCCCCGCTCAACGTCACCGGAGAGGAGGTGCCAGCAACATCCAGTCACCCCCACAGTAGAGGCCCACAGTGATGACAGCAGCTCTGGACACCTGGATCTGGATGACCAACCAGGCCCATCAGGGACCTCCGGACAGTCGGTTACCCAGGCACAGTCCCATACCACCACAGAGCCTCCCCCTCAGGAAACATCACCACAGTACCCACCCAGGGGTCCTATACCTCTTTCCCAAGGACACGTCAATCAGCAGTGTGTCCACCACTACAGGGACTCCAGGCAACCCCACAAACACAGGACGATCAGGGACCTGGGGTCAGTGGCAGTGGCCACACGGTTCATGGGACAGAGGCACAGGACTACAGGGAAGCTGGGAGGACTGCTGTGTGACAGGGGGAGGACAGGCCCAGGGAACTGACTCCCCAGGAGGCACTCACCAAGATCCTGGGAGCATACCACCAATCCCAGGAGATGATGGGCCAGATACTGGACAAGTTGCAGGAGACCCAGGGGCTGCAGGAGGGACAGTACCTGGGGATCAGGGAGGACCGGAAGGACATAAACACCACCCTGGTCACCATTTCAGGGGTGCTGGCAGACATGGCCAACACCATGAGTGAGGCAGTGGAACGCCAGCGGGCCCCTGATGCTAGCCAAACCACTGAACAGCCTTCCACCTCCACTGCCGCTAGTGGACAGGAGGACCCGCCACAAGACCAACAGGCCACCTGCAGAAGGAGAACCACCCCGCAAAATGGTCCCTGCGATCCAGGCAGAAGCCAGAGACTAATGCCAAGACCCCACCAGGAAATAAGACTCTCCTGATTGTCACCCTTGTGTCCCACTCAGTCACCCTGTCCACCTTGAACTGTCATTGCTTCACTTTCTATGCCCCCTTAGACAATGCACCTGTGATCCACATAGACTGGACTCTATCCTAGACATTCCTCCACCATCACCCCAGCCCACTGCACATCCCCCTCTACTTAGTGGCACTTAAATAAATAACTTTTGAATAAATACAAGTATGGAGTCTGTCAAATGATTGAACTATGTAATCGTTTAACAAGCTTTAAACACTGCAATACAACTGTACAGTAATGTATACATAGGAATGACCTGTAGTTGACTGCAGTCAACACAACAGGAGCGATAGTGGGGCACAAATTTCTGAAAATAGAGATGCCAAAAAGTACAGTAAGTGGCCATAGAAGTGGGAAAATCAGCCTCCCAGTGGCAATGTCAAACACAAAATTGTCAATGAAAAGTGAAGTTACAGGCCCTCATTCTGACCTTGGCGGGCGGCGGAGGCCGCCCGCCAAAGTCCCGCCGTCAGGTTACCGTTCCGCGGTCGAAAGACCGCGGCGGTAATTCTGACTTTCCCGCTGGGCTGGCGGGCGGTCGCCTTCAGACCGCCAGCCAGCCCAGCGGGAAAGAGGCTTCCACGATGAAGCCGGCTCGGAATCGAGCCGGCGGAGTGGAAGCTGTGCGACGGGTGCAGTTGCACCCGTCGCGTATTTCACTGTCTGCGCAGCAGACAGTGAAATACATGTAGGGGCCCTCTTACGGGGGCCCCTGCAATGCCCATGCCAGTGGCATGGGCACTGCAGGGGCCCCCAGGGGCCCCGCGACCCCCCCTACCGCCATCCGGATCTCGGCGGTCCGACCGCCGGGATCTGGATGGCGGTAGGGGGGGTCGGAATCCCCGCGGCGGTGCAGCAAGCTGCGCCGCCGCGGAGGATTCAATGGGGCCGCGGTACACTGGCGGGACCCCGCCAGTGGTGCCGGTCCGACCGCGGCTTTACCGCCGCGGTCAGAATCCCCATTGGAGCACCGCCGGCCTGTCGGCGGTGCTCCCGCAGTCCTCCGCCCTGGCGGTCAAAGACCGCCAGGGTCAGAATGACCACCACAGTGTCTTACCGGTGTGTCATTGGAAGTATTGTCGTATTATTGCACTTCTGCTGTCCTCATCATCGCCCTCTGCCTCCTCATCTTTACTGTCCACAGGGTCCATTGCTGCCACACACCCATCTCCAGCCTCATCCTCCTGCAGAAAAGGCACCTGGCGATGAAAGGCAAGGTTGTGCAACATACAGCATGCCACGATGATCTGGCAGACCTTCTTGGGTGACTAGTACAGGAATCCACCTGTTAGTTGGAGGCAGCGAAACCTGGCCTTCTGGGGGCCGAATGTCCTCTCTATGATTCTTCTTGTTCGTCCATGTGCCTCATAGTAAAGTTCCTCTGCCATTGTCCTTGGTTTCCTCACAGGGGTCAGTAGCCATGAGAAGTTGGGGTAACCAGAGTCACCTGAAAATATCGAGAGACAACTGTTAGCCACACACTAACCCTTAGGGCCAACACCGTACCATACACCAACACCAACTGGGTGGGAACCAGGGATCACCTATTAGCCACACTCGTTGCCTCTGGAGTTGAGCCATCACATATGTGATGCTGCTATTCTTCAGGATAAAGGCATCATGCACAGACCCAGGATACTTTGCATTGACATGGTAGATGTACTGGTCTGCCAGACACACTAATCTGCACATTCATGGAGTGAAAGCTCTTTCGATTTTTGAACACCTGTTTATTTCTCCGGGGATGAACAAATGCAATATGTGTACCATCAATAGCCCCAATAATGTTGGGGATATGTCCCATTGCATAGAAATCAGCTTTCACTGTGGCCAAATCCTCCACCTGGGGGAATACGATGTAGCTGCGCATGTGTTTAATCAGGGCAGACAACATTCTGGTCAGCACTATTGAGAACATTGGCTGAGACATACCTGCTGCAAAGCCCACTGTCACTTGGAAGGAGCCAGTTGCCAGGAAATGGCCCACTGATAGGACTTGCACTAGAGGGGGATCCCGGTGGGCTGACAGATAACAGAGATTAGGGCTGGCTCCAATTGGGCACAAAGCTCTGTGATTGTGGCCCTGTCCAGTCTATAGGTGTAGGAAAGTACCATCTTCCTTGGCATGTTACCCCCATTTTTTCCTGTATGTCAGTATATGTGTGTCTCAGTGGGATCCTGCTGGTCAGGACCCCAGTGCTCATTGTTTATGGCCTAATGTGTGTGTCTGTATAGTGCTTGACTGTGTCACTGAGGCTCTGCTAACCAGAACCTCAGTGCTTATGCTCTCTCTGCTTTTAAATTTGTCACTGTAGGCTAGTGACTTCATTTACGAATTTCAATTGGCACACTGGACCCCCCTTATAAGTCCCTAGTATATGGTACCTAGGTACCCAGGGCATTGGGGTTCCAGGAGATCCATATGGGCTGCAGCATTTCTTTTGCAACTCATAGGGAGCTCAGAAAAACCCTTGCACGGGCCTGCCTTTGCAGCCTGTGTGAAATAATGCACATGTTATTTCACAGCCATTTTCACTGCACTTAAGCAACTTACAAGTCACCTGTATATCTAACCTTCACTTGCTGAAGGTTAGGTGCAAAGTTACTAAGTGTGAGGGCACCCTTTCACTAGCAAATATGCCGCCACGTAGTTCAGGGACATTTCCCAGGACTTTGTGAGTGCAGGGACGTCATTACACACGTGCACTACATATAGGTCAATACCTATATGTAGCTTTACAATGATAACTCCGAATATGTCCATGTAACATGTCTAAGTTCATGAGATTGTCCCCCCATTCCAAATCTGGTATTGGGGGGGCAATTCCATGCATCCTGGGGGCTCCACCATGGACCCCAGTACTGCCAAACCAGCTCTCTGAGGCTTGCACTGCAGCTACAGCTGCTGCCACCTCACAGACAGGGTTCTGCCCTCCTGGGGTCTAGGATGCCCAGTCCCGTGAAGGCAGAACAAAGCATTTCTTCTGAAAGCATGGTGTCACACCCTCTCCCTTTCGAAATAGGTGTTACAGGCTACGGAGGGGTAGTCCCCGCCTTGCATAAGCCAGTCTACACCCGTTCAGGGAGCCCTTGTCCCCTGCTCTAGCATGAAACTGGACAAAGGAAAGGGGAGGGACCATTCCCCTGTCCATCACCACCCTAGGGGTGGTGCCCAGAGCTCCTCCAGTGTGTCCCAGACTTCAGCCATCTTGCTTTGCAAGGTGTGGGGGCACTCTGGAGGGCCCTGAGTGGCCAGTGCCAACAGGTGACGTAAGAGACCCCTCATGATAGGTCCATACCAGATAAGATAGCCAATCCCCCTCTCAGGGCTATTTAGGGTCTCTCCTGTGGGATCTCTTCAGATTTTGCTTACAAGTTTCCTTCAGGAATCCTCTGCAACTACTTCATCATCCACTGACCTCAGATCAACCGCAGACTGCTCCAGGAACCACTGTAACAGCAACAAAGTATTCACAGGGGATACTCTTCCTCTGCAACTTCAGCTCTAGCCAGCAACTGCAACAGTTTCCATGGTGTGCATGCTCTGAGGACTCCCTGTCTTCATCCTGCACCAGAAGGACCGAAGAAATCTCCGGTGGGGTGACGGAGTCACTCCTCTTCTCCAGCAGGCACCTTCTAAGATGACGACCGGCACAGTAAAGAGCGTGCTCCTAAGGACACAGAGGTTGGACCCCATCGACATAGATTGTCCTGAGGTCCTGTTAACACAATTTGGAGGAGGTAAGACTTTGCCTTCCCTGAGAGCGATGGTACCCCTGTGTACTGTGTCTTCTTTACCTCCTGAGGCTTCTGTGCACTATTTTCAAAATTCCTTAATGCCTGGCCCAGGTCCCCAGCACTCCATTCTGCGACGCTCAACTCGCTGAGTTGTTCTCTGGTGGCGTGGGACCTTCCTTTGTTGTGCTGCACCAACTGCATTTTGCACCTCCTTTGTCCCCATGTCCTGGGACTCCTGTGGGTGCTGCCTGGCATTCTGAGGGCTCTGTAAAGTGCTGAGAGCTCCTTCTTCCTCTTCACACAGAGTTGAGGCCCCCAGGTCCCTCCTGGGTCCAGCTAGTGCCATTTTGACGCAAAACACACTTTTGTCATAACCAAGGTTTGTTGGCGACTTCCAACATAAAAACACATCTACATCCATCTTCACGTTGTGGGACAACCTTTGCATTATGCAAGAACCCGCTGGCATCTTCCTAGGATGCACTCCTGCAGTCTTCGACTAACCGGGGACTCTTCTTTTGCACCCTCTTCTGGGTTGGCATGGGCTCCTGTCCTTCCTGGAATTTCAATTGACTTCTGGACTTGGTCCCCTTCTTTTGCAAGTCTTTAGGTCCAGGAATCCAGCAGTTGTTTCCATACTTGGTTGGTTACTGCATAGTCCCAATCACGAGGTGTAGTGTGTCCAAGGAAACTTGCAGTACTTTACTCCTGCTTTTCTGGGCTCTGGGGTGGGGTCATTTACTTACCTTTACTGTATACTTACTCTCCCAGCAATTCTGCACACACTACACTTGTTTAGGGGGAATTCGTGATTCGCATTCCACTTTCTTAGTATTTGGTTTGTGTTGCCCTTAGACCTATTTTCTCCCATTGCAATCTATAGCATTTCCTATTATTTGCATTGTTCTATGACTATTTACTTGTCTAATTTTGGTCTCTAGTGTATATATTGTGTATAATACTTACCTCCAGAAGGAGTATTGTCTCTAAGATATTTTTGGTACTGTGTCACCGAAATAAATACCTTTATTTTGGTAACACTGAGTATTGTCTTTGCTTGTGTATAAGTACTGTGTAACTATAAGTGGTATTGCATGAGCTTTGCATGTCTCCTAGTTCAGCCTAAGCTGCTCTGCTATAGCTACCGCTATCAGCCTAAGCTGCTAGAACACTACTACTTCACTAATAAGGGATAACTGGACCTAGTATAAGGTGTAAGTACCCAAGGTACCCACTACAAACCAGGTCAGACTCCTACAATAGGTGAGGATAATGTGCCTGTCCTCCGTTGTTACCAAGCCCACCAGGGGCCTGTACACAGGGGGATGTCTCCATCTCTTATTCATCCGCAGCAGTTGCAATCTAGGAGGCAAAATGCTGAGCAGCTGGTCAGTATGCTATATTTACAAACACTACACTGCATTGCATGTTGTGACTGTAACAGTATATTGTTGAATAGGCCCAAATAGTGCCTAAGTGTACTGTGACGCAGTTAAGTGCCTTGGCCTTCCCTCCCTGAAATGGCGTCCGCCTGTCCTGTATGGAGGGACATGTGGTGATGAGGTAATTCCACTGACGTTGTGCGCCGTTGCGGGGGGCCGTTTGAGAACCGCCGTGCAACTCCTCATTGGATACCATTGGGCTCTATTGTTGCGTGGGCTTTCATTATTCTAAATGAGACTACTGGATTTCTAGGTAGCAGGATCTATAACGGTGTGGGGGACTGAGTCTGACCCACTTGTAAAGAACTCTGTCACCCTAAATCCGTTTTTTGCTCCGGCTAACTAGCAGTGCCTCATTTCTCCCATGTGGAAGGAATGATTTGGCAGCCGAGCGCATGACATCTTTGGAACTTCTCAGGGAAGTCGTGGTTACTCAGATCCAAACCAACTCTCTTATTTCCAATATGATCTCATATACAAATGACAGAGACAGTATAAGTTTTATATAATGTTTTAATAAAACAACTGTATTTTAGATATTAAGGCGTGAGCCGCAATAACCAGAATGATACAACACAGTAGGATTGAAATAGTCACCAGGAGAGTAAAACATAAGAACAAAGCTATCATATTGTCTAACAGTTTCTACTCTCCCTCTGCTTGTTCTATTTAGAGCACAGCATGTTAAGCTTCTAGCTTGCCTATTAGAATCACTGTGGAGACATCAGCCCTCATACCTGAGCAAAGACCTGTGATCTTGGTTCAGCATCTGCAACGAGGCAGTCAGCGTCTAGTTGTGGTTCCCTGGTCGGAATCTCCCTCTTGCGTGTATTGGGACAAGGAAGTGATTTTATAACTAACATGTCATCGTGATCACAAAATGTCCCTACGCAGGAATGCCAAGTCTAAACTCCTACCACGTCTATCGGCAATGTACCAGACTGTATCCTTGACTGAAGCACAGAGTAAGTATGTTATGGAGAACTCCAGTGCTGAAGTAGGCAAAACAGTGTGATATGAATAAAAAACAACACCGTAGAACTGGCTATTTGAAAAATAACAGTACGAAGCCTAATAAAAAGCATATAGAGCAAAGTGCACAGAGGCTCTAAGCTGTCAGCAAATGAATAAAATACATTCAGGGCAAAGTGCACAAAGGCCTAAAGCCTGAAGCTAAAGCGCAATGAATACGTAAAACTAACCACACTAAACCCTCCCCTTGTCGGTAGCAAGTGGTTCCAATAATATAAAAGGATGCCCTAAATACAAACAATACCTAAAACAAATATTTCGACAAGGTGAGAAGACAACAAAGTCATAAATTTAGGTAATATGTGATCAGAAAACCAAATTCAATATAGTGTCAATTTCGTAAAAATCCAATCGTCAGATAGAAGCAATAGAACGCAGGAGTTCCTCCACTTCGATATATGTCAATATCGGAAGATCCACGCCACAAAGTACCATGGAGCAGGTGTGATCCAAAGCCCATAAACCATTCAGGGCGGCACCCCGTGCAGGGCCTATCAAAGAGACAATACCATCTTCCTCCAGGAAGGGAATCTCATAAACTGCCTCACGAAGCAAGCGCATCCGTAGTACACAAGTCTGGGAATGAGCCCTAATCGGGAACATCAACAGATCAGTATCGACCATTGGAGGGCGCTGCAATGAGAGACAGAGAGCCAGTGCATGTTCAAACGAGCACCAAAGGCATCGAAACACGGGTTGCACACAATCCAAAACCGGTCTGAATGACAGAGACCAGTCGCACTCCAAATGTCCCAGGAGTGTCGCTCCAAAATGCTGCAGCATGCGTTCACGACACAGCTGCGCTGACGGGAGCAGCAATACAGGATCTCGTCGTGACGGGACAGCCATTGCGAAAAAATAGCAACAACAGCAAGACTCCAGCCAATAAAGCCAAAGTAATCGGGAAACCCCCAAAAAGGCTTCCGAAAATAGAATGTATAGCCGAAGGTATCAAACCGAATATGGAAGAGAAGGTATGAGCAAAACCAACACCAACGACTTTGAAAAAATTTGCAATACCAGCAGTGCTGGATGCATTAAATATACGTCCCACAAGTTCACCGAAGTGATTCGGAAAGTTAGTATTCAAAAGGGACTGTATCTCCGCCGACGACCTTGCCACCTGAAGTGCGTATGTCTCGCTAGCAGATGTAAGGGCCACATGCTTTTGAAACAATAAAGCTTTTAGCCGACTCAACTTGTCGAAATCAACCTTGGAAGTAGCAATATGAGGCCAGATGTCCGCTACCTCCCTAAATTGAGTGGGGGGAAACAACACATTCCCGCAGCACGTAACGGCCTTGTTGACAACGACGATGTAAACTATTCCGGCACGCATGCCACAGCAGCGTTCGCTGTTAAGAACAATGTAACTGCCGTTAGAAAGCACCTGGAAAGTGTTTTTAATAACCGGGACTGGAACTCCCTTCAGATAACAAGCTAAGTTAGCAATCGAAGCGTTACACGCCCCGTGCAAGGACAGCTGTTTACAAACCATTGAATGGCTGACAGAAGCTTCGCAATCGCTGCCGCTAAGAAAAACCTCCTTCAAACCATTAACACATCTGTACTGAAAGGGAAGGTCCCACACCTCGTGTATGTAACTGTCTCCCAATAGTTCATATCTACCCACCGGAATGTGCTTCAAACACGAAGTAAATTGCAAAGTAGAGATAGGCAAATTAATAACCCCATTAATCAACCATTCAGCTGACGGAATCTCAGCTACCGTGAAAGGCAGTTTCTCTAATTTCTCAATATTTAACATAACATATGTCGCTTCCTTTTTAGCCATCAGTTGTTGTTGACGAGTCAAATTAAAAGAGATAAAGATCTCTCTGGCACGAACGTGCTGCCATGAAACGCGACCCGCCTTCAAGGTCTGAAGAGTCCAACCCAGCTGCATGATGGACCGCGTCTGACTCTTCCCATGATATAAAGAAGACATGTCCGATTTAATAATGTCAGTGGCAGAGGAAACAATGCTGTCAATCGTGTAAACACGGTCAGAAAGGGTATGCATGCCATTATCAACAACAGACAAAGTCTGCATCAGATTTTCCTGATCAATCTGCCTCAACCGGGCTGCAGCCTCTTGTTGTGAAAGCTTCCAAATCTCATTATAAACCTCGTATAAGAACCTTTTCTTCCGTGGTACTTTGGGATTTGACAAAAAATCTTGTAAGTCGGTTTCATTGCACAGTAACGTGAGATGTGACTTAACTGCATCCAGCGTGGATGACTTCAACCATTGCTGACAAAGCTTCCCCACACTGTATGTAGTTATAATATCAACATGTTCTGGCGATACATAACGAGGGTCTGCCCTACTAGTCCTGATCCCCCCTGAAGAGGTGACAAAACGTTGATGACACACATTAGTGTCTACAGGCCATAATAACCACCCGCCTGGATGTAACGATGAAGTGTTAAGCGTACCATTTTGGACCCAATGTGTAAAGTCACTAAAAGTAGCATTTACATAGTGCTGCCAATTCGTTAATTTAGAAGGGACAGGTATACTAGGCAAAGTCAACTCCTTAATTGTCGCCAAGCCCAAACAGCTAGTCTGTTGTACTGTGTCATTGAGGAAAATAATTTGGACCGGGATAATACATGCTCTAAATAACGTGTCCCTGCCCCGCATATGCCAATTTTTCGAACCCCAAACACTTTTTAAGTCAACAGTTTTAAACCAGTATTCATATCCCTCGACCGAAAGTTTAGATACATACAAATTGGAATACAGTAATTTTGTATTGGTCAAAAACATTTGCTTATTAGAATACGGTGCAACTTTAAAATAGTAGGACTTAGCATTACGTTGATCATGCCCAGAAAAATATGCAAATTTATCATAATACGTTTTCGAACTACCTTGTGGAGGAGTCGAGCAATGTTCCCATTGCACATAATTAAACATGGGCTTAGGACTACTAGCTTTATGAATAAAGTGGTGTCCATAATAGTTATAACAAAACATGTCACCATGATTATCTCTAAACTAGTAAGCATCTTTGTCGTCATAGACAGTATAGTATTGCAATTCCGTAAGCATAGAATCTACTGTCTTCACATCCCAATCATCAGAAACAATGCCAGGTATAACAATATCATTCATTGATAATTTGAGGACATACGGTATTTGAATCAATTCAGTGGGACCATATATATCAAACATTACTTTATCCCACACAATTCCATCCGGAACTGGTATAGCAGAAATGTTCACTGTGGACAAGTCTCTTCGAACCATATGAGACGAAAAATGCGGTTTTAACACTGTCTCTACGTGCTCAATGTCAGATCGATCAGGAAGAAAATGACCATGTATTATCAGAAAAAAAGTAACCACAAATCCCAACCATAATAAAATAGTCATCATGGCCAAAAACAGCCAAAAATAGTTCCAAGGAAAAACAAAATATGTTCGTTTAAGCCATCCCAGCAGCTGTCGTGGACTGTGGACAGAAGACATCGAGGACGAGGAGCCGGACCCATCATTATCAGCGTCGTTGAAGCAGCCAGAAGCAGTTCTAGCAAAAGGTGCAACTGTGAACGAAGAAGCAGATGGAGGCTCTCGCCGTGGCACTCTATAAACCACATGTTCAGAAACTTCAGTGGAACGTACAGCAATTTGATCACAAGATTCCATATTAATCGTCGTCGGTGGAACAATCGCAAGATCATTATCCACCCTCCCCAAGCTGGGAGAGGAAACATTGTCGGTGAAAATCACCTGCAGCGGGACTTCTTCCCCAGTAGTGAGAGGGATTCCGGAACTACTGGGTGTCCCTCTTGGTCTGCTGTGCAGAATCGGCCACATGTTGTAACTTGACATTATCAATGGAAACAAAGCGATTTCCTTTGGCCCCTCGCAGCGGCGGTAAAATCACAGTTCTCGTGCCGCTCTCCCCCAACACAGGGACAGGTTCTCGATAAGAAGGACCACATTTTTTTTTAACTGCGACCTTTTCACGCACTAGATCCCCAATCCTGGGTATCCAACCAGTAGGTGTTACTGGCTCATCCTTAATTCCTGAGGAGGCAGCACTGGCAGAAGAGTTATCTTCACGGAATTGTTGTAAATCCTGCAAAACAGTGACACGATCATTTATGTCAAAGGGCGTATCAGCCGCCTCCACACCAGGACCATCTAGATCAGGAACATACATTTGTGTTCCAAACAGGCACTCATATGAAGTACGACCCCCCAGTGACCTTCTAGGCAAGTTATTAAGTGCTCTCTGTACTCCATATAGGTGGGCTAGCCAACCACGACCCGTACCTATAACTCTGGCAGTTAAGGACTGCTTTAAATCACGATTTAAACGCTCCACGACAGAATTTCCCTCGGGATGAAATGGAGACGAGAATTGGAGTTGGACCCCCAACGAAGCCATGGTGTCCCTGAATGCTTTAGAGGCAAAAGCAGGGCCCTGGTCCGAATGAAAAGCCGCAACTGCAAATATATCGACAAAGATGCGCAAATCTTTAATAACAGTTCGAGCGTCAGTCGAGCGTTGTGGCCATACCCATACAAATCTGGAGCACGAATCTACAGCAACCAAAATATATTTGTATGCACTATCTGGTGTCAGCGGACCACAATGATCCAAGTACACACACTGTAACGGTTTATTTGAAATCAGAAGGGGCGTCTGCTGTGGGCGTCTAGCCGACGACGCTTTAATTTGTTGACAAACGTCTCAACAAAGGACATATTGCTTCGTCTCTTTATAGAGACCAGGCCACCAGTAACGAGCCTGTAAAAGTGAAATCGTGGCAGCCACCCCAGCATGTGCAGAAGCCACCCCCTCATGTGCTGCAGAAATCAATTGAGGTCTCTCAATTTTATTGGGAATTTCACGTACACCAATGCCTGGAATTGTAACAGTAGCATTCAGCGCACCATTCAAGCAGTAACAATATTTGGAAGGAAATCCTTTAGGAAAGGGCGTGCAGGCAGCCGTAGCCTTTATGGCAGCCGAAATTTCTGTGTCTGGTTTGGAACTCGAACGAGTCACTGCGGCCACAGTGGCGACAGCCACCGCCGATTTCGCGGCTTCATCAGCCAAAGTATTCCCAGCAACGTGTATTCCAACGCGCTGGTGTCCAAGTGTGTGCACAACATGAACGTTAGGAAGCGTTTCCTTCAGATCTGCAACCTTACCCCACAACATTTTATGTTTAATGGTGTTGCCTTTAGAATCTCTGAACCCATTCATCTTCCAATAGTGTAAATATTCGTTGAAAGACTGCACACAGTAGTAGGAGTCACAGACCAGCAAGGTTACAAGTGCTGGATCCGCGTGCTCCAAAGCTAACAATAGAGCTTTGAGCTCAGCCAGCTGAGCCGTGCAATCTCCCAAGGTTTTAGTAAAAGAATGTCGGGGGCAGAACACTTCCCCCTCCATAGTGCCGCTCACCACCGCACATGCAGCAGAATACTGTTGTTTAGTCCCAACCGCTGGTTGCGCAGAGCCATCGGTATACATGACCACTTGATATTGGTCAATAGGCAACGTACCAGCAGGAACAGGGTATTCCATCTCATATTGAAGAAATTCTTGAGTCTGCAGTTTAGGGTCAAATATATAATCTATATCAGTGGCTGTCAAAGACGTAGCCCATTGTATCCATCGCGGGTGTAAAGCTTTCGAATTAGGAACACTCGCTTTTGTAACGGCCTCTAAAGCCGGAACTGGGGAAACCACAACAATGCGTTGACCCTGGGCCAGCGGTCTTTCTTTAATCACAGCCATCTGTACTGCAGTGAGAATTTTCTCAGTTTGTGCAAAACGTTGCTCTGCAGCAGAATACAAGTGAGACTTGTATGCAATCGGGACTGTCTCCCCCTCATTAAAGGTGACATAAGTAAACCCAACAGCCCCAGGTATCACCCTGATGACTAAATGTGTCTTATTGTCCCGTGTGTGTAAGTGTTTAACCGCTAAGAGATCACTCTGTAACTCTCGCAGTATGTGTGTATGTTCAATCGTCCAAAATCTACTCGAAAAATGCGGGCGAATCAACTCGTATAAGGGTTTTATACGCGTCGCATATTCAGGAATGTAAGTTCTGCCAAAATTCAGAAACCCCAGCAATGACTGGAGCTTCCGAACCGTATTAGGAGGCTGCAATAAAGCACATTTCTCCAAAAAATGTGGCGCTAGGCTCTTGCCCTCACTCGACAACTCATATCCCAGGAAAATGACGCTGAGGAAGGCAATCTTTGATTTCTTAAAATTAAACTTATAGCCAATATCAGCAAACCCCACAACAATGCGCGATACACGCCTCAGATGTTGCAGAAGCTCATCATCTGTCAGATATATGTCATCAACATATGATAATGCTTCAGGGTCGAACTCATGCAGCTTTTCAGTTACATGAGCCGAAAACAGTCCTGGGCTATTCTTATACCCCTGAGGCAAACGACAAAACTTTTTCTGAGAGCCAAACGCACTGAAACACGTATAGTCCCGACTCTCGGGCGCTATATTCTGGCAGAAAAATCCATTCGAGATATCCAATGTTGTCTTGTATTTTGTACGCACTATATTATTCATAAGCGCTGCGCTGTGCGAATTCTGTATTGCATATGTGCGTGTATGACTATTCAAATGTCGGTAATCCACCACTATCCTATAGGAATGGTCCGGTTTAGCAACCGGAAACAAGGGATTATTCATCGGCGAGACACAGGGCTCAATTACACCCTGGTACTCCAATTGTGTAAGAATTTTCCTAACCGATGCCCTTGCTTCAAATTTGATAGGATACTGCGGTTGTGGCTGAGGTTCGCCCTTTATCGGAATTACATGATAAGGTGATTGTCTGTCCCACCCCACATTATTTCTATACAAGGCGGGAGCCTGTGCTAGAGCCCATGATTTACTATAGGACTGGTGGTGAGAAGGAAGGTGTAATAACCACCTCCCCAACCGGACAGTCGTGAACAAAGTCAGGTGGCCAATCTTGTTCGGCCAGCAGAACATCATATGATTTTACCACATGGTCCCAAAAAATGGCGTTTATAATACGGTCAATGTCCCCTTCCAATCGCAGAGTCACTTCATATACTCTATCAGGATCAGAGACTCGCATATCCGCCGTCTCGACTTGTATGAAGTCATCAGTTGCTTTCACCTCCAGATGCTCTAGAAGACTCCGGCGAACTATTGTGACCTCTGCCGCGCTGTCTAACAGTGCTAACGCCCATGTCTTGTTCATCAAGAGAACTCTCTTCTTGAGCGGCATGTCTGACTGAGACTGCTGCCACTTTCTTCTTTTTAAATTGCTGTTTTTGTTGCAGCGGTTTCTCTTCCTGTTTAATAGAAACCTCCGCTGAGCGTTGTGAATCCTGTCTCGGTTTCACGTACTCCGTCCTCCGCTCTGACCGCCCACCTCTCTCACTTCTCTTTTCCGAGGAGTCCTGAAAGGAACGTGATTGGCGTGTATCAGTATTGTGATATCTATCAGGCGTCTTCAAAGTATCCCTATTCCTGAGATTATACTTATTCTGTGGTGTCTCCGGTTGCGGAGACTGTCCACCATCTTTCTTAGGTGTTTGCTGTTTCTTTTCCCAGCGCTTTTTCGAACCTTCAGGTTGTTGCTGTTTAGCATTATCTTTATTATTTTTACCCTGTAACTGGGGTTTTTGTGGTCTAGCCCCTAGGCTATCACGACCAATACTAGAATATGTTTCCGCTATTATTCTCGGAATCTCCCACTCCTGATTAAGCAGCGGAACATGCCGAAGACGCATTCGCACTGCTAGTGCTACTGCCTCTCCTTTGAGATTACTCAAAATAATAGAAGAAACTGTGGCAAAATTGCCCAGCAACTGCATGCCCAGATCTAAGGCAGGGGCAGCCCCATATTCATCCTGAATCTGTTTAAGCACATCCGGTAAATTAGCTAATGTCGGTGTACCGTGTGCCGTAGTGTAGAGCGCGGCAAACACCGTGCCCCAGGTAATACAAAGGTCCACCGGAGGAACCATCCCGTACGGCAAACACATCGTCAAAATTCTATGTTGATCCTGAGGTTCCGTATGGGAAAATACTGCTTCCAGCGTATGAATTTTTTGCGCCAGCCAAAATGGAGTCTCCTCTCGTTTAGCCGGTACTTTACCCATAACCGAGTGCACAGTGGCCGGATTAATACCCGGAACCACAGCCTGTGGGTGCGCTGGAGCAGCACGCGCTGCCTTTGTATTTAGTGTCTGCATGACAAACTGAACTAATCGTCTATATGTAGCCGTTAATTCTGTATATAAACGACGAACTTCAACCACTGCCAATTGAGCAACCGCAGGATGAGGTGTATATGTAGCCAATAAAGGCCAGGTAGGACCATCATTACTCAGTGGACCTAACCTAACTTGTGCTACTGTGTGTGGGAGGGCGCCATCAAGCCAATTATGGTGTTCTTGATAAGATAGAGGTATTTCTAAATAAGCGTAAGCCCTGTATTGTCCAGGGACATTCGCAACAGTGTATTCGTGAAAAGTATTTGTTCCCCCATCCACTGCTGGAAATCCGACCCAAGAATAAAAAAGTTCTGTTCTATAGGCTGCATGGGCGTCCACCACAAAAGTGACTGGACCCCCCTGGACTGTCAGTCCATGTGTCAACAGATTTCCCGTGAGCGTATGACGCATATTAATTGCTATATTCACTACATTAGGATTCGCCATTTTATAAAAAATAGCTGCAGGTCAGAGAAGGCACACCAATATCGGGGTTTTTCCTTTCAAAGTTCGAGCTTGAACAACCAACCACTTAGCAACAGGAAGCACCTATGCCGTGGCGGCGGAAACCCTCAGCCCCACGGACGTCTCCGTATACGGAACCGAGGAGTCAAAATATATATGAGACCAAGAGAGTCAGTCGTACCTAATCATTAGAGCCAGACCAAACGTTGGCGGCGCCATGTAGCGTGGGCTCTCATTATTATAAATGAGACTACTGGATTTCTAGGTAGCAGGATCTATAACGGTGTGGGGGACTGAGTCTGACCCACGTATAAAGAACTCTGTCACCCTAAATCCGTTTTTTGCTCCGGCTAACTAGCAGTGCCTCATTTCTCCCATGTGGAAGGAATGATTTGGCAGCCGAGCGCATGACATCTTTGGAACTTCTCAGGGAAGTCGTGGTTACTCAGATCCAAACCAACTCTCTTATTTCCAATATGATCTCATATACAAATGACAAAGACAGTATAAGTTTTATATAATGTTTTAATAAAACGACTGTATTTTAGATATTAAGGCGTGAGCCGCAATAACCAGAACGATACAACACAGTAGGATTGAAATAGTCACCAGGAGAGTAAAACATAAGAACAAAGCTATCATATTGTCTAACAGTTTCTACTCTCCCTCTGCTTGTTCTATTTAGAGCACAGCATGTTAAGCTTCTAGCTTGCCTATTAGAATCACTGTGGAGACATCAGCCCTCATACCTGAGCAAAGACCTGTGATCTTGGTTCAGCATCTGCAACGAGGCAGTCAGCGTCTAGTTGTGGTTCCCTGGTCGGAATCTCCCTCTTGCGTGTATTGGGACAAGGAAGTGATTTTATAACTAACATGTCATCGTGATCACAAAATGTCCCTACGCAGGAATGCCAAGTCTAAACTCCTACCACGTCTATCGGCAATGTACCAGACTGTATCTTTGACTGAAGCACAGAGTAAGCATGTTATGGAGAACTCCAGTGCTGAAGTAGGCAAAACAGTGTGATATGAATAAAAAACAACACCGTAGAACTGGCTATTTGAAAAATAACAGTACAAAGCCTAATAAAAAGCATATAGAGCAAAGTGCACAGAGGCTCTAAGCTGTCAGCAAATGAATAAAATACATTCAGGGCAAAGTGCACAAAGGCCTAAAGCCTGAAGCTAAAGCGCAATGAATACGTAAAACTAACCACACTACACTATGGGTTACAGTGGCCAATGATGATGTACGCCAGCAGTGACGGTAGGCACCGCTGCGGACGTGACCGCCATTTACTATCTGTTCACTCAATTGCTACCTGACCTTCAACAGGAGAGGACCTACACTGCAAGTGCTGCTGTGACCTGTCTCTGGAACTGACCATGGCTTTTGTCACTGGGAAAAGAGCACCTGCCTCCACCGCTGCATAGTATGTGAGACTGGTGGATGGGGTCCTGCCCCTGTACCAAATGCTGTATGGGCCTCCAGACCAACAGGTGAGTACATTGTGAGCATGATGCATGGGGCATGAATGCATGGAGTGCTGAGTATGAGGGCCTTGTGAGGGAGGGGTTTTGTGGAAGGGCCCTGGGCAGCGTGCTGCATGTATGGTGGGCAATCTCTGCGCGTATGGGGATGTGAGGGCTATGGCGGGCCATGGGTGTAACAGACAGGACTGTCTGACTGATACCTTTTCCTTTGTGTATTTCTCTGCAGGTCAGGGCCCATCAAAAAAAGGGTATATGGCGTGCCATCTCCAAGGACGTGCGGACCCTTGGGGTCTATGGCAGGCAGAGCACCCACTGTCGGAAACGGTGGGCGGACCTGAGACGCTGAGCACGGAAGACGGCAGAGGCCCAGCTGGGGATGGCCTCCCAATGAGGAAGGGGTGTCCGTCGAACCCTGACCCCCCTGATGGCCCGCATACTGGCGGTGGCCTATCCGGAGCTGGATGGGTGCATCACAGCAGCCACAACGGGGTGAGTACAGTGCCCCAATATATACAACCTATCTGCCACCTTTTCTGGGGCGGTACCAATGACATCAAAAGCATGGCAGAAACACTGCACAGAAGTCAAAGGACTCACCTGTGGAGACTCAGGAAAGATCCACAACGCCATGGAGTCCGAGCTGCACATATTTCCGATGCTTGTCTACCTTCTGCTGCATTATGAACAGCAACACCGGTGAAGACGTCCACAGTGAGTACTGCCACCTAGCACACAAGGGAGGGGAGAGGAAAAAGAGAGTGACACACACACACGCAACACGCTACACCCCCACTCCCAACACCATACACACAACCAGGTGCACTAACATTACATATTCCCCCGTACCTCTCAGGAATAACGCAAGGACAAAATGATTTGAAGAAAGTGAGTGTAATACAATAAAATAACATGAATAAGTGCATCAAAATACAAAACGTATTCACATATTTACAAATGTAGGGACACTGCCCAGTCCTCAATGTCCATGGGCCACAGCACCACAACACATAGGCCAAGGCCCCACCACACTCTTGCAACAACACAGAGAGAACACTGCAGGGGCATCAGGTTGAAAATACACGGGCACCTCAGGGGGACGGGGAATGGGGGGGCACCTCAACCAGAAGATGGTACAACACCACTGGACCTGGATGGGGCTGCATGCCCTCTGCGCTGTCCTAGGGAGTGCCAGGTCACAGTCTCTCAAGTGGGTGGTTTGTCCACTGCTTGGTATTGGGGAGTGCAAGGCCACAGTCTCTCAAGTGGTTGGTTTGCCTACTTCTTGGTCCTGGGGAGTACAAGGCCACAGTCTCTCAAGTGCGGAGTACAAGGAAAGAGTCTCTCAAGTGGGAGGTTTGCCAACTGCTGGGTCCTGGGGAGTGCAAGGCCACAGTCTCTCAAGTAAGTGGTTTGACAACTGCTTGGTCCACGGGAGTGGAAGGCCACAGTCTCTCAAGTGGATGGCTTCTTCTACTGGTTCTGGAGGGGGCATTGTGCCTAGTGTGCTTCATCCTGGGAAGGATGAGGTATTGGATGGCTTCTTTCACTGGTTCTGGAGGGGGCATTGTGCCCAGTGTGCTTCATCCTGTGAAGGATGGGGGGAGTGGATGGCTTCTTCCACTGGTTATGGATGGGGCATTGTGCCCTGTAATACAGATTTTGGGGAGTGCAATGTCACAATCTGTCACCTAGGTGTCAGACTCACAGGATTTGCAGGGGCAAGGATGCACAACAACCCATAGATGCAGGACTACACACTGTCTGCCGGGGGTGATGGCTGCTCAGTGGTGGCAGTGGCGGTGCTGGTGTCGGGGTTGGCAGTGGTGGGGGGAGACTCCAGCCCCTCCCCTGCAGCCTCGGACAGCTGCCCACTGGGGCTGCTGCTGCTGGTGGTGGTGCTGGTGCAGGCGGCGGTGCTGGTGGCGGTGCTGGTGGCGGTGCTGGCAGTGGTGGAGGGAGGCTCCAGCCCATCCCCTGCAGCCTCAGACGGCTGCCCACTGGGGCTGCTGCTGCTGGCAGTGCTGCTGGTTGCAGTGCTGGTGGCGGTTCTGGAAGTGGTGGGGGGAAGCTCCAGCCCTTCCCTTGCAGCCTCGGATGGCTGAACCACCATGGTTGGTGGTGGGGTCTCCGAATGAAGCCTCCTGTCCCTCCTTCCTGCTGGTGCAGGCCCCTTGCCCTTCCTGTCAGCAGCCAGGGATTTCTCCTTGCCCTTCCCTGTCGCAGCTGGTGATGCCTCCTTGCCCTTCCTAGACGCTGCTGGTGGTGCCTCCTTGCTCTTCCCTGTCGTAGCTGTGGTGCCTCCTTGCCCTTCCTAGACGCTGCTGGGGCAGGCACCATTTCAGTGTTGCTGCCTGGTGCCCAGGATCCTCTCCCACCTGCAGTAGCTGTTGACACTACTGTGGCAGTGGACTGGGTGGCTGAGGTGCTTGCCTGGGTTCTGACTACCCTGGCATGACATGAAGGATGGGGGAGTGGTAAGGAAGAGGTCAACAGTGGAGAGGAAAAGCTTCTTAAGAAGATTGGGGTGGGAAGAGGGTGAAGTTGGAGGAAGAGGAAGTGGTTGTAGGAGGTGTCTGTCTGCTGTGTTTGGGTGCAGGCGCATGGGCTGGATGCTGTTGTGAGGTGGATGGCTGTTGGGTGTCTTAGTGCTTGCGTTAGTGTACTTTGGGAGGAGGGGGCACAGACACAGTGGGAGAGGACACAGTGGACGTGTGCATGGATGTGGGGGTGGTGACTGCCAGTGAGGGGTGTGTAGTGATAGGCATGATGGTGATGGTGGGAGTGGATGTCAGAGTCACCAGATCCTTGGGGTCTGTGCACGTTCCCAACACGTTCACCACTGAACAGCTCCAAGACTCTGATAGATAAATCACAGAGACTGAGAGAGTTCAAGAGGGGAAGAGGGGATTAGCAAGGGAACAGCTGGGAAGGAGACCTGTAGTAAGAAAAAGGTTAGAACACACAATATGAAAATTATATCTCCTGAAATCAATACTAGACTATGATTCTAAGCCTAGTCACTCTGAAAACATAAACAATCTAAGAGTTAAGTTTAAAATGACTAAGTTTCAAGATGGCCGGATACCTGTAGGGGAATCAAGATGAATTAAATGAAAACGTTCTTATTCAAGTACTTTCATTTACATGAGAATCAGAAAAAACATTCTGACTAATTTTAAAGCAGTCATATAAATCCTGTTTTGATAATGTATACTAGGACCATACAATATTGCATCAAGAAACTCTGGCATTCTGTGTACTCTTAAAATGTTTCAACACAAATTGCACATATTGCAGATATATATATATATATATATATATATATATATATATATATATATATATATATATATATATATATATATATACATATAGTAAACACCATAAAAGGATTGTGCACCATGAATAACACAATATGGATTCAGGAAACAAATCACATAACTTGTCAACTCCAATATTACATTCTAAATATCTTAGACTAGTGGCACACAATAAACAACACGAAATAAACTTGAGGAGAGAATCGTGCGTCTTGCCGATTCGAGTGTTACCATGTAAAATACAAAGAAATGGTAGCACGCAATGAATATCAAAGTCAAATCATCATTAATCGAATCGCTTGTCTTGCCGATTCGTAAAACACGATGTAAATGTCAAGAAATAACAGCTCACAATAAATAACAAGATCAAAGTACAATGAAACGAATCGCGCTTCTTTTGCCGATTCTTAAGCCATCATGTAAATGTCAAGAAATGGTAGCGTGCAATGAACAAAAAAGTTAAATCCTCATGAAACGAGTTGCGCGTCTTGCCTATTTGTAAACTGCCATATAAATGTCAAGAAATGGTAGCGCGCAAGTAATCTGTTACTCATTTAAGAATTAAACAAAGAATATGAAAATTCTCAATAACGGTGTTGGGACAGTCCATGGGGGTGGCGGCTGTACCTGTAGCACAGAGGTGTCCGCCACCACTAGGGAGCTTCCATCAGAGGAGGTATGAGTGTCAGAACTGTCCCCTCCAGTCTCCGCAGTGGTGCTCCCCTCACCCTCCATCTCACTGGTGCCCTCACCGTCTGTGGATTCGGCACCTGGGCCGTGTTAGGATGCAGCTCTCCCCGTCGCCGGTGCCTCTGCTCCTCTGCCAGATGATGCTAATGCACATAAGGACAGGGTGACAAAACAAAAAAGGGTGGGAGAAACACAGGATACCCTTGGTCAATGGCGGCAACAACACCACCGTTGGTGCACACGACACAAACACACAGGGAACAGCCCTACGCACTAGGCAATGCACTCAAAGTCACAATGCTAGTCACCAGCCCATGGACAGGGATACCTAACGCCAATTGCAGCATACCTGAGACCCATAGACCCCTGCCCAGTAGTGGATACCTACTACCTTGGTTGGAGGAGGATACATCAGACCCTGCCCAACATGGGACCTACCCTGCAATGTCCTGCCTGGCCTAGGGGCACCCACAAGCCCACATCCCCCACCCGAATGCCACCCCACCATGCGCAAGTAGTATATTGGGGCACTGTACTCACCCCTTGTGGCTGCTGTGATGCCCTCAAGAGCCCATACAGCTCTGGGTACGCCACTGCTAGTATGCCGGCCATCAGAGGGGTCAGGGTCCAACAGGCACCCTTCTCTCGTTGGAAGGCTGTCCCCAGCTAGGCCTCCGCAGTCTTTCGGGCCCAGAGTCTCAGGTCCTCCCATCGTTTCCTCTAGTGGGCAGTCCGCCTGCTGTAGACCCCCAGAGTCTGCGCGTTCTTGGCGATGGCACGCCACAACCCCTTCTTCTGATGGGCGCTGACCTGCAGAGGTAACACAAATAGTGGGACAACATTATTCAGACAATCCAGCCTGTCACACATATGGCCTACAAATGCATTATCCCCTCATCAGGCACAGACATGACCCGTACCCCTTCATTAGCGCTGTCACCAGCCATACCCCCCCATATGGCACAGTGCCAGAACACACACACATCGCCATGCAGACATGTCTCATGCTATGTACCCATGGTGTACTCACCTGTCGGTCTGGAGGCCCATACAACTACCCATACAGGTGTAGGACACCATCCACAACCCTCTCCAACTCCTCGGACTGGAAGGCTGGGGCCCTTTCCCCTGTTGCACGAGCCATGGCAGGTTCCAGACACAGATCACAGCAGCACACACAGTGGAGATGTCGTCCTGTGGAAAGTTAGGAATCAAGTGATGGGGTAGAAAGAAAATGGCGGTCAGGTCCACGGCGTGTACACCGTCACCACCTGCATTGATCATCATTGGTTCCCATACTCTATAGAGGGCTATGTCAGCCAATGAAGAATTGCAGAGCGCTGCAGACCGCCTTCCGCCATGATGCAGACGCCAGCAAGGCTAGGTCACTTCCACCTGTCCCTGAATACAGGCCATTTTCCAATGCTGGTACACATGTACAGATTAAGAAGTGCATTATTACAGTCGAATGTTCTCACCTATTCAATCCCAGTGTCCACCATAAAAGCATGCTCTATTACACTGCTGTAGTATGTTCATGGTTCCTGTAGTCACTCTCTTCTTACTTTTGGTCCCTTTGGTACCAACCAAAACTGGAGGAATAAGAGAAGGAGGCAAGCACCCATGTACAGACCTTGTGGACTTGGCTACACTGGAGGGCAGGCATATCATATTCACCTATCGTCTGGACAGGGCCACAATCACAGAGCTGTGCGCACAATTGGAGACTGATCTGCTACCAGCTATCCGCAGCACCACAGTAACACCCCCTCTTGTGCAGGTACTCTCAGTGCTCCATTTCCTGGCAAATGGCTCTTTCTAGGTGACAGTGGGCTTGGCTGCAGGAATGTCAAGGCCACTGTTCTCTATTGTGCTTGCAGGAGTTTTGGCAGCCTTGCTCAAACACATGTGCAGCTACATCGCATTCCCCTAGGGTAATGATTTACCCGCTGTGAAGGCTTGATTCTATGCAGTGGGACATATACCACATGTCATTGGGGCCATTGACGGGACCCATATTGCCTTGGTCCCTCCCAGGACCAATGAACACGTGCACAGGAATCAAAAGAGTTTCCACTCACTCAATGTGCAGATGGTGTGCCTTGCTGACCAGTATATCTCCAACGTCACTGCCAAGTATCCTGGGTCGTTACATGATGCCTTTGTCTTGAGGAATAGCAGTGTCCCACATCTGATGGCCCAGCTACAGAGGCACAGAGTGTGGCTAATAGGTGAGCCTGAGTCCCCACCCAGTGTATGTCAGTGTATGCCTTCAGGAGTCATAGCCATGCCTTTGTGGAGGGCTAATGTGTGTGCCTTACTTCTTGCTGGTGATTGGGGCTACCCAAACCTGTCCTGACTCCTGACCCCTGTTAGGAATCCGAGAACAGGAGCTGAGAATAGGTACAATGATGCTCATGGGCGTACCAGGAGGATTGTCAAAAGGACCGTCGGTCCCCTTAAAGCTAGGTTCAGGTGCCTCCATCTGACAGGTGGATCCCTGTGCTACTCCACTGAGAAGGTCTGCAGAACTGTTTTTGTGTGCTGCATGTTGCACAATTTGGCCCTCAGATGGCATGTGCCTTATCTGCAGGAGGAGAGGGGGTGACAGTGCAGCTGTGGCAGCAGTGGACACTGAGGACAGTGAGGAGGAGGAAGAAGAGGAGGATATGGACAACAGGTCACATATGTTCCTGCAGTACTTATAATGACACTCAGGTAAGACTGTTGAACTAAACATTTCTACATTTTAGTGTTATGCTGTGTGACTGTAGCATAATGCAAGTCATTACATTTGAACTCCCCTGACCGTCACCTATGCCTTCCCTTATTGCAGATGTTGCTGTGGTTCCTGTGGTTCCAACACACATTTGTAGGATGGGTCAACATGTTACTGGACATTTACACAGGAGCATGCAGTTCATAACAGTTCTGTACATTGTACATTACCTGTAGATAAAGCACTAGTACTCAAGTTGTGTCCAAGGGTGTTGATTCGAAATTGGTATACAATGGGAAGTGCAATAGAATGGGGCCAGTCTGTTTGTAGCACAGGTCCAGTGTCCAAGGGGCCATAGGAAGGGGAGCAATGGCAGTTCAAAGTGGACAAGGTGACACAGTGGAACACAAGGGGGACATTCAGGAGGACCTCATTTCCTGGCGGTGGTCTTTGTCCTGGCAAGTGTCTCTGGTGTCTGTCTGGGTCACGGTATCATTTGCGGGGTGGTTCATCTTCTGCAGGGGGAGGGGTGCTGGTGGCCTATGGGTCCTGTGGCAGGGCCTCCTGTCCACCAGCTGCAGCAGAGGTGGAGGGCTGGTCAGTACACTGGCTAGTAGAAGGGGCCCGTTGGTGTGCTGTGTAGTCCCTCATGATGTTGGCCATGTCACCCAACGCACCTGCAATGGAGACCATGGTGGTGTTCAGGGCCTGCAATTTTTGCTTGATCTCCTGTTGGTGTTCCCCCTGCAGCTACTGGTTCTCCTGCATGATGTTTATCACCTCACCCTTCTTGTCCTGGGATTGTTGATATGCCCCCAGGACATTAGTGGGTGCCTCATGGGCAGTCAGTTCCCTGGGCCTGTCCTCCCCTGGCGCACAGCTGTCCTCCGACCGTCCATGGCCCCCTGTGCCTGTGTCCCCTGAACAGTGTGCCCACTGACCCCTGGACCCTCACTGTCTTGCCTGTGAAGTGTGCACTGGAGTCCGTGTACAGGTGGGCACACTGCTGATTGACGTGTCCTGGGGTCCGAGGTCTGGGGACATTTGGTGGCTGCTGTGGTGTTGGATACTGAGCGGGGAGTGGTGGACTGATGGAATGGGTGTGGGCTGGGGCAGCTGACTGACCGGTGGTCCCTGATGGGCCAGGGAGTTAATCCAGATCCAGAATTCCACAGTTTGCTGTCATCGCTGGGGGCCTCTTCTGGTAGGGGACTGGGTTGCCGTGGCACCTCCTCGCCGCCGAGTTTGGCTGGGGCACCTCTGGGGATGTAAGTGGTGTATTATGCTACATGTCTGTGACATATTCTGCATCCCTAGCCTCCCCTATATTATTGCTGTTGCCCTGCCACTTTTGTTTGTGTATGGTGATGGATTATGGGATTGTTAGTTCTCCATGCTATGCATGCATAGGTGGCAGGTGTACATGCAGGGCTGGAAGAAATGTGCATGTAGTGGGTATGGCATGCAGGACTTGGCATTAAGGTTTGTTGATTGTGGTGGTGCACTGTGTGGGATGGACTGTGGTGATGGGAGTCAGGGTTGGGGTCGAGATGACATGCAGGTATGGGGGTGATAGGTAGTACATGTTGACTTACCTGAGTCCAGTCCTCCGGCAACTCCAGTGAGTCCCTCAGGATGCAGGTGGGGCAGGAGGTGGGGGTCCACTGCCAGTCCTCTGGATAGCGAGCTGGTGCCTTGCTGCTATGGAATGGACCTTCCCCACAAGGTCGTTCTACCTCTTCCTGATGTCGTCCTTTGTTTGTGGATGCTGTCTCATGGCATTCACCCTGTCCACGATCCTCTTCCATAGCTCCAACTTCCTGCCAATGGATATCTGCTGTACCTGTGCTCCAAATAGCTGTGGCTCTAACCTGACTATTTCCTCAACCATGACCCACAAATCCTCATCGGTGAAACGGGAATGCCTTTGTGGGTACATGTATGTTCTGTGGATTTGTAGGTTGTGCAGCAGTGATGTGTGATGTGGTGGGGTGTGTGGTGTGTGTCAGATGAATTGGTTGTTGTGATGTGTGTGCAGTTCTCTTTTGGATTGTCCTCGCAAAAGGTAGCCATCTTGTTGTGTTTGCAGAGGTTGGTGGGTGATGTGGTTGTGTGTTTTATAGTGCTGTTGGTGGGTGTGTGGAGAGTGTGTATTTGTGTAAGGTTTTTTTTTTTTTGTTCTGTCCAATGTTGTCTTGTTTTGTTTTTGGGTGGCCATTTCTGACGCAGCAGTGTCCACCGCCAATGGTTTAATGGATGTCCACTGTGGTGATTTATGG
The DNA here is from genome assembly GCF_031143425.1 of Pleurodeles waltl. Lineage (NCBI taxonomy): Eukaryota > Metazoa > Chordata > Amphibia > Caudata > Salamandridae > Pleurodeles > Pleurodeles waltl. The sequence continues at coordinate 945,917,739 of NC_090439.1, read as the reverse complement.
GTCATTATTTGGAGGGCGTTGTTTTGGTGGCATAACGGTATGGGTGGTAGTTCCATCAGTTTATCACAATCAGTGGGTCTGGTGGATTTGTGGTTGTGGCTGTTTTCTGTCGGTTTTGTGTGTATGTGTCATAATCTGGCAGACGGATGTTCGCCTCTGCAGCGGTATGTTGGAGGCAGTCACCACGGCAGTATTTGGTTTTTACCGCCAATGTCATAATGAGGGTGTTAGATCTGACAGCCTTAGGGTGGTCACCCCTAACTTTTTGCCTGCCTCCCTCCACTTTTTAGATACTGTTTTTGCTGGCTTTTAGACTCTGCACACTATACCACTACTAACCAGTGCTAAAGTGTATATGCTCTCTCCCTTTAAACATAGTAACATTGGATCATACCCAATTGGACTATTTAATTTACTTATAAGTCTCTAGTAGAGTGCACTATATGTGTCCAGGGCCTGTAGATTAACTGCTACTATTGGGCCTGCAGCACTGATTGTGCCACCCCCTTAAGTAGCCCCTTAACCTTGGCCCATGCCTGCCATTGCAAGCCCTGTGTGTGCAGTTTCACTGCCAATTTGACTTGGCATTTAAAAATACTTGCCAAGCCGAAACCTCCCGTTTTGCTACATATAAGTCACCCCTAAGGTATGCCCTAGGTAACCCATAGGGCAGGATGTTGTGTAGGCAAAAGGCAGGACATGTACCTGTGTAGTTTACATGTCCTGGCAGTGTAAAAACTCCTAACTGCGTTTTTACACTGCTGTGAGGCCTGCTCCCTTCATAGGCTGACATTGGGGCTGCCCTCATACATTGTGTGAGTGGTAGCTGCTGAGCTGAAAGGAGTAGGAAGGTCATATTTAGTATGGCCAGAACGGTGATACAAAATCCTGCTTATTGGTGAAGTTGGATTTAATATTGCTATTTAAGAAATGCCACTTTATTAAAGTGAGCATTTCTCTGCACTTAAATCCTTCTGTGCCTTACAATCCACGTCTGGTTGGTTTTAGTTGACAGCTCCCTTGTGCATTCACTCAGACACACCACAAAACACAGGATGCTCAGCCTCACTTGCATACATCTGCATTTTGAATGGGTCTTCCTGGGTTGAGAGGGTGGAGGGCCTGACACTTGCACGTCAAAGGACAGTAACCTGCCCTCACACAAAGGATTGCCACACCCCCTACTGGGACCCTGGCAGACAGGATTGAACAGAAAGGGGACCTGGTGCACTTCTAAGCCACTCTTTGAAGTCTCCCCCACTTCAAAGGCACATTTGGGTATTTAAACAGGGCCTCTGCCCCTACCAACTCAGACACTTCCTGGAGAAGAAACTTGAACCAGAACCTGCATCCTGCCAAGAACAACTGCCTGGCTGACCCAAGGACTCATCTTTCTGCTTTCTGTGAAGGACTGCTGTCTTGCTGTTGCCCTGCTGCCTTGCTGCTCTCTGGCTGTGTGAAGAGGTGCTCTCCAAGGGCTTGGATAGAGCTTACCTCCTGTTCCATGAAGTCTCAGGACCAAAAAGACTTCATCTCTACAAAAAGGACTCCTTGTGTGGCGAAATTCGATGCACAGCCTGCCAGAAATGACGTACAGCCTGCACCGCAGTGAAAATTTCACCGCACACTGAATCGGAATGACGCAGCCCGAGTTTGCATAGAGAAGATCGATGCAGCGCCAGCGTAGGGACCGGAAATTCTACCACGGACCACCAGATCGACGCACAGCCGAGACGGAACAACGCAGCTTGACTTCCCAAGAGGAATCGATGCAGCACCTGCCGTGCAGTACAAAATTTTACGCAATGCCCACCGAATCGGCGCAGCTCCTGTGACTTTGTCATGCCAGTGCTGGAAATCCACGCATCATCCCCAGGGTGTCCGGAAACCCCACAACCCGACAAGGGTCCACGACCGAGCGCCAGAAATCGATGCACAGCCGTCCCTGCGTGAAATCTAAATGACGCATCGCTGTGTGCGGGCCGAGAAATCCACACCCCCCCCTTTGTTTCCATGCATCTCTTCCTGTGCAGTTCTTAGCAGATATTTTGCATGAAAACCAGGTACTATGTGCTTGAAAGAGACTTTGCTTGCTTTTAAAAGACTTAAGACACTTTATATCACTTTTACAGTGATATCTGAACATATACTTATTGCATTTTAATCATTTTGACCTGCATCTTATCAGATAAATATTATATATTTTTCTGAACACTGTTTGGTGTATTTTTATGGTGCTATATTGTGTTATTGTATGATTTATTGCACAAATACTTTACACTCTGCCTTCTAAGTTAAGCCTGACTGCTCAGTGCCAAGCTACCAGAGGGTGGGCACAGGATAATTTGGACTCTGTGTGACTTACCCTGACTAGAGTGAGGGTCCTTGCTTGGACAGGAGGTAACCTGATTGCCAACCAAAAACCCAATTTTTAACAGAGGGCCTTAGTGAGAATTTGTTGCTAGCAATAACTGCAAAATGAACATTAAGAATATAGGGCCAGATGTACGACCATTTCCTTTTGCGACTCGTTAATTGTGAAATTTTGCAACTCACAATTTACGAGTCACAAAAGGAAATGTCCTTATGTGTCACAGACACATTTAGCAATTCCTAATGGGGTCGCAACTGACCTACCTCATCAATATTCATGAGGCAGGTCTCATTAAGTGACGCATTGGGAATGGGCAATAAAAGAAGGATGGTGGCCTGCTGGGGACAGCAGATCACTGTGTCTGTGTTTGCTTTTAAAAAATGCAACTTTTTAATGCAGCCTGTTTTCCTTAAAGGAAAATGGAGTGTATTTGAAAAAGACAAATTAAACATTTCTGGAACCACTGCCAGCTCTGAAAAACATTTTCACTACCCTTCACAAAGGGGAAGGAGAAATGCGAGTCGGTAATAGGTTACCGACTCACAAAATAGGGTTTGCACATGCCAAAGGCTGTTTTAGCAGTCACAAATGGGCTGAATCTCCGTTTGAATGATGAAATGATTGTACATCTGGCCCATAATGTTGGAACTAGTTGTTATTAAACATTAATAGAGTTCTATTGCATAGAGAGTGTTAACGCTAGTTTAACAATACTTTTCCCATTAGGGTATGCATCCTTTGTAGAATAATACATAAGAATAATATGAGGAAAACAACTAATCAACCACAACTATTGATCCATACATTCATGCAATCTCTCCATTTGACTTCCAATAGTGTAAAATGTCTATCTTACCATTAGTCAGTATTATCAAAATAAACAAGACTCATTTTTCTCACTTAGCATTAAGGTTACAAGGGCAAACAAGGCTTGCATAACAGTGTTTCGCCTCATTCTCGATAGTAGCTTAATTCCTTCTCTCACATACAAAAAAGTGATTTACGGACAAGGAGCAACATACCTTACCAGAATGCAAATTTATATACTGAAACATGTGGTAGCATTTTTTTGCTTTTAATATGGAGTAAGTGGTGTTTAAACTGAAAAACCCCAAGGAGAACTTTCTTGATTGCTTGAGGCTTGGCCAACCTGGATTTCATCCACCATTCACCTGCTTAACGGTGCCTCAAGCCTCAAGCTAATAACAACAATGTAGTCTTAATTCCACTTGTGATGCTGTGCACAATATTTTCAGAACATCATTAGTTAAATGAGTTCCTCTGTCTGACTCCAGTGAAGTTGGGACACAAAACTTGGGTATCAGTTGCCTCAACAACAACCTAGCTACTGTGAGGATATAATTTCTCCTGGCTGAGTTAGCTTCAACCCAACGTGAGAAAATACACACAATCACCAGGACATATCTCAGACTGTTGTGCACAGGCATTTCGATGAAGGACTGATGCATCCTGTTGAATGGCCCTCCTGATCTCCCTCTATGGCTTAATGTCAATGGGGTTCTTTTCCCTACATTGATCTGTAGGCACATTACACATCTGTGACATAATCCTTCAGCCATCAATCTGAATTGGGGGGTTAAACCAAATCCTGTCAAAACAACCTGACTGTGGCATCCCTCCTGACGTGTGGGGCTGTGGAAATATGTAGCCATTGGAGACAGCAAGTTATTCAGCAATACAGGTCTTCCATCTGCTGAGATTCAGGCGTCACCATCTCTTTTAGCACAACCTGCTCTGACCCAATCCTGCTGTTCTGCCTCTGGTACTTCCTCCTGCAACCTTTTCACTCCTTCCCAAGTATCAGCTACTGCTAACAAATGATTGTAATTGGTCTCATCTTCAGATTCATTTACATATTCTCCTTTGAATGTTCGAGACCCATGAGCATGTTATCAGCATTTCTATTGCCAACCGTTACATAATCATCTTCGCTCCTGCGTGCTGAACACTTTACAACTGCGATTTCAGCGGGCAACTGCAATGTCTCTGACAATCTTGTGGCCTGTTCCCCATTACGAATGAGAGATCTTGATGATGTCATATATCCCCTATGTGACATAACTGTATAATGTCATGGACCACATCAAAGCCATACTGACTGTCAGTAAAAATAATCAATCTCAGCTGTTCTGAAACACAGCAAGCGTGTGCAGAGGTCACCCCATGGAGCTAGGACACTTCCACTAACCTCATGAGTGTACAAACTGCGCATGCATCTTTTAGGGTCCCCTCACCATCTCCTAGGCAGGGCCCATCCACAAACAGTATGTAATCAGACTCTGCCAGTGGTTCATCCTGAGTATAGGGTCTCGGCTTCGTGCACAGCTCTGCAACATTAGGACCGTCATGTTTTACTTCCCCATCATCATTTTCTATCTCAGGCACAGCTAACAAGGTAGCAGGGTTCAGGGAAGCACAGCTCTTCAATTTTATGTTTGCTGCTGCAGGTATAATCTGTTCATATTTGTTTAACTGTCAGCTTCTTAAGTACTGAGTGTGTGTGTCCAGTAGCAATATGTCAACTGAATGGGGCACCATGACAGTAAAAGGGTGCCCCATGACAATACTCGCACATCCTTCTATGCTTACACCTACTGCCAATCAATTAGTACTTGAGTCCATGCTCATTCATTTGTGTTTCTGCAGCTCTTGTCATCAGCAAGTAATACTGTCCATAGAGATCATCAATTGTGAACAGGCTGTACTTAATGATGTGAATAACATGAAAACAAAACAAAAGTTTGTGAATCTATCCAAAAAGGAAAGACATTCTATCTTTTCATAACTGCATAACAATTAAACCTGCAGGCAAAGTCAAAGCAATAGTGGTACTAGATACAGCAGACTACAAGAAGGAATGTCTAATACAAAAGTCTGATATCAGTTACTACACAAAACTGATGGAAGATCCATCAGAGAAAATATTACACAAGATCCGGATGATGGTCAATGAAGGGGGAAAAATGGGCTGAATCATGAAACATGAAGCTGAATTCCTGGTGAAAAAAGATCCCAATATACCTTATTTTTACACCTTACCAAAAATACACAAAGGGTATTACCTCCTACGGAATGCCCTATTGTTTCAGGCATTGACTCCCTGTTAGGACTTTTCTCTAAGTTTGCGGCCACTTCCACTGTCTGTTGGTGGAGCAAACTCTTACATTCTAGAAGGATATCAAGGATGTCTTCACCTTATCAATGAGATCAACATAGAGGGCTACACTGAACTCTTGATTATTGTTAGAAATTGGGTTTCTGGTTGGCTAGGGTATGCACCTAAGCCAGGCAGAACCCACCCACTCTAGTCAGGGCAAGGGAATTACACATCTAAGATAACCCCTGCTCACCCCCTTAGTAGCTTGGCACTAGCAATCAGGCCTAACCCAGAGGTAATGTGTAAAGTGTTTGCACAACACACCCAACACATGTGACTCAATAAATACACCACAAAGGAACACAACACCAAGTTATGTCAAAATAAAATGTATTGCACAAAACATAATTATACCATACATTACATGTCATAATACTGTTACTATGCAGAGATCAACAGTAGTCACATACAACAATTAGGTTACTTATTATTCTGCAACACAAGCAGTAGTCAGGAAGCACATTACAAAAGAAATGCACTTGTCATAAACAATATCATAAATGCCCAACCAGGAACATTAGAAAGTATATGGCTAGTCATCAAGAAAGCATCATAGTAGAAATGCATGGGACCTAATATACAGATCACCAGGAATGCATATGTTATGGGGCAATATTCTCATCAGATCTGGTGAGCAAGATCTGTTGAACCCCCCAGGCACACTGTAAGAGGTGGTTGGTAAACACGGGGATGTCCATGCCCCAACTTTGGTGCTTCCAAGCTCTATTTTATGGCCATCGGGGGGTGTCGCAGAGTAATCATGGGCAGGGACCTCTGTCGAGGGTTCATACCCCGGCCTGCTTAGGTGCCACCACAACAACAAAAAGAGAAACAGGGGGGTGCCGTGACCCCTCCTACCTGCTGGGATGCCCTCTGTGTCTCCCGAGCAGAGATGAATGTTGGCTGACTTCGGTGCAGCCGCCCGCATCCTCGAGGTGTGGCTGGAATTTCCTTGTTCCTTTGTCTCGAAGGGGGGGCGGAGGATAGGTCTTGAGCCTCCTGGCTTTTCGACGAAGCCCTGTTATCCCACCCGGCTTGTAGGTCTCCTCACCTGCTTAGCCTGGTCGGGTTTCCTCGTGCTGAGGATCACACACCAGTAGCCCTCCTGGGTGACTCGTCTTGGCCCTTCTGGACACCACGGGGCCCCTGTCACTCGATCACACCTGATCTGGTTCATGATTGAGGCTCTGGGTTCATCCCAGGCAGCAGCGGTGATCCGTCCAAGGGTCGTGCCAGCCGTGCCCAGACGTGTTCCTCACAGCGCGCCTCGCCCTGGGGGCACCAGAGGGAGCGGCCTGGTTCCTCCTTTCACTCTGCCATGCCCCGGGGGTTCCCAGTACAGTGCGTGTGCAGCACACCTTGAAACAAACCCTGCCTGGGTTGCATTAGTGCTTTTTCACCAGCAGGAGTGAAGAAAGCGCTCCCCAGCTGCTTTTATGGGGCTAAAAAAAGGAGCTCCCAAGGAGATCAGGAAATAAAGAAAAGTGCTTACTAAGCACTATGCTCCAATGCTGGAGCTTGTACCCAGTGCTGTTCCTGCGCTTAGTATAAATTTGGTTACAAGGGCAGGGACCACAGCACCCAGCTCCTGGAGACACAACCAGAGTGGCAGGGCCCAGCAACAGGCCAGCATAAGGGGGATGCAGTCAGTGGCAGTTTATCCTAGAGGCCCAGTAGGTCCAGGTCAGCGCAGCAGCAGCAGCAGTCCAAGGTGGTTCCTGGTGAGTCCCTCCAGCAGCATTCTGTGCCCAACTCAGTAGTCCATTAATGTCTACATTGTGGGGGAAAAATCTAATGTACTATTCTCAGTTTTGCAAAGCATTTTCAATGAGGGGGAGAGGGTTTCAACCAGTTACAACTGGTTCGGGGAGTGTCCCCTCTCTCCTCCAGCACAGACTCCAAACATCAGCTGGGGGTAAACAATCCTTTTGTGTGAGGCCAGGGCACAGCCTTTACAGATGCATATGTGCCCTGCCTACCCCCTTCTCTCAGCCCAGGAAGACCATTCAAAATGTAGACGTATCTCTGTGACACCTCCACCCTCCCTGTGTTCAGGCTGTCTGAAAAGTATGCACAAAGCCCAACCCATGCCGAGACATGGATTGGAGTCAAGCTGCAAAACACCAGAGTCAAAAGCACAGAGAGATGCTCACTTTCTAGAAGTGGCATTTCTGTAATAGTAATGAAAAAATTAACCTACACCAGTAAGCAGCATTTCTCACTACCATTACAACCATACCAAACATGCCTACGCTACCCCTCATAAATCCGACAATACTCCCCTAGATATAAGGCAGGGCATTTCCAATGCAATCCTATGAGAGGGCAGCACTCACAGCAGTGAGAAACCAAATAGGCTGTTTGTCACTACCAGCACAGGCCACGCTACTAGGCACATGTCCTGCCTTCTACATACTTAGCTAGGGCCTACCTTAGGGGTGACTTACATGTAGTTAAAGGGGAGCTCTGGACCTGGCAAATAGATTTAGATGCCAGGTCCCTGTGGCAGCAAACTGAGCATGCAGGTCCTGCACCAGCAGACCTGAGACATGTTTAAACGACTACCTCAGTGGGTGACACGAGCAGCACTGCAGGCCCATTAGTAGCATTTAATTTCCAGGCCCTGGTTATAGAGATACCACTGTACAAGGGACTTACAGGTAAATTAAATGTGCCAATCATACCAAGTTTACAAGGAAGAGCACGTGCACTTTAGCACTGATTAGCGGTGAGAAAGTGCCCAGAGTCATAACGTCAACCAAAAAGGGTCAGAAAAATTAGGAGAAGGAAAAATGTTTGGGGAATGGCCCTGTATAAAGGGCCAGGACCAACAATTGTCTTAGATGTGGAGGCTCTCCATGCTAATGTTCCTCATGATACCACCCTGGATATCACTGAAGAAATTCTGAGAGCCTAAGAATGGGTATATCCCACTCCTGCACACTTCAGTATGGAGTGCATGTCCCTAGGACTGAAGAAAAAATGATTTCAGTTTGGGAATACCCTTTTTCTCCAGGAACAAGGAACTTCGATGGGCAGTACTTTTGCCCAAGGTCTTGCATGTTTGTACATGTCACACTTTGAGCTATGGCATATCCTGTGCGACAGCAATCCATACAAGAATAAAATCAATCTTTGGTGTAGGTTCATAGATGATATACTTATAATCTGGAAAGGATATATGTCCTGAGCTGATGACATTTTCGAGTGGGTCAACGGACTTAACACACATCTCGATTCTCTAAGAACATATCAAACAAGGAGCTCCTATTCCTGGCTCTCGCCATCAGGATTGAGAAAGGAAGACTCACAACAAGGACTTTTAGAAAGAGCACATGATCAGAACTGTCTACTTTGGTCTGATAGTCACCCCCCAGGAACTGTGGTCAGTTACTCATGATAAGGAGGAATTGTAGAAAACGCAGTGAGTATCATCTACAAGCAGGATTTTGACAGAAAAACTCCAGGGCAGAAAATACTCAGATGTTATAAAAGCAAGTAAAAGAGTCAGGGGAAAAAACAGGGAGGCTCTGTTGGAACCAAAAGTACATACTGCAACCAAGATACATACATATGTATTTACAGTATCACTTCAGTCAGATGCTGTAAAAAGATTATTAACTAAAGATGGAACATCACTAACAGCAGTAATCTGAACTTTGACCGCCCCGATTTGCTTTCAGCGTACTAGGAACTTAAGAAATATATTGGTCCACACAAGGCCCCGGACTAGGGGCCATATTTATACTTTTTGACGCAAAACTGCGCTATCGCAGTTTTGCACCAAAAAGATTAGCGCCGGCTAACGGCATTCTGAAGCGCCATGCGGGCGCCGTATTTATTGAATGGCGTTAGCCGGCGCTAGCAGACCGGCGATGCCTGGTGTGCGTGGAAAAGAACCACGTACACCAGGCAGCACCGGCGTTGGGGAAAATGGCGTTAGGGCGTCTTAAAATGGGGCAAGTCAGGTAGAGGCAAAAAAATCGCCTCCACCCGATTTGCGCCATTTTTAACGACGCCCAGACGCCATTTACATGACTCCTGTCTTAGTAAAGACAGGAGTCATGCACCCTTGACCAATGGCCATGCCCAGGGGACTTATGTCATATAATGATGTGGTGAACCCTTAACAAAGTCACAAGGCCTGCCTTGTGTATAGGTGGGGCATCCTTTGACAAAGTCAATAGGTTTGTTTTGTATAACGTTGTGTTCACCCTTTTCCATAGCTAATAGTCTTGTCTTCATATGATTACATGGTGACTTCTTGACAAAGCTAATAGGCTTTCCTTGTATACTGATGTGTCCACCCCCTAGACAAAGCCAGTGTGTTTGTGTTTATATAATTATGTGGTAACTCTTTGACAAAGCCAATAGGCTTGCCTTGCATAATGATGTAACTATCCTTTGACAAAACCAATGGGCTTTTCTTATACAATGATGTGTTTGTATGTGTTGTCTGAGGTGTGTGGATGTTGTGTGGGTGATGGTGTTTGGTGCATGTGGATGCTCGTGTTGTTTCAGGTGGTATCTCTCTCTCTGGGCTTCTGTCTCAATTTTGGTCATAAGGGTTTGTGGGTGATGTGGTGTGTGTTTTATATTGGAATAGATGTGTGGGAGTGGTGTGTGAATGTGTATCAGGTGTGTGTATTTTGAATTGTCCAATGGGTGTGTGTATTTTGAATTGTCCAATGTGGTTGCGTTTTGTAAATGTGTGTGTATTTTGAGCGCAGCGGTGTGTACGGCCAATGATTTACCACGTTCAAAGACCTCTGTGTGGATTCGTTGGTCGTGATAGTGTGGGCGTATTCCTGTTGGCGTGACGGTGGAGGTTTTGTTATCACCAGTTTATCACTGACCTTTGGGGCCAGATTTATATAACAATGCCCAATGACCATGCCCAGGGGACAGAACTTATGCCCCCTTGCCCAATGGCCATGCCCAGGGGACTTCTGTCCCCTGGGCATGGCCATTGGGCATAGTGGCATGTAGGGGGGCACAAATCAGGCCCCCCTATGCCACAAAAAAAAATAAAAAAAATACTTACCTGAACTTACCTTAATGTCCCTGGGGTGGGTCCCTCCATCCTTGGGTGTCCTCCTGGGGTGGGCAAGGGTGGCAGGGGGTGTCCCTGGGGGCAGGGGAGGGCACCTCTGGGCTCATTCTGAGCCCACAGGTCCCTTAACGCCTGCCCTGACCCAGGCGTTAAAATCCGGCGCAAATGCGGGGTTTTTTGCCCCGCCCACTCCCGGGCGTGATTTTTGCCCAGGAGTATAAATACCACGCACATGCCTGGGAGTCATTTTTTTAGACGGGAACGCCTACCTTGCATCTCATTAAGGCAAGGAAGGTGTTCACGCAAAAAAATGACGCTAACTCCATGGACTTTGGCGCTAGACGCGTCTAACGCCAAAGTATAAATATGGAGTTAGTTTTGCGTCTAAATTGCGTCAAAAAAAACGACGCTATTTCGGCGCAAACGGAGTATAAATATGCCCCCAAATCCCCTACGAATGGCGGATCACTTCACCCTCTAGTGGACCATTACCCATGTGATCAATGCTATGTCTGTGGACTACCCAAGCCGTGTAAATTCCCCGAAATAGGTAATGGGAAAAAATGGTTCCTCAGAAAACACACAAACTGCAACACTAGGAATTGTGTCTATCCCATTAAGTGACCCTGCCATTATAAATACGTAGGGATGACAAGAGCTGTGAAAACGTAGATCAATGAGCATAGAAGCGGCATTAAGTGACAAATGAAGATGCACCCACTACCTAGAGGTCGGACACACAGACAATGATCTGGAATAGTGGATACTGGAATCTGTTTACATTAATGCTTAAGCACAATCACGGCTACTTGAAAAGCGCAAAGATTGGTCTTTCGTTTGAACAGCCGCTGAACAGTGACATCCCAGGGAGCGAGATAACCTGCACCAGAAGATAGTTACCTAGTAAGTCCCTCTGGTCCCAGTTTTGATAATACCCTATAGCTTACCCCTTAGATTTTGGAGGAGGATGTTCTAGTTATTTTACTAAGTGTGACTATGTCAGGGAAGATAAAGTTACTAATACAGGTCTATGGTGAGTTGACACTGTTACAGTAAGGATTCCTTATTTATGTACTCATAGTGGTTATAGATACTAATACAGGTCTATGTTGAGTTGACAATGAGTTACAGCAAGGAATCCTTCTTTATAAACTCATAATGGTTACTTAGTTACATTTAAAAAACACTCACAATCGTATTCTATATATTTTAACTCTACCAGCCTCCTTGAGATTTTGATGAGGGGTTCTGAAAAAAGGTTATCCCACAAAGGAGCCTTTGACTATTAATGGCTCATATGTTCTCTTTATATAAGAAGTAGATGGGTTTATCCCTCGAAATAAGAGTAAAAATATAGAAAGAAGGATTCATTTAAACTAATTCCCGATTATGGATCTGGTACATGTATGAGCGGGGTTGTTAACCTAACACAAGGAAAGGCTAATAAACGGATCACTCCACATGTGATTACTTAATAAGATGTTCAGGAAATAAACTCTGTGAGATGGTGTCCACCGCAGTAGCAGCAACCAGGTGTTTCATGATGATACATCCACTAGATGACATGACTGCATCTCACGTGTGTCACTTGTCCAGAGTACTACAGAAGGTTCACGTGCTTAAATACAGGTGGTGACTAAGGTGCTTTCACCTCCAAGACCATGATGACTGGGTAGGTGTAAGGGCGGCTCCATAAATGCACAGTAAGTACATTGTCCCCCACCAACACCATCGGAATTCTATTCATATTCTTACCTTGCACTTGTCACGGTGATTTGTTTCTCATTTCTGATTAAGGTACTAAATGCAAAGGGAGGCTAGATCTCGTGGCCCAAATGGCCCAACTCAATTAGGGTGCGGGTGAGCTCTGCCTACTGGGTTTCTGTGACTTCACATTTTGATCACTGCACTGAGAGCTTTTAGGTTTGTTTGTCTATGTGTATGTCTAACAATTTGACCACAATCACTGGACAAAGATGTTTACATTAAACTCCAGCAATTTACAATTGCGGAATGCTGATCATTTCTAAAAAAAATAATACTTTATTTGAATATCAGCTCGGACAAATGGGAGTGAAATTAATTGAGAAGTACTAATTTATACCACGATACACTGGGAGAGATGGTATGAAAATGATTGGGGCCACTACGATTTCACGGAAGAGAGCTCCCTTAGGGTAGGTTAGTCGTTAAGAATTGCTATTGATGTATTATAGACAATTGTGGGCAACAAACATGTCGACTACGTAGGGGAATAAGTACCAGGTTATTTACTTATTATTCCCCCTTGTTTTTTCTTTTAAACCTTAGCTGGGTCCCTTCCGAATAAAGTATTGTAGGAATTCTTGGTTGATTTTAACCACCTCTGTTCACATGCATCAATCTAATGTTTTATCCCAGAGATATAGTCATATTGTGAGGCTCATATGGTATAATTGATTAAGATCCCCGGCTTAGAGCCCCTTTTTAGAGGCCCATTAAGCATTGCAGCACCCGCCCAACAAGGACCTAGTCCAGTGATGAAGCATACCACTCCTTGGGGTGGGTGAGGGCCCTTGCTCAGAAATTCTCAGTCGCTGATGATAGGTTGGGATTACATAATATGTAGTCACAGTGGATTAGCAAAGATCTCTGCAGTCCCTGCTGTGCGTGGCCGGGGGCTGAGCTCCAGCACAATACCCTGGCCTGAGAGCTCCTGAGTGAGTCTGGAGGGAGAGGCTTTTACGTGCTGCGCAAGAGGGCGGGGGGCGAAGTTTCATTACGCCATTGTATAGTCTACCTACTCTGACATAGGAACAGCACATCGTTTTGATTGTGATTCAAAATAAGGGAGTATATGTACTGGACCCAAAAAACTCCCTGGTCCCTTAATATTTTCTTTTTATTCTTCTTACAAATGGATGCAGCCTGTACGTAGTCACTAGACAGATATTTGAGAATTTTGAAACACATCCAGTGCAGGACGAGAAGAATAGGCTGTATGAATGAAACAAAGGGCAACAGAAACTTCAAAACTGCTACTTTCACATGGCAACAGCAGTTTGGTGATTACCAAGGACAGGCACTTTTACTTACAGTCTCGATTTTGGGGTTACATTAAAAGAAATTTAAGGCAATGCCTACAATATACAGGCCCACCGAGATATGGGCCTGAAATACAGGAAAAACGATCCACTACACACCAACTCTGGAAAGGCCTACCTGACTAGGTTAAGAAAGTTCTAACAAAGTACACATGGAGGAGCTGCACATAGTGCATTATGACCGGAGAGTTGGAGTAATCGGGGCAGCTCTCAAGTGAAAAAACCCTGAAATGGTTAAACATTTATAAAGAGGCTTCCTTGATCATACAGCTGCTAGGATACGATGTATTCATTATTTCGCCAAGGGAGTGAGGTTTTCTTTCCATGACCCTATCATATTTCAATCGTTAAAGGAGTAGCGCCCCCTGAGTCATACTACTGCAGAAGGTCAGTGTTCCATCTGACCAAACATGTTGCCGTCCCCACCTGGGGCCATCTGACCCCGCCAATCTGTTCTGCAGGGACTGGCAAACAATGCACTGAGACAACCACGAGAAGGCACGTTGTGCGTTACAAACCTCTTGGAAAAAATGCACACTGAAGTAATAAATATGCAGTTAAGATGTTAATGGTGCATGGCTTAGACACCTATTTATGCAGTGAATGGGGTTCTGACACCTCCGCGTCGAGGAGCGAGACTCTGCACCCCTCGAGAGCACTGTGTCTTCGCATATCCTTTCTCTGCAGCAGTGCGTGAACCAGTCATCACCCTAGAACAGCTCCTGGCTCCATAGCTCCTTCCTGCAGCAGTGCAAGGCGTCTTGCCCCTGCCACAGGCCGTGGTTCTGTACCTTCCACAAATAAATGGCCCTCTGTTCTCTCCCAGGCGCAGCACGTGGCTCGGTGCCCTCGTGTTACTGCACACAGCCATAAGCCATCTTCCCATAGCAGCGCGTGCCAGTGCTCGGTTCGCGAGAAAGCATGCCAAGGTGGCGTGATCCATTTTGCAGCGAGTGGTTCCATGCGTCCCCTGCAGCAATTTGCGTCTTTCTACCCTGTTTAGTTTTGCTTGCAGTGAGCTCCTCTGGAGACCATGGCAGCTTTCGCCTTTAGCGCTGTACTACTTCTGCCAGGCCTCGCTGTGCATGTACCTGTCATGCCACTATACCTATGACAGTTGCCTTGTAACAAAAGCAAAGAGTTCTCGCTCTTCTTGATTAAAGGAAGCCCATGCGAACTATGGGGAATTAAATGAGAGTGCCAGTCTGGAGTCGAAAACGGGGTACCCGGGTAAACAGAGGTAATTAAGAGATCAACCCCTGGCAGCCTGTAGATGGCACACGTGTTCTTCCCTTGCTCAGCATTAAAACTACTTTTTGCTTCTGAGCGGGAGCCGTTTGGTGCTATTTTACAAGTATTGGTATAATTTCTGGAAGGGCTTCTTCCCGCATGCTCGAAGATAACTGTATTTTTGCGCCCAGCCGTCCACCTGTCCACTGTGTGAGTCCAGCACGCTCTGCACACGGCTGCCTCGCTTTAATTATCTGTCCCTGGACGTATGTGCTCCGACGGTGGCGCACGCAGCCGTAGACGTTGTGCCACCGATGCACCTACAGACGTCTTGCATCGTGCAGCGGGAGCATGTGCACGCGTTTGCCACGCATCCCCCTGCAGTTCACCTGACAGACGCTCCCCTGCATTATTAGGAGCTTTTTCCAATCACGGTGCCAGGATGGATCTTTTTTATTAGTTGCTGTGGAGAGCTGCAGGCGGCAGTGGGGTTCTCACTAATTTATGATTTCTTGCGCCTCCCCGGCAGCAGCAGCGCTGGTGCTCGTGTCTCGGCTGAGGCGCGGAGAGAGAGGAGGGTCACTGCTCTGAGTCTGCCGTTTGCTGCGCTCACCCCTCTCTCTCTCTGCCGCTGCCGTCTCCTCTGCTGCTCGGTTGGGGCGCCTGCCAGCGCCGGAGTGTGGAGGGAGCAGGCAGGAAGGAGCAGGCTCAGTCTGGAGCAGCTGAGACTTGCTGCCCCCGCCGGATGGAGATGGTTGAGTCCTCGTCAAGGTTGCTGTGGTATCACAGAAGCACTATTCACATCGCGCTGTGACCGCGCACCCGGCACCAGCGGCAACAACTGAACACCGCGCTTGGCCGAGGGGAGGGAGAGCCTGAACGAGGCGGACCAGGAGCTCCAGGGAGGACATGCAAGCCAGCTGCAGAGGGGAACACAGGGCGCACGGGGGCTGCCGGGCATCATACAAGGACCAGGGCGCGCGGGCATGCATTGAATGCGGCCGGCTGGACTTCACCTGCCACAACACAATGGGGCTTACAAGTGGATTTACATGTTGGAATCTTGTCTTTTTCATGATGTTTTCTTGTACAGAAGGTAGGTGTCCCCACTGTTTTTGCTCTCATCCTCTATTAGCCACCAGAAAGCGGTATGAAAAGGATTTACATTTCATTTACATTTTAGGTAGGTGGGGGTGCATTTACTCAGAGCTGTTTTTGAGATATGATGTGCATTTGGTGTGCTTGCCTCGATTTCAATGCAGTGATTGAGCCTGGCTCAATAAATATTCTGGCAGTATGTTCGCACGAATACGTGAGCTGGTTCCTATAGCATCTTGAGGGTGCTTTAAGGCGGATTTGGAATGTAACACTTTTGTTTCGGAGGAATAAGTTATGTGGCTTTAATTGTGGAGGAGGATGGGCCCTTTTGGCGGGGACTGCTGCAATTATTGTGTATTTTGTAATGCTGTGCATCAGGAAAGTTGGAAAGGCGTCAGGTGTATAAGCGAATGGAAGAGCCGCTGCCTTGCCCAGGTGAAGGGGCGCCACTTGTGTGACGGGGAGGCACGCCGCAGGCATGGCAGATTGCACACGTATGGAGGTGTGGGTGCCTCTCTGCTCGGCTGCGGTGATTAAGGCCGTGGAGACGCGCGCTCACCCTTCAAGGCTGCATTCATTTGTGCATAAATGACACTTCCCATATGACTGATGTCAGCTGGGGGAGCGACCCGTTATCTGACTGGGGCGGAGGGGGAGAGGGGTGTCCGCGCAGGTCTGGGCACCTGTACGTGTCACGGGCACGTCACCCCGGTGCATACATGTAATCTAAAGAGAGTACGCTGCTGGGACCGGCTGGGTTACCGCAGATGAGAACATGACGATGACAATGAAATATGGATCACAGCGCGATTGGATTCTTAGCAGCATCGCAGAGCCCCGGACAATCCATCCCTCTTAAATACGTGCAGGGGCCACCCCAGGGGCTTGGCAGTGATTACATTCTGAGGAGGGACCGGCCTCGCACGGAGGCTGTCGTCGGGTGTCGGCTAGACAATATTAATCCCCTGATAGTGAGCCTGGCTCCCACACCTAAAGCTGTGCAGTTTGTAGTGTGATAGCCACTGTCGGTGGGGGCGGGAGCGACCTGTACAAGGGATGCTTATATGGAACAGGTTACTGTCATATAGCTGCCGAGGATGTCCATTTGCACTGGTTGGAGGGTGGGGTGGGGAGATATAATTTATCTTAGCGGGGCAGAGGGTGAGCTCATCACAGGCTATCTCTGCACTATATCTTCTGAGTGGCAGCGTGCACTGAATGATAATGTGCCTGCTAATTACGTGAGGACTTTTGCGCTCTGCCAGCGTGCCCGTAATCCATACAATTTAGGGAAACGTGATATTCCTAATGTTTGCACACACATACAATCGTGCTTAATTGAATAGCTAGAGGTTTGGTCCTGGTGCAATAAAGCTTTCATGCAGATGTGAGAAGGGACGCGGTGCTCCTTCGTCGCCTACCCTTTGCATACTTGGGAGGGATAAAAGGTGGAGGGGATGCGGCTTCCCTTGGAAGGATGAGCTGTGAGGAAAGATTCTGTGGGGCACCTACGAGTTTCTTTTCAGCCAGCACCTCAGAGATGCCAGCTCCTTGAAGGAGCCCGTGGCCCATGGAGGACCGGAAGCCTGTGCTTAGAGCAGGAGCCGAAGGAAGGCATATCGCGCCTTTAGAGGAGCCGCTGGCTCCTAGGAAACTTTCAAGGTACCTGTTGTGGAGATGGTACGTTGAAACACAAGCAGAGAACAAAAACCCGCCCAGATCCGGAGGAACAGGCAATTTAGCAAGCCCTGCACGTGACCTAAGAACCGTAGGACCTCGAACACAATTCTGCACAGTCATCAAAGCTTCATATATACACAACCAGTGGCGTTTGAGGTGTGTGTGTGTGTGGGGGGGGGGCTGAGTTCAGCTCCTGCACCCGAGAGAGGAGGAAGCCTGCAGGCCACAGATGTGAATCCTGCACTAACACCCAGGCCTTCCTCCGCAGGGTCTCGTCTCGCTGAAATGAGTACTTTCGAGCTGGGAGATAGTTCGCCTATTGCTCAAATGTGAAAAGATCATTTGGCGTGCGCGTGCTATAAAATGGTGCAGGCATTTAACGCTTTCTGCGAACATTGCCATGGTGAAAATTGAGGCTGCTCTCCATGGTCCTGAAAACTTTGGCAGGTGAATAATCCCTTGATGACCGAGTGGGAAGCTGTTAGCAGAGAGAGGTGGCGGCGCTCACACATGCCTCCAAGGCCGAATGCCAGGAGAGCTCTCTCCATACAGCGGACGTGCCCGGAGAGACTAATGCGGCACACTGGAGGCCGGCGTAGAGATAAACAGGCAGACAAGAGGACAGAAAGTTGGAGGGACGGAATGTCCTGCGTTTCTCTTCATCGTGTAACCTCTGTCGAAAGATGACATGTTCAGAAATGCACACGTTGCTCTCATCCGCCGTCGAGCATTTTCCGCTCCCGTTTTCACTGCATCTTCGCTACCTAATCTCAGCTGGATTTTATGCTTCTCGTTTGCATTTTAGTTTCACTGTTTTACTCTTTCGCCTACCTTCCTCATGCATAACATGTTGTTCTGGGTTTCTCCTCACTCCCCTCTGTCGTTCTCTTTCTCTCGTTTTCCTTTTCTCTATCGTCATTATTTTTTCTCCGCCTTTCCACATTCTCAAATTCTGTCATTTATCCCTCTTGTTCGATTTCCTTTCACAATGTGGCTCTTCTACTCTCCATCTCTCTGTTTTTCCGCCCTCTTTTTTTCGGTCACGCTCCTCTTTCCTTTCTGCCTGTGCCTCCCCCGTCTCACAGTCCCACTCTCTCCTTTCTTTCTTCCTTTCCTCATACGTTCTTCCCTGTTTTGGCTCCTTCCGCCTTGCGTTTTCATTTAACATACTTCCAACGAGTCCTTCTGTTTTGTTAGTCTGCTTCATTATTTCTATGATTCCCTCCACATTCGTCTGATATCCCACTTTTTGTCTTTCACCTTTGTCACCAACCCTCTCAAATTCTTCTCGCCCCCGCATCCATTTCTCCTTTTCACACACTTTCTCCATCTATATTCCCTCATAAATCTCTTGTTAGCTTGCTCAAAATCATTGTGTGAATGGCTTTCAGGATATTGCTTAAAACGGAAGGGAAATAACATTTCTTTCGATTCGCTCAGATTCTTCCAAGAGGATGAAACTTCAAAACCACGTCACAAAGCAGTTTCGCGTGTAAATCTAACACAACAAGACTTGCAACAGTATTTGGACCCGGGGTAAATCCAGTCATTTATTCAGACGCGCACCAACCCCATTATTCCTGATACTGCTGAAAATGAAGAATTCTTAGGCACCGATAATGTGTTCACACAGTATCTCGTGAGAAAGGCGCCATTTATCAATATACCGTATTTCTACTGCTTCCTATTGGATGGTCCATCGATTCACACAGCGCCTTCGCGCAAACGAGAATCCCTCCGCCTGCACCAAGTGCACATGCAGCAGGCATGTGCAGGGTGTGAAGGAAGATGTGGGCGTATACACTCAGCCAATGTTTCACAGCTGCCCAAACCCCCGCGTCCCCCCACCCGCACCAACACTCTGGAGGGACCTATGCAGTCCAGCACCCTGATAGCGAGGCGCATGGCTCTGCTGAAGACGGGGGCTACTTGGGCACACGCTTCATGTGGCAGTCAAGGGCTGCCCACCTAGATAGAGGACTGCAGCAAAGCCTGAAGTGTTACAGAATCATATCCAGCCCAACTCTTAATCGTCCTGTTCCGTGGGGATTCTCGCCCCCCAATCTTGGTCTCTGATTTTTAAATGTGCGGACATGGTTTGTGGTGCAGGTTGCAGCGAAGCGCCTCTCCGCGCGCAGAGTTAGTCGGTTCACACAGATTCGTTTATGCTTATGGATGGGTGCGGGCTTTTCGTTTTGACCTTTTCCGGCGGGACGCCGGATATGTAATTAATTCTTACAGGGGCGCTCTGTGAAGGCTCCAGAGGCCGGTCTGAGTCTCTGCAACGAAATATCGGAGTGTTGCAGAAAATCGATGCAGTGCTGCATTCCAGCTGGCCGGGGATGCAGCACATGCTGGATGGACTCCTGCTCAGCTCTGGCTGACATTGAGGCATGATTGGCGGATGCACACACACGCCCCCCCCCCCCCCCCCCACACACACACACACAGCTAAGGGGCCCAGCGGGGATCCTCTCCAGCATGAATAGCTTAGAGATATGGAAATATTAAGGGCCCTCACCAGATTGGAGAGGGGACTATCTTTTTGTGTTGGGCAATGGACACACACAGATACAAGCACACACACTAACGTGCACAAGCAGATTCATGTATATACACAGAAACAGACGTACAAATGCACTTACACTATGCACACTGACACACAAGCATGCAAAAACACATAATGCGCGCGCTCCTGTGTGCACACATAGTAATTCACATAGAAATATGCAGACTCACACATGAACACACACACACACACACACACACACAGTCACGCACACATTCACGGAGAAACATACACACAGGAGCAAACACACTGAGACATTACGCTCTATACATTGAAGCTTAGCATTAATGTCTCATTTTAAAAGTTGATGGACCCTGGCCTTCATAGAAAGATGTCCAACGTTGTTCGACGGGGATAATTCAGGGAGGTGGGTTGGTTAATCCCTCTGGAAACAAAAATAGAACTGAACAGTACCATTAGACTCATTTCCCACATAATTTTAAATAGGGAGAGTCAGTCAACAGGTGCAGTCATTCCCAAGCAGATTTGTGAAGTCCATGGTGTTAATTGCTTAAAAAACCTCCAGCTGCCCCCTGCTTTTCCTTTAAAGGCCTGCAGGTTGCAGGGATACTTCCCATCTATCACAACATAAACGGCAGAGTGCAGTGGCTCTGTGGTTATTGAGTACTGCTCCCTGACACTGTAAATGCAACGATCAAGAAAGCTTTTCTCCCTTCAGAGCTTTCCCACTAGAGTAGCCCAGTCCTCACGTCGTGCATACATACCTCTGTGGGAATTATTTGGTAGATATGACGTCAAATCACTTGATTTCTATGTATACTGTGAAGAGGCGAAAAGGTCCCTGGGAAAACCAGGCCATGTTGTGTGCCTTCCTCCCCTTTCTTGCATTAGTCGTTTGGTCAGGCCTAGCCCCACGATATGCAGCGAATTCTCACTAAAAGCAAATAGGCTGTAGTAGTGAGCACTCTCAGATGCTTGCAGTGTGACGACTAAATTCATCTGCACTAAGCAACACACCACATCACATTCATTCAAAATTTGCAATATGATTCAAAGGAGGTTCATGCAGTTAATTGATAGAAATTTTATGAACCAGCTGAGAGGAATCAGTGGAAAAAGGATTAAAAAAGAATGCACGGCCAAGACCTTTGCACCAGAACGCTTGCATCTTCAGAATTAAGGCCAGAAGTCTCTTCTGATCAGACGTTTCTGTTAAGGAGGAGTTGAGTGGGGTTTGAGAGTGTCATGAGTGGTTTTAGCTTCAAGGTTCTGGAACTGAGAAATAGGCAAATGTAATGGATTTTAATGTGTGCCTTGGACTTTAAGGGTCAGATCTATTAAAGCTTTTTGCATTCGCAAATGGTGCAAATCGCAAAATTCCACCGTTTGCGAATGCAAAAATGCCTTTCAGAATGCATGAAAGGCATTCCCAGTACAATTTCAAGGAATCGCTAAAACTGCAATTCCCTAAACTTGCGACTCCATTTAGGTAATACCTATTTGCGATTAGCAGGGCACATGTATCATGCTTTTCCTAAATGCAAATTTGGCCTTTAGGAAATGCAATTGCCACAAATTTAAGTTTGGTGGTAAGCATGGGCAATTTTTTAAAATGCATTAAAAATGCATTTTTAAAAATGACATGTAGCACTCACATGCCATGTCCACAAATATTTTTTGGGGGGACATCAAAGGGGGCTTAGTCCCACAGCACCCTGGGATTTGCATTACCTAATTTGCGAATTCCTAACAGGAATTCCCAAATTCAGAAATGCAAAACCATTCGCGATGAATGAAGTCCCATTCCCTAATTGCGATTTTTAAGAAATCGCTATTACTGAATCGCAATTTTCCTACATCTCATTTTGCATTTCTCAAATAGCAATGTCATAAAATTCGCTATTGAAGAAATGCAAACCGGGAGCTTGATACATCTGGCCCTTAGTGCAGAAAGTCAGTGGTGAAGCAGTTGTCAGTGAAATAAACGTATTGATTGGGAGGCCGATTTATGAAGGTTTCATGCAATGCAATGCAACACAGTGAGACACCTTGCTCACTGCATGAAAGGGAGGGGACAGGAATGCAACATATTTAACATTATATAGTGCACTCCTGTCCTCTACTTGCACTGGCGTGCAATGTGCTGCCTTGCATCAATGCAGGCATCTTTGTGCCATGGAGAAAGGGTGCCTGTGTTGCAGGCAAGATTTTTTTGTGCGCTGGAAGGGGTGCCTTCATGCACAAAAAACAATCATCAGAGACGTTTTCCTTCTTTTAAGTATGCTGCAGCACACTTAGAAA
The DNA here is from genome assembly GCF_031143425.1 of Pleurodeles waltl. Taxonomy (NCBI): domain Eukaryota; kingdom Metazoa; phylum Chordata; class Amphibia; order Caudata; family Salamandridae; genus Pleurodeles; species Pleurodeles waltl. Next base: position 945,895,212 of record NC_090439.1, on the reverse strand, counting down.
GAGGAAACAAAGAGGAGAAATAGAAATAGATCTCCACATTGCACCTCTCCTGGGAAGGCGTACAATTTTGACACACTCCCTAGGTTTACCACCCTTGGTAAATCTGTGAACGCACCAAAATCCATGACTGGATGAATGGGAACTCCCACATTCCACCCATGTAAGAGTGTGGGTTTTGAAATCTCATTCTAGGTTTCGTGTCACCCCCTGTCGCCTTGCATGGTGCGAGAGCAACACAAAACATTGATGAATATGGACCTGGGTATTAGCTGTCGTAAATGGGTTTACATCTACATTTCACCATGAGGAAGGATTATAAACCCTAGCTCGTGTCTATTATGGCGGTGTGCTCGAGCCAGAGACAAGGGATTTTGAGGTGTTGAATTGATTGCTGTAGTTGAGGGCCTTGGTCCAAAGGATGTCTGCAGAGGCAGCTGTTGGGAAATAACGACGTACAAGACAGAAAGTAGACAACAGCCTCACAGAGAGAGGCAAGGCGAGTTTGTGTATATTTGCTCAATTTGGATAAGCTACTGATGTTGAAAAAAATGTGTCATGGTCGTTCAGTGTGAAAGGACTGGACAAAGGCTTGTAGATTCCTCAGAGTCGATCTATAGAGTGATCTATTTTTTTGCGTCTTATTTAGTAGGTCTCCAGATCCAGTATTGCTGGCAGTAGTGGGCATCTTGTGAATCTCAGGAACAGCTTTTCCTAGATCGTTTAAAAACGTGTGCCTAGTGATACTGTGCCCGGCAATGACTGTAGATTAAATAATAACCCTTAGCACGATCTTACTGAGAGCGTCCTTGAATACTGCTAGTCGGGTACACACTCGTCCCATAACAAACACGCTTTTCTCTGACTGTCGTTGATAAGAAGCTATCAATCAGGAACTTGGGAATGATAGATTCCCTCATACTCACTGGCTGCGCGTCATCCTTTGACACTATTCACCAGGATATTCTAGCCAGCACAGGACAGGACAAGACTACACAGTACTGGGAGACCGGTAATAGGTCCCCACCACCTCAGTAGCTTCACCTTAAAGACAGAGAGTAATATCCACGTTTTCTACCTCTAAATTCTACACTTGCTCATTTTTTCCCTCTCTCACACTCTCTGTCTTCCGCTTCTTTTTCTCAGTCTTTCTCTTCCTTCCCCTCCTTCCCTCTCCTTCTCGTTCTTTCTCCTTCTCTTTCTCTTCCCCCGCTCTCTCTTTTTCACCATCTCTCTTCTGGTATGGCCTGAAAGCTGGTCGGTCTGCATATATTACCACAACAAGGAGATGTGTTGTTTGTGTCATAATAAAATTGTGTCTGTAAAATTAAATGGGGTGTTGAGGTGCTGCCTGAAAGGTTCACCAGGAAATGGGGCTTGACTGCCATAGCGAGTTTATTTAGCAATCATGAAGAGGATACTTACGGCAATGGTGAATATCCATACTGGGTTTAGGTTCTTTTATTATCGGCATCCATTATCGACATGGGATTTACGGGCTAATTAGCAGGAGGGAGGGAAATCCCAGGGAGACTAGACGCCCATTAGATGGATTCATGGTCCACATGAAGCTCGACGTTTCCTCAAATTAAGGAATGCTTTTCATTGGTATGGCCGAATTCCTGTGAAACACTCTCTCCTTGTGCAATAAAGATTGTTATATCTACATTTATGTCTTCCCAAGGGGAAAATCGCCAGCCAATAAAATATCTATTGAAAACAGTTCATTACTACAGTTCAAAATTAAAAATCCATGAGTCACAGTTATTGGAAAACTCGCTGATTTCTGTCTCACGGATTAAATGTTACAAGTGTGTAATAAAATAAGACAACTGGACCTTCACTCACTTTAACACGCTGTTATTTTACAGCAGAGGTTGGTCCACCTAGTGCCTAGTTTCTGGTTGGATACCTTGGTTGATAGCTGAAACGCATAAATAAACAGCATGGTGCCAAGTCATCATTGATGAAGAACATTTGTTTAACTCCACCCGTTTGAGGAAAGTTTCCTCTAATTCGATAACTGATCTGAGTAAATGCTCGCCACAGAAGCCATCATTGGTGGATGCTCACCCTGTGGTTTACAGTAGACATGCCATGACGTCTCACTGATGGCCCAGAATGGTGGTTTCCGGATGATCAGTGCGTGGCAGTGTGAGAGTCTAAAACAGGGTAAAGTGAAGAGGAGGAGGGATCTGGTCATTCATTACAAGTCTTTACTTGTTAAACACATTCTGTGTGCCCAGGTCTGTGCAGCTGGGGTGTCTGTCTTATCGTTACAGTAAATAAAGGATTTTTTCATCCATTTTATTACATTATATCATTCTCCAAATAATGTGGTCCTTTTTTCGAATTACTAGATGATTTACAGTTCCATTGTGACATTCTAATTGACTGAGAATGCAGTACCTTTTTTTTTAATACCCGCACCGATAAATCGAGCCATCTGTGCATATACGTGAGACTACCATGCTTACATGTCTGAGACAATTGAGTGGATTGAATTGGAAGGCTTACGAACCTTGGGCCATATGTACAAACACATATTCCCATAGACACAGAATGGGTAAAACCCTTTGCTACATCTGGCCCCTTATTCTTTATCCTGCATGACACATCTAAATAGTAACCTGCTTGGATCCTCGAAATCAGGGGCACTAACCTCTGATAGACCGAAAACTGCGCTAACAGGTTTTCTTGGCATATTTTTTAAATGGCAGAAGTATCTGGGACACAAAATGTCCCCAACTTAAAATCGATCTTTGCAAAGTGTAAGGGGTCAGCTAAGAATTGTCTCTGTAATGTAAGGTATTAGGAGCTCTATGACAAACACAAATGCATGCAGCACTCTATTTTTTCACAGCCCAAAGAGGTGTACCTGCCTCACTTTCAAAACGTGAAATTATAGTGTTGTTTCTGGACAGAGGGGAGGGATTTGATGGAGTCAGTTAGGGCTATCTTTGTAACATGCTTAACCGAATGATCTTTGGAAAGTGATTCAAGGGTACAGTCATTGCTTCAAACGAAGGCTTCCAAGTTAAGGTAGTTTTCAAGCATTTAAAATCCAGTGAGACACAAGATAAGGATGCCCAATGTCCCTGTTGTTTTTCTGTGTGAAATATATTATTTTGGTTATAGCACCATGTTAAGAGGAATAACGCTCTTCCCTGTGTTTCTTCCCCTGTGTTTCTTCTCTTAAGAGTATGACCATTAACATCAGTCCTAGCGTTTTCTGTTCATCATTAGATTAGTTTTACAGTAGTTTCTCTGCTTATCTTATAAGCAGGGACACGTATTATTATGGCTGCCTGCTGAGTCTTAACTAGCAGCAAAGCTAATCAATGACAATTTCCACTGTCTTCTGAGTACTTTACTTATTATAGAAATCAAGCTATTAAAAATGAAAGCATTTATAACTAGAGAATGAGAGGCGTAAGAGATGGCATTGCAAAATGAATCACTTCAATGCTGAGTTTATCGGGTAAATTTAATTTGAAGAATATACATCACGATAATGATCACAATTTTGTATTTCTGCAACTTTCCTTGTGCAAACCACGCAAATCAAGGTCTAATACATTTTTAGAATTTAGTCGCGGTTTTGAATGGGAAAAAAAGGATGGACCTCAACCTCTCTGAAGAGGCTTGAAAAAAACAGAAAAACATCAAATATTGTGCAATGGGCACCTCAGCCACCTAAAAAATAACTGGAAATTCCTTCTGTCATGGACTGTGCTGAAAGCAAAGCTGTATTTAATGCATCGGAGATAGGATAGAATATTGGACTGTACTTGTTCTCCTGTCTGCCACTTTCTGTAAATGGAGACCCTTAACAGATATACGTTTAAGGATCAAAGGCATCACAGCAGATACATTTCCTTAGGATGGATACAGGTCCTTTTCGATTAATTATCCGATGGACTAAACAGAAAGGGTTGAAGAGAATTTACTCCTGGATCAGTGCAGGGAACAGATCTCAGGAAGAAAATGGGCAGTAGATGACTACCCTTCATAAGGATTTTGGTTCTCTAAGATGCTGCTAAAGCAGAAATGAGCTTGATCAAATGAAGGCTCCAAAGAACCCTAAGTAAAGCCATGAATCATCACACTTTGGAAAAGATCTAGCATGTAAATTTTCGTTTAGGCAGCCACTGCAAGCCATTAAAGCTTTCTCAACACTGTAAACAGATTGCTGTATTTACTAGAGATTGTAATGATTCATTCTACAGTGGTATGAGTTGTTGAGCTATGTTCCTCAAAGACTACTGAAAAAAGAAGGAATTAAAACAACTTTACTATGCTATTAGAATTGTTGGCAGACGCAAAAATAACTGACCATGGAGTACCATTGAGGTTTTATGATCTAGGGCACTGGCAGGCATTTTGAACTATTTATTAGGAGCAACACTATGGGCTTCATTGCGAGTTGTCAGAAGGGATTACTCAGTCACAAAAGAGGCAGATATCCTTTCTGCTATATTACAAGTTCCATAGGATATAATGGAACTTGTAAAACAGCAGGCAGGATATCCGTCATGTTTGTGATGAAGTGATCCCCTCCACCAAATGAGACCCTATATCTGTTTAGATAACATTTTCAGTATTGTGCCTGGATATTTTGGATTTAATCTTTACAGCTACTGGTCATATTTTCTCTCATTGTGGGGTTACCAACGAAATAAAAGTAATAATTTTTCCATCACGTGAATCTCTATAAATCAGTGTTCTATAAACTTTGTCATGTCAAGACCCCTTTGTGTGCAATATAAATCTGCAGGAGCGCGGACCCCGGGTAGGTGTCCGGCTACCCAAAACGGAGGTTTCTTACCACAGTTTTGGGCTTTGGGTCTGCGTATTCCTAGGAAGCCCGTTCCTTAGGATGGGACGGGTGACTTGCTGACTAGACTGACCATGACGTGCAGCCTACCTGAGTAAGTGACCGACCAGTACTTACTTTCCTATATTTTAAATTAGGTCCCTTGTGTAATTACTCAGGAGAAGTGATATTTGTGGTCCTGATGAAGCATCAGTGGATCTTTTGAGACCATCTAGATGCGAAACATGTCGACCTTACGTCATAGGATTTGGGACATTTCCCACTTCCTTTTATTGGAGTGCAGTTGAGCATTATCTCCACAAGCACTACGCTTCTCATTTTTTAATCTTGACCTAAACCTGTTTCTGAAATATTAAATTTGATGGGTATGGTTTAGAGCCAATTTTATCTCCTCTTCTTTCTCTCTCCTGTATACACCTATAGCCTGTATTCATCATAGGTAACCAATCTTTGGCTAAAGTACCACCACCTTTTTAAAGGGATGGCCCGTCAGACATTGCAGTGCCAGTCTGACGAGGAGCGTGCCCAGTGATGAAGCTTGACATCATATTGGGTGTGTGAGGGCTCCCCAGCTCCTGATTACAGTTGCCTTGTGATCAAGTGATACTTTCTTTTTGGAACAGTGTACTTTATGATTAGTGTGTGCTGGATGTCCAAAATGGCATGATAAATTCTCACAATTATTAAGTCAAATTACAAATATTTTGAGTATTGTAGATTATCTCAACAGTGTTTCCTTTAAAAAAAAAAAGAAGTGCAGACAAAGATTGATATTCAGTGAATGTTTTCAATTTAGCACAATAAATGACAAATTCATTATATTGAAAAACAGAATGGTGTCATCAAAATGTTGTTGTGTCTAAGTATGTGTCTTACACTATATCCATAAAGTGGAATTATTAATATACCACAAACGAGAAAGCTGAAACATCTAAAGGACTCCAGGGTATTCAGGGTGGTGGGTGTGCAAAATTTTTCACAAAAATTGTTGGTATTTTTGTTTTTATTTATTTGGACGCAATACGCCATTTCAATTATCCATCCAAATATGAAGCGGAGGCCGAATTGGCTATCCAAAATGTATCCCTTCGAAGTGCAGGCCAGCTGGTATCCTTTGCTCCACCTGCTGCAGATGACAACTGGGTCAGGAGTAAACAAGAAAAAGACTAGAGAAAACTCATGGTCTTCAGAAGAAATAAATATGTGAAACAGAAAAAAGCTTCTGAAGAATAGCAGGCTGAAATTATATTCAGGAAAACAATCCACATTAGAGCAAAAAGATGGGTGGAGCTGTTGAGAGTAAGCAGCCAACAAAGTGACGTTGTAACAAGGACTGACCCTCTTGTTCTGCTACACAAATAGCAGGACGTCGAATTGAAGCAAAGTAAACAAAAAGCAAATATCATCCTTCTTGTTTTTGGAAGTAAAGAACAAAAGAAGAAAAATTCACACTATCCCAAAGGAAAATTAGGACGGGAAATAAAATAATATGGGGCATATTTATACTCCGTTTGCGCCGGAATTGCGTCTTTTTTTTGACGCAATTTCGACGCAAAACGAACTCCATATTTATACTTTGGCGTTAGACGCGTCTAGCGCCAAAGTCCATGGAGTTAGCGTCATTTTTTAGCGTGGACACCTACTTTGCGTTAATTATATGCAAGGAAGGCGTTCCTGTCTAAAAAATCGACTCCGAGGCATGTGCGTCGGATTTATACTCCTGGGCAAAAATCACGCCCGGGAGTGGGCGGGTAAAAAAAATGACATACGGCCGCTTTTGCGCCTTTTTTTAGTGCCTGCAAAAGGCAGGCGTTAAGGGACCTGTGGGCTCTGAAGGAGCCCAGAGGTGCCCTCCCATGCCCCCAGGGGCACCCCCTGTCACCCTTGCCCACCCCAGGAGGACACCCAAGGCTGGAGGGACCCATCCCAGGGACATTTAGGTAAGTTCAGGTAAGTGTTTTTATTTTTATTTTTTTGTGGCATAGGGGGGCCTGATTTGTGCCCCCCTACATGCCACTATGCCCAATGACCATGCCCATGGGACAGAAGTCCCCTGGGCATGGCCATTGGGCAAGGGGGAATGACTCCTGTCTTTGCTAAGACAGGAGTCATTTCTATGGGGGTTGGGAGTGAAAAAAAATGGCGCAAATCGGGTTGAGGCGAAAAAATTGCCTCAACCTGACTTGCCCCATTTCTTGACGCCCAAGCCCCATATCCCCCTACGCCGGCGCTGCCTGGTGTACGTCGTTTTTTTTAACGCACACCAGACGGCGCCGCCGGCTAACGTCATTCAATAAATACGGCGCCCGCATGGCGCTTCAGAATGGCGTTAGCCGGCGCTAATTTTTTTGACGCAAAACTGCGCAAAAGTATAAATATGGGCCAATACATCTCCAGGATCAGGATTACCTAATGGTTCCAGTAACCTGCTACTCAGAAGATCAGCGTTCAAGTAAATAATTATGGAAGCCGAGTTAGGCTGCTTTCTTCTAAACCACAAGAAAAGATTTTCCTCATATTAGACGTGTGGATCGCATTCTAACACAGTGGAAAAGCCGACATCAACACAGCAGATAGGGAGAGGGTACATTTTACCACCCACATTACCACAATACTTGTGTTTTTTAAATATCAGTAGAAGTAGATACAGATTTCGTACTCATCCACTTAGTCACAGCCTCAAGATCTTCTGCACACTCCTTTACACCACTAGAAAAAGGAAGTTTATATTATATTAAAACAACATCGAGTCACAGTAGCCTACCGTAAATTAAAAAAATGTGCCAGCAACAAATATTACTAATTTATCTAAGAGCATCAGTAAAAACCATAAAGCAAATCTACATTTTATAAAAATGTGCTTTCTCAGCAAAGGGAATAAAAAACGAATAGTAAAAGATTTATAAAATGTGCAAGGAAGGTAAAATGCAATAGTGTGTGGTTGGCGGTACCATCACACAGGCAGATATAGGTGTCTGCCAGATTGTATTGTCCAAGGGGGATACACAATAAGTTCTGTACAAAGTCAGACCTAAATCAAAAGAATAATGTTCATTACCAGGTACTCAGAGCCTGCTCCAGATGCACAGGTATCAACCAATGTGGGTGCAATTCTGACCCTTCGACTCATGGCTTAAGAAGAGCTTTGTGAATTATGACATAGAGACAGGTAAAAGACTCTGTAAATCTGGGAGGCTAGTCATATGTGTGAAGATTTGATTTTATCATATGCTCTAGAATTAGAGATAGATTGGAATGGTGCCATGCTTGTCTCAATTCATCAGTCTTAGGAGCAGGCAAATATTTATTAAGTGTATGAGAACTTGCAGACTGATTGGATAAATAAAATGATACAGTAAACAGATTATGATCCTCAAAGTTGGCATCCAAGACTTCAGGGATTAAAAATCAATTAATTAGGCCATGTACAAACTATAAAGGCACTGTAACATTTGATTTTTTTCAGTGAATTTCTCAGTTTTACTTTTTATACAGTAAAATAATAATACCCAACCTAAATCTATCATCACTTTAAACTTTTTTTTTTAAAGTAAAGTAAGAACTTATTGCTCTGCCTAAGTGTAACATCGCTTCAACCTTTATTTTTTTTCGGGGAGTTTGTAGGGTTTTTGGGGTGCAAAGCATGATCTTATTACCATACCTAACTATAGCATTACTGGACTGTGGAAGACAAGTCCAGCACCCAACCACACCAGGGACAGCCAACCCTCCCATGCACAGTGAGCCAATGACAGTGCTCATAAAAATAAATGGGGTGTCATTTTGAATAACACCGGTCTGTTGGAATTCTCAAGGGGTCAACAAATCAATAAATAACAAGCAGGCCTATTAGCTTTGTCAAGAAGTGGCCACATCAACATATAAGTCATGCCTATTGGCTTTGTCAAGAGGTAATCGCATCATTATGTAAAGACAAGCCTATTGTCAAGGGGGGACCACATCATTATACAAGATAAACCTATTAGTCTGTCAAAGGATGACCACATCACTAAACAAGGTAAGACTATTAGCTTTGTCAGGGACTCACTACATCATTTTATAAAGACAAACCTATTTGCTTTGTAAAGGGGTGCCCTATCAACAAAGGACAGACATCTCAAATTGAATGCTAATCAAACTTCTCTGTGAAAATGTTGGGGGTGTTCCAATTCATTTGAAAGGACCCTCACCCACTTGTACCACTAGTGGCATGTTTCATCCTCGGGTCCTCACACATGACACTTTGGGGCATATTTATACTCTGTTTGCACCGAATTAGCGCCATTTTTTTTACTCTAATTTGGTGCAAAATTAACACCATCTTTATACTTTAGTGCTAGACCCGTCTAGAGCCAAATTTATGGAGTTAAAGTCATTTTTTGGAAGTGGAGACCTACCTTGCCTTAATGAGATGCAAGGTAGGCGTTCCAGGGCAAAAAGTGACTCTATGGCCTTAACGTCATATTTAGAGGCATATTTATACTCTGGGGCATATTTATACTCTGTTTGCACCGAATTAGCGTAATTTCTTTTACTCTAATTCGGTGCAAAACCAACTCCATATTTATACTTTGGTGCTAGACCCGTCTAGCACCAAGGCCCTGATTTATACTTTTTTTGCACCACATTAACATAATTTTTTGACACAAAAGTGGCGCAAACTTACAAAATATTGGCCCTTATTTATACTTTTTGCTGCAAAACTGCACTAACTCAGTTTTGCAACAAAAAGTTTAGCACCGGCTTGCACCATTTCGGTGCACCAGCCAGGCACCATATTTATGGAATGGTGCAAGGCGGTGCAAAACATTTTGGTGCAAAACTGCGTTAGTGCAGTTTTGTGCTAAAAAGTATAAATAAGGCCCTTCGTGTTTGGACAGACTCTACTCTGTGAAACAGTGGATCACATTGGTTGTATTGGTGAGGGATCTTTGAACAAAATTGCTAAAATACTAGTGGGCAAGGGTTCTTTTAAATAAATAGGAACACCACCCACTTTTTTCACAGAGCGGGTCAATTAGCATTCAGATTGCATTTTCTTTCCTTTGCTGATAGGTTAGAACAAAATAGGAAGTGGAGTGAACCTATACACTACTCACTCACTCTTTTTCTGATTTTGATTAAGGGGGGGGGCATCAATATAAAAGGTAAGCCCATCAGCTTTTTCAGGAGGTCACCACATCATTACGCAAGACAAGCCTATTAGTTTTGTTAAGTGGATCACCACATCATTATTTAAAGGCAACCCCATTGGCTCTGTCAAAGGATAACCACATGAATGTATAAGGTAAGCCAATTGGCTTTGTCAAGGGGTGACCACATCATTATATAAGACAAGCATTACGGGTTTGTCCAAAGGTGACCACATCAATATACAAGGTAAGCCTATTGGCTTTGTCAAAGAGTGACCACATCGTTAGAGAAGGCAAGACTATTCTTTTGTCAAGGGTTCATCACATCATTATATAAAGTCAAACCTACTGGCTTTCCCAGTGGGTGACTACATCAATATAAAACTCAAGCCTTAATCATTCTATAAAGTCAAGCCTATTGGGTTTGTCACGTTGTCAACACATCATCATATAAAGGATACCCTATTGGCATTGTTAAGGGGTGACCCCATGAAAATAGACGGCAAGCATATTGGCTTTATCAAGGGTTTACAACATCATTATATAAAGACAGACCCATTGGCTATTTCAAGGAGTGACCACATCAATATTAAAGGGCAAGCCTACTGACTTTGTCAAAGGTCACCACATCTTTATAAGAAGATAAGCCAACTGGCTTTATCAAGAGGTGACCACATCATTATACAAAACAAGCCTATTGGCTTTGTCAAAGGGTGACGACATCCATATACAAGGCAAGCCTAATGTTTTTTTCAAGGGGTCATCACATCACTATGTAAAAGCAAACCGTTTGGCTTTGTCAGTGAGTGACTACATCAATATAAAAGGCGAGCCTTTTGACTTTGTCAGGTGGTCACTACATCATTATATGAAGACAAACCTATTGCTTTGTCAAGAGGTGACCACATCATTTTACAAGAAAAGTTTATTAGCTTTGTCAAACGGTGACCACATCAATATACTAGGCAAGCCTACAGGCTTTGTCAATAGGACACCACACTCTTTGTATGAAGGCAATCCAGTTCACTTTGTCAAGGGGAGATAACATAAAAATATAAAGTAAGTCTATTGACTTTGACAAGGCATGACAACATCATTGTATAAGAAAAGCCCATTGGTTTTGTCAAAGGATAGTTACATCATTATGCAAGGCAAGCCTATTGGCTTTGTCAAAGAGTTACCACATAATTATATAAACACAAAAACACTGGCTTTGTCAAGGGGGTGGACACATCAATATACAAGGAAAGCCTATTAGCTTTGTCAAGAAGTCACCATGTAATCATATGAAGACAAGACTATTAGCTATGGAAAAGGGTGAACACAATGTTATACAAAACAAACCTATTGACTTTGTCAAAGGATGCCCCACCTATACACAAGGCAGGCCTTGTGACTTTGTTAAGTGTTCACCACATCATTATATGAACACAATACTATTGGCTTTGTCAAGGGTTCACTAAACCTTTTAATGAAGGCAACTCTATAGACTTTGTCAAAGGGGGGCCACATCTTTATACAACACAAGCCTATTGGCTTTGTAAATGGTTCACCATATCATTATATGAAGACTAGCCTATTGACTATGTCAAGGAGGGACCACATCATTGTATGAGAGAAGCCTACTGGCTTTTGTCAAGAGGCGACAACATCAATATACAATACAAGTCTATCGGTTTTGTCAAAGGGTGACCAATCAATGTACAAGAAAAGCTTATTGGATTTATCAAGCAGTCACTGCAGTATGATATGAAAGCAACCCTATAGGCTTTGTCAGCAATATAAAATATACAAGAGTCTTTTTAGGTCTCACTTTGATTGTGTATGTGCTGATTTTACTCTCACTTGTGTCAGATATTGTATACAACAAGAGGCTTGCAGCCTGCCCATTGCTTAACATTTGTTGACTTCATTGTCATTCTTATTTGCTGCCTTTTAATTGGCCAATGCATGCTAGCTTCACCTCCTCTTCTTTCCTCTGAAACATGGATCAAGTACTGATTGCTTCAGCTTGATTGCTGTAGTTCTGCTGATCGTGATGTGATTGACATACTACTTTTATTTTTTATTCTACCCTTTTGTCCTTGTTGAACTTCTTGCCATTTGTAGCTATATTTTACCATGCTACACACCCTTCAAAGAAGCCATTTTCTTCTTTGAAATGAATGTTTATTGTGACAATAGATGGTATCTGCTTACATTGTGACAACAGATGTTATCTGCTTCCAAATGAATTTACACTTAGACATGGACATGGGCGCAATGGCTTTCTCCGTGTTTAGGATTTTTTGACAAGTGCATTATTTAATTATTTTTCACACATGGGAAGATTAACTGATTTGCTCAGAATCTCAGGGGTGTTGTGGCACGACCTAACAAGCATTAGCAACACCAGTGGGCTGTGCCTTTGAGACCATTAGTTCTGCCATTCACTTTTGTTAATGTTTCCTAGTTCAGCAATGTGTTGTAGCCATGCTGTATGGTACTATGGCTAAAAATAATAACATTAAAAGGGACTATGGTGCATCAAGTGCTAACACACTTAAAAAATGTGCATTAGTCCTGGCTGCATCATAGCACTTTTTTAAACTGGTTTTAGCCACACTGCAAAGCATCCGCACTCCTGTACAGCATGGCTACAAAACTTTCTCAAAACTAATAAATCTCATTTTCAAAATGTTTGTTTTACTCTCCTCAGACTAAATATTGCACTCATAATACCAACTAAATAGATTACCTACAAGCCTAATACAACTAGCAAATGCTTCAGAAATCTTATAAACACCATTAACATTTTCCAGGATTATGTTTTATACACCCTAGGAAGCATAGGATTTTTTTCTAAATTATTTTACGGAAACTTCTGTTCTCCATGCAGCTCCTCGCAAACTTTTTTAACTTGTTGCTGGTGCCCTGACCGAGATTGGGACACCACACAGCAGGAACATGTATGCAAATTAGCTCACAAAGGGCATTACGGATTACTCATAGCTGGGAGCAGTGAATATTAAATGAGCCATCTCAGTCAATCAGAAGGCTTGAAGTTTTGAATTGCAACCCTCTAGTCCAGATATCTATATATTTTGAACCTTAATTTCTCAAACACTATTGAACATAACACCAAGGGCCAGATGTAGCAAAGGGTTACGAGTCACAAATGGCCCGAATCGCTATTTGCGACTGTGCAAAATCGGAAATGGGATGCAAAAATCCCATTTCCGACTCGCAAAAAGCGATGCGAGCCGTTACCGACTCGCAAAATGTGCAACCCCATTTTGTGACCCACAAATAGGAAGTCGCAATTTGCGAGTCGCAAACCATATGCAATTGCAACTCGCAAATTGCGACTAGTCGCAAAATGCCCAGTTTGCATGTCCCATTTACCTCTAACTCAGAGCAGGTGGTAATCATTACCAAAGTAGAAAAGGAGACCCAGAAGGCATCTGGGTTACTCAAGATGGCGGAGATATACCTGATAGCAGTGAGGAGGAGAGTCCACGCAGCCCAGCAGAGGAGGAGGAGGAGCCAGAGACAGGAGAAGATTTACAGAACAAGGCAGACTCTTTTTCAGCAAACTGAGGAGGAAATCTACGACAAATACCGACTTAGCAGCGCAGCTATACTTGAATTAATTGAATTACTCAAACCACAGCTAGAACGCCAGACTCTGCGCGGCTGCGCCATCCCTACGCATGTGCAAGTGCTATACTCACTGCACCTCTTGGCCTCGGGGAGCTCAGGGGGTCATTGCTGTGGCAGGTGGGGTATCTCAAAGTGCACTATCAAGGTTCCTCAGGGCATTCCTAGATGCCGTACTCACACACATGTCTCACTTCATATACCTACCCAGGAATGAGGCAGAAATTAACAGCACCAAGCTGGACTTTTACCAGATTGCCAACTTTCCCCATGTCATAGGGTGTGTAGATGGGACACATATTCAAATATGCCCTCCTGCAAACCTGGAATATCTTTTCCGCAACAGAAAGTGTACCCACTCACTCAATATTCAGGTTGTTTGTGACGCCCATTATGTCATCACTGACATTGTCGCAAAATTTCCAGGCAGTACCCATGACTCCTACATTTTTAGGCACAGTGGGATACACCAATGCCTGGAACGTGGGGAGTTTGGAGACGGATACCTCGTAGGTAGAGCCGCATACACCTTGTAGACATACACACAGATCAATGGGCACACCAACCAGGACTTTCTAACAGTGTACTGTTTGTGCATAACAGGTGACAGTGCATATGCACTACAGCCATGGATAATGACTCCGTTCTTAACACCCAGCAATGAATGCGAGAGGCGATACAACAGTGCACATAAGAGGACCAGGAACCTGATTGAACGCACCTTCGGATTGCTGAAAGCAAGGTTCAGATGCCTCCACCGCAGTGGAGGTGCCCTCCAGTATACCCCCATTACAGCATTCAAAATTGTTGTCGCATGCGCCATCCTGCACAATATTGCTACCCGACGTGGGCTACCTCTCACCCCTGCAGACCCAGATTCCGAGGATGAAGAGCAGGAGCAACCACATCGCCATCATGGGGATAGGAGCATCGCAAATCAAGGCAGACTGAGACGGGAACACATCGCAACACAATACTTTGGAAGGTACGTGTCAACTTCAACCATACTCACCTACTGACCAAAAACTCCATTTGTTAAGTGGAACAAGAAAACTATTTAATATGTGCAGAAATTGAACTATTTACAATGACAAACTGTTCAGGGACTTCAAAAAGCCAACCATGCATGGGGCACATTGCCGTCATGTGCCCCAACATCAGGGACTGGGTTTAGTCTATGACCTACGGCGGCCTCTGCCAGCCTGGCTGGTCCCAGGTTGTTCTGCAGTGCTCTGCCTGGTACTCCCACTCCGGAGCACCTTAGTGTCACCAGCAGAGACACTGCTCACAGTGGAGCCATCTTCGCTGTCCTGGGGGGTGTCCCCTGTACCCCTGGACACATGCCGTGCCTCCATTAGATCGATAACATGGGTGATCCGGCCCAGGCCTCTTGCCACATCCCCTGCAAAGTGGCCCATTTCCACTTGGAGGCCGACTGTCCTTCTTGACAGACCAGTGGTGTTGACTGCCAGTCTGCCAATTGATGAGGCCATCCTGTCCAGTCTCTGGAGCTGCTGGCGGTCCCTTCGCCGCCCACCCTCGCTCTGTGACAGTAGTCCAGCCACCAGTTCCCGCATGGACAGGGCTAGGTCCCCAGTGTTTGTGCCTATGACGTCCAATTGTGCATGGAGCTGCTGCATGCTGGTCTCATTGCTCCTTACAAAGCGGTGCAGAACCCCACTAATTCTCCCTAACATTTGGTTCTGCAGGCGCTGACCACGTAGCAGTTGTGCCTCGGTCATGGTGGTCGATGGATGCCCGGACTCAGCCTGCAGCCCTGCTCTCCTCAACCTGCGTCGCCTGCGCAGCGGTGGATGCCCTGTGAGCTGTACCGTGGCACTCCTGGCTGTTGCTGGCGCAGCCTCCGGAACCACTGTTGCAGCAGGTGTAGTCATCAAGGGGATGGTGTTGGTGGTGCAGGTGGGAGTGGTGGCAGCTCCTGTGCTTTCCTCATGGGGCTGGCTGACTGTTGGCACCTGGCTGCTGTGGCTTGTGGTGGTGTCTTGTGGGAGACCTGTGGGACATGGGGAACAGACTGTCAGTGTCTACTATCTGTTGCACACTTCCTAATAAACATTTGCCTATTGACTGCCTACTTGACTACATTGACCATAATGCATCATTCTGGTGTTTGCTACCCTGAAATGGAGCTATCTTGGTTGTGCATGCCCCTGTGTACATGTTGGGTGGGGGTATGGCATTGATGGGGGTACAGGCATATCACATGGTACTCACCGGTTGATGTTGTGGGCTCAGAGGTGTCCAGATCTCCGAATCCTGTAACTGCCTCCTGCTCCAGGGTCTCCTCCACCCTTTCCTCCAGGGGTGTGGGTGGTGGTACAGATGATGGTCCCCCTCCTGTGCCTCTCATCTCCTGGAGCCTTTCTGCCACACTCTCCTTGGTCCGGGAGCGGAGGTCATACCACCTCTTCTTGATCTCATCCACACTCCTGTGGCTGACCCCCAGGGAGTTCACTTTTTCCTGAATTTCCAGCCAGAGTTGTTTTTTTGTTGAGTCTGGCACATTGAGGGCTACCTTCCCAAAAAGATCATCATAGTGCTGACAGCATTCTTCTGTCAGCACCTCCAGCTCCTTCTCAGAAAATTTTAATTTCCTCTTTCTGGGTGTTTCTGCCATTGTAGCTGCTGTTCCTCCTGTTGGCTGTTCAGCAGTTTAAAATGGGTGTGGTCCTCCCTCCTCCCAGGTGTATTAGTAAACTTCCTGGCTGTGATGTCATCATCATGTGCCAGGAAGTGTTTCCAGAGTGTTCTGGAGTGGTTTCTGGAGTGTTCTGCAGCACCTGCAATCAATTTACATGGTACTCGCAATTTGCAACACCCACTTGCAAATTGCGAGTCCGTTTTTTGCACGGTCGCAAACAGCGACCTCGCAGACAGCGGACTCGCTATCTGCGTTGCGACTCCGGGTGCGAGTCGCAATTTGTCCACGGAAATTGTACCTGCATTCCTATTAGCGACACGCAATTTGCGAGTCGCACATGCTCGCAAATTGCGAGTCGCTAATTTTTTTGTACCTACATCTGGCTCCAAATCACTAAAAGCACACTTTCTGGCTAAGGATGTATATTTCTGCCAAACGTGCTGTAGTTCAATTCAAACATTTAGGCTGTAGTAGTGAAATTGCTAGGGGAAATTGTGTTTTGACCCCCACCCTTTTTTCTTACTTGGCCCCACTTCACACATCACCCTGAAACTTTCCAGGTAGGAGCTTAGGAGGATGAACCTTTTTATAGGAAAGTTTCAAGAAGGTTTGTCAATGAATATCAGAATTGGTGTCAAAACAAAAAATCAACTTCCTGTGTGTGTATATTTCTAATATAATATATATGTATGTATATATATATATATATATATATATATATATATATATATATATATATATATATATATATATTATTTTTTTTACACTGAAAAAAACAAAGGTTACAGGGACGTTATAGTTAGGAAATAGAATTTAAAAAAATATATAAACTCAATAAAAAAAAAAAAGTTACAGGAACGCTATAGTTAGGCTCACATTTTAAACGTACAAAACCATATAAATTTACCAGTAATAGTTAGAGTTACCTCAAGTAACTATAACTCATGCCGTAAGATAACTCTATCTCATGCCCCCACCATGCACAGTTATCTGTTCAATAATTGTACTGTACATGTTACAATGACATTATGAATGATGTTATCAAAGATGTCATGAGTGCCATAATTTGTGAGGTAATTAGCAGTGCATGGCAGGAGCGTGAGTTATAGTTACCTTAGGGCACGAGTTATAGTTACTTGAGGTAACTCTAACTATAACTGGTGAGTTTCTATGGTTTTGTATGTTTAAAATGTGAGCCTAACTATAAGAATCTCTGTAACCTTTGTAATTTAATTATTATATGTTAATCCAACCACTGCCGTGCACGGTTTTCAGCCATGCACGGTGGCGGTTGGCCACAGGGCCTGAGGCTCATCCCCTATAAGCAGCCAACCTTGCACCATGCTCAGCCTTCACCTGTGTGCAGCAGAGGGTGCCCACAAGACCTGCAGCCAGACCTTGAAGTCAACCCCCTAACCACCCAACCCCACGGTATGCATGGCTCTGGCTGTACGCGGTAGGAGTTGGCTGTTGCCTCTCTGGGTGTGAGAATAGGGGTGATAGGATGAATCTGGGGGTGAAAGTGGTCGTGAGACTATCTGTCTGGGTGTGAGAGTGTGTACATCAGTGTTTAGTGGGTGCGTCAGTATGTGTGTGGGTCTGTGAGTGGGTGCATGGGAGTTTCAGTAGGTCTGTGAGTGTGTGTGTGAGAGTCTGAATGGGTCTAGGAGTGTGTGTGTAACTGCCTGAGTGGGTGTGTGAGTGGGTGCATGAAGGTCTGTCTGGGGCTGTGAGTGGGTGCACGAGGGTCTGTTACTGGATCTGTGAGTGTCTGAGTGGGTCTGTGTGTGGGTGTGTAAGGGTCTGAGTGGGTGTGTGAGTGGGAGAAAGAGATTCAAAGAGACAGAGAGAGAGAGAAAGAGAGTGAGAGGGGGAGAGGGATTTTTAGGCTTTGGTGTATGATATACTTAGACTGTGATATATCTGCACAATTTGAAAAGAAAAATGTACTTGTCGTTTAAAAAGAGTAATATCACCTTTCAGTATGAGCCTTAAACATTTGTAGTTTAAAAAAAAATAAAGGACAGGAATGACCAGGAACACTTAAGTTCTCAAACACTCAACGCTCAGTGTGAAGGTCTGGGACCTTCACACTTGAGCTATTCAGGCTTTTTTAAATAAATATGTATTTTTAAGCCCTTTATGGGCTATCTGGGACCGCTGGTGGAGCCTCAAGGCCTCCCATGTGGTCCCTGACTATATTTATTTATTTATTTAGTAGTATGCTCTTACGAGCTATCTGGGACCGTGGAAAGAGCCTAAAGACCTCCCTCACAGGCCTTGACTATACTTTTTGTATTTATTTTGTAATAGGCCCTTACGGTCTATCTGGGACCACGGGGGAGCCTCAAGGCCTCCCACGCGGTCCCATTGCTCCAGCATGCTGACAGCTGCTTTTAGCAGCACCTGACTGGTTGCTGGAGAAGTGCTTTTGCATCTGCTCCCTGCACCCAGATAAGTGTTAAACAGGTCCCGCTGTCAAAAAGTGGAGTGTTTAATGTGACTTGGTTGCAGCTGACAAAGCTGCAGCCAAGCCACAGCAAAGAGCTATGTCCCGGGTGGGCACCCCTGGGAGACAGCAAGAGCCATCCCTGGGGAGTGGCAGTCCCCAGAGCCTTCAGTGGCTCCATGAGGGGGGTCGCACGGCCCCCACCAACATGAGAGAATGCTCGGTGGTGGTGATCCCCAGGGCTACGGAGGTCCGAACAGACCCCTTTCACTTTATTATTACATCCCCGGGAGGTGGTGGCCCCCTGTGGCTGCAGGGGTGGGGAGTGGGTTCCCCTGCGTATTAATTAAATATAGCCCCGGGGATGTGGTAGTCCCTAGGACTGAGGGGGGCAGTGTGACCACCCTGCATTAATGTTGTTTGAAGCCCTGGAGGGGTGGCAGTCCCTGGGGCTGTGGGGGAGGCCGACCGGCCTCCCCCACATAATTTAAATATAGCCCCAAGGAAGTGGTGGTCCCAGGCTTTCAGGAGGGCCTTACGCCCCCCTGCTTTAATCTTGACCATCACCCTTGGGAAATGGTGATCCCCGGGGC
Source organism: Pleurodeles waltl (assembly GCF_031143425.1). Classification (NCBI taxonomy): domain Eukaryota; kingdom Metazoa; phylum Chordata; class Amphibia; order Caudata; family Salamandridae; genus Pleurodeles; species Pleurodeles waltl. The sequence continues at coordinate 945,875,903 of NC_090439.1, read as the reverse complement.
AGCGGAAGGGGGCCAGGCGCACCCCCCCACACACACAATATCACAAACATGACCTGAGGACTTGGCCCACCCGGAAGCTTACAAATGACAAACCGCCGGAACCTGCACTTCATTTCTTTTTTCAAATTTATGGTGGATTCACAGATCCACAGCGACTTCCACTGTACATTTAAAAAAAATGCTTTTTAACCCTGGAGGGGTCCCTTTGGGACCACAACACCAGAGCTAAGAGGTCAGGGTGTCTGTACTTGTGCCCTTTTTTTAACATTTTTTCTGGGACTCAGGTCTCAACATGGCTAACAACACTTCCTTGTTGAAGTGTTGTCAGCCAATCCGATCTCAGCACGAGATCCTGAGGGGTTGTGAATCTTTTGTGTCCCTATAAATACAAATTTGGATTTTTATACATTTCTCAAAAACCACTGAACGAATTTACATCAAATAACAAAAAGGCCTCTTTCTGGACCAAGAGTTACCTTTTTGCCAAATTTAGTGTAATTCTGTCCCATAGTTTTGGTGCTATTGCAGTTCAAAATCCCTATGGAGAAAAGAATGTGGAAAACACATTTTGGACCCCCTTTTTTCTTGCCCCCTCCAGAAGGATCACCCCGAAACTTTCCAGACAGCAGCTGATAAACGTTTTTGGGAAAATTTCATGAAGATTCCTTAAGGGGCACCAAACTAATTAGCAAAACAAAACACACTTTTTCCATAGAAATTAGGTCCTAACAATAACTACTACTAAGTTATATATAATATATGTATATTTATTCTGAGCTATATAAATATACTGATATCCATCAATATAGTATTCAGTCTTTTTAAAGAAATAGACCTTCATGAATATTGAAAGCACCTTATCATATTTTAACATGATATCTGTTGCATGATTTCCATTTCAACTATTTTTAAGGCTTGGCTCATGCCCGGGCTCTTAGAGCCAGAGTTGACCCTTGGTTTGGCTCTTCCTGTTATTATGTTGGCTCACCAACCTGTATTACTTATGTAGTATAACATACCATTAGACCTCCCTCTGAAGTCATAAATTACATTGATCTGTCAGAATGAAAGGGTGTGTCTTACAAACTAAAAGAGTAACCCCTTGTTTCTTGACCATGTTCAAATTATTTTTTTCAAACATTTTACATCTTTGTTTTGTACTTCCTATGTTGACAATGCATATATTGAGTAATTTGGAAACTCTAAAATGATTCTTTACTTTTACTGGAATTGAGTTTAGGAAAACATCACACGCTTTCCGATTTCACCCTCTCCTTTATCTCGGCAACCGCCACAAAAGTGTAATATGTAAAAATCCTTCACTTTGCAAGTACATAAATATCAACCTAGATGTAAATGAAACTCAAATAGGTAGCAGTTTGCATTAAAATCAGTGTTTACTTCACTTAATTACATTTGACATTTTCCTGTCTTTAAACTCACACAACAGCTGCTGGAGAAAATAAACAAAAAGCCCAGTTATTATCCTTTATTCTGCATAAATCATCCATGTGAAGTGAAGGTGCTGCAGCACCTGTTGCACACCTACTTCCACGTGCCACTGGTTCTCCCACATGTTTTCTCCTTCTGAGCAAATAATGAGCTGGCACTGGAACCAAGGGGTCAAGGCAAAAATTTGTTTGGGGACAAACATTTCTCCATTCTCTTTCGTTTACTGCCTGTGTACCAACACTTGCAGAAGGCATCGGTCTTCCTGCATAGAATGCCACCTCTATCGCTAAATGGAGGGTGGAAATTAAATGGCATAGATATTATTGATTTTTGTTTAAAGTCTATCAAGGAAAATGTGACCCTAAAGTCACATAGGTGGAGGGCCTGGATCCATCTAATGTTAGCAGCTCCACGACCCTCCCTTAATGTCAGATAAAGGAAGTAAGAATAATACAACAGTACTAATTTATTACTCAAGCAATATTTGGGTAAATACCTCTGCAATGTATTTGGGCTAAGAGGTTGGGTCTTCTACTACATTTTGTTGATTTGCAACTTAAGTACAGAAGATCTGTGCTCACAGGTATGTTAGTTTATCTGGTCTTAAATTGCTTCTTTTAAAGCTAGAAGCATTTTGAGAAATCATACTGTTTCTTCTCTGTTTTTGCAATACAGGACATCTAATGTTAGTACCACTACCAGAATCAAGAACCCTTACTTAGAAGATTTTTCAAATACTATTTCTAAAGAACAGTTCTTTTTCAGTTGTGCTGCAGATTTTTATGTAAAAGGCAACTCTTTCAATGATGGACACGTTTTCATTGAACAGTGTGCTACCTTTCTTTCTCACAATGAGGATCTTAGGTTGGAAAAACAATTCCTCTGTACACCTTTTGTAATATTTACATTGTGAATCTGCAAGGACTCAGCAGGGACACGATTCGTGCTCCCGCAGTTTTGTAACTATGTGAATAAATTCTTTGAAAGAAAAGAAATCAAGATCATTAGCTGTATTAAATGAACCAAAACGAATTTGAATATTCACACTAGGATCTTTCAAATAAAGGCACTCGCATTCGTTCTCTTTTCTTTTTCCTCATAATCTAAGCGATAGTTTCCGTTCTTCCTTTGAATGACACATATTGCAGGATCAGAAATACATGTTTCCATTTGTTTATTGAAGACAGTTCGTTCGAAGTTCTTATTGGCAAAGGGAATGTATGCTGGCAAAGCTGGAAGAATGCACCTTGCACATGTTCCATCACCAACTCTGCAATTGGCTTTTCTTCACATTTAACTGGCACAACATCAAAATAATTGAAGATCAAATGTCATATGTGGTTGAGCCCTTCTGTATATTTTAGTAGTTGTAATAAACATTCGGATTTTTTATGAGTCAGTGCTAAAAGACAGGAACACCGGGCACATCTGTTAATTTTGCCTTGTATCAAAATTTGTTCAAATAAAATAATAGTTTCAGGTGTTGACACACCCTTCACAAGTATCACAAAATCAACATTTTTCTATAGGTTTTCAGCAGCTTAATGTAATGTGTCTCTGCTTCACTCAGAATTTGTGCCGAATATATCTCTTACATACACATTGTCAGTAATGAGGGGCATTCTTTTAGCTGTTTATGACTGGGTAGATCAGCAATAAATGAACAATGTATTTATGTTTCTTACAAGGAAGCTGTACAATGTTAAGTTTACTGTGCAGTAGTTGGTCCTACTGTGAGGAGAGAAAGAGTGTCCTACCATTATTTAATCGCTTTTAGACCTCTGACATTTGTACCAGTGGGTATGAGGCCCCTCTAATGGAGTTCTTCTCCCTACAATGATCTATGAAAATGTTTGTGAACTCTAACATCCACTGTCCATCTTCTAATAACGTGAACTGATGTGGTAAACTGAGATAAAAGGCTTGGAGCAAGTTATATGTGACCATGTGAGAGTATGAGGTGTACATGTACAGTCTAAGCAAGGAACACTATTGTGTGACTCAATCTGGCATCTGTACATAGACAGGACAGTGCAAAATTAGTCTCAGATTTAATTGTTGTGATTTAAATGGCAAATGGGAGGAACAGCAAATGCATATATACATGTTTTACTGTACAGTTTGTATGGTAAATTGTGATTAAACTGTAACTTTTGAATGGAGCATGATACAAGGGTGAAATTTGTGGTCTTTTATATCAAAAATTGCTCCAGCGTTCCACATTTGAAATCACTTTTTTTAAGTATCTGAATTTTGGAACATTCTTTATAATTTGTTGTAGTCTTCCGTGCCAGCCCTTAAAGAAATGTATACTGTTAATGGCCCTGCTCATTGAGGTAATTTCTTTGTAGAACCAGCTGGCAGATCAAAGGAGATGAATGGCTTATTCCATGAGGATTATGTCTCTTCTGCTGGAAGAAAGAGTAATGTAGGAATCTCCTGTGGCATCATTGTGCAGCTGCATACCAATCCAAAGGTGGGATGATCACAGGATTTAAAAATAGGAAGGCCCATACATTTGACACTGGTTTTCAACAGTGAATCCGTTTGAAGTGTTTGGGGGGAACAGACATGTCAGGGTAGGGTTCAGACAGAGATGTGCATATGTTTTTGTTTGAGCTGCCATTTCTAACCCTACTAGAAACACAGTAAAGTGGTAAGGTAACAACAAGATGTACCCTGTTGGTAGCACTACGTGGCTAGGTGGGTGCTCCAATCTTAGGAAACTCCATCTCCCTTTTTTAATTTCCTGCACAGGTTCAGCACACTGAGAAGCAACCTGCAGGAACAGGGAAAGAACCTGCATAGCAGAAGAACCTCTGTAAAGGAGTTTTGGTTTCCACTATGGACTTTATAGACTCTTACCTCTTAGACACGGTGAACAATCAATTAAGGTTATTGAGATACCTAATTCCAAACAAGACCTAACAGCGGCATCATCCTTTTCATAGCATTCTCCTCAGGTACATCAACTGACAGGAGTAGAATATTTGAAGAGTGAAGGTTCTACAACTGGACTAACTATGAGGGACAAATGACAAGGGTAGTAGGGTAAACAATTATATAATTAATTACAACAGGTTCGTGCTGTCAAGAGGAAGACTCACCTGTCTCCAGAAAAGCCCAAGCCCTAGACCTCACCAACACAATATTATAAGAAGGGGTCGCTCAGGGCAATAGTAGTACTGGCCATCGGTGCTTACTCCCAGCACCAAAGTTGGAAAGGTGCATGGGGAGTGCAAGAACCGAGGAGGAGCTGGCTCCACAGACCAGAATAGGAGAATAGTGTCAGGCAGGGCAGATAAACTAACACTGGTTACATGGCTTAGAGAGCTGGTGCTTGATTTTTTCGGCTTTCTTCCTGTCAGGTGAGTGAGAGTGTGTAGGCACTCATGCGGGCCATTAGTAATTCCAAAGAAAAGCATACTAGAAAACTTAGGGTGCACCCATAATAATCTCCTGTGAAGTATACCAAAAAATGATGGATGGAATGCTTGAATTAATCTCAGCCACAGCATCCCAGTCCTTCACTATATTGCACACCATGTCATCTCAGTCCAGCCAGAACCTGTCGGACCTGGTTCTCTCTGAATTGAAACACATGCAACCCAAGACTAGTTTCATCCATGTTAGGGCTCATCAGTCCATTATAACTTGGTTCCATGGCACAATGTGCACAGGACACTCCGAGCTAATTAATTAGACAATGCTGAGAGAAATGCTAATAATTCCAGGTTTGCATCCCAGCATTAATCTGTAAGTATGTTTATTAGAATTAATATATTGATATTAATTAAAAAACTTAATCAACTTCAATCAATCAACTAAATATTTGTAACATCAATACAGAAAATCACAAGAAATAAAGAAACAAATCATATCATAAAAACAACCAGGGTGGAAAGAATAAAAAATTGTCATATTTAGCAAGTTTTAATAGTAGATGTGCAACAGTTTAACAGTAAAAGAAAACGTGATTCTAAAATTGCAAACGGCCGGTCCAAAAACTCACAACACCTGCCTAAGTGTAGTGGGAAGAAACAATATCCCATTGACATCCAGAATGAGCATGGCAGAAAGCGCTAATCCATCTGAAATCCCGATGTTCAGCTCATCCAAGGCAGGAAACCAAGTCTTCACACAAAGAAAAAGAAAATTGATGTAACTTTGAAAAAGAGCCTCCAGCTGGTCCAAGATTCAAACACAGGCTCCAGGCTTCACCACAAAGGAGTATCCACCCAACTCCATAGCATTCTGAAATCCAAGCTGGAACTAAAAGGGAGAGCAAGAAGGTGTAAAGGAGATCTAGGGCTCAGAGATCGTGTCTCCTGAATGAAATACCTTTTATGATGACTGAGCTGTCAGGGTAGAGCAGTACACATCCAAGTTAAAGTGATGTGACCCCCTACCATTTCCATGTGCACTTTGACAGTCCTCAACCAGCATCAAACTGCAAGGAAACAGGGTCCCAGTAGCAACAACATTTGCCAACAGTTGCAACACTCGTTTGCAGGCCTTATCTATATATGCTCATGTTATTCACCATGCAATTCTAACACTGAAAAAGACGGTGTTGAAGCAAGAGAGAAAAGTCTCTATAAACTGACACCCATCTAGCAGCCGCCTCTGCATCTAACTAATAGGTAGGTCCTTCATACTGCCCAGATTGGGTATGACTCTTCTATGAGTCCTGCATGTCCAACAGCGCAGGCTTTTTTAGTCAGATGAAATACTTCCACATCTTCTGGTCAAACATCCCATCCGATTAATTTTTCCAATGAAAGAAAATATAACTGTGCTCGCCAAAATGTTAAGATGTGTTTAATTGTAGGATGTGCTCATCTTGAAATATTTCACATAAACATTTTGTTAGTGCAAGGCTACAGATGTTTTATTAACTTATTGTCCAGATTGGTGGATCAAATGACAAAACCTTTTCGACTGGTGTTAAGTAAGGTATCGGGGCAAACAAATTTTCCACCACATTTTGAAATTAGATTTCTGGAGTTAGTCATGTAACAAAAATGTTAGTATGCATTTGTTTTGTTAGTAATGTGTTGTGTTTTTGTGATGCTGTGTTTTGCTGGTAACATATTATATTACTTTGTGATATTGTGTACTCCTGTGGTTATGTCAGATTTTGTTTTACTTGTTTCGTTGTGTTGTGCCCTGTTATGTTTAAGTTGTGTTGCTTTTTATGTTATAGTGCAATATTCTGTTATGCTCTGTAAGGGTGCTACAATTCAAGTCAAAATCACCACATTCCTTTGCAATTCCAGTGACAGGGGGGCATTTACTATTATCTCAGGTTTGAACCACTGCTCCACCAGCTATTCAGCAGTAGTCAGCCTAAATCTGTGGAGGAGACCATTACGTTTCTTTCATTTGATACTGTAGTTTGTCTTTCGATCGACCTATATGCCACATTTTTACCTATTGTGGGCCTTCTTAAATTCATTTTCATATTTCAAAACCCATACCAAAGTGAATACTTTGAGATTTCTGCAATGATGTGAGAGCTGCTCCAAACCAGTTCAAAACAAGGAATTAAGGGCCACATGAATGTAGGTTTTTTCTTGTCGCAAATAGCCCGATTCACAGAATCTGGCCATTTGCAACAAGAAAAAAGCATTTTGGTATGTACAGACCCTATTTTGCAATTCCGTAATCTATTTCCTAATTGCAAGTCACAGTGCAACGTAGGATTGTTTTGTGACTGTGAATGCGGTCACAAAACAATCGCAGTTAGCACCAATTTCAAACTGGTGCAAACCCATTTGCAAACGGTAAGGGGTCCCCATGGGAGCCCTTCCCCTTTGTGAATGGTAGTGAAAATATTTTTTCAGAGCAGGCAATGCTCTCACGGACCACAGTCTGCTCTGAAAAAATGAAAAGAAAACTTTGCATTTTTGCTTTTGAAATGCATCCCATTTTCCTTCAAGGAAAACAGGCTGCATTAAAAAAAACAAATACTTTATTTAAAAGCAGTCACAGACATGGTGGTCTGCTGTCCCCAGCAGGCCACCATTCCTGCAAGTGCAGCAGTTCCAAACGGGGTCGCAAATTGCGACATACCTCATGAATATTAATGAGGTAGGTCATTTGCGACCTCATTGGGAATGGTAAACAGTGTGAAGTAAACTGTTGTACATATAGTTTTGCGATTCGCACTTTGCGACTCGCAAATGAGTCGCAAATTGCAAGTCATAAAGCTCTGGGATATACATCTGGCCCTAAGTTTCTGCCTTGCTTTGGTTAGGGAACCATGTTCTTTTCTATTAGGAGAAAGTTCTTGTGTGCTTACCCAGTATGACATTCTGACACCAAACCTACTTCATGTTACTTGCCTTAATCTCCTATTAAATTAGTTGTTTAGATGTTTGAAATAAAACTAAGAACCCCGTCAAATTGCAAAAATTACTGTATTCGTGATGTTTCCAGTTTCATTCTTTATTGCAATTCTGAGATTTCTAGACCCATTGTGAGAAACAAGGTTGCTGGTTGGGTGGGGAGTTAACCCTGCTCAAGCAAAGAACAACAATTCCTGTCAGAGTGATCCACAAAGAGTCACAAAATTAACCTGTGTTTTACCCTCTGGAAGCTTGGCACAAAGCAATCAGGTTTAAGTTACAGTCAATGTGTAAAGTAGGTATGCAGCACACAAACATCAATAAAGTGAATACACAACACAAGTAAAGTCCCACACATATTTAGAAAAATAGTGTACATTTCAATAAACTATTTCACAACAAAACAACAAAAGTCTAATTAGTAAACAAGAGTTATGAATTTTTAAAGTTTAAGGTAAAAACTAACACCTAAAAGATCAAAGTATCAGCCTCAGCCACTTAGCCTTGTGAGGCCGGATCGAAAAATGTAAAAAAATATGACCAATCGTGATGGAGCCCAGATTGAATACAAGAAGTGGATTGGACCCAGTCAGCACTTACGTTCATACTTCTGAGAAAAATGTTATGAGAAGGTAAAGTTCAGAGAGGCAAAGCTGCAGGCAGTGTCTAAGGGAGGAGCGTTGTCATTGGTGAGCTGCTGGAGGAAGTTGCAGTGAAGATTTTTACATCAGACTTAGGGCCTCATTTCAAGCTCATATGCCAAACTCCAGACAGGATGGCCGCCGCCTACGCGTTAACCTCCCTGCTGGAGTCATTATGAGTTTCCTGCTAGGTTGGTGGGAGAAAACCTGAGTTTCCACCCACCGGCCTAGCAGGAAACAGGCTACAGAATCGTCTCTGGCTCATAATCGAGCCGACGGCAATGCTGTAGCCCGCAGGGTGCACCAACACCCTTGCAATGTTCACTGTCTGCAAAGCAGACAGTGAACACTGCAATGGTGCTGGGCGGGGGGGCCTCAACAGCCGACTCTCGTTCTACACGCCCACCCGTCAGCTCCACTCAGCCAGCCTCGCCCTTACCACCGTCCCACGGATCCACAGAACCACCGCTGGAGGAAGATCATTCATCTACCTGGCAGCTAAAGCATGGAACTCCTTCCTGCACACCTAAGAACTACCCAGGACCATCTCGCCTTCAGGAAACTCCTCAAGACATGGCTTTTCGAGCAGCAGTAACTCCCCCCCCCCCCCTCCAGCACCTTGAGACCCTCTCGGGTGAGTAGCGCGCTCTATAAATGTACTGATTGATTGATTGCATTGCCCATGCCAAGTGCATGGGCAGTGCAGGGGCCCCCATGTGGTCCCCTGCACCTGTTTTCCACCAGCCTGGTCTAGAACAAGGTCATAATCCACCAGGGCAGCACTGCTTGCAGCGCTGCCTGGCGGATTATGATCACTGCCACTGTAAGGCCCCCGGGATCCTTGATCCTGGTGGAGCTGGTGGTTGCCTAGTGGTCTAACCACCAGGCTTGTAATGTGGCAGCCGGACCACTGCATCCATGGCGGTGCTGACCGCCACCGAGAGTGTGGCGGTCTTAAGAACGCCCCACTTGTAATGACCCCCTTTGTATCTTTTTGGAAGTCGAGACTCTCCAGCAGGACAAGGCTGGATGCTGTAGCCAATGAGAGACACCTCTTTGGCAAAGGACCACTGAACAGGATTTGTTGCTGTGGAGAAGAACGTACAGGAGCTGCTGCAAATTCAGGCTGATCAGCAATGCACAGTGAATTGATAGACAAGCAGGTTGGTCCCAGTCTCCTCTTGTTTCTCAGAGCAGTATTTAGCCCAAAAATCCCAAGCTTTGGGTTTTTGTTATCTGGGCAGTTTTAGCACTACCCCCAAGGGTCCAGAATATGGGGATAAGACTTATTCAGGATAGGTCCAGGTGCAGGTTCAAGCTGGTTAGATACTTTTCTGTCCCTGAGGCCCTGATCAGGAGGTCAGACAACTAGTTCTTTGAATCACTCTGGTACTCTGGGGTTCAGCAGTAGAAGAGGACTCAAGCAGCAGGGCAGGCCTTTGAGGGTTCAAGCAGGCTTCAGGCAGCAAAGCAGTTCTTCCAGATAAAGCAAAGCAGTCTTCTGAAGTACACAGCAAGTGACAGCAGTAGGCAGTACTCTGAGAATCCTTCCGTAGGTCCAGAAATTAAACTGAAAAGTGGGTCTGAGGGTCCTATTTTACACTTGGTGAATTATTTGAAGTAGATGAAGTTTGTGGAGAACTCCCGTTAAATAGGAATGGGCCATAAATTCCGCTCCACCAGAGGAGTTGGCAGAATTTTGGCTACTCCATGTTACTCTTGTTTTGCCGAGTTCCGTCAAAATTCCACCAACTTAAAGGAGAGTTTTCCTCGCTCACAGATCTCCACTGGTAAGTTGGAGAGTGCAAGCGAGAAGTGCCATCCCTTAGTATGATTTTCGGGCACTAAGAGGGCACACGGTGAGCATTTCTCACCGCAAAAGGTCACAGACAGTCAGAGAAGTTACTGTGAGAAAGCTGCTACTTGAGTGTAAAATCTACTTTAGCACCAACAACATCAACTTGAGCAGCAGCTCCCTCTGGCACATAACGTGGTGCTGTTTGCACTGCTTTTACAGGGCAGAATGAGCTCCCGGTGCTTAAAATCAGTAAGAACAGCGTAATGTGCCATTTTCGGCCTGTTTTCGGAACCCTGCAAAATCTCACAGAGTTTTCATGTACCTCTGTGGAATTCCATGGACTGAAACTCCCCAAGTTCTGCCCACCCCTACTTTGAAGTGCTTGAAATTTCCTGCTTCCTATGATCTGGCTCCAAGCTGGCTGCTCGAACATGTCCTTTATGTAAAGTCAGAGCACAGACTATTCAGTTGCAAGTGGGGCTGTACCCAGCTGTGCCACTACATTCTGCCAGTGATGGCCCATCCAGACACACCTAATCCCCGTATTGTGTGGTTGTCTGAGAGGAATAAACAAAGTCCAACTGCCAGCAACACCGACTCATATACCCCACAAACATACTGCAGGCACCAAATAGGGCAGGAAAATTTCAACTTTCTAAAAGTATAATTTTCAAAATTGTAACTTAAAATCCAACTTTACCATTAAATACAGTTTTAAATTACAATTTCACAGACACCAAACACAAAGGGCCTGATTACAACTTTGGAGGAGGGGTTAATCTGTCCCAAAAGTGACGGTAAAGTGACGGATATACCACCAGCCGTATTACTAGTCCATTATATCCTATGGAACTCGTAATACGGCTGGTGGTATATCCGTCACATTTGGGATGGATTAACACCTCCTCCAAAGTTGTAATCAGGCTCAAAATGTTTACCAGTTCTCAATCAAAAGTTAACACTTATTAGATGTAATAAGGCAACTCAGTGTTATCCTATGGGAGAGGTAGGCCTCACAGTAGTGAAAAACTAATTGAAAGTACATGTTCAACCTTTTATTCACAATGCTCTCTGCCCAATGGGCTACCTAGAGCCTACCTAATGGTTGATCTAAGTGCAATAAAAGGGGAGTTTAAGGCTTGGTAAGGGGACTATATTGCCAGTCAGAATTGATCAGTCAGTGATTTGTAGAGTGCATGCTGTCACCCCTGAGAGTCTATGGGCACTGTGGCGCCTTGTCTATGTTGAAAAACCAGGTCTTCAGCTTTTTCCAGAACTCTGTCAGGGTTGGTGCTGTTCGGAGGTGGAGTTTGAGGACTTGGCGGCAGTGAAGGAGAATGATCACCCTCCGGTGTGGTTGTGGTAGATGTGAGGGGTGTGTGAGATGGTCTGTGTGGCAGAACATAGGTGTCTTTCGAGCTGGTGGAAGTTTATGCAGTGGTTGATTTAGGATGGTCCTTGGTAGTGCTTTTAAGATGAGTCTGAGGGTCTTGAACAGGCATATCTTCTGGATAGGGAGCCAGTGGACCTCTGTGAGGTGGGGGGTGATCCAAAATTTGCCTAGCTGCAGTGTTTTGTATGATTTGGAGTCTCCTGGGCAGTTGTGTGGGCAGTCCAGTGTAGAGGATGTTGCACTAGTCACGGCAGCTGGAGACCGGGGCCTGTGTGATGGATTTTCTGGAGCTGATGGAGAGCCATCTAAAAATCTTGCGGAGCATGTGGAGTGGGTAGAAGCATGTCAAGGTGATTGTGTTGATTTAGTGATTCATGGTCAGTTGGATGTCAAGGATTATGCCGAGGTTGCACACCTGAGTTGTTGATATGGGTCCTAGTTCTGAAGGCCACCAGCTGTGGTCCCAAATTTGGGAGTTGTTACCGAAGATTAGCACTTCTGTTTTATCAGGGTTGAGCTTGAGGCAGCTGTCTCTCATACATTAGGTAACTTCAGTCATTGCCCTGCAGAAGTTGAATTTGGCATTGATTGAGTCTTTGTGAGGGAGAGGATGAGCTGGGTGTTGTTGGCGTAGGAGATTATGTTTAGGCCGTGGGCTCTGGCGATGTCTGCAAGGGCGGTCATGCATATGTTGAACAGGGTGGGGCTGAGTCATGATCTCTGACGTACACCACAGGTGATGCCTTTGGGTGCGGAGGAGAAAGGAGGTAGTCGGATGCTCTGTGTTCATCCAGATAGAAAGGAGGTGATCCATTTGAGGGCATTTTCTTGTATGCTGATAGTGTGGAGTCTGTTCATGAGGGTGTGGTTGGAGATGGTGTTGAAAGCTGCAGAGAGGTCTGGGAGGATCAGGGCAGCTGCTTCTCCCTGGTGGGGAATGGAAGGAGGGAGATTAGTCGATAGTTTTTGAGGTTGCTGGGGTCAGCCGAAGGCTTCTTCAGTAGGAGTCTGACTTTTGCATGTTTTCATTCGTCTGGGAAGGTTGCTGTAGAGAAGTATGGAGGATGTTGGTGAGTTCTGTACTGATGGGGCCGGCCCCAAGGTTGAAGAGATGTGGGGGCATAGGTCTTTTGGGGTCCCGGAGTGGATGGACGACATGAAGGACATAGCTGTCTGTGCTGTGAGATGGGTCCAGGTGGTGAGCATATGGTCAATGGTTCTTGGTTGTCCGTGGCTGGTGGGGTGAGTGTGAGGTGGTTGAAGTTGTTGTAGATTCTAGTTATCTTGCTGTGAAAGAAGTCCAAGGGGAAGTCAAAGAGTTCCTGGGAGGGGTGGATGGCATTCTGTGTGGCAAGAGGGTTGGAAACGTCCTTGACGATCTTGAAGAGTTCCTTTGTGTGAGTGGCCGCGGAGTTTATGTGGTTGGTGATGTCTGTTTTCTTGGCTTCTTTGATGTGTTGGTAGTCTTCACTGAGGGCTGCTTTATATGTGGCTCTGTTGGGGGGGATTTGGAGGCTCGCCACTGTCTCTCAAGTTGTTACCAACTGTGCTTGGAAGTCCTTCGCTCTGGGGAGTACCAGATAGCTCATTTTAAGGTTTTGATGGGTTTGGCTGGTTTCAGCGGGGAAATTTCATTTGCGCAGTTGGTGATCGAGGTGGCAAAACTCCGGACAGTGGGGTTGAGATTTGTTGAGGTTTTGGGTTGTGAGCTGCTGAAGTATTGGGTCCATTGTGTTTTGGTAATTTTTCCCCAGCTGCCTTTGAGGGTAAAATGTACAATGGAGTGGTCGGTCCAGGTGAACTATGTGGTATTAAAAGTGTATTCAGGCCGCTATGGCAGACCTGGGACACGTTTTGAGGGGATACTTAAGTGGGTGGCACAATAAGCAGATTCACTAGTAACATTTAAGTTACAGGCACTGGGTATGCCATTTTACCAGTGCCAGGGACTTGTAAGTAAATTAAATATGCCAATAAGGTGGAAGCCAATTTTCCCATGTTTAGGGTGTGACCATAAGAACTTAGGCACTGATTAACAGTGCTAAAGTGCACAGAGTCCTAAAGCCAAAATGAATTCAGTAAGGTAGGAGGATGAAGGCAAAATGTTTGGGGGGAGACCAGCCTAAGACTGACAGGTCTAACCTCCATACTGTGTTTAAGTTTCAATGTAAAAGTTGCATTTGTTATGTTTTACCTATTGTTATCATTAACATATATATGGAGAGGTGCTACAATGTCCTCAAACATGGAGAGAATAGTGATGTAATATTTGCCAATCCTTAAATGGCCCCTAAAGCTATCCGCATATATTAAATTGCTTGTGAGTCACGCATTCAAGAAGCAATTCATTAATCTTAGGGCCCATTTCTGGAGATCATACCTCCCAGTTCCTCCAGAACATCTCAAGAAGAACTTTTAGGGTCAATGTCATCTATTCCTCACATACTATGAGATATGTTCTCCTTTGAGTAGCGAAATGTTACAACATGTTTTAAATACCTTTAAATGAGTTATATTAAGGGCTGAGAGTAATTGGACTAGTTTCAGTAATTGTGATGCTATATTATGTGATTATGCCAGCTGGAGTAATTAGGAGTAATGTGGGGCAAAAATCTTATCACTGGAGCACAGGAACAATGAGCTAAAAGAGAACGAGTGGCTGCTGGCTACTGCTATTCATGCCCTGTATCTTCCAGTGCTATTTTCTTAGAGCAAAATGCATTCTCAGGCCCATTTTGGACACAAGGGTGCGTTTTGCACTTTAAAAAAAAAGCGTGTTGCAGAGCCATCATGAATAACACTTTTGAATAAAGCATTTTCAAGCCATTGTGAATAACACTTTTACAATGAAGCATTTTAGAACATACATGTGTATGTGTCTTGTTTAATAGTATTTAGGCCAAAGAACTTGCATCCATAGACTTAGGGCCAGATGTAGGAAAAACAATTTTGCGAGTTGCAAATTGCGAGTCAGACCGACTCGCAATTTGCAACTCACAAACTTGTATGCAGAAAGGTGTCTCAGACACCTTCTGCGACTTGCTATGGGGTCTCAAAGACCCACCTCATGAATATTAATGAGGTGGGTCGCATTTTGCGACCCCATAGCGAGTCCATGCATTCACAGGGATGGTGGTCTGCTGAAGACAGCAGACCTCCATGTCTGTGACTGCTTTTTTAATAAAGCAGTTTTTTTTTTTTAATTGCAGCCCGTTTTCCATAAAGGAAAATGAGTTGCAATCCAAAAAAATAATGAAACCATTTTCAGTAGGCAGTGGTTCATTGGAGCACTGCCTGCTCTGAAAAATTATTTTAGGCGACATTCACAAAGGGGAAGGGGTCTCATGGGGACCCCTTCCCGTTTGCGAATGAGTTACCACCTACTTCAAGTGGGTGTTAACTGTGAATTGCTTTGCGACCGCTTTCGCGGTCACAAAGCAATTCTGCATCGCGGTGCGAGTCGCAAATAGGAAGGGAACACCCCTTCCTATTTGCAAGTCGGATTCACATTTTGCGAGTCGGTACCGACTCGCAAAATGTGAATCAGCATCGCGATGGCCGTTTTGCATGGTGCAAACTGCGTTTTTCGCAGTTTGCGACATGCAAACCGGTTCCTACATCTGGCCCTTAGACCCTACGGGATATTCCATTTCTAGTTATGAAGCTCAAGTTCCAACTTGGGGAGTGCTTTGAAACTCAGGAAAGACATGGGGTGGTCCTCCTTTTGAAGATCCTCCAGGCTTAGGGTTGGTACTTTTGGTGATTATTGAGAACCCCTGGGGCGGGAAGCTGCTGCCCTCTTGCAGTTCCTGACCATCACTTTGGGTATTTTGATGCTGCCCCTGCCATCCTGGGGTGACCACATTTACAAGACTTTGTGGGCAGCCAAAGCCCCACAGGGCATTATGGGGTACTCACTAGCCAGATGCTTGAATACTGATTGAGGGGATCTTTTGATGGAAAAAAATAGGTGTGCCTTTTTCCTTTTATCTTTTATTTTCGTCTTGGGAGTGCCAGCCCCACTTCGGCACCCCAGCATGCCTCCAACATTGGGAACAGCCCAGGGAGCCCACCTCAGATACACCACTAGCTCCTCATGACTTCCCTCTGCTGTAGTGGAACTGGCAGTTCTCTTTCCCTGCCCTCATTCCGCGCAGGCCACTTCCTTTGTTAGTCGCCTCCCGCTCCCCCAGACACAGACACAGGAAGTGGAGCAGGATCACACCAATAGGGGGAGTGTGGTGATATCCCTACATCCTCTTCCACTTTGTCAGGGACCCAGAGTTCTCTCTCTCTCTCTCACTCTCTCTTTCTCTCTCTCTCCTTCTCTCTTTCTCCATCTGGAGAGCATGACGGCACCTGTCATGTGGTGCAATCAGGGGCCTAAAGTTGGGGTCCTGGGCCCCCAATCAATGAGCTGGTCTAGGGGTTGGGAACCCCAAGTCCTCTGAACTCTGGAAAGGGGGCCACTTGCATGCACCTTCGAAGGATTAAAACACTGTTCTTGTGGCAAACCCTGGGCTCTGGGTGACCCCAGGGATATTGAGCAACATGGCAAAGAAGCTCCACGTGCTTTGTGACCTTGCTAGGAGTGGGTCATAGATCAAATAGATCAAATCCTTCTCCTCATATCTAGAACTATGTTGGGCCATATTGCATGGTTTATTGTGGGCTCATTGTCCTTCTAGTAGTGAGCCCTAGCAACCAGGAGCATTTTCCACAGGGCTCCTAGCATCTGAGGTGGTAAAGTTTGCAAGGAACCCACAGTGCAACAAATCAAAATTAGCCTCACCTCAGTATAATGGCACTGATCTTTTGGAATGGAATTCATCTTCATCAGTTTTCGCTGCTTTCTGCACATGAACACAAATAACTACAAATATATTTTAACCCTATTGGGATACAATAACTAGGCCTATCTTCAGTCAATATGACACAATGAACATTGAAACCTGGTATAGGTATCTATTGAGCCTCACATATGTAGCATAAATATCATGGGTGGAAAATCCTGAAGCAATCAAAGGCATTTGTAAGTTTATACATCACAGACTCCATTTAATCAATATGTTTCCATTCCCATTGTTAGAATTAGGTTCTTTGGTTGGCAGTCAGGTTACCCACTGTCCAAGCAAGGGCCCTCAGTCTAGTCAGGGTAAAGGAGAATCACCCTCAGTTAACACCCACTCACCCCCTTGGTAGCTTGGCATGAGCAGGCAGGCTTAACTTCACAAGCAATGTGTAAAGTATTTGTACCAACACACACAGTATTACAGTAAACCACTACAAAATGACACAACACAGATTTAGAAAAATAGGTACTATTTATGTAAACAAAACAAGAGCAAAACGACATAAATCCAACATACACAAGTCAACAAATGAATTTTCAAAAGAATAAGAGTCTTAATCCTCAGAAAACAGTGAGAATGCTGTTGTTACACACAGCACCTCGTTAGCGTCAAAAATAAAGCTGCCCAGGCGAACGTGCATCTGAAAAGTCAGTGATGCATTGATTCCTTACTCGCGAGGCCGTGCATCGTTTCCATCTCCATTTGGGTCAGCGATGCGTTGTTTTTCTCCCTCGCAAGAGAGCAATGCAGCGAATTCTGGACAGGGCACCTCGGATCCGTGCAGAGTCGGGCGATGCATGGAAAATCCGGTCACACAGTGTTAGAAAAACACGCTGAGGGGGTTTGCGCCATTATCAGCCTCTGTAAGCAGGTGTTGCATGTCGTTTCTCCAGCTGCGATGCGTCGATTTCCCAGCCACAATGCAGGTGGATCATTGATTTTAGCCGCGAAGCCTGCAGCACATCGTTTATCGGCCGCTTCACAGCAGGTGCGTCAAAAATGTCCCCGCATGGTGTTCTGTGAGGGGATTTTCTATTTTTTGTCTGCCAGCTTCACCTCTCAATGGCCCAGGAACTGGATAGGGCACCACTTGGCAGGGCAGGAGTCTCAGCAGAGAGTCCAGGTACTGGCAGGGGAAGTCTTTGATGGCCCGAGACTTCAACAACAGGAAGCAAGCACAGCTCAAGCCCTAGGAGATTCTTCTCAAGCAAGAATGCACCACAAAGTCCAGTCTTTGTCCTTGGCAGAAGTTCCTCTTGAATCCCGAAGTGATCTAATTTTTAGGGGCATGTTAGTCACAATTGTATATACAAATGTTATTGTTATGTTATAAGTTATGTTTTTATCTTCATGTTGTGTTATAATACGTTAGAGGTAGCTGCATAATACACACGTTTCCGTTGGTATGATTTTGCCTTGTTATTTGAGTATGTCCCATTTACCTAGAGATAGATGTAGGTAAAGGTATAAAGATATAGGGGAGCAAGTGGTTCTCTCATTGGTAAAGCACAAGGGGTCAGATGTAGCAAAGCTATTGCATTCTGAATGCTATTTTAAGGAATCGCTAAAATATTGATTCCTTAAAATTGGGACCATGTTTAGAGAGTCGCAAATTGCGACTCTCTAAATAAAAAATCACAAATAAGGAATCCTAATTTACGATTTCTAAAGCACATGTATGAAGCAATTCCTTAATGCGAATTGGGCATTAAGGAATTGGTGGTAACCATGTGCAATTTGTAAAAATGCATTTAAAATGCATTTTTAAAATTTACATGTAAAGCACACATGCCCTTTTGGCATGTGTGCACCTTGCATGTTGTAAAAAATGTTTTGGGGTGCAGCCCAGCACCATGGACTGTGCATTTCCCAAAATTGAGAATTCCAGTTAGGAATTTGCAATTTGGGGCATGCAAAATATCCGCAAATATGGGCCAACAGTCCCATAGTTGCGAATGGGGGCTGTATTGCAATTTGCTGTATCGGTAATAGAATTTGCGATTTTTAAGAAATCGCTGTTACCGAATCGCAAATTTGATACATTGCATTTTGCGACTCAGAAATAGCGATTTCTTAAAAATCGCTATTTCCGAATCGCAAAGGGCTTTTTTCATACATCTGGCCCAAGGTGTCTAAGGTAAAACTGTCTGCAAAACATAATAAACAATAAACAAATACTGTTAAATCTTAATAACGATTGATTGCAAGCACTTCTGAATCAAATATTATCATAGGATTATGATGAATTAATTTCACATTTAGAAGTTATTATATTTGTATATTAAATGCTCATGTTATGTTACAATATAACATAATACATTTTTCTTAGCCCTGAAATATAGGGGGTTATTACAACTTTGGAGGAGGTGTTAATCCGTCCCAAAAGTGACGGTAAAGTGACGGATATACCACCAGCCGTATTACGAGTCCATTATATCCTATGGAACTCCTAATACGGCTGGTGGTATATCCGTCACATTTGGGACGGATTAACGCCTCCTCCAAAGTTGTAATAACCCCCATAGTTTTCTTCTTTCTCAAGATTTGCACTTTCGTCATTGTTCACATGCATTTTCTCATGACATATTAATTCGTCAAAACCAGTGAAGCATTAACTGGCATCTACAGTTATCATTCTAAAGTCCCCCGTTCAGTATATTCTCCATGTTACCAGAGCAAGGCTAATTGTTGAATGCTACATTTTAAGAAAGGCTTTGGTTGTAATTATGTTCCTTTAATTTTGTTTTACAACTTAGCTCCAAAACAAGGGTTTTGAAAGTAATATAAAATAGGACATGATAGTGTATTGCAGTTGTGTCAAACTTTTTGGACATTTGGCAATTGAGGTTAGTGTTTTAAAGTTGCTTTGTTAATCTTTTATTAGCTCAATGGGAAGAAAATTAATCCACATTGGTGGTCATTATGGGTTAAAGTGGCGTTCGTACCGCCAACAGGCTGGCGGTACGAAGACCCATATTTTGACCGCGGCCGGGGCCGGCGCTATTCCGCCATTTTAGCCCCAGCGGTGATAATCCGCCAGGGCAGCGCTGCAAGCAGCGCTGCCCTGGGGATTATGACTCCCCTACCGCCAACCTGTTCCTGCCGGTTTGCACCGCCAGGAAGAGGCTGGCAGTAAGGAGACTCAGGGGGCCCCTGCACTGCCCATGCACTTGGCATGGGCAGTGCAGGGGCCCCCAGGCAGAGCCCTGTCGCGCATTTCACTGCCCGAATTTCGGGCAGTGAAATGCGCGACGGGTGCTACTGCACCCGCTGCACATCAGCATTGCCGCCGGCTCAATTACGAGCCGGCGGCAATGTTGATGTGACTTTTCCGCTGGCCCAGCGGAAAAGTCAAAATACAGAGCCAGCCATACCGCCAGCACTGGCGGTATTCTGGCTCCCTCAACCTAGGCGGTCTGCAAGGCAGACCGCCGAGGTTGTAATGACCCCCATTGTCTTCTGGAATGGACTATTCATTCAGATTCCAGATCCTACTCTTGATTTAATTAATTATACCATTAAATACACACAAAACTGCAAGAGTATAAAAGGATTTAAGCATCACTGTGGAAAATCAAATGCAATGAAAAAGAACAGTACTTCTTTTGTCATTCAAAGGTTACATGCTAATTATAAATTAGAATAATTAAAATGGCTTATGTGTTGTCTAGGGTCATCCATTAGAAATAGTTCATACATTACATTTGATCTGTCCCATTGAAAATGTACAAATAACCAAATTTGTAATTTGTTGTACATAGAGGAGAATATCATGCTTTTGGTTTGACAAGGGTTCAGATGGAATCAGCCTAATAGTGCTTAGATACCAAAAGGGCAATAGGTATACAAATTTAAGTTCATCTTAACTTCTTTGCAAGTTACCTGGGTAGCATAGCATTACATATTTTTTTGCTGGTTCAAATATATGCAAATCATTAGGCAGTTAGCCTAACATGTTAGCCTATACCAACTATATTTGTCAGTTATGTTGGATCTTCCTGTGGCAGAAAAAGCTCAGGAGGCCACCCAGGCACACTTTTCCAACTAAAGAAGACTTTTGAAGTGATCATATGCATAATCTATGGCTTATGATGTGCTAAATTATAAATTATATTAGGTTTAGTAAACAAGAAACTTGCCCCATTATAGATATGTTCAGAAATGATCTGTAAACTGAATTGCATTTTCCCATTGTCCTGTTTATTGCATCCTGGACTTTTGCAGTCACGTTGGGCTAAACCCCATAATCAAGCCCTATAATGCTAAAAACATTTTGGTGTTAAATATTATTTCAAGCTTGGTAGCAGTGATTTGTATGTTTTCTTAAACACACATTCTGATTGCAAATACAGACTATTAACAGAGCAAAATGTGAGGGGTTGGAATTCTTTCCAAATGTTATAGGCAGGAAAATAATTCAATCCCCAGGCTGATACAGACACTTTCATTAGATTATGCTAATTGTACTATTACAAACTACTATGAGCTAGTAGTAGACCCATCTTAGGCTTCCTAGAATGGGATACAAGAAACAGATCTTGATTAAGATAATGAAGAGACCATTGTAGAGTATACACTTGCTTATGAAAAGTGTTGCTTTGCCAAATAGGCATAAACAACACCCATGACCGTAAAGGTCCTTCACATACATCCAGGAATAGGTGGGGGAATGGGAAGAGTGAGATTTAGCATTCAAATAGAAGTGAAGATGAATTAAGTATTTCTTAGTGATGCCTAAATCCAGCTAATTTCCATGGTCAGTCCTCCACCTAATTAAGGTAGTAATGGCAATTGCCATTCTTGAAAATGCAGAATTCTTTATAGCACCTTAAGGTAGAAATAAAATAAGTTAAGGAAACAATTGTGATCTAAAACTCAAGGGAAAACAGGTAGCTGATAAGAAAACCTGTTTGTTATTTGACAAATCACAAAAAATGACATACTTTTGAAAGTATTTCTAGTTAATTAAATGTGTTTACCATCAACATGGCTGGTGTGAAGAAATGGAACATGATCATAATAACATGTTTACTCTTTGTTATTTGTTTTTCACGGGAAAAATACAAATGGTTTTATTTCACAATGAAGTTCAATACAATTTTAGAAAAACTGGGAAACAGCTAAT
The DNA here is from genome assembly GCF_031143425.1 of Pleurodeles waltl. Taxonomy (NCBI): domain Eukaryota; kingdom Metazoa; phylum Chordata; class Amphibia; order Caudata; family Salamandridae; genus Pleurodeles; species Pleurodeles waltl. Next base: position 945,854,291 of record NC_090439.1, on the reverse strand, counting down.
GAAACTATTTTAGGCAGTGTTTTTAAAGTTGTAAAAAAGATAATGCACTCTACTTGAAATACATGAAGTCTTAATAATTAGTATCAGTATTTTTTTGGAGACTTGATGTTCCAGATTATCTAATAATTAATAAATGGTTGTAATTTTACTTATGTGTTTTCTGGTTTTGTTTCTTAGTGTAACGTGGAGATTGCAAATGAGAAGAGCTCAAAAGACAAAGTTATACCTACTTTTTTAAATTTGATTTGTATATATTTTGATTGTAAGAAAACCAAGCAAGTCTAATAATTATTGAATATGACTAAGAGTGAAATGATATAAGAGACAGTATATTACAGTTTGTTGCATTTGGCAGCTTTCTGTGGTTGTAGAGGCCCCAAAGGTATAGGGTGACTTTGTGCAAATGTGCTTGAGGAAGAACTCAATGTCTTGCAAAGGAATAGTCATAAATAATTCATATATGCAAAGAAAAATTAATTGTCAAGGTAAACAGAAAGAATAGTCATATATATCTGTGTTGAGAGTTAAGAACTGAAGAAGAATGCATGGTGAGATATAGGGGGACTCAATGACTGGTAAGACATTATGGAGTACTTTGGAGCTTGGACTTTGACAAGAGTGTATAGGTTCTCTTGATTTTGATAAGAGTGCCCTTGTCCTTGTGACAAACAATGCAGAGATAAAAATTCAATAGCTTCTGTAATATTCTACAATTTAATATATAAGTTGCTATGTTCATAGGGTCAGTTATGTATTCGTGTTGGTTGGTATCAACTTGTCTTCCCTCTCTCTCCGGTACAATGGTATGGGGCCAGTGGTGAAGGCCAGTGGAGGTTCTAGAAGGTTGGGGTCAGTGTGTGACCTGAGAGAGAGCTGGAGGACATGGAGATGTGGATGTGGATGGAGTTTCTTTGTATCGATATGTATCCAGAATAAACATTTCAACAAGTCTACTTTTGTTTGAAGTACATACCGGAACTTTCTCCATAGCTTCGATGGAAGATATAAGCAGCATAAACAGCGAAGACGGACCTAATTATTTTTTTATTGTTGACAGTGAAGAAATACTGAAATCTGGACTGTGGTTAACTCTTAAAGGCAGACGCTATAGTGGTTTCTTTATCTATCTTTATCATTTATATAAGCTTTGGACTTTTTTTTATATTTGGTTTATTATTTCTTTAACTATTTTTTGCTTTACGTGTTTTATTCAGTTATTCACTCATTACTGTTACCTTATGTTACAAGATGCAAAACATTACTCCACCTCCATTTTTTATCCACTCCTGGAGACCCACTAATTCCTTGACAAAACTGGAAAAAAGTATTTTTAAGATATGTTCAAGTTTGTGGTAGCAATTTATCTGCAGATAGAAAAACTTCTTTATTACAACATTGCTTGGGTTTGGAAGGTCTAGAAGGTTTGGAAACTTTACCATCAATTTCTTCACCTGAAGGTGGTGAGGGGATACTCCATTGAATGAATTTGAGATTACATTGCTTAAATTGGACAGACAATATTTAGGAGAATGTGGAAGAACGTATTCGTGACCAATTTATGCTTGAGTGCAAGATTGCTAAAATTAGAGAAGCACTATGGTCTAAGAGTGAGCCCACATTTGATGAGGTATTAACAGTAGCAAAACAAGTTGAACATTGTATGTTGTGCATTGATGATTTAATCTAAAGGCATGAATATTAATGTATAGACACTTGAGACAAAATCTAAAAACAAGAATCAGTTGATATCTAAAGCAAAATTGTTGTGTTTCAGATGTGGATCTATAGCTCATCTGGCTAATAGCAAGGAATGTACAGCTCTTAATATTGTTTGTAATAGGTGTGGAAGAAAGGGGCACTTTGCTAAATGCTGCAAATCCGCACTGAAATCTACAATGAAAATCAATGAACTTGAATGTGAGGAAGGACGTGAGTTAGTTCTTCAAGTTGTAAATGATATCATGTGTGTTTCAGGTATTCATTGTGAGTATCCATCTGACATGGTTGAGGCGAATGAAATCAAAGTATCAATGATGATGGACTCTGGAGCAAAATTGTCGTTGGTATCTGAAGTGGATTTTTGCCAAGCATTTTCAGGGGGAAGTCACACTTCATGATCCTGATGTTACACCCTACAGCTATGGTGGTAAGCCCATTGAATTGAGAGGGTATTTCGACGCCACTATTGAGTTCAAAGGAAACAAGATGGTGAGATAAGTGTACGTTCCTGTACGTTGCTGTGGTAGGTGACACAATTTTGAGTTATCCTCACCATGCTGGGGATCATTTTAAATCCCAATTCCGTACCTCAAGTGCAAGTTCAAAGGATCAACAACATAGAGGATGAGATAATGCAGGACTTTTCAGATGTTTTTAGCTCCAAGATAGGATGCATTAAAGGGTATAAGCATTGTATTTGTTTGAGAGAGGATGCTCAACCAATAGCTTGTAAGGTTAGGAGCATTCCATTTAGTTTGCAAGATAGTGTCAAGTTAGAACTCAACATATTACAGTCTGATGGCATCATAGAACAGGTAGAGGCTGCACAATGGATTGCCCCAATTGTAGAAGCAATGAACTCAGGTGACATCAGATTATGTGTTGTCCTCCGTCATCTAAATAAGGTGATCATCGAGAACAAGTTTCCATTGCCTAATATAACAGACATGATCAGTTCTTTAAGAAATGCTAGATTTTTTACTACATTAGACCTTAGTTCTGCGTATCATCAAGTTCAGTTGTGTGAAGAGTGAAAATTGTTGACTTCTTTTGTTACACCTTTTAGTGTTTACAAACTTAATAGAATGCCTTTTGGTCTGTGTTCGGCAGCTTCAGTATTTCAGAGGCTTATGAATGAAATGCTTGGTGGTATCAAAGTGGTCAAGTTTTTTCAAGATGATGTTCTTGTTTTTATGGATACACTGGAGCATCACATTAAGAAAATTAGAGAAGTTTTAGAACTTTTCTGGTCAAGAGGAATTAAATTAAAAAAGGAAAAGTATAAATTCAGTAGATCAGAGATAGCTTATTTAGGTCAAACAATATCAGCAGAAGTTGTGATTCCAAAGGATGACTTGGTGAAATCTATAGTTAATCTGTCCAAACCAAAAAGGAAGGAAGATGTTCAGGCTTTCCTAGGCATGGCGGAGGTTTATGCAAGACATGTTCCAAATTTTGCCAAGAGATCATGTTCCATCAGAAGCTTGCTCAAAAAGGGAGAGTTGTTCCATTAGTCAAAAGAATGTCAAGAAGAGTTTGATGGTTTAAGTCATGATGTGTATTCTGCACAATCCCTTAGCAGTTTTCAACCTGGCTTACCCTGTTGTATTTTAACAGATGCTTCAGATAAAGGTTTGGGTTGTGTCCACAAACAGATAAATGGTGGGGAAGAAATCACTGTAGCCTTTGCTTGAAGAGCACTGAGAGGAGCAGAATCTAGGTATTCTACTATTGAAAAAGAAGCTTTAGCTGTTTACTGGGCTGTCAAAAAATTCAAGCAGTTTTTGTGGGGGGTGCATTTTGTTGTACAAGCCGACCATAAGCCATTACAGGAGGTTTTCGAGAAAAAAGGTTTGCACTGTATATCTTCCAGAATTTGCAAATAAATTGTGGGACTACAGGATTTTCAATTTGTTGTTAAATGTATTCTGAGTTGTGAGAATAAGACTGCTAATTGTTTGTATAGAATGAGTACGGTTCCTGAGAATGTTGAAGATGACAACATTTCATGGTGGGTTGAAAATGATATCAAGGTGTGTGGTATTACAGATGGGTATGTTTCTGAAAATGAATGGATTGAAGAGTTGAATAAAGATGTGGAATTGTTGAAAGTGAAGGAGTTGGTGGTGTCTGGCAATGTTTCAGAGTGTCAGGAGAAGGAATTATCTTTGTTCAAGAAAGTTTGGAGCGAACTTTCAGTGGAAAAGGGTTTTGTTTTGAGAGGAGGAAAGTTAATACCTCCGGTCAACTTGCGTGATCGTTTATTGGATTTGGCACATTCAGGTCATCAGGGTACTTGTAAGACTAAGGAAAGATTGAGAAGTGCTTATTGGTGGCCAGGTATGGATTTGACTGTGGAAAGAAAAGTGAGGGACTGTGTAGAGTGTAAAATTGCTAACAAAACTTTGAAGACGAGAACTCATCCTATGGTGGTTAGAAATATTCCTAAAGAGGTTTGGAAAGTAGTGTCTTTGGATATTATGGGTCTGGTACATTGTGGGTCTGATTCAAAATACGTGGTGGGCTTGATGTATACTTTATCTCGCTGGCCAGAGGTGTTGATTCCCTCAGAAGTTACATCGTTGACTATTATAAAGTTTCTTACTGACGTCTTTGCAAGGGAAGGAAACCCTAAGAGCATTTTAACAGACAATGGTGTCCAGTTTACTTCCAAGTTAATGCGTGATTTCTGGGAGTCAAGGGGCACTGTGGATTAAAGGTGTGCTTTGTATCAACCCGAATCCAATGGGATGGTTGAACGATTTAATAGGACATTGAAGGAAACAACTCAAACGGATAGACAAATGGGAATGAATTGGTTGGAGTCTATTAAATCAAAGGTGGAAGATTACAGGTATACTCCTCACTCTAGAACAGGTCAGTCACCATTTGTGTTATTCAGGAAGTGCATACCACACACAAAAATGTGTCCACCTTGGATTAAGGTATATATTGGGGAATCGAGCAACTGGGAGAAACAGAAAAAAATGCTTTTGAAAAAGAAAAACATATTTAAGAATTGAGAAAACGCACATATGATTTGCATAAGTCTGTGAAGAGAGTGGAAGTGAAGGTGGGAGATTCAGTGAAAATAAAATTACCAAGAAAAATAGGTAAAGGTCATTCACATTTTAGCAGAATATTTGAGGTGATCAAAGTGTTTGAAGGGGCTGTCACAGTGGATGTTGGACGTATTTGGAATATGAATAGGATTGTGAAACTTATGTGATTTTTTTTTTTGTGGTTAATTTATTTTGGTTGTTTTTTGGGGGGGCTTCTAAGGGGAAGGGCAGTGCAATATTCTGTAATTTAATATATTAGTTGCTATGTTCATAGGATCAGTTGTGTATTTGTGTTAGTTGGTATCAACTTGTCTTTCCTCTCTCTCTGGTACAATGGTATGGGGCCTGGCGGAGGTTCTAGAAGGTTGGGGTCAGTGTGTGACCTGAGAGAGAGCTGGAGGACTCGTTGATGGAGATGTGAATGGAGTTTCTTTGTATTGATATGTATCCAGAATAAACATTTCAACAAGTCTACTTGGATTGGTGTGGATATTCTCTTTCTACAATAATATAAACAATACTACAGCTTTTTTACTGATAGTAACATGCGATTATAAAGATGAGCAATAACGATACCTGTTGTCATGTCAATAGTATAGACCTGATATGTAGGCATGTAGGTTCCTTGGAAACATTTTCAAAATATGATTCTTATGTGCATGTTGTGCATGGAAAGTTTCAGGTGATCCGTCAAGCAGAAGATAAGAATAAAGGGGAGGGGGTTCCGAAAAAGTGTGTTTCCCATGTCCATAGAGATTTTAGACATGACTGAAACCCGAACAGCTGAATGGAATTTCACCAAATTTAGCAGGAAGGTAGCTCTTGGTCCAGAAGCACACTTTTTTTATTTGATGTAAATTCATTCAGTAGTTTTTGAGATATTAAAGGAAAAAACATTTGTATATCTGGGCATACCCTAAGCACAGATCACATGGTGAGATCTTGTTAGCTGTTAGAACTATAACCAGCAAGTGATGGCAGCCATCTTGGGATTTATATACATGATAACACTCATTGAAATGCATTGTAGTGAATGGCAGTTTTTAAGGGTCACAAAAAGGAGAACGTCTGAAGGGTGATAACAGAGTTTAGTTACAATGTAAATCATTTGTTGCTAAGGTGATTTTACCCTGTGAAAAAGCCCTCTGCTAGGATTTCATCTTTCATGTTTGAAGGAAAACTGTTTTCTCAAAATTTCTCATAGAGGTTATGGAAGTTGGAAGCTAAAATGAAATCATGTTTTCCATAAATTCACATTATCTTTCTCAGCTATTTGAGAATGAAGTCTGGTGTACTCTGTAAAGCATTTTCTTCCAACAGGAGCACCCTACAAGTTGATTCCCTTCTGTTCTACTGCAGCCTCCCAGAGTGTTCTTAAGAACAACAAGAGCACTAACAGTCTTACGTATGACAAAAGTGTGGCCCACCGGAAGCCATCTTGATTGAATCAAACTGGTAAAACTTAAAAACTTAAATTTAGAAGGGAACAAAATGAGGCAGTTCATTTTGTCATAACAATTATGGTTAGTGCTGTAGAAAGAAAAATTAGGACACATTCTGAAATAGCTTCCTCTTCCATTTCATTAAAAGATTCTGACATGTAGACTGAAACATGCACTTCCAATACCAGCAGCAGACTGCCAGTTAACTCTTTGGTGAGTCGCAGTTTACTTCAGTGTTCTAATGAGCAACTTGAGTGCTAACATTTAGAATTTATGCCAAAAGTCTGGCACATCTGACCGCCATCTTGAAGGAATCAAAGTGGAAAACTGAAAGCATTTTTTACTGAGGATACTGCAGTAAATGAGGAGATTAGGGAGCTTCACAACAAGTAAGTCTTCCAAGATGGCCACCAGAGAAAAATAGCCCACATGTTTGCAGTTTTATACAGCACAGACTTAACCTGTAGGCATTTGAGTGCATTACATGAGCATCAGTTACATTACACAAAGACACATTTCTTTTGAACTTTAGTGGAGGTTAAGTGATTTGCCCAGAATCACAGGATGTCAAGCTGACGCCGAAACTCAAACCTGGGGGCATATTTATACTCTGTTTGCGCCTAATTAGTGTCATTTTTTTTCACTCTAATTCGTTGCAAAACTAAATCCATATTTATACTTCGGTGCTAGACCCCTCTAGCGCCACATTTATGAAGTTAAAGTCATTTTTTGAAAGTGGAGACCTACCTTGCCTTAATGAGACGTAAGGTAGGCGTTCCTGTGCAAAAACTGACTTTATGGCCTTAACGCCATATTTAGGGGTATATTTATACTCTGTTTGCACCAAATTAGCATCATTTTTTTTACTCTAATTCGGTGCAAATCTAACTCCATATTTATACTTTGGTGCTAGACCCGTCTAGCGCCAAGGCCCTGATTTATACCTTTTTTGCGCCGCATTAACATAATTTTTTTATGCAAAAGTGGAACAAACATACAAAATATTGGCCCTTATTCATACTTTTTGCTGCAAAACTGCACAAACTCAGTTTTGCACCAAAATGCTTAGCACCGGCCTGCACCATTTCTATGCACCAGCCGGGCACCATATTTATGGAATGGTGAAAGCCGGTGCAAAGGGTAGGCTAGAGTAAAAAAAAAATGACTCTAGTCGGGTGGGGCTGGCAGTATAGAAGAAGAGGGTTTAGCACCAAAAAATGACTTTAGTCAGGTTAGAGTAAAAAAAAAATGACTCTAACCAGAATAGCGTCATTTTATGGTGCTAAACCTACCATGCCACATGACTCCTGCCTTAGAAAAGACAGGAGTCATGCCCACCACTCCAATGGTCAGCACAGAGGGCAGTGGTCCCCTTGGCATGGCCATTGCAATCCTGTGCCATGTTTGGGGGCCCTTTTCAGGGGCCCCTATGGCACTTTCAAAAATAAAATGCAATCTTACCTGTACTTACCTGGGATGGGGTCCCCCATCCTCCGCAGTCCCTCTGGGGTGGGTAGGGGTTCCCCTGGGGCCTGGGGAGGGCACCTGTGGGCTTATTTCATGGTGTTCCATGGGAGTATAAATATGGCGTTAAGGCCATAAAGTCATTTTTTGCACGGGAACGCCTACTTTGCATCTCATTAAGGCAAGGTAGGTTTTCACTTCCAAAAAATGACTTTAACTCCATACATTTGGTGCTAGACGGGTCCAGCACCAAAGTATAAATATGGAGTTAGTTTTGCACTGAATTAGAGTTAAAAAATAACGCTAATTCAGTGCAAACAGGGTATAAATATGCCCCTTAGCGTCAAAACATGATGCTATTCTGGTTAGAGTAATTTATTTTGACTCAAACCTGCCTAACATAATTTTCTTTTAAGCTAACCTACCCTTTGCACGGCTTGCACCATTCCATAAATATGGTGCCCTGCTGGTGCTAAAAATGGTGCAAGCCGGTGCAAAACTTTTTGGTGCAAAACTGTGATAGTGCAGTTTTGCACCAAAATGTATAAATAGGGCTCCTGGTTCCCCAGTTGCAAAGTCTGTAGCTCTAGCCTCAACGCCACATCCTCCCTCCTAAGTGTAACATTTAATATAAGTGGGGGTGACTTCAAAGCAGCTCCTTAAAGTGAATAAGAGACTTTTTTCATCCCAGCACTGGCTCCAGACTATTAGTTGGGGTTAATCAGCCCTTTGTGGGGGATAGGCCTAACCCTTTGTGGGGGACAGGCCACTACCTTTGAAGTATTGGTGTAAGTGTGAACCCTTCCCATCCTCCTGCCCAGAAAGAGCCCATCACTATGCAGACGAATGCAGATGTAGTTGAATGTCCTCTGTTGTGGCTGTCTGGAGGGAATGCACAGGAGGTTTCAAATGTCTAGTCGAAATGGCAGAGGCAGGCCTGAGACATGTTTATAAGGCTATATAAGCGGCTGGTACAATCAGTGCTGCAGCATTATATTTACAGGCTCTGGGTATGTGGTATACCACTTTGCCAGGGACACACCACTGTTACCATGTTCAGAGAACAGAGCACATGCAGTTCAGCCCTGGTTAGCAGTGGTAAAGTGCTCAGAGTCCTAAAGCCAACAAAAACAAGGTCAGGAAAAGAGGAAAAGGAAGGAAAAAAGTTTGGAGGTGACCCTGCAAAAAGGGCCATTTCAACACAGTCCCTGTATGCTGTGTCCTAACTTATCATTCATCCAAACTTTCTCCAAATGAAACATAGTGGGGGTCATTACGACTTTGGGGGTCTTTTTCAAATACCGGCGAAGACGCTGCAGCCAACAGACCGCCCGTCCTGGCAGTCTGAAGACCACAACATTTTGATTTAGGTTTGATTTCTGCCCATTTATGGGCAGAAATCTGACCCTGTCGGCCTGGCCAACGGAGGAAGATAAGCGGTTCCACCACCATCCCTGCCATGCCAACAAGACTCCGCCTGCTGTATTACAACATGTAATACAGAGTGGTGGAGTCCTGTCGGCAGTGAGGTGCTGGCGGTGGAAAACGACAGGACCCATACCCTCCCAGACGACCACCTCGCAAGAAAAGGGAAGTTGATTGTCTGAAAAGGGAGGTGGTGGGTGCATGTGTGTATGGTCAGGGTGCAAGTATGTGTGCAAATGTGGGTGTCTTGGTGCGTGGATAGGTGCAAATGGAGGTGTCTGGGTATGTGAATGGATGCAGTGTCTGGGTGTGTGCATGAATGTGGAGGCGGAGTGCATGAGCATGATTCCAGAGGCGGGAGTGCGTGAATGGATGCAGTGTCTGGGTGTGCATGAATGTGGAGAGGGGCGTGCGCGAATGGATGTGGTGGGAGCGGGCGTATGCATGATTGCGGAAGGTGGTGCATATGTGTGAGTTTGAGTGGGGGGGTATTTATGGTTGTGTACGGTTGGGTGGAGTGGGTGTGTGCATGTGCTTGGAAGTGGAAGGGAGGGTGTGTGCATGTGTGTGGAAGTGGGGAGAGGGTGCGTGCATGTGTGCGGAAGGGGGGTCACCCTGGCAGTACTGGCAGTACTGGTGGCATTGTGGCAGTTTGGCTGCAGCCAAATGGCCTATCTCATAATGCGGCAGACTTCAGCGCTGGGTCAGAGGCAGGGAGACCGCCGCCGCCAGGCTGGCGGTCTAAAGACCACCAGCCTTGAAATGACCACCATTATGTTTTTAAAACATTCACTTATTTCTATCAACTGGCCATCGTTCATATAGCAGATCACTCAGGAGTAAGGTATGGCAGACTTTGAAGCACGACGATGCAGGTGAAACATAACATTTAAAAATCAGACTGTGTGCATTCATTTGCCTTTAACATGCATTAATGTTTATGCGCAATATACAAATGGCATTTGCTATTAGAAGATTAGGATGAGTTGAACCTTATTTTTCTCAAAATATATATTTGTATGCAAGAGCTTCTTAGCAGATGTTTCTGCAGCTTGCCTACAGTTGGTTTGAAGACATACCGAAACAATGAATTGTACATTTAGAAAAAGACAAAGACATCATGGAAGACTGGTAATAAATAGTCTGATGGCAGTTCCTGAAAAGCCATTAACTTCAGTTCACTTTCTGAAAATCAATATTCTAAAGCGCAATGACGGATTTAAATCAATGGAAGCAATCAAGCCGTTTCACAAAATTGAGTTAAATTATACAGGCTTGTATGCATAACTTATACAAGGCTCTCAAGAAGTTATAAGGTTTCATGAATAAATGAATCAAGACTTCAACTGACAGACACTTACATACTGCTGAATTCAAACTTTCTATCTTAGGTTTGTAGTGTACAGTTGTATGAATTTTCTCTGATGGTATGTGGATTTGTATATGAATCTATATGAAACGTGACTTAAATAATTGATCATTTATAACATGCAATGCTTTGTGTGTTAAATCTATACAATTAGAAGATATTTATGTTCCAAAAATAAAAACTAAAATGTCTGCCTTGAAATGTCATAATGCATTGCTTTGTTATTGAACAGTCCGGTGCTACTTATCTGCAATGGGTTTTCCTACTTTGCCAGAAAATCAAGCTAAACATCTTTAAAAAAAAACACCATAAAAGCTGACCCATGAGATGGTTTTGAACTTGGAGGCATTCATTATCAATTCATGGCATTCACCATGCCATCTGTATGTTATTGCATTACCTCAAACAAGTGTGGTGAAGGTTTTACATTATAACAAATTAAGATATTTTATCATTCTGCTATGTTAAGTCTAATCAATCATAAAAATTGAAGCTAAATGAGAGGAGAACATTTTTATTTAGTGAGTCTAGTAAATTAAAGTGCAATGGAAAGGTTAATCTGCAGAATGATTGCACTGTAGGAATAATGCAAAAGAAAAAGTACATAACACTCAAAACAACAAAAATCAGATGTAGGGAAGTTAAATATGATTTTTCAAAGTTTTAGATATTTTTAACTGCAAAAAGTGCAAAGCGCCAACTGTAGGTATCTGGTTTTGCTTGACTGAGTCAAAGTCAAAAGTTAAGGCTGACCGAGATGGAGCATTGGCAGATACAAGGGGCCAAGTTCAGTCTGGTGAAATGGTCATTTAGGGCCTGATTTAGATCTTGGCGGTAATGGTCCCGCCATTGACTTTTTAACTGAAAACTCGCCCGCCACCATGATAGCCTGTCAGCCCTAATTAGATGCTGGCAGTCCCATAGATAAAAGGCTGCATTCAAACCTCTTTCTCGGCAAAGAAACAGCATCTGTGTCAATGGCAGAGTTGTAAAAGTGGCTGATGGCGAACCCTCAGACACCTTTCCTGGCGTGCAGTTATGGATGTGCCATACAACCAAGAAAAAAAGTGGCAGTCGGATCTCCACATTTGAGTTGGCAGATTGAGGGGAAAGTGGGTGAAAACTCACCTTTTTCCCTACTCCACCCTTGTTTTCAAATAGATACGACTGGACAACACCTAGCGTCATTGCTGCCACCACCCCACAGAGAAACCATGTCCCCCCTCACTGGACTCAAAGGGAGGGATGCTGCATTGCCAGGGTCCACTGGGTGGGCACTGCACGGGAGGTCGGGACCACTGCAGGCATTTACATGTCACAGTACTTTTTTAAATCATTGTGACATGCATATGTCGGAGTGACAATTGTGTCACTCATGGCTGAGGACACACAGGAACAACATGCATATTGCGCCAATACACAACTGTCATTGTGGTGTCATGATTTATTGTAAAATGAATGCTATCACCACAATGATGGTACTCTCAAAGTGGACAGTGGTGTCCATGTGTGTGCATTGCAAGGGAACCTGTACTAGTAGGTTTTTGCTATCTGTTGTGCATGTGTGTTTGTATGTGTGTGTGTGTGTGTGTGTAGATTGGCTGGTTGAGGTGGAGGGAACTGGAGTGGGTGGTGTGGTTGTGTCTGTTTGTGTGTCACTTGCATGTGAGATTGATGTTGTGTATGTTGTGTTGTTGAGTGAAACATTCAGGTGGGTGTTGTTTTGTGGTGGATGTTGTCGTGCTGTGTGTAGTTGTGTTTCTGTGTGAGTGTGTTGCTGCATTGGTTATTGTGGTTGTGTCGTGTGTGGATGCAGTGTCAATTGTGACATGGATGTATGTCAATGTGTGTTTTTGGCATGATGGGTTGTGTTAAGTTAGATCGGCAATGGGTTATTGTGTGTATGTGGTGTGTTGTGTAGTGTGTAGTGCAGAGGTACACATATGGCTACGGGACAGTGTGTGTGTGTGTGTGTCACTTACCTCTCTTGCAGAGCCCCTGCCATTGTACGAAGCCCATTGGGTTCCACCACCATCTCTCTCTGTCAGCAATCCGTCACCATTCAATCGACTTGCAGAACTATAACATCTAAATAAGGTGGGTGAAACACAGTTGGCTTGATGGTCTTTTTGGGTCTGCCGTTGACACAGCTTGGTGATAACACTGCCAAGATCTAATTCAAGCCCTTAGTTTTTTTCTTGGAGAAAACTTCTTGATAACATGGTCGTTTCTGGGTTCGGCAGCAGGCTGGATCCAAAGAGCGGCTGATAAAGACCTAGGGGGTGATTCTGATTCTGGCGGGCGGCGGAGGCCGCCCACCAGAATTCCGCCCTCCATTATACCGCTCCGCGGTCAGAAGACCGCGGAGGGTATTATGAGTTTTTCCCTGGGCTGGCGGGCGGTCTCCAAAAGACCGCCCGCCAGCCCAGGGAAAAACTCCCTTCCCACGAGGATGCCGGCTCGTAATCGAGCCGGCGGAGTGGGAAGGTGCGACGGGTGCAGTGGCACCCGTCGCGTATTTCAGTGTCTGCAAGGCAGACACTGAAATACTTTGCGGGGCCCTCTTACGGGGGCCCCTGCCGTGCCCATGCCATTGGCATGGGCACGGCAGGGGCCCCCAGGGGCCCCGCGACCCCCCCTACCGCCATCCTGTTCATGGCGGCTTTCCCGCCATGAACAGGATGGCGGTAGGGGGGGTCATAATCCCCTCGGCGGCGCAGCGAGCTGCGCCGCCTTGGAGGATTCTTAGGGGCAGCGGAAAACCGGCGGGAGACCGCCGGTTTTCCTGCACTGACCGCGGCCAAAGCGCCGCGGTCAGAATGCCCTGCGGGGCACCGCCAGCCTGTCGGCGGTGCTCCCGCCGACCCTGGCCCCGGCGGTCTAAGACCGCCGGGGTCAGAATCACCCCCCTAGTCTCCAGTTTTAACGTTTCATTGGCATTTGTTGTCGATGCCAAGGGCTTGACTGTGAAGGTCTCGGTGACAGATGCAATTTCCTTATTGGCTTGGTGAAGTCTGTTTGCCTGCGTGAGGAGACTGAGGACAGGTCTTGTCAAAGCAAGGAACTTTGAGTGGGTTGTCTGGCCAGATGAAGCCAACCAGCGGTTCACTGGCTGCGGCTGTGTTTCTGGTTCTTTTTGAGAAAAGTTGGGACCAAGTTGTCAGAGTCCAGTTCTTGCAACTTTGAGGTTGGAGGAGTAAACTCTAACACCAATCAAAGATTCTTACCATTTAGGCACCACTACCAGGTTAGGAATCACCTTCTGATAAACCGCCAGCAGGGTCTAGGGTAAATCCCATTACAAATGGTCAGATGGACTCAGCAGATTCTTGGGTTTCTTACAATTCTGATGTTCCTCAAGCTTAGCAGGAAGCTAGCCAACTATACCTTGGAGACCACTTTTCTGTCCTTGGTTCAAGTGGGAACAGGTCAAGTTCTTTGGGTTCATCTCCAAAGAATACAGCAGATCAAGTCCACTTCCTGAAGTCAGGGTAGAGCAGATACAGTCCTTCTTGTGTCTAAATTAGGTCCAGCAGAATTCTGAAGAAGGTATCTAGGACAAGCGGCAACATGCAAAATACACTGAGTGCCTGTCAGGCAACCAAGAAAGTGTAAGTCTGATGATCTGTTTGATGCTGAGCCATTTCATGTCATAACTAGCAAAGGACACACAGTGACTGCAGCAAATCTATGATGTGAGATTTCTCTGGTTTCAGACATGTGACCTACCATTCCTCAGATACTGTTATCAATGTAGAGAGTGATCTGGAAAGGCCAGTTAAAAAAAAAAAAAGATTACTGTTGCTCCTGCATCGCCAGTGCACATCATGGACACTCCTATTGCTGGTTCGCAGTGTCCAAATACACGACTGGAATGAGTAATTAGAGCACCATGAAGACTCATCGAAGAGCTATGATTGTGTATAAATGTGCACCAAAAAATTGAAATATTTTATTTAACAAAGGGGGAGATGTAATATATTGTGAGTTATGAATGATGGAAACCATTTTGGCACCTGAAGAAATCTATTGAACTGTGACGTAAGTGTTAGAAGGTAGTGAAGTGAATTCAGGTTTAGAATGCTGAGTTCATGGTTGCATGCAGATGGATAAAGAAATGTAATACACAGGCTGTGTGTGCCATTATTATTGGTGGGTACCCCAGCTGAGGAAGAAACTACAGGGGTAAGTCTAACCAAATGGAAAAAAGTTCCCATGGGCAAACCTAACAACTTTGCTCTTACTTCCTGGGGACTAGCCTGAAACCACCTCACAGTTTCCTGCTCCTGCAAAATCAAGCATGGCAGAATCTTTATTCCCTTGTCCAGAGTTCTGGTCACACTCCTGAGCTGTGTCTAGGGAAATTACAAACTTTTCGTGCAGAACAAGTTCTGGGACAGATTTTCCCCCCATTTGGACTTGTGCCACTCTGGCTACCTGGGCAATGGCAGGGGCAGGGGTGTGACGTACATCTACCTGTGACAAGGATTTGCCCTTTAAAGCTTGGTGGCCACATCCCCCAGGCCATCCTGTCAGGAGGAAGTCACATGTCCTCCCAGCCAAGGCCCTTTTATTCCCTTTCCTGAGAGCAATTCACACCTCGCAGCAGTTTTCAAGGTGGCAGTTGGGAATTTTCTATGAAACAGCTGCTAGAGTCTTTAGGCAGGAAAATGCAAACTTTCTAAAAGTGGCATTTTCAAAATTTCAATTTGAAATCTGACCTTACCATCAGATTGGATTTGGCATTCTATGAATCTGAGTCCTTGAGCCATGGTTCTAGTTATTCCTAAACTGAAGATATACATAATATGGTGATATATTGTAACTCAGTGATTTTCTATGGTAGAGCCAGCCTTGCCACTGTGAAAAATAACTTTAGAGATTTTTTACTGGCAGGAGCTGTAAAATTCACGCACACATGTACTACTTTTAAATTTCATGCACCATACACTATGGGCATTTAGGGCCTTCCCTAGGGGTGACTTATATGTATTTAAAAAGCAAGGTTTAGGCTTGTTAAGTGGGTGAATTTAACAGATCGAAATGGCAGTTTTACATCTGCCATGCCAGGCTGCTGTGGGAGGCCTAGAACCAAGTTTTACATGGTCACTTTAGTAGTGGCACAATAAGTACTACAGTCCACTAGTGACATTAGATACACTGGATACTGTATAGTAGGGACTTACAGGCAAGCTAAAAGATGGCAATGAGGATGTTTAACCAGTTTGACAACTTTGAGACAACTGAGCACCTGAACTGAGGCCTAGTTAGCAAAGCTCCATCCCACAGAGTTTAAAAATCAACAGCATCAAACTGCTGTAGCTTCCCCCCTTCAAATGAACAATAGTTTTTTATAACTGTCTTGGATGCAGTTCAGGTGCTCCAGAGCTTTCATAAGCAACTTTAGATTTTTATGGTTTGAACATCGTAGGAACTGAATTAAACACAATTTGGATTACTTTTCAAAATAGATGATTCAGGTACTAAATTAATTCGATATTTGCAAATGGTTGAAAACGATGATGGATCTGTAAGTGACTAAATTCCCATAATGCCCTGAGGAAGATTAGGATTCTGATTGGAAGTATGACATGCAAACAACTTTGCCAGTTATTTTTTCTATCACATGTATGGATGTATTCAACAAATATTATGGCACAGTGTTTACTCTGCTGTAGGACAAAGTCAATGGTGGGAAATGGAGAATTCTCCACCATTGGGAGGGGCACCATTGATGTGTTTCTGCCAGTATTCTCATTACCACCCTTCTTTAAATCAGCCACTTATTCCACTTTAAAGATAAGCCAATACTTTACAAAACAATATTTTGTAGAAGAACAAGAAAAGTTAGTAAAAATATTAGCACACATGTTAGCACAAAATTAGAAAGGACCAATGGACAATCAAAATGAGTATTGCAGTGGTGTTAAGGTTACTGCTAAAGGCAAAGGCTCAGCCACTGCTCAAATCAATGTTTTTGACACAGTGCACATGTCTGGTCTTTGCAGGAAGACATACACATATTGCTAGAGCCTAGAAGTCCTTCAATATTAGACTCACCAACAATTTTTAGGCCGTTGCAATCTGTTGTGCCTATTGAAAGCTGGGGCGGGCAAAATGTGAACAGCTAACACACAAGAAGATCTACTTATGTTAATGTTGTCCCATTAGTGAGCCAACAAAAATACTATGTACAAATAGTGAGGGCCACAAACATCATACTAAACATATTGTGATGCCAAAAATATTGTGGGCTATAACATACAGTTGAGTATTATATTGTTTTATTTATCATGGTTGTATGAAATATTATTTAATCAGTATCATAAGTATTATTTATTTTAGTATATTAGTAATATAATAATATTTGTGTTTAATTTGTTTTAGTATGGGTTGTATGTTTTTATTTTTAATTTAATTGTTTTTTAATAAATTTGAAATTGCTCCTTTACAGTAATGGGTTATTTGATTTGCAGGGGATCAGGGTGGGATATCTTTCATAATGAAAATTATGTTTTTTAATTTATCATCATAATTTTTCAGGCCATTTAATTGATAATTAATTACATTAGTTAATTTATTAATTGGTATATAAAATCTGTTGATTTTTAAATAATTAATATTTAGTAGATCAGGTCAATCAATTATTTAATAATGTTAATTTTAAATGTAATAATTAATTGTAATTGTTTTATTTAATATATACTTAAATATCAAGTTTTTTAAATCTTAAAATATATTTAATTTTGTTATGAATTTTAATTGTTTGTTGTGTTTGCTGTTTAAAGTAGCAGAGACGGAAGTGTTTTCTTGTAAATATTTTTAACATTGTTTTTAGTTTTTACTTTTTTATTGGTGATATTACGTTTGGATTTTTTTATTTGTATTTTATTTGTTTTATAATTAATTATTACCTATGTTGTTCTATATTTGAATGTTTTCTTTAAAAAGGAACAGGCAGTCTGACCCCTTCAAAGTCCAGTGCTTTCCCAACTGTTGCTTAGATTGAAGTGGTAATAGCATATAACCCAAGCAAAGTCCAACACTTTCCATACTTTTCCCTACGTTGGAGTGGGAATAGTAAATCTGACACATCCAATGTCAAACGTTTCCTCTACTATTCCTCAGATTGGAGTGATAATAGTAAATCTGATCCCTCTGAAGTCTAAAATGTTCCCTACTGTTGCTTAGATTGTAGATAGAAAAGTAAATATATATTTAAAAAATTGTTTATTATTTTAAAGATTATATATTTATTTTATGTTTCTAAGTTATAAGTCGATATCCAACCAATCACAGAAGGTTGCAAACTTAATGCTGATGTCCTGTGCATTATTTTATTCCTGGTTCCTGGAACATTACTAAGCAGAGCTTCAGTTTGTTTACTTCCATCATTAGATATGCAATAATAACCTGGCTCTTAAAGGGTCATGCAATTATGAAAATTTTGAAGTTAGTAAGCGAATGCCATTATCAATTGTCAACAAAGTAGAACTGAATTATATGAATACATTTTAGTGCATGATGTTATTTAGGAAAAACGGTATATATTTTAGGAAACAACTTTTTAATTTATTTTCCTGCATTACAACATTGACATGGTGGAGTATTTGAAGATTCAAATGCAGTGCTTAGGTAAGGTAAATGTATGCATTCAGTGTCCGTGTTTCTTCAGTTCACAAAAACATATCCTCTCCATTACAATCTGTAAACAATTTCAATAATAATAAGGACATGTAATGTTTCCCCAGAATATATGATGTGAAACAAATTACCTATGAGTGCCTGTGAAATGCTCGGTTTTACTATTACAATTTTACTCTATTAAGGAAATCTTCAAACACTTGCTGTTTTCCAGTGTTACCCTAGTCATCCTTTCCATGTAATTTAATTTGTAGTATTTGAGTGTGTTCATCATACGGGGCACAGAAAGCAAATGAGCTGTATATTTCTTGCTGAGATAGTTTGCACTTGCTCAGCACTCTTCCTTTTTATGAGATTTTAGTAACCATTAGATTATGCTTAATTTACGTTGTACTGCATTTCCACATTTTTGTTTGTCTGTAATAACCTACAATTTAATACATAATTCTGAAAACAGAAATAACTTTTTTTCAAATATTGTATTTGTTGGTTATTGAAGCTGAACAAATATCCAAAACATAGAAAAATAACTACTAGTACCGCTGTGAAGGCAACATTACCACCTGTGAATATTTGCTAGACCCATATTGGGTTATTGCAAAGTATGTCATTTTATATTGTAATTTGATATTTAAAATGTTCTCCTGCTTTAGTGCATCCTATTATGTACAAATAAAATTTCTTATAAAGATAATCGTTTGCAAAAATCTTAAAAGAAAATTACAGTGAAAGATTACAGTGAAAGATATGTTAGAGTGTGGCATAAAAATAATACAAACTGCACAAAGGAAATTAAGATGCGAGGTAACCATGTTGCAGACGTAGTGGAGGGAGCAAAATGGTTCTTTCCCTGGTATGCTATAAAATTGAGAGGACAGATATAAATTCAACTTCAAAATAAACGACTCACAAGAATCAGAATATATAATTTGGCTATGGTCATCCTATTCAGGCATGTACATTTGTTGAGCACACACATCAGGACGGTCCACAGTGCAAGAATGATATTGTTTCAAATGGGGTTACTCTAAGACGACCAGACATTAAAGAAAATGGGCCCACACAAATTAACACACTAATTTTTTTTTCCGTGAGTAAAGCTCTGCTTTTAAACCCTCAACCCTTCAGTACTTCTCAGAATAACAAATGGCAATTGAAAGTCGCACTACCTTGTGCTTGACAAAATGCAATATATTTCCCTGTAGCCAGCAAATGGTTTCAGTAATGCGTGTTCCATGGGATTCTGTTTATTCTTGAGATCAGGGCACATTTAGGCCCATATTTATACTTTTTGATGCAAAACTGCGCTAACGCAGTTTTGCGTCAAAAAAATTAGCGCCGGCTAACGCCATTCTGAAGCGCCATGCGGGCGCCGTATTTATTGAATGACGTTAGCCGGCGTTAGCCGCCGGTGCCGTCTGGTGTGCGTTAAAAAAAACGACGTACACCAGGCAGCGCCGGCGTAGGGGGATATGGGGCTTGGGCGTCAAGAAATGGGGCAAGTCAGGTTGAGGCAATTTTTTCGCCTCAACCCGATTTGCGCCATTTTTTTTTCACTCCCAACCCCCATAGAAATGACTCCTGTCTTAGCAAAGACAGAAGTCATGCCCCCTTGCCCAATGGCCATGCCCAGGGGACTTCTGTCCCCTGGGCATGGTCATTGGGCATAGTGGCATGTAGGGGGGCACAAATCAGGCCCCCCTATGCCACACATTTTTTTTTTTTTAAACTTACCTGAACTTACCTTAATGTCCCTGGGATGGGTCCCTCCAGCCTTGGGTGTCCTCCTGGGGTGGGAAAGGGTGACAGGGGGGGGTCCCTGGGGGCATGGGAGGGCACCTCTGGGCTCCTTCAGAGCCCACAGGTCCCTTAACGCCTTTCTTTTGCAGGCGCTAAAAAACGGCGCAAAAGCGGACGTACGTCATTTTTTTTGACCCGTCCACTCCCGGGCGTGAATTTTTCCCGGGAGTATAAATCCGACGCACATGCCTCGGAGTCGATTTTTTAGACGGGAACGCCTACCTTGCATATAATTAACGCGAAGTAGGTGTCCACGCAAAAAAATGACGCTAACTCCATGGACTTTGGCGCTAGACGCGTCTAACGCCAAAGTATAAATATGGAGTTAGTTTTGCGTCGGAATTGCGTCAAAAAAACGACGCAATTCCGGCGCAAACGGAGTATAAATATGCCCCTTAATACGTTCCTTCATTATAGAAAATAACAAGACAAATAGCACTATTTATCCCCATACACTGCTATATTCTTGTTAAGGCGTACGTTTTCAGCTATACTTATGGATACAATGGGGCAAAACTGGTTAACAGAAGTTGAAGCACTGCAGAAATCAGGGAAGAAGTTTGTCAGCTTGTTGACAAATTAGA
Organism: Pleurodeles waltl; assembly: GCF_031143425.1. Taxonomy (NCBI): domain Eukaryota; kingdom Metazoa; phylum Chordata; class Amphibia; order Caudata; family Salamandridae; genus Pleurodeles; species Pleurodeles waltl. Next base: position 945,833,782 of record NC_090439.1, on the reverse strand, counting down.
AAAAAACTGCCTCAGTGGAACCAACATAAGCTTTACAATGTATATGTGTAGCACGAGTAAAGATGTTCAATTTTATACAAAGATTCGAGCATAGATGGAAAATGACACACCCAAAAGCAGTGCCTAATATCCCCAATGTGTGCTCGTGCCCAGCACTACCACTTAATTTTTACACTAACACTTATATCTGGCAGTCCGCCACATGGTGGTGCTTTCTATGTGTGAGCAAAGCACATCAGCAACAATGTTTAAGAATTCAATTAATCTATAAACAAGTCAAATTGCCAGGTCGCTAAGGCGTGTGAAGATTGGTTGGTAAGAGTGTCACTGCCATTTGGCTTTACATTCTCAGGCTGTGGGTGGTGCTAACTGTAGTGGCCTCCCATGAAATATCTTGGGCCCTGGCACATACATTTACAAATGAATCACTGCCAAATAGACACCATATAAAATATTACGCATTTCCTGTCATGTATGGGAATCTAATATAATCATAACACTGAATAAATCTGCTTCTAACATGAGTACTGATACAAGTATGCCCCCATTGCTACTAATCAGGGCCTTTCTGGCACTAAATAAAGTTTCATCATTGCAAGTATGTCTACATATTCTGGAACTTATGGTAGAAAATTAGAAAAATATTTCTCGTGAACAAGGGCCCAAATATTTCAGTGATTTTATCAGGCTCTATCCAATGCAGAATGAGGTTCCTAAACTACAGAGACATCAGTGAATCCAGTTATTGGCAGATGCTGAATACATCTCTTGTGGTGACATCAAGAAAACCAAATTGTATTTTGAAGATAATAACATTGAGAGACTATGGGGCTCATATCGTGTTTGGTGGACAGAAAAGCCTGTCCGCCATACTCCGGACAAGGTGGCCACAGCCTATGTGGTGACCTCCCTGCCGCAGCACATCAGTGAATCCAGTTATTGGCAGATGCTGAATACATCTCTTGTGGTGACATCAAGAAAACCAAATTGTATTTTGAAGATAATAACATTGAGAGACTATGGGGCATATTTATACTCCGTTTGCGCCGGAATTGCGTCGTTTTTTTTGACGCAATTCCGACGCAAAACTAACTCCATATTTATACTTTGGTGTTAGACGCGTCTAGCGCCAAAGTCCATGGAGTTTGCGTCATTTTTTTGCGTGGACACCTACTTTGCGTTAATGATATGCAAGGTAGGCGTTCACGTCTAAAAAATTGACTCCGAGGCATGTGCGCCTTATTTACACTCCCGGGCAAAATTCACGCCCGGGAGTGGGCGGGTCCAAAAAAATGACGTACGGACGCTTTTGCGACATTTTTTAGCGCCTGGAAAAGGCAGGCGTTAAGGGACCTGTGGGCTCTGAAGGAGCCCAGAGGTGCCCTCCCATGCCCCCAGGGACACCCCCTGTCACCCTTGCCCACCCCAGGAGGACACCCAAGGCTGGAGGGACCCATCCCAGGGACATTAAGGTAAGTTCAGGTAAGTAATTTTTTTTTTTTTTTGGTGGCTTAGGGGGGCCTGATTTGTGCCCCCCTACATGCCACTATGCCCAATGACCATGCCCAGGGGACAGAAGTCCCCTGGGCATGGCCATTGGGCAAGGAGGCATGACTCCTGTCTTTGCTAAGACAGGAGTCATTTCTATGGGGGTTGGGAGTCGAAATAAATGGCGCAAATCGGGTTGAGGCGAAAAATTTGCCTCAACCTGACATGCCCCATTTTTTGACGCCCAAGCCCCATATCCCCCTACGCCGGCGCTGCCTGGTGTACGTCGTTTTTTTCCACGCACACCAGGCTGCGCCGGCAGCTAACACCGGCTAACGTCATTGATTAAATACGGCACCCGCATGGCGCTTCAGAATGGCGTTAGCCGGCGCAAATTTTTTTGACGCAAAACTGCGTTAGCGCAGTTTTGCGTCAAAAAGTATAAATATGGCCCTATGGGTCTCATATCGAGTTTGGTGGACAGAAAAGCCTGTCCGCCATACTCCGGACAAGGTGGCCGCAGCCTATGGGGTGACCTCCCTGCCGCAGCCTCCCGCTGGGTCGGCAGTTTGAAACCTGAGTTTCTGCCTGTTGGCCTAGCAGGAAACAGACAGCGGAAATGCTGTAGCCAGCAGGGTGAACCAGCGCCCTCGCAATGTTCACTGTCTGCAAAACATACAGCGAACATTGCGACTGTGCTGGGCAGGGGGCCTCTGTACTGCCAATGCCAAGTGCATGGGCAGTGCAGCGGCCGCTCTCTGGCCCCCTGCACCTGTTCTCCACTAGCTGTTTCATGGCGGTTTTACCACAATGAAAGGCTGGCGAAGAACTAGTTTGTAATCCACAGGGAGAATTAGGATCTCCACTACCGCCATACCACTGGGATCCAAAATCCTGACAGAGCTGGTGGTTTCCTGGTGGTCAGACCACCACGGTTGTTATATGATGGACGGACTGCTGCATAGGCGTAAGACGGACACACTCATAATGAGGCCCTATGTGTATTTAATTACTCATTGTGGAACTTGGTCGTCTCTGCAAGGTCATCTCAAACTTTTTGCTTGTACCTCTCCTGTTTCCTGCATTTCGTTTTTGGCTTTCATTAGAACTCTGTGTACTTTACCACTGCAAACCACCTCTAACGTGTTTGTGCCATCTCTCTAAAACATGATACAATGGCTGTACACTTCATTAGCATATTTAATTTAAGTATAGGTCCCTAGTATATAGTACTACATGTACCACGGGGCCTGTAAATTAAATGTTACTTTTGGGTCTGCAACACTCATTGTGCCACCCACTGAAGTAGCACTTTAGAACATGTTTCAGGGTTGTCATTGCAGCCTGTAGTGCAGTTTTTAAACTACCAGCCCCACCTGGCAAAATAAACCTTTGCCCAGGCCTAAATTTTCCTTTTAAAAGCATATGTTACCTTGTAATGTAATCCCTAAGAGGCCCACAGGACAGGGAGCACTGTATTTAAAAAGTAGGACACATGTTTTTAAGTTTTATGTATCCTTGTAGTGAAAAACTCCTAAATGTGTTTTTCAGTGTATCAAGGCCTATCTCTCCCACTGGTAAACATTGGGTTACCTTATTACAATTAATATGTGCTAACATTTGATTAGGAACAGATAGTGAAGTCAAGTTTATATTTATAATTATAATTTAAAATCCTCTTTAATTGAAAGGTCAGATTATAAATCACAGATCTGAAAATGTAATGTTTAGAAATTTGGCATTTTCTTGTCCTGACCATTTGGTGCTTGCTCCCTGTGTCCTGGGTCACATCACTGTGCATAACTTGCTAGTTGGCCTTTGTGTATTCCTCCCAGACAGTGAGACAAAAGAGGACTAGCTGTTCGCAGTATGGGCTTTTCTTCCAGGATGGGTGGGACAGAGCGGTTCCCTGCCCCACTTTCTTTTCAAAGAGCTGTTACAATGCACCCACAACTGGACCTGACATCAGTCTTTCGTCACCCCAGACAACTTGCAGCCTTTCAAGGGGAAGGGAAGAACATTCCAAAACCACATACGGGGGTAGCCAGAATGTCATGTCCACTTCACAGGCTGGCACCAGGTATAAATATTTGACCTCCTAAACCACATTTTCAGTGGAAGAATTTGGAAGGACTGCCTTTTTCCCCACAGGATTGCCCTGCCACCTGAGGCTAGCCTTGGTCCCCAGAGGACTGCCCTGCTGCTGAAGCCTTGACTTGCTCCTCAGAGGACTGCCCTGCTGTTACCAGAGGACTGTCCTGTGGCTTGATGCTTGCCTTACTCCCCAGGGGACTGCTATGTTGCTTGAGGCACGCCTTGTTCCTCATATAATTGCCCTGCTGCTTAGGGCCTGCCTTGTTTCTTGAAGGAGAGAGGACCATCTCCTTGATCTGAGGACTACCAGAGTGACTCCAAGGGCTAGTTGGCTGGATTCCTTTTTGAGCTATAGGAACATAACAGGCTCCAAAAACCCTTGATCCCTGCACCTTGCCTCTGCTGGAGTGAGACCTAACCCCCAGCAAGTGGTGCTCTCAGGTCCTGGAACCTTGGAAGTGGTGTTTGAGTTGCTGCTCCTGCCTATCCCTAAATGCTGGGATAAAAACCAACAGAAGACTGAGACCTTCCTGCCATCTGATCTGCCTGAGGTGCATAGCCAATCAGCCTAACTTAACAGTAGCTACCGCTAAGTTGTTCTTCGCAACAGCAAATCCTGTTCAGCTGAACCTCTGAGCAATGGTATCCGGCCTCATTGAGCTTTCTTTTGCCACAGCTTGCAGCTTCATCGCGCTGAAGGTTTTAAGCTCCCAAAAAGTTGTCTAAGTCCAAAGGTTAAAACCACCACTAGGCTCTACGGTGATAGGCTCTCCATCGTCAATCTCCTGGAAAATCTGGCTTCTCCGGCTCAGAGTCTTTTTCTCACCATCTTCAAAAGCTTCACTGAGGCTTCATTCAGCACTCTCCAGTGATGATGCTGGCGTCTACTCTGACAGAGCCTTCTTCCTTGCTCTGCTGAAACCTACCCTTTCCTGGACTCTTGTGCAGAATTTCTTCAAAGTTGGAAGGGAACCTGAAATAAGGCCAAATCCACCCCCTGTATCCAAAACGAGCGACATTGCAGTCTGCCTTCACTTTTTGATTTGCCCTGATCTCATGTGACTGGTTGTCTGCAGTTGACACGTCGGTCTTTTACGCACTAGTTTTCACTAAAATCTTGAAAAAATTCATAACTCCAGTTCTACTAATTGGAATTGTATCATTCTGTTGTCAAATAATTTATTAGAGTTTATTTGGATTCTTTTCTCACTTTATTATACACAACCATACAAGCCTTCCACTCCACTCCACCACACATATTACCTGTTCCAGCTATTAAATCAAACACAAACACTTGTCCATACCCTCCTACACACCTCATACACTCTTCAAGAAAATGCATCACTGCCCCCTCTACTATTCAAACACCACTCACCAGCAGTAACTCACATGCAAATCCTTCACAGGAAACCACTACATCAATATCTCCCCTCACTACTCCATAAAAACTGAAAAAACACACACATAACCACATCAAAGTAACACAAACCTTCAAAATAGTTTCCGTCACACCCATTCCCACCCTCATGACTACACAAATAGTACAAATCCTGACCAATCTTTACTCCGAAATTCTCTATCTTCACAAACATCTACCACATACACCCCAACACAGCAATATTCATTCACCCGCCTCTCATCCTTTGCATATTTTAGAGCCTTAGTTTATGATCCACATGCTCCTTCCCCACCCCTAAACAGATGAAAACAAAATAAACAACATGCCACTTTTAACAACTTTGCATCCCCTGTCTATTATACAACAATGCTACTCTACAATAAAAACTAAACTCATCATGTCACTCTCAGCCACCAAGCCCACCCCCAACAGGCACAGACCCAACAAAATGCCTCCTAAGCCTGCTGGACGAGGAACACAATATAGAAAAACAACACTACTGTGACCCTCATACAGATATCACAACTAATACTACACCTGGTCACCCTTCTCCAAAACAAAATGATACTACCACCAAAACACACTAAACTGACAGCTCATAAACGCTCAATCACTCTAAAAAAACAAACACCACATCATCTATGACCTGCTCACTGACACAGAGCCTGACTTACTATTCATAACAGAATCATGGTTGGGAGATGACATGGCCCCAGTGTTGTATGAAGCCATTCCTCCAGGCTATCAAACATCACACAAAACTGTATAGGCAAAAGAGGAGGTGGACTAGCTATCAATATTCAAACAAGCAATAAATCTCAGAAAAACAGAAAACATTTTCATACAAGGTTGTGAGGCCCTCATCACCAGATGCAGCCCAGCACCAACTTCCTCCTGTAACATACTCCTCCTTTACTAACCTCCGCCTAACAATTGAACATTCCCATATACATTTCTAGAACAGTTTCAAACCTCATAATGTTATACTGCAACCTCTGCATTCTTAGGGACCTAAACATTTGGTTTGACAAAGATTTTAGAAACTCACAATTCTTCAGTTGCCTCAGAGTCGTTGAACAGTGGATGTCTTGGAGCCATCTCAAACTGAAAGCTTCCAAAACAGCAATACTCACATGTCGCAACTAGAAAAATGATGGCCCACAGTGCATCTGGCCTGACGATCTGAGAGCACCTACTCAAGTATTTAGGTTAAAAACCTTGGAATTTCCATGAACTCCAAGTTAACAATGTATATCCAAGTGGACAAAGTAGTACGATCAAGCTTCATCACCTGGAAAACTCGGTGACGCATCTTGCCCCACCTCAGATTTCAACACAAGGTACAGGTTACTATCTCTATTACACTAAACTAGATTATGCCAATGGCCTTTAACATGAATCATCTCTATCTACTATGAAAAACCTGCAATGCATTCAGAACTTGGCTGGCAGACTACTACTACAAGTCCACAAGCCCACATCTCCCCTGCCTTGAAGGCCCTACATTGGTTACCGATTGTTAGAAGCTCCACTTCAAGCTGCTTTGTATCACCCACAAAGCAATACGTGGAACAGAACCACTCTTCATCGGGAAAAAAACAACCAAATACATTCAACAAAGAAACCTTCACTCAAGATTGGCACTAGGCCTTAAAACACCACCATGGAAGAAAAAGACTATAGGTGGTTCAGCTTTCTCTGCTCAAGCGGCCAAACTATGAAATTCAGTACCTGAAATATAAGGTCCTCAGAAGACTACTCAAGAGCTGTCTCTTTCCTTCATAACCACTATATCCAAACAACAATGGACCACATATGCCTGTGTTGGTAAACATTTATGATCTAATTATGTGTATATATCTAGAGATGTGCGCTTCTTTAAGAAATATGTATAATTACTATTTCATGATATTAAAATATGCATATACTCTTTGAGCCTGTTTAACAAATGTATATTTATTGACAGTTAAATGTATATATGTGTGTATATATGTGTGCATATAAGTATATTCAAGTGTGTATACCATGTATGTGTATATTTGTATTTATATATATATATATGTGGATATTATTCTATGCTTAACATGTTCATAGTTTATTGCATAGTTCCTAGATAAGTTGTTATAGTAGATACGTATGAATCCCTGCTTTCATTTTAGCTAACACAATGAGCAAATGTTATCCTGACTGCTTTATCAGCAAGCAATTCTCTATTGACAATTGAAGAAAGATAGAATAATGTTAGAAAAGTGCGCAAATAAATTACCCTCAAATTTTGCTAATCTTGAAAGTCTGTGTTTATACAACACAACTTTAAATCTCAAAATATTATATCCATTATTATATTCCTTACACATATATTCCCTTACTGTGTATTTATGTATCTATATATTTATCACTTTAGTCCTACTGTGCAAGAGGAAAAGTTAATAAATAAATACATTTTAAAGAAAATCTCCCTCATAAGCTTTACTCTGTCTCCCCATCACCCTATACCTCTATCAATCTATCCTCCATCCCCACTCTCTGACTCATCCCAAACCCATTCTACTACTATGATCTCCAAAATTACCCTGCCTAAACTCTTCCCTCCTCTACTGCTCCTGGCTCACCCTGAACCTCAGTTTACTACTATGATTTCCAAAGCAACCCTATTAAATTCTCCCTCACTTATCTCACTATTGACTCAGTCAAACCTATTCTACTACTACGATTTCCCTAACGCCTTTCTACAGGCTCTTCCCTCCTCCATCTCTCCTTCACTCATCCTAAGCCTCATTCTATTACCATGAACTCACAATTAATACTTCTGGATTCTTCCCTACTCTATCCCACCATTATTCTATTCAAACCTACTAATAAACTCACATATCCTCTGCTCAAATCATCTCATACTAATACTGTACTCATATTTCCCTATACTAATCCACCACTAATCCTTTTGGGTTCTGGAGTAGCGTGCTACTTGCTGAAAAGCACTACGATGCCTCATCAGGGGTAGTAAGGGCTATATACATTTACAATTACAGTTACTGTTTGAGTGCTGTATAAATATTAACACAGTGCCTCTAAGTTAAGCCTGACTCTTCTTATGACAAGCTGCCAGAGGGATAAACACAAGTTAATTTAGTTACTTTTATGGTCACGCAGACAAGGATTGTGTTTGTTACTTGGGCAAAGTTTTTCACTGCCCCAATTAAAAATTCAGTTTCAGGTATAAAGTTTGCTGAACCTTTTTGATGGGAAGAGAACCCTGGAAAAGCCAATTGACCTTGCATGACAGCATGGGCACATAATCTAAATTCATAAAGGTTTGGAGACAAAGCAATTACTACTTCTGTTGGGATCTATGAGTCCCAAGGATGGCAATGGTGATAGTAGGAGAGGGTTCTGAGTATTTTGATAACACCATTCTTTTATCAATAACCAAAACACACACTCGCATTTTTCCCAGCCGCATATTAATTCCCTTATAGTAAGGCATAAGAAGTACTGTCAATAAGGTACATGTATGAAGCATTTGATTATGAGCCCAACTGTGGCATCAACCTCAAATACAACCATATCGTGACACAGTCAGAAATGTGTTAAATGTTGCAGAAGCACATAGGTGGAATTGAATTGTCCATTTAAAATATGATTGATAATATTACAAGGATCAAGGGATGTGCATACCTGCTGACTGCACACAGATTTCTATAATGAACGCATTAGTCCACTGAGCTATCCTATCAGTTGTAATGAAACTCTAGAAATGTGTTAGTCTATTTTCCCCAGTGGACATTTCAACAGTTTTACACTATGTGAAAGCAAACAATGTTGATGGCACCTCGCTGTATCCGGAGAGTGTAGAGTTATTTACAATATTTGATCTATTTGGCTTTATCAATGCTTTTTGGATACTGCTCCAGAGATATTGGCATTCTAATTACCCCCATAGCCCTATCTCAGAGCCATAGCTCAGAGGGTTCAGGAGAGAACTTTCCCCTGTATACTAATGACAGTTTCTTAGACACTCATTGTTTTCTGTAAATTTGTTGGGGCTTTCTGCTGGCCACTTGTAATTCACCATGAGTGAGATGTTGTATGATATTTCACAAGCTTCTAAAAAGGTTCACTCTGAAAGCTGTGAAGGAGTTGGTTTGAATCACACATGATATATGCATTTGGCCAGGGTGAAATTTAAATTACCCCTGCTAAGTTCTTAACATTTCAGGAATTTCACTTTGCCTATGTTATACAATATTCACAGAATTATGTCATGTTACATAACTACAGTGAGGCAACAATGTGATCAAGTGCAGGAGTGGCTGTTGTTCTTGGCAATCGTGTTTTCACACATATTTAGTGAGAAATGTGTTCTTGCATCACATATTGACATTTGGGCATATTTTACGCTAAAATATAGCACTAAAAAAGGGAGCTCTTTGGCAAAATCACTTCAAATTACAGGTTGCTGCTTATGCACGGTGATTTTTATGGGTTTGTACACTCGCTGTGATTGTGAGGAGCTGCTCCGCTTCTGCTTCCAAACCCTCGCGCTGTGTCATGATCACCTGTTTATTAGGTCTGGAAGCCAATCTACTGCACATCAAATGTGTCAGGAGAGGTCAACCGGTAGCAATGCTGCACAGTAAACTCTAAAGGGACCGCATGAAAGAAGGGCTACTATTCTTCTGCTTTGTTGCCTTTATTGTTGATCACTTCTTGATAATGTGTTCACCCTCCTGACTGCCTGTCCTTCTAGTCCATCATTTCCTCTGTTGTTTCATGGCATTCAATGATGTCCATTGCCCTGAGAGAGACAGTTTGTGTTGCAAATATTTCCATACACCAACTCTTGCTGTATTGTGTGCTGCTAGATGGCTACTTACAGTATGAGGTTCTGCTGCTCTGTCTGAAGTCTGCTTTTTGTGAGTTCATCAAGGGTTCAGCTCCCTTGGTGACTATCCTTCAAGGGACAAGCAAGTATTTCCTACTTTTCCAGTAACTCTGCCCTTTCCCACATCTTGGCTTCCTGTCAAAAGGAGCAGTTTAGGCTCTTCTTCAGAAGCTGGACTAGTCCCATCTGAAACCAATCCAGTGCCTTAACCTCATAAACAGACTTTTTGACACTTTGGCTTGAAAAGTGTATAATCACCCTCCCTGGATCCTGAAACATCAGTCACATCTCCTTAAGTCACTAGCTCTGGCTTGCCATTGCTTGCATGTTTAAGGAGGTATGACTGCATCAGGCATCAGTGTTCATTGTTCTGTGGGTCGGTGGGCTGAGCTCCAAATGAAGGCCCTGGCTCATTATGTACTTCTCCACTAACAGCCAGTCTCATTTCTCTTCAGGTCTCTGATTCAGGTTTCCTGACATACCAACAACTCTCCCCAGTTGTGTTTCTAACTGTACAGCCTTTCAATTGGTGTGATCCTGGTTCCTCCGGCACCTGTGATTTTCACCACAGATTCCAGTACCCTCAAATAGGAGGGCACTGTACTTGACCTCTCTGTCCTGAATCAGACTGTTATATTGAGGACAAACAAGCATGTAGCCTTTACTTATATGAACCACCCAATGCATGTACAATCTCACTTACTGGCTTGGTGGCCTACCAGATTTGCTTCTGTGTAAAATCTCATCTGCTTTTACTTCTGTCAGCTACATACTGTGGGGTACAGTGTGCATACAGACACAGCAGGGTCCTCCAAACCTTCATATATTTTTTTCTGTTTATGGATTAGCCTTTGGAGCTCTGCCGCCGGTCTGATCAGCTCCAGACTGACCGATTTGTGTGCTTCTAGAGCACCCATTTCCACGTATTTCTCCTGATCGCAAGGTCTACAGGAAGTGGAATTAGATGATCTTTACTCTCCTTGCCTTTCCACTTTCCAGTTGCTTTCTCAGTTTGTTTCTATATTCCTGCTTGCTTTCTCTTTTCTGCTTCTCAAGACTGTTAATCTCCAAATGTAGAGGCAGAATGCATGGTTCTGTCTTTTGGCTTTGGCATGGGTGGAGAAGTCCCAGATCCCACTTCTCCAAGGGCTGCCTGTGGGACTTAAATTGCAGCTCTCTTATATGCATTATCACCTCAGTAGGTGGGCCATTCTCACTCCTCCATACTCCATGTCCACTTGATGGTTTGAAATTCAAGCAGATAGATTTCTGTGGGCCGATAGTGTATCATGAGAGAGAACTGCCTATCTAGCTGTCCTATCGATCTTACATTTCATTCAATCGTCATTTAGGCTTATTTCTTGCTGGTTTTCGGCTCAAGGTCCAACTCCCTTTTCAGATACTCCCATGAACAGCATAATTCTAAGAACTTAAAGTCGTCTTGTGACCCCTTAAAGTTCTAGGCAATATGAAGGTCCTGGGAGTATCTAGAAAATTAGTGGTCATTGCTTAAGAGCTTTGATTTGACTCGGCCTAGTGCTTGTGTTTATGTCTCTGCTTAGGCTAGTCCCTTTGCTATTGTAGCCCTGTGATGTGCTTCTTGTGAACATTTGGAGGAGGTTTACCTCAAGCTCTAGTTGGCCGAGGGTGTTTTTCTGGTTGCCATCACATTTGTTCATAAGATGGGGGAGCTGGGGCCTCCTCTGCCTTCCCCCTGCCCTACTGCTCTTCATCGTAGTCCAGAAATGTCAGTCCTAGCCATGATTCACATTGGCTTGGAGGCATGGCTCTCTTCTGCATTCCCTTCATGGGCAAATGTTAAAAAATGCTAGTCGTCACAAGTTTCAATCTCTGATGGGGTGTCAGCTCTTATAAAGAGAGACTTGGAGATGTTATAGTGTAAACGAGCTACAACTGCACAATAATATGCAAATTGCTTTTTTGGAATCACTGGACACATGACTCAGTCGCTGTCTTCTTCCTCTTCAGTGCCATGGTGTCAAGACAGAATAGTATAAACTAGTATTTCAACTTAACAGTGTCTATCCTATAAACACATTTACAGGTAACACAATCAATAATTTAAGTCATGTGAAAACATGTGAGAAATGTCCATCTTCGGATTATTAATTAACTAAAAAAAAGTGTCAAAATCGTAGGTATCGTCGGCTAAAGAGTGGGCGCTCCATGGCGCGAATGACCAAATACACTCCTCTTCTTAGTTGTTTATTCTAAATTAAATACCTCAGCAAATGCATGCTGTGTATGTTGTATAGATTTCTATGCAGCACATCACAGTACATGTTTTCATAGTTTTTCATGTTTTCTTGCAAATTAAGTCAGTCTATTTGATAATATTGTCATTGTTTTCAAAGCTGATCAATTGAATGGCACTGACGAGCACCTGTGGATTGACATACCTATCACTGATTACATATTTGGCAGTTCTGGGTCTCTGAGTGATGAAGAGACAGATAGATCTCGAAAAAAATACATTGTGCACCTATTCTGGCCCATTTCTTCAAATCAAAGCGAGAATTTTCTAGTGAGAACGTTCCTTGCCTCTATTCCAAGAAGAAATTCTCCAAAAAGCACATAAGATTTATAGATTTTTTATTGCAAATATTATTCACTCTGCTTTGCTCACAGTTTCATTCTAGTTGTTTGATGTGCGTCTACTACGCCATCTTGTCGGTTCCTTATTGTCATTTTTTCTTGTTAATTTCCATTTTCCATTCATGCACTGTACCTCTTGGCGTTCATTCATCTTAATATAAACAATGACTATGATTCCTTTTGGGAATATGATAATTGTAGATATTTTTTGTATGTGGAGGCCGAACCTTTTTAATTGTCTTGCTGGATGAGGCCGCCTTGTCAGTTAATTACAGTTTATTATGGCTTCCAAGTCATTAATTTTTGTTTCAAAACCAGTACTAGCCCAACCTGGATAACTAATGTTTTTCATATCTTCACCATATCCGCTGAATTATCATGATTTATTAAATATATGTCATTAGCGATGTTTCTGCTGCCAAAGGGATAAACATGACTAACAATTAGTGTGATTAGCATGCACTTCCAGAAGAGTAAAGGTTCCCCCTTTGACAGTGTTATTGTCAAAATTTGTATTTTTTTACAATGATGTGTGTGATTGTGTGTGTGTGTGTATACACATGCATGTTTGTGTTTTGGTAACTGCAAATTGTATATTTCTACATACAGAGGTAGAGGGTTGCAGCCCGGTTTCTCCTCTCCTGGCTTCAACTGAAAATGCCTAAATTGCCTTCAGCCTGTGCTACTCTTTAAAGATCAATGCTTTACTGTTTGTCAGATTACTTTTGGTTTTCTATAACACTATGTGCTTCAATCTGGTATCTTCAATGCACCAGGAGCAGTGCTTAATTTGTGCTTGTTGTTTCCGGTGCGGAGCAACGGCACTTATTTCTGAGTGCCGGCGCTTAGTTTTCTGGCTCAAGCATTTACTGCGAGCAAAAGACACATATGAGAAAGACAGAGGAAGAGAAAAACAAAAAAGTGTTAGAAAGGGGAAAACAGGAAACTGCAAGAGTTAGCTGAAGGGGCGGGGTGTGGCTGTAAATGGATTGAAGAGGCCCGAGGTGGCTTCAGGATTACGCTGCCTCAGTATTATGTGCTCACACTTTTAATTGCAACAGCCGCTTGTTTAAGAGGGGAGCTTTGAGCACCAGCACCTTTTTATTCACAAATTAAGCACTGACCAGGAGCAGGGAACACCACCATAATTCTGCAGTGTTTCCACCCCTCCAAAGTCACAATTCCCCTTGTATTTAGAGTTGGCAAAATGAGCGTAGCTACACTGCTGGTTCTGCTGGTCTAAACCTATCACGTGTCAGCCCATCATCCAAGAGGCTGCCAATTCACAATGATGAACATCCGCCCTAATGAGGACGGGTCTACCATCATTCATTTTCCCTGCATGCAGCATGGTAGAAACAGGCAGTGAAAATGGTGAATTGCCCATACATGTGTAAAGAAAAATCCTTGCATGTAAGCACATCTGTCTTGTATTTGAAAACAAACTCCAGCTTTAAGTGTTTATTTGTTTAACAGAAAGATGTTTGCAGAGTGATGTTTTACAAATGGTACCTGCCTAGTAAGCCTGCAGTATTCTGAAGAGAATGCCACCATCATAGCTGCTCTAACAGGACAGACATCCCGACCAGGCAGTTGGGTATAGGGTGAACTGTCCCCTGTTGAGTGTCAAAGGCCATAGGCTTATCCTCCATCACCCCCAAAAGATCTACTGTCCACCAACTTCTAAAAATATCTCCCTATGCATAGCCTATAAGGTTATAGTAGGCAGGGCATTTGACATATCAGGTGAGTCTGATGGTCTTGGTATATCATCAGCATCTATGTTTATTAATACTCTTTAGCTAGTCTATATGATGTCATCGTGCAAGAGCAAAGACAGAGCTGATAATTGCTGGAAAATGGACATAATAGTTGGCTCCTCTAGCCTGCCCCCCACACACATTCACAACCCCCACCCACATCTCTGTTTATAACATGTAAATGTATTTTCAGGGAAAAGACATGGGTGGAGATTTATTAGAGGCTGTGAGCTTACAGCAGGTAGAAAAAGGGGTAAACAAGATGGGCATGGTGACCCCAAACTGAAACTAATATTTTGTAGGCTATATACATGTATGTGCATCATCATGATGGAAGCACAAAGACAGATTTGGAGACTAGTGCCATGGATTAAAAGTATGCAAACTTTGGGTGAAAATTAGAGAACATGATAAATACTTCCACTCTGGTGTGGGTATTTAATAGATAACATCATTAACTGTTTCCTAGTTTGCCACCTTAGAAGGAAGCCTAAGATTTTTATTGTGTAATGCTTTCCTGTGCCTTGCTTGAGGTGTAGGCATGGATCATGGATGGGATTCAGGCTACAATGTAGACTTTTCCCACAGTGATAGTGCCAGCTGGATTGTTCAACTGATAAAATCTGGATTGTTGTTCCTGCACCCAGTAAATACAAGTACAGTAACAGTGAACATCTCATAATTGTACAGAACAGAACTCTGCATGGGAATTACACTCTTCATAGATCCTTATGGGGGCTCGGTTAGTGTATGGGTATGTTTCAAGGAGAATGATTAGGCACAGGCAGAGCGACACTGTAAGCCATAAGAAGCATTGGAAAAACAAACTCACCACTACCCGTGAAAGGGTCTTTGATAACCTCAGTGGCTGAAGAGTTCAGAATCTGTTGGGAATTATATTCTTGGTGATTTCTTTTAATTGTACAATAACATAACCCATACCTTTGGTACAAAACAACCATTTTATAACGAATAATGGCAAACTTCAGATGCCACTGCATTCAAATGAAAGTAGGGGGACTTCTTTTCTGTGAAGCCAGGATGGAGGCAGAGAATGAAAAAATAAATGAGCTTTCTCACCAGGGTGATTGCTACCTGAATAAGATATCAGTCTGTGCAAGTGGTTAATTAGAAGAAATATAGGCTACTTTGGAGCCAGCAAATGACTTTATTTAATTTTAGGGTTTGTGGTGACAAATAATTTATTTGAGAAGTAACATAGGGAGTGTTATCAGCTGGGTTCTGTAATATGTTCTTCTCAGGTAAAAGAATAAAGAAAAGGTTTATACTAGGTGATGTCTAATTGCTTATTACTTAATATATATATTTGTAATGCATGTGTGTTACCTTAAACACTTAGAAGATTCCATAAATGTGTTAAAATATATATATATAATTTTTCACTTCACCACAAACGTTTTCGAAGGTACTTGTAAAATGGCAGATGAGATATCCATCAAATTTGTGACCTATTACCTTACTGCCAAACTTCAAATTAGGCCCTATATCTCTTTGCACATTTTGTAGCAGCCTCTCATATAATGTCCTGCATATTCACAGTACTTGCGGTTTCAGGCTGGGATATCACAGCACTATCAATATGTCATTATTCCCCATTGCATCAACCAGGATGCATGTCTGTGACCGGTTACATTCACAGACATCTGCAGAGATCACATTAAGCAACTGAGCTTTCTTACATAATAGAATGAATTTCCTACTGATTATTTTAACTTGCATTTATATTTTAGTTAAGGTATGCGTATTATATTTTATATGTATTTAAATTGCACTACATTGTCATTTCATTAATATAGCACTTACAAAAGATGATGAAAACCCATAATTTTTTGTTCTTTCTAGCCCCCATCTTCGGCCATGTCAACACTGCTCTCAGGGTCACAGTCCCCATTATTTTTAGGCACTTCAGTCTCCAGGTTACCCATAAAACATTATGTATGAGCCTACAATTAGAGTTCCATCTCTAGCACAGTCCGGCACGTATCAGCTAAAGAAGTGTGGGTATCCCTGAAGCTGCAGCAGCCTGGGCTAACGCACATGGCTATAGGTGGAGCTGAAGTCTTTTTAGCTCAATTGGCGATGCATGACTGAGTGTTTACTCAATCTTAATAATATATGTTAGGTGCATAATTACTTAACAGTCTTTCTGTCCAAACATACCTTGTTCTATGGATTTACTAACTGGCAGCAAGACATTGCCATTGGAGTCTCTGCAAGAGCGTGCAGCTCCCCTCGGTTACCTCTGAAAAGTGGCAGTCTCTGTGCGGTGTAGTGCAAACAGTGAATTTACCCTTCTGAGGGTATACCACCAGAGAATAAGTGCAACCCTCTAACTTTCCTAACACAGACCCCCCTTGGAGCACAATTAAGTGACCACTCTTATAGATAACTACCGGAGCCCCTACCTTTGGCATGTATTTTCTAAAAGGACATTGGGCTACAACGGCTAACTTAACCTCATGTGTTATGGGAATTAATCTTTCCTAAATGTGTCAGCTGGCCATGACTATTAGACCACGTAAGGCGCAATTTACAAAACTATTGACTCCCCCCAAGTTCAACTTGCCCGAATATGAATTTGCACAAATACATCTATTTACCAACATGCACATCTGCTGTCAGTTGTGAGGCAGGGGGAATTATCAGTGTGGAAATACCATGATGATTTGTGAACTCCCACAAAATGTAAGCTTGTGATTATTCAAGATCATATCCCTGTTAATTTCCTCTTGGGTTGCACCTGAAATGTACTCCTGTTACAAGAAGAAGGAAATCCCAGTCCATGGTAAGAATAGTAGCACACACTCAGGGCCTGATTCACAAATGTAAACATACGCGTTTATGTAAATTTACTACAATCTACTATTCACAAAGGGATTTACGACTAGTATCGTATAAGTGCCCTCTGCCCTCGTAAAAATACTACTCATAAATCCTTTTATGAATAGCAAACTGTTGTAAACATATACAAAATTGTAAGTTTATGTTTGTGAATCAGGCCACGCCGTATTAATGAGGGTGTAGGCATTCTCCATAGATTAAAAAAAAAACATTTTCCCAGTAGAGGAAAAACTTTGCAAATACACATTTTATAAGCATTTGCACATTTGTTAAGCATAGACACATTTTTAATGCACATGATGTACAAGTATGCTTGTGTAACTGCTCACACTTCTTTGTAATCCAGAAAAGCTGCAATGCATGTAACCTGGCACTATTTGTTGCAAAATCCTTCTCAAACCTGATAATGCACTTATGAACTGCTTGATCATGCTTTCTTAGATCAACAGCAAGGGGCATCACGATTTGCATTGCCTGCCACTAATATGATCCTGCATGCTCAATCGATATAAACTATAACAGAAAACATATCAAAGGAATTGCCATTTTGGCAAAGGATGCTTGAACAGCGAGATAGTGATTTGCTAAGCAGAATGAACAGATTCTCATGTTTTTCAATGAACAACATTTTGTGAGATTGTTGTGTTGTGTTGTAGGCTAATCCTGGGATTAAATTATTTGTCTCATAGAGTCATTCTTTTCCAGTGCTCAAATGTTGTTTACTTGCACAAATACCAAACTCTAGCCTCCTCCACCACCTCTTCTAATCTCTCTTGGTTGCTTTAAGATTTTGAACAATTCTTACCATTTCATATGCTTTAATTTATCATTACTTCTCAATATTTGTCTGCATTTTGTTAGATAACTAATGGCTGCTGTCATCAAAATGTTGTGGGGCAGCGCGGGGTACAATGGTGTTCCTCTGATGTGGGGTACAGGCTCTCAGGCCCCCCCCTGCGCTGATCCAGACAATGCTGTCATGCTGGTAATACTATTACCCAGCATGAGAGAAGCACTGGGATTGGTGTGAGGAGGATGGTTTTGCACTCCCACAGGGACTGTGAGTTCTAAGCCTCTGCCTGCTGTTCTCCACCTGTCTGTGGAACACAGCTCGGGCTGGAAAAATCATAGTGTGCTTGTCAGTTTGGCCGTGCTAAGGCAGCCAGCCACGCTGACGTGCACTTGCAGTGACCACCACTCTTCCTCCATGCTTGCTGTTGTTATCAGGATGACACTGCCCCCAAGACTCAGCTCTGTGATGAAAAATAAAATGTTAATAAAATTGTTTTAGTATCATTTTATTTACCATGTATGCATCTGTTACCTTTCAGCAGTGGTGTGATGCTTCTCCACTCTAACAAAAGACCACCATTTTAGATAACTATTTAAAAGATTCCAAAGTATAAAATACATGTTTTGAAGTTTGTATTTGCACCTACAAACTATTATCACTAGGCAGAATAACTCATACACTTAGTGTAAAACAGATTACCAAAATCTCAACCAATCAAAATGCTGTTCTCAAAAGCTTATTTTTTGCACTCAATACAATACTGGCCTTGGTGAAAGACTGTTCCTCCAGAATTCAATTTCATGCATTCATTGCTTTCCTTGGTGTTTTGCAAACAATTTCTCTTATTGTAAATGTATTTATTTTATTTGATGTATTGGTATTTTGTGTCCAGGGCAGATGTTTAATCCTAATATAGTCATATGCAGAATCATGATCTTAAAGCCCAGAGGGTAAGCAGCATTTGCTATTTTAATTAAGAAGAAGATTTTTTTTAATATGTCACAATATTGATTTGATTTGATATTTCATTTATTTAGTGCTCCATGTCCCTTAAATAGCATAGACATGCTTTGAGTGAGCAGATATTATGACACTCGTTGCATTTTTTTGTCTTCAGACCTTCTTGGGCCCACCTTGGTTCTCCATTTTAGTTTTACATTTTACTCATTTTGGGCTGACATTGTTTTTAGAAAAATTATTGTACAGGCTTATGCTGCAAGATAATATTTTGAGAATGCACTGTACATGCTGCTTGTTTTCAGTAAGACTGTCTCATCAATTGTGCAATCTGTACTCTCTGTTCAAAGTTGGAAACATAGAACAAGATATCCTAGTGCTTGTGTTGTCCGTCTGGAGATAGACCCTGAATCCTAAACATATCATTGCATCAGAGCTGCACCTTTAACACAGTGTGCTTTTGATTAAATAAACAATGCGCTACCCTATATGGGTCAGAGAAGCACTCCAGCTGTGACTGTCGTTGAACGGACCCTGTGCTCGATATGCAGCTCTGCTGACAATGTCATATTGCAAAGGAATATTGCCACCTCTACCCAAGACCGGCGCCCTTGCTCAGCTATCCAGGTATGGGGGGCTCAGGCTATCCTTTGAGATCTACCAGCCGGTTTACCCACTATGCTCTTGGAGTGTAGGTAGTAATAAGTAAGAATATATAGAAATAAGATTGCAGTGGTTGGATTATTTATTCTGTTCACCATATTGGTAATCCTGGCTGTTGAAAAGTACCATCTTGCCTGGCATGTTACCCCCATTTTTACTTGTATGTAAGTTTGTTTTTGCCTGTGTCACTGGGATCCTGCTATCCAGGACCCCAGTGCTCATAAAGTGTGCCCTGTATGTGTTCCCTGTGTGGTGCCTAACTGTATCACTGAGGCTCTGCTAACCAGAACCTCAGTGTTTATGCTCTCTCTGCTTTCTAAATTTGTCACTGCACGCTAGTGACTAATTTTACCAATTCTCATTGGCACACTGGGACACCCTTATAATTCCCTAGTATAAGGTACCTAGGTACCCAGGGTATTGGGGTTCCAGGAGATCCCTATGGGCTGCAGCATTTCTTTTGCCACCCATAGGGAGCTCAGACAATTCTTACACAGGACTGCCACTGCAGCCTGAGTGAAATAACATCCACGTTATTTCACAGCCATTTTACACTGCACTTAAGTAACTTATAAGTCACCTATATGTCTAACCCTCACTTAGTGAAGGTTAGGTGCAAATTTAGTTAGTGTGAGGGCACCCTGGCACTAGCCAAGGTGCCCCCACATTGTTCAGGGCAAATTCCCGAGACTTTGTGAGTGCGGGGACACCATTACACGTGTGAACTACATATAGGTCAATGCCTATGTGTAGCTTCACAATGGTAACTCCGAACATGACCATGTAACATGTCTAGGATCATGGAATTGTACCCCAATACCATTCTGGTATTGGGGTACAATTCCATGCATCCCCGGGGCTCCAGCATGGACCCGGGTACTGCCAAACTAGCTCTCTGGGGTTTTCTCTCCAGCTACCGCTGCTGCCAACCCTCAGACAGGTTTCTGTCCTCCTGGAGTCTGGGCATGCTTTGAAGGGCACAGATGGTGCCCTCCTTGCATAAACCAGTCTACACCAGTTCAGGGATCACCCAGCCCCTGCTCTGGCGCGAAACTGGACAAAGGAAAGGGGAGTTACCACTCTCCTATCCATCACCACCCCAGGGGTGGTGCCCAGAGCTCCTCCAGTGTGTCCCAGACCTCTGCGATCTTGAATGCAGAGGTGTGAGGGCACAATGGAGGCCTCTGAGTGGCCAGTGCCAGCAGGTGATGTCAGAGAACCCTCCTGATAGGCTCTGACCTGGTTAGGTAGCCAATCCTCCTCTGAGGGCTATTTAGGGTCTCTCCTGTGGGTTTCTCACCAGATAATGAATGCAAGAGCTCACCAGAGTTCCTCTGCACTTCTGTCTTTGACTTCTGCCAAGGATCGACCTCTGACTGCTGCAGGATGCCTGCAAAACCGCAACAAAGTAGCAAGAAGACTACCAGCAACATTGTAGAGCCTCATCCTGCCGGCTTTCTCGACTGTTTCCTGGTGGTGCATGCTCTGAGGGCTGTCTGCCTTCACCCTGCACTGGAAGCCAAGAAGAAATCTCCTGTGGGTCAACGGAATCTTTCCCCTGCTAACGCAGGCACCAAACGTCTGCATCACCGGTCCTCTGGGTCCCCTCTCATCTTGACGAGCGTGGTCCCTGGAACACAGGAGCTGGATCCAAGAGTCCCTGACAGTCCTTGTCTCCCCACCCCAGACAGTAATCCTGTGTACTGGGTGAACTGCAGCTGCTAGGGCTTCTGTGCACTTTTGCAAGACTTCCTTTGTGCACAGCACAGCCCAGGTCCCCAGCACTCCGTCCTGCATTGCCCAACTCGCTGAGTTGGACTCCAACTTCGTGGGACCCTCTTTTGTTGTGCTGAGATGACTGCCATGCTCAGATCTTCTGAATGCCTGTTCAGGTGCTTCTGCAGGTGCTGCCTGCTTCTGCATGGGCTCTTTCTGTTGCTGAGCGGCCCCTCTGTCTCCTCCTCCAAGAGGCGACCTCCTGGTCCTTCCTGGGCCCTGGCAGCACCCAAAACCTTCAGTTGTGACTCTTGCAGATAACAAGGCTTGTTTGTGGTCTTTCTGCGTGGAAACAACTCTGCATCCTCCAGCACGCTGTGGGACATCTTCTGACCAAAGCAGACGTTCCTGGCACCTTCTGTTTTTGCAGAATCTTTGGCTTCTTCCACCCAGAGGCATCTCTATTGCACCTTCATCCGAGGTTTAGTGGGCTCCTGCCCTCCCTGGGCACTTGCGTGACTCTTGGACTTGGTCCCTTCCTTTGCAGGTCTTCAGGTCCAGGAATCCATCTTCAGTGTTTTGCAGTCAGTTGTTGTCTTTGCAGAATCCCCAATCTTGACTTTACTGTCTTTCCGCGGTAGTAGGGTAACTTTACTCCTACTTTTCAGGGTCTTGGGGTGGGGTATCTTGGACACCCTTAGTGTTTTATTAGACTCCCAGCGACCTTCTACACACTACACTAGGCCTGCAGTCCATTCGTGGTTCGCATTCCACTTTTGGAGTATATGGTTTGTGTTGGCCCTAAACCTATTTTCTCCTTTTGCATTCTATTGTGTTCTACAGTGTTTGCACTACTTTTCTAAGTGTTTTACTTACCTGATTTTGGTTTGTGTGTATATTTTGTGTATTTAAGTTACCTCCTAAGGGAGTATATCCTCTGAGATACTTTTGGCATATTGTCACTAAAATAAAGTACCTTTATTTTTAATAACTCTGAGTATTGTGTTTCTTATGATATAGTGCTATATGATATAAGTGGTATAGTAGGAGCTTTGCATGTCTCCTAGTTCAGCCTAAACTGCTCTGCTATAGCTACCTCTATCAGCCTAAGCTGCTAGAACACTACTAATCTACTAATAAGGGATAACTGGACCTGGCACAAGGTGTAAGTACCACAAGGTACCCACTATGAGCCAGGCCAGCCTCCTACACTGGCTACAATGCTTTGTTTCATCTGCCTAACAATCACAGCTCATTCTCTCTAAGCAAGAAGTGATTATTTCAATAACTGTTTGAAAACGTTTATTTGTACCTATTTTGTGTTTATCCTGGGCATGCATCAGTAAACAGTGAAAGAGTGAAAACTGTTTCCATGAATTTCTTCAGAATCAGAGTAGCCTTGTTCAAGGTTGCCAGGATCATATGTTACCCTGGGAAGGTTAGGGGTTCAGGTGAGGTACTGTGAGCTAGCTAGGAATTAGGCTGACATTTCCTGATGGTTTAGACAACTCACTCCCTAGCTCCTGAAGTTCTGTCCTCCTAACACCAAGTCCTACGTCTTGTGGGAATAGTATAGCATTTTGACCTTGAGTAAAATGCGTGGCAAGATAAAAGTATTCAAGGAATCCGGCACACTCAGAATTTTCTTTCAGTCCAGGTTTTAGATTCCTCGGCCTCCCTCACGCCTCTTGCAGTACTCAAATGTTATCCATATTTCAACTCTTGAAAAGTTGTAAAACATGAGCTGGCAACTCTCCACATAAAGCCCCCCTTATCGTTTTATTATTGTTTGAATGTCCGGTGTTTATGTTATGCGTAGCAATTGGAACCAAAAAACGTAACACTATCAGCAAAAAATAAAAGATTTTTTGAATGGATAAATGAATCGCAATCAAGGCAGTGTTCAGTAAACACGCTTCTATAGCCCTATTTATTTCAGTGGATAGTGTCAAAGGAATGATATGCACTGCAGAAAAGCGTTAACCTTAACAACACGATTCTATTATGTTTTTTCCCCTGGAGAGCGATCCGGCTAGAGCAATAATCCCATAACGAAGATGTATGGTAAAAGGGGAGTCATTGATTCTCGGACCAGAGTGAATCTATCCGGGCTTGTCAGGCCTAGGTATGAAAGCAGCGCATGCCACGGGGCCCGCGCACGCAGCGAGCAGGGTGGTACTCCTCCGCACCTTAAAACGGAGCTGCTATTATCCCGCTCTTTAAAATGCCAATCATCTGTAAATTACGAGCTTGCATTTGCTTCATCTTCGCTCAAAGGAGATTACTTGGTCCCACCTCAATTTCCCACTGATTAAAAGGAACCACTTATCAGCGTGTGAGGTTAGCGAGGAGGCCTTGATCTTTGGATTAAAGTTTAGAAAGTAATGACCCCAAGGGGATCTTAGAAATACCCGTTTTAAGGCCTCTGCTCAATATTGTTGTATACACACAATTAATTGGATGTTGTTTGACCTGGAAATATGTGTCTTGATAAACACGTTTAATTTATTTGAATCCCTTGCTTTCAGTTTAATAAGGAGTGATTGGCTTTTCAGTTTTATGGAATTAAAATGGGCGAGACAGCGAGATTCGTTGATGGTTGTGCAAAGGCCATATTTTTGTCTATGCAGTGTTTTGACCTCATTCTACCATCTCTTCTTTTTACCACTCATTCTCCTACATTATATTGTAATGTCTTTCCTTCTCTTTCCACGAACCTGCTTTATTATTTTTTATGATCGTCTCTCAATAGATTGCCCATGGTGAAAATACAATCGTTAAGTTTAATAGTGTGCATTTTCGTCCCATTGCAGATACAGTTAGATTATGTTCCTGATTAATTTAAATATCAAGTTTCTGTGTACCTCAGCAGAGAGTAAACAGGTTTCCAGTACTGCAGGGCACCAGCAGCACAAGCATGGGGTATAAAAAACAGACCACAGACAAAGGAGGCACAGAAAGAGACAGATCGCAGAGAGATACAGCACATCTACTTAACCTACACACCAACCCCAATACCGCAGAGCTGTCTTCCATGCATATTAATTGCACACCTGACTGGCTGCTCTGTGATCATGGGTTGAACAGCACATCACCACAATCTCCAGAGTTAGAGGTGATAAACACAAACAATAGCTAATCTGTCCATGCAATATAAGGTGAATCCTCTCCCCTGAATTTAGTGACCTGTGGAGTAGCCATCACGTCATAGCTGCCCATCTGAACTGTGGCTGTCCAGTATGTAAAACAATTTTAATGTCTGTCCTTACTCAAGACTTTTATATTGACACTATTGCACTCACAGAAACCTATTACTGCTCATTTACCCATACCACTATCTTCAAACTAGGATACAAAACCATTCACATCAGTAGAACAGACATCACTGGTAGGGGTTGTATGTATCCATCAAGAGTATCCTAAATCCAAACTGATTACCTCAGTAAACCCTCTCTTGCTCTACTTCAGAGGTCTAACACCTGAACTACTGAGACCGAACGTTTCATACTATGCACCAGGTATCAAAAAGACATTAATTGATGATGTCATTTACTTTAGCACAGACCAACTAAGCTCCTGATCTGATCAGATTTTCTTGGGAGACTTCAACTTCTACTTAGAAATGGATGGAGATAGCCATACATGCATAAGCTAATTGACAGCTGTATTAATTAAGGCACACTAAGATAATCTTGGTGTGAAAAATTACCATATTTTGCATAATTCTCTCCCATTGTTTGCCCTATATGTTTTACTGGATTTAGAGGGCTATGCATTTTATCCCTGCTAAACAGTACTCAAGTGCCTGTGCTTCCCCTTTAAATATGATTGGATTTGCTTACCATAATTGGCTGATTTAACTTTCCTGTAACCCCACATTATATGGTGTAGAAATACACCAATGGCTTTAAAAGTTAAATGTCACTTGTGGACTGTGACACTCATTGTGCTATTCAATAAAGCGATACGGAAAACATAGCTGCAGGCCTACTCTGTGCAGCCCAACAGCAGGAGGATAAAACCTGCTATACCAACATGTGAAATTAACCCCTTTTGACAGGAAGGAAACTCTATATTTAAATATTAATAAGACACCCCTAAGTATTGCATAATGTTTAATTGTGTAACATTTGCAAAATTAAAAATGGCATGTCAGTGACTAGACTTCAAAGTTTTATTTCCTGGCAGTACTGCAGCTGAATCCTAGAAAATGTCAAAGTATAGATTTTAAACTTTAATCTGTAATGTTTGACAGGGAATGACTGCAAAAGTCATTCAAAGACTATATTTATTTATTTAATATATATTAAGAATCCAAATTATTGGTAAAGTTGAAGTTTTATTAAATATTTAGGACCCATAGCTTTTAGTAAGTAACCTTATGCTTGCCTGAATCTCCAGTAGCATATGAACAGCTGATTTGCCAGTGTTTGACATTAATTAAGTGTGAAAACTTCTCCTAGAACAGGGACAGCCTTCGGGGATGGGGTTTTCTCTTTTCCCAGGAATGACAGTTAAGTCCAGGACCTTCAGTACCTTGTAAAGGAGTAAGGTGAGATTTGACATGAGGAAAGGGAAGTATTTGTCCTCACACCAGCCATGCTGACTCTCATTCTAGTGGGAGGGAAGCCACCCCCAAATCAATTTGGAATGGACACAGGAAGGGGACTGGACATTTCCTTGGCCTCACTTCTGGGTAGACACAAAAGCTGTGCACATGGGAAGAAGGGGACTTTAGGAGTCAGGTTCTCTGTGAGATTGTTTGCAGTAGGGAAACATGAATGCTTGGATAAGTGGTTAGGGTTACTCCTGGAAACCTTTACTCCTTTGGTTGTTGAGGAGCCAGGAGTCACACCCACCCACAGGCTACTGCTAACCACAAATGTGGCACCTTAAGAAACTTTTCTCAGAAAACTTTCTGAAGATCAGAGGAGCACTCAACACTCTTTGCTGTAACCAGAGAGGAGCCCTGAAGGACTGCGTCTGCTCCCACTTATACCCAGGAAAAGGAAGTGGGCTACAAGGACACACCAAAGTGAAGAACCACTTTTTCCTGGATATCCAGCTGCTAAGACACAAATTGACCTAAACTGGACCTTAGACAAGGCCTTGCTGAACCAATCCCTGCATGAGACTCTTTGTAAGAACTGTGAGCAACCTCTGAAGCAGATCCAGTGAAGGCAGGACTTTGCAAGGTTATCCCACTTACATTATTTCAGCAGCAACAAAACTATTTAGGAAGACCCTCTGAGAGAAGGTA
This sequence comes from Pleurodeles waltl, assembly GCF_031143425.1. Classification (NCBI taxonomy): domain Eukaryota; kingdom Metazoa; phylum Chordata; class Amphibia; order Caudata; family Salamandridae; genus Pleurodeles; species Pleurodeles waltl. The sequence goes on along the minus strand of NC_090439.1, from coordinate 945,807,292 downwards.
TCTTACCCCATGGGCCCCTCTGTGAATACAGCATACCACCTTGTACTACTAGAGAAACATGAGCTCCATTTCAGAGACAAAGGGGCAGATTTAAGAGCGGCATTTTTTTTACGCTAATGTGACCCAACAAGGCCAAAATCATTGCACCAAATTTACTAAGTGGCGCAATGCATGCATTGCACCACTTTGTAACCCTTTGTGCTACATTATGCCTGCGCTAGGCATAATGTATGCAAAGGGGGTGTTCCCCCGTTACGGGGGCAAAAGAATGGCACAAAGAAATCTAAGAGATTTGTTTGTGTCATTTTTTTTACCACCTTTAACGCCTGCCCAGTGCAGGTGAAAGGAGGCACACCATTGTTTACAATGGGCCTCAATGGGCTTTGCAGGATTAGAGTCAACATTTTTTACATTAATCCTGCAAAGCTCCAAACTATCATAACAAATTCTAACACTAGTTCCCTAACTACCACCATGGTGCACCATATCTCAGATATGGCGCACACATGGTGGCATGGGGGGCGCTAAGGGGCACAAGAAAAGTGGTGCTGCACTGGGTTAAATCTGGCCCTAAGTCTCAAGGTAAAATCTTGACTGTGTAAAGGTGTTAAAAGTATCCGAACAGCTCAATGACAGCCGGGGGTGCAAAATGTGACTTTTTCCTGCCAAAACGAGTAGCTTTAGTAAGATTTCACGCAGTCCCTATCTGACTTTACTGCGACCCTCCCATATACAGCTTGTTGCATTGCCCCATCAAGAGATTCTTACTTGCATTTTGCATACTGTGACCAAAGGTAAAATCCTTCACCACGCATCCTGATTAATGTATCTGACTTCAAGATCAGTCATGGTCAGCCACAAAGTTGAGTAGGTCCCTTTATTACTGTCTTGTTCTCCATAAAGACTTTACATGTTGCCCTAAAATAAGTCTGTTTGCTCTCTGTCATGGTTTCCATGGGGTTGAGCTCAAGTTAATTTAGAGATTAGTGGTTTTCCCAGCTACCATTCCTGGCAATTCATATCTCCCCATACAAATGATGTTAGTGTAACAGCCTGCATGAAGGCTACCTACAAGGTGTGTATATATGTGTATATATAAAAATTACAAATTCTCTGCTTCATCATGAGTCAAGTAACCCTGTTCAATCTTAAAATAAATGGCAATCAGTCTGCTTCTTGTTGTGTTTTATCATCCACTGAGTATAGGGCTAAAAACGTCATGTACTGTGTGACAGGTGAAATTCCCCAAAAAGGTAAGATAAGCTCTCTTTGATCATTCTTCGCGAAGTGCTGAAATACAGTCACTACTCACCAATAACAGATACATAGATGCATATAACTTGAAAATTAAAAAAATCAGACACGTCAGACAACATAGTAAGCAATATAAAAGGCTGTGCTGAAAGGAAGTGCTATGCTTCAAAATTCCACTCCACTGAAACGTATATAAAACATTTTTAATACAGCATTCAGATTTATATTATTACAGAGCATGAATGTCAAATTAATCTCAAAAGTTTCACCTTGAAACTTGCATTGTCAAATATGCTTCCAACATTTTCTAGTGCAGTTTAATCATTGAAATAACTTTTATGTACCGGAAGTGCAATTTCAGCGATAAACCAGAAAATATTCACAACTGGTTTGGTTTGTCTGTGTATTTCCATAAAAGAAAGACTTGATGAAACCACCACATAGGCAGCAGTGAGATGGACCTTCTTTTGCAAGAAAACTATTTGTCTAAGCTTGTATAGGTGCCTTGTGAGTAAAAATATTTTAAATGTGATTAAATCAGAACTTTCCTCCCACAATCAATTAGATGACAAGTAATTCTAAATATACTACTTCTTCACATTTCTGTGCACAAAATGACTAAATAGAAATTATGGCACATCAATAAGTATCTTATGCTGTGTTGACTGTATTATGATTACAAGTTTCATTTCACTTCTCCTGAAGGAAATGTTAAAGCATGCACAGGTTACTGAGGGATTGATGCATTTCTATGTTAGGGAATAACCTGTGATAACAAGAATGTCTTCTGGTTCTTCTGCAGTGATTTGCCAGTGATATCAAGGTAATAAAACTTTAGCGCTTCTTGATTTTTCTGGTATTTGGCTTCAATGTTAAGCCTACAAAATTACTGAGTGAGAAGGGAAATACGGGAGGAGAGTCAAAGGGTCAGATGTATACTTTTTCAAGCAAAACTGCGTTAGCGAAGTTTTGAGTGAAAAAGTATAGCGCCGGCAAGTGCCATTCCAAGAAGCTGGCTGGGCACCATATGTATGGTATGGCACTAGCCAGTGCTAATGTCCTGTTAGCGTCCTTGTAAAGGATGCTAACAGGGCGGGGGAGGCTTAGGGAAAATCGGGGGTTGTGCGTCAAATTATGTCGCTTCTTTGTTTAGAGGCAGAAAAATGCCTCTAAGCAGTGTAGCACCATATTCTGGAGCACAACCCCCATGGACATGGCTCCTGTCTTAATAAAGACAGGAGCCATGCCCACCACCCCAATGGTCATGCCCAGGGGACAAATGTCCCCTGGGCATGGCTATTGGGGCAAGCACTGTGCAGAGGGCCCCAAGTCAGGGCCCCCAACCCGGGGAAAAAAAATAGAAAAATACTTACCAGGACTTACCTGGGATGGGTCTCCCATCCTGTGGTGTCCCTCTGGTGTGTATGAGGGTGGGTGGGGGTGGGTGGGTGGCGGTGTCCCTGGGGCCAGGGAAGGGCTCCCTGTGGGCACTTTCCATGGTCTCTGACCATGGAAATATGCCTACAGGTCCCCTTATGCCTGCCTGTATCAAGGTGTTAAAAAATGGCGCTAAGCAAGCTTGAGCAAGCTTTGCGCCCCATGCTGGACTTTAGCATGGGGGATAAAAATGGCGCAAAGGCCATATTGTCCTTTTCTGGACTGGAATGCCTACCTTGCATCTCATTGACGCAAGGTAGGTTTTTATGTCCAGAAAACGACATTAACTCCATAACCTTGGGGCTAGACGTGTCTAGCACCAAAGTATAAATATGGAGTTAAGTTTGGGCTGAATTAGTGTAAAAAAATGACACTAATTCAGCGCAAACTGAGTATACGTGTGGGCCAAAGTGTCAATCTTAGTGTGTATTTTGTGGAGCAGGGTGGTGAGTAGGTACTCCTTTAGAACTAATAAACGTTATCATGGGCTTTTCGGCATCTTTCGGTAGAGCCGAATACAAATTAAGCATTGTTAGATGGTGGTTGTTGTTTCTTTGTGTTATTTGCTTTAGATTTTTAATTTATCTGTTGCAGATGTTGCAATTTGACACACTTTGCAGTACCACAATTTATTTTTTTGGAAGATCACTGGTCTAATCACTGAAATTCTATGATCCTAGGGCCAGATGTAGGAAGCACTTTGCGAGTCGCAAACGGCAAAATTTGCCGTTTGCGACTCGCAAATGCGTGTTTCCTATGCAGAAATGCATTTTGCGAGTCGTTACCGACTCGCAAAATGCATTTCCGAATCGCAAATTTGAAGGGGTGTTCCCTTCCTATTTGCGATTCGCAATGGTATGCAATTCCATTTGTGACCGCTTATGCGGTCGCAAATGGAGTCGCAGTTACCATCCACTTGAAGTGGATGGTAACCCATTCGCAAACGGGAAGGGGTCCCCATGGGACCCCTTCCCCTTTGTGAATGGACCCCAAAATATTTTTTCAGGGCAGGGAGTGGTCCAAGGGACCACTCCCTGCCCTGAAAAAACCGAAACAAAAGGTTTCGCATTTTTTGAAATGCAGCTCGTTTTCCCTTAGGGAAAACGGGCTACATTTAAAAAAAAAAAAAACTGCTTTATTGAAAAGCAGGTCGCTAACATGGAGGCCTGCTGACTACAGCAGGCCTCCATGTTAGCGAGTGCCTATACTCGCTATGGGGCCGCAATTTGCGACCCACCTCATTAATATTAATGAGGTGGGTCATTGCGACCCCATAGCGAGTTGCAGTCGGTGTCTGAGACACCGTACTGCATAGCAATTTGCGAGTTGCAAATTGCGAGTCGGAAGGACTCACAATTTGCAACTCGCAAATTGCCACCTACCTACATCTGGCCCCTAGTTTTTTAACAGGATTTCTGTGTTAAAATGCTTGCTGTATATTCATGTGAATGTGTTACTTGTAAACCATTACCTAATAAAAGACTAACGTAAGACTGCTGATCTTTACTGATTTTGGCACAAGGCACATGCTGTTTGTTACATGTATATGTGTATTTGTATCGGAAACAAATCACCCAGGAATGCATCCTGGTGCTGAAGCAGGAACTGTATTGGCCGAGCCAGTTCAGGCTAAGTGAAGAGCCAGGTCTACAGTTTCTTGCAGAATTCAAGAACTGAGGAAGAGACTCTTTTGCGCAGGGACAAGATCTGGTTGTGCATATTTAGAGTGTGTGTGTGTGCAAGTAGAAGTTCAGCTGAGTGGAAGGGTCTGGTAGGTTTTTAGAATTTTCTACAGTTATTGAGGTACCTGGAGCCAATTGTGTGTAAGGCTTTGTATGTATTCATGAGGAGTTTGAATAGTGCTCATTTGTGGATTGGAGAGAGTGGATCTCTTCGAGGTGCAGGGTGATGTGAGTGCTGGATGGAAGGTTGAGTGTTAACCTGGTCACAGAGTTTTGTAGGATTTGGAGTCTTATGGTCAGTAGAGCATTGATTTCAGCATAGAGCATGTTGTCATAGTGCAGATTTCTGGTTAAGAGGGCTTGGATGACGGTTCTGCAAGTGTTGGTGGAGAACTGTTTGAAGATATTCTTGAGAATCTTGAGAATGTGGAAGCAGGATGTTCTTTCCATGAGATGTCAGAAGGGATATGGTCAGAGTTCAGCAGGCCACTACCTGGAGTTCTAGAGTGAGGTGTTTTTGCCAAAGATTTTCCACTTCCATCTTATCTGTGTTGAGCTTGAGGCAGTTGGTTATTGTCAATCTGGTGATTTTGGTCATGCAGGCAGAGAAATTGTTCCTGTCTTTTGGTGTCTTGTTGGAGAGGCATAGTATAAATTCGGTGTCATAAGCATAGGATATGATGTTGATTCAGTGGGCACTGATGATGCTGGTGAGTGGGCTCATGTAGGCATTGAGCAGAGTACGGCAGAGTGAGGATCTTCGAGGAACTGCCCAGTTGAGGTTGACACTGTCCAAAGTGACGAGGACCAAACTGACTGAATCGGTGTTGCTTTTCAGGAATGATCTTGAGTTAATCTATGTCCATAATGTGAAGGCTTTATTCATGATGTGATATGACCTTGACATTTTAAGCTGAAAATGTTCAGGAGGCACTCTACTGTGAGACCTCTAGGTTGTGGAGATAATTTGAATACAGAGGACAGGTTTAACATAACACTTGCATCTTCTCCACAATACAGAACATGTATTTAGTGTAATGTTTGGCTAATTGGATATATTAAGATAATCTGTAGATCCTATAAAGAATAAAAAAAAGTTGTCAAGCACTTCAGACATATTCCTGTCACAAGGAATGGGACTTCCATTGTGTCCTCTGATTTGGTGCGAGTTTTACGTCTTTCAAACTGTAAAGGATAAATTTCATAGTCCATCAATTTGTAAGTTTTTTTAAAGGTTTCAAAAATAACACATTTCTGCACTTGGCACTCTCTGCAGGGTCACTCCCAAAAATATTACCTTCATCCCTACTATTTGTTTTTGCTGATTTCGGTTTTGTTGGTCTTTGGACTCTCTGTACTTTATCACTGCTAACTAGTGCTAAAGTGCTTGAATTGCATATTTACATTATCTGTAAGTCTCAGTTAAAATGGTATACCATAAACAAAGGGCCTGTAATCTACATGCTGCTAATGGGCCTGCAGCACTTATAGTGCTCCCTACTTAAGTGGCCCCTAAAATATGTCCTAGATCTGTTTCTACAACCTGAATGCAGTTTTAAACTGATGATTCGACTTGACGAAATAAGCCCATTGCCAAACCATAACCTTTTATTACATATATGTCAACCCTAAAGTAGGCCCTAAACAACCCAAATGGCAGGGTGCACTGTATTTAAAAATATTGACATGTACTTTTAAGTTTTACATGTCCTGGTACTGAAAAACCTACAAATGTGTTTTTCACTAATGTGATGCCTAACTCTCCCATAGAATAACATTGGGTTGCCTCATTACATTTTGATAGTAATTGTTGAGTGGGAACATGTGAAGATTTTGTGTTTGGTGTCTGAGAAATTGTAATTTAAAACCCCCCTTAATGATAAAGTTGGATTTTAAGTTACAATTTTGAGAGTGTCACCTTGAGAAAGATGGCATTTTCCTACCCTATTTGGTGCCTGTAGCCTGCTCCTAGATCACATGACTGGGTGTAGTTTGCATGTGGATTTGGTTTATTCCTCCCAGACAGCCAAACAATAGAGGGATTAGGTATGCCTGGATGGACCAGCACTGGTAGGATGGGGGAATGGAGCTGGGCACAGACCCACTTGCAAATCAATACGCTGTGCCCTACCTTCACACAAGGGACCTGTTATCACTGCATTGTTCATGTAGCCAGCTTGGAGCCAGGTTAGGGGAGGTAGAAAACTTCAAGCATTTAGGAGGGAATTCTCTAGAAACTACCCCTGCTCCAAAGAAGACACATGGTAAAAATAGAATCCTCAGACCCACTTTTCAGTTCACTTCCAGGACCTGCAGAAGGACTCTAAGAAGCCTGCCTTCTACTGTGGCTTATGTGTACTTTAGAAGTCTGCTTTGCTGCACCTGAAATGATGGCTTTGCTGCCTGAAGCCTACCTTTAACCCTCAGAGGCTTGCACTGCTGCTTGAGCCATGTTCCACTTCTTACACCCAGGACTACCAGAGGGCCTCCAAATGCTAGTTGGCTGGCCTCCTGATCAGAACCTCGGGGCGAAAAAGTCTTCAACCATCTTCAACCCACATCTGGACTAAGCCAAAAAGAGTGCTAATGCCCCCAGTGCCCCCTGTAGTCCTGGACCCCTGATAGTCATAACAAAGGTGTCCAGATAGCCAAAATTCTAAACATGTGACTTAGAATTGTTTTGGCTAAAACTGCTCTGAGAACGGAGAGGAGACTGGAAACCAGCCTGTGTGTCTATCCACCAAAGATGCATCACCAGTCTGCCTGACTTCGCAGCAGCTCTTGCTACTTTCTTCTCTGCAGCAGCAACTCCTGTTCAGTGGTTCTTAGCAGAAGTGGTTTCCGGCCTTGTGAAACAGTCGTCTGTTACAGCTTCCAGCTTCATCCCACTAGGCAATTCCAAATTCCAAAAAAGAGACTAAGGGCCTCATTGTGACTTTGGCGGTCTAACCGTCAGACCACCAAAGTAGCGGGAATGAGACCACGGTCAACCCAGTGACCTCATCCCCTGTCATATTACAATGTTTCCACCAGGCTGACTGGTGGAAACAATGTATTATGATGTTTCAGCCAGTCAGCCCCATGGAACAGTGTGGCAGCATTGATCTCAGCTCCCTTAATGAAGGCGAGGCCAATGCTGTCACACACCAGCACCCTCGAAATATGCACTGTCTGCCTAGCCAGCAGTGCACATTTCAAAGGTGTTGGCAGGGGAGCCCCTGCAGTGCCCATGACATGGTCATGGGCACCATAGGGGCTTCCTTGTGGTCCCCAACTCTGACTTTCTTCCAGCCTTTCCATGGCAGTGAAACCACCAAGGAAAGACTGGCAGAAAGTAAAGTTGTGATCAGCACGGCAGTGCAGTCATGGGCACCACCGTGGCTGACCATGACTTCGACCACCACCACACCATCAGGATCCTTGATCCAGTGGTGGCGGCGGTCTCCTGATGGTCTGACCGTCAGGGTCGTAATCTGGCAGTCGGACCACGAGGAGTGCGTCAGTCCAACCACCACTGTGAGTTTGGTGGTCTGAAGATTGCCAAACTCGTAAAGAGGCCCTAAGTCTTAATGTAGAAATCTTAACCATGACTGTCTAGTGGCTACCTGACAACGACGTCTCCTCCTCAGACACCGCCTGCAGCCTTGACCTGCTGAACTACCTTTTCAGATAATTTTTGCTGATATTTCTTCTAAGTCCGAAGGTAAGGACCAACTGGGCACAAACCACTTCTTTTATTTGACGTGCACTCCATCACAGCTAGCCATATTGTTTTTACTTTGACCTGATCTTGTGCAACTAGATGTTTGTGGTTGGTGCTTTAATCTTTCAGACACTAATTTTTTACCGTAATATTTAAAAATTTATAACTCTTGTTCTAGTGATTGGATTTTAGTCATTTTGCTGCCAAATAATTTATTAAAATGTATTCTATATTTATATTTCTAAGTTGATGTGGGATTTTTCTCGTAAAGCACAGGTTAATTTAGTGACTTTTGTAGTTCACTGTGTCAGGGATTGTGACTGTTGCCCTAGAGGAGTTAAAATACTACACAACCAACAACCAACAACCCATTTCTGTTGATAGTATCTGTTCGAAAAAAATTGTTTAACTTGAAGATTAGTATCTTTGGATGCATTGATAACATTTGATGGAAAAGCCTTCTTGTATGTTTCACTTGTAAAATATGTTATCATCCAATCCATGCAGTATTGGCTCTGTACCAATATAATATATTGCCAATGCTCCTTACAAAAATGTAGGAAGGTAGAGTAGACATAAAGAATTTCAGTCATCATTAGGGTCACAAAAACATTGTGAAGCCTGATGTCCTAAACTAATATCAGATCTTACATTTGTCCCTGACTGCTGGGAGGGTTAAAATGTGTTTCAAATATCATAGTTCTTATAAAGATGGTACAAATCCTGCACTGTCATTTTGAAAAGATCCTGAACCTAGGAATGAAAGTCTTCCAAGCAACTGATTTGTTCTGCCTTTGTATGACATTTCCATATGACAGCCTTAGTGTCTGCAGACTACAGCAATTGCACTTTGTGGTTCTTTAAAAAGTAGGATACAGTTGTCTTACAAATGTATTAGGATGAAATTCCCTGATGTACTTGATAATAAGTTAGTTCTATTGCCTTATTTGATCAAAATCTGCCTTAAAGCCTTCTAGGACCAGTCAAACAAAATGGCCACTGCACTTACTGACCACGTTTCAGTAAGAAACAGACATTGTCCCAAAGTCAATAATTACAATCTCAATAATGCCAGTATTTCTTTAACCACAGACCTGGCACTGATCAGTCTGAGCATTATTGCCACTTGATCAATATTTCACTCTTACGCTGGCATATTAGATTTAGCTTACTGGAGGAGACAATTAAATGCATCTAAATGCAAACCAATAATGTTATTTAAAGTGATGTAATTGAGTTAGAAGAGGACACAATTCCACCAATAGTTTTTGTGTTCACATTTATTTTTAAAATATTTCATAGAAATAATGTAGATTTTATAAACTGCTATTATAAGTTACAAACTGTGACATGGATTGTGAATAATTAATAAATGATGGCCTGATTCAGAGTTTTGTGGACAGGTTACTTCATCACAAACATGACGGATATCCTGTCAGAAATATTAGAGAAAGCATTGGATATAATATACTTGTGATATGGTAGACAGGATATGTGTTACGTTTGTGATGGTGTAATCCATTCACCAAACTCTAAATCAGACCCTTATCTCTACGCAAAATAAGAGGCATGTATATTGGCTTACTGTTGAAATATTCACATAACTGTACAAAGAAAAGTCAATATTAGATATATGTACACACAAAAAATACTTTAGACATTGGGTCATGGGCAACTAGAAATAACCTATTATTTGCCAATATATATGTTGACATTCATTCTTTTAATAACTCTCTCAGAGACTAACTAAATATTAACAGCACTTCAAGTCACAGTTATTGACTAAAGTGGGAGGGTATAATTCTGACATTTTACTTCAAAATATCAATTTCTCAAACAATCAGAATGTTATTATTACACATTTGTTCTGTTATAGAACGTGGTGCAAAAATCCTCATTTGACCATAATAGTTGCTCTGTAAGTCCATTGCTTGTATATCATACTTTCCCATTTGATATCTAGACATCACAAATATTAAATGTAATTATTAATTACTTGATTCCATTAATTTAATTTATATTTGATAATTTATCCATTGCAACCTAACTCCAAGTAGCAGCAGTATATTTTTCATGGAACATTTGAATTGCACCAGGATGTGGTTTGGTAAAAGATGACAAGAAAAGACTGGAACACAGTTTGACACTGCTGAAATTCATTTTAATAATGCACATTTACACATTACTCATATTTATTTTACAAATATTGAAAGACAAGTTTTAGATAATGATTACAGAGAAATGCAGATTTTTGATCCAGTTAAAAAGCAGGAATAGTAAACCCTCTGTACATTACGGAGGATAACTAGTCCTAATAATTAGTTTTAATAATCTCCTTATTAGCACATCTTTTTGATGTTTGGTGTAGTGATGTACAAAATGTACTTTACTTTTTTTCAGCTTCATGAACTTTATTTTAACCTTTGTCTATTTCACTAACTTCAGGAATGTGGTAAAGATTTTGAAAATCATCCAAAAATAAGAATGTGTGAGAAAAAATCTGTAAAAGCTAATTTTTAGAAGATGATTTTGTTGGTAAAATATCTCAAAAAAGTACCTCCACTAGAAATTTCACATAAAGGCAAAGTTATATAGGGTATGTACATTGCAAAGTTTTGAGGTTGCTAGGTTTGTCACTTTGGCAAACCTTTCTGGTAAAATTACAGTTAAAATCAAATCAAATCATTAGCATTTATACAAGCGCGCTACTCACCCGTGCGGGTCTCAAGGCGCTAGGGACAAAGGGGGTGGTTATCGCTGCTCGAACAGCCAGGTCTTTAGGAGTCTCCGGAAAGCGGAGTCGTCCTGGGTGGTCCTGAGGCTGGTGGGGAGGGAGTTCCAGGTCTTGGCCGCCAGGAAGGAGAAAGATCTCCCACCCGCCGTGGAGCGTCGGATGCGAGGGACGGCGGCGAGTGCGAGGCCAGAGGAGCGGAGGGGGCGGGTGGGGACGTAGAAGTTGAGGCGTCTGTTGAGGTATTCCGGTCCCTTGTCGTGGAGGGCTTTGTGTGCGTGGGTGAGAAGTCGGAAGGTGATCCTTTTGCTGACTGGGAGCCAATGCAGGTGTCTCAGGTGTGCGGAGATGTGGCTGTTGCGGGGTACGTCGAGGATGAGGCGGGCTGAGGCGTTTTGAATGCGTTGCAGGCGATTTTGGAGTTTGGCGGTGGTCCCAGCGTAGAGGGTGTTGCCGTAGTCCAGGCGGCTCGTGACGAGGGCGTGGGTCACGGTTTTTCTGGTGTCGGCGGGGATCCACCGGAAGATCTTGCGGAGCATGCGGAGGGTGAGGAAGCAGGCGGAGGACACGGCGTTGACTTGCTTGGTCATAGTGAGAAGGGGGTCCACCTAAACCCACACCTACCTATAAAACTTCTCAGTAGCAAGACTTTTTATGCCAGTAATTGTTGTAAATTTAAACATACACAGTATTTTGGTTTTTCATAGAAACTGTTCCATTCCAGAGTAATTACAGAGTTGTTTTTGGCATATTGACATTGATGTTAGTCTCCAGGCATGGCATCTGGGCACAAAGGAGCCCCAGTATCTCTAACAAGATCTGATATTAAAGTTTTATTAAAAGATGTGTTGAACGTAAAATATTACAGTGATTCTGAGAAGCTACTGAACAAAGTGAACAAAGTAGAATTCACTATTTCAGTTGTCCTGTGTTTTGTGAGGAAAGGTTAGCTTTGTGTTCATTGAGTGTATTTGATTATTGGAGAGTGACTGGTTGCATCTTTTAACGTTTGGACAGGTTAGCACTAATATTGAATGTTTCCAATTTGTGATTGTGTTTAGGCCTGAGAAACATTTTGATCATAATGGAGTAAACTGAGTAATTTTATTAATTTTGATTTACTTTTTTGATGTGAAATAACCATAAATTACACAATTATGCCCATTTGGGTAATTATGAGCAGTTTGGCACACAAATCCTATAGAAGAATTATAGGGACAGCTAATTTAATGAGCAGCTAATGCTGTGTGTGTTTTGTTGCATTTAACGCTATTTTCTTATCACAATATGAATCCTCAGAATATAGCGTTAAACGTAATTTTGCTGTAATTTCAGGGAATTACACTAGAGAAAATTACATGAGTGACGCCCACTCCTAATTGTGATTTCAATACACTGAGTCATGCCTTGAAGAAGAAATGATGTTGTTCTGTCAGATCCTGTTTTGACTGTTTTGTTGTGATGTGCTCTGTTTTATCCTGGTATGTGCTGTTGTTAGAAATGGGGTCTTTGGTTGGCAGCCAGGTTACCCCCTGTCCAAGCAAGGACCCTCACTCTAGTCAGGGTCAAAGGAGAATCATCCTCAGTTAACCCCCACTGACCCCCTTGGTAGCTTGGTATGAGCAGGCAGGCTTAACTTCAGAAGCAATGTGTAAAGTATTTGTACCAACACACACAGTAACACAGGGAGAACACTACAAAATGGACTCCACACCAGTTTAGAACAATAGGTAATATTTATCTAAATCAATCAAGACCAGAATGACAAAAATCCAACATACACAAGTCAAGACATTAATTAAAAAAATAATAAGAGTTTTAATTTTTAGAAAGCAGTGAGAATGCTGTTGTTACACATAGTACCTGGTTAGTGCAAAAAAAAAAGCTGCACGGGCGAGGTCAGCATTTGCCATTTCTTCTCTCCCTCACAAGAGTGATGCATCGATTCCCTGACGGGCACCTGGGGTCCTAGCAGGCTTTGCATTGATTTTTCACACCCAACGATGTTGCGTTGAAATCCAGTTGCACGTTGTCAGCAAACCGCGATACGTGGTGCTTGCGTAGTTATCAGCAACTACTAGCGGGTGTTGCACGTAGTTTCTCACGCCACGATGCATCGATCTCCCAGCCATGATGCAGGTTGAATGTTGCTTTTAGCCATGAGGCCAGCGACGCATAATTTATCCGCCGTATTGTGGATGGTGTGTCCAAAGTTTTCCCGCTCAGCGGTCTGTGCGTGGATTTCTGTCCTTTTGTACCAGATTCACTTATCAAGGGCCCAGCGACAGGTTAGGTAAAGCGGTCCTATTGGGAGACTATTTTGGTGCATATTTGGACCAAAAAGACTCTAGGCCAGAGGTCTTCAAACTTTTTGATGCCGGGACCCCCTCTCAAACGTTTTTTAGGCATAAGGACCCCCTCCTGACAAAAAATTCTGGAAGCTGGCACACCTCATCATCAACAATCATAAACATCCCCAATTCCCACTACAAATCATTTTTACAGTGAGGAAATAATATTAAACAGCCTTTAGTAAACCAAAGGTCAGTGACTGTGGGGTTGTGGTCCAAGGTGTGGCTAAAAACATGGGTCCTCGTTTATGAGGAACTAGTGTAGGGCAGCGCCACAAGTCCTTTTGCGCCAATAAAAAAGGGCAGGAATGCACAGTATTTATGAAATACAGTGCATTCCTGCCCTTTCCCCCTGTGCTGGAGCACAAATTGCTGCCTAGCACCAATGTAGGCAGGGTTGGTTTTGTGCAGGAAGGCAGACCTCCATGCACACAAACAATCCTGACAGGATTGCAGCAGAAATGCAAAACGCACGGAAAGAGGAAAAAACGAGGAGAAATTAACACATTTCTCCTCATTCTGCCTGCGTAAGGTTTTGGCGCTGCTCCAGTTTACGTGATTTTGTGACTCTGGGCAGCACCATCCCTCGGTGTTGTGTGGAATACCCACTGCAACGGCCATGGAATGCCGCCTTGACACACAACGTACTCTGTATCTATGAAGCCATACAAAGCCACGTAGGGTGGTTCTGCGTCGCCTCATAGGTATGCGTGAGAGGCTTGTGCGGCTGGAGCGTCAATAAAGGTGATGTTCTGACGGCGCAAGCCTCTCATAGATATGCCCCAAAATATTCTGTAGGTTTTTAAACTCTTTCACCATCAGGTAGCTGCATATAAAAGAACAGGCAGCTTAAAAGAAAAATAAATAAAAGAAAGTGGTTACTCATTGGGAGATGCACTGTAGAGCATTATGAAACCTCTATTAATGCACCACAGAGGTCTGTGTGTAACTAGACTGCCACAGAATTAAATCTTGGTTGGTGCAGTGGAGAATAGTGACTTGTGTTTTTTAGTGCCACAAGGTCACGGCCTGTGACTGAAAGAACTGTGAAAATGTAAGTAATTATTTCATATTTGCATTACACATGGTATAAGATTGGCCACTCCAAATTTACTAAAAGGTTCAAGATAAAATTTCCAAAATGTAGATTTAAGTAATACCAGACCGTATGTAATATTTATTTTTATAGCTGTCCCTTCAACACCTTCTTAGGGGTAGTAAGCACTATGGAGCAGATTTATGCAAAGTGGCGCTGCACTTAGTGCAGCGCCACTTTCCTTGCAGTCCGTAGCACCCCCCTAACGGCACCATGGTAGCGCCGTATTTAAAATACGCCGCACCATGGCGGTAGTTAGGGTGACTAGTGTCACAATTTTTATGCTAGTCTGGCACTTTGCAGGATTAGCATAAACAATTATGACGCTAATCCTGCTAAGCACCCAGAGGCCCATTGTAATCAATGGGGGCCTCTTTTTAATGCCTGCACTTAGCAGGTGTTAAAAAATGCTGATAAAAATGGCGCAAAGGAATCTCATAGATTCCTTTGCGCCATTTTTACAGCCCCCTCTAGCACCGGACCGCCCCCCTTGCATACATTATGCCTGGCGCAGGCATAATGTGGCACAAGGGGTTACAAAGTGGCGCAATGCAAGCATTGCGTCACTTTGTAAATATGGCGCAGTGTTTTTCCCCTTCCAATGCCACATTAGCGTAAAAAAATGACGCTAATGTGGCGTTGGATCGGCGCAAGGCCAGCATAAATCTAGCCCTATGTAGATACAATTACGATTAAAAGAACATACTTCACCGCCCAGTTGCTAATCCTTTCCACTATCACTCAAAAAGAACAAATGTTTGTCATCACAAAGCTTTGAGTGATTCAATCAATTAAAGCCAGAACGGGCTCCAAAGCAGAATTTACGTTTGTATATTTTACCATTTACATCTGTAGAGCAACTCGTAGCTCACAATTGCTTTTAATTCAGGAAGCAGCCCCCTGGCACGATGGCTTCTGTAGCTGACAGTGCAGCTGCCTTTCACAGCACAGGATGCTCAGTCAATGAAAGTTGACTGCTGGGGGAATGCGCGACCCCCTTTCCAGGACACCACGGCCCCCCTGGGGGTCGCGACCCACAGATTGAAGACCTCTGCTCTAGGCAATAGGACACTACAGTTTTTAGATTATAAATGCAGTCCCAAATTTGAGTCCTACATGGACAACATAAACGCTCCCCACACCAAAAGCCTTTTTATTAAATTTAGGTTAGGGATTTTGCCACTCAAGACATATACTGCAAGGTGGAGCAAGGAGGATAACAACCTGAGCTTCTGTACTTTTTGCCATGAGCAACTAGAGACACTTGCACATTTTATATTCTTCTGCCCCAGATACCTGGCTCCAAGGAAGAAGTGGATTATTCCCTTATGTAGATCAATGGGGATAAGGAAATATAATACATCCCTACGAATTTTGATAAGCAACACAAGTGATAAGATAGTTTTTGCAGTCGCAAGATATCTCCAAAGTGCATGGGCCATAAGTAGAGGAATCCTTGCTGACTGATTGGCAATACAAAAGTACAGAAGGCTGAAGTAGACTATTAAGTGATATTAAGAACGAAAGGCTCCCAGTTTTTTTAAATTTGATGCTCATTTTGTATTGTCATTGTAATTGTGTGTTTTAATAGTTTATTTTAGAAGGGAATTGTCAAGACTTTTTAATGTATCATGTGGCACTCTTCTTTTCTTTTCTTAAGTATTTTATTGTATGATCATGGTACGTTGTTTTATTGGACACTTTTATGGCTTTTAGTAAGTATGTATACAAATAATCACAAGACATAAAGGCCCTCATTCCGACCCGCCAACGGAAGCACCGCCAACAGGCTGGCGGTGTTTCAGTGCCCATTCTGACTGCGGCGGTAAAGCCGCGGTCAGAAAAGGGGATCCGGCGGTTTCCCAACGGATTTCCCCTGGCTGGGCTGAACATCCATGGCGGCGCTGCAAGCAGAGCCGCCATGGGGATTCCGACCCCCTTCCCGCCACCCTGTTTCTGGCAGTTTTGACCGCCAGGAACAGGATGGCGGGAACGGGTGTCGTGGGGCCCCTGGGGGCCCCTGCACTGCCCATGCCACTGGCATGGGCAGTGCAGGGGCCCCCTAACAGGGCCCCAGCATGATTTTCACTGTCTGCATAGCAGACAGTGAAAATCGCGACGGGTGCAACTGCACCCGTCGCACCACTGCAACACCGCCGGCTCCATTCCGAGCCGGCCTCTGTGTTGCAGGGCCTTTCCCGCTGGGCCGGCGGGCGCTCCCTTGGCGGGCGCCCGCCGGCCCAGCGGGAAAGTCAGAATGGCCTCCGCGGTCTTCTGACCGCGGAGCGGCCATTTGGTGGTTCCCGCCAGGCGGGCGGCGTCCGCCGCCCGCCTGGGTCAGAATGACCCCCAAAATAATTGTGACAAAAGTCCACAGACATATGTTTTAAATACACTCTGTCAAAAGCAAAAACAGCAGATGATGGATGGAATAATGAAAAATGCAAACATTCACTGCCAGTCACAAGGATCTGGGATGAATCCACCATTTTGTTGCCCACCACACCACCCCTGTTTGGAACCAGCCACAGGGAAATCAGTGTTGACCCTGTTCCCTGTAGAGCAGTCCAGCCTGAACTGCCAAACCAGGTCCTCCGAGGCCCAGAAGAAAACATCCTGGGAGTGGTTTCAGGATATCACCCCTAATCAGCCAGGCTAGCTTGAATCCAGTGGTATAGTAAGCACAGGACCCACGTCTTGGCATACCCTTCCCACTTAGGGTGACACAAACAAAAAGAACAGATGATGGACAGTTCTGACTGGAATGTTCCCACGGGGAACAGGGTCACTAGTGATTTGCATATGGCTGAGTACAACTGGAATGGCACGGGCAGCAAAACAAATGATGGATTTAGGCCAGATCTCTTTACTGGGGGTGGATGTTTGACATTGTTCAGCATTCTGTCCATCACTTGTTCTTTTTGCATTTGTCGCCCTAAGTGGGACGGATATGCCCACAAGTTGGTCCCATGCTCCCATGCCACTGGATTCAAGCTAGCCTGTCTGATGAGGGGTGATACCATGAAACTGGTCCTAGGATGCTTGTTTCCATTCCAGGGAGGACCTGGCCTGGTACTGTGGGCTGGACTGCTCCCACTTGGAGCAGGGAAAGACTAATTTGCATATGGCAGGATCAAAACTGGAATGGTATGGGTACCAAAAAACAATGGATTTAAGCCAGATCTCCATATTAGGGTTGATGCTTGACATTGTTCAGCATTCCATCCATCACTTGTTCCCTTTGTATTTTTTGCCCTAAGTGGCAAGGGTATGCCCAGACATAGGTCCTGTACTCCCCATGCTACTGGATTCAAGCTAGCGTGGCTGATGAGGGGTGATACCTCAAAACCATCCGCAGGATGCTTGTTTCTAGTCCAGGGATGACCTGGCCTGACAGTTCAGACTAGACTGTTCCCATGGGAATCATGGTCAAGATTGATTTTCTTATGGCTGCGTCCAAACTGGAATGGCACATGCAGCAAAAAATGATGGATTTATGCCCGGGGTTCTGTACTGGGGGTTCATTTTGACATTGTTCAGTATTCCATCCATCACTTGTTCTATTTGCATTTGTCGCACTGAGTGGGACCGGAATGCCCAGATGTGGGTCCCCTGCTTTCCATGCCACTGGATTCAAGCTAGCCTGGCTGATGAGGGGTGATAACCCTAAACCGGTCCCTGGTTGCTTGTTTCCAGTCCAGGGAGGACCTCACCTGGTAGTTTGGGCTGGACTGTTCCCATGAGGAGCAGGGTCAAGACTGATTTGCACATGGCTGGGTCCAAACTGGACTGGCATGGGCAGCAAAAAAAACAATGTATTTAAGCCAAGATCTCTGCACTAGGGGTGAATGTTTGAAATTTTTCTGAATTCCGTCCATCACCTGTTCTTTGTGTATTCAATAGACTCTGTGGATAAAAGGATATATTTTATGCAAGCAAGAGCATGAGCAGCTTGATGTCCTGATGTCAAACATGCTGTAAACGATTGTAGAATTGCAGTTTCATGTTTAAAAATAACATCAGCAATTTCTATAATATTTTTAAAATGTCCAGATATTTTGGAAAATAACATCATACCACAAATCTCTTTTAATGGCAGCGAAAGGTTGCCAGCGACACCAGAGTCCATTACAGAGATCAAGGGCCCAGAGACAGGTTAGGTAAAGCGGTCCTATTGGGAGACTATTTTGGTGCAGATTTGGACCAAAAAGACTCTAGGCAATAGGACACTAGAGTTTTTAGATTATAAATGCAGTCCCAAATTTGAAGCCTACATGGACAACATAAACCCTCCCCACACCAAAAGCCTTTTTGTTAAATTTAGGTTAGGGATTTTGCCACTCAAGACATTTACTGCAAGGGGGAGCAAGGAGGATAACAACCTGAGCTTCTGTAATTTTTGCCATGAGCAACTAGAGACACTTGCACATTTTATGTTCTTCTGCCCAGATACCTGGCTCCAAGGAAGAAGTGGATTATTCCCTTTTGTAGATCAATGGGGATAAGGAAATATAATACATCCCTACAAATGTTGATAAGCGACACAAGTGATAAGGTAGTTTTTGCAGTCGCAAGATATCTCCAAAGTGTATGGGCCATAAGAAGTAGAGAAATCCTTGCTGACTGATTGGCAAAACCAAAAGTACAGAAGGCTGAAGTAGACTATTAAGTGATATTAAGAAAGAAAGGCTCCCAGTTTTTTAAAATGTGATGCTTATTTTGTATTGTCATTGTAATTGTGTGTTTTAATAGTTTATTTTAGAAGGGAATTGTCAAGAATTTTTTAATGTATCATGTGGCACTCTTCTTTTCTATTCTTAACTATTTTATTGTATGATCGTGATACGTTGTTTTATTGGACACTTTTATGGCTTTTAGCCAAAATAAAGTTATTTATAGACAGGTTAGGGAACCACCTGTCAGGGCAGGAGTCCCAGCAGAGAGTCCAGGTGCTGGCAGAGAGAAGTCTTTGATGTCCCTGAGACTTCATCAAGAGGAGGCAAGCTCTGTTCAAGCCCTTCGAGATTCTTCACCAGTGGGAAGTCACACAAAAGTCAGTCTTTGTCCTCTCTCAGGCAGAAGCAGTTACAGCAGGACAACCCAGCAAAGCACACTCACAGGCAAAGGGGCAGTACTCCTCCTCCAGATTTCCAGCTCTTCTTCTTGGCAGAGGTTCGTCTTGGTTCCAGAAGTAATATGGTTCTCGGGGGTTTGAGTCCAATACATATACCCCTTTCTGCCTTTGAAGAAGCAAACTTCAAAGGAAATTCTCTGTCGTTCACAAGATTCTGCCTTGCCTAGGCCAGGCTCCAGACTCACAGCAGGGGGCTGGAGACTGCATTGTGAGAGGGCAGGCATAGCCTATTCAGGTGTAAGTGACCACTCCTCCCTCCACTCTAGCACAAATGGCTCATCAGCATATGCAGGCTACTCCCCAGCTCCCTTTGTCTCACTGTCTAGAGGAAATTCACACCAGCCCAACTGTGAGTCTGACCCAGACAGCGAATCCACAAACAGGCAGAGTCATAGAATGGTTTGAGCAAGAAAATGCCTACTTTCTAAAAGTGGCATTTTCAAACTAAGGCCCATATTTATACTTTTTGACGCTAAACTGCGCTAACGCAGTTTAGCGTCAAAAAATGTAGCGCCGTCTAACGCCATTCTGAAGCGCCATGCGGGCGCCGTATTTATGGAATGGCGTTAGCCGGCGCAAGCAGACCGGCGCTGCCTGGTGTGCTTGGAAAAAAACCACGTAGACCAGGCAGCGCCGGCGTAGGGGGAAAATGGCGTTAGGGCGTCTTAAAATGGGGCAAGTCAGGTTGAGGCAAAAAAATCGCCTCAACCCGATTTGCGCCATTATTTTCGACGCCCAGACGCCATTTAAATGACTCCTGTCTTAGCAAAGACAGGAGTCATGCCCCCTTGCCCAATGGCCATGCCCAGGGGACTTATGTCCCCTGGGCATGGTCATTGGGCATAGTGGCATGTAGGGGGGCACAAATAAGGCCCCCCTATGCCACACAAAAAAAATTAAAAAATATAAAAAATTATACTTACCTGAACTTACCTGAATGTCCCTGGGGTGGGTCCCTCCATCCTTGGGTGTCCTCCTGGGGTGGGCAGGGGTGGCAGGGGGGGTCCCTGGGGGCAGGGGAGGGCACCTGTGGGCTCATTTTGATCCCACAGGCCCCTTAACGCCTACCCTGACCCAGGCGTTAAATAGTGGCGCAAATGCGGGGTTTTTTGACCCGCCCCCTCCCGGGCGTGATTTTTGCCCGGGAGTATAAATACGACGCATTTGCGTCGCCGTCATTTTTTTAGACGGGAACGCCTTCCTTGCATCTCATTAACGCAAGGAAGGCGTTCACGCAAAAAAATGACGCTCTTTACTCATACTTTGGCGCTAGACGCGTCTAACGCCAAAGTATAAATATGGCGTTAGTTTTGCGCCGAATTTGCGTCGAAAAAAACGACGCTAATTCGGCGCAAACGGAGTATAAATATGCCCCTAACAATCTAAAAACCACCTTCACTAAAATATGTATTTTTAATTGTGAGTTCAGAGACCCCAAAATCCAAATTCCAATTGGCTCTATACGGGGAATCTGCACTTTAAAGTTATTTAAAGGCAGTCCCCATGTCAACCTATAAGAGAGATAGGCCTTGCAACAGTGAAGACTGAAATTATCAGTATTTCACTGTTGGGACATGTAAAACACATCAGTGCATGTCCCACCTTTAACATACACTGCACCGTGCCCATGGGGCTATCGCGGGCCTACCTTAGGGGTGCTTTACATGCATAAAAATGGAAGGTTTGGGCCTGGCAAGTGGGTACACTTGCCAAGTCGAATTGGCAGTGCAGGACTGCACACACAGACGTTGCAATGGCAGGTCTGAGACATGTCTACAGGGCTACTCATGTGGGTGGCATAACCAGTGCTGCAGGCCCAGTAGTAGCATTTGATTCACAGACCCTAGGCACCTCCAGTGCACTTTACTAGGAAATCAAATAGGCCAATCATGGATAAACCAATCAACAATACAATTTTCAGAGAGCACATGAATTTTAGTACTGGTTAGCAGTGGTAAAGTGCCCAGAGTCCTAAAGCCAACAAAAACAGGTTAGAAAAAAATAGGAGGAAGGAGGCAAAAAAGATTGGGGATGACCCTACCAAAACAGTCAAGTCCAACAGCCGTTATATGTTGTTATGTGCTCTGTAATGTTTAAATTGTTTTGTTAAGTTACTTTGTATATGTTAGCGTGTAATGTTATTTTATTTGCTCTACAGGTATCAGAAAATGTTGCTGGATTTCCAGCTAAAAGCAGCACATGCCTCTAAAGTTTATTAATTAATATTTAAGTTATTTATAACAAATAACCACTTCTTGTTGATTAAGGTGGTAAGATATCACTACTCCATCTCTTCAAATATTCTGGCCAAAACCTTGGCAGTGACTGTGTCTTCATTTAGTGCTCTCCATGTTCATTTTTATGTGATACTACCCGGAGTCTTAATTTAGGACTAACAATGCTCACTTTCTGTGATACCTTCCTGAGCCTTTATTTCTTCACTGACAATATCCACTCAACAGTAATAGTTTTAGGTGCATCTGAGATTCAATCACTGACTTAAGAACAGTGTTCTATAGCAATATGCAATCCATCAACTTAACTTTTTGGGCTTCTGTCATGATATGTGTGAGGACCGAACGTTGTCTTTCTCATCTTCCTTTTGGTTTAGACAGAAAGTGGTCTCCTCTTTGAGAAAATCAAGATGAGCACACCTTCAGTATAGTTTTGACAGTCAGTAAAACCATTATTAAATCAAGAACGTTTGTTTTATTCAAAGGGTATGCAAATTACAGAATGCACTCTATTGCATGTAGGTCTTAGGTTAATGTTAAAATAGCTGTGCCGAATAAACTATACACATAATATTGAGCCAGTATAGTGAAAACTTGCACATGGCTCAAAGGTCTGTTTTAGTAATTGCTAAAGCATTATTCATTTATCTATGTTTCGCCTATCGACTCTCTCTTCGTGGAGTTCTATTTAGAAGCTAATAATGGCTGTGTCAATGAGAATTCACTATGGAAACCAAACTACTGACAGGGAAATTTTTAAATAACCGAGGATCTAACTAATCAACAGAATAATTATCTGCAGCAGCATTGGGGACTAAGCATGACATTGTCAGTTAATGATCCTACGAAGAACAGGTTAATTTGCATTTCTAAATACATGGGATACAAATGCTCCCTATCCCTGATGTCATACAGATTAGTAAAGAACACAAATTAGTTATGCAGAAAATGTAAACGTTTTTACGAATCAACATTCTAAAGAAAGGTATTAATTGACTCATTCGCAACACTTTTTGTTTTTCTTCAAACTATTACATTTTTCAAATACACCTTCCTGCTACAATGATGTAAAACATATTGATCAAGCAAAACATATAACTAGAGATTCACCTTTAGCCCATATGTATACAAATAATCACAAGACATATGTTTTAAATACACTATGTCAAAAGCAAAAACAGCAGATGATAGACGGAATAATGAAAAATGCAAACATTCACCGCCAGTCACAAGGATCTAGGATGAATCCACCATTGTGTTGCCCACCACACCACCGCAGTTTGGAACCAGCCACAGGGAAATCAGTCTTGACCCTGTAGAGCAGTCCAGCCTGAACTGCCAAACCAGGTCCTCTGAGGCCCGGAAGCAAACATCCTGGGAGTGGTTTCAGGATATCACCCCTAATCAGCCAGGCTAGCTTGAATCCAGTGGTATAGTAAGCACAGGACCCACGTCTGGGCATACCCTTCCCACTTACGGTGACACAAGCAAAAAGAACAGATGATGGACAGTTCAGGCTGGAATGTTCCCACGGGGAACAGGGTCACTAGTGATTTGCATATGGCTGAGTACAACTGGAATGGCACGGGCAGCAAAACAAATGATGGATTTAGGCCAGATCTCTGTACCGGGGGTGAATGTTTGACATTGTTCAGCATTCTGTCCATCACTTGTTCTTTTTGCATTTGTCGCCCTAAGTGGGACGGGTATGCCCACAAGATGGTCCCGTGCTCCCCATGCCACTGGATTCAAGCTAGCCTGTCTGATGAAGGGTGATACCATGAAACTGGTCCTAGGATGCTTGTTTCCAGTCCAGGGAGGACCTGGTCTGGTACTGTGGGCTGGACTGCTCCCACTTGGAGCAGGGAAAGACCAATTTGCATATGGCAGGATCAAAACTGGAATGGCATGAGTACCAAAAAACAATGGATTTAAGCCAGATCTCCGTACTAGGGTTGATGCTTGACATTGTTCAGCATTCCATCCATCACTTGTTCCTTTTGCATTTGTTGCCCTAAGTGGCAAGGGAATGCCCAGACATATGTCCTGTACTCCCCATGCTACTGGATTCAAGCTAGCGTGGCTGATGAGGGGTGATATGTTTCTAGTCCAGGGATGATCTGGCCTGGCAGTTCAGCCTAGACTGTTCCCATGGGAATCAGGGTGAAGACTGATTTTCCTATGGCTGGGTCCAAACTGGAATGGCACATGCAGCAAAAAATGATGGATTTATGCCTGGAGTTCTGTATTGGGGGTTAATTTTGACATTGTTCAGTATTCCATCCATCACTTGTTCTATTTGCATTTGTCGCACTAAGTGGGACCGGAATGCCCAGATGTGGGTCCCCTGCTTTCCATGCCACTGGATTCAAGCTAGCCTGGCTGATGAGGGGTGATAACCCTAAACTGGTCCCTGGTTGCTTGTTTCCAGTCCAGGGAGGACCTCACCTGGTAGTTTGGGCTGGACTGTTCCCATGAGAAGCAGGGTCAAAACTGATTTGCACATGGCTGGGTCCAAACTGAACTGGCATGGGCAGCAAAAAAAACAATGTATTTAAGCCCAGATCTCTGCACTAGGGGTGAATGTTTGACATTTTTCTGAATTCCGTCCATCACCTGTTCTTTGTGTATTCAATAGACTCTGTGGATAAAAGGATATATTTTATGCAAGCAAGAGCATGAGCAGATTGAGGTCCTGATGTCAAACATGCTGTAAACGATTGCAGAATTGCAGCTTCATGTTTAAAAATAACATCAGCAATTTCTATAATATTTTTAAAATGTCCAGATATTTTGGAAAATAACATCATACCACAAACCTCTTTTAATGGCAGCAAAAGGTTGCCAGCGACACCAGAGTCCATTACAGAGATCAACAGGAAATGTATTGTAATAATTCATACCTTCCTGCATTCTCCAAATGCATGTAACCCAATTATCAGGCATTTGTCCCTCTGGAACTTTTCTAGGAGGTTCAGGATTATTCATTTGGGTAGAAATAGAGATCCAATCTAATGCTCCTGGAATGCCAAAGTCTACTAAATATAACAGTGCAGAGTTTGTTTCTAGGAGAGGCAGTGCAAGGATCTGTAATATTAATCTGAAGTGATAGTTGTAGAGAGTATCTTGGGTTAGAATTGCATATGTCTAGGGGCATATTTATACTCCGTTTGCGCCGGAATTGCGTCGTTTTTTTGACGCAATTTCGACACAAAACTAACTCCATATTTATACTTTGGCGTTAGACGCGTCTAGTGCCAAAGTCCATGGAGTTAGCGTCATTTTTTAGCGTGGACACCTACTTTGCGTTAATGAGATGCAAGGTAGGTGTTCCCGTCTAAAAAATCGACTCCGAGGCATGTGCGTCGGATTTATACTCCCGGGCAAAAGTCACGCTCGGGAGTGGACGGGTCAAAAAAAAAGACGTACGGCCGCTTTTGCGCCGTTTTTTAGCGCCTGCAAAAGGCAGGCGTTAAGGGAACTGTGGGCTCTGAAGGAGCCCAGAGGTGCCCTCCCATGCCCCCAGGGACACCCCCTGTCACCCTTGCCCACCCCAGGAGGACACCCAAGGCTGGAGGGACCCATCCCAGGGACATTAAGGTAAGTTCAGGTAAGTATTTTTTAATTTTTTTTTGTGGCATAGGGGGGCCTGATTTGTGCCCCCCTACATGCCACTATGCCCAATGACCATGCCCAGGGGACAGAAGTCCCCTGGGCATGGCCATTGGGCAAGGGGGCATGACTCCTGTCCTTGCTAAGACAGGAGTCATTTCTATGGGGGTTGGGAGTAAAAAAAAAATGGCGCAAATCGGGTTGAGGCGCAAAAATTGCCTCAACCTGACTTGCCCCATTTCTTGACGCCCAAGCTCCATTTTCCCCTACGCCGGCGCTGCCTGGTGTACGTCGTTTTTTTTAACGCACACCAGACGGCGCCGGCGGCTAACGCCGGCTAACGTCATTGAATAAATACGGCGCCCGCATGGTGCTTCAGAATGGCGTTAGCCGGCGCTAATTTTTTTGACGCAAAACTGCGTTAGCGCAGTTTTGTGTCAAAAAGTATAAATATGGGCCCTAATGTCTTAACTTCACTATATTGTCACATAAAATATATGGTAGAGAAACATTCAGACTGCACAGATTGTTACACAACTCTGGTTTTATTTTAAAGAGCAGAGTGAGTATTCGAGAGCATTGTACTTCATTTTCATAGTTAATATATAATTAAGAAAATATGCATTTCAATCTCTAATAATATCTCTGAATAAATTGGATTTTTAACTCTGGAGAGAGGGGCATTGATCTTCTTATCTAATCGAACAGCAACAAGTGCATAGAAAGTTCTCTGATTTGTACACATTTATATCTAAACTTACCATCTGTGAAAGAGGCAAGAGCCTAACTGACTATCACAAGAATTAGTAGCAGTAAGACAAAGAAGGGCTAGGATTATTCGTGGAGTTTTTTACAATGTTGGACAAGTGGGTGTGTTATCCTTTCAGTTCTCCATTCTTGTGGTTCTGGTTTTCAGGGTCTTTCTCTAGTTAGTACCCTAAAAGTGGGATTCTGTGTAGATTACATAGGCTGTTGCTCGATAGCAAGACTGGCTTGCTCGTAATACTGCAAATTCATGATTTCATTGAGAGATTAATTGCAGCAAAGTTTCTGTGTACTTATACTTGTATTTGGGTACATATTACCATATCCAATGGTGTAAGGCAAAAATGCATTTTGACCAATAAGGAGCTCATTGGAGTTAATGAACAAATGTTTGATTCCCAAGAAGAAGCAATGGGGAACCTTTGAGAGTTAAGCGTTTATCAACATAGTGATAGTATATTAATAATTATCCCATTGTAAGTCTGCAATATTAGTGTAAGGTGGCCTGCCCTAATGTAGGTCGCCTTAACAGTGATGAAAAGTAGCTTATACCTTATACTTCTTTCAGACAGCATGTATGTTGCACTGATAGTCTGACAGCTGTTACATCAGTTTCTATGCCATTTTAAATAAACAATGCAATTCAGTAATTGAATTTCAAGTTTGATACATACAAACATTTCCAGAATTGACTGGCAATGGTTGGTTAATTGAGAGTGAATTTGAGTAGTGTGAGAGAGCTCCTTAGCTCTGAAGGTGTTTCCTGTCATCTTGGATATGAGCATGTAAATCTCTCTAGTCTGGTATCAGCAGACACAAGAAGACATACAGGTAGAGGAAAGTGGAAGCGGTGCCTCAGGAACATTTCACGCATGGGTTTAGAGTAGCATAAAAGCTATGGTTGTTCCCAATTAGAAATTGATTGCTTGTGAATATTTTTATGTTGCAATTTTTATGTCTTTTGAATAATCACATTTAGGTTTTATTTTTACTTTTTAATCTTTTTATCATTTCGATAATGAAACTGGTGTGAACCTATTGGTTCTTTATTTTATAACACTATTGTTGTGCTGCTTATGGTGTCATGCATTTCTCTAAGGGTCGCCATGTTGGCTGTACTTGCATCCACTGGAAGGTCTAAGACCCATAGACAAATCTGTTTATCTCTGTAAGGTGGACTATGGACCTAGCGTAAATGGCTATTATCTAGAAACGTAACTGCTTTTTATCTATTTTGGCATAAAAAACATTTCCTAGGGGTACAGGAACTGTCGCCCGATGGCAAGAGAATGATTCTGAGTTCAAAGCCTACAACCCAACAGTAAAGTGGCTACATGTATTTAAGGTTTTTTGGACTATCTTCCAGAACCTGTGTAGATACTAATCACATCTTTACAGGGATTCTTCTGAAATGGTTCATTGTAGCCTGGAATATTAATTATAAAAAATCTGTTGACCACAATATCATGATGAAAATATGAAAGAGATACGTGTGTGTGTGTGTGTGTGTGTGTGTATATATATATATATATATATATATAAAAACATATATATAAATATAAATATTTATATATGCATATATACATATATAAATAGTATAGAAAACCTACATACCTACATACCTAAAATGCCTAAATGTCAATATATATGTCCACAATATTTTGAACATGCATTTGTGGCCACTTGATATTCTATATTCAATATTCTCCATCTAACAGGATAGATGATGTCTTCAAATACCCTTTATCTGCCTGGAAGTTGTTAACAGGACATTATAAGGTTTCCTTAAATGATTTATTAAGCCTTGTCCTTTCTAAAAGTGTCACTTTCAAAACAGTAAATATGAAATTCAACTTGACCATTCAGTTGAATTTTAAATTACTTTTAAAATTAGTTATTAAATAATTTCCAGATACTTCCAAACTGAAGTTAACTATTGTAAGGTGTTATAATGTAACTAAGTGTTTTCTTATGTGAGAGTCTCCCTTGCCAAAGTAAAAAACGTCTTTTGAGATTAGTCACTGCCAGGACATGGGAAACAGAAAAATACACTTGTCCTACTTTTTACATACCATGCTCCCTACCCCATACCCTATCATAAGGGTGACTTATAAGTATTAAAAATGATTCAAAAGGAAGTTTTAGACATGGCAAAAGATTTATGTTGGCAGGCAAATTAGCAGTTTTAAAATTGCACTGTTATTTTTGTAGTGGCACAATATGTGCAGTGTCCACTTGTGATATTTAACTTAAAGGCTTTGGATGCACTTCTGTACCATCTACTAGGGACCTATAGGTATCTCAAATATGTCCATCAGGAGTATAGCCTAGTTTAAAATTTTTGAGGATACAGAGCACATACATTGGGGCCTGTTTAGCATTGGCCCTGTGAGCAGAGTCAAAACCCAAGACAAATCAATCCAAAATAAATAGAGGTGATTATGACAAAAGAGGTATTTTCATATATTTCCCTCCCCCAGATGGAAGGTGAGGAGTTACTCAGCCGTTCCTTTGGCAGTCCCCATCAGCTAAGCAGAAGAACCTAAATAGGACATCTGCATTATACCCTGTAGGGATCTGGACCACCTCAACTGTTTGGGGCATTCCCTTATCATTTGCTAAAGCCATGTGAGAGGCCTGTTGTCAGTTTGAACCTTGAAGTGAGCCTAAACAGGTAGGATCTCTGTTTCTTCTGTGACTAAACAACAGCTAAGGCTAGGGAGATATCACCTACTAGTAAAGGCAACTGGTTGAATATAGTCCTAATAATTTAGGTGTGATAACACTGCCCCAAGTGTGTTCTGAATAATCTGTGTTGAGCTCAAACTCCTTGCTCAAATCAGGAGCCTTGTGCATAGGCACTGTGCACAGCACCTCTTTCAAGGTGTCAAAGGCCTTCTGACACTTTTCATTCTTCTTCATTGGCTGATTCTTTGAAGTCAGCTCAGTCAGAAGGGCTACAATGGTGCCATATACCTTAACAAACATTGTGCAGCAATCTGCCAGACCCAGAAAAGCTCTGACCTGAGTCTCGGGTTTGGGTGTCTCCCAGGCTATGATTGTCTGGATCTTGGGCTGGAGAGGTAGCACATGGCACCCGCCAACCTGTTGGCTCAGATACACTACATACCCATGCCCTATCTGGCACTTGTTGGTCTTGATAGTCAGACCTGTTTGTTGCAAGACCTGAACCACTTCTCAGAGATGGGTCAACTAGATATGCTGCGCTGAAGGTACACTGATCACCCCTTCTGAACTGTCATGGCCATTCTTCAACCCGAAGGGCATTACTCTACACTGGAAGTGGCCCTCAGGAGTTGAAAATGAGGATCTCTGCTACTGAGACTGTTGAGATACTTGGCAGCCCCTAGCCGGTCAATAAGCTGGAAATCTGAAGTGCGTTAGTCTTGGTGACAGCATTTAGGGCCATATGTACGAAAGCTGTTTCCCATAGACACAGAATGGGTAAAATCCTTTCGTACATCAGGCCCATAGTCTTCTGTAGTCCAAGCAGTACCTGAGTTCTGGGATTCCCATTTTCAGATTGGCCTTGTGCACCAGCACCACAGGGCTGTTCCTTGGCCTCAGTCACCTCCATAGACAATATTTTAGAGACGTCTTCCTTATTCCTGGCCATTGCTTTATGTGACAACCTGTAGATTTTAATTGTGGCTAGTACTCTGTCATGGTGTCAACCACTGGGTCAGTCCAAGTGTCGAGGAGAACAGTGCAGCACACTGCCCCAATAATTAGAGATAGTGTCTCTGCTACTGCTCTGTCAGTGTAGGGGAGAGCACTACTCCTTCCACTGACCCTTCCTTGGCGTTATAGGGCAAGATGTCCAGAAGAGGTTCACTCACCTCCTCCTGTCCTCCATCTGTGACCATGGGCATGGTCACGTCAGCCCTGCAAAGTGTGATTCAGACAGTTAACATGGATCAGCCAGTGTTGGTACCTGGGGGTACCAAGGCCCACCAGGTAGGTGACCTCACCCATCTTCTCCAGTTCAGTGTAGGGCCCAGCCCATTTGTAGTGAAGGACTGTGAGAGCCACAGGCTTCACTATCCACACATGCTGACCTTGCTGGTATGCCACAGGATTGTCTTTTGGTCATACCTGTGCTTAATAAGCTCCTGGATATTCTCTAATTATTATTAAGCCTGATTCATGTACTCAGCAATGGGGGAAAGCATGCCAAGCACATAGTCCTCAAGGGCAGATTTGTGGAAAGTGGTGCTGCACCGAGTACAGAGCCACTTTCCCTGCGTCCCTTAGCACCCCCTACCACCACCATGTGTACAGCGTATTTAAAATACAGAGCACCATGGCGCAGGGTAGGGGCAATAGTGCCATCTTTCATGACACTATTGATGTACTCTGAAGGAGTATCGCCAAAATATTGGTGCTACTCCTGCAGAGTATATAGAGTCCCATTCTAAAGAATAGAAGGCCCCTTTTAACGCCTGCTCTTGAGCAGTCCTTAAAAGTACCATAATAAATTGCGTAAGGAAATCTCATAGATTTCCTTACACCATTTTTCCGACTCCCCTAACAGGGGAATGCTCCCTTTGGATACATTATGCCTCGCACAGGCATAATGTAGTGCAAAGGGTTAGCGCATGATGCAATGCATGCATTGCGCAACCCTGTAAATACGGGGGGGATTTTGCCCTTGTTGGGCCACATTAACGTCAGAATAAATTAAGTTAATGTGGCAAAAGGTGGTATTAGGGGACTATAAATAGGCCCCTCAATGTCTTGTTTGTGTTCCTTGAGAAGTTTCTCCCACCCTTCTCAGACCATACAAAAGCTTACATGTGCTGAATCCCAATCTCTTCATTTACCACACTGAAGGCAGATACATATAGACATGGGAGAAGGACATTCCACTTCTGACAGTGCTTCTCAGTTAACCCCATAGTCATCATTTTTAGAGTCTTGTTGAATTTGTCTATAATACCGTAGGTTTGAGGGTGATAAGGTGCGGTGAACTTGTAAGTCACTCCACACTCATCCCATATTGTCTTCAAGTACCCAGACAAAAGGTTTGTCCACTATCTAAGGTTAACTATTTTGTCAACCCCACACTGGTAAAGACACCAAGCAAGGCCCTTGACAGTACGGTGAATTTACCATCCTTATAGGTATGTCTTCTAAGTACCTAATGACATGGTCCATAATCACCAAAATTATTGTCCAATGAGTCAATTTTGGGGTCCAGAGGACCGACAATATCAATCCTCACCCTCTCAAGATTTGCCAAAACCACAAGAACTGGGATTATGGGAGCTTTGGAATGCACTCCTGTGTTGCAATTGGCTTGACAAGTGGTCCAGGAGCAACAGAACTCCTTGATTTTTCAGTCAGTCAATTCATTATTTCTTTGGCATAAAAAGCCGAAAAAGCGTAAAACATAAATACATATTATAATAATTTGTAAAACTAACATGGAGTATAGCTTACAGCCTCATAATTATTAGAAGTTCAAATCAATTTCTGATTTGTAATGCCCTGTTAACAAAATTCAATATTACATGACATATCTCTATTGGCAAAAGTCTTTGCAGAACTTCATAGCAGGCTTATATTGTGCAAAACCAGCCTGACTCAGTAAAGGTACTGGAAATGTTGATCTGGAGTTTGAAAATAGCGGGCAAAACAGGATAAAGTGACACATGCTTTGCTTTGAAACATAATCACATAATTGTTCAGACAACTGTGGCCAGTAGAAGTGTTGTACTAACATGTCCTAGGTTTTGGTTTGTCCCAAATTCCAGGCCAAGGGTATTTCATGGTCTATTTAGGAGGAAGGCCCTGTGCCATTAGAGGACCATCAATCACCTGGTTGCCTCAGGATTTGTGTCCCTGTCCTCACTGCAAGGGACACCTTCCCCTAGTAGATCCTATGGTTTACTCTGTTGTTCCCATACTCCTAGACTTCACCCTAGTGCTGAAGACTTTCAACCATTTGCCATGTTCTCTGTGAGTAACAAAATTCCTCCAAGATGGAGGTCTTCCTGCCTCATGCAACTCAGAGAGTTCTGGCAGGATTCTCAAGGTAGGTTCTTATTCCCTTTTAGGCTCCAGATCCTCTCCCTGGGTATTAGATTCCTTCTGGGCCGGGGAAAGTTATGAGTCTGGTGTTGCACACCTTGCCCTTTCTCTTGGTTGTGAAATTCTGGGCCATTGTCTCATACATCAATGTATCTGGTCTTCTCTGCATTCTTTCTGGGCCCTTGTGGCCATAAACACTCAGTCAAGCAGACCCAACATTTGTGCATAGATTTTCCTTTCCAACTCAGGCCAAGAAGAGGTGTCTAGGTAATTTCCCAACAGGTATTCCACAGGAATGGCAGGGCTCACAGCATCCTTCTTCAGGCCAGTAACTCCTCCCGACTCACAGGTGGCTATTACCATGGGATGAAACTTCACCTCATTATCAGCATTTATTATTGTATGCAAAATATGTAATCTGCTCTGGGAATACCAAACGATCTACCACTGTGTTCATGGTGGCTCCTGTATCCCTCCTTCTACCTAGGTCCTGGTGATGGTACTTCACCTTGATATGCTGTATGGCAGCTAGAGCATCAACATGCACTCCACCAACAGAGACTAAGGTGACTTCAATGCAACCCTTGGTTTGCCCTGGGTAAGCATCCACCCCAAAATTCTACGCTAGCAATCACTTGGAACTGCCCACCAGTGGGAAGCTTTTTGGAGTCTCCCATCTTATGTATTGGCTGTCGACAGTACAGGAATACCCCACCCCTCAAGTGGTCAAAAGGTTTTCTTCCTCTTGTACTCACCACACTTTGATGTGGAAAAGGCACAAGATTCCCCTCTTGAGTAGACTTTTATGACCTTTGTGAGAATTACTCCTTTTTACACTTGTTGCTCTCTTCTTTTTCCCCTTGGAGGGGCTGAACCCCCTTTCTGGGTCTCCCTTTTCTAGGACTTCTTAGACACCATAGAGCACACCTGCACATCTGCTGCCTTGCCTAGGATCAGACAACTTGGAATCCACTAGATGCTAGTGTAGTTCTGAATGACAATGCCTCAAGATGTGCTCCTTCATGATTAGATTATATAGCCCATCATAAGTAGTGACATTATTGCCTTTCACTCAGCCCTTTGATGCCTTTAGTGAGACATCTACAAAGTCAACCCAGAATTGTTGTGTGCCTTCGGTTGTATACTGGAACTTCTTCCAGTAATCTTCAGGTGTGACACCCAACCTCTGCAACTTTTCCAATGCTCATTTGTAGGAGGCAAACCATTTGTCAATGTTGTCCCCCACTACAGAGCTAGACATAATACCCTTGAGCAAGCAAGCTGTGTGTGGCCTTCCTATAGACACCTCACCATTGCTGCCACCATCATCACTGGGCATCAAACCCAACTGGTCTTCTTTTCTTTCAAGGCCAATTTCTCTTCTCTAGAGCCAGTTTCTTTTACTTCAGGGCTATGACTGCCAGTTTGGACTGCAGGTCTCTTTCCGAATGCCTGCCACTGATCCCAAACTGGCAGATGGCCAGTTAAGAGAGGTGTGTGCTGGCAAAGCCCACTTCACTTCCAGGATGGTGCACCAAAGAATCCATGTTGGGACAGGCTGCCCTCTCTTCTTCATGCTCTGGGGTTGCCTGTTCATTGAAGGGCATCTGTGCTGGACATGCTTCCTCATAGGCCTTGAGTGCCTTCTCAAAATGTGCACTCTTGGCATTGTGGCCTAGTTTCAACTTTCTTTCTTTGCATATGGACTTCATCCCCATGACTGTGAGAGTTGTCCAAGTAGCCAAATTGAACTGTGTTCCCTTAGACTTTTAAAAGGTACAAAAACTGGAATCAAAATCATTTGGAATAATCCAAAGGAGACCCAATCAAAGATCTGGTGGCAATTAAAAATCAAAAAATATTTGTAGCTTTCTCATCACTTTATAGATTTTAAATGTCCAACTTAATAGCAGAGTGGTACTGCTAGATACCAGTTATGGACCTCTCTACAAAACACCAGTGTCAGAGAGTGGTTTTTAGTTTTGGTGAATGGAGGTCCACCATCAGTAATAATGGCCCTATTCTTGCAAGAAGGAGCTCAGGTTTAAATTAATGAAACCTTTACTGGATCCAACAGGAATAATAAATCCACCCCGAATAATAATCCACTTCCTTAAATTTACTATTTCTGGAAGATTAAACGTTTCCTGAAAACGTGCACTATTCTGTAGGCAGCTGTCAAACTCTTTGAGTTTTTAAAGTACAGAGACATCACATGATCATGTTTTCCAAAAAAGAACAAAAAACAATCATCTTATATGAGTAGTTTCATCCTTCTAAACTGGATTGATTGAACCCTTCCATTGTCAGTGTCTGCTTTCAAGCTTGCACTGTCAGACAGGGTCTCCCGGCTCATCCTGCTGGACAGAGTCAACTTCCATAACATTTCAAGAAGGACTTTATTCTGTTTCAATCACAAATGTGGTTGGCCTAGTTTTGCTGACAGCTCACAGTTGGACTTTCCCAGTTAAATTAATTTGCACATTGTTTCACAGAGAACAGTTTGCTTCCTCTATTTTCTCTTGTACCCCTTACATGGTTTTCTCCCATGGTATGGCATTAAATATATTAAATATTTCTCTATGCCATGTACTGTAGTCTTGTTTAGTAAGTTCCTTACAATTTGAATCTCACTAACATGTCTCTAGGTGTTGCCTTACTGTCCAGGTGGAAAGGGTGAGACAAAGATATACTTAGGATATATCATTGTTGCCCTGTTTAGGCAGTGCAGAAAGTCTGGTTTAACTTCCATCAGTCTTACTTTTCTGGTTACAGCCTGCTGGGCATGTTTCCTGCAGTGGGAAGGGAGCAAAACCGTTTTCATGTAGTATTAATTTATTTATGGCATATTTTAACATGGAATGTGGTGTAGTAAAAATACAAGATTACATCATTGTCGTTCTTTTGAGTTATCTGTCCTGCTCAGAATACTAAATAGAGACCTAACGAACAGCTCTTATGAGGACCCCGGAGCATCCGATCAGCATTAAGGACAACACGTGCTTCACAGCGAACAAAAAAATGAAATGTACCAAGTCTTGAAAAACCTTCAGTACTTAGGCATTTTGTTCACATTTTTGGTTTCAGGGGGTAAGTTCAGAACAGCGGCTAATGTTTAGTGTCTCAGAGCATTCGACAGTCATACAGTTTATTTGTCAGAACAAAATAAATACAGACCGAAAAGCATGTTATGAGCCGCAGCAGGTCCCTTCATCGGATATAGATCTGCTAAATTTCACAAAGGAACATGCATTGTCCCAAAACTGAATTTACTTTTCCATCTTTGCTCTTATTCTCTTTATCATATGAAATGTCTAGACACCTAAACCTACTGAACTCATTCTAGGTCTGACATAGAGACAAACAACATTGTTTCATGGTCAAATTCCATGAACATCTAAGAAGAAGTAAATCTAACATCAAAGAAGATATAAATCAATGGATCATCTGAATAAAGTGAAACACACCATAATTAATCCATTAGAAGGACACTACACCCCCATTCATATTCTGAACCTCTCTTGAACGATCCAAGTAGTGCTCTTTGAGCCACTCTTCGCCTCAAGAGGGAGACAGTAGGAATAATTAGCGACATGGATATGATAAAGCGGCCTCCTCCTCTCGAGCCGTGATCATCAGGGAAAATCGATTTACTAATGCAACTTATGAGACATACTCACCTGAAAAATAACTGATGCTTTTAATGCAAAACTTGTTAAATTTTCAACTCAAAATGTGTCTGTGTTCACGCCCAAACAAAGCTCATTGAGTTTCCTGTGCCAAATTCTCTTCTGCTCAGTCATGAGCTTCTTTGGACGTGTAGATTTTTGTTTTTATTGCCTGTTCTTTTAGCAGCACCAGGCTGAAGGTAACTGTTATGAAGATGCAATTATCAATTTCCTGGCCAATACTGTGTATCTAAAACAAGCGTTTGGAATGCAATGGGTCTCACATTTGCTTGAGTTAAAACTATTATTGTTGTAGATTTCAAATGGACTTTTCCAACGCGAAACGGGCACCATGAGCATGAGTGTGAAGAAGAGACACAAAATGAAAAAAAGTTTGCTTGCAGTCAAAGGTATTAGCAAATGTGCAATTATCCATGTAACATGGTCGATGCCTAAGGAGGTAGCAAAACTGCCCCAAGGAGAGAGACACGTAAAGCATTTACTAATGATAAAGTATTTTTGAAAGACAAGCCTATGAACAAGTGATAGTAATGGGTGTGCAGTTGGCGTGGTTAAAAGCCCAAAGATAGATAACAACAGGCCAGAGCACTTGCACGCTCCCCTAAAAAGGAAAGGAGAAATGAGAAAGATGGATGAAACTATACACATAGCAATAAGACCAGAATGCCCCCTCCCTAGATCTCCTAACAATTCTGATGTGACCTTTCATCTCTACAGCTTTCCCACCTCTTTGCTCCCCTGGCGCAGAGCCTCAGCAAACACAGAGGCCCTGTACGTCATGTGCAGGACTAGCAAGGACAGTGTGGGGGTGGGCACGCACCAAGAGGGACCCACAATGGAGGGGATAGAGCCAGGGTAAACAGAAAGGTTAGAGAAATATATGGGGCAACAATGACTAACTCAGCTGCACATCCCTCCAATTTTGATGGATTGTAATATTAGTTCATATGGTGCTCTAAACACTATATCACACCTGCTGCCAAAGTGTGTAAACTGGAACCAAAACAGACAAGTAATTTTCAGACAAAAACAAAACAAAAATAGTGAGTCACACATTTGTAAAAAGCTATATGTCCAAATCAATCCATTTGTTAATTAGAAGATTTCTCAGACATACACACTCATTTGATTACCTTGTATCTGATATCAAAGACTTTTTAATGAAAAAAACACAACCAAGAGAAAAAGAAATTTTAGGTAATTAAATGGGGACTCCATATATATACCCATTTGTCTACCTATTTAGGAACACATAGGTACCACAAGGACTTTAAACCTCCTAGAGATATTAGCCCAAAATAACTTTTACAATCAATATCGTCAAAACCCACAACTATATCCCCTCAAATGTATTCCATAATATCTTCACAACTAGATATCCCCACGAGATATTCATATATTGTATCCAAGTCCAACTATATGGTACACACATCAAAAGTATTTCATCAAAGATACATAGCAATAAACCTATTAGCATCTCCTTTATGCATTAAGACAATGACATATCGTTTAACTATGTGAAGGATCACTCTATATTACCATGCTATCATATACAGAGTTACACTATTCAGCACCTAACCTCACAAGGTAATATTCTTACCTATATATTCCCACAACATCAAAAACTGGGTGAGGATTACTCTCCACTTTTACTCTCCACTAAGGCAAAATGGCAGACACACTTTCAGACTGAATATGAATTGGAGGACTGGGCTGAAATGATAGCGGCCAGGGACCGGGCGGCTAGAGAAGCTCACCTGAAATTCAGCCTATTCAACTCACTGCACGATTGGTACTGAACTCCGCAGAAGTTGTGCTTGGCGCGTCTATTATCTCATGCCTCTTGCTGGAGATGCCCTCATGATCATTGTGATCTGCTTCACATTCTGCATGATTGCCCAGCTATACACACTTTCTGGCAGAAGGTAGGGCATACCCTGAGAGAGATACTCCCATTACCAGCCTCTCTAACTCATTCCCTCTTATTATTGCATGATACCAGTGACTTAAGCTGCCTAACATGGCCACAACAACATCCACTACATACTGCGCTTGCTTCAGCTAAGGTGTGTATACTGAGACACTGGCGTACGACTCGGGTTCCTCTTCATGGGGAATGGATTGCTGCTATGTACAAAGCAGCCACACATGAGAAACTCATTTATAGTCTCCGAGACAAGCTAGAGGTTTTCCTCCAGACATGGGCACCCTTTCTGCCTGTGCCGAGAGAACAGGGGGCTACACGCTCACATGCCGGGCTGCCACCGTGCCTTCCCATTTGGAGTTGTTGACCCCCTCCCTTATGATCTCACTTGAAACTTTCATGGTTTGCTGTGGAGGAGATAGGATATGCTTCTCTATCATTTATATGTTGGTCTCTCAGCCTCCCCAGTTCCTACCACCTGCTCTACGACTCAGCCATCTCTCTGCATATGCCCCCCAGGACTCACCATAGTACACTCCCTCATCCCTCCTGCTGCGCTCCCATCTCCTCTCCCAACTTCTTCCTCTGCCGACGCTCTTGTACTTGTTTTTGTTCTCGTCCTTGTTCTCATTTCCGTTCCAGTTTCTGCTCCCACCCTATACCCTTCCCATAGTTTCATAATTATGTCTCACTTCTTCACCTCTTTCTTCCTTTTCACGAATGATGTGTCCCTACTTCCGTATCCTCCTTTCTTGTACTGGCTCTTCTACCTTACAGTTCACACTCAATCCTCGAGTAGAGGAGCAACATGACCGACGCTTACTATTCTTAAGGCTCTAAGTCTAACACCAACTACTCTCACTCTCTCACCAACATGATCTCTACTGTCTCAAACTCTCCGGACTAAGTGGGGGTGATCCTAACACCTCAATACCCTCCAGGGTGTGCTTGTCAGGGCGATCAGTCAAGTAATCTCATCACATGTCCCCCTCTTCACGATCCTCCCTGCATGTCCACAGACCCACCTCCCCAAATCTATGAACCCGACCTGTCCCTCTTTTGACCTCCTTCCGTCTCTTCTATTATCTACTCCTGTATTGCGGAACCCGGGACGTACATGAGTCACGCATCCCCTTCCATAGGACTCTCCAGTAACAAACCTACTCTGTGTGGTTCCCATTCCTGTCACCCGCAGAGATGGAGGATGTGGTCTACAGAGGTGGTAGATACTTAATTAATGAGTGGGGAGGGACTTAACAATCTAGACCAACTTTGAACAATGTCATGGAGATTTGTTTGGAATTGAGATTGTTTTTTTGTTTTTTTACAACTATGAAGCCGCTTATGTTAAAATATTAGTTACACTGTACTTTGGAATGCAACTTTTGGTGTTGAAGCCATACTCACTGTTTATTTGCACATGGACCTGATGTAAATTCGCATGATTTTAGCCGTTCACATTTTTGGCTCTGTTCAGTAGAGGGGTTGGATCTAAGAATGGGACAGCTGTCAATCTCTTATTGTATGTTGAATGTTATTGGAGCACTATGTTATTGTTCTGTTCTTGATTTTTTGCTTTTACAAATCTCTAATAAAGAATTACAGCAGAAAAGAAACTGGGTGAGGACTTAACCTCATGCACAGCGTCTCCTCAATTAATTGGCAAACCTCGTCTGCCTCCATCGTCTAGACTTTAAAATGTCAAACATCCAATCACGTTGCAGTTTCTTCAGAAAATGGGTTAAACGCGCAAATGCGGACACAGTATGTAAACAATCACCATTTTAAGATGGGTTGATGTATCATTCTGTCACTACCATTCCATAAATTCCTGTATAAAAAGTTCACAAAAACATGTTAGCATAACTCGCGCACCCTAATTAAACACACTCATTATCAGTTGTTATGTAAGTAGGTTGAGAATATCAATGCGGACAAAGTCCTTAAACGGTCACCATCTTGTAATGGGTTAATGTATCCATCTTTCACTACCATTCCATATATTCCCATGCAGAAATTCACAAAAACGTACACATATGACTAGCGTAGCCCAATTGAACCCACTAATTACTAGTTGTTATGTAATAGATCCAAACCTATTTTACAATTCCCAATATATGTGTAGCCAACTGACTCAAAGTTATTTCAAAAGCGTGACGTCTAATCAGAAAAATAGTCCCACATCATATAACGTGCAGTCATCATCCTGCATCAAATCTATACGTCCACACCTCCATGCAATGGTGTATACCGACCATAAAATCCAAAGACAAAAACAACCACAATAGCATGTGCATCATCACCATAACAGGGGCGGTGCAATAAACTTAGCTGAAAAGACATTACATACTCCAACCCGTACACATATTCCATTGTGTAAAATTCTCCTCCTAGTTGTGTCATCATATAAATGATTAACCACACATCCCAAACAATTATACTCTTGTAGTGCATTAATATGTTCATGTTTCAAACAGGAATCATATGTATGTATCACCATTTATAAAACTGTATTATTACTTTAAAAAACGTCATAATTATATCTTATTTAGCGAAGTAAAATTGGCCCCAAAGTCTAGAATAGAGAATGCAGATAACAAGATAATCAATTGACATAAATATCAAGGTTAGTATTGGTGATTAGACAAAAGATGGAATATATTTGTCATATAAACAGTATGAGTAGGATGTGTAGTATGTATTGTATCGACTTCATAAATAGAACATATCATAAATTTGTATTACATTCGATGCTGTATTATCCAAAATCTTATTATGCATAATTTTGGATAGTATTTCCTCATCCTCAATAATTTGTATTCTTTATCTCATATTTGAGAAAAACAAACAGACCTCATATAGCATCTTCATTCAATAGATACATTTGCTAACTGGATAATTATACAAAATGGTGCATCTAATTATCTATGTTCATACCTAGTTCTACCGTTTTCAATCTAATGATCCATCTTGCCTAATTTTTTCTTAATTCCTAAGTGCGATTACCAGCCCTAGGGTTAGCTGTAGTATGACTAATCCACATGTATTTAATCAATGGGATTTCTGATGCTGATGTTCTTCACTAATATGACGTACCATGGAAGATGATGGATCATTATTTCTCAGTGAGCGCATGTGTTCTTGTATTCTCTCTTTTAGAGCCCAAATTGTGCTGCCCACATAAATTTTGCCACATTCGCATAATAGAATATAAACCAAATATCTTGTATTGCAGTTAATAAAGGTGTTTATTTTATACATGTTGCTACCATTGAAACTAAAACTAAAAGTTCTATGTCGTGCTATGCTGCACATATTGCAACAACTGCACTTACAGAATCCACACAGTCTTGTGGGTATCCACATTTCAATGTTGTCCTTTGTGGGGGGCAGATAGCTGTTACAAACCACATCCCTAATCGTTCTTCCTCTTTTGTGTATCGTCTTCAGTTTGTGAGGGATAATGCGAGATAGGGTGTCATCGTACATGGAACATTCCAATGTCTACATAGTATTTTATAGGTGTCATCACTATTTTGACTAAATGGTGTGCAAAAAGTAACAGAAATATATGATGATTTCCTTTTGAATTTTTTCTGTTTGTCTAATAAGGACGTCCTAGATACTTTATTAATCCTCTGTCTAGCTGCTGACACAACTTTACTAGTATATCCTCTTTGTAGGAATCTGTTTTCCAAACGGTCCAACTCCAACTCACATACATCTATTCCAATACAATTTCTTTTTATCCTGGTCATCTCATCAAAAAGGTATGGCTGACAATTGGGTATGAGTATGGAAACTATCCGCATGTAATAACACATTACATGCAGTAAGTTTACGATAAATCCTTGTCTGTACTGTACTGCCTTTGGTAGTGAGCTGTACATGGAATCTTTAGTAAATTTGTAGGAAAGTCCTCCTTTTTGCCCTGGTCAGCCCCACACTTTTTGGACAGGTACTGGTGGTTACTGACTCTTGGCTGTGCCCTGGGTACTGCTTACCAGTCCCAGGGCCAGTGCTCTGTGTAAAATGGATATGCAAATGAGGCTAATTATAATTGGCTAAGTTAACCTACCTATAAGTCCCTAGTATATGGTAGGGCATGTAGGTTTAGGGACCACAGCATAGGTGGTGCACCCATAGGTGCACTGGTGAGGTGCCCAGTGTCATTTTAAAGGCAGGCCTGCCTTGCTGGCTGCTTTTAAATTAAAGTTATATGCAAATTCGACTTTGGAATTAAAAGTAGTTCCAAAGTCTCAAACTGCCTTATTTTTACATATAAGTCACCCCTAAGATGTGCCCTATGTGCCCCTAGGGCTGGGTGCCATGTAACTATAAGCAGGGACTTTATAAAAATAGTTGTATAAGCCCTGGTGAGGTAAAAACAGCCAAATTCGTTTTTCCCTCATTGTAGTAAATGGCCTTCATAGGCTAGAATGGGGAGACTTTATTTTAATTTCTAAAGTCTCCTTAAATGATGCATACCAAGAGTTTGGTATCAAATTAGTTGTTGTAATAAATCCCACAACTTCCAGTTGTTGGATTTAATATAACTTGTTCAGGTAAAGAGTTTTAAACTTTACCTGAAAAGTTGCCAATTTCAGCCCTGCATTGTTTTTGCTGCTGTGCTCTGATTGGCCAGCCTTGAGCAGCTTGACCAAGCTGCCTTGATGAGGTGTGAAGTGGCCTGGCTTCACACAAAGGAATGTGCCTGTGGGAGAGAATCTCCCCTCAGCAGATGGTGAGGCAGGAAGGGGGAGGGCTGCCAAACTGGTCTTCAAAGGCAGAGAAGGACATTTGGAGCAACCAGCAACACCCCCACATCCTGCAACCCCAGACAACTAGGTGCCCCCTTGATTAGATTAGGAGAGGGCAGGAGAGGGGTGTGTTTATGATTTTTAGCCACACCAGTGGGTGGGCTCAGCCAGATGTAACCTCCAAAAATCAGATTCAGCCATGATGGATTTTTAGAGAATGTT
This sequence comes from Pleurodeles waltl, assembly GCF_031143425.1. NCBI lineage: Eukaryota > Metazoa > Chordata > Amphibia > Caudata > Salamandridae > Pleurodeles > Pleurodeles waltl. The sequence continues at coordinate 945,764,644 of NC_090439.1, read as the reverse complement.
GCCTCCTGGGATTGATTTTTGCCAAACTTCCCAGGAAGTGGTCATCCCAGGGGGAAGGACCCTGCACCTGATTGGAGAACCAGGACCCCCCTGCTTTTCACCCAGAAGCAAGGATAAAACTGGCAGACCTGCACCCACACCTCAGATCCCCATCAGATTCCAACAAGGAAGAACCAAAGGAGAAGAAGGACTGCCCTGCTGGACCCCTGGCCTGCACCTGGAACCTGCACTCAGAAGGACTGCACCAGCTGCACACTTGGGCTTCACCACAAGAAGGACTTTGCCTGGCTTCAACTGGTTCAAGGAGGGACTCCCTGTTTGCTACAGGTGAAAAATTGCTATCCAGACTCCCCTGCACCAACTCCTGAAGAAAGCGACCAGCTGACCACTGTCCAGTGGCCAAAAAGGAGTTTGCGCCAGGTGCATTCTGGGAGTTGTAGTCCGCACCCCCCAAGGACCATCTCAGAACTTCTGGACCCTTGGGGTGAGCTGTGGACCCCAAAAGAACCTTAAAAGGACATCTGGGAGAAGCCCCAGAAGTTTGGACAACTTTTGAAAAAAAGCTCCATAGAGGGACTGACCCGCCGCGGCAGCTCTAGCCGGCTTGCCTCAACCGCGACCCGGCCTGATTTGCTGGTTCGTCCCGGTAAAGAAAAATCTCCGAAAAAGAGACTAAGTCCGAAGGTAAAAAGTTGACCGGGACCTCCCAGCCAGCGTATCCGAGGAGGGCTCCATGGACGTCGGATCAAGATCCAGGTTTACCCCGGTCGAAGGATTTTCACCTCGAAAAAACGACTAAGTCTGAAGGTAAAAATCTCCACCGAGGATTCCAGCATCGCGTATCCGGAGAAGGGCTCCAGGAGGTCGGATTGGACTGGCAGGTTCGTCCCGCTGAAGAAAATCTTCAAAAAAAAGACTAAGGGCCTCATTCTGACCCTGGCGGTCTATGACCGCCAGGGTTGAGGCCGGCTGAAGCACCGCCACAGGCTGGCGGTGCTTCATTTAGTATTCCGACCGCGGCTTTGAAGCCGCGGTTGCCCAGCCGGGTCCGGTGGTTTTCTGCCGGATTTCCCCCGGCTGGGGGAATCCTCCATGGCGGCGCTGCTTGCAGCGCCGCCATGGGGATTCCGACCCCCTTCCCGCCAGCCTGTTTCTGGCGGTTTTCACCGCCAGAAACAGGATGGCGGAAACGGGTGTCGTGGGGCCCCTGGGGGCTCCTGCACTGCCCATGCCACAGGCATGGGCAGTGCAGGGGCCCCCTAACAGGGCCCTATAAAGATTTTCACTGTCTGCTTAGCAGACAGTGAAAATCGCGACGGGTGCAAGTGCACCCGTCGCACCCCAGCAACTCCGCCGGCTCCATTTGGAGCCGGCTTCCTTGTTGCAGGGCCTTTCCCGCAGGGCCGGCGGGCGCTCTTTTGGCGGTCGCCCGCCGGCCCAGCAGGAAAGCCAGAATGGCATCCACGGTCTTCTGACCGCGGAGCGGCCATTTGGCGGTTGCCGCCAGGCGGGCGGCTCCCGCCGCCCGCCAGGGTCAGAATGACCCTTTAAGTGTGAAGGTAAACTTTTAACCGATGCCTCCCGCAGCCTGTAGCCGAGCAGGGCTCCATCGCGGTCGGCCTTAAACTTTGACTTTGCCCCGGTCGAGGTGCAACCAGATGACCCGATTGGCGCTTTTTGTTTCTAGGCGCTAAAAAAAGAATAATTCTTTAAAAATTCATAGCTCCGGTTCCCCTTATCCGATTTTATTCGTTTCGGTGTCATTTTAAAGATAAAAATATATTCTATTTTTATAAATTGGTTTTGGATTTTTAAACTGTTTCCTGTTTTTTATTTAATTACTGTTTTGTGATATTTGAATGCTTCACACTCTGTCTCCTAAGTTAAGCCTTGACGCTCGTTGCCAAGCTACCAAGGGTTGAGCTGGGTTTAATTTACTGAGACCTAACTGGACCTTAGTGGAGGTTAGTGGCCTATTGCTAAGTGTAGGTACCTACCTGCCCTTACCAATAACCCATTTTCCAACAAAATTAAAAATTCATTTGTAAATTAAAATAATTTACTTTGAGATAGGCACCGAACTCCAATTACAATGATTTGTGTCCTGTCCAAATTAGTAAGTTGTCATCAATATATCTTCCCCTAAATAATATATGTTTTGTCAAATGTGAGGGACCCTTTTGCCAAATATGTGTTTGTTAAAAAAAAAACATACAGATTTGCATATGATGGTGAAAAACGGGACCCCATAGCTACTGCCTGAGCTTGTCGATACCAAACATCCTCATGTATAAACACATTGTTATCCAATATAAATTCAATCATTTTGATCAGCATATTTGTATGTTCTAAATGAGAAGTAAATTGATTGGAAAGAAAGTAGCGGACAGCTTCCAAACCTTTCATTTTAGTTATACAGGTATATAGTGAGCTAACATCCAGTGTCACTCATATCATTTCTGATGTCCATAATACATCCTCCAATTTAGTAAGGACATCTTTAGTGTCCTGCAGGAATGATGGAAAGTTTCTAACAATAGGTTGTAGATAACTATCTATATATTCCGAAAGTTATTCAGTAGGCAAACCAATTTCTGAAATGATAGGTCTTCCAGGTGGCGATGTATAGTTCTTATGAATTTTTGGTAATATATAAATACACTGAGCTATAGGGTGTACATTTAATATATATCTGTACTCCAAGTCAGAAATTAGTCACTGGTTTTGCCACATTTGTAGTAGTGTATTTAGTCTATACACAATTTGATTCATTGGATTCTCCCTTAACTTCATATATGAAGATATATCTGTCAACTGTCATTTGATTTCCTCACTTTAGTCAGATCTATGAGGAATGACAATATTACCACCCTTATCAGCTTCCTTAATGGCAATCATCTTATTCTCACTTAGGTCTTTTAGAGCTTTCTTTTCTGTTTGCGTGATATTCTGTGTAATATATGATTTGCCCTCCCTGATTTTCTTTTCTAGTTCATGTAGATCCTCCTTAACTAACTTGCCAAAAGTATCTATGACATTATCCATAGGTAAGACCGGCATAAAAATAGACTTGGGTTTCAACCCACTATCTAGAGATAGATCTTGTCTAATTCTTAGATTCTCTAGTATTTGTTGTCTATCCAAATCACTGACACCTGTATTGTCAATGGAAAGCAAAATCTGAATATCCTCAATGTCTTTTATTGTATAATTTATTGGTGGTGAATTCATTGTGTCTACTTGTTGCTTGTTAGATTTCTCAAAAAAGTATTTTTAGAGTTTTAGTTGTCTCAAAAATTTAAACAGATATTTATGGACTTGAGACACATTACAATAACTAATGGGGCAGAATCCCAAACCTCTTCTTAATACATTTATTTGATCTTGTGTCAACATATGATTAGTTAAGTTAACAATAGAAATATTATCATTCTCAACATAATTGACAGATGCACTCCCATCCTGAGGATACATTGTTATTAGTTGTTCTGATTTCTGGAATTGGCCGCCCTGGTTTTTACCCCTGTTGCCCCTGATGTTTCCGTTCTTCCTTTTCCCCCTTTGTGTTCTCCTGGTTTGGAGGAATCTTGTTGGAAAAGTTTATTTTGTTTCCCAGTCTGTACCTCTTGGCCTCCCGTAAAAAACTGGAGGATGCAATTTGATCAGCACTTGAAGCCGTACTTATATTGTCACTAGATAAATCGTTACCTGTTCTTCTGACGTAGCTGAAAATTCTGATTCACTGCCTGTTACATCTTTTTTCCTCCATTGACTTAGAGTTTAAAGGTTTAGTCGATATACCATTAAATTTGTTTTGCAAAAGTATAAACTCGTCCATTCTCATAGTCCTAATCATCTCTACGTATCTTTATGTATTTTTTTTTTTTTTTTATATATGTCTTATGTTTATCCAAAACCTCTTTTAGGATTTTTTCATTCTTGACCCTCACCTCAGGTAAGTTGAGAGCTTGGATCTTGTTGTATAAAGAATAGGGTAGAACTAGGAATGTCTAGAAAGAATGTAGAAGGTTGCGAAGTAGAATCTTGGGGTTGAGGTGAATTGGCAGTTGCTGCTCCGTGCCCACCCTGTTAAGACGTGTCTCAGCTTATTAAACAGCATTCAACAAAGTATTCCAGCGTGGCTACTTACTTCAGATCTTTAATTCCAAATCTCTAATCTCCTTCAAAAGACTCTCCCTTTTTTCTTCCGCATGTTCTATTAAAATAAGTATCATACCTTTAGATGCTTCAAAAAATAATTGTTCCCAATCCTACATGTTTCTTGACGATAAATCATCAAATGATGGAAATAGGACTACTCTCAAACCACGTGGCACTTTTTTACCAGCAATATATTTCCTTAATACTGTAGAGTCCCACCAATGTGATAATTCAAATTTCCTAAGTTTCTCTAATTGAATATATTTTTTCCTCATACCTTCCGGTTGTTTTGCTCCTACATGTGATGTGCAGTCCTCTACTGACCCCTGTTGGAACATTTCTTGAAATATCTTGTCCCTCACATCCCCAAATGGATCCATTTGTATTTGTTGAGTGTTCACAACTCAAAAAAAGTACACAATGTTATCATCCCTCAGGGAGTGCATAATGTCATGTGAAATCTTAGAAATATATAGGGCAACAGTGACTAACTTAGCTGCACATCCCTCCAATTTTGATAGATTGTAATATTACTACATATGGTGCTCTAAACACTATAACACACCTGCTACCAAAGTGTGTAAATTGGAACCAAAACAGACCAGTAATTTTCAGACGAAAGGAAAAAATAGTGAGGCCCACATATGTAAAACGCTATATGTCCAAATCAATCCATTTGTAAGCTAATCAAGTCATCCATTACAGCTTATTTCAGGACATTTGAGTGTTGTATACTATTTCCTATATATCAAAGATCATCACAGACATGTAATTATGTTTTTTTTTTAAACATTTACCACTTTTATTTGCATCATTTATATCTCTATGTACTTATCAGTACCATCACCATATACAAATATGTAAACCCATTTCTTAATAAAATGTTTGCAACCATTTCTTATAAATGTCAGCCCAAATGTTGTAGATTTCGATCCAATTAGTTGTAAATTCCAATTAATTGTGAATTAGATCTTCAGCTCAGTTGGTGGACAATTGTGGCCACCATCATCATATTCAACAATGTAAGCCCATTTCCTAAGCAGATGTTTATAATCAATAAATGTAGATTTCAGTCCAATTGGTTGTGGATTGAATCCTCAGCCAATTTATTTGGAAATTGTAGCCGACACTTGTTTCATCCCACAACAGGACTTCTTCAGGGCTAATTGGGTATCAATATAAAAACACCATTAAAATATATTCTTTATTCCTACCCTACTTAAAAATGCAACATTATTTTGATCACAAACATGCATCCCCCCATGGGAGCATCTTCATAACATGAATGTCTAAAAATGTTCTCATTTGAAGGGACACCACACCAAAAACTGTGTCCATGCTTATTTACCAAAGTCCCAACTTTGAAAACGCAAATAAATAGTTAATGAGTAGAAAATTCCCATTATGTATTCATAAGTGCCATGTAGATAATTATCTACCCGTGGAACTCATGCAGTGTTCACATGAAAGATAAAATGTAATGATAGAACACACAATATGCCCAGGGATAAATCATGTATTAAGAATTCTTTGATAATTAGAAGATTTCTCAAACATATAAACTCATTTGATTACCTTGAATCTAATATCAAAGACTTCATAATGAAAATCACAACCACTAGCAAAAGAAATTTTAGGTAATTAAATGGGGACTACTATATATAAGCATTTGTCTACCTATTTAGGAACATATAGGTACCACGAGGACTTTAAACCTCCTAGAGATATTAGCCCAAAATAACTTTTACAATCAATATCGTCAAAACCGACAACTAAATCCCCTCAAAAGTATGCAATAATATCTTCACAACTAGATATCCCCACGAGATATTTACATATTGTATCCAATTCCAGCTATATGGTACTCACATGAAAAGTATTAGAGGGGTGCTGAGGAGTAAGGGAGAAAATCTAAAGATGCACTAGTTGTTTTCGTATTAGCATTCAAAAGGAGCAGAACACACATCATTTTAAATTAGTTATTGCAGCTGTTTACTTCAGGATTTTTCAGCTTTTGTTTAAATAGAAATACAATGTTCTTTGGTTTTGAAGAGCCTATTAATTGAGAAAACTAGTGGAAATAAATTGCAGACAGAGAAAATAATAACCAGACATAAAGAGCTTTTCAGTAAAATTACACCCCGTGTAAAAAGATTAACTGTTTCTTACATATCTTTCATAGAACTAATACGAGTTATTCACGTATCATGAACTCTTACTAATAAGGTACAGTAAAGCAAACCAAATGTTACTTAAAGATTTGCGTCTGAGGTACAGCGAAGTACCGAAAATTAGGCATTCTGGAAATGTCATATACGTTACAGAATTTCAGTACAAAAGGTAAGTACTGACGCAGGAGAAATAGATCATTGTTCATTTTATCCATAGCTTTGTGTATTTCTAAAAAAAGTTCAGCTGGTGCTTAGAATGTTATGGAATCTGGGTTGTAATTATTAAATGGGACATTTACTCGGAGTTTGTCGGAAGGGTATGTAGTTTACTTGGAGTTTATTGGAAGGATATGTAGTTTACTGGCAAGGTTACATACTGCAGAAATAAGACAATTAAGATTCATTTCCAGTTTTCTCTTAAGAAATGGATTGATCTTGAGCAAAACAGTTTAGGTGGCTCTGGTTTCACAACATGGTCTGTCAAAATGTCTTCATTGCTGGAGGCAAGTCAGTCGCTGTGTACGCTGTACAATAACATTTATTAATTCACATCCGGCTTATTCAAAGGGCTTATCTCCATTTCATGTGAAAGGTCTAATTCCCACCCAATGATCCCTCTCTCCCAAGTGTATCATAATGCCATTTGCAGTGCAACATTGAACTGGTAGCTACTGATGTTTCGGGTCTGCATTAGAAGTTCATGTTCCATTTCAAACGTTAATGCTGTTTAAACGAATATCAGTTTGGTACAATCATCACGTCAGGTAGGGGAATTGCACATGTAATGTGCTGCAGTTCATACGAAATACCCTTTCAGCAAACTGTTATCAGGTCCGACAGTACATCAGCACTAGCCCAGTAATCACATCCCTTTTATGTTAGCCAATGCTGTTCCTTCCTGAATGGAATTAAAAACAGGGGAAGCGGAAAGATACATATTTTTGTATTTTTTATTTTGAAGGTGGAGAAGTGAATTAAAGACTGAAAAGCGATGGAATGCTGCCTGTTTAAATAATAACGTACTTTTTTGTCGAGAACTAGGTGTGTTTGCTCCCTTTTTCTTAGTATATACCTGCTTAGATTACCCAATATAGTTGTACTCAAGTTGCTAACTGCAATAGAGTGAAGGTATAAAGTCATCCCTTCGAGGATTCAAAGTCATGACTTGCATGACACAAATAGATATCAACAATGAGTGCTTAAGTCACAGAGCCATCATACTTGTGACCTTAGATAGGTCGGTAGGTAGACCCACGCAGGAGACTAAGCTAATCACTGGCATCAGAAACAAAACATTAAAACCACAATACAATCTGAGACTATGTGGGTCCTTGGTCAATAAGTAATACCACTTATACCACTTGTGGGCACCATACTCCTAAAGGAAAATCTTAAAGGCATGGTGTCTACATGTCTGTTCAAACCCTGGCCATTTGAAAGACCAGTCACTATGCCCAAACGGAATGATTGCTACGCAACCAAGTGGCAGGGTTCTCTTCAAGGGATTTGCGCAATACTAACAGCTTATATGGTTGACTTTCTTAATAGGGAAGATTATTTCTATGCTTCATTCAAGTAGAATAACTCATTCCATCCTACTGGAGCTGCGTAATACCCTTCACACTGATCCTGCAATGTTAAATCATATTACTGCACTAGACATTAGGACCCCAGAACATCGCCCGAGAATCCCCTCACACGGTTGCTATGTGGAATGATAAACGCAAGATTGATAGTGGACCGTGCATCAGACATTCATGACCAGTTCTTCAACACACAAATTGAGATATGTTGTTATTAATGAGACAAGGTTGTTTGGCACAAACTGCCCGATCACTGGCATAATAGTTCCTCCAGGATACAGAATAATCTGCGTGAACAGGTTGCACAAAAAGGAGGTCACAATTGTGTTTTTCTGAAAACCTTGTACATGAAATTGAGTGGATATTTGAGCAACGAGGCATAAAGGTTGGAGTGAATTATTTAAACAGAAAAGTGTTAGATTCATACAAGTCTATCACTCCACATGGTGTGATACTAAATTTCTAACTTTACAACTCTGTGTTTGGAAAACCTTGTTAAGCAAACTAATAAACAATTCGGCCCATATTTATACTTTTTTAGCGCCGCTTTTGCGTCGTTTTTTGACGCAAAATTGGCGCAATCTTACAGAATACAATTGTATTTTGTAAGTTTGCGCCGTTTTTGCGCCAAAACGCGGCGCAAATGCAGCGCTAAAAAAGTATAAATATTGTCCTTAATGTCTCTTGATCCTGACCCCAATGAACATGCATTGTAGTGTACAGAGCAGCAGTCCATAGCCCTGACTTCTCATCTCACACCTAAATAAGATTGCCAACGCCACAAACAAGGATTTTCATCTCATAATCCGGCACCACACTCCACCATATCGTCACAAAACTGTGGTATCAACGACTCATGATCTCAAGAGTTGACTGTAGAAATTCCATTCTGACGGGGTCCCCCCTCTCACTCAGCTACTCTCAAAGCTGTCCTTAATTCTACTGTTAGTGTAGTTCATAAGTGCAAATATAAAACCACATCACACCTATTCTTTCCAACCTCTACTGGTGCGTTATCCCTCAACGGATTATGTTCGGACTTCCAATCCTTACCCATAAGGCCAAACATGACAACACTCCAACCTGCCTGGTGGAACTCCGAATAATAAGGCTAAACAAATCAGAGGCTTTTTCAATATTTAGGCTTCACATGTACACTCTCACTACCATCTCCGCTCTTCATAAAGAACTAGCAAGCAATTCATGTCATTTAAAATTGTCCTCTTATGTGGTTAGTCTTCTTTCAGTTGTCTTTACCTGCGCTTTAAACTCAGAAGACTTAACCTGCCACTGATATATTTTGGTGAAACAGGAAAGGTATATTGCAAGAAACAGTAGGGGGTAAGATACCTTTATTGATCTTCTAGTCCACACAACTACAGCTAGTTTATGCCTGAATTACAAATTAAAATAAGTGAGAAGAAAATGAGTAAGAAAATGTGAAAGAAAGTGAATTATTAATCGGGATGTATGGTAGTCCATCACAAGTGATAACATCCCTAATATGTTAAGTCCAGGCAAAGTTTTCAATAATTTAAACCTGAGCTCATTTCCTGATACCCATGGCACAGAACAGGCAGACTTAACTTAGAGAAAGGTGTGTAGTATTTAACCCCTTGCACGCCATGGACGTAATGGTTACATCCATGGCTGCGCCTGTGTGGCGCCATGGACATATGAAGAGAGCGGCCCCTTGGGTAAGGGCTGTTTCCCAGGGGAGCAAATTTAATTAGGCCAATCTGCCCCCGGGGGGGGGGAGGGGGCAGAAAACCCCCTAGACACCAGGGATTTTTTTTTGTTTTTTTTCTTGTATGTTTAGGGAGCGACCACTTCAGCAAGTGTCGTTCCCTGGGGGGCCAAATTGTTTCTAGGCCATTTCTAGACACCAGGTAGTTTTTTTTATCATATACTTACGTATAAAGGGAGCAGCCCCTTGGGTAAGGGCCGTTCCCCAGGGAGGCAAATAATTTTTAGGCCATTTCTGCCCCCCCGGGGGCAGATCGGCCTAATATAATTAGGCCAATCTGCCTCTGGGGGGGGTAGAAACCTCTAGACACCAGGGATATATATATATATATTTATTTACTTTATGTTTTTATGTATAGGGAGTACACCCCTAGGCAAGGTTCGCTCCCCTGGGGACAAATTGTGTTTAGGCCATTTCTGTATATTTTTGTTAGGCCCCCAAGGGGTACAGAAATCACTAGACACCAGGGATTGGTGTGTGTGTATGTGTGTGTTTTGTTTGGGGGCTGCCCCTTCGGCAAGGGTCGCTCCCCATGGGGGCACATTGCTGTTGGCCATATCTGCCCCCCTTTGGGGGCAGATTGGCCTATTTTTGGAAGGGGGCAGAAAGCCCACCAGAGACCAGGTAAGATTGTTTTTCAAAATAAGAGGGTGGGGGTATGGCCATACCCCCACCCCAAATAAATGGGGCCAAAGTTGTTCTGCCCACCAGTGGGCAGATGGGGCAATTAACCCCGATCCACACCACCCGGGGGGGGGGGGGCAGCAAGTCTACTAGATGGCATGGAATCAAAAAAAGAACAAAAAACTGTGGGGTGGTGGCTACCAACCAGTATGGACCTGGTTATGCCCCCACCCCAACTGAAGGGGGTAACAGTCTTTCAGCTCTCCCCCCGCCCACTAAAACATTTTATCCCACGGCAAGGAAGAAGACATTTGATTATTTTGGGTTTTGGTTTTACATTTGGGCCATGAGAGCTTTTTAACTATCAAAATCGTCCCACTTGAAATGGTGAGGGCTGCACTTTTTTGACTTTGAGACACTGCCATGTAGAAAAATCCACAAGATCCAGACACATCTGAAAACTAAACATCTGGTTGATTCCATGGTGGTGTGCTTCACAGGCACCCCGCACCATTTTCTTACCCACAATTCCCTGCAAACCTCCAACTTTGCTGAAAATCACACATTTTCCCCACATTTTTGTGATGGAACCTTCCGGAATCTGCCGGAATCCACAAAATTCCTACCACCCAACATTGTCCCATTTATTGAAAGAAGAGTGGCCTGGGCACACCAATAGCATGAATCCTGATCCTGATAATGTTCAGGAATAAATAGAAAGTTTGTTCTTGGAAGATGATGTGTAGATATTTATTATAAGTGCAGGTAGAAAGTAGAAATCTCAATCAAAAGACTGCGTTGTACAAAATGACCATGTGTCCAGAGCAGCCAGATGCTGATAAATGGTCAGAGTTACAATAGGATGTTCGAATGTAACAATAAGTCCATACAGCAAAACAGCCAACACATGTTTCGTCTTCAAGACTTTGTCAAGGCTTCAGATGTATATAAAACATTATATGTAAACACGAAAGGTACATAGATCAAGCTTCTGGTAGTCATGAGTCCTTGGGAGAAATCAAATAGTATAGGCAAATGATGGCCATGATAAGCCTCAAGTATTTGTGGAGCGAATAAACCCGTGCCGTGTGCGCGTCAGGGTTTTGGCAGAGAAACACTCCTATTGTAACTCTGACCATTTATCACCATCTAGCTGCTCTGGACACATGGTCATTTTGTACAACGCAGTCTTTTGATTGAGATTTCTACTTTCTACCTGCACTTATAATAAATATCTACACATCATCTTCCAAGAACGAACTTTCTATTTATTCCTGAACATTATCAGGATCAGGATTCATGCTATTGGTGTGCCCTGGCCACTCTTCTTTCAATATTTAGGCAACCACCCACTCTTCAGTGTGTGGTCCTCCGACACCTGTGGTGGCAGGTGTTAGGGCTAGCCTGGCACCCAACACCATATTGTTTAAATTTTATGACTTTGCTCGGATTTCACTATTGACATACGCTTTGCAGATGTGCAAGCACTCTCTGGCATCCGCCACCTTCTTCGCCTGAATTGTCCCATTTATACCAATAGAAATTCTGCTGGACTTGTCAGCCTAAAAATGTTTTTTTCAAACTGCCCTTTTGGACCCGCTTTGGTTCCCCCTCAATTTCGACATGTTTTTGGCTCTTCCTTGTCACAGGCACTTGGCCCACCTACACAAGTGAGGTATCGTTTTTACTGGGAGACTGAGGGGAACGTTGAGTGGTAGGACATTTTTCCCGGTGCAGTAATCCCACACAGAAAAGTGGGAAAAAAAGTGATTTGTTTTGCTAAATTTGAGGTTTGCAGAGGATTCTGGATAAGAAATCTTGGGGGGATCCACGCAAGTCACACCTCCCTGGACTCCATCAGGTGTCTAGTTTTCAGAAATGTCTGGGTTTGGTAGGTTTCCCTAGATGCCTTCTGAGCCCAGGACCAAAAACGCAGGTTGCCCCCTCCCCCAAAAACAGGTCGTTTTGTATTTGATAATTTTGATGTGTCCAGATAGTGTTTTGGGGCATTTCCTATTGCGGGCACTAGGCCTACCCACACAACTGAGGTGTCATTTTTATTGGGAGACGTGGGGGAATGCTGCGTGGGAGGAGATTTGTGGCTCCTCTCAGATTCCAGAACTTTCTGTCACCAACATTTGAGAAGAAAGTGTTTTTTGGCCAAATTTTGAGGTTTGCAAAGGATTCTGGGTAACAGAACCTGGTCATAGCCCCACAAGTCAACCCATGGCGGATTCCCCTAGGTGTCTAGTTTTCAGAAATGCACAGGTTTGGTAGGTTTCCCTAGGTGACGGCTGAGCTAGAGGCCAAAATCCACAGGTAGGCACTTTGCAAAAAACACCTCTGTTTTCTTTGGGAAAATTTGATGTGTCCATGTTGTGTTTTGGGGCATTTCCTGTTGCGGGCACTAGGCCTTCCCACACAAGTGAGGTATCATTTTTATCCGGAGACTTGGGGAAATGCTGGGTGGAAGGAAATTTGTGGCTCTTCTCAGATTCCAGAACTTTCTGTCACCGAAATGAGAGGAAAAGGAATTTCTTTGGCCAAACTTTGAGGTTTGCAGAGGATTTTGGGTAACAAATCCTGGTCAGAGCCCCACAAGTCACCCCATCGTGGATTCTCCTAGGTGTCTCATTTTAAAAAATGTGCAGGTTTGGTAGGTTTCCCTAGGTGTCGGCTGAGCTAGAGGCCAAAATCCACCGCTAGGCACTTTGCAAAAAACAGCTCTGTTTTCTTTGGGAAAATGTGATGTGTCCATGTTGTGTTTTGGGGCATTTCCGGCCGTGGGCACTAGGCCCACCCACACAATTGAGGTGTCATTTTTATCGGGAGACGTGGGGGGAATGCTGTGTGGAAGGAAATTTGTGGCTCCTCTCAGATTCCAGAACTTTCTGTCACCAACATTTGAGAAGAAAGTGTTTTTTGGCCAGATTCTGAGGTTTGCAAAGGATTCTGGGTAACAGAACCTGGTCATAGCCCCACATGTCACCCCATGGTGGATTCCCCAAGGTGTCTAGTTTTCAAAAATGCACAGGTTTGGTAGGTTCCCTAGGTGCCGGCTGAGCTAGAGGCCAAAATCCACAGGTAGGCACTTTACAAAAAACACCTCTATTTTCTTTGGGAAAATTTGATGTGTCCATGTTGTGTTTTGGGGCATTTCCTGTTGCGGGCACTAGGCCTTCCCACACAAGTGAGGTATAATTTTTATCCGGAGACTTGGGGAAATGCTGGGTGGAAGGAAATTTGTGGCTCTTCTCAGATTCCAGAACTTTCTGTCACCGAAATGAGAGGAAAAGGTATTTTTTGGATAAACTTTGAGGTTTGCAGAGGATTTGGGGTAACAGAACCTGGTCAGAGCCCCACAAGTCACCCCATCGTGGATTCTCCTAGGTGTCTCATTTTAAAAAATGTGCAGGTTTGGTAGGTTTCCCTAGGTGTCGGCTGAGCTAGAGGCCAAAATCCACCGCTAAGCACTTTGCAAAAAACAGCTCTGTTTTCTTTAGGAAAATGTGATGTGTCCATGTTGTGTTTTGGGGCATTTCCTGCCGTGGGCACTAGGCCCACCCACACAATTGAGGTGTCATTTTTATCGGGAGACGTGGGGGGAATGCTGTGTGGAAGGAAATTTGTGGCTCCTCTCAGATTCCAGAACTTTCTGTCACCAACATTTGAGAAGAAAGTATTTTTTGGCCAGATTTTGAGGTTTGCAAAGGATTCTGGGTAACAGAACCTGGTCATAGCCCCACATGTCACCCCATGGCGGATTCCCCTAGGTGTCTAGTTTTCAAAAATGCACAGGTTTGGTAGGTTCCCTAGGTGCCGGCTGAGCTAGAGGCCAAAATCCACAGGTAGGCACTTTACAAAAAACACCTCTATTTTCTTTGGGAAAATTTGATGAGTCCATGTTGTGTTTTGGGGCATTTCCTGTCGCGGGCACTAGGCCTACCCACACAAGTGAGGTATCATTTTTATCGGGAGACATGGGGAAAGCTGGCTGGAAGGAAATTCGTGGCTCCTCTCAGATTCCAGAACTTTCTGTCACCAAAATGTGAGGAGAAAGTGTTTTTTAGCCAAATTTTGAGGTTTGCAAAGGATTGCGGGTAACAAAACCTGGTGAGAGCCCCAGAAGTCACCCCATCTTGGACTCCCCTAGGTGTCTAGTTCTAAAAAATGCACAGGTTTGGTAGGTTTCCCTAGGTGTCGGCTGAGCTAAAGGCCAAAATCCACAGCTAGGCACTTTGCAAAAAACAGCTCTGTTTTCTATGGGAAAATGTGATGTGTCCACGTTGTGTTTTGGGGCATTTTCAGTCGCGGGCGAAAGTGAGGTATCATTTTTATCTGGAGACTTGGGGAAATGCTGGGTGGAAGGAAATTTGTGGCTCCTTTCAGATTCCAGAACTTTCTGTCACCGAAATGTGAGGAGAAAGTGTTTTTTTAGCCACATTTTGAGGTTTGCAAAGGAGTCTAAGTAGCAAAACCTGGTGAGAGACCCACAAGTCATCCCATCTTGGATTCTGCTAGGTGTCTAATTTAAAAAAATGCACAGGTTTGGTAGGTTTCCCTAGGTGCCGGCTGAGCTAGAAGCCAAAATCCACAGCTAGGCACTTTGCAAAAAACACCTCCGTTTTCTTTGGGAAAATGAGATGTGTCCACGTTGTGTTTTGGGGCATTTCCTGTCACCGGCGCTAGGCCTACCCCCACAAGTGAGGTACCATTTTTATCGGGAGACATGGGGCACACTGGGTGGAAGGAAATTTGTGGCTCCTCTCAGATTCCAGAACTTTCTGTCACCGAAATAAGAGGAAAATGTGTTTTTTGGGCCAAATTTTGAGGTTTGCAAAGGAGTCTGGGTAACAGAACCTGGTCAGAGCCCCACAAGTCACCCCATCTTGGATTTTCCTACATGTCTAGTTTTCAAAAATGCACAGATTTGCTAGGTTTCTGCAGGTGCCAGCTGAGCTAGAGGCCAAAATCTACAGCTAGGCACTTTGCAAAAAACACATCAGATTTCAATGTAAAAATGTGATGTGTTCATGTTGCGTTTCTTGTAGCGAGCATCATGCTTACCCACGCAAGTGAGGTACCATTTTTATCGGGAGACTTGGGGAAATACAGAATAGCAAAACAAGTGTTATTGCCCCTTGTCTTTTCCTTCATTTTTTCCTTCCAAATGTAAGACAATATGTAAAAAGGACATGTAATTGAGGAATTCCCTGTAATTCACATGCTAGTCTGGGCACAGACAAAGGTTTTCTTGATACCTATTTTTCACTCTTTATATTTCAGCAAATGAATTGCTGTATACCCGGTATAGAATGAAAACCAATTGCAAGGTGCAGCTCATTTATTGGCTCTGGGTACCTAGGGTTCTTGATGAACCTACAAGCCCTATATATCCCCTCAACCAGAGGAGTCCAGCAGACATAACGGTATATTGCTTTAAAAAATCTGACATCACAGAAAAAAGTTACAGAGTAAAACATTGAGAAAAATTGTTGGTTTTTTTTCACCTCAATTTCAATAATTTTTTATTTCAGCTGTTATTTTCTGTAGGAAACCCTTGTAGGATCTACACAAATGACCCCTTGCCAAATTCAGAATTTTGTCTCCTTTTCAGAAATGTTTAGCTTTCTGGGATCCAGCATTGGTTTCACACCAATTTCTGTCACTAAGTGGGAGGAGGCTGAAAGCACAAATAATAGAAAAATGGGGTCTACCCCAGTAAAATGCCAAAATGGTGTTGAAAATGGGGTTTTCTGATTCAGGTCTGCCTGTTCCTGAAAGCTGGGAAGTTGGTGATCTTAGTACCGTAAACCCTTTGTTTATGCCATTTTCAGGGAAAAAAAAACAGGAACCTTCTTCTGCCGCCCTTTTTTCCCATTTTTTTGAAAAAAACTAAATTTTCGCTGTATTTTGGCTAATTTCTTGGTCTCCTTCAGGGGAACCCAAAGTCTGAGTACCTCTAGAATCCCTATGACGTTGGAAAAAAAGGACACAAATTTGGTGTGGGTAGCTTATGTGGACAAAACGTTATGAGGGCCTAAGCACGAACTGCCCCAAATAGGCAAAAATAGGCTTAGCACCTGAGGGGGAAAAGACCTGGCAGCAAAGGGGTTAAAAGTTCTAAAACAACTAACAAGTCAAAACCACTCCTCAACAATAATCACACTCCCATTGAGAATCAGGGAGTAAAATGTAGTACACAAAATGACACTAAAATAACAACAATCAACAAAAGGAACTAGAGATGTGAACTTTCAACATTTAAGGCAAAAAGAGCAAAGAAAAATGAAGGCACCAATCAATAGTCACTGTCCACTGATGACTGGGACTTAGGTATGATCTCTGGTCACCTGCAATGGAATGCGGGCCACATGCACCAAGCAGGTAAATCCCAGTCAAAGATTTTACCTTAGCACTTAGGGGCTGATCTAAAGTTTGGGGGAGGGTATTCCATTGCAATGGTGATGAAATATCCTCGCTGCCCACTCACCTGATGTACAGGCAGGGGGAACTTAGATTTTTCTGAGACTACTTTGTTTCTGTTGCTGACAAACTCCTCCAATTTCCCGATGAAGTAAGGGTCTCTTGAGGTTTGGCAATTCGACCACCCACCTGATTAAGAATATGTGGTCAAATGGCCTGTTTTCACTTCCCCTTACCGCCAAGTACAACCTGGTTGTATGGTGCAGTCAAAACTGCAAAATGACCCCAACACCATGGGAGGTAACTCCCAGTTTTTGCACTTTCAAAAATAAAATCCTGCTTTAAGATTTTGCTTTTTAAAATACAAAAACAAGGACAACATTTGAATGACGGTAATGTCATTCTCATGGCACCTTCATCAAACTTTAAATACATTGATAAGGAATGCTGTGATGGTGGTTCCTGCCAATGTTAAGAGATGCATACTGAGTCAGTGGACATCTCTAAATTTAGTGGGCAGAGACTCTTGCTATAGTGGGAATAAAGTGCACTGCAATACAGACAGATTTACCTCAGTCCTCTAAAGTCTAAATCAGACCCTTAATCTCAGAAATAGAAATTGAAATCCTCCAGCGGTGCAAGTTTGCAGTCTGTATCTGAGGAAGTTCTCTTGAGGCTGGATAGCCATTGACAGACTCTGCTGAAGCCATTGGTTTTGACTGGAAAGGCACTGAATGCCAAAAACTCAAATTTTGTGCCTAGATAGTCTTTTTGCTCAGGGCCCCTTAAATTGGATTTGCTGCTGTGGAGAAGCTCCAAGTGAGATGAACCAGTGTTTTTTCAGCTAAGCCAATTCACATCTTGGCCGGATCAGCTCAAGATGGGTCCTGGTCCTCCAGAAAGTGTGGAATAGAGATAATCCTTGCCTACCCAAAGAGGCCTTCCGGCAGGTCAATAATACCACCATGGCCAATAAGGTAATATGGTCATTTTGCTACCAAGGTCAGGATTCTGTGCCCACATGATTGCCAGGTCTGCCTAGTAGGCAAGTAAAAAAGAGGCCCCTGAGAACTGTCAATGTCAAGAACCAGGCCCCTAGGCATTCACTGGGAGATGGATGGTCTAATCTAGTGCCTTGAGTCACCCCTACTTCCAGCCGTTGGGATGCACAAGTATTGCCTACTTGCTCCTGAGGTACCTTTGACCTCTTAGATTTCTCGGAGTGGGGAGTCACAACATGCCTTATAGACACCCCCCTTACACTCTCACTTCTAACACTTAAGGACCTGTACTCCAAGAATGAGCATGTGCCTAACAGTCTATGGCACCTCGTAAGTTGATTATATCTAAATTTACTAGAACCCGCATTTTCTTAAAATGGGTGAGCGGGTATTGAACAACATTTCCATGACAAAATCAGAAATATAAAGAAGAGCCTATATGTGAAAGCCACACTAAGTCACAGGCTGCTTCAAAATTGAACACTATTTGTAAATGTACGACTGATCACCCTACAGCTGACTGGGAAGTCCACTTAGAATGGCCTTAGAGATAAAAGCACAGAAGTTACTCTCAGAACTTAAAGGAACTGAGCTGGGATGTGACTGAACTTTGCTAAAACCCTTGCTACATACAATATTAAAACAATGAATGCCTTGTTCCTTATTGAAGGCACCTTCCTTCAATTTCACTAAAATTCAATAATCGAGGGAAACAGCCCTTGCAACGTGGCTGTTGCCATGGATGGCCTTTACCACGCATGCATTACAATGCATGCGCCATTACCATGAATAGCCTTTACCACGCATACCATTACAACAAATTATCTTGTAAAGATATGCATAGTAAGGTCTATATGTGGTGATGGTGGTAAAGGCTATATGCATTGTTAGAGGAAACGGAGTGATCCTTCCGTTTCCTCTGAACAACCTGTGCCATGCCTCAGAAGAGCTGGCTCTTCATCGTGGAGAGGGAGGTAAAGGGGATTGGACTGGGGGGTCCTGTTTTAGGGCTTGGGTGGTGGGGGGTACAGTTTAATGATGGGGCAGGGATGGTTGGGGATGGTTTTCTGGCTTGGGGCAGGGGATGGTTTTAGGTCTCAGGGGGAAGGAGCGTACTGTTGTTGGGCTCAGGGCAGGGAATAGGTATTGTTGGAAGGGCAGGGACCAGGTATTGTTCGAAGGGCTGGGGCTCCGGGAGTCATGCTGGGGTCTGGCGTTAGGGCTCAGGGCAGGGGGTGGGTAGTTTTTAGAAAGGCTGGGGGCTGAGGGAGGGTTTCATGCTGGTTTCTGGTTTTAGGGCTTAGGACAGGTGTCAGTAGATTTTATAATGGCTGGGTGATTTTGTGGTGGGTTCTGGTTTTAGGGCTTAGGGCAGGTGTCAGGTAGTTTTTAGAAGGGCTGGGGACGGGGGTGTCACACTGGGGTCTGGTTTTAGGGCTTAGGTTATGGGTCGGGTAAATTTTAGAAGGGCTATGGGCTAGTGAGGGTGTTGTGCTGGGGCTCGGTTTCAGGGCTTAGGGCAGGGGTCGGGTAGGTTTAAGAAGGAGGGTGTGATGCTGGGATCTGGTTTTAGGGCTTAGGGCAGTGGTCAGGTAGCTTTTAAAAGAGCTAGGGGGCGTGTCACACTGGGGTCTGGTTTTATGGCTTAGGGCGCGGTTCAGAAGGGCTGGGGTCTGAGAGGGGTGTTGTGCTGGGGTCTGATTTAGTGCTTAGGGCAGGGGTTGGTTAGTTTTTATAAGGGCCAGGGGATTGCACCAGGGACCGTGTTTAGGACTCAGGGCAGGCATCAGGGAAAACCTTTACCATGCATAGGCCTTTAGCATTCATGCTTTTACAACTTACTTCATTGTAGAGGCATGCGTGATAAAGGATATGTGTGGTAATACATTCTTATTGTAACACAAGTGTGGTCATGGCATGCTTTCAATGGAATGTGTTGTTCATCATACAACCCTCATGGGAAAGCACAATCGAATTGCTGGGGGGCAAGGAAACTACCAAACAATTGTTGGCTTTCTGGTGATTAGTAAAATAATTAGAAGCACTGACAGCACAGCAATTGAATGAACACCTTAATAGGCACAATATCAAAACTCAGAGATAATCAGCCACTAGGAAAGGCTATGGCTCAAAGATTACTTTGTTGGCTTGTTGGGTGCACTGGATAAGTTACATCACATTACATATAAAGTATAGTTAGGGTGTGTATGTGCCTACTAGACATTCCATCAGCATGTGACATGGTGGGCAATAAGCTATTGATCCAGTGATGGGAACCATAGCTGAGGTGAAAGGCAGATCCCTGGCCTGGGTTACATACTTTCTCTAAAACAGACTGCAGTGCATTGAGTTGGGGTTGGTTCTTTTGTTTCTTATAGTTCACTGGTGCTGTCTGGAGTATGACAGGGCTCTCCACTTTCTCCAGTGTTATTCAACATGTATGTTAGATTCATGGTGTTCCTCTTTTAGGACCACCTTCTCCCCTTCTACTCATGCACCAAAGATACCCAGGTTATCATACCAGTGCAAGAGGACAAATTGTACCACAAGATCCTATAGTCATGTTTAGGGAGGTAGAACAGTTGATGAACAGTAGCTGGTTGTATCAAAATGGGTAAAAAAGGATTTGACCAGGAAAGAAGCAAGGAACAACAAGGGAGCAATGCTGGCTACACCAAAGGCTCATCATTTGAAAATATTCAGTCAAGTTAGTTTCCTGAAGTCAAAAAGTTCTCAATGGAGAAATAGTGACAGACTGTTTATTCCACCTAATCCGGATAAGGAAGTTAATTAACCCTGTCAGAAAAAACTGAGTTATAGTAAATTCACAGGTTGGATTAAGGCAATACCCTTTACCTGGTCATAACTAAAAAGTAATTGACTGCAGATATTTCAAAATATGGGGATTTTATTAATCTTTACCTTTAGTAAGTTTGATCATGTTTCAGAAGCAAGTCCAGGATTACACTGGTTTTCAGTCCAATCTGGAGTTCAGTTCAAGGTCCTATGCTTGATATTAAAGTGCCTATTATATCTAAGAAAAAGTTGAAGCCTTATGTCCCACAAAGACTACTGTGTACCTAGGACCAGAAAGTAGTTGCAGGCACTCCATTCAAGTTATAACAAATTTATGGAACATGCCTGGGTACGCTGAGTGTAACTCTGTTTATTAAACTTCTAATGAACATTAAACATTCTCAGATATATTTTTGCATTTCTGTTCAAGTGGCTGATTGCTTTGATTTGGTAGTGGTAAGCGGTTTATTTATTTCAATTACTTATTACTTTTTTAGGGAGCAGACAGCCTCAAGTGTATCAGCATTCTGTAAAGCAACAACATTGATGTGGAGCACCTAAACAAAGAGGATGATACCTTCAGACAATTCTGTTATGAAGTGTGTTGTATAAATGCTTTTTTTCCTTCATTCATTCTGTATATTCTTGGAGAAACACACATTGACTCATATGTACCTTACCAAATAAACTCCAGGTCCTTCATCTAAGCCTGTCTGCCCTTAATCAATGATGCTCATGGGCTAGAGGTAAACAAATGATCACTCGGGTAGAAAGGGAGCCCATGACCCCAATACAAGGAAGGAAAATAGAATAGGCATCCTAACCCCTGGTTTGATAGCAAATATAGTTCTAATTTGGGTGCGCTGGGCCCCCTTATGCCCTAGGACCCCATTGCAGATGCATATTTACTAGCTACACCACCAGGAAATTGAATTAATAGCAACTTCTATTACATCAGGAAAAATACTCTTTGGGAACATGGCAATGTCGTAACTCAGGCGGGGGATTATGATGGCAAATAATATTCATTTTCATCAAAAAAGGTACTTCTGGAGCAGTTCAGATAAGTAGTGTTCCCTTTAGTATGTCACTTATGGAATATATTTATTACATACGAAATAAAAATGCTATGTAAAAAAAAACAGCATTATTATAGGACATTTCAGTTAAATATTCAGATTGCCCACAAAGTTGAACAGTTGAGGGAAATCAAAAAATACTCCATGCGTTTGTCAACCCTAAATGATTTGTATATGTAGTTCCACAAAGGAATGCAAATGTTTCAGCAGGATAAGGGGATTTGGAGGGTTGCAGTGGATGGAGTTTCACACTCAATTGCCATTGATATACGTTAAATGATAAATGTTCTAAAGAAGAGCCTGACTAAAGCTACTGAGTTTCTTTTAATGTATTTTGTCCTTTCAAGGTATTCTGCACCATAAGGCCAAATGGTCACAGCAGTTCTCAATGCAGAATAAATAAAGTATAACTCCTTTGTCAATCTTCCAGTTCTTTTTCTGTGTGGGTGAATCTCTCCCTGAAAATAGGCAACTTCTTTGAGACCCCAGATTTCCCTCTATTAACTACATACGGAACCTCCTATCTCTAGCTCTTTGTGTTTTGTTTCTGCACATTTGGAGACTGTTTCATTCTAGACCTCTGAGTCCAAGTCATTTTCTGGTGAGTCTTTGACTTAGACAGGTCACTAATCTGTTGCAGTTACTCATTCCCTGGCTTGTCTCTGAGCTACCGCTGCAGTATGAAAGTGCCAATTTGGGTTTGATTCAGTTAATTGTTTACCATGTGTTTTTCTCAATCAACTTGGCTTCGATCTGTATTTATCTTGGCTATTGAAAAGGGGAAATATTACACAATCTTTTTTAACAATACCTGCTCTGTCACTAAAAAACTGATCAGCTAGCAACCACAGAGTGACTGTTAACAGCTTTCAGTAATTCACATTGTGTCATTTTTGTTCACTCTTTTCCATTCAATGGTGGGGTGGAAAGCTTAGTTTAATTTTTCTATACGAGTTCCTGTAGGAGATGCCGTCTTCTGCATCTGTCTCAGTGTTTTCAGCTCCGATGTTGTGTTCCCTCGGTGCACGTCACTGCTGGGCCAGTGAAAATTCACCACATTAGTGTGCTTCTTCCCTTCTCTGTCAAGGATCGAAGGAGTTTGTCTTCTGACGTCTTTCAGTTTCATAGTATTCCACCACCATTAACTTCAGGGGAGAGTCACTTGTGGCCTACTTGTTAAAATCTTAGTCTTTCACTGTGAAAATTAAGGGTTTGATTCCCACTGTTTCCATGTTTGACGGCATATTTCAAGGTTCTATTTTCAGCTGCAATTATTTGTTTAGTTTTTTGATCTCTGCTAGAGGCCTTACCCTTACAGATTTGTTTAACTGTTCCACATGTCTGTAGTGAGCTCCCCCTTATCCTGGGGTGTTTTAAATTGTGGAGCTTCCAATAGCTATCTTACATATAGAAAGAGCTTTAAGATTTGTTAAGTTAATAGTATGTTTATATTTTGGAAACCTGGGTACATGATATTGATCAGAGCTTTTGGTTTATAGCAGAGTGGCCAAGTCCCCTATATGCTTTTGTTTGTTGCTCATGTTAAACATGCTTTTATGTATGCTGGAATGTCAGTTCATTAATGAGGTGTTATAAGGTGTCACCTATGTATCACCTCCTTAAGTCCGCCTACACAATTGTGGTACAGACTTTTAATCTAGTCTCACATTAAGAGAAAACATCATAGAATCTGCTAACAAGTATTAGGTGAAGTGCATTTCACATTAATTGAGGACAAGTAGTGAAACATTGTCATACTTCAGTTTTCTTTTTTTTTTTTTTTATTATACAATTAACTCCTTAACTGGTATATCATCCATGGTGTGGCATAGGCCATGTGTTTTGGCATGTATTTATACAATAATCAGGGTCATGGCTGTTAGACCTGGCATCTTTGGCGTGATTTCCCCCTAACATTTTGCCTTCAGACCTCCTGCCTGCTTTTTCTGACTCCAAAAGGAGCAGAGGGCCTGGATGAAAGCTCAGGAGTCATTGGTTGAAGCCACAGAAGGGCATATTGAAATGGAAAGACAAGGAGAGGACCTCCCTGGGATGCAGCATTCAGCTGACGGGGATAACTTGACCCTCGAGTTGGAACTCCCTGCCAGAGCGGGCAGCAGTGTATCTTTCCACAACCTGGAAGCCTCAGAGCATGGCATAGGGGCCTTGCTCTCACAGATAAAAGAAGAGGGCCTGGATCAACCTGTAGCCTTCTTCAGCAAGAGGTTACGTCCCCCAGAACAAAGGTGGAATGCAACAGAGAGGGAAGCCTTTGTCCTGGTCTGGGCTCTGAAGAAACCATACCTGTTTGGTGCTCACATCTGTTAGAAATGGGGTTTCTGGTTGGCTAGGGTATGCACCTCAGCCAGGCAGAACTTACCCACTCTAGTCAGGGCAAGGGAGTTACACGTCCAAGATAACCCCTGCTCACCCCTTTGGTAGCTTGACACGAGCAGTCAGGCTTAACCTGGAGGCAATGTGTAAAGCGTTTGCTCAACACACACAACACATGTGACGCAATATCCCCACCACAAAGGAAACACAACACCAGATTATATGAAAATATACTGTATTGTACACAAGGCAATTATCAGACCAAACATCACATATCAGTACTATCCTGCTACCTTAGCAGTTGTCAGAACGTTACACATTAGTTACTCTGCAACCTAGCAGTAGTCACACATAACACAAAGGCTACTCAGTATTCTGCAACATAAGCAGTAGTCAGGAAAACACGTTATTACATCACAGCACTTGTCATAAGAATATCATAAAATGCCCATAGTAGGAACATTAGAAAACATATGGCAAGTTAGAAAAACATATTAGCAAGCATGTCCATAAAAGGAACATTTGCATACACATATGTAAAAACATCAAACGCAGGTAGGTAATATATGAATCAAACAAAAGTCTGTAGAAAGAACTTTGGATTGCAACTATATTGGCCCTTTAAACAGTACCTGGTTGGATGAAGGCACCTCCAGTGCCTAGAAGGCGAACAATGGGGCCCCTGGCGCTCCTATGCGCAAAACGGGGGCCTCCCTTATACTCTGGGATCAGAGGAGGGCGACATGCCCCACCTCTCGTTTATAGACAGGCCCCTCTGGGGACCGTGATTACTGGGGGCCCCCCAGGGCCTCAACCGGCCCTCACAAGGGGAGCCAAAGCCAGAAAAAACAACTTAGGGCAGGAGGGGGGCACCACGCACCCCCTCTGGTTTAATGACAGGCCCCTCCCGGGACCCTTCATCTCTGGGGGCCCCCCCCGGGCCTCCACTGGCCCTTCCACCAAGGGGGGGCCCACAATAATGCCCGTTTTACCTAACAGCAGAAAAGGAGCGTCCTGCTCCTAACGCAGAGGCCAGGGGGAAGTGGGCACTCCCCGCGCCTTCCCCTGGTCCTGCTGTGAAGCCACAAGAAGATCGGACCCCCCCTGGGGCCCGAGCAGACACTCACCTGAACCCGATGCGGTGCGCAAGTGTTCTTCCAGCTTCCCGGGCCGCTGCGGTGATCTTATTTAAAGGGGCACAATGCAGCAAGGATCCTACGAGCTCCCAAGTCTCCATAAGCGCGCTGCAATCAGCGCTATGGCAGCCGCAACCACGGAGAAGCAGCCCTCGTGAAGAAATGGATGCAGGGGTCAGGGGCCATAGCACCCTGCCCCTGGGGAGCAGAATCTTAAGACAAGGTCCTCAGGTGGAGGGCCCAGCTACAGGCCAGCACAAGGGAAAGGCAGCAAGTGGCAAGTCCTTCATAGTGACCAGGCAGGTCAAAGGTCAGCACAGCAGCCGCAGTCCATGGCGGTTCCTGGTGAGTCCTTTGAGCCTTTGGTGTCCAGTTCCAAAATGATTCCAAGAGTCTCCAAATTGTGGGGAACATTCTCCTGTACTTACAGTCAGTTCTTAAAGTGTTTTACAATGGTAGGGAGAGGAGGTTCCAGCCAGGTACAACTGGTTCTGGGAGTGCCCCCTCTCTCCTTTCAGCACAGGCTCCAAACATCAGTGGGGGGTTAACGAACCTATTGTGTGAGGCCAGGGCACAGCCTTTACAAATGTAGGTGTGCCCCGCCTCTCCCTTCTCTTAGCCCAGGAAGACTATTCAGTATGCAGATGCACCTCAGTGACACCTCCACCCTCCCTGTGTACAGGCTGTCTGAAAAGTATGCACAAAGCCCCAACTGTCACTCTGCCCAGACATGGATTGGAGTCAAGCTGCAAAACACCAGAGTCATAAGCACAGATAAATGCGCACTTTCTAGAAGTGGCATTTCTGTGATAGTAATAAAAAATACACCCACACCAGTAAGCAGTATTTATTATCACCATCACAACCATACCAAACACGCCTACGCTACCCCTCATAAATCAGACAATACCCTTTACACATAAGGCAGGGCATTTCTAATGCAATCCTATGAGAAGGCAGCACTCACAGCAGTGAGACACCTAGTTAGGCTGTTTGTCACTACCAGGACAGGCCATGCAATATGGCACATGTCCTGCCTTTCTACATACATGGCACCCTGCCCATAGGGCTAGCTAGGGCGTACCTTCGGGGTGACTTACATGTAGTAAAAGGGGAGTTCTGGGCCAGGCAAGTAAGTTTAGATGCCAGGTCCCTGTTGCAGAAAGCTGTGCACACAGGCCCTGCGCTAGCAGGCCTGAGACAGGTTTGAAAGTCTACTTCAGTGGGTGGCGCAAGCAGCGCTGCAGGCCCACTAGTAGTATTTAATTTACAGGCCCTGGGTATAGACATACCACTGTACAAGGGACTTATAGGTAAATTAAATATGCCAATTAGGTATAAGCCAATCATACCAACTTTAGATGGGAGAGCACCTGCACTTTAGCACTGGTCAGCAGTGATAAAGTGCTCAGAGTCCTAGAGCCAACAGCGAGAGGTCAGAAAAACCAGGAGGAAGGATGCAAAAAGACTGGGGATGACCCTGCGTAAGGCAAAAAGTCCAACAACATCCAAGTTCAGACAGACCACAGACCCCTCAGATGGTTAATGCAGATAAGGGTGTGAGAATCCCAAACTGCTGAGGGGGTCTATCTCCCTACAGGGAATGTACTTTCTGTTGGAAAAGACCAAGCCAACACTGATGCTCTGTCCAGGTTTTTCATCCTTTCTGAAGAGAGCTCCCAAAGGCTTGGGTAGTTCTACCCACCTTCAGCTTGGGAGAGAGGACACATGTTACACCTGAAATCCTTGGTGTGGTTTCCCCCTAACATTTTGCCTTCAGACCTCCTGTTTTTGCTCACTTTGTTTTGACTTGCCTTTAGGAATCTGCACACTTTACCACTGCTAATCAGTGCTAAAGTGCTTGCGCCCTCTACTAAAAACATGTTAAATTGGCATATTTAATGTACTTCTAAGTCCCTAGTAAGTTAGCACTACCTGTGCAAAGGGCCTGTAAATGAAATGCTACTAGTGGACCTTCGGCACTAATTGTGCAACCACCTAAGTAGCGCTTTAAACCCGTCTCAGGTCTGCCATTGAAGCCTGTGTGTGCTGTTTTTAAACTGCCATTTCGACTTGGAAAAGTAAACATTTTGCAAGGCCTAAACCTTCTTTTTGAATGCATATGGCACCCCTAGCATAGGCCCCGGAAAACCCTGAGGTAGGGTGCAATGTATTTAAAAGGTAGGAAATGTACTTTTAAGCTTTTTATGTCTGGGTAGTAACTCTTAAATTAGTTTTTCAGTACTGCAATGCTTATCCATCCTGAAGGATAACATTGGAGTTAACTTGTTACATTGTTTAAGTGTAATTTCCAAATAGGAACGGGTAACCAGTTCATGTTGGGTGCCTCTGGAATTGTAATGAAAACTCCCAACTTATGGTGAAATCGGATTTTAAGTTACAATTCTGAAAATGCCAATTTTAGAAAGTTTACATTTTATTGCTTTAGCCATTTGCTGCCTGCAGCCTGTCTCTGGGTCACATGACGGGGTGTAGTTAACAGTTGGGCTTCAATGGGGGAGTTTAAGTGTGACTGGATGGGCCATAGCTGGTAGGATTAGAGGGAGAATCTGAGTCTAGCCCCACTTACACTTGAATAGGCTTTGGTCTGTCTCCACACAAATGCCTGCATAATCCCTTTAGTTAGCCTGGAGTCAGGGGCAGGGAGGGAGAACACCTGTGAACTTTAAAAGCATGCCTCTAGAAGCTTCTCACCACTTCAAAGTCACAACAGGGTAGAAATAGTGGACTTCAGATGCCACCTCTTTAGTACACTTGTGGATCCGTTGATACCCTGCCAGGAAAAAAGGTCAGCTGTGCTTCTGAAAGGATCACCACGCTGCTGGAGTGCTGCTGAGAAGGACTGCTAGCCTGCTGTTCTGACCTGATGCCCTCTTGCCTAGGAGAAAAGGACTGGGCCTGCATCTCTTGAACCCAGAGTGGCTGCAAGGGCTAGTTGGCTGGACTCCTGATATGTAGCCTCAGGGACACAACAGGTTTCCAACAACCTTACACCTATACCTGGACTTTGCCATTTGAGAGTCTATCCTGCCAAGTGTTGGACACTTGGAAGTGGGCTTAAGGTGTTCTGCCAGTATCTGTAAATCTAGCACTACAGAAGCATCTCCTCTTCTGCGTCATGCAAAACCGATGCATCCCCACTAATGTTGGGACTGGACAAGTCGCAAAGACCTGCATCGCATTGCAGCCCATTGGAACTGCTGCTGCATAATGTATACTTAGCACATATCTTTGCATCGCTCATCAACAGTAGGTCCAACGACGCGCTGGACTCTGCATCGCAGCCTCACAGCTCTTAGGAACCAAAACATCTCCCTGACTGCACTCAGCATACCCAACGCCGAACTCTGCATCACAAGCCTTGCTGACAGGATCCTCAACTATGATGCAGGACCTCACATCTCAGCCTCTCCATATCTCAGACCAATGCATCACTTCAAGTGTGCAACGCATCTTCGACGTGGAATCTCACAACGCTGAGCAAACCATGATTTAAGATAATTTGAATAGCAGGCCCAACTGGTTCCCTGTAGCTGGCCCATGCTCCATCGTGATTGGCCTGAACTACTGCATTTGTCCCGGTCCAGTGTGACTAGACATCCACAAATGGCGTTTTATGCTTTTTGGCACTTTTTTTCACTAAAATCTTTAAAATAGCATATCGCCGGTTATACTTATTGATTTTTTGTCATCTTGGTCTTGTATTATTTTTTACGGAATGTTCTATTTTTCTAATTTGGTGTGGAATAAATTTGTGTGGTGTTTTATGCAGTGCAATAAGTGGCATTACACCTCCTTATAAATATGGAACAGTGGTTAGCGCCACCATAGCATCATGAAAAGTGACGCTCCGGTGGCGCTAGGGGCCCCATTGTGCCTAAGTTAGGCCTGACTGCTCTGTACCAAACTACCGGAGGGATCAGCTTAGGCTCAATTAGGGTTGGCTTGTGTTTCACCCTAGACTATATTGGTTTAGTTTGGTTGTTCTCAGAGAAACATATGTACAGGAGCATCTGGCAAGTTCCTTTTTTGTTATATTAGGTTTTTGACTCCCCTGGTTTCCTTTGCTGGAATTCCTGATGGTCATCTATAGAATCAGGAAAGGGGATTAAACTGTCCAAAGTGTTTCTTCTTGTAGCCTTATTCATCAATTTTAGTTGGGGTTATGGATGTTTATGAGGACAGCTGCATTAACTTGTGTGGTTGACCTTTTGCGTGCAGGTTGCACATCAGTGAACTAGACTCCTTGTTAAGTTTTCATAGAGTAATAACTGGGATGAGGAAAACAGACAAGGAGGTTATGACTCCATTACTTAACAGTAAACTTCATTACTCTAATCAAATATCTTCCTCATCCTAGCCTGCTATCCATTTGTTGTCCTCCTGCCAGCCTTTCTGGCTTGGCGTTCTCTAGAAAGTGCCAGAAGTAGGAAGTTCTGTATATATTGGTGGCATAGTAAAAGTACCAAAATACATTAATCTTGGGTAGTTGCCTGTCTGCAGAGTGACACTCAATGTCATAGAATAAGGACTTGGACAAACAAGACCTGTACTCAGAGTAATGATGATTACTAATAAGTAAACAGGCCATTCCCAGTTTTATACCTGCATAGTAAGTCAAGTGACACATTGTATTGCTTTAAGCTTTTTACCACAACAAGCATCTGACACTTTTTGAAGTATGTACTGTTTGAGTTAAACAGTAGCAATACTTCATAAAACAACTATGTTAAAACTGGACATTGGGAAATTACTTAGCAAAAAGCATTTCTTCTGTTACAGTTTTGCCCACAGTTAAATCAATTGGTCCATTGCAGGCTGGCACAGATGAAGGAATGTGCCCTTTCTAGTCATTAATGTTATTTAAAAATGTCAGAATGAACACTTCCCTTAAATGCAACATTACACCAACTTATTATAGAAGGTAGTACTAATATCATCAGTAGAACTTTGGGCAATATTATTTAGATTGCAGGTGAGCTGGTGCCATTTTCCACTAAACTGCCCATTTTAGACTGATTCAACTAGTTTTGGTGGGGTTTTTCACCAAACATGTAAATAAGAAAACAGGCTCTGTGCAGGTTTTCCCAAACTTTCTACCCCATATTTGGACTGCAAGCATATTTGCATAATTGGGCTGCACTTTGAGAGTGCACTAAGGCCTGCTGTCCAGACCCCAATGACAGTGTTGTTTCCCCTTTCAAAACATAAGGTATTGTTGACTGGGTATCCCCAGGTGACATGTGCTGACTTACTTATAAGTCCCTAGTATATGATACCCAGGTACCAAAGGAATCTAAGGCTGGCTGTCCACACAAGACCTGCAGCCCTGCTTGTGCCACTCTGTGTGTGACAAAGTGAAAACAGGACTTTCAGCTGCCATTGCAGACTGAAGGGTCTGTGCATGCGCTGCACATATGATAATGCCAAAATGCTAATGTCAATGCTCACTAGTCCCTTAACTATATATGTAAGTCTTCTCTAAGACAGGCCTGTGAATCCCTATGGCAAGGGGCTTTATATTGTTAAGATAGACATGTATTTTCTGATATGTCTATACAGCAAAGCCCTAAGGTGTTGGTGTTTGCAGAGGACAGTTAAATAGCCTTAAAAGGGAATTGCAGAGTTAATGGTTGGCACTCCATTGCATCTATCTAATGAAAGGCATCAATTAAAGGGGACATCAAATGTGACTCAATGGTGCAGTTGATATTTTTGTCCAATTTAATGCTGGCAACTTTTGCAAAAGTTTCCACACTTTGACTTAGTTTGTCCAGTGGCTTCTTAGAGGCACAGGGATAGAGACAGGTTTCTGCCTACCTGGGGAGGCATGTGAACAACTTCCAGGCCGAGAACAAAGGTTGCTTCCGCACTGGAGGTATGACCCCCACCCACAGGATGGGGTGCATTTGGTGTTAGCCCAAAAAACAAGCATCAAAGGGTGATGCTACCTTCGAAGGGCTGTTGTGACAACACTCAGTGCAGGAAGCCTTTTGTTTCCCCTGGTCAGGGTAGAGCCAATGCCATTTATGTGAAAACCAGTTTTAGAACCAGTTTTCCGGGGACGTGCTGCCCATGGTAGCCACACCCCAGGAGTTTGCTACCAAAGGTCCTTCCACTCGAGGACGACTTTAGCCATGTTGGCTGTGGCATGCAAGATTCACACTGGGATAGCCAGATGCTACACATCAGTGGAACTGTTCAATCAGATAGGAGGGGACCTACTAACCCATTGCCTAATGACCATGTTGTCCCTTTGGGGTACTTTAATGGGATATAATGCTCACCCCTGGCACTCAGGACTTCAGTACTCACTGGATTTGGGCCAAGAACAAGTAGAAGACAAAGAGAGTGACTGCACCTGCAGCACTTTGGACTAGCAGAGTTTGGACCCGATCCTGAGTGCCTGGCTTGGGGAAAAGTTAATTCCCGGCCCCAATCAGATGCAGGAACTCCAAGGGTCAGTTTGGCTACCCCCCAACCCAGAATGTAACTGGGGACACTAAGGGGGTGATTCTAATTCTGGCGGGCGGCGGAGGCCGCCCGCCAGAATTCCGCCCCCATAATACCGCTCCGCGGTCAGAAGACCGCGGAGGGTATTATGAGTTTTTCCCTGGGCTGGCGGGCGGTCTCCAAAAGACCGCCCGCCAGCCCAGGGAAAAACTCCCTTCCCACGAGGATGGCGGCTCGTAATCGAGCCGGCGGAGTGGGAAGGTGCGACGGGTGCAGTAGCACCCGTCGCGTATTTCAGTGTCTGCAAGGCAGACACTGAAATACCTTGCGGGGCCCTCTTATGGGGGCCCCTGCCGTGCCCATGCCATTGGCATGGGCACGGCAGGGGCCCCCAGGGGCCCCGCGACCCCCCCTACCGCCATCCTGTTCATGGCGGCTTTCCCGCCATGAACAGGATGGCGGTAGGGGGGGTCAGAATCCCCCATGGTGGCGCAGCAAGCTGCGCCGCCATGGGGGATTCTGAGGGCAGCGGTAAACCGGCGGGAGACCGCGGGTTTACCCTTTCTGACCGCGGCCAAAGCGCCGCGGTCAGAATGCCCTGCGGGGCACCGCCGGCCTGTCGGCGGTGCTCCCGCCGACCCTCGCCCCGGCGGTCGAAGACCGCCGGGGTTAGAATCAGCCCCTAAGCCTGGAAGAGCCCAAACTGCAATTTTGGTAGCCACTGCAGCTGTCTTGCCACTACTGCATGTGGAGTACTTCAACAGAGAATTTGGGAATAGCCAGAATTTGCACCGAAGTGTGCTGGACATGGGAATGTTGGTTGTGACTGGATTCGTCCAGCCTATGCAACACTAACCCCCACCAAAGCTTTGTACCAGAACTGTTGTGTTGCAATAGCAAAAGGTTTGCATTGCATTCCTTTAACCCCTGCATAGATGACTTTGTCAAGATTCATGGCCAGAGTCACCCAAACTTACCTCTGGACAGAGGACTTGACTGGACTCACAGCCTCTGGAACATCCATTGAGCCTCCTTAAGTCTGCATCCCTCAGCATCAGGACCACTCCATAGAAGGTAATTGTGGTTGTTCTGTAAAGTTTGGAACTTGCTTTAAAGATGTTCTGGTGGTCAGTTCACTAGACCTCTGTCCTGTCAGATTTGGTTGCCCAACCCGAGTTGGAGTCACCAAACTCAGTGTTTCAAACTTTTACAAAGTTTTCAAAAGTTTGCAAATTTTTGACTTGCCAATGCTTGTGTGCGCTTGATGTTAAAGTTTTTAAATTCTGTAAAAATTAATATCTCCTGACTCTAAAAATTCATAAAAATATGCTCTGTTTTTATAAAATGTACTTGTGTCTCTTGTTTGATGACTTTTTTCTTTTTGCTGTTTCGTGCTGCTAAATGCTTTACACATTGTTCCTTTGCTAAGCCTTGCTGCTCGGTGCCATAGCTACCAAAGAATTGAACTGAGGGCTGAAAAATTATCTCTGACTGGACCCAAGGAGACAAATGCGGGTGTACTGCTCAATGAGGCCCCAACCTTAGCATATAATACACCCGTTTTCTTACATGTAATACAAAATAGCTTACTTGCCTGTGCAGTGCATCATTGTAATGTATGTATCCAAGGCATGTCAGCGGCATATTACACCTGCACAATTGCAATCTTTGTGATCGAACAGTATGGAAGCATTTTAATTTGTGTTGGAATGCAATGCTGTGCAGAACTCTTGAGAATAATGTTGAATCTGAAACTTAGAAGAAAATCACTAGGGCTGTATCAGTTCTAGTGCAAAGCGCTGTGACTCTTGAATTTTCCTAGTATTTGCAACCAACGATTGAGCCTGTTGTAAAAGTGTGAGGATCTTCAAAGCTTCTGGCGAATTTAAAGTTTGAAATTTTAGCACCCTTGCTCCTATAGCAATAAGGTCAGCTCTAACTACATTCTGGACACAGAACTTATAGGCAATGTCTTCCAGGATCTCTGTTGCCAGTTTCCACAAAATATGACATCTGAGTTCCCCCATGGCCATTTTTGGCAGCACCACAGTTTCCGGATACTGGTCTTCTATTGAAGGACAAGTTCAACAGTTCATGGGTGATTTGCAGAGAAGGACGGGGAGGAAGCTGCACTCCTGCCTAGTGTTGTGCAACAGCAAGAACTCTTCTGCTTGGCAGGAAGGTAAATTAGTAAAGATATCAAAAACTTTTCAAAGAGAGTTGGTCTCTACCATATAAGAGGAAGTTGATTATTCTTGGCTGGAGGTCATTTCATGCCTCTCAGGTACATATTTTCATTGGGTGTACACCCACTGACGTTGTCAGCAGTGAATCATTGTGAATACTTCTAGGTCTTACTTTCTAGATTATTATTTCCACTGCAATGATTTCTGCATGTTCCTTGAGAGGTCCGAGCCTACTTACTCTGATGCTACATGACTATGGACGTTAAAAGCCTCTGTCCCATTAGTGAGAGTGAACCAGAAGGCGCTCTCCAACTGTGCTGGCGCCATAACCTAATTTGCTCTCACAAAGGACGAAGGAAATGTACCAATCCCAGCTTATTAGAAAGTAACAACGCGTCACCTATATGAACAAGAAGCTAATCTAGTGGAGGAATTCAGTCAAGTTACATCTGCATTTAAATGAGATTTTCCAGGGACTGAGGCAGTAACACACACAGTTTATTCCTTCTGTGGCTGGGAAAGGGAATATTTAATACCCTCCTAAAAAAATGTTTTTTAAAGATTTAGCAAATCCTAGTACAGTTAAAGATATTTAAAACAGATTAGTATGTTCTATAAAAATGAACTTAATCCTGGTAGTCACTATGGAAATATTGAATTGCAACTTTGATAGTTCAACGCAGCAAGAGGCCTCGTGCTGAGTGTGCTCTAGGCTCCTAGCAGACACACTCTCGATCTTATATAGAATTTTGAGGCTGGATACTCCGTCAATACATGCCGCCTTTCTTGTTCGCCCCATTACAAGTGCTTTAAGCTATAACGCATCTGAAATCTGGCAGACTGGATGTCGGCCCCGTTGTTCGTGGTGTATGAGGTCTGCCAAACACTAAATAAGGCCCATTGAGCGCTGAAAATATTACTGCAGCTCTAAACGCCAATTTAACAGTGGAATTGGAAAAGTCATTTTTTTCAGCATTCTCATGTACAAGTCCCTCTCTATCTCTACACCTGTGAAATCCTAGCTGTTAATACAGTGAAATCATTGAAGTCGTTCATCAATATCTTTACATTAGGGCTCAAGAATCCTCAGGAAGTGCTGAAGAAAATGATGCTGCCACACGAGCGAAGAAGCTGGGCATGGACCCGTCAAATGGGTCAGTTAAGTGCATTAGGTTGTTATGGCTTCTGATTAAAAAAGCTGACCAAATGCACTGTTGAGTTTATGTACGCCAGGCGAGCCTGCAAAGGAGACAACAAGATCATTGAAATGCATTTTATTTTGAGAACTGTTGCGAAGACCAAAAGCAAGATGCATATGCTCTGGATGGAAGTTAGAAAAAGGCTAAAAGTCGCCAAAGCCACCAAGCGCAATCAGAGTCGGACTAGGACAAAAAATAGGCCCTGGCACTAAAATCACAGTGGTCTGCATTAGCAAACCAGATAGCTAAAAATGTGGCTCACGTTTCCAAATCAGGCCAGTTTTGAACTTATCAGACGCACTGTATAAGTATTTTGCTAGGCATTGAATATTGCATGGATGTGTGTTTGCGGCAGGCAATGTTTGTGGAAATAGTATGGAAATTAACAGTAAAAAACCTGCCAATAAAAAACTCCCACAAACTGTTAAAAAAACAACCCACGCACTGATCTTCAGAACAGCCCACCAGGCACTGCCTGATTGCCTTATAGGCCAGTCCGACCCTGAGCACACTGCTACGTGGAATAATTTAATTCCATGATGTCTTCCCATATCAGCGGAGCATAAGCTGTTCCATATATTTAGCATTGCAAATTTGGCAGTTTTCTGACCTGAATGGTAAATGTCAGCAACCTGCCCTCAAATACAGCCGTCACCTACAGTATTATTAACATACATATAAATGCAGAATTATGAAACTTACAGTAAATGATGTAAATTCTTTACATTTCAGAGATTTCATCGGTTGCTATAATCACTAAAACCATCATGAATGCCTAGTTGGCCAAGACCATGAATGACGCAAATTTAATATCCTTTGGATAAACCTTATTGTCATTAATAATTTCTCTGTTTTTTTCAGTGCGTTATTGTAAGAATTTGGGTGATTGGTTGGGGGAGGGGTGAAAGCCTCACTCAGACAACAACCACAAACCTTGTCAAAGTGAACCACAAAAGTCACTAAATTAACTTGTGCTTTTTCCTCTGATAGCTTGGCAAAAACATTCAGATGTAACTTAGAGGCAATGAGAAAAGTATTTATATAGCACACAAATGGCAATAAAGTGAAACCACACTGCAAAAAAACCCAAACCAATTTCGAACAATGGAGTACAGTTTAATACATAAAACAATGCCAGAACCACAAAACTCCAATCAGTAGAACAAATGATGTTTTATTTTAAATTTTTGAATGAAAATACCGCCTAAAAGCACCAAGCACCACTCTATGTCATCTGGTTGCACTAGACTAAGGGGAAAGTCACAAGTTCAGGCCAACCACGATGGAGCATGGGTTCCATGCAGGGACCAGGTTAGGCACTCTGAAAAGCTACCTTTTATGTCCAGGGATAAGAGTTCAATTCATGATGGACGAGGCCGATAGGAGGAGGCTAAGTGTCACAGGCAGTTGTCGCTGTATCAGGATGACGTTGCAGATGGTCACCGCTTTAGCACAAAGAGTAATTCAAGTATTGCGGACGGTTGTTGCTGTGGCTTCACAATAGCGGTCGTCACAGGCTGTCATTACTGTTCTGTGAAGTGTAGGTCTTCCATTGCCAGTCATCGCTATTCGTCGCTGTTGTCAAGAAGAGGAGGTCTCACCAGATCTGTGTTGTCAGTCATTCTGGGTGGCAGAGTCTTGGCCTTAACTGGGGCGTTTGCGATTGTGAGGAGCCCAGATTTCAGTATTTTAATCTTTTACTT
This sequence comes from Pleurodeles waltl, assembly GCF_031143425.1. Classification (NCBI taxonomy): domain Eukaryota; kingdom Metazoa; phylum Chordata; class Amphibia; order Caudata; family Salamandridae; genus Pleurodeles; species Pleurodeles waltl. The sequence continues at coordinate 945,728,024 of NC_090439.1, read as the reverse complement.
AGGAGAATTACACCCCAATGCTAGCCAAGTGCACCTCTTTCAGATCAGCACTCACTCAAGGCAGGTCTAGTTGCAGTAGGTCAGCTGGGCAGGTGCAGTAGGACTCTGATGCTTGTTGTGTCTCCGCAGCCCACAATTGATCATCCAACTAAATCTTGGAGTCATACTGGGGTGCCTGGGATGAATTCAGCAGGCCAAATCCTCCTTCTCAGACAGCAAGGCAGTCTTTCAGGCAACAGGGAAGTCCACTGGAGCAGGGCAGTCTTTCTTCTGTAAAATCCATGGGTCCAAGATATCTCTCTAGGGGGCTATGGAAGTCTAATATTTATAACTGGTGCAAACCTTTTTATGGGGGGGCAACCCTGACCTACCCCCACATCTGGTTCTGGAAGGCCAATTCACTTACCCTGCAAAGGCTCCAAACCGACTGGGGGTGAAAAAGGCAGGACAGGTCTGGTATCAGATTTCTTTGTGCGTGCAGGAGGCAATGCCCTTTGAAGTGTAAGTGGGGGCTGGGTAACCCCTTTCTCCCGTCATCCTGTCAGGATGGCCCATCCTGTCCACACCCAAGCCCTGTTTTGTGTCACTGTCAGGAAGTACTGCACAAATGCCAAAAGCAAAGCCACTCACAGTCATGTGACCCAGGACAGTGACAGAAGACACAGATGGTTTGGACATTAAACTGCAAAGTGGCATTATCAGAATTGTGACCTAAAATTGACTTTATCATTAAAGTAGATTTTAAATTACATTTCATTTAAATGTAAAGAGCATGTCTCTAGCTGCCTCAAATCGCAAATTAGCACTTATTAAATGTAATAAGGTAATCCAGGGTCAGTCAATAGGAGAAATAGCTCTTACAACAGAGAAAAGCATTGGGAGTTTTTCACTGCCAGAACATGTAAAACCTGAGTGCACGTGCCCTACCTTTTTAAATACAATGTACCCTGCCTATGAGCCTTCAAGGCCTAACTCAGGTGTGAATTATATGTGTTAAAAAGGAAGGTTTACTCCTGGCAAAATGTTTATTTTGGCAGGTTGAAATGACAGTTCAAACTGCACTACAGGCTGCAATGGCAGGCCTGAGATATGTGCTACTGTGCTGCTGTAGTGGATGGCACAATGAGTGCTGCAGCACATATGTACAGACTGTGAGCACATGTACTACCATTTACTACTGACTTACAAGTAAATAAAATGTGCCAATTAGGTGTAAGCCAATTTTATCAGGTTTTGAGAGGAGACCACGCACTTCAGTACTGGCTAGCATTGGTAAAGTGAACAGAGTCTAAAAGCCAACAAAAACAAACTCAGCAAATGGGATTAATGGGAGAAAAACAATCCAAGTATGCCAGGTCTAACAGCTATGATTATGAGTAGTATTACACAACATAGAAAATATCTGGATTGGGGCTATGACTTTATTAACAACTGTGAAACTCTCATTCAAATTCTAAATATCAATAAATCAGTGAAGTAGCCAATGTTTTCCTGAATGACCTGCTTATAGAAGATGCTTCCCCTGGTGGCGGTGTTATTACCTCAGGCACTCTTTTTGCTACCTCTGGGCGCGGAAGTCAAGAGGGCAGTGGATGGAGTAAAAATTAAAAGAGTTTGGAATCCCCTTTATTTTATAAATCTTGCGCACCATGCACCTCCACTTGCTCGCAAGCAGCAAATAGGAAGCTGTTGAGAGGTAACAGTTGGAATAAACTCTGACTTCATGGGAGGAGGCATAGTATGCAAGATGTCACTTCTACAACCCCATAATATGGTGAATTGACATCTATTTGCAGCATACGTGTGGCTGGTGCTTGGGGATAGATACCTCTGACTCCCTATACATTATGGCCTAGATTTAAGAGGGCACATGGTGACATTTTTTTTACACTAATGTGGCGTTAGATGGGCAAAAACACTGCACCATATTTACAAAGTGGCACAATGCTTGCATTGCACCACTTTGTAGCCCCTTGTGCCACATTATGCCTGCGCTGGGCATAATATATGCAAAGGGAGAGTTCCCTCGTTAGGGAGATGGAAAAAATGGCCCAAAGAAAGCTAAGAGATTTCTTTGCGTCATTTTTATTGCCATTTTTAACACCTGCACAGAGCAGGTGTTAAAAGGAGGCTCTCATTCTTTTCAATGGGCCTCTGGGTTTTACGCTAATCCTACAAAGCGCTGAATTTGTGTAAAAAATTATGATGCTAGTTCCCTACCTACCGCTATGGTGCACCATACTTTTTAAATTGGGCGCAAACATGGTGGCATTAGGGGCTCCTAAGGGGCACAAGAAAAGTGTTGCTGCACTAAATGCAACGCCACTTTTCATAAATCTGCCCCTATAGTTCCATAGAGTTGAATATGTTTATGCTATTTGTTTTGGTTTGTAAATTGCTGTGATCAGACTGAAATTCTCTCTGGTGCCATGCTTGTCCTCTCTTTGTCAAACACATCTAAAGGGTTGTCACGACATTTAGTAAGTCCAGCATATTCATGCAAAGTCCATTGAAGTTATGAACTTAATCGGATTTCAGCCCGGGAAATACGCTGATCAGTACTGCAAGTCTCAATTGGCCAAGTTTTCGTTGGTGCCAGATAACTCATTGGACTTGGTCATTGCTATTATTTGACAGTTATAAACAATGTGTGTGAGTTTTCAGTCTCACGGTATACACTGGAACTGCTCAATGCTAGTCCATCAATATTGCATATTTGCATTTCGAGCCAGCCTTAGGCAATATCAATGGTGACTACTTTATTTATCTATGAGACAACAGGGACTACTTTTCCTGTCTTCATTTATTTTGTTAGCTTATCCTGTGGGTCTAGAGCTAGTGTGTGTATTAGAACGTAGATTATTGTACCACCTCTTTCTTTTTTACCTATCCCTGCTAATCCTTCCATAGAAGGGAATATACGGGAAGCTGTTTTTCTTGCATATGTTGAAGATTTAGAAGGGGATTTATGGCATGCTAATTATACACTTTCTTTATTTAAACATTACTTGGGAAGTTTTGGTTCAAATTGCTTTAAAATTGTTCCACAGTTGGAGAGACCGGGTAATCGTGATGTCTATCAATAATCACCTATTCAAATGTCAAAGTTATGGAAAGAAAACTAATGTAGTTATGGAACATCATATGTTTAATTCTCGAAAGCAGGGGGTTGATGAGTCCATTGACTTGATGTCTATCAATAACCATCCAAGCAAATGTCGAAGCTATGGAAAGAACACTGATGTAGTTATGGGACATTATAAGTTTTATTCTCGAAAGCAGGGGGTTAATGAGTCCATTGAAGATTTAATATCAGCATTGACAGTTTTAGCTTACAAATTTGATTTTGTACATATCAGCTATACACAGGTGTTACGTGATCAAATTCTTATGAAAAAGAATAATAAAATAATGCAAGATAAGTTAAGTAGGCTTCTATGTCTGGTAATTCTCCCACAGAAATTGCTAAAAGTGTGGAACATTCTGTACATTTTATGATCCCTAGTTTGCAATAAATGCTGTATGTGAAAAACAGTGAGGACTGAATAAAAAAATATAGCAGGAATGAAAAAAAACATTTTAGCATGTTACAGATGTGGTAGTCAGTCATATTTGGGTAATTTTAAAATTTGTACTGCTTTAGAAAAAAATGTTTGAAGTGTAGAAAAGAGGATAATTTCAAAGGGGTGTGTAAAAGTTCAGAATCTGAAGAAGTGAATCTAATAACAGATGACAACACTGACGGTTCTGATTTTGGGTGAATCATGTTTTTCTGAGTACTTGTTAGAAATGGGGGGTTTTAGTTGGCAGTCAGGTTACCCTCTGTCCAAGCAAGAACCCCCACTCTAGTCAGGGTAAGTCACACACAATCCAAATTATCCTGTGCCCACCCTCTGGTAGCTTGGCACGAGCAGTCAGGCTTAACTTAGAAGGCAATGTGTAAAGTTTTTGTGCAATAAATCATACAATAACACCATATAGCACCACAAAAATACACCACACAGTATTTGGAAAAATATAGAATATTTATCTGGTTAATTGTAGGTCAAAACTAATGAAGAGGCGATGTGAAATTGTAGAGATATCACTGAAAAGTGATATTAAGTGTCTTAAGTCTTTAAAAAGCAAACAAAGTCTCTTTCAAGCACAAAGTACCTGGTTTACAGTGGAAAATCTCCGCAAAGAGCCGCAGAAGAAGAGATACGTGGAAAATTGGTGTGTGCGTCGATTTCTCCCCTGCACACACGGACTTGCGTCGTTATTTTTCACACGGGGAAGTCGTGCGTTGTTTTCCGGCGCGCGGACAGTCTCTTTCTGTGGTCTGCGGGATTACCAGATGTCCCGGGGTCTGTGCGTGGATTCTTCTGCTTGTTTTCCGGCTGCACGTCGTTCCGGGAGGCTGTACGTGGAATTTTCATTCTGACAGCAGGCGTCGCGTCGATTTCCCCTCTGAAAGTCGGGCGGCGTTGTCCTTGCAAGGCCGTGCGTCGAAGTTCCGGTCGTCCCGAAGGCATCGCGTCGATCTGCGTCGGTGTGCACCGATTTTCTCGCCGCGGAGCAAGCTGTGCGTCTAACGTTTCGGCACACAAAGAGTCCAAATAAAACAGAGAAGTCTTTTTGGTCCTGAGACTTCAGGGAACAGGAGGCAAGCTCTATCCAAGCCCATGGAGAGCACTTTTACAGCCAGACAAGAGTTCAGCACGGCAGCAGGCCAACATCAAGGCAGCAGTCCTTTGTAGAAAGCAGACAGGTGAGTCCTTTGAGCAGCCAGGCAGTTCTTCTTGGCAGGATGCAGGTTCTGGTTCAGGTTTCTTCTCCAGCAAGTGTCTGAGGTGGTAGGGCAGAGGCCCTGTTTTATACCCAAATGTGCCTTTGAAGTGGGGGAGACTTCAAAGAGTGGCTTAGAAATGCACCAGGTCCCCTTTCAGTTCAATCCTGTCTGCCAGGGTCCCAGTAGGGGATGTGGCAGTCCTTTGTGTCAGAGCAGGCCCTCCACCCTCCCAGCCCAGGAAGACCCATTCAAAATGCAGATGTATGCAAGTGAGGCTGAGTACCCTGTGTTTGGGGTGTGTCTGAGTGAATGCACAAGGAGCTGTCAACTAAACCTAGCCAGACGTGGATTGTAAGGCACAGAAAGATTTAAGTGCAGAGAAATGCTCACTTTCTAAAAGTGGCATTTCTAAAATAGTAATATTAAATCCAACTTCACCAGTCAGCAGGGTTTTGTATTACCATTCTGGCCATACTAAATATGACCTTCATACTCCCTTCAGATCAGCAGCTGCCACTTCACCAATGTATGAGGGCAGCCCCAATGTTAGCCTATGAAGGGAGCAGGCCTCTCAGTAGTGTAAAAACGAATTTAGGAGTTTTACACTACCAGGACATGTAAACTACACAGGTACATGTCCTGCCTTTTACCCACACAGCACCCTTGCTCTAGGGGTTACCTAGGGCACACATTAGAAGTGACGTATGTGTAGAAAAAGGGAAGCGTTAGGCTTGGCAAGTACTTTTAAATGCCAAGTGGAAGTGGCAGTGAAACTGCACACACAGGCCTTGCCATGGCAGGGCTGGGACAAGGTAAGGGGCTACTTGAGTGGGTGGCACAACCAGTGCTGCAGGCCCACTAGTAGCATTTAATGTACAGGCCCTAGGCACATACAGTGCCCATTACTAGGGACTTATAAGTAGATGAAATAGTCCAATTGGGTATGATCCAAAGTGACCATGTTTAAAGGGAGAGAGCATTTGCACTTTAGCACTGGTTAGCAGTGGTAAAGTGCGCAGAGTCTAAAAGCCAGCAAAAACAGAGTCCAAAAAGTGGAGGGAGGCAGGCAAAAAGTTAGGGGTGACCACCCTAAGGCATGTCAGGTCTAACAGTACTGATGACTGCAATTTTGTATTGCACAAGAAGAAGAGTCCGTCGTTGTGTATGATGAGTATGAATATTAAGGCCATTTCCGTTTTCTTAGATTCTTGAGTTTGGGTTACCATTCTTAGCAGAGATGTGGTAAGGGAACATTCAAGCAATTATGTATTGCACAAGAACAAGAGTCTGCCTTTGTGCATAGTGATGATGGATGTTAAGGCCATTTCTGTTTTCATAGGTTCTTGAGTTTGGTTTACCATTCTTAGTAAAGAAGTGGTAAAGGAAAATTGGGCAAACAGGAAGTTGCTGCCCTCTAATGTTTCCCTGGGGGTTACATTTGTCAAAAAAGCAATCCTACAGGATATTTGTGGACTAAAATGGAGTTTTCAGGTGGGCAACCAAGAGGTAAGGTATATATCTAAGATAGAGCGCAATATTTGCTAGGCTGGCATCATCAGGAAGAAATGGATATCACACCAGATCCAAGGGCCAATCCTCCGGTGTTCATCGTGAGCTGTTTAGAAACCAGTAAGTCGATTCATATATCAAGTATGTTTTAGAAACAAATCAGTTGACAGCAGAATTAAAGAGGAAGTCTTGCCCTGTAGTTAGTGATGGATTGACTGTGTATAAAGAATTCAAGTATAAGATAACCTTAAAAGAAAATACTATTCCCTTGAGGCATAGATGAAGAAACTTGCCTCTGACAAAACAGGGAATGATGTGCACCCCATAAGAAATCTATATGAGATGGCATCTATGTTAGCTGGACCATACATTTTCTCTATGCTAGATCTGGCTAGTGCTTACCACCAGTTGGCCCAGGATGAGGATTCCAAAAACCTTTTTTACTCCAGAAGATTTGTTTCAATATTAGCTAGTTCAGCCTCTGTTTTTCAGAGATTAATGAACAAGACTTTATAGGGGATTGAAGGTGGCATTCCAGGATAATATTTTATTTTGCAGTAAATACATTATCAACAGCTTTCTTATTGCCCTTCTGGAAAAGGTCTCATGCTCATGCTTTCAAAGTGGACATTTCTAAGGTAAGAAGCTAAATATTTAGGGCACACTATTGCTAGTGTGGACATAATACCTAATAACTACCATGTCAAATCTATTGTAAAAACTCATTAAATTCACCCAAGTTTACACCACTAAAGTTAGTCCAATGTGATTTTGTAAGAAAAACACAAAATATATGTGGGGAGGTTCTCAGACTGTAGAGCTTGATTTATTGAAATAAAGAAATGCACCTTGTTTAAAACTCTATGCTGCAGGGAAACAATGTATTGTTGCTATTGATGCCAGCAGTTGTGGTCTGGAGGCTGTGTTATTGCAGCGTTATGGAAGGAATGAGTGTATTGTATCTCATGGGTCCAGAACATTACACTAGTCTGAAAAGCATTGCTCGGTAATTGAAAGGGAACTGTTAGCTTGTGTTTGCTAGTGTGTGTGGGAGGGTTGAACATTACAGGATGTTCCTGTTAGGGAAAGAAATAGTTGTAGAAAATGATCACAAGCTGTTGGTCAGCATGTTATTGTTATCACCTGAGGGAGATAGAACTATGACTGCAGGATTGGCTACATTAGCTTCAAAATTATAAGCTTTCCAATATGAAATAAAATATATACCAGGGAAGAATAATGCCTAAAGTTATGGTGCATCTGAATGACAATGAACAAGTGGAATGTGAAGATACATTTACAATCTCTGGGGGTTAGTAAGATGATGGTAAATAAAGATGAGTCTGGAGTGATATCTGAAGATAAATAGTTTCAAGAAGGTAAGGATGACAACAGTTTAAATAAAGTGCAGCAGTACATATGTGTAGGTTAGCCAGACCAGATGAACAGAAGCTTTGAGGTGTTGTATTCAGTTTTCACAAAATACATGTTGAGTTAGGTGCAGAAAATTGCATGGTTCTTAAAAGAGATAAAGTTGTTCCTTCCTTCAGCGTAAGCAATATACTTTTCAGGCTTGCTCATGAAGGTCATGTTGCCATTTTGGGTGTTAGAAGATGTGATGTGAAGAGTACTGTTGGCCTGGAATGGGCATTATGGAGGACAAGTGGGTAAAATCCTGCAAACTGTGTTTCTTTAGTGACAGGTATGCCACAGCCATAATAACTGAATCATTTCCTGTGGAGTTACCTAAAGGTGCATGAAATTAAAATGATATTGGTATTCTTGGTCCAAATTCAGTGCTTCCCAAACATGAAACATATGACATTGTTCTTGTTGAATATTATTCTGAGTGGCCAGAGTTCAGAATGGTTGGGATGGTTATACACATTTTCAGGTGATGGTCCAAAGTTCTCTAGTTGTTTGATGGAGGATATTTTTGTGGATGATTTCTATTTTTTCAATCAGAGGCTAACAATCAAGTTGGGAGATTCAACTGTATGATCAAGGATTCTATTCAGTTAGCAATCCAATATAGAATTGAGTGTATGAAAGTGTTACAGGCTACTTTGCCCACATATAGGACTACACCTAATCCTATTGCTTTGTTGACTCCATTTGAATTGTTGAAAGGAGGTTTTGAATTGGTACCTTGGGATTTAAAAAATAAGTGTGGCAAGGATTCTGAATTTGATTGTCTGGAAATTAGAAGTGCTGTTGGTATGTACAAGTGCAATTTTTTTTATTCATGGCAAAAGATAACACAATTTCTGAGTAGCAGATATTGTGTGAAGGAAGGTAAATGGGTTACAATAAAATTGGATTCTGATTCTAGTAAAGATATTGCACACTGGTCTAATCATAATGAAGTGCTTGAAGTGTTTAGAAATGCTGCTAAGATAAGGAATGGTAATGTTTGAAACCTCAATAGAGTTTCCTGATCATTTAAAAGTTATGACAATCTGGATGATGGCAAGAAATATGATAATGACATGAGTGGTAGCTAGCAGACTAGTAATGTGTTTTTGTATTTGCACCAAATGGAGGTCATTGATGAATCACCTCGTAGAAAGCACAGTTCAGTAGAGAATTGTGAGGTGGGTTGTAGGACCAGAAGAAAAAAGGAGAGTGTAAAATGCAAAGTGACAGATGTCTTTGGTAACACTGTCAGAATAAGAAAGAGTGTTTGTTGTTCTAAATTAAATGCTACTAGTCGGTCTAAAGTACTGATTGTGTCTCCCACTTAAGTAGCCCTGTAAAACATGTCTCAGGCCTGCCATTGACATGTGTGTGCAGGTTTAAACTGCAATTTCAACTTTGCACAATAAATAAACCTTTTGCCAGGTCCAAGCCTCCCTTTTTATTAATTGGCTCCTCTGGGGTGGGCCCTGAACAGCTCAGGGGGCAGGATGCAGTATAATTTAACTTTGGGTAAGTACTTTAAGTTTTACATGCCCTGGTTTTCTAAATTCATTTTTCACTTCTACAAGCACTACTTTTCCATACAATAATGTAAGGGTTCTTTATTACACATATTCATTGATAACTTTCAAGTGGGAGCAGGTGACAGATCAAATATGGTGTCTCACGAATTGTAATTTAAAGCTCTCCCCACTGGTAAAGTTGGATTTTAAGTCACAGTTCAGAAAATTCCACGTTTAATAAGTTGGCATGTTCTTGTCCTAACCATTTGGTGCCTGCACCCTGTTCCTGGGTCACATAACTAGGTTTAGCCGGCATTTGATCCTTGTGTTTTTTACCCAGATGGTGAGACAAAAGGAAGATAGGTGTTGGCAGGAAGAGCCACTCTGACTTAATGAGGGCACAGAGCTGTCACCTACCTCACAAAGCCTCTGCCTGAGCACTCTTGAATAAGACTTGACACTAGTCTTTTGTGGCCTCAGACAAGCTAGGGCCAGAGCAGGAAGGCAGGGAATTCCAAGCAGCTCTGGGATGTAAACCTTTCAAACCTTCTCCTCCTTCAAAGTAGGCACCAGGTATAAACAATGGATCATAAGATCCAAATCTTTAGTACACTCCTGGACCCATGGACACTACAGAAGGACTGCTGTGCTGCTTTGCTGCCAAAAGGACTGCTACTCTGCTTCCCTGCTAGTCTGCTGCACTTCTGCCTGCCACCCTGCTTTCTGTGAATGAAGACTGGACCTGCACCCTTCATCCTAGCTGAAGTGACTCAAAGGGGCAGCTAACTGACCTCCTTTTCTGAGCTACAAGGACATAACAAGCTCCTGAGGATTCCTGCAACTGCTCAGCTGACCTGCAACCTGGATCTGTAACTGGACCTGCCTGAGCCCTGCTGGTCTCTGCTGTAGTGAGTACCTTATGCCTAAAAGGTGCTGGACCCTTAGTGTGGCATCAGTTGAGCTCTGTCCCCCAAGAAACGAGAAATCATGAGTTTTGGGTGCATCGTGAATGAGAACGGCTCTTTCACACTAAGATCTTGCTACTGGTGCTGCCTGCCAACACAAAGTCAGCTGAAACCGACTCTTCACACAAATGCGGCCCTCAGCGCCACCCAGCAAAGCAAGATCCGCATTTTGTGGTACAGAAGTGACAGCTTGTGGTAACCATCAATGCGAAGCTCCAGCAATGATCATCCGCGACACCCAACAGAATCTTTGTGCTACTGCAACGACTGTCCGTGATGCCTTGCCTGCTCTTTGCCCCACATCGGCCACCATTTGCATCACTCTCCCTGCTCATCACGGCCCCTTCCACCATGAACATAACTCTTTGAGATCGACTTTTAAGGCAAGTCTTTCAGCTGGATGGATATGGTCCCTGTATTTAGCCTATGCTCCCTCACAGTAGGCCTGAATAAGTAACTTTCACCCGGTGTCGCATGACCAGATAACAGTGAATACTGCTTTGTCCATTTAGGGCCTTTACACACCTGAAATCTTTGAAATTGCATATCGCTGGTTGCACTCACTGGATTTTTGTCATTTTGGTGTCAGATAATTCAGTACATTTCACTCAATTATTATAAATTGTTGTGAGATTTTTCTTTGTTTCACTGTATTTCAGTTTATTACTGTTTGAAATGCTGCGTATACACATTCCAAATTACCTCTAATTTAAGCCTGACTTCTTTTGTGCCAAGCTATCAAAGTGTTAAGCATAGGTTGATTTAGGGGTTGCTCGTGACTTCACCATGATAGGAATTGTGGCTGCTGCTTGAGTAGGGATCCACTTCTCAACCAGTAACCCAATTTCCAACAGAATGTATATAGTTTTGTTTAATTTCTTGTTGTTCTAAATTACCATCTAATTATTTATATTATGTAATTTTGTGTTGTGTATTTGTTTGTTGTAATATATTACGTTTGTTTAAAGGTTGACCATTATGTTAAGGAGGAAAGTGTGTGGTAACTGTTGTAACTGCATGCTTTCCTTTCTGGTGAAGAGTTTTTATAAGGGAATATTGCAGAGATTTTAACAGGGGTAGTTGGTGTGGAGCAGTGGGCTGTGCCGACTGTACGACGAAACAACGACTTCAAAAACAACTACTGCCTTAGCAACGAGGTCGGAACACCGACCTCGTTGCTACTACTAATGATTTTACCACGAATGCCTTAACAACGATATTTCGTTGTAAAGGCATTCCTGATAAAATCATTAGCAATAGGCACCCTTCACCCTACATCCCTCACCCCACCCCCCCAACCCCACCCCAAAACCTAAAACCCTCTGACCCCCCACCCACTCCCCAAAACCAAAAACGCCCCACCCCCCCAACCCCACCCCAAAACCTAAAGCCCCCTGACCCCCCACCCACTGCCCAAAACCAAAAACGCCCCACCCCCCAACCCCACCATAAAAATGTAAAACCCCCTGACCCCCCACCCACTCCCCAAAACCAAAAACGCCCCACCACCCCAACCCCACCCTAAAACCTAAAACCCCCTAACCCCCCACCCACTCCCCAAAACCAAAAACGCCCCACCCCAAAACCTAAAACCCCCTTACCCTCCACCCCCTCCCCAAACCCTAAACCCACCACTTATCTTCGCCAACTCACTTCTTTGTACCTTAACCACGCATGTTTGTTGTTCAGAACATACGTAGTTAAGGCACAAAAAACCGGAGTCGTGGTTCAAAAAAGCGTTGTTGCGCTTTTGTTAACCACGACTTTCGGAAAAAAAAAGTCATAAAAAAGGATGTTCCCCGGCTGTGCCTGCTGTTCCTCTTCTACCCACAGTCCTGTTCTTGGTATTAAACTTACCATCATGGAATACCAGCTGAAAGGTCTTCTTTTTGCTAGTGCAACAGTCTAGATGTATGAATTGTGGGAATTTCATCAGTATGCCTGTAGAGTTGCATCTGTCACAGCTTTCCAGGTTTACTACTGTTACTGTTCTGTAACATAGTTGTGGTTACTATTGCTTCATTGTAAAGTTAGATGCACTGTAAATCTCTGCATCAGGTAAAGGAAGCTCCCTTTCAAAATGCACACTTTTTTTTTTCTTTTTGTGTTTTTGTTCACTGGGAGAAACGTTTTTGCCTTTGAGAAGCCCCTACCCCCACACACCCGCAAGGTTTGTGGGTATTCCATTCCACTTCACACACTGGATGGGAAAGGGTCAGAGACGGCTATATGAAAGTTAAAAACGAACAAGGCTCACTAACTCTCAAGGTAATCCAAGCTTTCCCCACCGACTCCCCATCCCTTGTGTGAAGTTTACAACAGCATGTGTTGTAAGCAGTTGTGGCATACAGTTAAGCAGTGGTAAAACTATTTGTGCTTATCAGTTATGTCTCACACCCACAGATGTAGGTTTGCAGCCAAAAATTGCATTTTATGTATAGCCCAGAAAGTTTACATAACCACTCAAATACCCAAATGACTGAGAAAATAAGTAGATGGAAGAGATGTTGGCTGGGTGGTGTGACCTAATGTAAAGTTTTTCTAGTAAATTAATCACTAAGTTCTTGCTTCATTGTATTGGCAGCTACCAGCTGTATTATTTCTAGGGTGTGAACATTGAGTTTTTCTTAAAGGATCCATGTTGTCTCTTTATTTTGTCCGAGGCATGCTTGGCAGGTGTGGTGTGGTGTGGTTGCTCAATTAGAACTAAGTTGACACTGTGGGCGCATTTCCTACTTTTTCGGACGCCCTGTCCGTTTTCCTTTTCACCCTATTAAAGTGATCATCAAATGTTTGGTCTGCAGCACCCTTTCTACACTCAGGCATACAAAGATGCATCTTTTTGCTTGGTGAGTCTAATTTCCCTTACTCTGCCTTTGCTAACTAGGAATCCAAAGTTTGGTATTACAGACCTCTTCCACTTGATTTATAACATTTACATGTGATAAATGCCCCAAATGTTTACTGAGTTAGATCTTTTGCATCATAAGGCAGTTCATCTTAGCGCCAGCAGCAACAAAATGGGCGCTGTGTTCAACATGTTATGTAGTCTCAGGATAATAAATAGCCACGTCGCCCTAAAAATTGTAAATGAAAAGTGACGATGTACAGCGGGAGGAAAACAAACACAATTCCAGTCTGTGAGAGTTCAGCATCTGCCTGGATTCCTGAACATGTTTATATCCCACATGGTAAACTAGTGAAGGTGTTTGTACTTCAACGTGTTGCACACAACTGAATTCCATTTCGCTATTTTGTTATTTAGTGTTTGTAATTTTAGTGCATTAAAGTGAAGTTATTTAAAGATATTCCTTTTTTACCACACGTAGAATTTCTGGCTTGACTCGATGCAATTTACGACCTGTTTATTAGCACGCCGGCGTTTCCTAATTCAGTATTAATATATGTCAATATAATTAAAAAATAATACAATTCCTGAATTATCAAGCAACAACTTAAAATAACTTAAGAACTCTGTATGCAACATCAATTGCATTCTCATAAAGCAAAGCATTAGATACAGTCACAAGGGACATCCCACACATATCTTGAAGATTGATGAGTTTTCACTTTCTGCAAGCAGCTAATTGAGACTTTTAATGTATTCGAGAATTAAAACATCCCCTGAAGGAAAAAAGGGAAACACGGCATTAATATTCATGCTGCATGTTAATATGCTACTGTATTTATCATCTTTAGGGTCAATTCATTAGGCAGCAGTCTGGATTATTGATGTGCATACTTTAGTTTACACAAAGGTTAAAACTAATAAAAGTCCAAAATACTAATACTGTTAGTCACGATGTGTCCGAATATTTGAAAAACTGCGTACCTTAGGAAAAGTATCATAATGGAGTTTTGAAAAATAGTAAATATTTTTCAACTCTAACCAATACATACTTGGCAAATATTGCAAAGCTTTTATTCTTTGTGAACTGGCAACAATGAGCCAGATCATTTTCAAAAACATAAGTCTATAGTACTGTCTTCAGTTTGTCTCAGTGTGCACTCCGGAGATGTTAATGATTTGGGTATTTGTACAGTACTACCTTTTGTAGCATTCATTATTGAGAGAAAATGCCCCTTTTTGTGTGGTGACTGCTATTTCTTGGGACATTTTAAATCTAGTTTTTAAACACTGCATGATGGGGCAGTGCTGTCCAGTGTGCAGTACATGTGCTCCGACCTCTAAAACGTGTAGAAATTGGCTAATCTCTTATTGACATATTTAACTCTCCTACTAAGCCATATTATATTGTGTAGAAACTGTACTTGTGGCGAGGGGAAGTTAAATGTCACCTTTGGACTGCAGCACTTAATGTGCCTTTTCACACTTTCACTAGTGTGGAAAGGAAAACATGGTTTAAGGTCTAATATTGTATTCTGACTAATGTAGTTTAAACCTGCAGTGTGGCCTGTTAAAAAAAACCTTTTTGGCTTATGAAGACCTCCCTCTTAAATAATAGTAAGTGCCCCCTAATGTAGGCCTTCCAGCTTACAAGGTAGAGTGCATGGTATTCCAAAGTACGACATGTAGAAAAATAACGTTAACACCTCACTACAGTGACATGGCTCAAAAGTGATTTTCATCATGGCAGGCCTAGCTGTCCTATGTAGAAAACCAAAGTACATGTTAAAATACTAATAGTGTGAAGTCGGGAAAAAGACTAGCTAGAAAAAAGTGAAACCACTAATTTTAAAAGCCATTAAAAACCCAATTTAGTGGTGAAGCCAAATTTTTAACAAATATGAAGAAAAAGTGACTTTTAGAGAGCTACTGTTTACATGCCTGAGCTTTAAGGAGGCTAATGTGTGTTAGCTTTCCAACTACTCACAGCTAGTGCTCAGCCTTGAATGAGGTGTGAATGAAGTGTGACATCCCCCCAGAGCCACTAGGCCAACCTAAAGGAGCAGAGATAGCTTCTCAGAGCTTCATAGATTATGCAGTGAAGGAACTCTTCCCCTCCTGTTGACACATAAATCCTGCATGACAGATTTGTCTGAATCACATGAAATATTTTTGCATTCTGCAAAGGGAGCAGACCGGATGCTACAATAATTCTTGTCTATCTCCTCTCTTGTTGTGCTTCGTCCTACCAGACTTCTGTTTAGGGGTTTGTTGTAGGTAGCATGCCTGCTTCAAACTGGTTTTTAGTTTATGATGTAGTAGGGCACTACGATTATCATAGTTCACACTCCACATAACCACCTGAACCCTCAGAGTTCAAGCTTAGTGTGGCTGAAGACTTTCACTATTTTGAAAATGCCCCACACATACAATTTTGGGATTGTTTGCAATAAAGGAAATAGGAGCTACTGAAAAAGTAGGTATGTCAGGGCTGAGTCACCTCTACTCCTTTAATTAGAGAGAAACTAGAAGTGGTCTAGGGTGTACTCTACCCAAAAGCTTGTATGTGCTACAAAGTCTGACCCTCACCCAGCCTTCCTAGGACAATATTGGGCTTTCAAAAGGATGCCAGGTGGACTAAACCTGCTGTACTTGGCATCTTTAACCTGTAACAAGACCCTTAGGAAGTAGGGCCCTCTTCCACCTGAAGTCAAATGATAGAAAGATCTCCAAGGATCATTAAAAACGTATCTCCTGCGTGGCTGCAGGAATATTTAAAAAATCTGAAGAGAAACATTCCTGTGAAGTAGTGTGGGTGACTAGTGGCAATTGGACTTGGACTGCACTTTGCTGTTGCCCTCTGCGAACCATCCTGAGAGTCCCTGAGTGCTTCTCCCATGTTTCTGTCGACCTTGGAAGTTTACCTCTGTGGTTGTTTGGGCATTAAAATTAGTTTGGGAACCTTTTAAAATCTTTTGCTTCAGAGCTTTCTAGCAGACCGAACTGGCAGTTCTAAGGCATCGGGCTGGATTTCAGGTTTGTCCCATATGGAAAAGAGAAAGAGATTTTCTTCAGAAAAATGAAAATGTACCTTTTCAGATTGGGACTTACAAACTTTTTTAAACTTCCCTGTATCCAAGCCTTAGAGTGACCAACTTACTTTGTGTTTTCGAAGCATGCTCCATTACAATCAACCTCAAATCCTATGTACCAATCTTTTAGCTTTTGGCACTATTTCATTCAGTTCTTTAATAATTACATATCTCCTGTTCAATAGATGAAAAGAAAAAGAATAATGATATGTCATGTAATTCCCTTACGTCAATCAACAATATGAGGCAGCAGAAGGTAGATGAAATCAAATGATTTTTGTCTCATGTGTCTAGTCTCAGAATAACAAAATTGACTTACTGTTTTGAAAGAGTGCAAAGGATCCCTTCCTCACATCCTGCCAGCACACACTATGAGCACCAATGTATTAAATTCTTCATATCTCATAGCTATTTCTCACCACTTTGCTTCGGTTTGTAGGGCCCAATATTTAATGTTTTTGTAGTTTCTTATATCACCACTAATGGTGTGGGGTAGTAGGAATTGAGAGTTAGACTAGGTCAGTCTTTCTTCAGTGATGTTAGTAAGGTCACTGTATATCCTCAGGTCGAGAAGTCATAGCTGGAAAAATGTCCAGGCTAAGGGGTGCTGTGTTGCCTACAGGGGGATGGGGGATTTCCCTTACGGACTAGGTGGTCTCACACACATAATAGTGTCTTGCTTCATCATATGACCACCTAGCCCCACCCAAATAAGATGATACTACTTGGGCGGACTCAACCTCGTGGTTAAAAGAACCCGAGGGAGTGCTGAAATTAGACTGGCTGGATAATTACATTGATCCAGAAGGGGTGAATACTAAAAATACCAAGCATGTCACCAGTAGCTTCTGCTAATTTTAATGAAGGTGCATGCTGGTAAGCCTAAAACTAAAGGGGAAAGGCTTGTAGGAGAGTAATGTCTCTTGGAGCGGCCTGGCTCCGGCATGTAGGTAACCCTCCTTGGTATTCCCTTTGGAGTGAGTGTGACTACAAGGGAAACCCCCCCGGCCCAGCACTAGCCAGACCAGAGGCAGATTGCCCCTTACCCTGGGGCCTACCCCACCGTGAACTACCCGTTCATGTAGTCCATATAAGTTTTTCACTTTTTGAGCACCCCACTTACTGCGTGTGCTCCGACCCTGACGAATGCCCCTGACCTACCAGCACTGAGCGAGGGCAGAAACATGTTGGTCATCCACTTTTTCTTTTAGACTCCAAGAGACATTACTCTCCTACGAGCCTTTCCCCTTTAGTTTTAGGCTTACCAGCATGCACCTTCATTAAAATTAGCAGAAGCTACTGGTGACATGCTTGGTATTTTTAGTATTCACCCCTTCTGGATCAATGTAATTATCCAGCCAGTCTAATTTCAGCACTCCCTCAGGTTCTTTTAACCACGAGGTTGAGTCCGCCCAAGTAGTATCATCTTATTTGGGTGGGGCTAGGTGGTCATATGATGAAGCAAGACACTATTATGTGTGTGAGACCACCTAGTCCGTAAGGGAAATCCCCCATCCCCCTGTAGGCAACACAGCACCCCTTAGCCTGGACATTTTTCCAGCTATGACTTCTCGACCTGAGGATATACAGTGACCTTACTAACATCACTGAAGAAAGACTGACCTAGTCTAACTCTCAATTCCTACTACTCCACACCATTAGTAGTGATACAATTTCTATAGGGAGGCGGTGTGGGCTAGCAACACTCCCATTGCTCTCTTTTTGTGTACATATACATATGTAGTTTCTTATAACAAGTTTTCTGCTACTAATAATGCAATTTCAAAAAGGTTGTCTTTATTGTATTCTCAATACATTTTTGTAAAATGATTTTGAATATCATAAAATTATGTATTATGTGTTTGCTTTTAAATATGTTATTTGTGATAATACTTCTATTTTAACTATGCCATCTGTTTTTTGCAGGGTTTATTTATACATGTGGTGGAACTTTAAAAGGGCTCAATGGTACAATTGAGAGTCCAGGCTTTCCCTATGGGTATCCAAATGGTGCCAACTGCACGTGGGTAATAGTAGCAGAAGAAAGAAACAGAATACAGATTACCTTTCAGTCATTTGCTCTAGAAGAAGAATATGATTATTTATCACTGTATGACGGACATCCACATCCAACAAACTTCAGGACAAGGCAAGTATAATTTTCACTGCTTGAAAAAACATTAAATTATCTATTATTTAGTCTTAGAACACGCCTCATTTTGAGTTCTAGTTTGTAATTCTTTATAATCATAGGTGTTCTCTGTAATTGTGATACTTTTACCATTTAGTTCATAACTTGGAAAAATTTGTATCCAATGGTGATACATTTATAAAAAGCACTAGAAGATGGACCAAAGATAACACGCCCCAGGTGAAAAAAGCAAAAAGGTCCTTCTGCACACCCATCCATACTGCCAAAATACCCTAAAGGTATTAGGTTTATTTTACATCACCATTGCAGTTCTTAATTAATCTTAATTAATCACTGAAAAAAACGGTTTAATAACTGCATGCAATGAAAGGTCAACAAACATGCCTAATTAAAACCAGGGTTCTTCAAATTCATAATAAGGGGTCACTCAGATCGAAAGTGCAATTGTTCCAAAGCAATGATTTGCAGCACAATGCAACACATTTTGACTGCAGAAGTCACTTACTGCAGAACAATTTGTGCTGACAGCACTGGGGTTGAACAGTATTACCTTGTCAGTTTTTTCTTATGTAAGTGGGATGTCATGCTGAGGATCACTTTCTGCCAAGACACTCATTGTTTTCGTCAGTTTTAATACTTAGATTATAAGTATACTTCTATTTTTTTTTACGAATCTAGCAATAATAGATATTTTATTGTATAAAGACCTCTTTTCGAAAATTTGTAATACTAAGGGATATATTTATACTATGTTTGCTCCAAATTTGCATCATTTGTTTTACACAAATTCGGTGCAAACTTAACCCTGTATTTATATTTTGATGCTAGACACGTCTAGCATCAAAATATTGGAGTTAGCACCATTTTCTGGATGCGTGCACCTACCTTGCGTCAAGAAGATGCAAGGTAGGCTTTCCCATCTAAAAAATGGTGCTAATCCCATAACCCAATATTTATCCCCCCATGCTAAAATGATGCACAGTTGGGAGGAGGGGCTAAATATTGGTGAAAAACTTGCTTTGCACCATTATTTAACACCTGAGTCAGACCAGATGTTACGGGACCTGTGGACCCATTTCCATGGTTGAACACCATGGAATGGGTCCAAAAGTGCCCTCCTCAAGCTCCAGGAACACCCACACCAGAGGGACACTGGATGATAGGGGATTCCATCCCAGGTAAGTCGGGTAAGTATAGGTAAGTATTTTATTTTTAAAAGTAAAGTGCCATCGGGGGCCCAAACTGGGGTGCCCTGCATGGCACAGGGTGCAATGGCCATCCCCAGGGGACACTGGTCCCCTGTGCTGGCCATTGGGGTGGTGAGCAAGACTCTTGTCTTTTCTAAGGAGTCATGTGGTATGGATGGTTTTGTGTCAGAAAATGACGCTAGGCTGGTTAGAGGCATTTGATTTGTCTCTACCCAGCCTAACATTATTTTTTGGTGCAAAACCCTCTTCTTTGATACCACCACCCCCACTCCCACCCCGCTAACGTAATTATTTTTTTACTCCAGCCCACACTTTGCGCCGGTTTGTGGCATTCCATAAATTTGGTGGCTAGCTGGCGCTCTGGAATAAAGCCAGCAGGCGCCACACTTTTTGCCGCAAAACTGCGTCTGTGCAGTTTTGCATCAAAAAGTATAAATATGGGCATAACTTTTGTCTTCAGAACTATGTTATCCGTACCACCGTTTATGAGTCCAGTTAATAAAGTACAACCTTCCTTCTGAGGGAAACTGATTCAGCAACAACAGGTTCGAATTCTAGTTGTGGTGACTTAGCCAGCAATATTTTCTTTAGGAAAATAGTTACACTGTAATTGTTAATAATAATATTAGCAAACATCTATATCATGATTACTTTTGTACACATCATTGCTATTAGCAGCTTAAAAGTGCCATGCATATTGACTGCTTGGGAAGAATACACATACCTTAGATAATAGAACTGACCACATTTATTATGTATCCTTCAAAATACCATGAACAGTATTCAAGAAAGGTTTAAGGGAAATAACCATAACTGTGTTCCTGGTTTGTTACTGAAGTTCACAAACAATTCCACACATAGGACCTGATTTTGAGTTTAGAAGATGGGATATACTCCATCAGGGCCACAAAGTAAAGTACTCCATTACCTTGGGGGAGCAACAGCCTGCTGAATTTAGAGATGTCCTGCGGCCCAGTGGACCTCTCTTGCATTGGCAGGAGCCTCTGTCATATGGTTCCTGTCAATGTATTGTAAGTGACAAACAGTGAAAACGGGCCATTTGATGGCCCCCTCTAAATAGGGAGACTGGTCAAATAGCTAAACATCCGAGTGCCCTTATTCTGGGCCTGATGAATAACTAAGAAGATGGGTTACTCCATCACAATGGTGACGGATCGCCCATCCACCAAAATTAAATCCCATAGGATAGAATTGGATTTCGAATTTGGCAAATGGGATGTTCGTCACTGTTGTGATGGAATAACCTGTCCGCTGAGTTCTACATCAGGCCCTCTGTCTCGTTTTGAGGTGTTTGCAAGCGGCTGAGACAGAGTAATGTGGGAAATGTGGTGGGCGCAACTTCTGTTTGTCAGAGTGGTTACTCCGTTCTCTTTGCAATGGTGTGCCTCATCTGCCAAACTCAAAATCAGACCGTTAGTCCTTGATGTTTTAGACAGTAGCACATTTTCAAGTCAATTGACATACATATTTCAATATAAAGCATCCAAGGGCACAATATTATACGTAGAATTAAAATGCAGATAATCATTTGCACATTTAACCTTTTTTGCTTTCCTGAGTGAAAAATAGATCCCCAAAGCAACATTACATTTTAGCCGATCCCTCCCCATTCTCACCATTGAAATGCACTTGCCCTGCCCTTAAAAAGGTATGAGAGAGTTTCCATCATAGGAGCAAAATTCATATTTTGTATGAATACCGACAAACTAAAAAGTCACTCACCGTTGAATAATTAGTAGTGGAGGCCCAATGAAGAACACCAAGAGACCTTACTATAAGATTTGTGATCATGGACCTTACAAAAGCTGTCCCCAAAAGGTAAAATCCATGCAACAATCTACCTATTTTTCAAGTGCTAGTAGAATTTCTTCACATTTGCAAATGCCATTTGTGAGGGTGTGAATCAGAAACCGGGGATTGCTTTGACATGATTTTTACACATTTATATTGCACATAGGTACTTAAGATACATACAAATGAATGCCTTCCCTTTATAATAGGTGTTAAAACACGATTCAGTGTTATAACTTTTATCACCATCTGAATAAGGAATGGTCGAGTCAACCCGCCCAGATGCTAAACCATAAGCAGTGTGATGGTGACCTTCCCGCTTCTTTTCTCTTTTAAGTTGTTTACCAAATAAAATTAAACAGTGTACTTTGCAAGCACCCGCACAAGACTTATATATATGTGTATAAGATTAGAACTATGCAGCAAAGGGTTTTATACGAGACACTTGGGATGACTGTATATTTCAGCAAAAAATGCCAAGGTTACTTAGCCTCATTTCTGCCAGTGGTTCTGTACATAGTGGAACATTGGCATGTTTTCAGTGTAACAAGGAGCACGCTCCATTCATTCACCATCATCTTCTAGTGTGCTAAAGTAATTGGGAACAATTGTGATTTTGTTTTTTTTGTAAACGTTAAGTAACTACATTAAAAAGATGAAACAGCGAGTCACGTCTTCTGAGATGTTTAAGATTAATGCAAGAGTTTTTGGTGAGGGTACCAACTCGTATTACTCTACTTAAAAACAAGAGACATCTGTGTGTAGCGCTAAGCAAGGCATGATATGGTCAGCAAAAAACCTGAATAATTCTGCATGAAAATACAGAGTATATTTTGATGCATTAAAAAAAAATAATTGTGTGTTTTATAGAACGTGAACTAGACCTGATGTTATTGGAGTGCTTTACAATAGCACCAGTTATGTTGCACAAGGACACATTCATTTTTAGTAGACCACGGGAGATTAAGTGATTTGCTCAGAATCAAAGGGTGTTGAGGCGACGTAGACTCGAACCTGGTGCCCCAGCTCTATAATCGACATATCTTTGCTGAAGAAAGACAATTGATCACACACTGAAATGCTAGGATTCAATAACACACTGAGCACTGGAGCCGCCAAAAACCAGAACGGACCAGTTTTCAAAGGTGTTGAGATTCCAGTGCCACGCTGTTTCTTCATACCTTTCCAACACATCGAGCAAAAACAGTTGGAGCTGCATTACAGCTAATTGTTGTCACCATACAGATTATGTCCTTGACCCACTACCAGCAAGTTTCACGCATGATGAAAAAAGCAGTTGAGTGAAAATACAGGGGCATATTTAAGAAAAATGGCACACAACTGCGCTAATGCAGTGGTGCGTCATTTTTCTTAATGCCGGCTAACACCATTCCTTAAAGCCATTTGTGGGCTATATTTATGGAATGACGCACGATCGCGCTAAGGAATGGCTATTGTAAAAAAATAAAGACACTAGCTGGGGGGTGGGGTATGGTGTAAGGGGGAATGGTGCTAGTGGGTCAGAAATGATGTTAGGTTAGTTAGCGGGAAAAGGTTTGTTGCTAGTCAGCTTAGTGTCATTTACTGACTCACAAGTAGCAAAAAAATTACTCCTGTCTAAGTTTATACAGAAGTCATTCCCACCACCCCAGTGCCCACCACAGAGGACCTGTGTCCCCTAGGGAAGCCTAAAATACCCAGTGCTAGGCAGGGGGGCTCATGTGAGGGGCCCTGTTAGAAATGGAGTCTCTAGTTGGCAGAGGTATACACTCTTGTCCAAATAGAGACCACAATCCTAGTCGGGTTAAGTCACATACAATCCAAATTACCCTGTGCCCATCCTCTGGTAGCTTGGCACTGAGCAGTCAGGCTTAACTTAGAAGGCAATGTGTAAAGTATTTGTGCAATACATCATGCAATAACACAGTGAGAACACCACAAAAAGACATCACACAGGTTTAGAAAAATATAAGATATTTATCTGATGGAATTAAGGTCAAACCAATCAAGATTTGACAATCACAAGTGGAAATATCACTTTTGTAATGATAAGAAGAGTCTTTAATTCTATAAAGCAACAATTGTCTCTTGCTAGCACAAAGAACCTGGTTTGCATCAAAATTACACGCACGAAGATCGTAGAGGAGGAGATGGTTGGAAAAAGGTAGGTGTGCGTTGGATTTCCGAACGCACACAGACGATGTGTTGATTCTTTGCCACGCAGCAAGGGCTTTGTGTCAAATTCCGGCACGCAGACTTTAATCTTCTTTACGATACAGGGTCTTTTAATACCCAGGTACAATGATTAGAAATCCTGGGTGTGGGGGGGGGGCGAAGTCACAGCTGTTGCGTCGATCCGGTGGGTGAGGCGGCGGAGTTTATGCCGCACCAATGGCACTGCAGTGATTCCTCTTGCAAGAAGTCAGCTGCTTCGTTCCAGCTCAGCGATGCATTGATCCGGTGGGCTGTGTGTCAAAGTTCTGGTCGCAACATTGGCGCTGCGTCGATCTCCACTCGGGGAGCCAGGCTGCGTCATTCCGGTTCGCGATGCAGTGATTTTCTCACTGCTAGACAGGTTGTGCGTCGATTCCGGCTGACTGTGCATCAATTTTCACTGCACAAGGAGGTTCTTTGCAGAGAGATGAAGTCTTTTTGGCCCTGAGACTTCAGGAAACAGGAGGGAAGCTCAATCCAAGCCCTTGGAGAGCACTTCTGAGCAGAGCCAGAGGCCAGTAAGGCAGCAGGGCAAAAGCAAGGCAGCAATCCTTTACCGCAAAGCAGTCCAGGTGAGTCCTTTGGGCAGCCAGGAAGCTTCTCTTGGCAGGTTGCAGGTTCTGGTGCAGACTGTCTGTCCCAAGAACTCTCTGATTTGGTAGGGTCAGGGACCCAGTTTATATACCCAAAAGTGCCTTTGAAGTGGGGGAGACTTCAAAGAGTGGTTTTGAAGTGCACAAGGTCCCCTTTCAGTACAAACCTTTCTGCCAGGATCTCAGTAGGAGGGTTGGCAGTCCATTGTGTGAGGGCAGGCCACTGTCCTCTGAAATGTAAGTGTTAGGTCCTCCACCCTTCTAGCCCAGGAAGACCCATTCAGTATGCAGATGTGTTCAGGTGTGACTGAACATCCTGGGTTTGTGGATGTCTGGGTGAAATGCATAAGGGAGCTGTCAACCAACCCAGCCCAGATGTGGATTGGAGACAGTCTGTAAGGCACAGAAGGATTTTAAGTACAGAGAAATGTTCACTTTCTAAAAGTGTCATTTCTAAAATAGTAATATAAAATCCAACCTCCCCAGTCAGCAGGATTTTGTATTACCATTCTGGCCATACTAAATATGACCTGTCTACCACTTTCTGATCAGAATATACCACTCAAACAATATATGAGGGTATCCCGTATGTTAGCCTGTGAAAGGAGCAGCCATCACAGCAGTGTAAAACAAATTTAGGAGTTTTAGACTACCAGGACATATAGAACACACAGGTATATTTCCTGTCTTTTACCTTCACAGCACCCTGTCCTATGGGTTATCTAGGGCCTATCTTACGGGTGACTTATATGTTGAAAAAGGGGAGTTCAAGTCTTGGCAAGTACTTTTAAATGCCAAGTCGAAGTGACAGTGAAACTGCACACACAGGCACTGCAGAGACAGGCCTGACACATGGTTAGGGGGCTACTTATGTGTGTGGCACAACCAGTGCTGCAGCCCACTAGTAGCATTGAATTTACAGGCCCTAGGCACTTGACTAGGGACTTACAAGTAAATTAAATTAACCAATTGGGTATGAGCCAATGTCACCATGTTTTAAGGAGAGAGCATATGCACTTTAGCACTGGTTAGCAAAAATGAGGTCAGAAAAAGAGAAGGAGGAAGGAAAAAAGTTTGGGGTGACCCTGCAGAAAGGCCATTTCCATCAGGAAGAGAAAGGCAAAACCTTTGGGGTAACCCTGCAGAACGGGCCATTTCCAACACAAATAAACAATAAAGTCACAGGAGGTCACTAGGCACCACCCTTTGGTGCCGCTACTGCACCCCTAAACCTATAATTGCTGAGTTTATTGAGGGTCTGTGAAAAGGAGCTCAAGGGGTTCTCATTACTACTGAAACCTCCCTTTTATGGAATAAGGGTCTACATAAGAATACCATTATTCCCTGTAAAGATCAAAAAGACAGTATATTTCAGCGACACAGGAAAACATGATCTGTGGTTCAGGTGCACAGGTCATCAGGTATTTATCTTAACATATGGCAATTAAGTGAGAAAATAACAAAGCTTGCTTGAGATGTCAAATAGGGCCCCAGATACCTCTAATAACCCTCAAGTGGCTGAACCACAAGAGAGCAAGTTGAATTTAAGTAGAAGATTCATCACAAGGGAACATTTTACCTTAAGACTTTAAAGCATTTAAAGGCTTGAAAAGGATTCATTCAAAGGCTATATTCAGTGAAGGTTTCACAAGGTGAGATGCGTAAATTGATTGTTTGTTGTGTGACTTTTATAAGATTGCATCAACCAAAGCTGTACAGTATCTCAATCCTCTGATAGTAGAGAATATCCACATTAGTTGGGAGCAAATTTGAAAATCTATGAAAAAATCAATAAGATTGATGTTCTTCTTATGATTTTGAGGTGACCAATCACAGAAATCCATCTATTATGATTAAACCTAACTCCCTCCATGCACTGCTCATGACCTTACCCATGACTTCAATGATAACATCACAAATGATTCAATCAATGCCAAAACTTGTGAAACATGTCAGTTCACCTTGAAAATCATAACCATAATGACACTGACACAGATCTTTGAATGTACTTTTTTACACTGTACAGCAATCAGCTTCCATGTTGATAAAATGCACAGTGCATATCCCTTGGCCAAGCTGGCTGGTTTTGGGTACAAAACTTGGCATATGCTAGACCATAGGCCACCTCAGTTTCCACCCAATACTGTGCACAGCTTTCTACCATGCGCACCAGGATCTGGAGCACACTCAGCATCCCTGTTTCAGTGAGCCCACTGGCATGTCATTACAATGGGTATTTGTCACAGGACAGGTCCCACCTTTTGAAGCCCACTACACACAGTATTTGGCCTTTGACAGTGAGAATTGGATTGCCAATCTGCAACCATGCCCCTGGGTGCAATTTGCACAGTCTTTTGAAGAGATTCCCAGAAACAGCCTTGGGGCCTGATTACGATCTTGGCGGATGGGTTACTCCATCACAAACATGATGGATATCCTGTCAGCCTTATTGCGGTTCATTATATCATATGGGAATCAAAATATGGTGGAACCAATATCTGTCACATTTATGACTGAGTATTCCATCCGCCAAGACCATAATCAGGCATTTAGTCATGGATGTGACACCGTAGATGGGGAGATAGACTGTTTTTACAGTAGCAACAGAAGTGCTAATGAAAGACTATGATGAAAGGTGGTCGTCTTTGGAAGTGAGTGTTTCTCCATTCAATTTTACATTATTTGTTTTCTTCAATGGACTTGTGTTGTCCACAGCACCTTCTCAATTTTTCCCATCGTTTTGAAATCATATTCTGTAGCATAATATTCTACATCCATGTGCCTTTTCATATGTAAAGAAAATGCTTGGCTTTAGCCACTTACAACGTTACCAAAGTACAATGCTTGTCTCAATGTCTTTTTAGTTTCAGTCGGTATATTTGAGATCTTTCCAGAATGTGAATTTGATGTTCCTATATTCCATCACATAATATAGAGTATATAGAAACTAACTGAATGTAATATGGTTCTTGTCTTATTAGGGTTCAGTCGATATATTTGAGTTCTTTCCAGAATGTGAATTTGATTTTCCTATATTCCATCACATAATATAGCGCATATAGAAACAAATTAAATGTAATACGTTTCTTACATACTTTAAATACTTTATCAATCAATATTTCTCTATTCTGTTTTACTTTTGTACAAGAATAGTATCAGATCTACCATAATAATATTGCATTAAGTGAGTAATTTATTAAAGAATACTGATTATACAGCTCCCTGCCGTGGCATGTTATTTATTGTCTTGATAAATTCGACTGTTAAAATTAAAAACGTACTTGTGTGACCCATGATCATTACTTAAAACTAATGGAATAATTGGCTTAGCAGTTCCATGTTTTGACAGGGAAATTATCATTTGACAAAAACAAACGAGATCATAAATCTTTTCATGATTTACTAATGAATTGCATAATAAATTATTTCAGCATAGCACATAAACACCTGTGTAGGCTCAATCGAGGCTGGGTTTAATTAATTGTCCATTTTATATACTTAAAGTGTAGAAGTTTAGCAACTGAGAAGCCAATTAACTTTGGGTGATCAAATACTGTTTAGGGACATTTTTTAACGAAAACCAACTGTATGAAAATGTCAAACATAATGTTATTTAGTGAGTAGGTTTTGAACACAATGTCAGTACATTGTCTTCCAAACTAGAAACGATTCTTCTCAAATCTTTGCTGAAAAGCACAATTTCTTCTTCTTGAAGGTAGAGTCTTTACGAAGTTTTCTGACAGCTCTTTTCGTAAACAGTGTATAACAAAATCATAGTTCTTACATTGAACAAAATAAGTCTTGTTTTATGCTTTTTGCTGAGCGGTGACTACACACTCTGTGGCACAGGAGCATTTTCATATCTGCCCTGTATTGTATTGGCAAATCTGTCATGCATTAGACAAAGATTTAGAATGAACTTGTGTCCTGTGACTCCTTAAGCCTCTGTGAGATCATTGAAGTTTCTCTCTCCCCATCTCCATGTAGCTCGGAGTTCCTGGTCTTCTTGCTTCTGAGGCAGAGCATTCCATGTCCTTAGCCACACAGTCTGGATTCGATTGCTTCTTTATCTCTATTTTGTCTCTGTCCACTCTATGTTTCAGTGACCCTTAAATCCTCTTCTGATGTGCTAATTTCTCCCTGATCTGTTTGTACCTTTATGTTTGTTTTGTCTCGCTAATTCCTAGCACTGATATTCTTATCGGGATATGTCCCGTTCAATATAACTAAATAAATAAACTGTATTTTCCCTTTGACTTGTTGCAAGGACTTTACGCCACTCATGTTTTTATGAATGAGGGCCACTGTAGTACGATATTCCGTACTGCCCATACTCTTAGTGCTGAAAATGGATGTAATGTCAACCTACTACGATCGTGTGGTACTCCAAGAATTGATGGAGAGAGCCAAATCAGAAATAACATGAACACACAACAAGTGTCATGGTGTCTTGGAAGGGAGATATTGACTCACACATGACAAATTAGGGACATGTATGTTTTCGAGGTACATTGTGTCGAGTTAAGACTAGTAAACCTATAGTTACCTTCGGAATATTTAGAGAGTAGATTGTGTAGCTCAATATTTTATTACTTTATATTCTGTCCTACAACCTATGAGACCTCATTTCGGGGACCACTGGACAGATAAGGGCTTCTGGGTCTCAACATGGGAGTTGAGGTCATTTACCTATAATGTCTTCAGTCTGATCATATATGGCTCTGCAAATTGGGCCACATACAACCCTTTCCAATACTTGGCTCTCAGGGTAGTGAGGACGAAGTGCCACAGCCTCTTCGGGGAACTTAGGGGTGCTTAAGTTCAGAGCTCAACAATCAACTAAGAGACCCAATAAGGCAAATGACCAGCCCAATGTTTATACTTTAATCACACAGTGGCCTGCTTTACTACGGACTACAATTGTCATAAACAAGACAGAACTACTTGGTGCTATCTTTGGAGGGTGCTGCACCCACCGTGCTCCCATTTATCAGGTTCTGAGTTCCTACTTTTAGTTTCCAAATCTTTCTGGGTGTTTTCAGGAGCAGCGCAATTAAGGTTCAGGTGCAGTAGAGTTACCCTCAATGCATATGAGTGCTCAGTCTTAAGTCTTTTAGTATTACGTGTTCACAGGACAAGTATGTTTTTGCAGGGTCATTTCACTGCTGCATGATGCTGCAGCAGCACACCTGCACATTCACAAGAGCAGCATCACACCGTCAACCTTCAGCAAGTTTCCTCGGTGCTGGACAGTGAGTGGCATCTTTGACAAGCCTTCAGTTTATGGTTGTGGCAGACTAAGTGGAGCCTCATCCTCTAAAATCACTCATGATGATTCTTCATTATTTGGGTACCCCAAAGCACCTGGGGATGCACTGGACCTTGTTCCTTCCTGGACATTCTCACCCCTTGCAGGGCCGGGCAGGGACCTTCCCTCTCTCAGCAGGCAGGCTTCTATGCACTTAAAGGATAGTTACACAGCTCGTCCAGAAAGAGATGCACTCAGCTCTGAGAGAATATCTGTAAGGTAGATACCAGCCCTGGTTGCAGAGCAGCCATCTTAGTACATTTCAGAGCAATCCCTTCCTTAGTCATAGAAAACTTGGATTATGAACCAAGTGGGGGAGTTGAGATCCCTGTTGTATCCACAATTGGAAGACTGGACATTTGAATCCACAGTCTTAAAATGTACAACCAGTTTGAGTTACTTCTTCTTTCAAGTGTCTTTCCCAGGTTGATCTCAAGACACACATTTCATTTTTGATTTTGAGATGCACCCCACTTTCCTTTAAGGAAAACGGGCTGTATTAAAAAAAAAAAAAATGCTTTATTTAAAAGAAGTCACAGACATGGTGGTCTGCTGTCCCCAGCAGGCCACCATCCCTATGAGTGCAGCCATTCCCAAAGGGGTCACAATTATAAATGACGTGGGCCATTTGCGACCCCGTTGGGAATAACAGGTACACTGTTGTACATATGTTTTTGCGACTCACAAAACTCTGGGTCACACATCTGACCCATAGTGACTAAAAGCACAAAGCAAAACAAAAGAAATAAAGGGCCACCCACTACATTCTATGGGCAAGGGCCATGCAGCAACAATAAAATAATGCAAACAAAGGGTTTATTCAGAAGAGCATATAATCACCTGTTACAATAGATTTAAACAAAAAAATAGTGACTATATTGCATGAGGGAAAATTGTTCAGAGACGTATATGTGAAATAACAGATTTGAAAAGAAAACAAGAAATAACATTGATAACAAAGAATTGTCAAAACAATGGATGGCAAAAAGGGCTTATACTATATATATATATGTATATACTATACAACAATCATATGACCCCCATAAATTTCTTAAGGCACAGTTCCTTTAATGGAGACCAGATGAATGCTGGTTGACTACTGCCCAATAAAAGTCCAGTAATCCTTTAGGAGAAGAATCCATGGATTAGAGCAATTCAAAATGTAATAGGTGATAGGTAGCGAAAATGTGTCGCTGTTTCGGTCTCCTGTAAGAAATGAACCATCCTCATCAATATGCTTAGATGAAAGTAAGACCCTGTTATGTCTACATAAAAGTAAAGTATGACTTTAAAATGTATGCCTCAAATGCAAGGATGAAACCAAAAGCTGTGTGTTTCACCACAACATATGCACACACATGCCACATGTGCGGAAGAGAATTATAGTGCCTAAAGGGTGACGTGTGTCTGAAACCGTTGCAAACCACACAAGTAATCTTGAGAGCCAAGTCTAGTCCATGCAAAGAAAAACCATCAAGCTAAAAGCCATTGACTCAGATCTATGCAGGAATGATGTCACATTTCCAGAAGGTGTTTCAGTATCAGTTCCTGAATGGGTTTGAAACTGTCATGAGAGTATATTGCTGCCCAAACGTGTAATCATGGAATCTCACAAACTAAATACATTTTTGAGAAGGTTATTTGATGGCAAGGTTTACATCTACAAATTTGCTCAAAGTTAAAAATACCATTAATCTTGAGAATAATATCAAATAGCATGGGTAGCTCCATGGCTAATACTCATGGTGACTTACCATTGCAGAGCACTATTGTTATAACGAACTAATCAATCCTAAAAAAGTAAATAATAACTGTCACTTGCTACCATTAAAACACTAAGGGCCTGATTCTAACTTTGGAGGACGGTGTTAAACCGTCCCAAAAGTGGCGGATATACCACCTACCGTATTACGAGTCCATTATATCCTATGGAACTCGTAATACGGTAGGTGGTATATCCGCCACTTTTGGGACGGTTTAACACCGTCCTCCAAAGTTAGAATCAGGCCCTAAATATACTCCTAAAAGAAAGAAAAGTAGAACAAATCCATAGTAGAGGCTTGCCTCACTCAAGAACTGGAATAAATCAGGAGAAGCAAAGTACACTCCATCAGAAATTGCTTAAAATAATCGGTGCAAAGTAAAGAGAATTGTGGGAGACTATATATATCCCAAATTCATGTGGCGCTAAGAAATGTTGTCCACCATGCAGTCACCACAAATAATGTGGCCAGTGATGGGCTGTAGACCAAAACACTAGGTGATTAATTCTTTAGGTGGTTTTGCATAAGTTTTCACAAGTCTGTCATGAAGGTTTCGGCAGCACGTAAATACAAATAGCGGGTTAGCCCTGAACTGATTATCATTAATCAACAGGTGACATTGTCAAAAAATGTTCTTTTTCTTCCTATTGGATTCTGTCTCTAATGTGGAAACACAAACAGTTTTAGGTTCACTTTTGCAAGTCTTGACCATGGGCAAAGATTCATGATTGTTCTATCAAGCCCTATTCATGGACTTACTCACTAATCTAGAGGGATAACCCCCTGACCTACTTCTTAATAGACAGCTTTTGGGCTTCCAGGATATACTCGGTCTTTCTGGTACAATTACATCTGAGGCGAAACAACTAAACTAAGGGAAGGTTATCTGAGATTTTTTGGGAGGTGACTGTCATATTTAAGGAAATTATTATGAGCTGGTGGTTTAGTACATAATTATGTATTTAATGATCTGTTCTTCTACAGTAAGTTCCACGAAAGGACTGGAATGCTTGTCAAGATGAATAGTGAAATGTAGAATGGGATTTAAGGAATTAAGCATAGATGAAAGTCCATGTATTGGTAAGATTCTAAGTTGGACCTTTTAAAATGAGCAGGATATCATCAACGGTAGCAAAGCTGTTTGACAGTATTATTCTTAGAATTGTTGTTGGTATTGGAAATAAATGTATCTTTGAATTGAGCTACATAAAAGTTTGCTGTGTTGAGAGCAAAAACTGCGCCATGGCAGCACCCTTTGACTCTTCAAAGAATTGGTTACCAAAGATAAACTGAGAGAAATGTTGGTACATTCCAGGATAAATGTGGTAGGGGCCCTATGGGAATGTGCCCTGGAAACACGAACTTCTTCCAAAATTATTATGACCTCAGCTTGTGTAATATTGGTGTACAGACTCTAATATTCAATTGTTAGAAATGGGGTCTTTGGTTGACAGTCAGGTTACCCCCTGTTCAAGCAAGGACCCTCACTCTAGTCAGGGTAAAAGAGAATCACCCTCAGCTAACCCCTGCTTACCCCCTTGGTAGCTTGGCAGAGCAGTAGGCTTAACTTCAGAGCGCTAGGTGTAAAGTATTTGTACCAACACACACAGTAACTTCATGTAAACACTACAAAATGACACAACACCAGTTTAGAAAAATAGGAAATATTTATCTAAACAAAACGACAAAAATCCGACATACACAAGTCAAGTTATGAATTTTTTGAGATTTAAACTCAAAAATAGCGCTTAGAAACAAAAATGCTTCGATGAGATGTTAACACGGCGTTGTGACGGAGTCATTCCCAACAAGCCGACACCAGCGGCGCCGGACACGGAGTCGTGTAGACCCCCAAGTACAGTACCTTTGGTGAAGGGTGAAAACAAGCCTATGCGCGAAGTCAGGAATCGCGGCATCTGTGCGAAACGTTGAATCCGTGCACTTCGAGCTGCATCGGTCACGACGTGGTGCAGCGACTTCCACGGAGTCGCGGACTTCAGCGGGGCTGCTGCGGCGTCGGGCCTGCGAAGAGCGTCGCGTTCCAGCGAAGGTCACGGCGTCAGGTGCAGGCGGCCTTACCGGATTCAGCAGCGGTGTCGGTCCGAAGTCGTCCAAAGTCGATTTCCTTGGATTCCACCAGCTTTCCTTTCAAGGGCCCAGGGACTGGATAGGGCACTACTTGTCAGAGCAGGAGTCTCTCCAGAGACTCCAGGTGCTGGCAGAGAGAAGTCTTTGCTGTCCCTGAGACTTCAAACAACAGGAGGCAAGCTCTAAATCAAGCCCTTGGAGATTTCTTCACAACATGGAAGGCACACAAAGTCCAGTCTTTGCCCTCTTACTCTGGCAGAAGCAGCACTGCAGGAAAGCTCCACAAAGCACAGTCACAGGCAGGGCAGCACTTCTTCCTCAGCTATCAGCTCTTCTCCAGGCAGAGGTTCCTCTTGGTTCCAGAAGTGTTTCTAAAGTCTGTAGATTTGGGTGCCCTTCTTATACCCATTTTAGTCTTTGAAGTCACCTTTCTTCAAAGGGGACTCACACCTACTTGTGAAATCCTGCCTTGCCCTGGCAAGGCCTCAGACACACACCAGGGGGTTGGAGCCGGCATTGTCAGAGGCAGGCACAGTCCTTTCAGATGAGAGTGACCACTCCACCCCTCCCTCCTAGCAGAGATGGCTAATCAGGAAATGCAGGTTACACCCCAGCCCCCTTTGTGTCACTGTCTAGTGTGAGGTGAAAAACAACCCAACTGTCAAACTGACCCAGACAGGGAATCCACAAACAAGGCAGAGTCACAGAATGGTTTAAGCAAGAAAATGCTCACTTTCTAAAAGTGGCATTTTCAAACGCACAATCTTAAAATCAACTTTACTAAAAGATGTATTTTTTAATTGTGAGTTCAGGGACCCCAAACTCCACATGTCCATCTACTCTATAGGGGAATCTACACTTTAATCATATTTAAAGGTAGCCCCCATATTATCCTATGAGAGAGACAGGCCTTGCAACAGTGAAAAACGAAATTGGCAGTATTTCACTGTCAGGACATATAAACCACATTACTATATGCCCTACCTTATCCATACACTGCACCCTGCCCTTGGGGCTACCTAGGGCCTACGTTAGGGGTGCCCTACATGTAAGAAATGGAAAGGTTTAGGCCTGGCAAGTGGGTACACTTGCCAAGTCGAATTTACAGTGTAAAAATACACACACAGACACTGCAGTGGCAGGTCTGAGACATGATTACAGAGCTACTTATGTGGGTGGCACAACCAGTGCTGCAGGCCCACTAGTAGCATTTGATTTACAGGCCCTGGCACCTCTAGTGCACCTTACTAGGGACTTACTAGTAAATCAAATAGGCCAATCATGCATAAACCAATTACATACAATTTACACGGAGAGCATATGCACTTTAGCACTGGTTAGCAGTGGGAAAAGTGCTCAGAGTTCAAAAGCCAACAGCGACAGGTCAGAAAAAGAAAAAAAAAGGCAGAAGGCAAAAAGATTCGGGATGACCCTGCATAAGCAAAAGTCCAACACGACCCCCTACCAGCCTAAAGCCAGGGGAGAACAATTAATACCTTGATGTACTTCCCTGATTGGGGCGATAGAACAAGGACCCAGGCCCACAACAGCAGGGGCATGTTCCAGTTCTACGCCTTCCTGACTCCAGTTGGATCCCTCTCTCCATACTCTCAGGGCTCACTAAGCTAACTCATGGGGAACCCTTCTCCACATCTGCAGACACCATCTGTGCAGCACCTAACTTTACTTTGCTCACAGATGTATCCCAATGGGCAGATAGTACCACCAGGGCCAACACAGGGGTGTTGCCCACTCCACCCCCGGGGTGTGACTCTCGTCCCCCCCCCCAGGGGCAACTCTGTCCACCAGGACAGCAAGCCACAGTGACCCCTGACAACTGTCAGGGATGAGAGCCCAACCTCAGGCCTCTCTAACCACTGTGACTGTGGAGAGTGGGGGGCGGTAGCCCCAGGTGCCTGGCACCCTTTGACCACTCTCTCTTCCACCAGGTCAGGGATGACAACCTGGCCCTGGTCCTCCCCTCTGGGGCTCTGTACCCTCCCTCCGGGAGCAGTACCCCCAGAGTCAAAAATTGTCAGGGTGCTTGTAGAAGCAGTCCTGCACAATTCCTCCACCAGTGCAGGGATGTTAACCTGCAACTGGTCTTCCTCTCTGGGGCTCGGTACCCTCCCCGCAGGAGCAGCACCCCCGGAGTCCAAAATTGTCAGGGTGCTTGTAGAAGCAGTCCTGCACAATTCTTCCACCAGTGCAGGGCTGTTTACCTGCAACTGGTCCTCCAACCTGGGGTCTGTACCTTCAGGTTGGAGTAGGGCCAGGGGTGAGGCTTCCCTCCCCCTGCCCTCCCTTCTGGGGTCCTGCACCCCCCAACTAGGAGTGGCCCCCCGAGAAGACAACATGGTAGGGGCACTGTTAGCAGTAGCCCCTTCCTCCAGGTCAGGGGGGACACCCTGAACCCGGCCTTCCAATCCAGGGTCTGTACCCTTAGATTGCTCTGGGGTCAGGGGTGAGTCTTTCTCTCCCCTTCCCCTACTCTCAGGGTTCTGCACCCACCCCTCAGGGAGAGTACCCC
Organism: Pleurodeles waltl; assembly: GCF_031143425.1. Lineage (NCBI taxonomy): Eukaryota > Metazoa > Chordata > Amphibia > Caudata > Salamandridae > Pleurodeles > Pleurodeles waltl. The sequence continues at coordinate 945,692,250 of NC_090439.1, read as the reverse complement.
TTGAAATCACACCAGGGTGGGTGATTGGGCAAACCGCCCCCCCCCTTCAGGTCAGGGTTTATCCCCTGAACCTGATCCTTCAGTCCAGGGTCTGTACCCACAGACTGGACCACTGCCTGGCAACCCAGGAATTCCTGGGGGGCATACCTACTCTCCACCAGGTCAGAGTTTACCCTCTGAACCTGGTCATCCAACCCAGGGTCACCACCCTGCAGTTGAACCACTGCCTGGCGCACCAGGACTTCCTTGGGAGCACACTTACCCCCCATCAGGTCAGAGTTTACCCCCTGAACCTGATCATTCAACCCAGAGTCACCACCCTGCGGTTGAACCATTGCCTGGCACACCAGGACTTCCAGGGGGGAACACTTACCCCCCTCAAAGGACACACTGTCCCGAAGGGCCACACAGGAGTATGGCTGGCACAGGTCTCCTGACCTCTGCCCATCTGACAGAGTCTGGATTCCCCCCAACCCAGAAATGGTCTCACCAAGGTCATTCATGGGGGGCTCTGCTCTCAGAGCTGACCCCTGACCCTCCAGGTTCTCCGCTGGGGTCCGCAACCCCCTCTCAACCCTCTGTCTGGACTTCTGCACCCCCTCACTAGGAGTGGTACTCCTAGTGAGTGGTACTCCTCACTAGGAGTGGTACTGCCAGACACCAGAACTGGTGGGACGCTGGCTACAGGCGCCCCCCCAAGTTCTCCTGACACTGTGGGATCTCCCTCAACAGATGGCCCTATGGTACAGGCTAGGCTCCCCTCCTGGTGTTCCCTCATGGAACTCTCCAGGACCTGGGACCAGATCGCGGGCACCTTGGACCTCAGCCCATCCCCATTCCCTCTCCTCAGAGACTGGACATGGGGTCCCTCACCCATCCCACTACACTGGGACCTACCTGGGACACTACAACCCTTCCCTACCTCAAATGGTTGGGAAATACCTAGACCACTCCTCTCAGGAGCGCCCCCAAATGCCTCTTCAGACTCTCTGGTACTCACCAAGAGGTCTGCCTCCATTGTAAGCTCCCTGGGGTCAGAGAACTCACACTCCACCTGGTGTTGGCATAGCTCTGGAAAATAAGGACTAGATATATGCTCTCCAGCAATTACATCACTCAGCCCCTTACATGAATTAACCAAAGTACCCTTCACCCAACCATCCAGTTACTCTGCTTTGAAAAAGCACCCCACATCACCCTCCTGAGACTGGTGAGACAGTACCTGACTGTCCCTGACACTCAACCCACACTCTTCTGGGATGTCTTCACACTCCATAACCAGGACTTCTACCTGGGGGAATCCCTCCCCCTGTCACTCTCACCTAGAGTCAGTAGAGTGTCCCTCCCACCAGTAGAAATATGACTCCCCATGCCAGTTCCCCAATCCACCTCAAGGACCCTGTGCATCACTGGAGCTACCTCATACCCCTGAACCTCCTGGCGTGTGTTAATTCCCTCCTTCAAGTAGGGCACCACATCTCTGGGGATGTGCACTTCTTCAGCAGTACTGGATACAAGATTTTTGCTGCCACCATCTGAACTGGACTCAGCCCTCATGGCCTCCAGCTTCAGCTCTTCACAGCTCAGCTCTTGAGCTGTAATCCTTTCTTTTTCCAGGACTAAGGCTCTCTTCTCCTCAGCCCTCTCAAGCTCTGCATCTAGCTCTTCCAGACTCCGGATTCGAGCTAGGAGCCAATCATCTCTTTCTGTTCCCTCCTCAGGGCCACTGCCCTCCTCCTCAGAGTAGTCCTCCTCCTCAAAGTAGTTATCCTCCTCAGACTCATTTGGTGGTGTTGCCTGACAACGTTTCAATTCATACTGAAACAGGGCTGACTCAAGATCCTCCCTTCTGGATTTCTTGTTCACAGCCAGCCCCCTTTCCATGCAGAATGCTTTAAGCTGCCACTTTTTATACATAAATAGGTGCCAAAAGTTGACTTCCATTCTGCTAAGGCTTCATAACCAAAAACCAAAGTCCAAAAATATTAGCAATACTTCCAGGAGGACATCAGAGAACAAAAAGCAGAATCACAAGACAAGTAGTATGTGGTCACGTAGTGGTCTGAACTCAAAACAGTAGTGTACACTTAATCACTGTATGTCAAGTACAAATACAAGTCCAAATCCCAACCGCTGATCACCAGTGTTAGAAATGGGGTCTTTGGTTGACAGTCAGGTTACCCCCTGTTCAAGCAAGGACCCTCACTCTAGTCAGGGTAAAAGAGAATCACCCTCAGCTAACCCCTGCTTACCCCCTTGGTAGCTTGGCAGAGCAGTAGGCTTAACTTCAGAGCGCTAGGTGTAAAGTATTTGTACCAACACACACAGTAACTTCATGTAAACACTACAAAATGACCCAACACCGGTTTAGAAAAATAGGAAATATGTATCTAAACAAAACAAGACCAAAACGACAAAAATCCGACATACACAAGTCAAGTTATGAATTTTTAGAGATTTAAACTCAAAAATAGCGCTTAGAAACAAAAATGCTTCGATGAGATGTTAACACGGCGTCGTGACGGAGTCATTCCCAACAAGCCGACACCAGCAGCGCCGGACACGGAGTCGTGTAGACCCCCAAGTACAGTACCTTTGGTGAAGGGTGAAAACAAGCCGATGCGCGAAGTCGGGAATCGCGGCATCTGTGCAAAACGTTGAATCCGTGCACTTCGAGCGGCGTCGGTCACGACGTGGTGCGGCTACTTCCACGGAGTCGCGGACTTCAGCGGGGCTGCTGCGGCATCGGGCCTGCGAAGAGCGTCGCGTTCCAGCGAAGGTCACGGCGTCAGGTGCAGGCGGCCTTACCGGATTCAGCAGCGTTGTCGGTCCGAAGTCATCCAAAGTCGATTTCCTTGGATTCCACCAGCTTTCCTTTCAAGGGCCCAGGGACTAGATAGGGCACTACTTGTCAGAGCAGGAGTCTCTCCAGAGACTCCAGGTGCTGGCAGAGAGAAGTCTTTGCTGTCCCTGAGACTTCAAACAACAGGAGGAAAGCTCTAAATCAAGCCCTTGGAGATTTCTTCACAATATGGAAGGCACACAAAGTCCAGTCTTTGCCCTCTTACTCTGGCAGAAGCAGCACTGCAGGAAAGCTCCACAAAGCACAGTCACAGGCAGGGCAGCACTTCTTCCTCAGCTATCAGCTCTTCTCCAGGCAGAGGTTCCTCTTGGTTCCAGAAGTGTTTCTAAAGTCTGTAGATTTGGGTGCCCTTCTTATACCCATTTTAGTCTTTGAAGTCACCTTTCTTCAAAGGGGACTCACACCTACTTGTGAAATCCTGCCTTGCCCAGGCAAGGCCTCAGACACACACCAGGGGGTTGGAGCCGGCATTGTCAGAGGCAGGCACAGTCCTTTCAGATGAGAGTGACCACTCCACCCCTCCCTCCTAGAAGAGATGGCTAATCAGGAAATGCAGGTTACACCCCAGCCCCCTTTGTGTCACTGTCTAGTGTGAGGTGAAAAACAACCCAACTGTCAAACTGACCCAGATAGGGAATCCACAAACAAGGCAGAGTCACAGAATGGTTTAAGCAAGAAAATGCTCACTTTCTAAAAGTGGCATTTTCAAACGCACAATCTTAAAATCAACTTTACTAAAAGATGTATTTTTTAATTATGAGTTCAGGGACCCCAAACTCCACATGTCCATCTACTCTCTAGGGGAATCTACACTTTAATCATATTTAAAGGTAGCCCCCATATTATCCTATGAGAGAGACAGGCCTTGCAACAGTGAAAAACAAAATTGGCAGTATTTCACTGTCGGGACATATAAACCACATTATTATATGTCCTACCTTATCCATACACTGCACCCTGCCCTTGGGGCTACCTAGGGCCTACCTTAGGGGTGCCTTACATGTAAAAAAAGGGAAGGTTTAGGCCTGGCAAGTGGGTACACTTGCCAAGTCGAATTTACAGTGTAAAAATACACACACAGACGCTGCAGTGGCAGGTCTGAGACATGATTACAGAGCTACTTATGTGGGTGGCACAACCAGTGCTGCAGGCCCACTAGTAGCATTTGATTTACAGGCCCTGGCACCTCTAGTGCACCTTACTAGAGACTTACTAGTAAATCAAATAGGCCAATCATGGATAAACCAATTACATACAATTTACACAGAGAGCATATGCACTTTAGCAGTGGTTAGCAGTGGGAAAGTGCTCAGAGTTCAAAATCCAACAGCGACAGGTCAGAAAAAAATAGGAGGCAAGAGGCAAAAAGATTTAGGATGACCCTGCATAAGCAAAAGTCCAACACCAATGTTACCAGTAAGTCATTTGTAGAGTCCTATGTAAAACCTTCAGTTGTGTTGATTACAGTAAGTTCCACGAAAGGACTGGAATGCTTGTCAAGATGAATAGTGAAATGTAGAATGGGATTTAAGGAATTAAGCATAGATGAAAGTCCATGTATTGGTAAGATTCTAAGTTGGACCTTTTAGAATGAGCAGGATATCATCAACGGTAGCAAAGCTGTTTGACAGTATTATTCTTAGAATTGTTGTTGGTATTGGAAATAAATTTATATTTGAATTGAGCTACATAAAAGTTTGCTGTGTTGAGAGCAAAAACTGCGCCATGGCAGCACCCTTTGACTCTTCAAAGAATTGGTTACCAAAGATAAATTGAGAGAAATGTTGGTGAATTCCAGGATAAATGTGGTAGGGGCCCTATGGGAATGTGCCCTGGAAACAAGAACTTCTTCAAAAATTATTATGACCTCAGCTTGTGTAATATTGGTGTACAGACTCTAATATCCAATGTTACCAGTAAGTCATTTGTAGAGTCCTATGTAAAACCTTCAGTTGTGTTGATTACAGTAGTGTTATCCGAAATGTAGAATGGATACAATGGATTAAGGAAACAAAGGCCTTAATGAAATAGTCCACATTTTGTGCAAGTGGTTTCAAAATCGAGCCAAAGTCACAAGGAGGGTGGGGGGAGTTTGTATGGTTTTGTGGATCTTCAGGAATCTGTAAAGTGCATAGTTGGATTTATCAAGGAACAAAACCTCCTTATAACTGAGCCATCTTTCATTATGTGCCTTCATACGGTTGAAAAATGAGTTGGTCTACCCCATTCAACACAGCATTTTAAAATGTAATGATGTCTTTTGTACATCATTACTGGAGGGAAACAATTTTGAGGCATTATGAACGCCTACCATGCTGGTCATTACCTGAGTCTCATGTACGTAAAAAAAATGTTTGTCTGATGGGCCATTAAAATGTGTTAGAACAAAGGAGCGACATTACCTTAGAACAGAAATGTCATTCTCATTCAAAATGTAATTGGTGAGAATAAAACTGAGAAATTTCTGATCATTCTGGTCTACCATTTATAGTATTGATTGCGAGTCTGCCTTTGGTCTAGAGTGTATCGTTTCCTGTACCATCCTCTCCATCCATCGCTCTTTCTTGTCCGAGAAGGAAGTGCATATTGTCCTTGATCTAAGAAAGAGTAATGTGAAGAGGAAAGTTGATCACTAAAGTCCAGGTGGGTTGATGGGCCCCTGATTACGATCAGTATTATGGTATGAGCCGGAATCGGAGAAAGACAAAATTTTAGGTGGTTGGCAATAGTACAATGGTAGAAGTCTTTTTTCAGCTATGGATAGTTTTTCCCTTTATGATAACATTAATATATTTCTGGAGTTTTTTCTTTTTTTAGCAATGTTAATTTTCTCAAAGGCTTTAATTGTGGTTTCTGAACTTTCCATGCTGCTTTCGCACTTGTGACACTGGTCAGCCAATATATTTTTCTTCACATCACCTATCGCCTTTTTCAGAAGGCTAATACATTTTAAAGCAGTTTCAATGCCCTAAGCCATCCAATTAAGTGAGCACTTGTTAGATCCAAAATAAAAATTAGCTTTGAACCCCTCATCCTCTTTGAAAATGATTGGGATATTCCTAACCTGATATCTAAGATCAAACAGTCTGTACGAAATGTTGCATACAGTTCTGCTCTAATACGTTTTTTCCTTAGTCTTTCTAGAATTGATTAGTCTGATTATCTATCACCACTAAATTTGGCTCCTTTGACACCTAATAAAAATGTACTGCTTGCAATTTTGTTTCTGATTCTGCCATTAGGAAAGACTCTAATCACCTAAATAGCTGGACTTTAAAGCCAAAAGGCCTAGGCTTTTTTTTTTAAGAAAACAATCCCCAGACTGAAGTCTGTGCTAAATAAAAAAAAATAGGAGACCAAAACAATTGAGTCATTATATGGCAAACGATGTGAAATGAATAACAATTGTTTGTTTAAAACTATTGTAACAAGTGATTATATGCTCTTCTAATTGAACTCTTTGTTTGCATTACTTTACTATTACTAAAAGCATAAAGTGCCACTCGCAGTCATTTGGTCACTCTAGACTGGGGCAAATTCATAAGTTCAGGCTGACCATGATGGAGCACAGGTCAAATAGAGGGAACAGGTTAGTCAAGCTTAAGAATTACTCGGAGTCCGGTGCAAAGAGTTCTGTTCGCGGTGGAAGAGACCTCAAGGAGAAAGCTGACATTCATGGACGGTCGGTGCTGTAGTGCATAAAGCAGGTGAGGGGTAGTGGAATGTTACACTGTAGTGCAAAGAGCTGGTAAAGCACATAGGATGGCTGTTGGTATAGCTTCGCCTAGGCAGACATCACAGGCTATTGTTACTTTAGCATGAAGTGGTGGTCTCTCATTGCCAGTTGTCACTGCCGGACACTGTCAATGCAAAGAGAAGATCTCACATGAGCCTTGCATTGGTGGTTGTCATGGGTGCAGAGTCTTGGTGTGAACAGGTCAGTTCACAGTCGTGAGGAGCCCAAACCTTAGGAGTTTCACTTTTTCTTCAGGAGGAGTACACTCTGATTCCAGCCAAGGGTCCAGGACCTGGGGAAGCACCTCTTGGGGATCAGGGACTCACTCCAGCACAGGCCAGCAGGGCTCATCCGGGTCTAGTTGCAGGTCCAGTAGAAGCAGGTCATATAAGCAGTTGCAGGGAGAACTCTGAAGCTTGTTGTATAGCTGTAGCTCACACAGGAGGTCAGCCAACTGACCCTGAGATTCACTCTGGTTAGCCTGGATTGAAAGCAGGGACAGCAAGGCAGACCTTCAAACAACAGGGTAGTCCTCTGGGAGTGAGGCAGTTCTTCTTCAGTAACTTCCACACATCCAGGTGTGTTCTCTTGAGTGGCTCTAAAGGTTTTATATTTATACCTGGTGGCAGCCTTTGTGTGGAGGGACTCCCTGTCCTACCCCCACATCAGGTTCAGGAAATGCCATCTCCTATTTTGGCTACAGACTGTCTGGGGCGACAAAAGACAAGGCAGGCCTGGTGTGATATGCCTTTTTGTGTACAGGAGACAAAGCTCTTTAAAATGTAAGTGAGGCTGGATACAGCTTCTCCCGGTCATCCTGCCAGGATGATCCATAATGTCAATACCTAAGGCCTCTTTGTGTTGTTGTCTGGAACCATCCAGCAAAGCCATTCACATTCATGTGATCCAGGACACTGGAAGAAGACGAAAATGGTTGGGACAAGAAAATGCCAATTTTCTAAAAGTTACATTTTCAGATTTTTGACCTAAAATTCGACTTTACTATGAAAGAGGATTTTAAAATCAATTCATTTGAATATAAACAGAATATTTCTATCTGCTCCCAAACTAAAGTTAACTCTTATTAAAAGTAATAAGTGTTAGTCAATGCGAGAGATATGCCTTACAGTGCAAAAATACTTTAGGGGTTTCTCACTGCCAGGGCATGGAAAACATACACACACCTGTCTTCTTTTTAACATACAATACAACCTTCCCTATAAGCCGAAATGGCGTACCTAGGGGATAACTTATAAGTATTAAAAAGGAAGGTTTAGGCCTTCCAAAAGGTCTTGTTTGCCAGGCCTAAATGACAGTTTACAACTGCCCACACAGGATGCTTTTGACATGTTTTACATATATTTTACCAGGCTACTTTATTGGGTTTCTTTTTTTTTTTTTTAAGTTTTAAAAGTTTTATTAAGAATATATAAGGCGGTACATACAGCATATAAACAAACTGTTTAGCTTTCAAAACATTGTTTTTGTTCGTTTACCACAATTATTTCCATTGTAAGCATATATACATGTACTGTCAGGTAAGTAAAAATTCCCAGTTGCATAGTTGAGTTGTGTACCCTTATTTTGAAGAAGAGTGGAAAACAGGTGGGGGGGGGTGGTAAGGGGAGGGGGAGCGAGGATAGGGTTGTGTAGGAGGGGTTGGTCTTGGTATAGGGGAGAGACAAAATAGTCATATGAAATGGGGAGGGGGAGAGAAGGGAAAGAAAGAGGGAGAAAGAGGAAGGGTAATCGCGGGGGAATGTAGAATGAAGAGACTCGAGGTAGGCAGGGGGTCTTTGTATCCTGAGACTAGCTTGTTCAGGCCTAAGAGTAGATCGTTCTGTACTTCTCCGTCTGTAGCAAGTTATTATCTAGGGGTAGATAATATGTATGATAGATATGGTAAGGTCGGTTAGAGAGTGTCTACGTCTTATATGAGTTGATTTCTCAGTCCTTGTTTGTGTTAGGAAGCGACTTGTATTACTATGTTGGGTAGTTCAGGGTCTCGGGCATGTGACAAAATTAGAGGCCTGTGGATTGATAGAGAGAGAGAAGAGAGGATAGCGTAGCTAGGGAGAGAGAGAGGGGGCAGTAGGAGATTAAATGTGTTTCCGGAGTCTAGGATTCTCAGAGGGTGATTGGTAAATAATATTCCCTAATCATTGATAATTGAACATTGATCATCCGTTGGTCATCCACCAGCCGCTTCATGGTCTCTTCAAGAATGGGCGCCAGACCTCCTCAAATTGTTCTGCTTGGTCCTGTAGGTTATAAATCACTCGTTCATGGGTAGCCGTTTGATACATGGCCGTCATCCATTCCATGGGTGTGGGGGCAATGCTAGATCTCCAGTGCCGGAGTATGCATATTTTGGCCGTGGCTAGCGCCGTGTGGATTAATCGTTTATGTGCCCGCGATAGGGAGGGATACGGGCGAATGTCATGTAGAATGATAAATGCTGGTGGGGTCGGTTTTGGTATCTGTATGAAGTCCGATAAGGCGAGGCGTACCGCGTCCCATAGTGACTGTACCGTGGGGCAGTGGCATAAAATATGAAGTTGGTCGCAATATGGCTCTGTGCATCTCCAACAGTTCGCGTGAGGTATCAACCCTGCCCTGAAGAGTTTAACGGGGGTCCAGTACCATCCCTGAAGGATTTTAAATAGGCAAAATTTCAGGCGTGCTTCACGTACGCCCCTGTCGAGGGCTTCTAGTATGTCTGGCCATTCTTCGTCCGTGTAGGTTATCTCTAGTATGTCCTGCCACTTTAAGCGTAGTCGTTCAAGTAAAGGCTGAGAGTAAAGGTGGTTAGTTAATTCGGCATAGAGGCCAGCCAAGACGCCTTTTTGTCGGCCCCATTTCTGAAGATAGGTGACGATGGGTGAGGTTTTGAGCAGCCACGGGGGGGTTCCTAATGTTCTCCGCATACAGTGTTTGAGCTGTAGATATCGCCACTCCTGGTTACTTTGGATACCAAATTCTTCCTGGAGGGAGGCGAATGTGCGGAAGCTATCTCCATCTATTATGTGAGATATATTGTGGATACCTGCCTCGGACCATTGGGGCCATCTGAGAATAGTCCCTCCTATTTTAATGCTTTTATTCCCTGCTATGGAAGCCTGAGTATGCAGGGAGGGGTGTACTCCTAGTAGTCGATGGGCTCTGCACCACGCTGTGTTTGTAGCCTTGAGGATGGGGTTAGTTAAGGGAACGTGGTCGGCGTATGTTCCTCCCATCTCCGTATACTGTCCATATAGGAGTTTCTCTGTGATCACCCATTGCGGTGGATCGGCTATATCCGGAAGCGTATATATTAGCTGTGAGAGTTGTAGGGCCAGAGAGTATTGTTCTACCGAGGGTAGTCCTAATCCTCCGTAGAGCCGTCGTGCCAGTATTATTGCAGGTTTCAGTCTTGGGCGTGAGGAGCCCCAGACGAAGGCCCTTATGGATGCGTCTATTAATCGGAGTGAGGAAAGAGGTATCTGTAGGGGAAGCATGCCTAACACGTATGTGAAGCGTGGTAAGGTGACCATTCTGACCGCCTGTGTCCTGCCCCACATGGACAGGCCTAGTAGGGACCATTTGGCAAAGTCTTGTTTCATTTTAGATATAAGGGGGTCTATGTTGTCCCTGACCATATGTTCTAGACCTCTGTTAATAAACGTTCCTAAATATTTAAGGCGGGTCGGGTCCATTTGAATTGAAGGCCATGTATCGCTGCCCTCGTCGTTATGCGGGATAATGGTAGTGCCTCACTTTTATCCCAGTTTACCCGATATCCGGATAGGGATGCAAAGTCTTCTATAGTGGAAAGTAGTGCTGGGAGCGAGGTTTCTAGATCGGACATTGTTAACAGAATGTCGTCTGCGTAGAGATATATTTTGGATATGCCCCCGGTGATATGGATCCCTTTTATTTGGTGAGAATTTCGTATGGTGGCAGCTAGGGGTTCCATGGCCAATAAAAATAGAAGTGGCGACAAGGGGCATCCCTGGCGTGTGCCCCTTCCGATAGGGAATGGGTCTGACATGATGCCCCCACAGTTAACCTGTGCTGTGGGGTGGTCATATAATAAACGTACTTTAGAGATAAATTGTTCCCCCAGGCCAAAATGCTTCATGGTTGTGAATAGGTAGGGCCACTCAATGTGGTCGAATGCTTTCTCCGCGTCTAGGGACAGGGCTAGGGCTTCGTCAGGTAATTGTATGGATTCTAACAGTGTATGGCAAAGAGTTCGCATATGATTTCTGGAGGTACAGCCTGGTACAAATCCTACTTGGGTATTGTGAATCAATGATGGTATCACCTTGCGGAGCCGCGCTGCTAGAACACTGGCTAGGAGTTTGACATCCCCATTCAAAAGGGAGATAGGACTGTAACTGCCGCAAAGAAGGGGGTCTCTCCCTGGCTTAGGCAAGATGACAATCGTGGCTTTATTGGATAGAGCGCCCAGGGAGCCTTCTTGACATGCTTCCGTCAGTGCTTCATGTACTGCGGTTATTGCCTCCTAACCAGCCCATTTATAGAATTCCGCAGGGAATCCGTCCTCTCCTGGTGATTTATGGTAGGGGAGGCTTGTTATAACTTGGGTTATCTCTTCTTTGCTTATGTTACCGTCCAAGAGGGCCCTGCCTGCCTCAGACAGACGGGGTAGATTGGCCGCAGCAAGGAATGTCTCCATTTGTGTTTGATCTGTCGTTGTTTCAGGAGTGTACAAATGTCGGTAGTACTTGGCGAACTCGTTTACAATGTCTTGTGGGCGAGTTAGCACTGCTCCTGAAGAAGATGTTATGGCCGCAATGGCAGAGGCTGCCTCTCTTTGTCGGAGCTGCGCCGCTAGGAGGCGACCTGCTTTTTCCCCTTGTTCGTAATGGCGGCCTCGCAATTTTTGCAGTGCGTATTCCGCCTGAGATGTATAGAGTTCATTGTGTGCCATGCGGGCCTGTTCTAAGGCGTGTCGCAGCCTAGGGGATGGTTGGGCGGTATATTGTTTAGTGAGGTCCTGTATCGTGGTCTCTAAGGTGGTTTGGCGGGCTATTCTGTCTTTGTTGGCCAGTGCTGCATCTCGCATCATATTCCCTCTTAGGGTTGCTTTTGCTGCCGCCCATAGGATCCTTTTTGAGGATACAGTGCCTGAATTCTCGGCCATGTATGTGGTTACATGAGCTTTTAATTGTTCCTTCCCTTGTGGAGAGCGATATCTGTGTACAGCCAATCGCCATGGTTTACGACCAGAGAAGGAGAGTCCCACCTGGATCCGGATTAGTATTGGGGAGTGATCTGAGAGCCTGCTGTCTAGGATACAGGTGTCTTGTATATGAGGGATTACAGTGTGTGATACTAAGAAATAATCCAGACGCGATTGGGTGCCATGGACGGTGGATAAGAAAGTATATTCCTTATCTTTCGGGTGTTGTATTCTCCAGCAGTCCACCAGACCGACGTAAGTGGTCAGGTCTGTCAGAAGCGCTCTGTCGTGATTGTTACATACATCGACAGGGCCTGTCCTATCCATTATGGCGTCTTGGACGAGATTCCAGTCTCCCCCGATTATGTATCGAGTAGTTCCGATTTCTGTCAGGAGGCGATTTAGCTGTAGAAGGAATGTGCGTTTTGGGCCGGTTGGTGCGTAAACGGATCCCACGCATAAAACAGTGTCCCCTAGTTTTAATTTAGCAAATATATACCTTCCTTCCGTATCATTCCAGGTTTTAATGATAGTGACCGGGAGGGATTTACGCACTAGTATCGCCACTCCACATTTGCGGGGTCCGTTACTTCCAGATTCCTGACTCGTTGGACGGCAGCTGAAGGCAACCCTCCCTACCCAATCCTGTTTAAGTTTACTGGATTCAAGAGTGTCAAGGTGAGTCTCTTGAATCAGAGCTATATCTGTTTTTTTGGATTGAAGATAGGACAGTATCTTTTTCCGCTTAACATAGCTCGTCATGCCGTGTACATTCCAAGAGAGTATGCGTAATGGTCGCGTCGCTTGAGGGTGGGGCTTCGACATATTGGATAATTGTGAGTAAGTAAGCACCCTCGATCCGGGGTTGGTGTTGGTGGGGGGGGGGAGGGAGGGTGGGAGATATTGACTTAGTAGTTAGAGTGGGAGATGTGTTTCGATATGATACGGTGTTTTATTTTATTTTATTTTATACGGGGGTTAGTAGCTGGTGGAGGCCAAGGGAATCCTCTGGAGAAGAAAGAGAAGAGAGAGGAGAGGGTGAAGGAAGAGAGGTAATATAAGTAGGACGAGAGCCAGATGGAGGGGAAATATGAGGGAAAAAGAAGGCAAGGAGAAATGAGAGGGAGAAGAAAAGAGGGAGAAGGGGGGAAGGGATGGATGCGTGTGCTGAAGTTGAGATTGAGAGTATAGCAAGAGAGCGTGCAATTTGGGGGAAGAAGTGGAGAAGGGTAGGGATGAGGGAGGTTAGGAGTCCAACCTCCTTCGTTAGTTAGGTCTGTAAACGGCGGGACCGATTTCTCTCGGAGCTCTCGTGCTGTCGGGCGGTCTCGATCGGGGGGGGCGAAGGGGGGAAACAGCAGACAGCCAGTTATCGATATGTCGGTGATAAGGAGGGATGGGGGGGGGCACACAGCAGTGCTTATGTTTATGTATCGGGAAGTGGGTCTGTTCATCGGTGGTTAGTGGCTAGTGTATTAGTTATATAACTAAAGTGTATATTGGCAGAAGTAATGATCAGTTAATAACTATAGTACCTGAGCGGCGCTGGAGAGGAGGGAGGGGGTGTCGGGTGTTGATGGGGTATGGTGTTTAGGATGTTGTGCCTAGTACTTGATGTTGTATGGTATCGTAGGGTGTTTAGGAGTTCATAAGATAGGGTCGTAAATTAAAGTAGGGACTGGGCAGACAGAAAGACCGAGACCGGCTGGCGAGGGGAGGGGGGGGGCAGGGCAGAGGAGGGGGGGAGAGAGCTCAAACAGAGTATTATAGTTCTCGCGTATGCATGGGTACATAAAGATACCAATATACAGTATAATATAATACTTCCTGAGCATTTCTGTTCAACTATAACACTGCCTCGTCTCGTCTCGCCTTACAACTGTTCAATGACATATTAGGTTGATCAACATAACATATCCTGGCATCTTATCACATTATCATGTTAGGAGCCATTATGCCAAACGTCTCTCTATTAATCGTAGGATAGGTAATGAGTGTAGCTGAGCCCCGGGTTACGCGAGGATAGTGCGTATCTCATCCTATTACTAACTCCTTGCCGTGTATTATTACATCATAATACTGACCTACTAAGGTCTTACTTGGTATGTGCCACCATCATAGTCGTTCTGTTGTTGATGATAGTTTAAGATAGTAATAATGATTAGGATGGGGGTAGGTACGAACATCTGGGGAAAAGAATAGCTAATAGTTTATAATTTACATTGTGATGTTATAATGTGGTGTGGAGTGGCAGTGTAGAATGTCATAATATTTCGCTTTGTTATGCGGTATTATGTTGTATTATGTCCTCGTGTTCTATTTTTTTTTCCCCCAGTTTCTTATTGTAGAATAAGGTAAAGTCAAGTAGTGGGAGCTTTGATTTGTTTCAGGTTATATCGTATTGTGTGTCCCTGTATTGGAATTAATTTATCTTTACGTGGTCTAGTCCCATCCCTTGGGGTGATAATGGGGGCTAAACGGTTCTAATGTCGGCGCTGGTCGAGTGTGGTGTGTATTAGGAAAGTTTCACATACTTTGTTGTTTACTACCATGAGATACTTTGTAGTGTGTGGAATGTAAGGTAAGTTCCATGATAGTTAATTAGTGTTTATTTTTTGTTATCTGTTTAATGCCCCTGTTACCTTGTTACCTTGTTATAGGGTTATAGGGTCGGGACCGGGCCCTTATTCAACATACAGTGAGTTGGTGGGGTCTGATCCCTGTTCTAGCAATCATCATCTGTTGTGTACTGAGGGCAAATAACGATTTACTGGTAGTTTCCATTATAGGGCCTCGGCTCTAGTCATAAAGAGCATAGATTTTTCATGTATCTGGTTTTAACATTGATACTAGCAGTCTTAGACAATTACAATAGTAATACACATATGATCTGGAAAGGTACTCATCCTTCCGCGGAGTCTATAGTTGTTATTTTCGACTCTCTGGCGATAGTCTCATAAGTCGTCTTGTCGCGTAACCTTCTCAAGAAGACCCAGTTGTAGGCTTTAAAGGGGAGCGGGATTTGTCTCTTTCCGATAATTGGGTGTGGGTTACTACTGCGTGTAAAATCTGAACCCTGTCATCATATGATCTAGTTAGTCTCTCCATGTCTCTACCTCTATGACTGGCTCCGGTGTTGTGTAGAGCCGTCTTCACCTTTTCTATTCCCGAGTGGGGGGTTTCGGCCCTATCACTGCCTCCTACAATGTCATGCTCACTGTCTGTGTTGTAAGAGTCCATAGGCTGGGATTGGAAAGAGTCAAGGAAGAGTTTCAATTCGTCTGGGTTATAAAAGTCCTTGGATACTCCATTTTTTGTAACCCACATTCTTGCAGGGTCAATGAGACCGTATTTCATCTCTAGTTTGCGAAGCCGGGGTCGTAGGGCTAGGAAAGCCTTTCTACGTTCGTTGGTTTCCTTGGAGTAATCGGCGGTTATTCGGATCTCGTGCTGGTCTATTCGGAAAGGGCCGTGGTTGCGTGCTACTTGGAGTATTTGTCGGGTTTGATTATGCCGCAGCAAGCATGCGATGATTGGGCGGGGCCTTGAGGAGTTGTCAGAGCGTTTTGGGCCTATCCTGTGTGCCCGTTGGAATTCTAGCGGCGGGTCAAAGTCCAATGAAATCATTTTTGGAAGAGTGGAGGTCAGAAAAGTCTGCATATCTGAGCCTTCTTCGTTTTCCGGGATCCCAAGTATGCGGATATTGTCTCTCCGGCTCCCGTCCTCCATGTCCGTTAGTTTGCTCCTGAGGTAGATGAAGTCTTGTTCTCGCACCTGAGACGTGTTGATCTGCGTCTCTAGTGATCCCATGTGTTGTTCTAGCCCTGTCACTCTAGATTGAAAGCCGGCAATGTCAGATCGCATGGATTTGGTTTCTAGTGTCAATGAAGTTATAGAGGCGTCCATCCCCTCTATGCGGCGGCTGACGGTGGTGATCTCTTGTAGTATCCTGTCCATAGTCGTGGATTGATCTTTATCAGGCATCGTGGTGGACTCGTTTAAAGGTGGCGATGTTTGAGGGTTTATCTTCGTGGGGGTTAGGCGTTTGTGTTGTAGCGCTTCTGAGAATAATAGTTGTCGTGCAGGCTTGCTGACAGGTTTATGGTTCGGTTTGTTGCCGGGCATCGCCTCAATTGTCTACAGAGTCTGACCACGTGGGGCCCGAGATTCCCTCCGTAGATTCCGATAAGGATATAGATGTTCGGTGGCTTACACTGGTGTCAGTCCACTCCCTTCTCCTGTATCTCTGTTCTCTTGGCTCCCTCTGGCTCTCCTCATCTCCGGTGCCCCCCCAGTCGCTCACCCCTCTCGTCCCCTCGCCTCCACGTGCCTCCCGTCGTGCCCCTCTGCCCTCCTCAGTATTAGTTGTCTGGAGGGGGGGGGAGAAAGTTTATTATCTCAGCGGGAGGGTTTTTGTTGTCCCTCTGTGATGGAAAAGAGGGGAGAAGTCGTGCCTCTGCCTCCGGCGATGCCGTTCTTATTTTGAAGAGATTCGATCCTACCTCTCTTTGGGATTCTCTCCCGGCTGTCGAAGGGGCCGCACCCCTTTGCTGCGTCTTCCCGTCTCCCTGTGGGGGGGGGGAAGGTCCACGGGTGTTTGTTGGCGTTGTAGGGAGATGGATGCGGGTCGTCACGGCTCCCGCGGTCCCTGCGGCCTGTTCAGCTTGCTCCTTGCCGCTACGGGCACGCCGTCCGCGGTCTTCCGAAGACGCGACTCCGCCCCTTTTTCCAGGCCTTATTGGCCTGGGGCGAGTCGCGAGTTTCCTGCCTTGCGTCCCGCTCCTACGGGGTCCCCGGACATGGTTCCGTGTCGCCGCTGTTGTAGGGGTGGAGGGGCACCGAACCCGGTGTGTTGTCTGGCTGTCTTCTCGCCCCCGTCGCCCCCGTCGCCCCTCCGGGACCGCCTCGGCGCGGAGCTCTCGCTCTAAGCGGCCATCTTGTTTCGTGGCCCGGCCACGCCTCCTTTCGTGGCCCGGCCACGCCTCTACTTTACTTTATTGGGTTTCACAATGAGTGCTGCTGCCCACTGGTAGAATTTAATTTACAGGCCCTGGGTACTGGTAGAGGATCTTAAACTGGCATCTATTCTGGATGGGGAGCCCATGGAGGCTTCCGAGGTGGGGGGTGATGTGGGTCAATTTGAGGAAGTCCAAGATGAGTCTCGCTGCAGCATTCTGTATCGTCTAGAGTTTTCTGGGGAGCTGGGTAGAGAGCATTGCCGTAGTCAAGACAGCAGGTGACAAGGACCTGTGTGATGGTATTTCTGGTGCTGACTGAGATCCATCTGAAGATTCTTCAGAGCATGGGGAGGGAGTGGAAGCAGACAGAGGGGAATGCGTTGACTTGTTGTCTTATGGTCAGTTTGCTTTTGAGTGTGATGCCTAGGTTGCGTGCATGGTCTGTCAGTTTGTGTTTAGGTTTGAGTTCTGCTGGCCACCAGCTGTGGTCTCAAATGGAGCTGTTTTTTCTGAAGATTAATACTTCTGCCTCACCAGATTTGACTTTGTGGAAGCTGTCTCTCATCCAGTTGACTACTTTGGTAATGGCATTGCAGAAGTTGGTTTTGGCATTGAAGGGGTCCTCTTTGAGTGAGAGGATTACTTGAGTATACTCTGGGTAGGAGATTATGTTGAGGCCATGGGATCTGAAGACATCTGCGAGGTGGGTCATGTGTATGTTAAACAGGGAGGGATTGAGGGTGGATCCTTGGGGACTGCTGCATATGATGTTCTTGGGTTCGGAGGTGAAGGGGCCAGTAAACTAAAAATAAAACCAGAGGAACTCAGATAATAAAGGAACAATGTACCCTGATTCACCAAAAATTCGAACCACAAATTACTAAACGAAAAATTTAAAAGCCAAGAGGTAACAGCGGGGCCAAATCTGGAAGGACTCAGGTCTTGCTGCAGAAGGCGAGGCAAACAGAGTCTGGCGCGAGGCAGCGGAGAGTGGCACACAGACCAGGGGTTGTCAGGGCTTCTCACTGGAGGAATCCAAAGTGTAATCAGACTGGAATTACTAGTGACCCACTCATGTAAATTTACTTCTCTATGTGCTTGCCTAGATATTTGCACTAACATCCTGTGTGATTGCTATATGTGCTGGTGTGTTTAGCCCTTTTGGTATATGAATGGTGTGTGAGGGGGCAAATAATGGATGCCAGTTGGATTCATTTTGGATAACTGCGGCCTGCCCTTGCTCAAGACAGAGACTGCGCTCCAAGACAGTGGAAGAGTATTGTTCACATTCCTACAGCTGAAGGAGGAGACCAGTGAGGTGTGGTGTGAGGGGAGCTCTGACAGTGCTCCTTTAGATATTCTTTGAGGCTTTTGTTTAGCAGGCGCTGCTGATTTTTAGTCATGAACACTGCCATGTGGTGGATGGTAAGGTGAGAGATAGGACTACAGACTCGTAAAAAGTAAAAAAAAGCCTTTAAATGAGGCCTGCCTTATGTATTTTCCTTAATGCTTCTTCAGCTTGGCTGATGATGGCCAGAAATACAAACCTCACAACTTTGTGTGCTTGTGTTGTGGGTGTTCCATGGGGACCCCTTCCTATTTGTGAATGGGTTAGCACCAGTTTGATATTGGTGCTAACTGCAATTGTTTTGTGACCACATTCACGGTCACAAAACAATCATACATCAAACTGCGACTCGCAATTAGGAAGGTAACGCCCCTTCCTTGTTGCGACTCGCAAACCTATTTTGCGATTCGGTAAATAGAATACCAAATCGCAAAATTGGGTCCGTGCATTGCAAAATGCTTTTTTCTTGTTGAAGAAACCCGATTCTGTCAATCGGGCCATTTGTGACAAGAAAAAAGCTTTGTACATCTGGCCCTTAGTTCACGAAAGACTTTGAAATTGCACATCTCTGGTTCTACTAATTGTATTTTTGACATTCTGGTACCATTTTCTTTATTGAAATCTACTTTATTTTTCTACATTGGTTTAGGATTTTTCTTGTGTTGTGTTCTCACTAAATTACTGTTTGTGTGCTGCATAAATGCTTTACACACTTCATCTACGTTAAGCCTGGCTGTTTTTGTGACAATCTACCAGAGGGTTAAGCACAGGTTAATTTAGAAACGTTTGTGGTTCACCCTGACAAGGATTGTGGCTGTTGCCTGAGTGGATCTCCTACCCACATCAACCAATAACCCATTTCTCACAGCCCCCTTCACTCAAATGATTGTAATATGTATATGGGAACATCATCTCTCTAGCAGCGTAAAGAAAAAAAAAATCTATCACATTTAGAGCATACACATTTAATAGACATATCTCTAACTGCCATTGATTATGCCACACACCTGCTCATGACATGCTACACACCAGCATGTTTCGACCATTTAGGTCTTTTATCACACTGGTAGGCATGAAGACTTGAAGGGGACACACATCAACTATCTAGCTAAATAAAAATAAGAGTATGATGTAGCAAACTGATTACCCATCCATGTCCTATGTACAAGATCATGCTATAAATTATTAACATGGGTTTCCAGCATAGCAAAACAACTGTGATTCCACTCTAACCAAGAAAATTACTTATATATATTCATGCTTGTGCAGGTGTCGGATGAACTCTAGGATATGAAGCTCCCTGAACGTCATCAGTTGACCACCATAGCACATTAAACATAAATGATCTTGTTAGACTGGCTAGCCCTCATGAAAGCCTCCAAAACTATAAACCACTACCGACTTAATATGGGATGTAGGGATGAAAAGGCCTCAGCTATAGGAACCAAATTCATCATCCATTTGAACTATGCTTTAAATAGCTATCTGACTCATTCTCACTCAGATTTCGACGGCTCCAGTCATTCCCCACCCAAAGCCAAATATAGAAATAGAAAAACTTAAAACAGGGGAAAAACATTACAATCTCTGGCCAAGATAAGAAGAGGCCCAAAGTCATGGCCCAGAATTAACTAGATGGAACAGCAGAAAGCGGACCCAACCAGCCCTAAGTGATTCATATTGTTCCAGCAAGATCTGCTGCAGCGCTACGAAGTCCTAGCTATTAATTAAGCTGAATAGTGGATTGTGCAAGAGGTCAATGGATCGAAGCGACATAGGATTGAGGGGATGTCATCAATGAGGAATGTAATCATCAACAATAATCAATATAATCAAAGATCTAAAACCTCAAACAATAACCACACCAGAATATTAAGAAGGATTATAAAGTTTATTTCCCTAGATTAACAATGCTAATGTCGCGAAAATAACTCTCAAACACAAGTGATAAGCATATAGAATTAATAATGGCTGAGTAGAACATCTAAGATATCTGAGTTTAATCAAAACAATCAAGCAAATTATCTCCAAAATATTAACACTGATCAATAACACCAAAATCGGTAATAATAGCAAAGTATGCATTAGTACAAACAATCAAAAAGTGTCAATATAAATCTTGAGCATTTGAAGTTAATATCCTCACTGTTAGAAATGGTGTCTTTGGTGGGCAGTCAGGTTACCCCTGTCCAAGCAAGGACCCTCACTCTAGTCAGGGTAAAAGAGAACCACCCTCAGCTAACCCCCACTCACCCCCTTGGTAGCTTGGCACAAGCAGGCAGGATGAACATCAGAGTGCTAGGTGTAAAGTATTTGTACCAAGACACACCGTAACTCAATGAAAACACTACAAAATGACACAACACAGGTTTAGAAAAATAGAAAATATTTATCTAAACAAAACAAGACCAACACATCAAAAATCCACAATACACGAGTCAAGTTATCAACTAAAAAGCAAAAAGAGTCTTCATGTAGTTTTAAACACAACGCTAAAGCTGTTAGCATGGAAATGTACCTGGGTGCATCAGAAATAACCCTGCATGGGTGAGTGTGTGTCAAAAAGGGCTTGTGATGCGTCGATATCACTCACGAGCGTGACCTTGCGTCATTTCTCCTTCAGTCGAGTCGGCGTGCGTCGTTTCTTCTCTCTGCAGGAGAGCGATGTGTTGATTCGATCCGCACTCTTGAATCCGGGCAGGCCTTCCATCGTTTTTCCATGACCAGCGATGTTTGCGTCAGAAATTCTGCCGCACGATGATCCGAAAAACCATGCTCAGCGGGTTGCGATCTCACCGGTCTCTGTCAGCAATGCTGCGCATCGTTTCTCCAGCCGTGGATGCCGATCTTCCAGTTGCTTTGCAGATGAGCGTTGATTTTCAGCCATGAAGCCGGTGGTGCGTTGATTTTTCAGCCGCAGATCGGAGTTGTGTCGATCTTTTCCCCCAACGGCGGTCGGTCCGTGGATTTCTCACTCTTGGGCTGCCAGCTTCTCCTTTCAGGGTCCCAGGAACTGGATGGGCACCACTTGGCAGAGGAGGAGTCTCAGCAGAATCTCCAGGTGCTGGCAGAGAGAAGTCTTTGTTATGCCTGAGACTTCAAACAACAGGAGGCAAGCTCTAAATCAAGCCCTTGGAGAGTTCTTCACAAGAAGGAAGACAGCACAAAGTCCAGTATTTGTCCTCTAGCACAGGCAGAAGCAGCAACTGCAGGAGGGCTCCACAAAGCAGTCACAGGCAGGGCAGCTCTTCTTCCTCAGCTCTACAGCTCTTCTCCAGGCAGAGGTTTCTATTGGTTTCCAGAAGTGTTCTAAAGTCTGTGGTTTTGGGGAGCCCTTCTTATACCCATTTTGCCCTTTGAAGTACGCCTACTTCAAAGGAAAGTCTCTCTTGTTCGTGAAGTCCTGCCTTGAACAGGCCAGGCCCCACCCCAGACACACAACAGGGATTTGGAGACTGCATTGTGTGAGGGCAGGCACAGCCCTTTCAGGTGTGAGTGACCACTCCTCCCCTCCCTCCTAGCACAGATGGCTCATCAGGAAATGTAGACAACACCCCAGCTCCCTTTGTGTCACTGTCTAGTGAGAGGTGCAACCAGCCCAACTGTCAAATTGACCCAGACAGGGAATCCACAAACAGGCAGAATCACAGAAATGGTTTAAGCATGAAAATGCCCACTTTCTAAAAGTGGCATTTTCAAACACACAGTCTTAAAATCGACTTTACTAAAAGATTTATTTTTAAATTGTGAGCTCAGAGACCCCAACCTCCACATATCTATCCGCTCCCAAAGGGAATCTACACTTTAATCATATTTAAAGGTAGTCCCCATGTTAACCTATAAGGGGGACAGGCCTTGCAACAGTGAAAAACGAATTTAGCAGTATTTCACTGTCAGGACATATAAAACACATTACTATATGTCCTACCTTAACCATACACTGCACCCTGCCCTTGGGACTACCTGGGGCCTACCTTAGTGGTGTCTTATATGTAAGAAAAGGAAAGGTTTAGGCCTGGCAAGTGGGTACACTTGCCAAGTCAAATATACAGTTAAAAACTGCACACACAGACACTGCAATGGTAGGTCTGAGACATGATTACAGAGCTACTTATGTGGGTGGCACAACCAGTGCTGCAGGCCCACTAGTAGTATTTGATTTACAGGCCCTGGGCACCTCTAGTGCACTGTATTAGAAGCTTACTAGTAAATCAAATATTCCAATCCTGGATGAACCAATTACATACACATTTTGTATAGGAGCACTTGCACTTTAGCACTGGTTAGCAGTGGTAAAGTGCCCAGAGTAACAAAAACAAAAAAAACAGAGTCCAGCACACATCAACAACCTGGGAAACAGAGGCAAAAGGTTAAGGGATACCACGCCAAAGGTTGAAAAGTCTAACACTCACTAACCACGAATTAGCATCAACATGTTGGGCTTCATGTAAAAAGAATTTAGCAACACAAATTTAGGAAAAAATACTCTCACTTGAGTTATTATAAAAAAATATATATATTAGTATGCAGCAGTCAAATTATAAGTTGCAGCTGGTACCTGCAAAGCAAAAGAGACACATGTAACATATCAATTCAATACATTACCCAAGCAACAACAACATGTAGTCTACTTCCGCAAGGGGACACCATCAGGTAAGTCTTCAGCAAATCAGGTCTAACGACAGATAAACCCACACTGGTAGTATGACTTGAACCATCAACAGTAACTCCTGAACACAAAAATCTAATCTCTGCCTAAAATTATTTTCCCTAAAGGAAATCCTACTCATGTTGTTATACTAATCTTCAAAAAGCTTATGATTGGTCAGTACTTGGGGTGGTTACGAATCAGCCAATCAAAATTCTAATTGATAACCTAAGATGCAACAACGTCACATTAGTCAGGACATATTCTCAACAGTAACTTTTCCCCTTCTGTCTCGTCTGTAGCTCCATTGTTCCATCCCATCTAAACTTCTCTTCTCAGGTAGAAACTTTCCCATTTGTAACATTCACTTCCATCCTAGAGGAAGAAACCGCGTATTAGTAACATTTTCAGACAATAGAACATTCAGCGTATGCAAGAACTTGGTTAAACATGGCCTTGTAAGACATAATGCAACAACCCACTAGGGGTAGCTGTGTACACATCTGTTAAATCATCTAGCACACTTTTATATAAGCATTGAACTATCGAAAATAACGACAACGTTTTGTTAAAATATTCTCAGCTAAGCACAGAAATGAACTGTGACAACCATTTTTTAAAGACCTGTACAGCAGTATGTGCACAAGATCCATTGCTCAAAGAATAGTTTGAGTTGTTGCAGCACTGTGGTAGACTTTTTGTAGCCTAGTGATGGTTTCCAGTAATGGTCTTTACAGCTTTTGTTCTCCCTGTTACCTTCTTTAGGTTTACTCTCAAAAGTTAATTTAAACAGCGACTGAATGTGTTTTGTTTTCAGTACAGTATGGGAATCCCTAAAGTTGGAAAGCAGGTTGGAACAAGTGCTCTCCGCCCTTGCCCTGATTCTGAGTTCGATGTCTGCCTTTTTTGTATAGTCTTATGTTACAGGAGTTTACTGGCTTGGGATGCTTTAATTTGCTTGTATGTTGACCATGACTGCAACAGCCAAGTACACAGATACAGCAACACTGATGCCCAGTGTGAAGTTTCAGCAGATTCCAAACTTATTAAAATACTTAAGGTGTAAACCTTCATTCACCAACAAAATGGTAAAAGTATGCATTAGGCTGCTCATGTTAGTTATTGGTTCCCAGGAGATCCTGCTGTTGAGATTTCTTAGTGTGGTGTACATTCTTACTGTTGCAACTAGTATTCCCTCCCCTCATGTCGTTCAGGAGTTTATGAGGAGCACAATAATTCATAGACTAAGTGGCACAGCAAGACAAGTCACCAGCACCCCCACTGATAAAAACTCTCAGCAAAGGATTTTATTTTCAGTGCATTGACGCAGGATTGATGTGCCATCATTGTCTTCCAGTTATTTCAAATACAAGTGTTCAGTAGAGCCCATTCCAATGGCCCAGCCGTCTACGGTTATCTGACCGAAGGGTTCCACGTTGCATGTGTTCACCAGTGCTAACCAAATACAGCCTTTCTCTATCAGCCCCCTGAGGGCCGGTGAGATTGTCAGGGCTCTAAACCTGTCCGTGCCTCCCATCTTAGATGCAGCCTTCAGAAGTGTCTCCATTTAACTGCCATTTGAACGGCTTGTTCCAAAGTCTTTCATATGTGGTCTCATCTCTGCAGTGCCAGCTCCACAAAGCTGACATACAGCTCCTGGCAATAACCTAACCTCAATTCCACATATAAAGTGTGAAAATATACCACAGTAACCTTCAGCCATTGTGGAATGATTGCAAAAATTATCTTTGGATATCTTGGGCAGAATACTCAGCCTTTCATCTTAGCCCAGAAAAGAGTTGCCGGTCCACTTTGAACATGGTGTTCTCATGAAAAGGTTTATCTTTGTGTTTGTGAGTGGGACACACCAAAGTCTAATTTGATTTTACAGGTTTTGTCGTTCTTGAACTGCTGCCTGGAAATCCTACACTTAAGGTATTTGTTGCCTTAAAATGGCGTTGTGAGGAATGGATGTTGCTAGGACATCGCGCAGTGGGTGGTAGAGCGTAGCTGCACTGGCAATCATAATTTTTTGCAAAATTAACGTGTTGAGTGAGCGGACGGCAGATTTTAAAGGTTGAAAGGCCATGCTCCCCGCCTTGTAGCTACTAAACGTGATTTGTGGTTCTAGTTTGAGAAGGCGCCTCTGCGGCTTTCTAAGAAATCTTCCCAGGAGTCAGCATCTTCTGCTGTGTCTATTCTGCATTTGCTATTGTTTCACCTCTGACTCCTTTATTTATAATCCACAGGCTTGAATGGTGTTATTGTGTGTCATACATTCGATGTGTCTCACAAATTGCTGTTTTGTTTGTTGCTCTGTCTCCCCGAACCAACATGTCAAATGTTTCCGATTAACGCTACATTTGAGTGAATCTGCTTTATATCCACATTGTTTTTAATTACCATGACTTTTTATCCTTTGAAGTATTCCAGAACATTATTGCTGGGCCGTGAAAGTGTTGCTTTCTCAGAGTACTCGTAGCTGAGATGAGTCAGATTTTAGTCCTGTGCAACAGATGCATGGGCCCAGGGATTCTGGTAAGTGATAGGCAATGCAGCGCAGCATTCTAAGTTGCTGCGCTGCGTGGCAGGAGAGCACCATATTCACATAGAAACGGCAATCTCTTCCCCGCTCCCTAGTGCCGGCACTGATTTCAGCTGCTGTGCGCCACGCACACTCCTTTGCACTATAGTGCTAGGGTGTGTGCCTGAGTCTAGCATAGGTTTTGTATTGGAAGGAAGTCTAGACAAGTGGAAATGTTTTTTTATAATCTGTATGTGTGCTGTATAGTGCAGCCCACATGCAATTCCGGAAAAGCAAGGAGAAAAGAAAACATTTCTCCATTTAATGCCTGCTTTTCAGTGGTGTTAACTTTTGGCACTAAACCCTTTCTACTGATGTCTGAGAATAGAGTTTAGCGTCAAAAAGCACGAGTGGTAGCAAGGGTACGCCCATGTACCACCCATATAATTCTCCCTTGAGGCAAAGTAATGCAAAGCAGCATTTCTAGCTGCTTTGCGTCACTTTGCCACACAAACCAACACCAATGGCAATTTGCGTTGGTTTGTGAATCTCAAAAAAAGCTTACCATCGGTTTAGCATCATTTTTGCAATCTGAGCCTTAATCTTGATATCACAAAAGTTGTAAAAATGTGAAGTAATTTAGTTACTTTGCACAGAATATTTAGTTTGTGAAAAACACTAGATTAATTTTAAAAGTATTCACAACAGAAAGGCAAAAGTTTCTATCAATGTATCTTTGCTAGGTGAATAGTTAGTGATATATCCAGAAAAGCTCATTTGATCTATGTGTAGCCCTGAATATAGAATCTATCCTAGCTGCTAGAAGCATTCCACCATCAGGCCTGAGCACACTATTCAGCATATTTATCAAATATTCACGCAACACAGCAAGCCCTTCACAAAAAGCTCTCTAGGACTGGCCAATGGCCAAT
Source organism: Pleurodeles waltl (assembly GCF_031143425.1). NCBI lineage: Eukaryota > Metazoa > Chordata > Amphibia > Caudata > Salamandridae > Pleurodeles > Pleurodeles waltl. Next base: position 945,666,053 of record NC_090439.1, on the reverse strand, counting down.
TCAGTCATACGCTACAATCTCCGAGACTGAACAGATCTCACCTCATTTTGATCCTCATGGTGAATAAACAAATATCTGTTGAGGTGAATGCCATGAGACTTTTTTTCCCGATGCCTGGATGCTCCCTCTGGGTTCCTTCTACTCGTCGCCAAAATATATGATGGGTTCACGTAAGCACTTACAAACACAAATGGTGTAATAAGAAGTAGCTGTTTATTGCAGCATCCAGGCCTCTTCAGAGGCAGGTCCAACTTACCACCAAGACTCTTAGAACTTGGAATGTTCTTTGAACAACCACAAAGCTCAACCAGTAGAATACAAGTTAATTACAGTACATAAATTCATAGAGATAATCATGAATGTAAACAACTACAGCATGGACAGCCGCCTATGCTGTAGCTTATGGCTTTCCACAGCCACTTTGCTGCGCTGAGTGAAAGGTAGAGTGCAGGAATGCAGGAATGCAGGAATGCACTGTATTTAACATTATACAGCGCATTCCAGCCCTGGTGCAAAAAGTGTTGCATCATTGAAGGCACCCTTGCATCATGGTGCAAGGATGCCTGCACTGTAAGTAGGATTGTTTTGTGCAGGAAGGGGGACCTGCAGTGCACAGCAATAATGCAGCAGACATAGAAAGAGAGAACAAAAAGGAAAGTAAGAATATTTCCCATTGTTACTTCTCCCCTCTTAAGGCGTAGCATGTTTACGAAGTTCCCAGGTCTACCACTAATGACCAATCTGGGAATGCACCAAAATCTATGGGTGGAGCGTGGGAACAACCACGCTCCACCCATGGAATGCCTCCCTGGAGCAAGGTAATGCAAGGTAGCGACTTGAGATGCCTTACATTAGTCCTCATTTACCAAGCCACACAGGGCCACTCAAGATAGTCTGGCGGGGCTTAGTAAATATCATTCTAGGTTTTACATCAACCCTGCACCCCGCTGCATGGTGCAAGGGTGACATAAAACTATGATAAATATGCACTTGAGTGTGAGGTACTTCACTCCGAGCTCTGGTTGCAAAGGAAGTGACATGCAGATCCTCTCTCTTCAGTTCCACAATCAGATGGATAAATTCATTTTTTGCAACACAATGAATTCTCCATTTGTGTTTATTTGTTTATTGAGGGACGAAATTAGGTTTATTTAATGAGCTGCTGTGGTGTTATCAAATTTGTACTTTCCTAATTGCACATAGATAAACCTAGCAATATTGATAAGATATGAATTGCCACTCCATTCAATGATTGTGTTAAGGAAAACAAATAATTGTGCTGTTCCACAGAAATATTTGATGTGACATAATGAGGGTGCGAGTTATAGTTACCTTAGGGTGTGGGTTATAGTTACGTGAAATAACTCTAACTGCTGAATTTCTATGATTTTGTATGAGTAAATTCAGAACCTAACTATAACGTCCTGGTGGCCTTTGTTTTTTTCACTGAATTTCTATGGCTTTTTTTAACGTAAAGTAATTTTAATTACTATATGTTAATCCAGCCACCACCGCGCATGGCCGGAGGCTGTGCGCAGTGGGTGTTGCCAACAGGGCCTGCAGCCAAGCCCTTATAACCTCCCAAACCTGGGCTTGGCCTTTGGCTATGTACAGTGGGGGTTGGCCACAGGGCCTGTCTCTGTCAGTGGATCTGTGAGTGGGTGCGTGAATGTCTGAGTGGGTCTGAAAGTGGGTGTGTGAGTCTATGAGTGGGTCTGAGTGGGTGCATGAGTGTCTGAGTGAGTGTGTGAGTGGGCGCATGGGTGTCTGAGTGAATGAATTAGTGTTGAATGAGTCTGTGAATTTAAAACATTTTTTTTTGCATATCCTTGAATATTCTTGAATAGAATCAAGGATATTCAAGGATATTGCGCATGGTGAAGAAAAATATTTTTAAACCTTTAATTTGATCCTAATACACACCTACATCACACCCCTGGGGTCAGGTTGCCTCCAACCTGACCCCTTATACCACTAATAATTTCTTTTTTCAGCTCAGGGGACCCTTTCCCATAACATAAAATGGCAGCCACAACTTTCTCGTCAGGTTGTGGCCAGCTAATTACAGCACTTCTATTTGCATGTGCATTTGCGAAAATTTGCGAATAATAATTTTTAGTAACTGGGCTTCTAGTTGGCTGAGGTATGTGCCTTGTCCAAGCAGGAACCACAATTCTAATCAGGGTATGTCAGATACACACCATAAATTAACCTGTGCTCACCCTCTGGTAGCTTGGCACCGAGCAAGCAGTCTTGACTTAGGAGGCAATGCACAGCACTTAAAACAGTAAAACAGTGAAAACAACACAAAAGGATACCATACCTGGTTAGAAACGTAGAGCTTAATTTAATGAACAAAACAAGACAAAAATGCCAAAAAGGCAATAAGTAAAATTCAAGAAATACATTTTTAAAGAATATCTGAAAATATAGTGCTTGGAGACATAAAGTACAAACCTGGGCTATCTGGTGGCACTTGACTGGACCAAATCTGAAAGTTTAGACTAACTGTGATGGAGTGTGGGTCAGATAAAGGGAACAAACTAGTCCTGCTGCAAAAGTACCTTTGGATGGAGGATGCTTCAACGTCAAAGACCCGATGCGAGGAGTGGAGAAGGCAATGCATCGGTGTTGATCCCTTTGGGTGCAGGCAGTGCGTCTGTTCTGATCTGCACAGTCAGAAATGTGTCATCATGAACCCTTTGCCTTAAAGGCAATGCGTTGTCATGGAGCTGCAAAAGCTGGTGGTGAAAAGGTCTTGAGCAGCGATGCATCGGCGTTTGAGAACGTGCATCAGTCACGACCGGTGCGACAATGTTGATGTGTGGATTTTGACAGTTGCATCACTTTATACCCACTTCCAAGGGCCCAGAGATGGATTGGCACCACTTGGGAGAGCAAGACTTGCAACAAACAAAGTCCAGGTACTGTGGGTAATGATGTGTTGCAGTATTTTGTGTCCCTGAGACTTCAGAAGAACAGGAGCCAGCAAACCCATGGAGTCACTCTGGTTTCAAATGAGATGGGTCCACTCCTTCCTCAGCAGGGCAGAGGGCAGCAGGTAGCAGGGCAGAACACCAGAAAGGCAGTTCTTCCAGAGAAGTAGACCAGAGTGGCAGCCCTTACAGCAGCATAACAGTCCTTCTTCTTGGCATTGTTCTTCACAGGTCCAGAAGTATACTGAGCAGTTGGAGTCAGATGTCCAGTTGTCAGACCCAGTAGTGCCTTTGAAGTGGGGGTGGCTTCAAAGAAGGGCTTTGAAGTACACAGAGGTCCTCCCTTCCTGCTGTGGCTTCAGCCTCACTACATGGGGTTTAAGTAGTCCTTTGTGTGCGAGCAGGAATTCTCTATGCAGGTGTAAATATCAGCTCCTCCCTCCCGTCCGTCCAACATGCAGATGGCCACCCAGTCACACTTACCCTTTCTTTGTGTGAGGCTATCCAGAGGGAAAGCTGGAGACCACTTATTACCCCAGCCCAGACGTGTATTGGAGACATGCTGCAGGCACACAGGGCTAAGAGCAGGAAAAAGCCAACTTTCTAAAAGTGGCATTTTCAAAATTGTAATAGTAAATCCAACTTTTCCCATAAAAGGAATTTATCATTACACTTCCATGGGTACTACACATGACAATCCCACTCCTTCTAAATCAAGGATTACACGTTATTAAATGTAATAAGGAATCCCCAGTGTTATCACATGAGAGTAGGAGGCCTCAGAGTAGTGAAAAACACGTTTTTCACTACCAGGACATGTAAAGGTTGAAAGCATATGTCCTGCTTTTTAACCCCTTTGCTGCCAGGCCTTTTCTCCCTCAAGTGCCAGGCCTTTTTTTGGGTACTTGGGGCAGTTCGCGCTTAGGCCCTCATAACTTTTTGTCCACATAAGCTACCCATGCCAAATTTGCGTCCTTTTTTTTCCCAACGTCCTAGGGATTCTAGAGGTATCCAGAGCTTGTGGTTTCCCCTGAAGGAGACCAAGAAATTAGCCAAAATACAGCTAAAATTTCATGTTTTAAAAAAACAAATGGGGACAAAAGGGATGCAGAAGAAGGCCTGTGGTGTTTTCCCTGAAAATGGCATCAAGAAAGGGTTTTGGGTGCTAAAATCACCCTTTCAGGAACAAGCAGACTTGAATCAGAAAACCCAATTTTTCAACACAATGTTGACATTTTACTGGGACATACCCCATTTTTTACTATTTTTTGCGCTTTTAGCCTCCTTCCAGTTAGTGACAGAAATGGGTGTGAAACCAATGTTGCATCCAAGAAAGCTCAACATTCCTGAAATGTAGATAGAATTCTGAATTTAACAAGGGGTAATTTGTGTAGATCCCATAAGGTTTTCCCACAGAAAATAACAGCTGAAATTAAAAAAATATTGAAATTGAGGTAAAAAAAAAACAGCCATTTTTCTCCACATTTTACTCTGTAACTTTTTCCTCCAATGGCAGATTTTTTAAAGCAATATACCGTTACGTCTGCTGGACTCTTTTGGTTGCAGGGATATATATAGGGCTTGTAGGTTCACCAAGAACCCTAGGTACCCAGAGCCAATAAATGAGCTGCACCTTGCAATGGGTTTTCATTCTATACCGGGTAAACAGCAATTCTTTTGCTGAAATATAAAGAGTGAAAAATAGGAATCAAGAAAACCTTTGTATTTCCAAAATGGGCACGAGATAAGGTTTTGAGAAGCAGTGGATATTTGCACATCTCTGAATTGTGGGGTGCCCATACTAGCATGTGAATTACAGGGCATTTCTCAAATAGATGCCTTTTTTACAGACTGTCTTACATTTGGAAGGACAAACTGTAGAGAAAGACAAGGGGCAATAACACTTGTTTTGCTATTCTGTGTTTTCCCAAGTCTCCCGATAAAAATGGTACCTCACTTGCATGTGTAGGCCTAATGCTCGTGACAGGAAACGCAACATGGACACATGACATTTTTACATTGAAATCTGACGTGTATTTGCAAAGTCCCTAGCTGTAGATTTTGGCCTCTGGCTCAGCCGGCACCTAGGGAAACCTACCAAACCTGTGCATTTTTTGAAAACTTGACACCTAGGGGAATCCAGGATGGGGTGACTTGTGGGACTCTCACCAGGTTCTGTTATCCAGAATCCTTTGCAAACCTCAAAATGTGGCTAAAAAAAACACTTTTTCCTCACATTTTGGTGACAGAAAGTTCCGGAATCTGAGAGGAGCCACAAATTTCCTTCCATCCAGCATTCCCCACAGTCTCCTGATAAAAATGGTTCCTCACTTGTGTGGGTAGGCCTAGCGCCCGCCACAGGAAATGCCCCAAAACACAACATGGATGCATCACATTTTCCCAAAAAACAGAGAAAATGACAGGAAAGAGCCAAGAACATGTTGAAATTGAGGGGGAACCAAAGCAGGTCCAAAAGGGCAGTTTGAAAAAAATATATATTTTAGGAGCAGAATTTTTATCGGTATAGATGAGATAATGCTGGGTGGTAGGAATGTTGTGGGTTCCTGCAGATTCCAGAAGATTCTGTCACAAAATGTGGGGAAAAATGTGTGATTTCCAGCAAAGTTGGAAGTTTGCAGGGCATTTTGGGTAAGAAAATGGTGTGGGTGCATTTGAAGCACACCAACCTGGACTCACCCAGATGTTTAGTTTACAGATGTGTCTAGGTCTTGTAGAATTTTCTACATGGCAGTGTCCCAAAGTCCAAAAAGTGCAGCCCTCACCATTTCAAGTGAGATGATTTTGAGAGTTAGCCAAACTCTCATGGCCCAAATGTAAAACCAAAACCCAAAATAATCAAATGTCCACTTGCTTGCCATGGGATAAGATGTTTTATTGTGCGGGGAGAGAGCTGAAAGACTGTTACCCCCTTCAGTTGGAGTGGGTGCATAACAATGCCCATACTGGTTGGTAGCCACCACCACACTATTTTATTTGTTTTAATTTCCTGGCATCTAGTAGACTTTCTGCCCCCTGGGGTGTGGATCAGGGTTAATGGCCCCATCTGCCCACTGGTGGGCAGAACAACATAGGCCCCATTTATTTGGAGTGGGGGTATGGACATACCCCCACCCTCTTATTTTGAAAAAAAAAATCTTCCCTGGTCTCCGGTGGGCCTTCCAAAAATAGGCCGATCTGCCCCCAAGGGGGTCAGAAATGCCAACAGCAATGTGCCCCCATGGGGAGTGACTCTTGCCCAAGGGGCTTCCCCCCAAATAAAACACACACATACACACACCAATCCCTGTTGCCTAAGTGGTTTATGCCCCCTGGGGGCAGATTGGCCTAATACAAATAGGTCAATCTGCCCCCAAGGGGGGCCGAAATGGGCTAAAAAATATTTGCTCCCCAGGGGAACTACCCTTGCCTAAGGGGTGGCTCCTCTTGGGTGAAATTGACACAAAAAATACAAATCCCTGGTGTCTAGTGATTTCTGCCCCCCTTGGGGGCAGATTGACCTATTAAAAAAGGCCGATCTGCCTCCAAGGCAGGCAGAAATGGCCTAAATACAATTTGCCCCCCAGGGAAGCGACCATTGCCTAAGGGGTCACTCCCCATATATAAAAAAGTAAAGTAAAAAAATTTAAATATCCCTGGTGTCTAGGGGTTTCTGCCCCCCGGGGGCAGATTGGCCGAATTATAAAAGAGGGCAGAAAAGGTCTAAAATAATTATAATAGACCAATCTTCCCCCAGGGGGGGCAGAAATGGCCTAAAAATACCTTGCCCCCCTGGGGAGCGGCCCTTGCCCAAGGGGCCGCTCCCCTCATTCAGTAATATAATTTTTTTTTAAACTCCCTGGTGTCTATTGGGCATTTCTGCTGCCCGATCGCATTGCGATCGGGCAGCAGAAATGCCGAGAGACATGAAAGGAGAGGAAAGGCCTTTCCTCTCCTTTAATAGCTCTCTCACCCCCTCCACGTGATCAGAGGAGAAATGCTTCTGCATTTCTCCTCCGATCCATCACGGAGGGGTAGGCCTCTGATGAGGTAATTGCCAGATCGCGTGCTGACATCATCAGACACCACAGGTGGTGGAAAGGGAAGCGATTCCCCTTCCATCACTGCCCAGGGGAGGGGGGGTGCTTGGCCATCGGCCCCTAGCAGGATGAGCTGGTCTCGTCCTCGGCATCGGGCAATCATTGCCAAGGGCGAGACCAGCTCATCCTGGCACCAAAGGCGTTAATCACATAGCACCCTGCCTATGGGTTATCTAGGGCTTACCTTAGGGGTGACATGGGTGTAATAAAAGGGCTTGGCAAGGGGTTTTAAATGCCAAGTCGACATAATCGCAGTGGCAGGCCTGAGATGTGTTTAAAGGGCTAGGTAAGTGGGTGGTACAATGAGTGCTGTGGACCCACTAGTAGCATTCAATTTAGTGGCCCTGGGCACGTAGTGCACTTTACTAGAGACTTGTAAGTAGATAATATATGCCAATTGTGGATAGACCAATGCTACCATGTTTTAGGGGAGTGAGCACATACACCTTAGCACTGGTTAGCAGTGGTGATGTGTCCAGAGACCTGACGCCAACCAAAATAGTTGTTCAGCAAAAGTGAAGCAAAGCAGGCAAAACGTTTGGGGGAAGACCACCCTAAGGCTGACAGGTCTAACAGTAATGTGTTCTGATTTGCTAAAGTACTGATACTTTTGCTCACACCAAGATGGTTTTGCAGTTGTCCTAGCTTACTGTCCCAAACCCATCTAGTACAACAAAGTAAATAATAAAATGACACCAGAATGATAAACATTGATCACGACTCATTCCTGGCAGAGGCCAGCAGCAGGTCTCAGGTGGGTCCAGTTGCAGGTCCAGGCAGATCCAGTTGCAGCAGGTCAGCTGGGACATTGCACAGAGACTCTCAGCTGGCTAATCCTTAGAGTCACTCTGGGTTAGCCTGTGATTAAGTGAAGCAGGTCCAGTCTTCCTTCTAAATGTGCAATCCTCAAGCAGCAAGTCAGTCCTTCTTCTGTAACTTCCACAGGCCCAGGAGTGTTCTGAAGAGTGGTTCTGGAGGTCTAATATATACACCTTACTACTGGGGGAAACCCTGTCCTTCTTCAACATCTGCTTCTGGAAAGGTCTTCACTTCCCCTGTCAAGCACCAGATGTGAATCTTGCACACATAATACAACATGCAATCTGATTTGGGGAATATTCTGACATCTGGATTAACTGGAACAAATCAGCAATCTACCCGCTTAAAATAGTACCATTATTGGAGGGAATTATCTGTGAGATACCTGGGTGTGCTGGTTAATAGAGACCAAAGAACAGACCTCAAAACATAATTATGAACTGGTAATCAACAAGCTTACCAGACAATATGACAGATGGAGTTGACAGTTCACTTTTTCTTTCATGGTGGGCAGAATGATTCTAGCAGAAATGATAGCACTATCTAAATTTCTGTATCTGTTTACTAATATACCCACCCCATAGTGACAATGCTGGCTTGGAGGGGCAACACAAGTCCAGGACTTGGACAGGATAAATTCATCCAACCATAAAAGGTAAGTGTTTTTTCTATGTTTGATCACCAGCTGTATGTCCTTCCTGCTGGTAACACAGAACCACATTTGCCAACTGAGACAGTTAATTTATTTGAAGGATAGGATGCTGCACACTGTATTGGCATCTAAGATAACTAGGCCTAGTTACCTTACCAGGCAACTTGAACTGTTGCTGTCAGTTTGGGAGGGAGGAAGGTGTATTTCTCTGGCATGCCTACAGCTGAAACCCCATCCTTATTCACCAACACAGCTACACTTACCAAACGGAAACTACGCAAACTAGGGAACCCATTCCATAATGGGTGGTTCTTTTCAACTGAAGAATATGCATATTTTCAACTGCAGTAGTCTGCAGTACTATTTTGAGACTCCTTAACCCTTCAACCAGAAGATTTCTAACTGCTGCCTAAAATGTGCCACAGCACTGTCAATCAGGGTTGGATATCCAAACTATACTAACTGTTCACAGCCAACTTTCACTTCCTGGCAGCATTGCCAAATCACACTGGGAGGAGTCCTTAGGGGAGGAGATCTCCAAGGCCATCTGGACATATTGTTGCAAACAAACTAACTTGGTTTCCATTAATTCGAGACTCAAATGTATACATTTAAATTCCCTAAAAAAGATTTTCCTTCACCCCAGATATGCTACACAGATTTAACTTAACCACACCATTTCAATGACCTAGATGCTTTGCTCCAATAGTCAGTTTCTTCCATTTAGCCTGGCTGTGCCCTCCTCTTTATTGTTTCTGGGTAAAAGTTGCCCACATTGAAGTTTTTACCTCCTACTCAAAAGATCGTAAGTCATTAGTCATGAATATGCTGTGAATGTTCTAAACACTATCAGAAGATTGACCACCCTTTTACTAGTTCTGGTGAAATACAGGATTGCCAGGGATTGGATAATAGGCCTGACACCCCAAATTAAGAAATTGTTTAAAATGCAGCACTTTGAATTGACCTCACTGAGACATTTGTATTGTTCCAATCCATAATGGCCAGACCACCAGATATTTGGGGTCTATTCCAAGGATAGCTGTCATGCTTGAATACAGTGGCTAGTAAATCATATATCTGATGCATGTGTCCCTAATTTACTGATGGTGCTCTGTAAAACGGTTATTAAAATATTTTATAACTATTATTTTAAAATTAAATAATAAATACATGCTATCTTCAGATTTTGTTAAAAATAAATTATATTTAGTTATACTCTTAACTATTTTAAATAATTTATTTTTATTTTTATTTTTTTCATATGAGGTTTTATTTTAAGTGCATACATCTATTATTTTCTATTGGAGGATGTTGCAATATCAGTGTTTGGCCATGTGTGGTGCTGGACTTACTACTGTTTCTTTTTTGGCAGAAGTATCTCACACTTTTAAATTTAGCTGCATCCCATTTTTCGGGAGGTGGAGACCGATAAGTCTACACTTGACACTCACTTTTACTCCATAGTATAACAGTTGTAAACATACAAAAACGAATAAAATTGCCTAAAAAAAATAAAATGAAGGGGAGTTGCAGCTGACATGGTGTTACTGAGTAAAACTGAAAAATCGACAAGATTTGATTATAGCATGGAACCTGTTAAATGCAATGGCTTTGCTATGGCAATAATGGCAATAACATGGACGCCTAGCTTTGCACAATTGCTATAAATTTATGAAAGAGCGTTTAAGATTATGTTTAGCTGCGTTAATTTCACTTGCATGAAATCCCTCTGTACAATAATGGTTTTCTTCACACAGAAACATACCTGCATAAGAGAGCTGCTTTGCTCTCGTACCCCACTAGAGACAGGTGTTGATGCGCAAATAAACATCCCGCGACTTCAAACCGCATGTCTAGATGACCCAGGAGTGCATGGCAATTCGCCATACCGTCAGGGAGTAGAGGAAAGTTAAGATATTGTTATAAAGTCATATTCGATGAAAAGGAATGTTTTTTTTAAATATTCCTATGATTTCCGAACCTTATTCATCGTGGCGGAAAGAAACGCCGTGTCTCTGGCACTAAGATACACGCAACTTCACTAGAATCTGCTTCTGTTAAGTCGGCTGTGTTGTGAGAAGAGCCAAAGTCAAAATGTGATGGACATATTGTCTGGGTGCTTTTGGCAGACTGGATCTACAACAATGGAAACTAATCGACATTTTGATACATTAGTCATGATTTTCCCTTGTTCAAAGTTTAAATACAGTGTTGCCAAAATTCACGTTTGTATGAAAATACATTGCAGACATGTGGTGTTGCAATACAAATAACAGCAACAAAAGCAATTTTAAAAGCTTGATTTACAGCAATACACGAGTGCATATTTTAGTTCCTTTGTACCAAGTAACTCAGGAGTGCAGGTGCTACCGGAGAGTACAGGTATGCACCAACAGAGGAACGGTGTCTACAATTCAAACACTGAAACGACGATCGGCTTCCACCAACATATACATTTTTAAATTCGCAGTGCATGATTGCCGCAGAGAAATAGTATGCAGATAGCTGATTGAATTTAACCAGATTGAATATATTTATTTTGGCGTGATCTGATTATGAGCTCATCCTGCTGTTAGAACCCACTGCTGTTTGAAGGTCTCAGTCAACACTCCATATGCTGTGACATATTTATAATTTTCATATGTATGTTACATTTCCTATGTATTGGCATGTTTACTCGTTTGTCTAGTTTTTTTTGTATATTTATAATTTGCCTATGTTGTGCTAAGGCTGTCTTTTCGGTGAGGATAATACAAAAGAAAAAGACAAACTAAGTGATGATCATGAATAAAAATAAAACTGCTTAGAGTAATATTCAGAGACACATGATATAGAGTAGTGTCTGTGTGTTCATTATGTAAGGGATTCGTATTTAGTACATGGGGCAACTTATTTTTTCTAAGTGCTTAATTTTGTGCTGCTCTCCAGTGAGCAAAGGGTGGTTTTACAGACCTAAAAGATCCTTAATCAAATATTCTGTGCATAGAGCAGTACTGCCTTTGGGATCTGAGTTGTTCCTAATAAAGAAGCCATTATTCCATGGGTAGGGTTGTTAGAAACATTACATTTGGCCATTAGAAGACAACACTCTTTACATCACATTAACATTAAGTAGCAATAAGGATTCCAATAAGGTGTATATTTGCAACACTGAAAAAAAAATTAAATAGTGGATTGCAAAAAGTCTGTCACTTTCAAACTTCATGACCTCCAACTCCCTTTAAGAGGTTCCAGTAGCTCTCTATCCGAGTCATCTTCAAGGCATTCAAGGCAAGAACATGGGTGGGACGCACTCCCTTCTCTCAAACTGCGTACATGTATTGTTTCTTTGGCCTGATTACGTCTTCTTCAAGTATACTCTGGTATAACACAAGAGTCATTCATCACACCAGTCTTATTCAACATGTTCCCTTGACACTGTGCTGTCTTATCAGATCCTTGGCCCTGCTGCTGAACTGACGGGTTTTTGTTTCCAACAATGAAATGGCATTAGTGTATTTATGCTTAGGGTACTTCATGTCAAAATCAAAAACAAATCCAATTTTGTTTTACAGGTAACGGTAAAATGTGATCTATGATGCCCTGCACACTAATAAATAATTTTAAAGTTGTACACTGCAGGTCTAAAAAGCAATAGAGGCTGTAGTTCAACAGGATGCAGACAAATTACATTTCATGCTTTGAACTAGTCCCAGGGACACCGATTTGTGACATTATATCCCATGGGTCTCACTATCTAATAGAAGTTCTTCTACTCTAACAGGCACATAACCTTTTAAATAAATGGACTGAACAATACATTTGACTTGGAGGCACAATAGCCCAACAGGATAGGAAAGCCCAATATATATTATTTTTTCAGCAAATAATAGACTGCTGAGGGATTGCGACTTGCTTACAATGGAAAATATGTAATATGTAAATGTAATTTCACATTGTAAGAACAAGAAGTGCCTTTGTTACAGCATATATTATTGTCAAAAAAACAATGATTTGTATCTGACCATCTGCCTATAAATCAGTGGTACTCATTGTAGGAAAGTGGCTCTTTTGACATGATCACCCCCCCAAACGTTTTGCCTGTTTTCTGGTGCAGTTTTGGCTGTAAGTGCACTGGCTCCCTGCTAAACAGATCCACAGTACAAGATCTCTTTCCCTACAACTGCACAGTCGTTTTTTCCAATTGGCAAACCTTTAGTTGCCACTGTAAGTCCCTTTTAAATGGTACCCCTGCACCTAGTGCATGGGTACTAAAGGAAGGTCCCTGAGGGCTGCAGCACAGATTGTGCCTTTCTGAGGGACCCTCTCACTAAATGCACCCAGTGCTGCTTTCATAGGCTGCGTGTTTTGGTGCAGACCTAAAATGAAAACATGACTTGGCACACAGCCTGGTTGCCCTCTCTCCTGCACACTGCATGTAAGACATGTAAGTCAGCCCTGTCACAGGCCTTCCAGCCCTATAGGCAGGGTGCATTATATTGCACGTGAGGGAATACCTGCATGAGCAGATATGCCCCTGCTATCTCTTTGTCGATTCTCAGACATAAGAAGTGAACAGTGAAGCCATTTTAAATACATGTGCTGGACAGTGGTCATTACGAGTTCCCCATCTATACAATGCCTTCACTGAAAATAGGGATGTTTGGTATCAAACATCTTGTAATAATAAACTCTCACCGAATCCAGTGATGGATTTATTAATGCATGCACTCAGAGGGCACCTTAGAGGTGCCCCTGCAAACCTACTAACTCCTAGTGTGGGCACTGACTGGTCAAAACCAGTGCAGCCACCTTTAGACAGAGGTCTGGCCCCTCTTGAGGGCTCAGAACAACGGCCTGCTCTGGGCAGAGGTCTGAGCTCCTCTCCCAGGCAGGAAGGAAATTAAAGGGCGGGGAGCTTCACAGACCTAGCTGCCTTTGAAATGCGACCCAGGCCTCTCCAAATGGTGGAGGAGGTCGACTCTCAGTTCCTAACCCCGCTTTTGGCAGAGGACTAGCGGGAAAATTAAGCAAATTAGGAGGAGTGCCAATTATCCCAGTGTCACCCCTAGGGCGGACGAGCTGAAGTGGACACTACTTTTTAAATTTCTCCATCATGCGTGGAAGGAATTAGGCCAATAGGGTTAGGGCTATGCCATTTCCCAAAGGAAGTGGTCATAGAAAGGATTTAGTCACCCTAAAGGTGAGTAGCTCATAGGCTACCACTTGGAACTCCCTGGAACCCCCCTAAATTAAGTATTTAGAGGGCACCCCGAACCCGAGAATCAGATTCCTGTCGACCTAGGAAGAGCCGGACAAAACAGAAGTCGCCCAGCACAGAAGACTGAAGGCACCAACTGACTTGACCCCAGCTGAACTGGCCTGTCTGCAGCCTTCAAAGAAATCTGTGCCCAGAAGACAACTGTCCTGCAGCCCAGTGACCTCCAAAGCCTTGGGAGGACTGTCTGCCTTCAATGAAGCACAAGAACTTCTGTGGACAGTGGACCTGTCCAAAAAACATCTCCAAGGAAGCAAGAAGTCTGTATGAGGAACCGCAAAACCACCGCCTGGAACAACGACTGCACCCGACGCCCTTGGGCGAGTCCAAGTGGCCCACCAGTCCAGTGAAGGTTCCCCAGAGCTTATGGCTCAGAGTTCATCGTGGGCTGACCCCTTCCAGACTCCACAGCAATGCCTACAGCCTGAATCCAAGGGTTCCCTTTGACCACGACCTGCCCAGTGAGCTGTTTCCAATGCCAGAAGACACCCCTGCACCCGGAGGCCCTGGGCCTTGGGCAGCTAGACCGTTGGAATCCCTATTACCCCAGGCATCTTAACTTACCTGGGCAGCTGTGGGTTGACCTCTCCCGACCACCTGGACAGAGCCTGCAGCCTGTTTCTGAAAGTGATCTCCTGCATTGGTTAACATTGGGAGCCTGACCCTGTGTTGGCACGCTGCACCCAACCACCTGTGCCGCTGAGGGTGCAAGTGTGGTGCTGCCTTGTGGCCTCCTTTGTACTTACCTCTACTCCAGGAGCAAGACCCCTGACCTCGCTCTACTCACCTAGGAGCAGGGCATCTTCAGTTACCCCGTGTCTCCATGGGATAAAATTGGACGCTCAATTCTGTGTTGGCATTCGGCACCCGTCTGCCCCTGTGCCGATGAGGGTGCAAGTTTTGTGCTGTCTTGTGGCCCTCCCAGTGCTTACCTTAACCCCCAGAGACCAACCTCTGGTGCCTCTTTTACTCACCTGTGAGCAGTGCATCTTCGGCCCCCCCAGTCTCCACTGGTTACTATTGGGCACCAACTCCAAATTCGACTGCTGCAAGCGGCCACCCCTGTGCTGCTGTAGGTGCACTCTTGGTGCTGATCTGAACCTGGCCTGGCATTGACCTAAACCCTGAAGACTGGAACTGTAAGTCATGTACTTACCTGCAAAACTGCATCTTTGTTTCCCTTCATAGGTTAACATTGGAGACTCTGACCATTGCATGATGTTTGAAACTGAAAAGTATTTTTATTTTAAAAACAGCTTACCTTATAATGAAGTTCTTTGATTCAAATCATATATAAAAATGTGATTTTCTAAATTGGTCTTTGATTTATTTATTGAGTGTGTCTCATTTATTGCCTCTGTGAGTACAACAAATGCTTAACAAGACTCCTTGATAAGCCTTGCTGCCCACCCACACTACCACAAATAGAGCTCTAGACACTATAGAGAGAGCCAGCGTCCTACACTCATAAAAATACTATTTGATGGATAGCATTTCTCTTGGCAATCCACAAAATACATTTGTGGCAGTTCTACCTTAGCTTGAATTATCTCACCCTCGGAGACTTTGCCTTACTGTCTATGGGGGTTATTACGAGTCTGGCGGTCACTAGACTGCGGTGGTACGAGTGCCACATTACAACCTGAACCACTAACTCCACCAGGATATGAGATCCCTGTGGTCCTAATCCAACAGGGCAGTGCTGCCCTGGGATTACGACCCCATTCTCTGCCAGCGGTTTCATGGCAGTACCACTGCCATGAAAATTCTGGTGGAGAATGGGTGCAGGGCCACCCCGGCCTGCACCGTCACAAAGTTCACAGTCTGCTTTACAAATGAGCATTGCGAGGGTGCTGGTTTCCCACTAGGCCAGCGGGTGGAAACTCAGGTTTCCACCCGCTGACCTAGGGGGAAACTCTTATTGGGGCCAGCGGGGAGGTAGCCTGTGTGGTGGCAACCTCCCCATCGGGCCCTCTATGTCCGTCATTATATAATCAATTACTTGAATTGAGCAGGTTTGAAAACTTTGAGCAATTTTATCTGCATAGTGGGTTTCTGTCTGATATTTTTTTTTTATGATTGGTGTAATTATTTTTTTTTCTTTGCAATGGGTAATGGTGCTTTCTGAACAGGCCAACCACATTTTGATTTCTTGCTGGTATGGTTTTGGGCTGACAGTCTCTCAAGGCATGATTCTGAACCTAGAATATTATATTGGATGGCAAATGTCCATGCCATCTTGCAAGCTGTATCTGGATCATTTATGGAGGTATTGATCAGGATATCGCCATAAAATCTAAAATCTATCTCATGCAGTTTAGATGGATGCACTGTCTTCTAGAGAGCCTTACTCTCACTCCATGTCTCATATGAATAAACCATTGAGTTCAGACTCTTGAACAAATGTTTAATTTATTATCAAATTTAATAAAATTAACTTAACACATCCATCACCACAGCTGCCTACCCAGATGCATGGAAACATGCAGAAGTAAGACCCCTCCTCAATAAACCCATCACCAACCCCAGTGTACTCAAGGACTACTGACCCATCCCACTGCACCCTTTTCCTGCTAAGGTCCTCGAGAAGGCCACCACCAGGTCAGCAAACACCTGGAAAAAACAACCTGCTGGACGGCTCCTATTCTGGCTTCCGTGCCAACCACAGCACCAAGACCTCCTTGATTGCTGCCATCAAAGACAACAAAACCGTCTTTGACTGGGAGGGAACCGAAGACTTATGCTCCTCGACCTCTCAGCAGTGTTCAACACCGTATCCCTCCACATCATCATGAAGAGGCTACACCGCATCGAAATCCAGGGAGTCACCCTCAAATGGATCACATCCTTCCTCAAAGGACGCACCCATAAAATCCATCTACCACCCTTCTGAGCCCAAGAACATCATATGCGGCATCCCTCAATGTTCATCCATCAGCCTGACCTTATTCAACACCTACATGACACCCCTGTCTGACAGTGTCACAACCCACGGCTTCAACATCATATCCTATGCAGAGGACACCCAGCTCATCCTCTCGCTCACTGAAGACACCAACTTCTACAATGGAATGAAGAATGTCACTGACTGGATGAAGACAAACTGCCTGAAGCTCAACATGGACAAGACAGAAGTGCTGATCTTTGGTAACACCACCTCCCTGTGGAATGACACCTGCCTGAAAAGCTCAAATTTGCTGTCAAATTTTGGGGGCCTTATTGAGAGTTTGCTGGGTAGAATACTTTTTCAAACTGTGACAGATATTCCATCAACATATTACAAGTGCCATAGGCTATAATGTACTTGTCATATGGTAGACAGGATATCCACCATATTTGTAATGGTGTATCCCTCCATCCAAACTCTAGAGTGAATACACACAATACCAGGTGGTGAGGAAATGGCCTACCACTGTGTTATGTGTTAGTGACTAATTGTGCTCTATTCAAGAAGTAGAGAACTCTCCACTCTGCCTCAGAAGAGGATGTTGGAATTTCCATTAAATGGACTGGATTGAACTGTTAAGTGGCAAGTGGAGTGGAGGGCAGGTGGGAGGTGATTAGCAACTACTCTGTCCTCTGCAATGTTGGCCTGCGACTAGCAAATGAATCTGAGCAGATCCTGGTATCACCAGTTTCTACTAACTCACAAATAAATAAATTTAAATATATTGTTGGAACATTTTAAAGTTTGTGTTATCACCCATCAGTGGCTTCACTTTCTTCTGGTGGGAAACCCATGCTTTGCTGAGTATCCATCAGAACCAGCATGGAATAGAAGGAGGAACATTAATTCCATGACTGCGTACTAGTGAACACAATTTTGGAAGAGTTATTCCTTGCACAGCCTGAATCCTTTCTTGCAAGTGTATGATTCCAAGAACTGAGAAAGTAAATGCTGCTGGGGACAGCTGCATACCTGATGACAGAACTTAACTTATTGAGAACCTGAAGAACAGGCGGACTGCATCAGTCCAATACTAGTAGGTGCTGCTGACCAGTTAACAGGATCACAGTCAATGTGTTCAAATCAGGGCCAGTCTGGGTACCAAAAGTAGCCCTGGCAATTTTGTCACCCCACCCTCCTGATTGGAGGAGGGTGCAAGTGAAAAGCACCACTGCTTCTGTTACTGGGCGCCAATATTGCAGTACCGCTGCAAAACAGGCCAGTAACAAAACCGGTCCCCACTGCTGCAAAACAGGCTCCACCCTTCCAGTCTCCTAGGGAAACACCCGATGCCTGCTACAGCCAGTCCAGCCCTGGTTTGTGTATGCAGATACCATTGCCGGGAGCTTCTTAAAATTAATTTATACAGACTAAGTTAACTCCAAAAGAAAACAGCTTAAAAAACCTCAGGAAGTTCATTTTACCTGAAGAGCATTGCCATGGGGGCCTTGGTTTGATATGTGAGACAAAGGTTTTATGTTTCTGAGTTCCACAATGGATACAGGAAGCTTGAATTCACTTGGCTGTACAGCCTCATCCATTTTTTACTTGGCCT
Organism: Pleurodeles waltl; assembly: GCF_031143425.1. Lineage (NCBI taxonomy): Eukaryota > Metazoa > Chordata > Amphibia > Caudata > Salamandridae > Pleurodeles > Pleurodeles waltl. The sequence continues at coordinate 945,647,787 of NC_090439.1, read as the reverse complement.
TTCTTCCTCTGGGAATGTTATAGACACAAAAAGATAGAACGTGGTAATAATCACCAGAATCAACCTCTAAATCCTATCCCAATGAGAATGTTTGCCTGTCAGCATCAGTGTGACTACTGATTTAATTTGCATTTGATATGACCTGTTTCCTTCTTACCTGACTTTTGAACGTGTTTAGTTTTCGTTCTTTTGTTCTATTACGATTTTCAAATGAATCTTTTGTACTATTGGGTGATTGGTTTGTTTCACAAAATATTTCATGTAGATTTTTCCGAATATTGCTTTGCTGCTCACAGTGAACTATCCTTCGTTATGGGAGCGCAAAATGTGTAAATTGTTGTTAAAAATATTTGTAATTTTCACAATTTTATGCATAATGCATAAAATGCATTTTACCACTATCACAAGCAACTTTTCCCCTTAAGACAAAAAACATCCGACCAGATGCCAGCAGGAGAAAGGTTCGCAGTACATTTCATACAGAACCGAGTCTTATGATTGCCAAAATTAACAGAAATTGTGCATAATGTGAAATGTCAAAAAATGTGCAGTTCAGGTAATGCGAAATTCAGAATTATGCAAAATTACATTGGCATAGCAAAAATGTTGCACATGCCCACACATGAGAGACTAAGACTACCCTATTTAAAAATTGTTTGCCTCTGTAAGTGTGTTATTGAGCCACACCCTGTATATTTTGTTTGGGTTATGACGCAATGACTAGGGTGATATGATGTTATATTAAGTAATGATGTTATATTTACTACTGCAGACAATTTTTGTAGAGGGATTGAACAATGTCAAAATATTGTCAGTTGCTAATTTTAGTAGAATAGGAATCCTATTGAGGCACGTGTTTACAGATTTCATGTGATTCCCATGTCTGTATCATGTTGTTAAGAGAAGTTTGTGATGATCACGAGCATAAAGGGGTAGGATTTTTGAAGAGATACTGTGACTTGTCACTTTAACTCTACCCGGTTCTGTTAACAAGGGAAGAATAACTGCCTAGTTTTATATTGGAGATGTTCCTCCAGTAAATTAAGATGCCTCAGATAGATAATGCTTATTAGGACTATTGATATATACTCAGGGAATATGGTTGCCCATAATGTTGGGTACTATGTGTACTAATAGTATATCAGTTTATATGTAGTACCAGAGATAGAGCCTAATGCATTCCTTAAGTGCTTAATAGTACCAAAATTGCGTCCACAGCCCTTATATTGAATACATTCCAGAGCCTTGTGGAAATATTTAGCCGTTTTAGATGATGGTATGCTCATGTCTCAGTTCTATATTGGTTGAAATGGAATGAGATGGTGACGCTCTTGTTGTTTGCATAGCATTCAAATATGGTTCTTATGGAATGTCACATGTCCAGCTCCTTTTTCGCTATTAATCCTTCTTCTTATTTAACCTTTTTGTAACACTATGTGTGGGTGTATGGTTTATAATTTCCTGACTCATGATCAAGGTGTTGTATTACTGAAATGTGTTGGAGTAGTTGCTACCATATGAAGTAAAATAAATTCTCCTCATTCACTACACGCACCATCATGCCAGAGGTTGGAGGAACAATGCGAGTTCACTTGTTTGTATGAATAAGGGAGCAGAGAACTCTGGGTAGTTCCCATCATTCATTGCCAAATGAATGCTGGCACCACAATGACAATAAACTCACACTGGACAATGGTGTCCATGTGTGTGCATTTCAAGGGGACCTGTATGGGTAGGTTTGTGCTATCTGTTGTGTTTGTCAGTCAGTATGTGTGTGTGTGTATGTGTGTGTGTAGATTGGCTGTTTGAGGTGGAGGGAGCTGGAGTGGGTGATGTGGTTGTGTCTGTATGTGTGTCACTTGCATGTGAGATCGATGTTGTGTATGTTGTGATGCCATATGACACATTCAGGTAAGTGTTGTTGTGTGGCAGACATTGTTGTGGTGTCTGTAGTTGTGCATGTGTCTGTATGTTTGTGTAGCTGAGTGTGCAATTGATGTGGTTGTTGTGGTTATGTAATGTGTGGGGGCAGTGTCAATGGTGTGTGTGTTGTGTCATGGATGTATATCAATGTGTGTTTTCACCATGTACCAGTTGTGTAATGGATGATGATGTGTATGTAGTGTATTGTGTAGTGCAGTGGGACACACATGGCTAAGGTACAGTGTGTGTGTGTGTCACTTACCTCTATTCCACAGCCCTTGCTATTGTACGAAGTCCATTGGGTCCCGCTGCCATCTCCTTTCATCAGCAATTGATCGCCAGTCCTCTGCTCGCAGAGCTATAACATCTAAATACAGCAGGCGGAACACTGTTGACTTGACGGTCTTCTCGGATTGCCACCCACACAGCTTAGAGGTATTACCGCCAAGGTACAAAAGACACCCAAAGTCTTTTGCCATTTCCACAGCAAAGTCTTCAATCCTAGGAATAGCTAGTGTCATCCATGTCAAGCTGTAAAATGACAAAAACCTTTCCCTACTCCAGGCTCAGTATTACAGCTTTGGATTGATAAAATACTGTCAAAGCTAACCTGCAAGGAATGAAAGCAACCCCTTTGACGTGGTTCACAGTCATTACAGCTCTACAGAGAGGTTTAACGTTGCCCAGTATAAGTCCAAATAAGGCCCTATCAGGCTACTGAGGAATTCTTAGCAAATTAGGTCAAATAAATAGTGAAGCTGCTGCTAGCTCAAACTTTTGTTAATCATTGTCTTGGCTGGACATTATTATGCAGTAGGGTAATTTTACAGGAAATTGTGCGTCACTTACTCAAACGTTAGATAGTTACAAAACGTCACGGCTTTAAGTTGCACAGAGTCCGGTAGGCTTTGGTCTTTATGAGCTGACAAAGCAAGTAATAGAGTAAGGCATTAGCAACACTGGTTATGTACAGCATTACAGTAATAATCAGAAGTGGAGAGAATTTTTCTACAAACCAGTTCCTATTAAGAGTTACTTGAAGAATAAAACCTCGGACTATGACCCTTAAGGATTTGGAGCCTTTAGTTAAATAAACAGATGTTTTTCCTAGTGCTAAAAAAACGCTGATGCACTAAGAATGACAAAGGCATCACAAAAAAAGAATATTTGTGCATTCGTTGTTTAATAGCTCATAATTGTTTTGATGAACTACTTAAGTCTCCAAGTTAAAATGTTGTTGTTTTTTGTAAATCATTTGTTGAGGCAGTTTTTTCCATAGCTTGTGGCTTATATTGTTAACAAGTACAACTCTAGAAAAAAAAAAAATCAGACTCTTCCCATGCAAGAATCTATGCTTTTCTTTCTTCTGTTATTTATTGGATAGAAAACAATTTCGACAAAGGCAACCTAAAAAGAATGATGTCCTTCTCGCCCAGCTGCACCACATACACATATCTGCGGTCACGATGTCTGTCATTTTGAATTGATAATATGGATTAAATCCCAACATTGACCCTGCTTTTCTACACTAAAAACTGTTTCCTCCAGCCACTGCCCTTCCGTGTCCGAATTATAGATCTACTGTCTACAGTTTCCCAAATATTTAGATATTTCAAAACTCAGTGTTGATATCTTTCATGTACTTCACAGACCTTCCAAAATGAATGTCAACAATGCTGGCGGCCCACCCTCTCTTATTGTCACTTATATTTCTATGTTTCATATACACATGCACCATTCCTGCAGCTCCACCCTATTTTATTATCTTGTTATTTGTAATATCTGACTAAGTTCCAATGGATAACACTTTTCTGTCTCCTAACACCTATGCAGCCTGCAGATTTTGTTCTTTTCCCTTAGTAGCAGCAAAGATGTAGAATTAACTCATAATTCTTGATTGACGTCCTTCTTCAGTAATTGAGTCTCTACATAAATGTGTACCATTTCCTGTCTGCACTGTTTTTTTAAATACAAGTTTTCTGTGAAATATGATCATTCACTCCACATACGTGTTTGCAGATTCTTTCTCATACGTTTAACATTTAGCTGAAAGTTAAGCTCACCACCACAAATATCTTTCACAGGACAGGACAAGAAAGCACACCTTTAGAATGTAGTCTGATAGCCAAAAAGCAAAGAATGTGCAATTTTAGATGAATTTTGAAGGAATTACCTTTGGGGTTGTTAGAAATGGGGTCTTTGGTTGTCAGTCGGGTTACGCCCTGTTCAAGCAAGGACCCTCACTCTAGACAGGGTAAAAGAGAATCACCCTCAGCTAACCCCTGCTTACCGCCTTGGTAGCTTGGCAGAGCAGTAGGCTTAACTTCAGAGTGCTAGGTGTAAAGTATTTGTACCAACACACACAGTAACTTAATTAAAACACTACAAAATTACACAACACCATTTTAGAAAAATAGGGAATATTTATCTAAACAAAACAAGACCAAAACTATAAAAATCCACAATACACAAGTCAAGTTATCAATAAAAATGCAAAAAGAGTCTTTAAGTAGTTTTAAACACACACTAGCGCTGCTAGCCTGAAAATGTACCTGGTGTGCGTCAAAAATAACCCTGCATGGGCGGGTGTGCATCAAAAATAACTCCGCACGGCTGTACTTGAGTCGGAAATCCAGCCGCACGATGATCCGAAATCCCCGCAGCGCAGGTTGTGATCTCCCAGCCTCTGTCAGCGAAACTGGGCGTCGTTTCTCCTGCTCTGTGCGTCGATTCTTCAGTTGCGTTTCCTGCGAGCATCGTTTTCTCAGCTGCGGAGCCGGCAGGGTGTCGTTTTTTCAGCCGCAGATCGGAGTCGCGTCAATCTTTTCCCCGCACGGCGCTCTGTGCGTGGATTTTCTTGTCTTAAGGCTGCCAGCTTCTCCTTTCAGGGTCCCAGGAACTAGATGGGCACCACAGGACAGAGTAGGAGTCTCTCCAGAGACTCCAGGTGCTGGCAGAGAGAAGACTTTGCTGTCCCTGAGACTTCAAACAACAGGAGGCAAGCTCTAGATCAAGCCATTGGAGATTTCTTCTCAAGATGGAAGGCACAGAAAGTCCAGCCTTTGCCCTCTTACTCTGGCAGAACCAACGACTGCAGGATAGCTCCACAAAGCACAGTCACAGGCAGGGCAGCTCTTCTTCCTGTGAAATCCTACCTTGCCCAGGCCAGGCCCCAGACACTCACCAGGGGGTTGGAGACTGCATTGTGTGAGAGCAGGCACAGCCCTTTCAGGTGTGAGTGACCACTCCTCCCCTCCCTCCTAGCACAGATGGCTCATCAGGATATGCAGGCTACACCCCAGCTCCCTTTGTGTGACTGTCTACTGTGAGGTGCAACCAGCCCAACTGTCAAACTGACCCAGACAGGGAATCCACAAACAGGCAGAGTCACAGAAATGGTATAGGCAAGAAAATGTCCACTTTCTTAAAATCGACTTTACTAAAAGATGTATTTTTAAATTGTGAGCTCAGAGACCCCAAACTCCACATGCTCCGAAAGGGAATCTACACTTTAATCAGATTTAAAGGTAGCCCCCATGTTAACCTATGAGAGGGATAGGCCTTGCAACAGTAAAAAACGAATTTAGCAATATTTCAGTATCAGGACATATAAAACACATTACTAAATGTCCTACCTTTACAATACACTGCACCCTGCCCTTGGAGCTACCTAGGGCCTACCTTAGGGGTGTCTTAAATGTAAGAAAAGGAAAGGTTTAGGCCTGGCAAGTGGGTACACAACCCCCTACCAGCCTAAAGCCAGGGGAGAACAATCAATACCTCGATGTACTTTCCTGATTGGGGCGATAGAACAATGACCCAGGCCCACAACAGCAGGGGCATGTTCCAATTCTACGCCTTCCTGACTCCAGTTGGATCCCTCTGTCCATACTCTCAGGGCCCACTAAGCTAACCCATGGGAAACCCTTCTCCACATCTGCAGACACCATCTGTGCAGCACCTAATTTTACTTTGCTCACAGATGTATCCCAATGGGCAGAAAGTACCACTAGGGCCAACACAGTGATGTTGCCCACTCCACCCCCGGAGTGTGACTCTCGTCCACCCCCCAGGGGCAACTCTGTCCACCAGGACAGCAAGCCACAGTGACTCCGGACAACTGTCAGGGATGAGAGCCCGACCTCAGGCCTCTCCAACCACTGTGACTGCGGAGAGTGGGGGGCGGTAGCCCCAGGTGTCTGGCACCCTTTGACCACTCTCTCTTCCACCAGGTCAGGGATGACAACCTGACCCTGGTCCTCCCCTCTGGGGCTCTGTACCCTCCCTGCAGGAGCGGCACCCCCGGAGTCCACAATTGTCAGGGTGCTTGTAGAAGCAGTCCTGCTCAATTCTTCCACCAGTACAGGGATGTAAACCTGTAACTAGTCCTCCAACCTGGGGTCTGTACCTTCAGGTTGGACCAGGGCCAGGGGTGAGGCTTTCCTCTCCCTGCCCTCCCTTCTGGGGTCCTGCATCCCCCAGCAAAGAGTGCCCCCCCAGAAGACAACATGGTAGGGGCACTGTTAGCAGTAGCCCCTTCCTCTAGGACAGAGGGGACACCCTGAACCTGCCCTTCCAATCCAGGGTTTGCACCCTTAGATTGCACTGGGGCCATGGGTGAGGCTCTCTCTCCCCTGCCCCTACTCTCAGGGTTCTGCACCCCCCCTCAGGGAGAGTACCCCTTGAAATCACACCGGGGGGTGATTGGGCAAACTGCCCACCCCTTCAGGTCAGTGTTTACCCCCTGCACCTGATCCTCCAGTCCAGGGTCTGTACCCACAGACTGGACCACTGCCTGGCAACCCAGGACTTCCTGGGGGCATACGTTCCCCCCACCAGTTCAGAGTTTACCCTCTGAACCTGGTCATCCAACCCAGAGTCACCACCCTGCGGTTGAACCTCTGCCTGGCGCACCAGGACTTCCTTGGGAGCATACCTGCCCCCCATCAGGTCAGAGTTTACCCCCTGAACCTGATCATTCAACCCAGAGTCACCACCCTGCTGTTGAACCATTACCTGGCACACCAGGACTTTCAGGGGGGTCACACTTACCCCCCTCAGGAGACAAACCGTCCCCAAGGGCCACACAAGAGCCTGGCTGGCGCAGGTTCCTGACCTGTGCCCATCTGACAGAGTCTGGATTCCCCCCAACCCAGAAATGGTCTCACCAGGGTCATTCCTGGGGGGCTCTGCTCTCAGAGCTGACCCCTGACCCTCCAGGTTCTCCACTGGGGTCCGCAACCCCCTCTCAACCCTCTGTCTGGACTTCTGCACCCCCTCACTAGGAATGGTACTGCCAGACACCAGAACTGGTGGGATGCTGGCTACAGCCACCCCTCCAAGTTCTCCTGACACTGTGGGGTCTCCCACAACAGATGGCCCTATGGTACAGGCTAGGCTCCCCTCCTGGTGTTCCCTCATGGAACCCTCCAGGACCTCGGACCGGATCTTGGGCACCTTGGGCCTCAGCCCATCCCCATTCCCTCTCCTCTGAGACTGGACATGGGGTCCCTCACCCATCCCACTACACTGGGACCTACCTGGGACACTACAATCCTTTCCTACCTCACCTGGGTGGGAAATACCTAGACCACTCCTCTCAGGAGCACCCCCATATGCCTCTTCAGACTCTCTGGTACTCACCCAGTGGTCTGCCTCCAGTGTAAGTTCCCTGGGGTCAGAGAACTCACACTCCACCTGGTGTTGGCGTAGCTCTGGAAAATAAGGACTAGACATATGCTCTCCAGCAATTACATCAAGCAGCCCCTTACATGAATTAACCAAATTACCCTTCACCCAACCACCCAGTGACTCTGCTTTGAAAAAGCACCCCACATCACCCTCCTGAGACTGGTGAGACAGTACCTTACTGTCGTTGACACTCAACCCACACTATTCTGGGATGTCTTCACTCTCCATAACCAGGACTTCTACCTGGGGGGAACCCCTCTCCCTGTCAGTCTCATCTAGAACCACCCTCCCATCACTAGGAATATGACTCCCTATGCCAGTTCCCCAATCCACCTCAGGGACCCTGTGCATCACTGGAGCTACCTCATACCCCTGAACCTCCTGGGCATGTGCACTTCTTCAGCAGCACTGGATATAAAATTGTTGCTGCCACCATTCCAGCTGGACTCAGCCCTCATGACTTCCAGCTCCTTCAATTTAAGCCTGTAAGCATAAATCATCCTTTATATCTCTAAGTATCTCCTCCTTTCTTTCAACTCCTTCTCCCTTTGCATCCCCAACTCCTTGAACTTCAACCGGCGCGCCCTCTCTGCCTGTCCGTCCCGTAACTCTTCAGGAGTCAGACCCTTGGGTGACACCCTGCTACCCCTCCTGAGGACCCTCCCCCCAGGCGTAACAGGTACCTCCACTACACCAGTGTGTATGCTCTGCACTTCCCCACCCACATCCTCCTCCTCCTCTGTATGCCCTCCAGCCTTCTTGACTGTCACCCAGGCCCTCTGTGCCTTTTGCAGGTCCCCCTCCCTGGTGGAGCTCTCAGTGATACAGTCAAGATCTTTAAAGAACTGTTTCAATTGAGCAACTGAGTACTCCTTCAGTTTCTCTATTTCAAACACAGCTCCAGCTGTTGCATCTCCAGATTGAGACATGATGGTCACAAGTGCAAAGTTCCAAAGGCAGAAAATAAGTTCCCAATGAAGTAGAAAGAATCAGTCAAGAGATCAGCAAAATCATGGAAGTAGAACAAAAAGGAGTCCTTAAGAGAAAAAGCAAAAGATCACCAAAGAAATAGTATGTGGTCACGTAGGGGTCTGAACTCAAACAGTAGTGTACACTTAATCACTGTATCTCAAGTACAAATACAAGTCCAAATCCCAACTGCTGATCACCAATGTTAGAAATTGGGTCTTTGGTTGACAGTCAGGTTACCCCCTGTTCAAGCAAGGACCCTCACTCTAGTCAGGGTAAAAAAGAATCACCCTCAGCTAACCCCTGCTTACCCCCTTGGTAGCTTGGCAGAGCAGTAGGCTTAACTTCAGAGTGCTAGGTGTAAAGTATTTGTACCAACACACACAGTAACTTAATGAAAACACTACAAAATGACACAACACCAGTTTAGAAAAATAGGAAATATTTATCTAAACAAAACAAGACCAAAACAACAAAAATCCACAATACACAAGTCAAGTTATCAATAAAAATGCAAAAAGAGTCTTTAAGTAGTTTTAAACAGACACTAGTGCTGCTAGCATGAAAATGTACCTGGTGTGCATCAAAAATAACCCAGCACGGGCGGGTGTGAGTCAAAAATAACTCTGCACGGCGGTACGTGAGTCGGAAATCCAGCCGCACGATGATCTGAAATCCCCGCAGCGCAGGTTGTGATCTCCCAGCCTCCGTCAGCGAAGCTGCGTGTCGTTTCTCCTGCGTCCATTCTTCGGTCGCGTTTCCTGCGAGCGTCGTTTTCTCAGCTGGGAGCCGCCGGCACATCGTTTTTTTCAGCCGCAGATCGGAGTTGCGTCAATCTTTTCCCCGCACGGTGCTCTCTGTGTGGATTTTCTTGTCTTAAGGCTGCCGGCTTCTCCTTTCAGGGTCCCAGGAACTGGATGGGCACCACAGGGCAGAGTAGGAGTTTCTCCAGAGACTGCAGGTGCTGGCAGAGAGAAGTCTTTGCTGTCCCTGAGACTTCAAACAACAGGAGGCAAGCTCTAGATCAAGCCCTTGGAGATTTCTTCTCAAGACGGAAGGCACACAAAGTCCAGTCTTTGCCTTCTTACTCTAGCAGAAGCAGCAACTGCAGGATAGCTCCACAAAGCACAGTCACAGGCAGGCCAGCTCATCTTCCTCAGCTATTCAGCTCTTTTCCAGGCAGAGGTTCCTCTTGGTTCCAGAAGTGTTCCTAAAGTCTGTGGTTTTGGGTGCCCTTCTTATACCCAATTTCTCCTTTGAAGTAGGCCTACGTCAAATTAAGAAAAGGGAATGTTTAGGCCTGGCAAGTGGGTACACTTTCCAAGTCGAATTTACAGTTAAAACTGCACACACAGACACTACAGTGGCAGGTCTGAGACATGATTACAGATATACTTTGATTTACAGGCCCTGGCACCTCCAGTGCACTTTACTAGGGACTTACTAGTAAATCAAATATGCCAATCATGGATAAACCAATCAACAATACAATTTACACAGAGAGGGCATATGCACTTTAGCACTGGTTAGCAGTGGTAAAGTGCTCAGAGTTCAAAAGCCAACAGCAACAGGTCAGAAAAAAATAGGACGCAGGAGGCAAAAAGATTGGGGATGACCCGGCATAAGCGAAAAAGTCCAACAGGGGTTCTCTAAAGCTTTTGCTTTAATTTATTCTACAAAATGCCAGCGGCAGCCGCAGCAAATGTCAAGGTGGGAGCAAGGGGGTGGGGGGGGGCAATGGGGATGGGGGAAACAAAGCACACAAATAAAACCAAAAAAAAATTCTGTTCTTGTCGCTGCTGCCGCCGCCTTCTACCACCTCGCTCCTCTTCTGGTGTCCCGGCATTCACTGGGACACCAGCAAAGGCTCCCAAGCAATCCTGGTGCCGCTTTCATGCTAGACCTACCATGAAAGCAGAGTCAGGATTGGTCTGAGCAGCTTGGGCTGCTGCTCAGACACAACCCTGGGGTTTGTGCACTTTCTCCAGCCCAGCTGTTAAACACAGTTGGACTAGAGAAACCTAAGTGCCCATATGTGTTTGGCCGGCCTCAGACGGCTGGCCAAACACACATGTGCACTTAGGTGCCCTCTCTCCACCTCCCCCCTCCCACCTCTTGAGGCCCAGCCCCAGCCTTCCCTGCACTGCACTTCTGGTTGAGGCAGCAGATGAAAAATAGAAGCATAGCAAGCTAATGTTTTATTTTTCATCTTTTGACTCTTAACCCGGGGGAGATGGCTCTCTGCCATTGAGGAGCAGCCACCCCTGCAAAATACATACATCAGTGAAGACAATAATGAAATGATTCATAAATCATATATATGTTTAAATAAAGTCATCTATAAGGCATCTGAAGCAGTATACGCTATGGAATTCTAATGCAGAATCTCACCTGATAAACTATTAAATGTCAGACGCCCTACATCATTTTGATGCTGAAAATATAACGATGCTTAGAAAACATTCCTATAAATACAAGCAGTTTATTACGTTTCATATAAAAAACGCACCATTTTATGCTTGAAATTAGCATATTCATTTTGCAAGTAACCTTTTTCTGTCATTAAACCATTTGCATCAGTTTCAGTTACTAGCTGCAGCAAGGCAGCACAAATATGGTGTCACTTTCTTTACAGCATTGAGACTACACTGCCGTTAATTTATTTGGAAGCAATTTCACACTGCAAGATCCCATTTCATCAGTTGAGTTAAGGAAGTCTTTGATAGCCACTCTAATTGGAATTTTCATTTGGAGTGCATGTTTTAAAGGCTAATGTGTTCAGAGTCCAAAGTAAAATTGAAGTTTTACTTCAATGGAGCTTTTTCACAAAATATATTCTAGGCATAAAACAGACTTACATTCCACAAAATCTGAGAATGAGGCACACAATCTGTTCCTGAATTACAATGACAGGATTGACATGGATTTTCATCTGGAGAAGGCACTGTGTGCGGAGATTCTGCTGCCCATATACTTTTTCTGCTTTATTATGTGCACAAGAAATTGGGTTAATAGTTAGGGGGGTTACTAGTCACCATAAGGAATAATCACATCCCTTGCAAGGGTGAACCACTAAAGTCACTAAATTAACCTGAGCTCAACATCCTCGTAGATAGGGCACGGAGCAGATAGGCTTAAGTTAAAGGCAATGCATAAAGGATTTATGCAGGATCAACAATGTAAAAAACTCAAAACACAGCACAAAAAACATCCCAAGCCAATTTAGAAAAACATAATGAACTAATTGACAATGATATGACTGGCAAGTATCCAATAAGGGAAACAAAAGATATGAATTTATTAGAATTTTAATTAAAAAATTGGACAAAAAACATTAAGTCTTAAGCATCTGGTCATGGTAGACAGAGACCTAGGTGCAATTTGAGGATGGAAAACAGAATCCAGTTTAGACCTGGTCAAAAGCTTAACTTGGAACTTAGTCACAAAAAATGGAAGTCCCGAACTTCTGCTGGGCATTGCAAGAAATTGTACTCGAGGAGTGCTCCACGCAATCCTATAGCTGTCGGAAAAGGTTTTGATGAAGCTGTTAGATTTTAGAAGGAAAACTTTGAGTGCATGAAATTCAAATTTCACATCCAAGAAAAGTCCCTTGCTGAACAGGTACACTTGATACCTTTGCCTGGTCAAAATCTCTTCTTTTGCACTTAGCCACATTTTTTGGAGCTTGGGTTCCTCCAGCAGGGCAAGCCTGCCAGCTGTAGCCGACGAGGACTCCACAAGGTCGGGTACCAAGTCCATAGATTTGCTGTCACAAAAAAGCTCTGAGTGGGAGAAACCAGAATCTTATGCCAAGTGGTAACATACGTTGTTAGGATTGACTCTGGAGGTTTGCCCTGTCCTCCAGAGATCTTTGGAGTCCAAGGAGTTCCACATCCCTGTTTTTCATAGGTTGTAGGAGAAGTCCACCCTGACATAACCAAGGGTTCCAGGACTTCAGAAACAGGAGTTGGGATCAGGGCTCACTCCAGCTGAGGCCCCCAGGAGGTCAGTGGTATGACATTTGGAGGGTTTGCCTTTGTCCTGGTTATAAGAGAGAACAGGTATAGTCCTTCAATGCTCTTCTCAGGTCTCAGACAGTAGGTCCAGTGCTCTTTTGATCTTCCTCTTCCCAGGATTGTTCACAGAGTTGTACAGGGGGTGCTACATGAATGCTTGGCATCAACTTGTGGGATCTGGTGAATCTTGCCCTCTCCCCAAAAATGAGGGGGTGAAGAAGGTTCCCAGAAATCATCCTGCTCACCTTTTCAGCATTTCCGGTGTGCCCTATTACAAACAATCCCACAGTGCCCCTCTCTGCCTAAATCTAAGTTGGTAAATCCCCCTCTCCCCTTGTGCCAAGCCTGTGTGCCCACCACAGAGGGGCAGCCAGTGAAAGAAACAGCCCCACCTCTGTGGTAACTTCAGACCACTTCTGTGGGCAGCTCCTGTCCCACTGGGATTCATCACTGTATGGCTGGAGGACAAGGAAGGGCCCTGTCCAAATGTCAATTTACATCTGCCTGTGACAGGGCAGGTTTCTTCGAGGTACATTATGCTCCTGGCACAACCTAAATGATCATAATGCCATTGCAATAAAGCACCTCCCCAATCCTATGCCTTTGTCTTTGCTGTGGGAGCAGTATTGACACCTCATTCTGGGCTTGAGCACTGAGAGAACTGCAACTGGAGGCTATCCAAATTAGCCTCCAGAGGTTATCGGCAGGGAATTTGTAACTTTCTAAAAGCACCTTTTCCAATATCAGACTTCAACACTTGATTGGGCTTTTAATAAATAGTGCACTGTGTCCAAGAATTATGTTACTTGTTGTTTCTGAGCCAAATATAGCATTCTTAAATTTAATAGCACATCCTAGTGATTCTCTATAGGACAGCCATCCTTGCTACAGTCAGAAGAGCTTTTGGGTGTTAGTCTCTGTAAGGACACGTTCAATATTACATTTATACGTCCTACTTTGCAATACCATACCCCCTCCTTTTTGGGCTAAAAGTCCTCCTAACAAATTTCATATTAATATTTAAAAATAAGTTTTAGACTTTAGACCTGTCAAAAGAGCTTCCTTTTGACATGTTCAATTGCAGTTTTTATACTGATCCTGTCAGGCTATAATGGTAGGCCTGAAACCATGTCTAACCTGCCACTGTTATGGATGGCACAATAGGTGCTGCAGCTCATTGGTAATTAAGAATCAGGGGCTTCGCTTTAGAATACCTAGAACCTGCGATATATGCTAGAGAAACAACTATGGTTCACTGTAAAGTGAAAAGTGTTCTTTTACAGAGTTGAACAAAAATCAGTAGATGAGAATTTTTAAAATTGTAAAACACAATTAATGAAGCAGTGTGAAACATAAACCAGGACCCCAAAGTTTCCCTGCTATACAAAAAGTTCTCAGTGCTCATGAGTGTTCATTCACTCAGTGATAAATGGCAAACAAAGAATGCAGTTTGTACAAGAATAAAATGAGCAAGGGAACTCAATGAGTAGATAATCGATATTCCTTAATGTCCTTTCAAATATGGGTTGATCAAAGGATACAATCATTTAGGTTCCATTTGCTCTGTCTGTCGACATTTCAACTCTAGCCTTGTTATATGTCTTCATCCGAACTGTTAAAATGCATACGGTGTAGCAAGCCACGAACTAGTAAAAAACTAAAAGGCCATGTTCCTGGGATTTCATGTAACTCGGTGTATCCAAAACGTATTTATTAAAAGAAGGGGTAAACTCATCTACTCACTGAATCTGGTACAGCAATCTGAATCTATAAATGAACCACAAAATACAGTGAGATTTGAATTAATAAACTGTGAAGCAATCACCCAGAAGTGCAGTACCTTTAAGAAAAATACCTTAGAGGGAAGGTTCTGCTTTAGGGGCCCAGCAAACACAGGGTTTTGAATCAGTTACTGTAAGAACCACAATAAGGCCCATATTTATACTTTTTGACGCAAAACTGCACCAACGCAGTTTTGCGTCAAAAAAATTTGCGCCGGCTAACGCCATTCTGAAGCGCCATGCGGGCGCCGTATTTATTGAATGACGTTAGCCGGCGTTAGCCGCCGGCGCTGTCTGGTGTGCGTTAAAAAAAAACGACGTACACCAGGCAGCGCCGGCGTAGGGGGAAAATGGCGTATGGGCGTCCACAAATGGTGCAAGTCAGGCTGAGGCAAAAAAATTGCCACAACCCGATTTGCGCCATTTTTTTACGACGCCCATCCCCCATTGAAATGACTCCTGTCTTAGCAAAGACAGGAGTCATGCCTCCTTGCCCAATGGCCATGCCCAGGGGACTTCTGTCCCCTGGGCATGGTCATTGGGCATAGTGGCATGTAGGAGGGCACAAATCAGGCCCCCCTATGCCACAATTTTTTTAAAAAAAAAATACCTACCTGGACTTACCTTAATGTCCCTGGGGTGGGTCCCTCCAGCCTTGGGTGTCCTCCTGGGGTGGGCAAGGGTGGCAGGGGGTGTCCCTGGGGGCAGGGGAGGGCACCTCTGGGCTCATTCTGAGCCCACAGGTCCCTTAACGCCTGCCCTGACCCAGGCGCTAAAATCCGGCGCTAATGCGGGTTTTTTAGACCCGCCCACTCCCGGGCGTCATTTTTGCCCGGGAGTATAAATCCGACGCATATGCATCGGAGTCATTTTTTAAGACGGGAACGCCTACCTTGCATATCATTAACGCAAGGAAGGTGTTCACGCAAAAAAATGACGCTAACTCCATGAACTTTGGCGCTAGACGCGTCTAACGCCAAAGTATAAATATGGAGTTAGTTTTGCGTCGAAAAAAACGACGCAAATTCGGCGCAAACGGAGTATAAATATGCCCCTAAGAGCTTAACTGAATCTTGAAAAATCAGGGAAAACTAAATCACGGAAAACGAATGGAAGGCAAGCTGTTTAACAAATATGTTCAAAATACCTCATGGTGATTCAATCTGCAAGGTGAGACGTCAAGAATTAGACCGCTACGCGACTGATGAACATTCAGCCAGACGGCAGCACAGGGGAACAGCTGCAACAGTCAGAGTTCTGACTTCTTACCTCCTTGCTCAACGAGACACTGACTGTTGCAGTTGTATTGAGGATTGAAGTCCCTTGAGGTATCTTGAACATATTGAAGAGACGGTGGGCCTTTCATTTGCACCAGAGTACTTCCATTAAACCACTTTAATGTGGTGCAGTAAGTGGAGGAAAGTTCACAGAGTATGTCGATTTTCAATAGTGTGCGAAGGAAGTAAAGTGTGCAGAGTGATGACAAATGCAAAAGAAAGATGTCTGTGAAATTTAACCCAAATCCTAACTAACCCCTTAACAGACTAAGACCAAAGAATATATATGACATATGGCAGACTCGGAAGCCCCTCAGCACGTTCATGAACATTCCGCAGCAGGGAGCGGAGCATCTTCTTGAGTGATGACACTGACTTAGTGAAATTGTTTAATATTTGTAAATCATTAAATTAAATAAAAAGTAACCTGAGAATGTTGCACAGCCCATGAGAATTTACTCGAAGTAAGTGGCACATATAACTGTTTAGGGTATCAAATAAGATATCAAGTTAAGTTCAGAATTGTTAGCCTAGCCAGCCAGCAGTGTTGCTGACTGGGTTTGCATTGTTTTGATTTGTGGTTTAAATCTATATTTTCTTGAATCCCTGTACTAGATGTTTAATTTACTGGCAAGATATTGTGATTGAGTTAAACTTCCTAACTTTTTCCATTCCCTTCCGCTAACGCTTTAAAGCAATTAAAGTAAAATATAAAAAAAATTAAGCAGGAGGACGGGGTCCAGGTTCATATCACAGTTAGCTGTTTTTTTTTTTAAATCGACGACTTTATTGGTAATATCAACTAATCAGATTTTTGTTAGCAATACATGAAAAAGCAGAGGTAAATATTATCAACGATATTACAGTTTGTTACAGTAAATTGTGCAGTGTTCCAGCAGCACAGAGCTGTTCCAAATAATGTATTTTTATCTGTTTATGTATTTTTACAATAAATAATATTGTGTACAGATTTTTAAATAAAATACCATCCTCAGGTTTTTCAAGTGACAAACGCGAATACCGCTGGCAAACATCTGCTTGCGTTATATGGCCAATAGCGTTGATAAATTTGCTGACACAAATCTTTTTGCCTTATACACCCCTAGATAGAGTTGAGGTAATAGCATGGTAAAAAATGATTTCACTTGAGTCTTTCTACAGATTAGCTTCATGCTTCCTGTGAATTGTAACCATGCTCTTGTAAATGTACAAACCACGCTTTTTTCAATAAGTAAGATGTTTATGGAGCTGGAAAGTATGCATCTCAATTCATTATTGCTTTTCTCTACACTTGCTTAATTCCTTGCTAAGGGAATGTTTTCACATGAAATGTATAATTATCATAGTTCGGCACTGACAACCTTCAATCACTGATCACTTGTTCACATTCCACAGAAATTGCTCCAGAGAAATGTCTCTGAAGTAAGGGCAAGAAGCGCACATTTAGCGATTGAACCAGGCATTTGTGTTGATGGTTTGAAATGTTGCTCTTGGTTTTATCCTGTCTTAGGTAATTAGAGGCCCTCGCTAAAGAATTCAAACACCTGGTAATTTAATTGCTGGTCACCTCCTCCACAAAAACTCATATTAATAGCTTTGACACTACAAATAGTGATAGATTCATGGATAATGACTCTGACAATTGTTCTTATTTGTCCCTATATAATTAATCCTGAACTACAGACTGTCCACTGTTGTCAAAACAAAGCAGCCAACCTTATATTTAACATAAAAACCAACAAAGAAAATATGTTCCTAAAAGACACATTGATGCAGAGTGAATACCAGGATCATTATTAAACTCTGCATTGGACAAAAGCAGTACGCCTCTCAGCCCACTCATGAGTACAAGGTGTTACATACATATGTTCAGGACAGACAGCTATTATCAGCAAATATCTGGCCACCTTCAGCTCCCACATTTACCGAATACCATATATAATGACAAAAAGTCAGTATTGATTTGAATTATGTGGATAACACTTCCCACCCGCTTGCCCCCTCCCCCCCATCCCACTATGAGTATTAGAGACCTTCAAACTACTTAGCAACAGAACAATACATCTTCTAGCTGGATTTTAAAACCGTCAATCCTTTTTCAGCTTGCAGATTTAAACCTTTTTTTAATGTATATTTCCACAATAAACTGCGATCTAATTTCTGCGGAATTAAACACTATGGGGGTCATTCCAAGTCTGGCGGGCGGCGGAGGACGCCCGCCAGACTTCCCCCCTCCGAAATACCGCTCCGCGGTCGAAAGACCGCGGAGGGTATTCTAAGTTTTTCCCTGGGCTGGCGGCCGGTCGCCAAAAGACCGCCCGCCAGCCCAGGGAAAAACTCCCTTCCCACGAGGATGCCGGCTCGTAATCGAGCCGGCGGAGTGGGAAGGTGCGACGGGTGCTGTTGCACCCGTCGCGTATTTCACTGTCTGCCAAGCAGACAGTGAAATACTTGTAGGGGCCCCCAGGGGCCCCGCGACCCCCCCTACCGCCATCCGGTTCCCGGCAGGCGGACCGCCGGGAACTGGATGGCGGTAGGGGGGGTCGGAATACCCTCGGCGGCGCAGCTAGCTGCGCCGCCTTGGAGGATTCCAAAGGGCGGCGGTACACTGGCGGGAGACCGGCAGTGTTGCCGGTCCGACCGCGGCTTTACCGCTGCGGTCGGAATGCCCTTGGGAGCACCGCCGGCCTGTCGGCGGTGCTCCCGCGGTCCTCCAACCCGGCGGTCATTGACCGCCAGGGTTGGAATGACCGCCTTTGTGTCTGAAACAGTCCTCTGCATGGATGTGATCCAAACGTACAATAAATTACCACAAAATAGTTGTAACACTGTTGTTCCAAACTATCTATCTATCTATCTATCTATCTATCTATCTATCTATCTATCTATCTATCTATCTATCTATCTATCTATCATTTCTGTATACACCTCTTGGAGGCATCTGCTCAGTTCTGTTTTATATGCACCAATTCACATTGTAATATACATTTTCAATTTGGCATTGCTGTTCCTGTTTTCATTGAGTGCTTTGTAATTTTTTATTCCGGTTGGCTTTTATATTTGCAGTAAATCAATTTACTATCCTTTGTACTAAATACAATATATACTATTTTACAACATATCCACTGGTATGTGCTCTTACTAACAAGGTCTGAAAAGAGAGGTAGAAACTTCAAAGGAATCAGTCTCATGATATGTAGATTACCAATGTACAAACAATCCCTGGACTGAACAAACACACATTTGAAAACTAGGGATACAGCATTGGAATATAATTTGGAATGTTTTACCCCTCCAAGTAACGTTTTTTCAACTTCATTTCATTATGTATAGTTTTGCCTAGGCCTGTACCCTCTGTCCAAAAGGCCAAAGTATCCACACGGTTCACTGACCTGGCATTGCTACTGGCCAAACGCTTAATAACGAGACAATGAGAAGTCTCCCAAGCCTCCACCAATAGTTCTCTGGAGGGAGGAGGTAGCAGGATGGGGGCTGGCAGAGAGTGATGCACTGAGTAGGGAGGAATACAGAGGGCTGCGCAAAATACCTATTACATTTGAATGGGACATGCAATTAGAGAGATTTAAAGGGCAAACAATGGGTAGTAGTGAGGATGAACATTAGACCACCTAATAACCTGTCATGTACTATAGAAGACATAAAGTTAACGGGATACCATGAACGTTTAAGAGGAGTGCCTTGAGTCTGAGTAATTGATCTAGCCTTTACTATAGCTTTAATTAATGGGTGATGCAATCTGTAGTTAAACGTTGGGGGGAGGATTACGGTGAAGTTGATAGGAATGCAAACATGCTATCCTTCGTTGTTGTGTTTGAAAACATATAATGTATGATACACAAAAGATCCTGATTGTACATTGCAATAACCTTATTCACATTTGATAATGCACAATATGTCTGTTCTTTCACCTTGAAAATACAATAAAGTTTGTACAAAGAAAAAGTCTATTTTTGCCTAGAGGAGAAATATTTGTCTTTTTCTCATACAATATACAGAAGACAATGAAAGGGAGTAAATTTTGTCTCTGGTGGAGATCAATGTCCTTTCATCCTCTTCTCTTTTTTCTAAGGAAGAGTTTGAAATTTCCCACCCAAAGCTGAAATCCAGGCCACAAATTAACCCTTGTCTAGTGACCATTATTAGATATATACACATCCTGAAATTCTGGGACCTAACAAACTGTGCTCGAATTCCTCAATCTTTTTAATCTTCACTGACTACTTACAAAAGAATATATTCACTCCAAGACAATAAGGACGTTCATGTTCACTCATACTCAGCATTCCTGTGAAAGCACATTTCTCCTTACACTCCCAAGAGATCACTGAGGTAATCAACTACTAATAGACACATTTTAAAAGAGAATGTGGAAGAGTTTAAAGTTTCTCAAAGTAAGTGACTCTACTTTGAAAATATTATCTGACCAATCAGTGCTTGTTTTTAATGTTCAGTCAGTTCCATGTGGCCCTTAAAACTGGAAATCTAAGAGTACACATAAGCTACATAAAATGTTAATATAACACTGGAAAGTTCTGTTAAAACACTTCAGGTTTTCTGACCTCTTGTGTTTTCACTCAGTATTGGTTTGAAGTGTGCTAAGCAAGTACACAAACTTTAAGATATGTAATAATCGGGATGCCCTTCCCTGCCAATACATCTCCTGCTGTTGTAGCGCTGTCCTGGCAGGAGGTCATAGTACTATTTTGGCATTGGAAGGTCTAGTGTCCTGTAAGTTGGTAGTATGCACACTGGTTGTTCCTTCAGTCATATGGATGAAGTTGGACCGGTTTATAAGTGCATAGTAGGAAATGGAGTGGTTTGTGAAATAATATTTTAAACAGTATTTTAAAAATACAATTAGAGCTTTAGAAAGCAGTAGTTAGAGAAATTTGTTGAAAGCATAAAATTGAGTTTTTATCAAAAGTGGTGAGGCTGAACAATATAGGGGCTAAGTAAATGATAAACTTGAATTCATTTTCACTAAGCCAGAAAAAAAGTCCAGAAGAGGTAAAGACAACAAACTAATTGTCACCGTAATAAAACCTTAGTTTTATGTTTTTGTATAATAGTTTGTGATTAAGATCCTCAATGACAGAACCACAGAGGCGTTATGCAGTGGAAAGGGTACCTGAGTCTTTTATGATGATGCTGACACAGAGCTCAATTCTGATGCACCAACCTAAAAAAAAAATCAAGAACTGAACTGATACAGAAGTAGGGCCAGGATAAAACCTATGTCTACTATATCTCCAGTGCACACATGAAAGGACCTCACAGTCAGTGAGCCAATAAACAAACTGTACATCCACTGACAAGAGCTGCACACTACAGCAATAGGAATTCTAGGGGAACAACCACAATGTTACAGGCACTTGAACTTGTAAACTAAAGAGTAGTCTGCCAATGAACCAGATGATTAACAACTTCAACTGAACCAAAAGTAGCTTGAATGGTAGGAAAACAACTCTGCAATATATTACACTTTTCTGGGCCTTCTCTCCATAGCAATGTGCCCTGATATTTCCACTCACAGAATCCTAGCACGTCATGCAGAAGGGTCTCAGATGATGCCCATGTTAGTAATGATCTACCTCCACCACTATGATGACGGGCAGAGCAGACAAGGTTAAAATAACTGAAAATGCCATTTCCTTTCAGAACCTATCACTCTCACATAAGGAGACAATGAAACTAGATGTCAGATTGTATGCACATTGAAGAAGTCAGTGGGCTAGATTGACTAATTTTTCTTGTATTACAGTGCAGTAAACAAATTGCTGTCCTGCA
The DNA here is from genome assembly GCF_031143425.1 of Pleurodeles waltl. Classification (NCBI taxonomy): domain Eukaryota; kingdom Metazoa; phylum Chordata; class Amphibia; order Caudata; family Salamandridae; genus Pleurodeles; species Pleurodeles waltl. The sequence continues at coordinate 945,626,322 of NC_090439.1, read as the reverse complement.
CTGTGTAAAGGAGTAAATGCAGCACAAAGGCCTGTTGCTTCATTCATCCCCTCCACTGGTGCACAAACAGGCTGCTGTGCGTGATGCAGAGCCTCACACTATGGTGTGGAGGTGAGTGTGCTCTGTATGGCATAGGAGTTAAACTGGAAATAAACCCTTCCATTACTAATTCCTATGCCTAGATAAACTCAAAAGGATCAAGTGTTTTGGAAGTGTGCTGTGTATTGTAGTACATGTGTACTGCATGTTTTTTTGTGCTGAATGACCCAAGCACTAATGTAGTAATGGTTCCTTGGCACACAATGAAACAAAGGTATCAGGGAAAAAGATATCTTAACATCTCTAGATAGTACATGCCCTTGTTAGACTTTGTGTCACTGTATTGCTTTGCATTGGTACAGAGCTTTAGTGAATGCAGGCTTGTGTTTGGTATGTAGTAGTAAGTAGACAGTCAGCTTATCACAACCCATAAAAATAGTATATTCACAGCATACATCCCGCCCTGTCCACTGAGGTATTTTACAGCTTCAACAGAATGTCAGCAAAGGAACTCAGGCAGAGCTGTTCATATATAAACGAGCAGACGTCTACTTGCTGCTCATGGAATCATGAGCCTGTCTGCTGATGGAGCACTGACTGGATGGACATTGTTGAAAGGAGCTTTTTGCATAGATAAATTCCCTCCATGTTAGTTTACAATAAACCAAGTGAGTCCCTAAGAAGTCAAGGGCACAGCATCTATAAATACAGTTGTTTCTATACACCATAGAAACAGGTGAGAGGGTAAGAGCTCAGTACTGCCTGTACATTTGCCTAACCCTCCATTCAAGTATTGGATTTCTGTGGCATCAGCACCCAGAGCTTGTCAGTATATGGGGATATGGGGAATAATTATACAGAATAATGAATCACTTAACTATGTTGTTTCAGGCTGATTTGTAGTTGTTTTGGTTTACACATATTTAGATCTCATATGCTGCCATTGGTCCCTCATTAGAGCTTCATATGCTTTGCTGTTGAAACTCATTATACAGCTGTTTCAGTGATGGTTCAGTGATGAGCTAAAACTGAATGCTTATCAGACAGACACTGAGAAAATCTGAGACAATTCAGTGTCCTCCTAGCTCAGGAGCGATGAGCATGTGCTGACATCACATGCCTCCAGGAGGGTTGCGAGGTGGTCCATCAGGCTGCCTTGCATTCAGCAGATTGAAGCTTCTTGGCAGTCTGGCCAGCCAGATGCCGGATAAAGTTCCCTTGGCAAGTCGCCTCTCTAGTGGGAAAGAGAGGCATTGTGCCTACCTCCGTTTTTGCCCGGCACGGTACAGAGTGACCAAAAGAAGTTGTTGAGACGTGGTGACGGTAGGTCCAGGAGTGTAGGCAAGGCTTAGAGCTGTGGGTCCCTCCGAGTTGGCACAGAAGCAGCATTAGGCTTGTGCAGCTTGCTCCCTCAGAGGGCCAGCTCACCACATTCCTCATTCCACTTCCGGTTTTAGACCTGTCATGTGCCACCAGCTGGGATTCCTGCCTTAACTTTGCCTAATCATAGTCTTCAGCCAAGTGACTATTTGGCAGCCCTCATGTGGCTAAGGTGGCATAGAAGTGTGGATTATCATTGTTATAACTACTCGCTCGGTCCTTTTATGGCTGTTGTTTAAGGACATAATCATCCTTCTCTGTATCATCTCAGCAATGAAGTCTGCTGTGTATTATAATTCCACTCCAGCCTACCCACGAGAGCGGTCTGGATGCTCACGACGTATAACCTCATCCTAAAGTGCCTATTTCCAGAACCTAGTTTGAATACTCTTCTTCAGAAGGTAGACTGTTTTTTTTTTACCCTCAGTGCTGGTATTTCCTCCTGCCCCATCCTTCTATAGACAATTGTACCAGAGGTGGAGGCATTCCCGTATATTTTGCTAAAGGTACAAGGTGAAGGTTGCTGGCAGCACCCACAAGGGGATAGAGGAAGGGGAAGGAGGTGTGACGCAGTTGTTGGGCAAGTTGTATGGTGGTTTGTGTGAAGCTAGTGAGTTTCTCTGACCATGCAGACTTTGTTAGCCCCCCAAGAAAGCCCACTGACACTGAGTTTCTTTAGATAGTGGGCTAGAGCGCTAGTGCTCCAAGAGATGACTGCCAAGAAGCTTCAATCTGGGAGGCTGGTCTTCACAAGAGCTTGAAAAAAAGACCAAAGCCAACCCCCATTGACAAAAAGACCTTGCATGTGAAAAGCTTTAACACAATTTCTACCTTCTTCTCCAAAAGAGAAGCAGGATCGAATAAATTGGCTTTGATAGAGAGTCATTCAGAAATATTACCAATAACCCTTGTAGAAGTTGAATTGCCCACTAAGTCTAATAAATTCATAGCAGATAATATTTTGAAAGAGTATACCGTCCAGCCCATTTCGTCAACTAGGGAAAAAACCCTCTTATTGAAGATTTCAAACTTCCCGATATTGATATTGCTATTGCTACTGCTTCTAATCTGGCTCATTCATTCAAAATATCCTGTAGCCCTCATCCATCCCAGCATCTAGTGGTAAATACGATGGGTACCCCTTTGGGCCCCCCAAGATGCAGCTTTTTAGCACTACTCGCAGTGAACGTTCTTCAAAGAACTTAAGGGTGTCTGGTTACCCAGAACATGCCTGAGCTCACATTCCTTTTGTAATCCCCATGGAAGTAAGGATCTGTTGTCTGATTCGTTACTTTGTTTAGAAAGAGTTCTGTCTCCAATTCTGGCTTTGATGGAGAAACCTGTGAACAGTTCAGATAATATTCTGATTATCTATTCTGATTTGAGATAAAAAAGAACCTTAGTAGAAAAGCTACATCCCCTTTGGCCAAATTGTGTGACTCGAAGGGGACGGGCCAAGAGTGAGGGCCAGTCTGATCTTGATCCCCTCAGCCACTCCTTTCATAAGCCTTGTAGGGTGAATGCCATCCCTAACCATTGTTGCAAAGATTCAAGCACATTGGCCAGCCACAATGTAGGCTAAATGGCAAAAAGAGCCAAGGCTTATTTTAGATTGATCAGTCTTACTCCTTTAAGATCATTAAGTCAGGGGATAGATCATCCCCGTGTCTGGCCTCGTCCCCTCAAGTAAGAGAAAAGGAAAAAAAAAATCTTCCCTATTTGTCAAATTAAGGAGACCTTGCAGTATTGCTACCCTCAGAGCAGGAAAACAGGAATAAGAGTAAGAGGGTGCAAAGCCCTGCAAGGAAGAAAGCACTCCATAGAATCAACAAAAGACGATCAACCAAGCTCCACTTCAATCCGAATATTGTTCCTCAAACCCGGCACCATCTTTAAATACTGAAAAGGCAGAGGGAGTCTCCATCTAGGAAAAAACAAGACTATCTCCCTCCCCACCGCTTCCAGGGACTTCAACGGAGTTACAGTTAAATCCTCAAAGAGAAAATTTACTGTACACACCTGCCTCTGTAATGGTGACCTCTCCTCATATTTTGAACCCTTTTGCCAAAATGTTTACCTCACAAGTGGGAGATAATGTTGTTTATAATTCTAATGTGAGAGGGCATGTTGGGGTTGTTTCTTCCTGTAATCCGCCGTCTGCGCCTTTGTCTTTAGAATTATTTACCATTTTGATCAGGAGATTTATTTGAACAGGTCTTTTCTATTGGGCTGCTTTTCAGGTATCCTGGACCTTAATTTGGTACAGAGCAGTGATCTCTCTGTGACTCAAATTTTTAATCATGTAAGAAACGGCTGGCTATAGTTACTTTTAGCTTCAAAGTGATATCCAATTTAGTAATTCTGCTCTGCCACAGTATTGATATTATCCTGCTCCAGAAGGAGAAGGTTTCTGAAATCTCCTCTCACAACTCTTACCGGCAGGACAATAATTTAGCTGACTCTCCCTTCCCAGAATCCTCTTTGTTTGAGAGGGAAAGTAAATTGCGGGTCTCCTGTGGAAAAGGAGTTGGGATAGTTTTACTGCTCCCCGAGAAACAGAAAAACAGATCCAGATCCAAGATGAGGAAGCTGGGAGATGGAGCTGGGTGGTGGGGGTCATTAATTCTGTTTGTTCCACAGAGCTAGATGTTAAAAACTGTTCCGAGTAATGGTCTCAAATAAATTTCATGGAATGCAGCCGGCTTACTGTCCAACAGTAACGAATTGCAATTCTTGAAAGAATTGGAAGCTTATATACAATTTAGTCATGAAACTTGAGGGCTGATTTGCAAGCCCCCATGGCGCAGGGTGGCGCAGAAAGTGTCTTGCTGCATCGCCCGGCACCACCGGGAAAGAGCAGAAATGCACCATATCTACAAGATACAGCACATTTCTGTCCTCTCCCCCTGTGCTGGAACTAAAACATGCTGCCTAGCGCCAACACGTGCACCCTTGCATTGTAGTGCAATGGTGCCTGCTTTGCAGGGAATGATTGTTTATGTGCGGTAAGGTACCCCTTTCCGCACATAAACAATCAATAATGGAGATTTGCTAGTCTTATGTGTGCTGCATAATGCACCACAAATAGAAGTAGGAAATTGTCATTATTTTATGATTGTTTATGTGCAGGAAGGGACACCTTTATGGCATTTTGCTTTTTGTATGCGTGCTGCAATCTTCAGAACACATTGAAAAGCCAAAATGAGGAGAAATAAAATTATTGCTGCTTGTTGCATCACTCTAACACCACCCTGGGGTGTTGTTCATTTTTGGCACTGCCTCAGATTTACAACTTATTGCAAATCTTGGGCAGTGTCAAAAACAATGGGTGTTGCGTGGAAATGCCCACAGCAACACCCATTGCACGCCCCTCGGCTGCAGAAAACTATGTCAGGGCTCTACAAGACGGTGTTAAGCCATGGAAAGTGGCTTAGCGCCACCTTGTGACTGTGAAAATGGGCACAGCGCCACCAGAGCATCGCTGGGAAGACGGTGATTTTTGTACCCTTTGTTGATGCCATTTTCAGGAAAATAATCAGATGCTTCTTTTGCAGTATTTGTTTCCAAATTGTCCCCAAAAGAAACAAATTTTCTCTGTCCTCTCCAGAGGAATCCACAAAACGTGGTAGCTTTAGAATCCCCAGGATATTGGGAGAAAAGGATACCTTATGTGGACAAAACGATATAGGGGCCTAAACTCAATCTACCACCAAATAGCTAAACAAAAAAACACGATTAGCACCCGGGGGAATAGGCCTAGCAGCGAAAGGGTTAATCTGCATTATCTTTCTTTCTGTTACCGTTTCTGAGGCAACCTGAAATCAAACACCTCAACATAGTTGATAATGTGAGATGGACATGGCAGAAAAATACCAAACGACCAAACAGCGAGGAAGAGTACATTTATTTACAACACCCCAGTGCACAACTGAAAATGCGCCCCCACGCCTTTCCTGCAAGAAACAGCACATGCTGACAGCAGTCCCACAGACACGAAGAGGATAGTGCCCCTTCTATATTAATATCAAAATGATGCAGAACTTGGAAAAATCTGAAATGGTATAAACTGCAGTATTAAAACGGAGGATCATGATAATCAGACCATGCCAAATTCACGTAAACCGGTAGAATTACACCGGCGTAATTTAAATTTCGCCCCGGCCTAATGATTACTCCTCTGATGTGTCTATCTAACCCTTTCCAATATTACATTTTCTTCCTCTGTGAAATTAGATTCACAGCATATGTTGCTCTTTCATAAAGTAAGATACAATGCTTGGTTAAACGAATGATACAGCAGAAGCAATAGAGACTTTTTACAGAGACTGCATCGGATAAAGCATACTCGGAAAGTTCTAATTTAAAACAAGTCTCGACCGCAGTTTTAGGCTGACATTTTGTTAAATCGTTGAAGAGATGAAGCAGTGCTCAGCTTTGACAGTGTTTAATGGTCACTTGTTATTGAAACGTCAAAGGAATGCGCTACATTTTGCTGTAAATTGCAGTATTTTGTTGGCAACTTAAAAAAAAAAAACATAACACGAAAAAGTACACATATAATATAATTATAGTTATCGCATGATCCTGCACAATTTTGCCCTGTACCTGATGGCGTTTATATTGGTGAGTAAACTGGTACAACGTTTTCTATCATACAAGAAAGTGTGAAAAATCTTGGCAAATAAACCACTAGTCTCTCTGAGACGAATGGTTTATTTTTAGATTTTTTTTTTTTTTTAAATGTCATCACAAATGTGTCGGTGGCAAATAACTACCCCCTTTGGTGAAGCAAATGCAGAACAATAGCAATAACGCAATATCATGTACATTCTTATCTTGAATCCACATAAAGCTGTGACTACTTTTAAAGACGCAGGCCCAGATTTATACTTGCTTTGCACCTAATTTGCATAATTTCTTACGCAAATTCAGTGCAAACCTAACTCCATATTTATACTTTGGAGTTAAAGTCATTTTTTGCTTCTGGGAAACTACCTTGAGTCAATAAGATGAAAGGTAGGTGCTCCTGTGCAAAAAATTACGACATGGCCTTAGAGCCATATTTATCCCCCCCATGTTAAAATTACGCATGGGGGAAGGGGCCTTACATAATGGTGCTAAGCTTGCATAGCGACATTATTTAACACCTGGGTCAGGGCAGGCATTAGAGGATCTGTGGGCCTATTTCCATGGTCAGAGACACAGAGGTGGCCTTCCCTTGCCCCTAGGACACCCCCGCCCACACCAGAGTGACACCACAGGATGGGAGGACCCCATCCCAGGTAAGTATGGTAAGTGCAGGTAAGTTTTTTATATATTTTTTAAAAGTGCCATGGGGGGACCTAACTTGGGTGTGCATGACTCTTGTCTTACTAAGACAGGAGTCATGTTCATGGGGGTTTTATGTGAAAGAATGACGCTACTCTGGTTAGAGACATTTTTATGCCTCTGACCATAATAGCGTCATCCTTTGAAGCACAACCTCCTGTTCCCCCTACGCCTTCCCCACCCAGCTAGCATCCTATTTCATGACGCTAGCCAGGTCTTACCGCCAGCCTTCCAGGCTAGCCAGGTCTTCCTTAAATATGACGCCCGGTCCAGCATCTTGGAATGGCGCTAGCCAGTGGTATACTTTTTCACGCAAAACTGCGGTAGTGCAGTTTTGCATGAAAAAGTATAAACCTGGGCCACAGTTTTTGATAATCTCTTTCCACCCACAGAAGCAACACTATCAATAAAAATAAAAAAATGCAAAAATCTGTGAACTGAAGACATATATAGCACTAGGAAAGCTCATCAAGCGTCCAGTTTGTGCACAGAAAAACTGGTGGAAAAAGTCGAAATGTGATGATTCAACTCAGGAAGTTATGTAAACAACAGACATTGACGATGGACAAGAGGAAGATAAGGCTGCTTGTGGGAGGGTTAGAGGAGTGCTTTGTGGCAATTCTATAGCTGTATATAATAAAGCGAGGTATTTCGATGTGAAGTAAAGAAGATTTGGGTATTCAGTCTCATGGTTACGAGTACTACCAGATTTTCATTGTTGTGTTTAGAAACACAACGTAGCTTGGCACCAACAACTTAATTTACCACCACTGAGAAAGAGAAGAGCTGCAAGAAATGACATGAATTACAATAACTCCATTTTCACATTTCAGAGAGTTGCACTAATCATTAGTAAGTGTAGCCATCTTCTGTGCCATTAGCAGACCTCTCTGACAGAGGTTTGGGCTCATCAACCAATTCAATAAGGAAATTAGGTCTCAGTAAAATAGAACAAGAGGCATTGCAGTAAATGTCCCTGGGCCTAATAGCGTTAATTATTACTGGTCTCATAGTATAGTAACTGCTTCCTGTAGGGTGAGCGCTGTTGCTAATTAAACCTAATTGTGATCCTCCTAATGAAGGTATTTAATTCAAACATGTACAAAATGTGCCTTGGAACTATATAACTAGAGACAGCGTGGGACGAAGGCAAAGACAGATACGATACTTTTATGCTTGTTAGTGTGGGTGATCATCAGAAAAGCATGGAGACTGCATATTGAATATGGTGCCAGGGAAAAATATGGGATTCAATTCTTTATTCATGATTTGGAACTCAGAAGAGGTCCACAAAGAGAAAAAAGTGAAATAAATAAAACAATACAGTTCATAAAATACATTATGGAACCTAAGAGCAGATTATTCGGTAATAAATAATAAGTATCTAAGGAGGTTCTCCACCCAATATAGCAGCATAAATTATGTGCACATTACTCCATATTGAGCAGCCAAAGGGGTTCCCTCTCCAGCAATAACAGCCATCCTAAATCCAGATAAAAAAATAAAAAAAACATAAAACCTATAAAATAGTTGAGGAGTTTATGATTAAATCAATTCAGAGCAACCAGAAATAGTAAATTTATATGCAAAATACTCCTAATCCACGTCCAAAGAAGATCTCCCCCAGGCATAATAGCAGACCTTATGTTTAAACTTACTCTATAGAAAACTAAGCAAAGGAGTTCTCTCCCCTAACACAGCAACAAGCCTAGATATGAATTAAAAGAAATTCATAAAACCTTAAAAAAAAGTAAAGAAATTATACAAATTACTTTGTTCTTTTGGTGTAAAAGGAACTCACGTGCTACCTCTACAGAAGTGACATTGTTCTCTAAAAACATTGCCTGAAAGAGGCGACGTCGCAGAGAAAATAATGCAGTACAAACAAAAAGAACATGGTTAACATCCTGGATCCCCAGATTACACACTACAGTTTTTCCCTGTTTTCCCAGAGGCGGACCACTTTGCCGTTAGGTCATGTAACAGAAGCAAATTAATTCAAAATAATGTCAGAAAACGGTGAGGGCCATGGTCCAAATTCCAAACCAGATACTTCTGGACAACCTAGGGCAACTAAAAAAAGTTATCACCTTCAACCTTTTCTTCATCGTACAATACGTAAGGTCTCTTTGGTAACTGATAGTGCTACTGATGCCTTTTAGTTGTTTTTTATGTATGTGTGGAGATCACCACCTCTTCCTGTAAATCAAAATAACTTGGTGCCAAGGCAAAATCTTGAGAAAATGAAAATTTGCCCAGGTCTGTGCCAAATATTTCATGATTCATGAAGCACCTCATGGAATAATTTTAATTGTTTTTGAGTTGATAGTAACACCGAATCACGATGTCTAATTCTTGCAAATAGGAGCTTGTCAGACCAAATTCCAACCTAATTTCTGGGGTCGATGCAGATGTATTAAAATTGCAGTGTTTGCATAGAAAGTGCCCTTCTCTTTTCTCTAAAAGTCCCATTTTACCACATTATAGATTCTATAGCATATAATAGAGTTGGTGGGCCTTTCACCTTGAAAACAGATAGCAACTGCATAAAGAGCCTTTGCCACATTGGGTTATAAAAGGCACGTAACCCATTTGCATGCGAGGAGGGCTTGGAGTAACAACATTCTATATGGGCTTTATCCATTGTATTACCTGTCACAACTTTCCCTAAATAGGGATATGACCTCTAGTATCGCTGAACGTATACTCCAAACGTAATTACTGATCTTCTCAAGCTTTCTGCTTTTTAAATATCGTGCCTGTTTTAGACATTAATCTTCAAACAGTGTAGGGCACCATATTGTTGGAAGGACATCAACCTGTTTTTGATGCCATTGGTTATTAAATGCACCATTAAGATATCATCTGCATATATCAAACAGGGAAGGAGGCCAACCTATCTTCAGGGGAGTTATGTGCAAAACAATTAGGGAGGTGTGAGAAATACAAAGAGAAAAGCAATGGGGCCAGCAAACACCCTTTTTCCAGCCCATTGTTTATGAGGATAATCCTCTGTCACACCCCAATAGCAGTTAGCACCAAGTAGAGGAGTGCAGGGCAATTATTAATGAGAGAAGGGTGTCAGGCATATCTAGCTTCTTTAGTTTCTCCCAAAGTGTTGGTGGGCCTACCCTATCAAAGGTACCCAGGCATCTCCCCGGCAACTATAGCCAAATAGCATTATTAGATGCAGTGGGGAAGATATTCACTAGGAACATTCTGGAGCACCTCACAGAGTGGGTGGTGCAGAAGGAAATCCTCCCGATCGAACATGGAGGGTTCAGCAGCTTTTTCAACTGCGGTTTGGCATTTTACTGGGACATAGCCTATTTTTCCTATTGTTTGTACTTACATCCTTCTTCCAGTTAGTGGTAGAAATTGGTGTGAAACCAGTGGTGCATCCCAGAGCGTTATACCTTTCTGAAATAAACACAAAAGTCTGAGTTTAGCAAGGGGTAATTTGTGAAGACCCTTCAAGCTTTTTCCAAATAAAGCAACAGTTGAAAAAAAATACAAATATTGAAATTGAGTTATAAAAAAACAGCCTACGTTTTCATGTGTAATTCCTAATTATGGCAGATTTTCAAAAGCGATATACTGTAACGTCCACTGGACTTGTAGATTCATCAAGAACCCTAGGTACTCAGAGCCAATAACTGAGCTGCACCTTTCAATGTTTTTTAATTGTATACCCAGTATACACCAATTTGTTTGGTAAAATATAAAGAGTGAAAAATAGGTATTAAGGAAACCTATGTATTTCCATAATGGGCACAAGATATGGAGTTTAGAAGCAGTGGCTATTTGCACATCTCTGAATTTGGGGTTACTCATACTAGCATGTGAATTAGAGGGCATTTCTCAAAATGACTTATTTCTTACAAACTGTCTTACCTTTGGAAGGCACAAATGCAGAGAAAGACAATTGGTAATAACACTTGTTCTACTATTCTGTGTTCCCTTACGTCTCCTGAGTGGCTAGGCCTAGTGCCCATGACTAGAAATGGTCCATAGGGCAACATGGATACATCAAATGTTTCCATGCACAACTGACCAGTTTTTTGAAAAGTGGGTAGCTGTCGTTTTTAGGCCTTGCCCCAGCTGGTGCCTAGGGAAACCTAGCAAACCTAGACATTTCTGAAACCTAGACACATAGGGGAATCCGGGGTGGGGTGACTTGTGTGGTCTCAGCAGGTTGTTTTACCCAGAATGTGGTACTGGAAAATTCTGGACCCGTGTTATAAACATCATCGTATCACAACGATTTTGGTATCAGCAGACCGAGAATGATTAGAATAGTATGCACAAGCATTGTATTCATATTCAGGTGACGAAATCACCTGAATATCAGAGTTTCCGTCCTGAAACTCTGAGGTTCCATTTAAACGACAGCCATTTTGTGATTGCCCTCACATAGGCCAATGACTAATGCCGAAAACGAGTCTGAAGGACACGTACATCTTTGCTGACTCCTCTGTGACCTGGGCAAGCTGACTCCACTGCCTGAAGCCAAACCTGTTCGGCCAGTTTTCTTTCCCAGTGGCCGAATGAGATTAGTATCAAGACACAACACATCATAAAACCTTTAATCACACACAAACCATGCCTAATCTTACACACACCTGTCCCTGTTTTCTTTCTTTATGACTTGCTTTACAAGGAGGAGGTGCCTGTTTATATTGGGGGTCCGTCGATATCTGATGAAAGTACTGAGCCTTGCCGGGTAATTGATTGAGGGCTGGACAAACTGAAATATGGCTTGTCATCATAACCCTGCTATTTCTTTGTAGTGAAAATATGTGAATGGTCAACTGTAAAATAAGGAATGTTTGCCTAAAGCATAATATTTTGTATAAAAGAGAAGGTTAGCTTTGCAAGGGAGCAGTCTCCTGAGAATATACACCGTGTTGTACTTCTAGGATACCTGTTACTGGCTGCAGCCAATAAACAAGATCTTTGACTTCACCAAGAAGACTCTGTGTTTCTGTAGTCTGAAACAGGAAGGACTCGAAGTCTTAGGGTGTGTTCCCTGGCACCACTGGGTTCTGAAAAACCCAGTACTTCATTTGGCGCCCAACGTGGGGCGATTTCAGCGGTACCGGTCCAAGCCAGAGGTTCGTGAGGAGCTTCGTGTGAAAATTCTGGAGGGAGGCCGCCACTTCATCGACCCCTGTATGTCGACGTGGTCCGAAAGTCTTTGCTGCGAGGTTCCCCGCTTTCCGACGGCTACGAAGGACTGCTGCCCTTACTATCGCCCTGTTTTGGACTCTTGATGATTTGGTAGAGCGAAACGATAAACGAGTCTTCTGGTGACGTCATCGATACCTCAGTTAAGTATAAGTGGAGCATCTCCCAGTCCTTAGTTTGGTTCTTAGTTTGGTATCCCCTTGGGATCTTTGATGTGGAACTTGCAAGTACCAAAGCCGAGGGATTCGTGTATTCACGAGACTATTATATTCAATAATCCTTTGAAGTTTGAAGCTAGACTGGAGAGCGAAGATGCCTGGTCTTAGCAGACATGGAAATTTGTTTTGTCTTGGTTATAATAGGGATTCCCGATTGGAGGACTCGTGTCTGGTTCCTCCGATTGGAACTCCAACCTATGAACTATATGTGAAACATGGCATAGGCCCCATCATTTATAATGAAGTATGGATCCGATACACCAGGAAAGATGGTGTTTTAAAATGGCCCCAATATGGTAGTTTTGACACAGAGATTCTGGATAATCTGGAGGTTAAACTTTTTAAGAAGAAAGCCCGGCCGGTGATGTTTGACTCTTTCCGCCTATGGCGTAAGAAATCCAAACAGAAGGAAATTAAATTAGCAAAGAGAAATAAGAGGGAAGAGGGTATCTCGATAATGCAAGCTGCCATACAGTTTAAAGATGATGACGAAGAACAGATAAATGAGCAGTTGCACAGGCAACGTAAAATGGTGACCGATAAATGTTATCCAGTTTTTCCGCTTCTTCAGCAAGATGCAGCAAAAGAACTTGAGAAAGATCCTTTAATGTCACACTTGTTGAGGTCACCACCTCCTTATGCGCAGAATGCTACAGCACCTCCGCAACCTTTAGCTGTGCAACCTCCGGTTATTGTGCCTCAGGTTCTTCCACAGCCGCCAGCTCCTCTTCAGTTGGCTCCTACTACTATGGCGCAGCCCCTTCAAGGGCCGCCGACTTCGCTACCTGCTCCATCTGTACCTCCTACGACTTTATGTACTACATCGACTGCCTCTTCTGGTGTTCTTCCTGATACTGCCTCTGAGTCTGCCTCTGCGTCTGCCTTGCCTCCCTCTGTTATTCCTCCTGTTCTTTCATCAACTTCTCCTTATGTCCGACAGAGAATGACAGATACTGTTGCCAGCCTTATATTTCCTCTCTTTGGGTCGTCTGGTGTGACCCCAGATTCGGAGTGTAAGCAGTCGCGTAGTCAACTGCCTAATTCTCGAGAGAGAGAAATGTTTGACCGTATGGCGCGTAAATGGGTTGTTTACCCTTCAAGATACGATGTAGAGTCTGTTATGGATGTCTTCTGTCAATGGGAAGCACCAAAACAAAGATACGTTTTTGAGAAAATGTGTGCTTTCCTTTGTGAGGAATTGGAGGATAATGATTTGGAAACAAATCCGCCTGATTTGTGCGTGTACGGTTTGAGTTTGCAAAGGGCACGATTGTGGGTACGGATGTTGAGACAGCAGTTGCGACGTTGTTGTCCTTTAGGAATAAGGATCCTTCTCAGTCATTGTTCGAACATGACTCCTCTGTTAAAAAAAAGGTGCGACAGTACCCAATGAGAGAAGTCCCTCCGGTATGGAAGGACGCCGTTGAGGCTGATGTTACTAATCAAATTGATGCTGTCCCAGCTCATTTTCAGAGTGTTTGGGTACATGTTCCGTGGAAGCGAGCTGAAGTTTTAGCCCTTAAGCAGACTTTGCCTGATCCCCGTAAAAACCCTGCAGGGTATTATAAGGAATTATCACAGACTGCAGGCTCATGCATTATGTATTTAGCCGACATAGACATGTTATTTGGGAATGTTGTTCCACAGCCTTTGTGGGGATTGATTCGCCATACAGATCATGCGCAAGAGTTAGGTGACTCATGGGCTAATATTAGTGCTGCAAATGATAGACAAGTTGGTGGTGCCAAGCCTGAGCCTTTGGTAGCAGAACTGCCTGCTAGGATCATTACTTACATGAAGACTTTAATGCCTGCGATGCGTGTGAATTGGGATAAATTGTCTGCGTGTAAGCAGAAGAAAGATGAAACAGTGTCTGATTTCTTCACCAGGTTTGAGGAAACGTTTATCAACCACAGTGGTCAAGATATGAGTACAGAAGGTGGTCAACGGTTGTTCGTCGACAAGTTTGTGCACAATTTGCTTGCCGAGCTGTGTAAGAAATTGAAGGATTCAGAGAGTTCTTGGGCCGTTTCCTCTTCAGCACAAATATTGGCTACTGCACAGTACTGCGAAAATAGGGATAAAGATGAGAAGGATAGAGCAGACAAGAAAACTAAAGAATTAAAGACAAAGGTTCTTTTACAACAGGCGTATCCGCCACGTGGTGGTCAGAGTAACTATCAGCAACCTCAACAGTTCCAGAGAAACTCGCAAAGGTTCGAGTTTTCTCAACCACGTGTTCCTGTAGGTCCCAATCAGTGTTCATATTGTAAAGAAGAGGGTCCTTTCAAGTATAGTTGTCCTATTTTGTTACAGCGTCCGAATGATGCTTCTGGCGCAAAAGGTCGAGGTGTTCAACAAGCTCCTAGAGGTAGAGGACGTGGAAGTTTCCCCAAGAACACGCGTTCCTTTCTGTCTCAAAACTCAATGAATAGTTTTAACCAGCAACATAACGCGTCTGGTAGAACGGCTCAGTACTATGCTGACGACTACTATGCAGAAGATGAGAATCTGGAAGGTAATAATTGCTAGGACAGCCATAGACGGAGAGAGGGAGTTTTTTTAGTTCCAGTAGATCAGAATGAACCTTATGTTAAGGTGATTACATCAGGTGTGTCGGAGCCTTTTCTGTTGGATACTGGTGCTACAAAGAGTTCTATTATGCACTCAAAACTCCCTGGCGCACCTTTGTCTGGCGAGATGAATATTTCAGTATGTTTTTCTGGCGCCCCGGTTAGGAACCCGATTTCTAGTCCTATGTCCCTTTCTGTTGGACCTTGTGAATTGGAAGCACCCCTTATTCTGACGACAGGTTGTGGTGAAAACTTGTTCGGATTGGATTTGTTGAAAAGATTGTATGCGACATTATATTGTTCTCCTTCGGGAGTACAACTTACACTGGGTAGGAAAATGGTCTCTCCAATGTATTTGTCGAAGGATAAACTTCCGACCGAATTGTCGTTTCTTCCTGATATCATTTGGGCTACTGGTCCTAATGATGTGGGTCTTTTGGAAATACCGCCTTATGTTGTGACATTGAAAGCCAATGTTAAATTACCACGCATTCAACAATACAAGATCTCTAGTGAAGGTGAAAAGGCGTTGCTAGCGATCATTTATGATTTAATTGAAAAAAGATGTATTTGAAGAGACAAGAGGCAACGTTTGTAATAGTCCTGTTCTGCCTGTTTTGAAACATACTGACCCCTCTAAGCCACCTGTTTACAGGTTTGTGATTGATCTTAGAGAGGTAAATAAAATAGTTGTGCCACAGTTTCCAGTTGTTCCTGATATCACTGCCATATTAACTATGATTCCAGCTTCCGCCACCTGGTTCTCGGTGATTGACTTAAAGAATGCTTTCTTCAGCATCCCGATTGCCGAGGAGAGCAGGGATATTTTTGGCTTCAGTTTAGGAGGCCGAAGTTTCCGCTTCAAACGCGCTCCTCAAGGCTACTGTATAAGTTCATCAATATATAGTCAGGCTTTAAAAACACAGCTTGATGCAATTGTTTTACCTGACAGCGCTACCCTTATTCAGTACATTGATGATTTGCTAGTCGCTACAGATACTGAAGAGATTTGTAAAGAAGCCACCTTGTTGTTGTTGCGTCATTTGTCTGCTTTACATCACAAAGTGTCCCTTTCAAAACTGCAATATTGTCGACAAGAAGTGACCTACTTAGGTCATCTCTTATCGAAGGAGGGAAGGAAACTGACCTCAGAAAGAATTCAGGCAATTGCAAAATTGAGTGTGCCAAGGACACAGAGAGAAGTACGTGCTTTCTTGGGCATTACATCATACTGCAGACAATGGATACCGAATTTTTCTTTGCTGGCCAAACCTTTGGTAGCATTGACCTATAAAGATACACCGAATCCCGTTCCGTGGTCTGAAGATTGTCAGAAAAGTTTTTCCGAATTGCGTAATGCATTATGTTCGGCTCCTGTGTTGGGTACCCCCGACTACAGTAAGCCCTTTACACTGTATGTCCATGAGAGAGAGGGTTGTGCATTGTCAGTGCTGACACAGTCTTTTGGAGACAAGCAGCGCCCATGCGCATATTTTTCGTCGACTTTGGATCCGGTAGCTAAAGCATTGGCGAGTTGCTTGAGAGCCACAGCGTCAGCAGCTGTTTCTATTCGACAGTCTGCTGGGTTAGTGATGAATAATATGTTGATTGTGATGGTTCCACATGCAGTGGACAAGCTGTTAAACAGGACCAAGACACAGCATTTAACTAGTGCTCGATTGTCAGGTTACGAGTTGACACTGTTAGCGAGTCATGTGCACATAAAGAGGTGCAATACGTTGAATCCAGCCACGTTATTGCCAATTTCAGTAGAAACAGATGATGTTGAACAGCATGATTGTTTTCTTAGGACAGAAGAAGAAACGAAAGGGAGAGTAGATCTTAAAGATACTCCTCTTGTAAAGTGTGATGGTACCTTATGGGTGGATGGTTCATGCTTCAAGCTTCCGAATGGTGATACGACTGCAGCATATGCTGTCACAACTTTGCATACGATTGTTGAAGCTGCACGTATACCACATAATTCAGCTCAAGCAGCAGAGCTGATTGCACTTACGAGAGCGTGTGCGTTATCGAAAGGAATGAAAGTGACCATATATACCGACAGCCAGTATGCATTTGGTGTGGCCCATAGTTTTGGACGATTGTGGAAAGAACGTGGGTTCCTGCCTTCGCATGGAACTAAAATTCAGCATGGTCAGTTGGTGAATGAGCTTCTTGAGTCACTGACCTTGCCATTACAAGTTGCGATTGTGAAATGCAGTGCACACAAGAAGGTTACTGATGATGTCGGTCGTGGCAATGCATTTGCTGACGAAATCGCAAAAGAAACAGCAAAAGATGTGATGAATCGAATGTATGTTGCAGGCCCCGCAAGATGGGTTGGTGACGTTGGAATGTGTGAAGATACGATAGAGGGTGTGAAGTCTCTTCAAGCTGAAGCTTCAGAGAAAGTTGAATGTGTGGAAAGAAAGTATGGGTAAATTGGATGAAAATGGTTGTTGGGTTGACTTGTCAGAACATCAGCGATGGTTGTTACCCGATGCGTATGTGCTTGCAGTGGTGACAATGGCTCATGGAATGGCCCATATCAGTGTGAAAGGGATTTGTAAGTTGTTGGCTCCAGTATGGCAAAATGCTGGAATTCCTAAATGTGCAGAGAATGTGGTCAAGAATTGCATGGTGTGTCTGAAATACAATCCTGGTAGGGGAACCCCAACTCCAGCTGGTCATTTTGCGCCTCCAACGTATCCGTTCGAGGTTTTGCAGCTAGATTTCATCCACATGGAAAGATGCAACAATCTGAAATACGTACTCGTTGTTGTTTGTGCCTTTTCAAGATGGGTAGAAGCATATCCCTTAAAAGACAACACTGCCTTATCCACAGCTAAAGCCCTTGCCAAAGAATTCTTCCCTAGGTTTGGAATGCCAAGAATGGTCTGGAGTGATAATGGGAGTGAATTTGTGGGTCGAGTTATGAAAAAAGTATGTGAGGGGCTAGGTATCCAGCAAAAATTCCACGCTGCAAATCACCCCCAATCAGCTGGACTGGTAGAGTGCTATAATGGCACGCTAAAACTGAAGTTGGCAAAGATACAAGCGAGCTCTGGTCTTAAATGGCCTGACGCTCTGCCTTTAGCACTCCTATCAACAAGAATGACTGTGCATTCGCGAATGGGACTTAGTCCCTATGAAATTGTGTTCGGCCGCCCGGCCAACATATGGGGAGTGCCAAGACCAACAAAATTCAGTGAGATCGAACACCCTGTACTGCTTGATTATTTGTATGAATTGACGGCTAAATTGCGTGTTCTACACCAACAGGTTCACGATACTCTGCCTCAGGTCTCTGAAGCTCCAGGACATCTTATCGATCCTGGATCATGGGTGCTGGTCAAGAACTTCCAGCGGACAAAGAATGGCCAGCCCCGTTGGACCGGCCCCCACCTCGTCCTTCTCTCAACAAGATCAGCTGTTCGAGTGGAAGGGAAAAAGAACTGGATCCACGGCGTACACTGCAAGAGGGTCCCTTTTCCTCTACCGTACGACCGGTGGGTCCAGGAGGGGATCGCTGACTCTGAGACTGAGACTGTGCCTCGTTTTTTGCCATTTAGCGATGCACGTGTAAAAGGAACAATTTCTGAACGAGAAAGTGACAATAATTTGCAAGAAGCTGTGCCACCGTCAATTCGATTGAACACTACAGAGCCTGAACTCTTGTTCCAGAACCAGACAGTACCTGGAAAAAGCCGTTATAATTTGAGACCAAGAACTAAGGCCAAATATTTTTTTTCCCGTTCCTTTGCTATTTTTTTGAAAGTGCGGCTCTCTCATCTGAGAAAATTTCTTATTTTTCTTTTTTTCTTTTTCGAACCGCCATCCGGGTTCAGCTGTAGGGTCGTGGTTGCCCAAGTCTTTGGAGTGCAGCTGAAGACGTTAGGTCGACAGTTCTGGTCGGTCTAAGGTAGTTGCCCTGGACTGACAGAAGCATTCCCTAGTATAGAACACCCTACCACCGCGAGCAGCAATTAGAGAGGATGGAGTTTTTCAAGAATGAGAGACCTGCCAAACAGATGGATTTTAAAGCCAGAATGTCTATAATAATGACAAAGAAATGATTTTTGATATTATGTATTTTCATGTTGCTCAGTGTAATGACGTTTTTAATAGGATATGTTTTATTCTCTTTTCAAGTGACATTTGCACCCATTACACAGCCCATACCTCCTTCTACTGTTTCCTCACATTCTTTTCACCCCCTGCCTGAACACGAGTCTGCCAGAAGATTAGAATTTGTCAACAATTCATTCATTCAGCTTCTACACCAACACCAATTAGTAGTGAACACAACTAACTGTTGGGTGTGTGGTCTTATGCCTCATACTACTGATAAAGGTATCCCTTATCTGGTCCTACCTTTCAGCCATAATGGTTCTGTGTGGGCATATAGAATGGTGTTCATATACGCGTATGAAGCCAACCCCCTACGTTCTGTGAAAGATAATCCTAAGAATAGTGCTCTAGCTAAGGGTATAGTAGATATGATTAGGGAAGATATTTCCTACGAGACTATCCCGAGAGATGAGACACTAGCATATATTGGATGGAACATAACAGGATATGGAGTTACCCTGAGTGGAAACCAGCAAGCAAAGAGATCCTCCCCGATTTGGATTGTACCCCATCAGGGTCACCTATGTCTGCAAGGTAATGGCAAAAATCCCAGAGATCAGTTAGGGAAAAGTATCTGCACTGAAACATATGTTTTTGCGTCTCAGACTTCTCCTTCGTTATTAGCAGCTAAGGGTACCTATTTCATCTGCCATAATAGAGCCTATACATGGTTGCCCCCTGACTTCTCAGGCACATGTTTTGTTTTGTTCCTGTTACTTCCCACCTATACGGCCGCGGCAGATTACCATAAGACAAGGATAGTTAGAGGTGTCATAAGTAAAGAAGACACTACAGGACAAGAATTTGGAGATTTCGTAAAGGGTTTTCTGCCGTTTTGGGGTCCTATGGTTAACAGCAGGAACATAAGGCAATTGACAAGGGTGGTTGAATCCACAGTAGTTGAAACCGCCGGTGCCCTTAGTAATTTGACTGCTGAGCTCCAGTCGGATCGCCTTATGACTCTTCAGAACAGGGTCGCATTAGACGTCATACTTGCAGACCGAGGTGGGGTATGTAAAGTGATCCAATCAAGTTGTTGTGTTTTCATCCCAGATAACGCTCCGACAGTCTACCAGGCCATTTCCAAACTGCATAAGATCTCCGAATCTATTCACGTGGATAAAGGAGATTGGTCATTGATGGGGTGGTTCTGGGAGCTGATATCCGCCTGGGGATGGAAGACTCTGGTAGTCATTGGGATGATCTTAGCCATTCTTTTCCTGTCCTGTTTGTGTGTACTGTGTGCTCCTGCAATATGTGGCCTCTGTGCTACATCGTATGTAAGGAAACCTGTATCAAAAGACGAGCTAAGTAATAGGATGATGCTACAGCAACATCTCAACGACTTTATGAATATAAACCTGGACTCAGATTAGCGTGAGTATGGGTTATTGCCTATGTAAGGGCAAAAGGAGGGTCTGTGGTACTGAAAAACTTTGGACCCGTGTTATAAACATCGTCGTATCACAACGATTTTGGTATCAGCAGACCGAGAATGATTAGAATAGTATGCACAAGCATTGTATTCATATTCAGGTGATGAAATCACCTGAATATCAGAGTTTCCGTCCTGAAACTCTGAGGTTCCATTTAAACGACAGCCATTTTGTGATTGCCCTCACATAGGCCAATGACTAATGCCGAAAACGAGTCTGAAGGACACGTACATCTTTGCTGACTCCTCTGTGACCTGGGCAAGCTGACTCCACTGCCTGAAGCCAAACCTGTTCGGCCAGTTTTCTTTCCCAGTGGCCGAATGAGATTAGTATCAAGGCACAACACATCATAAAACCTTTAATCACACACAAACCATGCCTAATCTTACACACACCTGTCCCTGTTTTCTTTCTTTATGACTTGCTTTACAAGGAGGAGGTGCCTGTTTATATTGGGGGTCCGTCGATATCTGATGAAAGTACTGAGCCTTGCCGGGTAATTGATTGAGGGCTGGACAAACTGAAATATGGCTTGTCATCATAACCCTGCTATTTCTTTGTAGTGAAAATATGTGAATGGTCAACTGTAAAATAAGGAATGTTTGCCTAAAGCATAATATTTTGTATAAAAGAGAAGGTTATCTTTGCAAGGGAGCAGTCTCCTGAGAATATACACTGTGTTGTACTTCTAGGATACCTGTTACTGGCTGCAGCCAATAAACAAGATCTTTGACTTCACCAAGAAGACTCTGTGTTTCTGTAGTCTGAAACAGGAAGGACTCGAAGTCTTAGGGTGTGTTCCCTGGCACCACTGGGTTCTGAAAAACCCAGTACTTCAAGAATCCCTTGCAAAACTCAAACTTTGACTAAAAACACATTCTCCCCACATTTCTGCAATGAAACGTTCTGGAATCTGCACAGAGCCACAAATGTCCTTTCATCCATCATTCTCCTAAATCTGCTGATGAAAATGGTACCTCACTTGGGTGGGTCGGCTTAGTGCCAACGACAGGAAACGGCCCAAAACACAACATGGATTCATCAAATTTTTCCACACAAAACTGAGCTTTTTGTGCCAAGTGGATAGCTATGGTTTTAGGCCCTACCTCAGCTGGTACATAGGGAAACCTAGCAAACCTGTACATTTTTGAAAAATAGTCACCAAGGGGATTCTAGAATGAAGTGTCTTGTGTGGCTCTCGGCAGGCAGAATCTCTTGCAAACCTCAAACTTTGACCAAAAAAACACATTCTCCTCACATTTCTGTGATGGAAAGTTCTGTAATCTGCAGAGACCCACAAACTTCCTTCCTCTGAGCATTCTCCTAAGTCTTCTTATGAAAATGGTACCTACTTGTATGGGTAGGTCTAATGCCCGCAACAGGAAACGGCCCAAAATGCAGATTTGTCCATGCAAAATGGACTATTTTTTGCAATGGGGTAGCTGTGGTTTTTGGGCACTACCTCAGCTGGCCTATAGGGAAACCTAGCAAATCTGTACATTTTTTAAAATGAGACACCAACAGGAATTTAGGATGGGGTGGCTTGTGTGGCTTTTCCCACATTCTGTTACCCAAATTTCTGTGCAAACTGCAGAATGTATCTAAAAACACACATTTACCTCACAGTTCTGAGGAGACCCACAAATTTCCTACTACCTGGCGGTCCCATTGGTCACCTGATAAAAATGATACCTCACTTGTTTATGTGGGCCAAGTGCCTGCAACAGGGAAGGGCCAAAGACATGTAGAAATCGAGGGGGAACCAAAGTGGGACCAAAAAGACCCTTTTTCCATATATTTTTAGACTGACTATGCTTTAGGCAGAGTTTTTATCATTACAGATGGGGAAATGTTAGGTTGTAGGAATTTTGTGGATTCCTGCAGATTCCCGAAGTTTCCATCGCAGAAATGTAGGGAAAATGTGTGATTTCAGGGAACGTTTGATGTTTGCAGGGCATTTTGGTTTAGGGAAATGATGTGGGGTGCATGTGAAGCACACCACCCTGGACTCCCCCAGATGTTTAGTTTTCAGAAGCACCTGAGTATGGTACGTTTTTCCAGATGGCAGTGTATCCAAGTCCAAAATGTGCATGTGCTAACCATTGCAATTGGGACAATATTGGGAGTTAACTAAGCTCACTTGGTTCATATGTAAAACCAAAACCCAAAAGTGTCAAATGTCCTCTTGCTTGCCATTGGGATGAGTTGATTTAGTCCACTGGGGGTAGAAAGACTGTTTCCCCCTTAAGTTGGGGCAGGGGGCATATCCATGTCCATTGTGGTAGGCGACCCCATCCCCTGTATTAAAAGAAAAATGCTTTCCTGGTATCTATGGGCTTTCTGCTTACCCTGGGGGGCAGATCAGGGTAATATTCCCCATCTGCCCCCAGGAGGAGCATAAAGACTGTGCTCATTTATATTGGGGTAGTGGGGGCATTGTCATGCCCATTCTGGGCAGCCCCTACCCATACAGTACCCCCAAAAAAAACTGAGGCCTAGGGGGCTTTCTGCCCTTCCAGGAGGGCAGAAAGACTGTGCTGTTTTTTTGGGGGGGAGGGGCTGGGGGCAGTGCAGTGGCCATTCTGGGCAGCCCCTATCCCTACATGAATACAAATAAATCTCTGGTTCCTAGTAAGTGCTCTCCCCCCCAGGGGCATATTGGGGGCTATTTCCGCCATCTGTCCCCAGGGGGCAGAAAGATTGTGCTGATTTTTGGGGGGGTCCACTGCGTCCATCAACCCCCCCGGGTGCAAAAAGACTGTGCTGATTGTTTTTCTTTGGGGGGGGGTATTGCTATGCCCTTTCAGTGCAGCCACCAACCCAGATGAAGACAAAAATCCCAGTGCATAGTGGGCTGACGGCCTGTTTTTGGGAAGGGTGGAGGAATTACAATACTCATTCAGGGCAACCCCCACCCCTAAATTTACATAAAAAATTAATTCCCTGGTTTGTAGTGGGCATTCTGCCCCCTGGGGGGACAGACCAAGGTCTAATGCCCCATCTACTCTCTAGAAAGGGCAGAAAGACCCTGCCCAGGGGCTGCTTCGCACTCCCTGCTGTCTAGTGGATGGATCACTGCTTGGGGTCCTCCTTCTGTGGTGTGCTCCAAGCAGGGATCCACTAGGGAGGGATACCATTGAAAAGGGGGCATTCTCCCCTTTCCAATGGTAACTCTTCAGTCTGCTCACTGCTCGGGGGGGCTGAGAACCCCCTGAGCACTGAGGCATTGAAAGTTAAATGAGCTGATCAGCTCATTTCACTTTCTTTTTCAGTGGAAAGACGTCAGTGTGCCATATGCGCTGGTCGTCATTTCACGGAAAACCCAATACAGCCTTGGGAGCTGGGGAAAATATTCCCCAGCTCCCAAGGATGTTTTGGCAGGAAGGAAATCCCTCTCGTGCCCACACCAGAGGGACTTCCAGTGCCATGTGCGCAGAAGGCTGGGAGCTGTCTGATGCACATGAGCACTGCAGCGTCAGATGGCTCTCAGCCATCTGATGCATCAAAAAGGTTAACATGCATTTTCCATGTGGGTTACTTATGTTGTAAAAGAAAAGATGCATTCTCTTTTCACAGTCAGGCAACTGGGAACGACATGCTGGTTGCGAAATGACCCAACACCACTAACGTATGAGTTCCGCTACTATTGAAAAGCCACTATGGAATCGGAAAATAATTTGTCTTGAATATTACGGCACATGAATGGACATAGAGTTATTCCGCTTGTTTTATCGGCCACCTGTTACCCCTGCAACACATTTTATGGAAACAGCCAATTTCCTAATAAAAAACATGACTGCATCATTTTTCATTGAAATGCTTTCAGATATAATATCAGATGAAAACATTCTGCTACAAATGTCCAGTGTTGGAAATTGAATTGGAAAAAGTTACTTTGGGGACCCATAAATTGGGGTGAAGGGATAGCAGAGAAACGGTTGGGATCATGAATGGTTGTGTCATGTGGAGCGCAGTTTTTGGCAGTATATCTAATATTTTTAAAATGTTGTTCCTCCAAAAATTTGTCAATAAGAAAAATTGTGATAGTTAAACTGGTCTGCCATATTTAATTTGTCAAAAACAGCCTGCATTTTAGATTAGTTTATGGGGCCAAGTCATGTACAGCAGAGATAGTTATGTATTCAGAATACAATGGTTACAAGACAACTGTGCTGGTTAATGTGCTTGCTGAAGAAAAATGTGTGCAATCTACTCATCAAAAAAAAGCACAGAGTGGTACTGTGCTTGCTTCAGAGCACAGATGTAACTTGTAGATCAATGATTTGTATTATTGGGGTCACCTAGGATGCCAAATCTACCTCATTGGTATCAATTAGCTGCAGAGCTCCTTCCCCCTTTCCATTGCTGATTTATTTTTCTTATACACATCTGTAGAAAAAATACATAATCAAAATAGACTTAAAGCATAAGTAAAATTCTAATATAAGTTCAAATGTACCATTAACCTTTGGCTGAAGCCTCTTGTCCATCCAATGTGACACATATTTTCCATGTCAGAAGAGACAATACATACTGCCATGCATACTCATAGAAGGAAGGTGTTAGAAATTGTGTTACTGGTTGACTGCGGTGTGAGCCCTGGTCAAGCAGCAACCATAATCCGAGTCAGCAAAGGTACAAACAACCCCTTTTTCTCAACCCACAGGTAGCATGGCACAGAGTAGCTAGGCCCAATTTGGAGGCAATGTGTAAAAACAACGACAATACACCATAAAAGGTGCACACAACAGAGTTTGAAAATTAGATTATTTTTTTTAAATTGGTAAACCAAGACCAGAACAACAAAAATCCAATTAGTAGAACCAGGAGATTAAATGGTAAGGTTTTAGTTAATACTTCAGTAGCACAGCACTCCTTCTTACTGTAGAGTATCCACAGGTCCAGAAACATTCTGAAGTGGTGGTATTTGAGGTCTAGTATTTATAACCTGGTGCTCTGGTTCTGGATGGTGGGAGAAACTTCTAGACAGTGGCTTTAAAGTGCAAGGAATGTCCTGCCTCCGTTGCCCTTACTCCAAGCTGACTGGTATGACAGTACAAGATCCTTATGCCTTTTGTGTGTGGCAGGACACAGCCTATTCAGGTGTAAATGGGGCTGTGTCCAGCTCCTTCTTTCCATTCTGCCTGGGGTGGCCCATAAAGTCACATCCGAGCTCCCATTGTGTGTGGCTGTATAGGAGAAAATACACAAAGCCCAACTGCAACTACACCCAGTCATGTGACCAGAGACAGCCTTCAGACACTAAGACCCATATTTATACTTTTTGACGCACAACTGCGCCAATGCAGTTGTACGTCAAAAATTTTAACGCCGGCTAACACCATTCCAAAGCGCCATGCGGGTGCCTTACTTATTGAATGACGTTAGCCGGCGCAGCTGACTGGTGTGCGTAAAAAAAAATGACTCACACCAGGCAGCGCCGGCGTAGGGGAAAATGGAGCTTGGGCGTCAAAAAATGGGGCAAGTCAGGTCTGAGGCAAAATTTTGGCCTCAACCCGATTTGCGCCATTTTTTTTTATGCCCAACCCCCATTGAAATGACTCCTGTCTTAGCAAAGACAGGAGTCATGCCCCCTTGCCCAATGGCCATGCCCAGGGGACTTATGTCCCCTGGGCATGGTCATTGGGCATAGTGGCATGTAGGGGGGCACAAATCAGGCCCACCTATGCCACAAAACAAATATGAAAAAAAATACTTACTTCGACTTACCTTTTCTTCCCTGGGATGGGTCCCTCCATCCTTTGGTGTCCTCCTGGGGTGGGCAAGGGTGGCAGGGGGTGTCCCTGGGGGCATAGGAGGGCACCTCTGGGCTCCTTCTGAGCCCACAGGTCCCTTAACGCCTGCCCTGACCCAGGCGTTAAAAAACGGCGCACATCAGGCTGGGCGCCGTTTTTTAAGGCCTGCCCCCTCCTGTGCGTCAAAATGACGTCACAGTATAAATAAGGCGCACATGCCTTAATGTCATTTTTTGGAAGGGAACGCCTACCTTGCATATAATTAACACAAGGCTGGTTCACCCTTCCAAAAAATGGCGCACATGGTGGAACTTTGACACCCGCGGCGTCGGATGTCAAAGTATAAATATGGGGCAGGGTTTGCGCCGTTTGTGCGTCAAAAATTTCGACGCACATTCGGCGCAAACAGAGTATAAATATGCCCCTAAATGGCAAAGGCAGGAAAATGCCAACTTTCTAAAAATGTCATTTTCAGGATTGTAATTTAAAATCTGACTCCACCGTAAATTAGGAGTTTAAATTAGGATTCCAGAGACACCAAAACTTGAGGGGGTTACCTCTTCTCATTTGGAAATTACACTTATAAAATATAATATAATAATCTAACTTCAACATTATTCAATGGGATAGCTAGACCTTGCAGTAGAGAAAGACAAATGTAAGAGTTGTTCACTACCAGGACATGTAAAACTTAAAGGTACATTTCCTACTTTTGAATTGCATTGCACCCTGCTCTCTGAGCTATCCAGGGCATACCTTGGGGGTAAAAAGGAAGGTTTGGGCCTGGCAAAATGTTAGTGTGTGGCACAATTAGTGCTGCAGGCCCACTTATAACATTTAGTTTTCAGGCCCTGGACGCATATAGTGCTCCTTACCAGGGACATATAAGTACATTATATATGCCAATTGAGGATTAGCAGGGGTAAAGTGTGCAGAGTACGTCAAAAAGAGAGGGTGAATGATGAGTGATAGGCGCTTCCTACTCTAACTCTGTAATATTCCACTTCACTATATCCCACGGTGCAAATGACTGGGGTCAAACCCTCTACATCCCCTAAAATGATAACATAATGTTATCTAAAATGAAAATAAATGCATTTGCACACGTGATAGTAACATAAAAACCAATCTAGTTTCAATGATGTGTTCAGATTCTATTATATATATAGTATAGACAAAAACAATAATCAGAATAGTACAATTCAATCATCAATCAATCTCTTCCCCAGATATAGGTTCCACAATAATCAGTCCAAAATGTATTTATGTCTTCTCCACAGTCGACAACTAATTTTCACCAGTTCCAATTATATATCCTCATAATGATCAATCCCAGATATATTTATATCTTCTCCACAGTCCAAAAATAGTTTTCATCAGTTCAAACTAAACATCCTGTGAATAGTTCCAGAGTTACCAATTTCGTCCAGCAACTTCCTCCTTTGTCCGTTTGTCTCTGTCCCTTTGTCAACACGTGTTTCATCCGTGGAGTACCCCTGGATTTCATCAGGACTTCCTATAATAACATTATATACATAATATTATATAATACAAATATTATGTGTTCTAAACATGTCTCAATTTGTTGCATTGTGACAAAAAAATTCACACTTTGCAGTGAGAATCCATATAAGTCCCTTATCATTAGTTGTGACAAGTTTAACATTATCCATCCACATTTATAAATCCATCTGCCATGTGTAAAAAACAGTGACTAATTATTCAAAGTATACATGCAACTCTCTTACAAAACAATAGAAGTGCACATCCCATATATAAAAACACCCTATTTTTTTAGTATATTCTTAGTGGATGCTCCCCCACAAATCCAAATTACGTAAGCTATATTCCAACTGGTCGTACCTTCACAATATCCTTGATTGTTATATACGCTCCATACTATCCTTTAAAGCTGTTCCGTTTGTTCCTTTTGTCCTACTTAGACACAGGTAAAGTATCATAACTTTTTGGTAACTTTTTGTTTTTAAATATCATCCTAATTACATTGTTGTGATATACATGTGTGTTTCACTTACCTAGTGCATCTATATCTCCCTTATGGCTCCAATCTTTGCTCTAGTGTTCTATGTATCCCTGTAAAATCATGTGAAAAGTATACTATTTATGTGTCCTTGTTCTTACATCTATGACTCCCACAGTATAGTATTGTAGTAAAGCTACTCGTAGCCCCTGTATCGTGTGCTTACCTAATAGTTATCATCATACACGCGAGTACGCTACAATTTTACCGTCATGTTCAGCTCCGAAATTTTAAACCGAGGCTCCGTAGCTTCCGACTATTTGTGCGTCTCCCTCTATACTGGAAATAGAGGACAGACTACACGCATTACTGTCCCCGTTTCCGGGATGGTAAACACTAATGATGGACTATATTTTTATCTTTCTATGCTGGTCAATACTCTTCCCTGATGTTATTGACTGGCGCTGTGACGCTCCAATCCACTTTGACGTTCCTCCATTGTAATGGTAAAAAGAAGTTAATTATGGATGCTACGTTCCCCAATACCAAATCTAGTGCGTGAGATACAAAATATCACATTCTCTGACCTCGCTATGTATCTTATTACACATGTTTGACTCTATAAAGTAAATGTTTGTTGTGGTTAGTTTCAGAGTTAACAATTTCATCCAGCAACTTCCTCCTTTGTCCCTTTGTCCTATAACTTATATCTCACGTGTTTCAGTACCTTCTGTTATTATACAGTGGATATATTAGATCTGCATAGGTATATAACATTATGTTATGACAAATTTATATGATCCAGTGCATGTGTGTTCCCTATAATCCACTGAACTGTATTATTATAAGACAGATGTGATATATCTAAATTAGTGTGTTGTACTCTACAAGACATGTCTCACGTAGTCATAAATGGTTCGTAAAATAAAATTTAGATCATACTCTCTCCTGGACTATTTGTCACCTAAGAAGTATTCCATTTCATAATCTGTGTTTAAACCCCGTTCTACTGCTCCTAGTCTCATAATCCATTTCGATTCCCTTCTCCGTAACTCCAATTCTCTATTGCCCCCGTGGATTTATTTCACAATGATCAAAACCTATAAATTTAAACATTTTATGAGCATCCTGTGCTGTACAGGCTTTCATATGGTATGCTATGGGATAGCGTTCATCCCCTTGGTTAATTGCCCTCCAATGTTCCAAAATTCTAACTTTTAATCATGCCCTAATGATCATGCACAGTGTGTAAATGGGCATGGCAACCAAAAAAGGATTTGGAGGGCATTAGAGGTGAAAAAATACTTATTAGATCGCATATTGATTGCAACACGAAATTTGTTATATATATGCTCATATGGGCGTGTGACAAATTATACATAGGCAGTACGATTCGGCCTTTAAAAGTTAGAATTTTGGAACATTGGAGGGCAATTAACCCTACAGTTCAGTGGATTATAGGGAACACACATGCACTGGATCATATAAATTTGTCATAACATAATGTTATATACCTATGCAGATCTAATATATCCACTGTATAATAACAGAAGATACTGAAACACGTGAGATATAAGTTATAGGACAAAGGGACAAAGGAGAAAGTTGCTAGATGAAATTGTTAACTCTGAAACTAACCACAACAAACATTTACTTTATAGATTAAAACATGTGTAATAAGATACATAGTGAGGTCAGAGAATGTGATATTTTGTATCTCACTCACTAGATTTGGTATTGGGGAAGGTAGCATACATAATTAAATTCTTTTTACCATTACGACGGAGAAACGTCAAAGTGGATTGGAGCGTCACAGCTCCAGTCGATAACATCAGGGAAGAGTATTGACCAGCATAGAAAGATAAAAATATAGTCCGTCATTAGTGTTTACCATCCCGGAAACAGGGACAGTAATGCGTGTAGTCCGTCCTCTATTTCCAGTATGGAGGGAGACGCACAAATAGTCGGAAGCTACGGAGCCTCGGTTTAAAATATCAGAGCTGAACATGACGGTAAAATTGTAGCATACTCGCGTGTATGATGATAACTATTAGGTAAGCACACGATACAGGGGCTACGAGTAGCTTTACTACAATAATATACTATAGGAGTCATAGATGTAAGAACAAGGACACATAAATAGTATACTTTTCACATGATTTTACAGGGATACATAGCACACTAGAGCAACGATTGGAGCCATAAGGGAGATATAGATGCACTAGGTAAGTGAAACACACATGTATATCACAACAATGTAATTAGGATGATATTTAAAAACAAAAAGTTACTAAAAAGTTATGATACTTTACCTGTGTCTAAGTAGGACATAAGGAACAAACGGAACAGCTTTAAAGGATAGTATGGAGCGTATATAACAATCAAGGATATTGTGAAGGTACGACCAGTTGGAATATAGCTTACGTAATTTGGATTTGTGGGGGAGCATCCACTAAGAATATACTAAAAATAAAGGGTGTTTTTATATATTGGATGTGCACTTCTATTGTTTTGTAAGAGAGTTGCATGTATACTTTGAATAATTAGTCACTGTTTTTTACACATGGCAGATGAATTTATAAATGTGGATGGATAATGTTAAACTTGTCACAACTAATGATAAGGGACTTATATGGATTCTCACTGCAAAGTGTGAATTTTTTTGCCACAATGCAACAAATTGAGACATGTTTAGAACACATAATATTTGTATTATATAATATTATGTATATAATGTTATTATAGGAAGTCCTGATGAAATCCAGGGGTACTCCCCGGATGAAACACGTGTTGACAAAGGGACAAAGACAAAGGGACAAAGGAGGAAGTTGCTGGACGAAATTGGTAACTCTGGAACTATCCACAGGATGTTTAATTTGAACTGATGAAAACTGTTTTTGGACTGTGGAGAAGATATAAATATATCTGGGATTGATCATTATGAGGATATATAATTGGAACTGGTGAAAATTAGTTGTCGACTGTGGAGAAGACATAAATACATTTTGGACTGATTATTGTGGAACCTATATCTGGGGAAGAGATTGATTGATGATTGAATTGTACTATTCTGATTATTGTTTTTGTCTATACTATATATATAATAGAATCTGAACACATCATTGAAACTAGATTGTTTTTTATGTTACTATCACGTGTGCAAATGCATTTATTTTCGTAAAGTGTGCAGAGTCCTAATACCAGCAAAAACAAGGTCAGAAAAATGGAGGAAGAAGGCAAAAAGTTTGGGGAAAGACCACCCTAAGGCTAACCCCAACCGAAAGGCCCTTAAAGTGTTGTTATTGATCTTAGTCAAACATGCAGAATGCAAGGGACCTTCTGCAAAGTCTGGGATCAACCATGAAGGTTACAGGTCTCAGAGGTCCTTATTCACAAAATAATAGTGTCACTAAGTGTGACATACAGATAAAAAATTCATGAATTATGAGAGAAAAGCAAATGTAGAAATGGTGGGATGTTTGCACCTGTGGATGGATTTAGCCACATTTAAAATTAGATCACAACAGACAAAAGATATATTTGGGAAGCTATATGGATAGTAGTGGGCATATCAGGATGGACCACCTTCAAATGATGATGAGTACTAGAGGTGTGCATCACTAGTGTACTCCACTATATTGTAATTAAGCGAAATTACAAAAGAAATGTGAGAGTACACAGAATTATGTGTGGCATGTAACCTAGCATTTAGCACTATTTTCTAAGGGCAAAAGGTGCCCTTGCATCCAAAATGGAGCAGAGGATGGATTTTGCACTAAGAAAATGTCACTAAGTGCAAAAGAACACCGCATCAGAAGCCAGCAGCCACTTGTGCTCACTAAGTTCCTTGTTCTTCTGCTCCTGGAGTTGGACTTTTGAGTCACATTTCTAACAATTACACAAACTGGTGTAATTTTCAGTAATTGTGCATCAAAAGGGTAACGCAAAAGTACCCAAATTACTCAATTTACTACAGCAGAATAAAGTTTTCGCCCAGGCCTAGTGAATATCCATAGACACGCAAGTTTTCCTAATTTCAAAAACTATTTGCAAATAATTTCCACCTTGAACAGTTACATTTCAAGGGTGAATTAACACTCTGTGAAATATTGGGGACTTCTCAACAGCATTCTTAAAAAGAAAGGACTACAAATGCACATGTCATGAGTGCCACATTGTCGCACATGAAAAAGTGGTCGCTCTGAGTTTCCACATAGGGAAATGCTCAAGCATTTGTGTTCCTATAGTTTACACTTTTATTAGCTGTTTGATGCCATGCCAATAGGGCAATACAAACACTACATGAACATTTGTGTACCTATATAAATGTATGACTCGTATATGCTTTTAGAACTATGCTTGAAATTATTTGAGAAAGTTTTTCAAAGAAGATTAGAAATGTATGCTAAATGTAATGGTAACACACTATGGAGCTAATTTCCAATTATCCAAATAACTCAATTGTGAATCATACTTTAAGTTTGTGTAGGGCTACATTCATTCAACCTTTATACAATACCAAAAAGTCCAACTGGCCTTTAAATGCCTAATGTAAAGGTTAACAGAACATACCTCAACAACTAACAAATACTATTTTTTTTATCTTTAGGAAAGAGTGTTTGGAATTCTCAAGATGAAAGTTTTTATCTGTAATAAGTGAGTAACAAATGT
This sequence comes from Pleurodeles waltl, assembly GCF_031143425.1. Taxonomy (NCBI): domain Eukaryota; kingdom Metazoa; phylum Chordata; class Amphibia; order Caudata; family Salamandridae; genus Pleurodeles; species Pleurodeles waltl. The sequence continues at coordinate 945,593,619 of NC_090439.1, read as the reverse complement.
CCTCTCATTTTTTTAGGTTAACAGGATTTCACATTCCTGCACCAGTAACAAGTACAGGATCAGTTTTTTCCTTGCGTTTGACAAGCGACTTTGCAGTTAGTGCTCACGGTTTTAAAGTGTATTATGAAGGTAAGATGGCTATATTTAGGGGACACAGTGCTGAAACTCAATTGTGTTATAAAATGTTATAAAATATACACTTTTTCCATCTGTCATTATTTTTTTCTAAAGTTAAAGAATATTGATTGTAATTTCAGTTTACCAATTATTGATGCATGCTCAGACCAGCAATAAAACATGATGTAAAATCCTTCCAAGCACTGTCAAATGGCTCTATTGCATGGGGAGGCATTTGATCTTCCTGCTCATCAACAGAGTAATTACTATGGCCTAGTAAGGGCATAGTGGCCTATAATCCAACTATGCATTTACCTAGGGAAATAAGACAATTCTCCAAGTGCCAAGTACAGCAATCATAAAAGTGACTTTGGATCTGCACTCGGGGTATATTTTTTTAACTTACCGGTTGATACTGTGCTTTGCAGCAGATATACCCCATAACATGCAAATCAGTAAAGCACACAGACTTTTCAGCAAACATTACAGATCTATGATATTCAAGTCCGCTTACCTGAGAAGGCGTACACCAGGTCAGCATCAGTGCAACAGGCAACTTGTGGGCAGATATCAGGCTGATATAGACGGTAGTCTTACACTGCCTGCATAGGTCTACATACGCCTGTGCTCATGTGTTTGCATGTAACAGGCCCTGATCCTCTTACAATACATGCGCAGCCTTAACTTAAAAGGCAGACACTTGTGGTTAGCACTCTATGTCCTCCTCCATAGAATTTAGAGTAAGACTCAGTCGGTGATCTTCATTCACAATTAAATTCCAAAGCTGGATACTCAAAAATGGAAAAATCTAAGGGGATTAAAGGAGAGGAATTATTTTCCTACAATTAAGTTTACAAGAACAAATACCAGAGAATTTCATTGTACACCTTTTCCTGGATTCATACAGTCACATATCTTACATATTTTAATTGGTGCCCCCTACCTAATGCCCTTACACTCCACACAGTATGGTTGGCCATTGTTCTCAACTCACAATAACACATTGAGCATAAATATGATGTATATCAGAGCACGATCACTTGTACTGAGTAAATGATGCTCTGGAGACAAAATACTAAAGGGGTACCAATAGTAGTATAAGCATTTTACATAAATATACTTAATACCCATTGTTTAGTTAATGTTTGTCTTCGATACAAAATTAGCTGGCACTCTCTTTGGCTTTAGACTGCAGATCCGGCCACTGAATATGTTGTCCTCAACATAGCTTTGTGCCCAAGTCTCCTCCACTCTCGCGTTTCTTCCCACCTCCCTCCACCCCCCCACACATTCTTCTCTCCATTATTTCCCTGCCTGAAGTAGCACTAAATATGATAACTGAAGGTGATGAAACAAAAATGTATTATGTCACACTGTGCATGTATTGTTACATATAACTACCTACTTACTTGGGTACCCTTCAGTCAAAGGTAGTGGTTATGGTTACAAAGCTTATCATGTTTACCCCTTTGTTTCTGTGAAACATTCAGCTATTTGAACAAAAGTCATAATTTATAACACAAGACTTACATTTGTTATAACAGACTTAAAAATATTGTATTTGCTTTAAACTACTGGGAGCCGCCTGATTCACAAAGAACCTTCACCCTTGTGGCGGGGCTTGTAGTTGTGAGAGAGTCTCTGCACTCAGGGAGGAATCTCCGGAGTCAGAATTCTCATTGCGGATATTCCTGAGTGCAGAGACTTCCCCACAAGTGGGAACCTCTGAAACAAGTATGGAGGCCTTTTGTGAATCAGACATTGGGAGTTTTGTCTGCATATTTCGCAAAGTGTGTTAATTAAAAATATATCTTCAAAATCATAGCACACTTCTGGGCCGATTAATGTGTTCTGGACTGACTGGAAAGGCAAATAAATTAACCCCGCTGTATTCCTTTTTTAAGCATACAAACACTAATGAAACTTCAGGACTGTTTACATTCCAACCTAAAGCTTCAGTTTATCAGAATGTATTAGTAAGGAAGTCCTAACAAACGCATTTTGATAATTGTTGTTATCATTTTCAAAAGACTAGAAGCTCACTACTTACTGATCTATTCTTCAAGTGTGCAATACTGTTTTATTTGAAGAATGATGGTAGAGCTGCCCACTCACTGGTAGGCTGAGTTCACCTATTTGGTAATGGGCAGTTCCATAATCTACAGATCCTATTTCCTTTCTTAAAATGTTCCTCTGAGGAGGTATATGTCAGCCATGTGCATTCTGAAATATTGCTTCTCTGACTGCTGCAAGTAGTTTTCATGTGCAGTGGGAATGATCTTATATGAATATTTCGCTGAGAAATGTCTACATTATTGTTTTCCATTCCCTTCACATTTTCAGTCTGGTACAATAATTGGCTTCTGTTCTTTATATGTTGTCTTTCCAGTAATGTGTTCATGTGAGGTTGTTTTAGATAAATTGCATTACCCTACAGAAACTTTCCAATAACTTAAGAAATAACAAATGTATGGAAGTATCTAGTAGTAACTTACCTTTGTGAATACTAAAAAGTAGCAAAGTTAGACTTTTGGTTTAGGTTAGACTTTTGGTCAAACTTTACCTTTCTGAATCGGGCCCTAAGTTGTCAAGCATTTCCTGAACAGCATGCCATTCAACCCTGAGACTAGAGTCCAGCACTGTGGAAGAGACATCTAAACCAATTCTGAGTAATGCCAACTCGTTTGCATGCTGGGTAATTCCAAGACTTGCCTAAGCACCCTAAAATCAAGTTTCAGCTATATATCTGACATGGAAGATGCCTTCTGGGCAAGCAAAATGCAGACCTCCCTGAAGAATAGTTCCGCTCAGTTTAGAAATCATCCCATCTTTTTCATAGCAGAAGAAAATCCACCATTGGGCGTGTAGGCAAAACTTTCTGTTTCACCAATATATTTACAGCCAGTGAGCAAATCCTTAAGAAGAATGGATGATGTTCACTGCAATCTATTGCCCTGTAGCAAATATTACAATTGCAATTTCCACTCATTCTTGTAGGTATTAAAAACTACCTCTCCCACTGTCAGTACCCACATACTGGATCTCATGGATATGCTTTGGGGGAATTTTGCATGGCAAACGTCTCGTACCACCACCATTTTACAGTAAACATTTTCAAAATAGTGTCAGTTATTCATCTCTCAGTATTGAGTATTCACCTCCTAAGCTGAGAATGGATGGCCCTTCAATGACTGGTATTAACAATTCTGGACACACTGTAATTTCGGAATGTCTGTTGATTATCACAATTCTAAATCTTATTTTTTTCTGATCATGGCAGAATTACCATATGCACTGTGAAAATGACATACATAGGTACTGAAGCTGGACACAATATTTATGCTCATTTAAGTTGTCCCCTTCTGTGCATGAAACAACAACACTCAATTTATTTTCAAGTCTTTTGTTTACCCTCAAACCAACAAAATATGTTATATAGTAATGCACAGATAAATAGGAATGTAGGGCAAGGAATGAGGAGTCGTGTGTGAAATTCATGTAATTTGTTTTCTCATAATGACATGACATTTCAGAACAATCGCGTAAAATGACACGCTTTTAAGCAAAATGCAATATTGCATTTCACCTTAGTTTATAGAGTGAAATGTGCCCTCGTCAATTTTTTACATGAGGAGGCACTTTGAGGTAGAAAATACTGTGAAAACACAAGAGGGGTGTGCACCTATCCTACTGGCCATTTACTTTACTCCCATATGCTAGCAGTAAACTTTGCAGCGAATGTCATGAAATGTAAGCGGCGTGGTGTCATGGAGGAAGTTCAGGAATTAAGCATGAAGCAAAATTCTTCAAAGTATGCCAGTATAATGTACATTTCGCCCGGGTCTGGGGAAGAATGAAATCCTTTTCCTCTGTCTGCTGTACTGAGTTGCAGTGCTGTGTTCGCTATGACACTATCTTTACATTATCATAGCAGGACGTACTTAAGTAGATATTAAAGAGAGATGGCCTACTGGAGTCATATAATCCAAAACTCAAAACTCCCATTAGAGTTGTGTTTTATATATTCACATTATGTAATGTGGGCTAGGTGTGGTGGAATACTGGCTCCCGCTACAGAATGTTTGTGTGCAAACATTCCTGGAGGGGAATGTATTGTTTCAAAACAATGGCCGGACCGGTACTGGAAGGAGCCGGATGGATGGGATGTCATTATTGGTGTTGCTACAAATAAACAAATAACGCATGTACTTACCTGGCATGAAACTTCTTCATTCAACTTGTATAACACTGGCCGACGAGAGTGTGAGCGGACTTCACGACGCTGGACATCTCAACATCGCAGTGAGGTTCAGGTCGGAGTTCACAACGTTGAGGTTCGGCATCTCAGCAAAATTCAAGACGATTGGAGGTTGCTGTTGTCGTACACTTGCTGCAGGTGAACCCAGCAGGCCTGGTCTTGGCGGTCTGGTTGTTTTTGGCGATCAGAGATGGGAGGGTCTTGCGCGTCTGATCTTGCTGCATCGAGGGGCCTTGCGCAGCGTCTCATGCGCTGCACCATGCACTTCTGATGGGATGCCTCACACTATGGCTCATGCGCTGATCGCGCTTTGAAATGTACGTACGCTCCGTTTAGTAACGTCAAACACTAGACAGCCACCAGAAGCTAGAGGTGGAAATAAGAGGTTTCTGGTGGTGGCCATAATGGTACGATATCCACTGACCAAGTGAACAGGTGTGTGTGTGTCTGCGTTGATACACACACCATTTCAAGTGTATCCCATTATGTTTTGAGCTCAGTGAACAGTCTACAAACTATATTTGGTGTGTTTTCTGTGACACACTCACCATTTCACAAAGGAATAAAGGAGAAATTATGCAACATCATCTTGTGTATTGGCAATACTTTGTTTCGTGTTGACTTTGTCATATTGTTTCAATTTTGTTTGAGCACCAATTTTGTTTTATTTTCTTATATTGCATATTCTAACACTTTCTTGGTTTTCTTGCACAAATTGGGGAATTCTCATACTGGTATTGTCACTAACATTACAATTACAAATACTGTAACCAATGTGCAGAATGTTACAACTCATCTGTTTTTCTTGTCAACACCTGGTGATCTCCCCTATAAAGTGGGAAAAGTGGAAAAAAGTTTTTGAAAGATACTGCAGAGTGTGTGGCACATCATTAATGCTGAAAGAAGGACTGCTTTACTTCTCCACTGTCTTGGGTCGAAAGGTCAGGAAGTATTTGATCATCTTCCTGATATACCAGACAGTGAAGTACTTGACTAAATGAATATGAAACTTCCATTAGGAAACTTAATTTGCATTATTTACCAAACGTTAGCACTATTTTAGAGAGATTTTATTTTGGTAAGAGAGCACAAACGAAGGAGAAACTATTGAGAATTACATAACAGATCTTATACGTTTGGCGTCTTCTTGTAAGTTTGGAACTTCACTTGCGGAAAGGATTCCAGACCAGTTCATGTTGGGATGTAATATTGAGAGAGTGTGTGACAAACTATGGTTACTTGACGATCCTAAATTAGATGAAGTTATAGCTGTGTCTAAAAAAAATAGAGCACTCTCTAAAGTATGTAGAGATAATGAAAAGGTACATGAGTAAGGATGTAAGTCTAGTTAGGGAGGATAAAAATAAGAAAAATAAAACAAATGACACGTGGGTATAGTGGACAAGACAATTCAAAAAATAAATGTTATAGGTGTGGCAAAGATGGACACTTTACTAACAACAAAACTTGCCCAGCACTCAATAGTACTTATTTATATTGCAAAAAGAAGGGGCATTTTGGTGCTGTTTGTAGGTTGAAAAAAATCTAAAATATGCGTAAATGAGGTTGTGGAAAGTGATGATAACAATGGTGGAAATTCTGACTGAGTGTGGACAATTTGTCCTTCAAGTGGCAGGCAGCCATCTTACTGGTTTATTAGATTATATTTTAATTGTGGGGAAAAGAACCAAAGTATTGTTTGATTCTGGGGCCAAGATCACCATTATTTCTAACATGTTTTATAACAATGAACTTAAAAACAAAGTCAAGTTGATGAATCCTAATACCTTTCCTTGTGCAAATGAGGAGGAACCTATTGAGCTTCATGGCTATTTTTAGGTCTAATGGAATATGATAAACAGTGCACCTCAGGAAAAATGAATGTGTCCAAGAAGGGGGACAGCATATTAAGTTGGTGGCATCAAAAAGATCTGGGAGTTATGTTGGACCTTAACAGTTCTCCACCCATTATTGTCAATAGAACACACTGTGTCAAGAAGGGGGACAGTGTCCTGCATGGTCCGGTTCAGCATGGTCACATTTCTGTGATCCCAGTATCGAGTGCCGGGGCCGTATCTCCAGGCCTCAATTGGGCCTCACGCGAAGCGACTGCTGGCCCCTGGAGGCGGGCGTGGTGGCAGTGTGTGGGGGATGCGGGCCTGCGCTGCTGGTCTTGTCCGGATGGTCTTGTCCTCCCTAAGAGAGTGGAGGTCTGCAGAGCCCCTCGGTTGGGCGGCAGGCTGTTGGAGTAAGTGCCGGAGGGAGAGGCTGGGACCACGGTGAAGCCTGAACGGGTGGGGCGACTGGCCAGCACACATTTGATCGGGTTCGCGAACAGCAGCCCAGGGCCTAGTTGTTATTCATCTGAGCCTGGAGGCCCTGGATTTATAGAGAGTGTTTTTTAGGTTTTTGGGGGTGCCTAGGACTTCCGAACCTGATAGCCCAGTGGAGTAGCGGTGTGCAGCGGGGCCCTGAAATGGGAGGAATAGCGGATCCTGCCCCTAGGGCATCTTGAGCTCTGGATGATTTTTTGCCACATCACTGGGTCAGCTGAAACTGGGACATTTTTGTGAGCCAGGGACCCAGTGGAATGGGCAGCATAAGCGGACAGAAGCATCCCAGGGTAACACCATGGAGAAGAACGAGTTACTTACCTTCGGTAACGACTTTTCTGGTGGATACATTAGCTACCTGTGGATTCCTCACCTCATGAATACTCCCATGGCGCCAGCATTCTACGGAAATCTTCTTACTAGTCTCTGCACGTCGACGAGGACGTCACTGTCTCGCACGCGACGCCGTCTGACGTCATACAGGCAATAAGAGGTCCTCGACGACGTGCGGACGTCAGTACCAATCATTTTTTACGTGCATGAGAACAACCAGGCAATGCAATGAAAGAACAAAGCAACATCCATTATATTGTAAAAATACACCACATTGTATGAATAACTGTAAATCCTTTTATGTACATATATATATATATATATATATATAAATCTCTCTCTTTTAAAATATATACACACACCAAGTATATACATAAAGATATATACACATATACCTATATATATATAAATATATTATATATATACATCTATTGCACCCTCAAAGTCCAAGAGGAGCACACTCAAGGATTACTTGGCAAGACCATAAAGGCAACAGGGAGGCGGGTGGGACCGTGAGGAATCCACAGGTAGCTAATGTATCCACCAGAAAAGTCGTTACCGAAGGTAAGTAACTCGTTCTTCTGATGGATACAACTACCTGTGGATTCCTCACCTCATGAATAGAGTCCCAAAGCAGTACCACGCCCGGCGGTGGGTGCCTAAATGGTCAAACCAAGAAATCCTGCAGCACTGACCGTGCAAAATGGCCGTCCCTTCTAACCTCAGAATCTAAACAGTAATGTTTTGCAAAAGTGGGAAGGGACGACCAAGTTGCGGCCTTGCAGATGTCGACCACAGGAACACCTCTGGCTAAGGCCGAAGTGGCCGACTTAGCTCTGGTGGAATGAGCTCTAATGCCCTCAGGAGGATCCTTCTTTGCCAAAGAGTAACATATTTTAATGCAAAGAACAACCCACCTGGATAGTGTTCTCTTGTGGACTGCCTTTCCTCTCCTCTTGCCCACGTATCCAATAAACAGCTGATCCTCCAGCCTGAAATCCTTTGTTCTATCGATAAAGAAGCTCAACGCTCTCTTTGGGTCCAGACGGTGCAGTCTTTCTTCCTCTTTGGAAGGATGAGGCGGAGGATAGAACGTGGACAAAGTAATTGCCTGAACCAAATGGAAGGGTGAAACAACCTTCGGGAGGAAAGCAGCCTTGGTCCTCAACACCACCTTATCCCCATAAAAAGTTGTATAAGGGGGTTTTACTGATAAGGCCTGCAACTCACTCACTCTCCTTGCTGATGTTATAGCTATCAGGAAGACTGTTTTTAAAACCAAATACCTCAAGGGGCAAGAATGCATAGGTTCAAAAGGGGACCCCATAAGGAAAGTCAGGACTAAGGACAAATCCCATTGCGGCATAACCAATGGCTTTGGAGGATATTGATTTAGAAGACCTTTCAAGAATCTGATAACAATAGGGGATTTAAATAAAGATGGTTGGTCTGGAAGACATATGAAGGCTGACAAGGCCGATAAATAACCTTTAATGGTAGCCACTGCACAACCTTTCTGCTCCAGAGATAGAGCAAAAGACAAAACGTCCGATAGATGAGCATGTAAAGGATCAATCTGCCTCTCTCCACACCACGCAACAAATTTAGACCACCTATTAGCGTAGATAGATTTAGTGGAGTGTCGCCTGGCCGCTAATATAACATCCACTACCTCAGGCGGGAGAGAGAAGGAACTCAGGTTGCCCCGTTCAATCTCCAGGCCTGTAGGTGCAGACTCTGGAGGTTGGGGTGTAGAACCTGCCCCTGCGACTGTGAGAGGAGGTCTGCCCTGAAAGGGAGACGGAGCGGCGGGCACGTTGAGAGTTGGAGAAGGTCGGAGTACCACACCCTCCTTGGCCAATCCGGAGCTATTAAGATTACTAGAGCCCGGTCTTGGCGAATCTTCCTCAATACTCGAGGAATCAAGGGTATGGGAGGAAACGCGTAAAGCAACTGGCCGCACCAGGTCATTTGAAACGCGTCCCCCAACGCTTCCTGCATCGGATACTGAAGGCTGCAGAACAACGGACAATGCGCGTTCTCTCGAGTGGCGAACAGATCTACCCGAGGAAACCCCCACTTCTGGAAGATTAAACGGACTTGATCTGGATGGAGACGCCACTCGTGGTCTGCCGAGAAGTGGCGACTGAGACTGTCCGCACGCACGTTCAAGACTCCGGCCAGATGGTTTGCTATCAAGCAAATCCGATGGTCCTTTGCCCAGGACCATAGTCGAAGAGCTTCTCTGCAGAGAAGGTACGACCCCACTCCTCCCTGCTTGTTTATGTACCACATCGTGGTAGTATTGTCCGTTAGGACCTGTACCGACTGACCACGAAGGGAAGGGAGGAAGGCCTTGAGAGCCAGACGTACAGCCCGTAACTCTAACAGATTGATGTGAAAAATCTGTTCCTCTGGAGACCAAAGACCTTTGATCTCCAGATCCCCCAGATGAGCTCCCCACCCTAGAGTGGAAGCATCCGTTATGACTGTGGCCACTGGTGTGTTGAGACCACTGCCTTCGGAGGCACCACTGAAGAGCCCTCATGTGCCAGCGAGCATGCGTGACCAACAGAATGCAGGAGGCAAAAAGACCGAGCAGACGAAGGACCTTGAGGACTGGAACTACCGCTCCATTTCGAAACATTGGAACCAAATCCTGAATATCTTGAATCCGCTGAGGCGGAGGAAAGGCCCGACCCAATGTTGTATCCAGTACTGCCCCTATGAACAGGAGGCGCTGAGAGGGCTCCAGGTGAGATTTGGGCTCGTTCACCGAAAAGCCCAGGTCGAACAACAACTGGGTTGTTGACTGCAGATGACGCAACACAAGCTCCGGGGACTTGGCTTTGATCAACCAATCGTCCAAGTAAGGGAATACTGCTATCCCCTTCCTTCTGAGCTCTGCCGCAACCACCGACATCACCTTCGTGAAGACTCGAGGTGCTGAAGTAAGACCAAACGGAAGGACCGCAAACTGGTAGTGTTGCGATCCCACCACAAACCGGAGATACTTCCTGTGTGACTTGAGTATCGGGATATGAAAGTAAGCATCCTGCAAGTCGACAGACACCATCCAGTCTTCCATGTTCAACGCCAAAAGCACCTGTGCTAGGGTCAGCATCTTGAACTTTTCCTGCTTGAGGAACCAATTCAAGATCCTCAGGTCCAGAATTGGTCTCAAACGACCATCCTTCTTGGGAATCAGGAAATACCTTGAGTAAACTCCTTGACCCCTTTCCTGCTCCGGGACCAACTCCACCGCGCCCTTTAAAAGGAGGACTTCTACCTCCTGTTCTAGCAACAGGAGGTGTTCTTGTGAACAATACGAAGGGCGGGGCGGGATGAGGGGCGGAAACTCCCGAAAGGGAAGGGTGTAGCCTTTTCCCACAACACTGAGAACCCAAGTGTCCGACGTAACAGTCTCCCATTTGGTGAGAAAATGCTGTAATCTTCCCCCTACAGGAGAGGAGTGAGTGGGAAATGGTGGAAGCCTAAGGCTGCTTCCCCTGCTGCACCCCGCCAGAGGATGAGGAAGAGGCAGAGTGCTGCTGAGAGGCTCCCCTGGTGCGGACCCTACCCCTCCCCCTAAAAGATCTATAGGGGTGGGAAGAGGCAGGTTGCTGATATCTTCCCCGAAAGGAAGAGGAGGAAGAGCCACGCCCAAATCCACGAAACCTCCTGAAGAATCTGGAAGAGGCCGTGGAAGAAGGAGCTTGGAGTCCCAACGACTTAGCCGTGGCCCTGCTCTCCTTAAAACGTTCCAAGGCCGAATCAGCCTTAGCCCCAAACAGTTTGTCCCCATCAAACGGGAGATCCAACAATGTGGACTGTACATCTGCCGAAAAGCCCGAGTTACGGAGCCAGGCCTGTCTCCTTTCCACCACAGTTGTGCCCATTGCTCTGGCTACCGAGTCGGTGGTATCCAGTCCCGTCTGGATAATTTGGGTCGCAGCAGCCTGGGCATCAGAGACAAGATCCAAAAGACCCTGGGGAAGCTCTGTAAACGAAGAGGAGATGTCATCCATCAGAGCATGAATATACCTCCCCAGGATACAGGTCGCATTAGTGGCCTTTAACGCCAGACTGCAGGACGAAAAAATCTTCTTCGACTGCGCCTCTAGCTTTTTTGAGTCTCTGTCCCCAGGCACCGTCGGGAAAGAACCAGGCGCTGACTTGGACGAACAGGAGGCCTGCACTACCAAGCTCTCCGGCGTAGGGTGCCTAGATAGGAAACCAGGATCAGTTGGAGCCGTCCGATACCTCCTGGCCACGGCTCTGTGAACTGCTGGGGAAGATGCCGGCCTCTTCCACACCTCTAAAACCGGATCCAGCAGAGCGTCATTAAAAGGTAACAGAGGCTCCGCCGCGGCTGAGGCCGGATGCAACACCTCCGTCAAAAGGTTTTGTTTTGCCTCCACCACCGGCAAAGGCAGGTCCAAAAAACTAGCTGCCTTCCGTACCACTGTATGAAAGGAAGCAGCTTCCTCAGTATATTCCCCCGGGGACGAAAGGTCCCACTCAGGGGAAGTGTCCAGCCCACTGGCCGACTCCAGTCCACGCAGCCCATCACCCGAGTCCTCTAGCTCTCCTTCCTCTAGGGCTCGTTGGTACTCCTGCTCTTCTAGTACCCGGAGAGCACGCCTCCTTGAATGCAGTCGTTGCTCAATCCGCGGAGTCGACAATGCCTCCGCCGAAGTCGGAGATCGGCGCCGATCTTCCGAAGCCACCGACGCCGCATCCGGCGCCACGGGTAACTTCGGCGCCGACTGAAGAGCAGCTGAAACAGATGGACCCACCAGAGTCACAGGCCGAAATCTCGACGTCGACGGGATGGAAATCCCTGGGGCCAATCCCTCCGAAGCCACCGGAGCGGCCACCGGCGCCGACACTGGCGCCGAGCCCACGTTCCCAAACGGGAGAAAGGGCATAAAGGGTGCCGGCCGAAGAGGCGCAGGATCACCCAAAGAAAAGGCCAAAGGCCCAGCCGGAGCACCCCCTGGAGCCATCTGTTGGAAGATGGCATACATCGCATTCAAGAATGCGGAACTATCGGCTCCAGGGGTGGGAAAAGCCGGATACTGGGGTGCCTGTCTCGGAGGCGACCCCGACTCCGGCCTCGGCGTCTGCGCCGGAGAAAACACTTGAGGCTCCAATACCTCAATCACCGACGCCTGTCCAGGCGAAGTTGGTGACGCCGGAGAGGGCAACGGCGTCGAAGGATGCGGCGTCACCGTGGGCTGACCTCCCATGTCTTTCGGCGCCGATCCGGAGACCTGGAACGAGCCTCCCTTGAATGACGCCGAGATTCTCTACGGCGCCGGGAGTCTCGATGACACCGATGTTTTGGAGAAGACTTCTTGTGATGCTTCTCCTTTGACTTGGCCATAAACAGCTTCGCCTCACGTTCTTTAAGGGCCTTCGGATTCATGTGCTGACATGAATCACAAGTCGAGACGTCGTGGTCGGAGCTCAAACACCAAAGGCAATCGGAATGAGGATCCGTCACCGACATCTTGCCTCCACACTCACGACAAGGCTTAAATCCAGACTTTCTCTGCGACATTATTTCCACAGAGAAAGAGTACGCAGCAAGATATACACTGTAACCGCAAGAGTAACAGTTGCTCCCTCGAAGATAACCGTTTCGAATGCACGGAAAAAAGGGAACTGACGTCCGCACGTCGTCGAGGACCTCTTATTGCCTGTATGACGTCAGACGGCGTCGCGTGCGAGATAGTGACGTCCTCGTCGACGTGCAGAGACTAGTAAGAAGATTTCCGTAGAATGCTGGCGCCATGGGAGTATTCATGAGGTGAGGAATCCACAGGTAGTTGTATCCATCAGAAATATACCATTCTGGTGCCCTTGCCACAACGTCAGACGTGATTGTGGGGGAACGGAAGCGGTTTGAGCGCGCTGGCGAATCCTGAGGAGCCTTCACAAGCAGAACCTCTTGCAGCCATTCAGGGGTCTAGGGTGGCTCTGAAGGGCAAGACAGAAACAGTGACGGTAGAGGTTAACCTTCTCTGGGCGGACTTTAGGATGGTGTCTGACACGGTCAAAGTGGCGGAGGGCTCTATCGTGGAGCTGCAAACAGAGGTGGGGGGTCCTGCGGAAACAAATGGTGCAGGCCAATACCACAGTCAGATGGCTGGAGGCACGGCTGGAGGACGCGGAGGGCAGGTCCCGGCGGAATAATGTCAGACTGCTGGGTTTCCTGGAGCGTGCGGAGGGGTCCGCAACAGAAACTTTTGTGGAGAACTGGATCAGAGACATACTGCAACTGACCGGGCTCTCCAGGGAACTTGTGATGGAGCATGCTTAGAGGGTCCTCATTGCGCCTCCCTGGCATGGCTAGGGCTATTATTGCCCATCTTTTGAACTATAAAGACCGAGACTGTGTGTTGCGGGCTGCCCGCGAATCTGACAGGGCAGTATTTGAGAAGTGCAAAATATCCATTTATCCTGATTACACAAACAAGGTGCAGAGTTCTCGAACGGGATTCCTGGAGGTGAAGGTGAAGCTTCGTGACATGAACATCAGATATATGCTCCTGTATCCTTAACGCTTAAAGGTGCTTTCATGTGGTAGGTCACACTTCTTTGAGCGTTCAGAGGAGGTATGGAGATGGCCGGAAATGTGGGATAAGGTGACTCCAGAGAGAACGGAAAGGTCTGGGGGGCATCTCCTTGAACCTCTGGAGCGAATGGTCCGGACTGTAGGTCTCATGACGATGGTCAGCTGAAGGATACTGTGGCTCGTGTGTCAGCCAAGAACTCTACTCATAGAGTGGAGATACAACAGGATGGAACAATGGCAGTGGTGTCTGCTGGATCGGCTGAGGGTTTGAATGGGAAACTGGATTGGGGTACTGAGAGGGTTTCTGCACAGGTCTGACTGGGACCCTAATAATCCAGGATTGCTGTTGCGCCCATACTAGTGGGGCTTGTGTCAAAGTGAGAGTACTTCCCTGGCGGAGGGATGAAGCAAGACTACGGCTGAGGTTCTGATGGGGCCTCATCTAAGTTCTGGAATCTATTGGACATTGGGGGGGCATATGACAATATTGAGCAATGTTGGGTTGGTATTCAGGTATTTGTAGGTTGATGCTGGGGTGGGGGTGGTCGCTCCACAGCTGTGGTAGGACTTCAGAACTGGGGAGTTGGGTTTAAGCTCTTGTCCTGGCAGCATCTGAAGTATGGATTCACAGTATGGTTTGTTATGGCTGTTTTACTGTATATCCGAGGTGGGGGTTCGAAGCGCTTGATTGACATAGTTCGTCAACATTTGAAGTTGTTCCAACAGCGCAGGTATATGGGCGAGATATGCAATGTGTACCTTCCTTGTCGTCCCATACTGGGGTGGGAGGTAAGGGGTGGAAATAATGTGGGAGGGATGGAAGCTCAGTGGCAAAATGGGTCGTCAGATTAATATATTGATGTGGAATGTGAGGGGGTGGAAGAGATACACCAAGCGCTACAGGGTGCACTCCTTTCTAAAGAGGCATAAGGTTCATATTGCCTGAATTCAGGAAACACATTTGACAGAGGAGGAAGCACAAAAACTCTCCAAGAAATGGCGGGGTCAAATGTTCTCATCCTCCTTCTCTTCTTACGTGAGGGGTGTGACCATATGGGTGCCACCAGGGGTTTCTTTCACTCACGTGTATAGTGAAGTAGATATCAATGGTAGATACATTCTAGTAGAGGGTATGTTAGATAGATTACCCATCATTGTTCTTAACACTTATGTGCCTAATACTGATGATCACTCCTTTTATACTAAAATACCAGAGATCTTTGGGGAGAGTGTGGATAGGCCTATTGTGTGGGTGGGGGATTATAACTGTATATTAAATGGGGAACTGGATCGTCTCCCGCTGAGGCAGGGGACTAAACCTTTGATGCTGAAATATCTTGTGGAAGTGTTGAGTCATTTAGGGTTATGGGACGGTTGGAGGGAGCTGCACCCAGAGGGCAGGGAATACACTTGTCATTCCAGAACATATAATACACACGCTCAGTTGGATAGGTTTTTCCTGGGTGGTCTTAGCAGCCTGCAGGTTCTGGATGTTACACATCTGGGTAGGTTCTTGTCTGATCATGCTCCAGTGTTGATGTAATTGCAGTGGGGGGTTGCTACCAATGGTTTGGCATGTAGTCGGCATCTGCCTGCGGACTTCCTTGCTGATGTGGGGTGTCGTGACAGGGTGGGTGCGTCCATAAGAGGTTATGGACTTTAATTGGAACATGACAATGTCTAGGAGTATTGAGTGGGAGGCGATGAAGGCAGTAGTGCGGGGGTCTGCATGGGTACGGCATGAGGGGTACACAGACAAATGGAGCAGGAACTTACAGACCTGGTAGGAGAAGTTGGCGCTTTTGCAGCATCAGTTACCGGACACAAGAACGGCGGAAAGGGAAGAACACAGGTTATACAAGAAGGTTAATACTGTAGTTGTTGGGATACTCTGAGTCGGGCAACACTTAGAGCATACAGGCAGTGACTGCATCGGAGGGGGATAAATCTGGCAAACTTTTGGCATGGATTCTGAAATGGGAGGTGGAGGCCTTTGACACAGTCGAGTGGGGTTGACTCTTAGAAGTGGCACAGGGCATGGGGTTCAGCCCCGGCTTCTGCACTTGAGTGCAATTGCTGTACACTGCTCCCACTGCACGAGTTCGGGTGGGGGGAGAGCTCTCGGACTCCTGGGAGATTGGCAGGGGTATGAAACAGGGATGCCCGCTTTCACCTCTCCTTTTTGCCCTGGCAGTAAAGCCACTGACGATCTGACTTCAGGAGGGGCTGGGACCGTGGGGCATCCAGGTCGGGCAGACCACTCGAGTGGTTTCACTATATGCAGATGCATTGGTTTACTTTCAGGAACCCTGTGTCTCAGTGCCATTGTAGCTGCAGAAGTTGGATGTTTTAGGGGTCGTTTCTGGTCTTAAGGTAAATAGGAAAAAATCACTCCTGTTTCCCTTGGGGTCCCTTTACAGGGTTCCCCAGGATGAGTTACCGAGGGCAGGACTCCAGTGGGAAGTTGTAGAGTTTCTCGTATCTGGGCATATGTGTTACTCATACTGTGGCTGTGCATGAGAAGCATAATGAAGAGTGAGTATTTACTGGCCTGGAGCGTTCAGTTTCGTTCTGGTACAGATTACCTCTTTCTGTAATGGGCAGGGCCGCTGTAGCAAAGATGGTGTTCTTCCCACAGTGTCTATACCTGGTCCAGAACTCTCTATATCCGTTGTCCACTCGGCTCTTTTGCCGTCTGGATAGCTTTCTGCTCTCATTGGTGTGGGCTGGTCGACGTAGCAGGGTGGCTCTGCCCGTGTTGCAGTGGGACCTTGAAGGGGGAGGGCTGGCGATTACCAATATTAGACAATATTATTATGCAGCACAGCTGCAATACACTGCTAAGTGGATGACGGATTCCGATAATTGGGAGAAAAGATTGTTTACATGAATGTTGGATGGGCGGACTTTGGTGCATCTATTGATGTCGGGGGGACGATCTGATCCTGTTGTTGTCTACTTGGTTAAGACTACTTCCGGGATCTGGGACCAGGCAGTTGAATATGTGCTCCGACGGGCCCCTTTCGACAGAGAGCTGAGGATATGGGATTTAGCACCCTTTAGGGATATGGAAAAGTTTATATGGCATTTGGAGGCTGCCAGGTAGCTGGAGATCTATACCCCAATGGAGAGTTCATTTCTTTCACTAAAGCTAAGGATTCGTTTGGCCTGGGCAATTCTTGAACTATGCAAAAATGGAAAGTGTGGCACAAGAGCTTTGGAGTAGTTTTCTGGTAGCCCCTAAATCCTTGATGGTGCTGAATGGTTTGATTAACTGGGGTGAGGGGACTCATCTGATTAGCTGGTTTTATAAAGCTCTTCGAGAGGATCAACCAGGTAGGATAAGCGTTGGGTGCAGGGTGTGGGAGAGTGAACTGGGGGAGCCCATAGCAGACGCTGATTGGGAAATGGCGTTGTCCCTGGTGCGCATGGTGTCATGTAACAATAGGTTTAAGCTATTACCCTTTAACTTTGTGCACAGGGCATATCTTATTCCCTACTGACTAAATAAGATCGATCCGAGACGCAGAGTGGGGTACCCCAGGTGTGGCGCACTTGGTGCTTCCTTCCTGCATTTGGCTTGGACCTGCAGGACGGTGTATACCTTTTGGCAGGAAGTGGCAGCAAAAGTTGAGGAGGTTACGGGATTGGGGTTGGAGGCCACACCAATTACTTGTCTTTTGGGGGTGGTGCAGAGACCACAGGGCCCGAGTGTTCCATATAAACTAGCACAGCTGGCACTGGTATTGGCACGGCACAAGGTAGCTATTGTTTGGATGAGCTCCCGGAGACTGTTGATTTCCTGCTGGATATGGGACTTAATGGAATGGGTGCGGCTGAGAAACAACACATGTGTCTGACCCATAGGGATGAGGGGGCACTCATTGATGTGCTGCTTGGGGAATCTTCCTGGAATGGTTCACTGGTGCAGAGGACTTAAGCTCTGCAGGCAGTAGGGAAGATGAAGGGGGTGAGGATACACAATAAACCTACTGAGCAGGTGATAGCCAACTATGGTGCAACATGTTTCTGTTTTCCACATTTTATATAATGTCTGGTCTCATGTGGATCTTTGCTGGGAAGGGTAGGTTGGAGGGAAATTCGCCCGCAGTAGTTACTATTGCCTCTTAGCTTGGACTTAAGTAAATAATACCCCATGGTATTGTGATATAATGATACTGTCATGTCTTTCAATAACCTGTGCTGCAGTGTATGTTTATTGTTGATTATAATTTTCAAACTCAATAAAAACAGTTTTAAAAAAATAAGGTAATTGATAGTGAGTCTACTTCTGAATTACTGGTTAGTTAGACAAAGGAATTCCCTAACGTCTTTAGAGATAGTTTAGGATGCTTGAAAGGGTATACTCATAAGATTCAACTTATTTCTGATGCCATACCTTCTTGCAGTAAAGTCCAAAATGTACCCTTTGCAGTAACAGGTGAGTTGCTTGGGGAGTTGAATAGTTTGCAAGTCCAAGGTGTAATTGAAGAAGTTGAGGGCACTGAATGGTTGACATCAGTGGTGATTGCTAGAAAACCCAACGGTACATTCAGATTATGTATGGATTTGCGCAAACTTAATAAGGCTGTTGTGGTAGATAAATATCCCCTTCCTAATATCTCTAAGCTACTAACAATGTTGGAAGAAGCTAAAGTTTTCTCAACAATTGATTTAACGTCTGCCTATCACCAGATAGAATTAGATTAATCATGTGCCATTTGGCACTTTCAGATTTGTTAGACTCCCTTTTGGTCTAGTATCAGCAGCCTCAGTCTTTCAGCGGGTGATGGAAAAGATTCTAAATGGTGTTAACGGTGTGTGCATGTATCAGGATGACTTTTTAGTTTGTGGTAAGAATACCTGTGAACACAATGAAAGACTCAGGAGGGTTTTGAGGAGATTGTCAGAGCACAATTTAATGATCAAAGAAGAAAAAAGTTAATTTGGTACTGGTACCATTGACTACTTGGATCATACTATCACAGGTGATGGCATCTTTCCAAAGTTAGATTTGAACAATACATTTAAAGATATGGTCTTGCCAATGAATAAGGAGGAACTGATGCATTTTCTTGGAGTGGCTGAATATTATAGTAAATTTATAAAAGATTTTGCTAGTTTATGGTGTGACATGGGACGCTTATTGAGAAAGGGAATAAAATGTGTATGGAATGCAGAGTGCGAAAAGGAATTTATTGATTTAAATGGAAAATTAGCTGAGGCACCACTATTGAAGAATTTTAATCCAAGAATTAAGTCAACTTTGACCACTGATGCAAGTAATAAAGGTTTAGGTGCTGTCCTTCAGCAAGGTGGGGTGGGACCGGAAAACACAATATTGTGCATTTCCAGAAGACCGAAAGGTGCGGAAACCAGATATTCAGTTATTGAAAGAGAAGCTTTAGCAGTGTTTTGGGCTATAAAAAAAATATTAAGGACATTTTTATGGGGAACTTTGTTTGATGTGAGAATTGATCACAAACCCTTATGTGAGGTATTTAAGTCTAAAGACATTGATGCAATTTCGAGCAGGATTACTAAATGGATTGTGAGTCTGCAGGAATATGACTTTGTGGTAAACTATGTTCCAGGGATAGATAACATTTCAGCAGATGTTCTATCAAGACTTGTACCGGAGGTGGATGATCAGGTGGAGGAAGATTTGTGTGGAAAGGCAGATCAGTCTGAAAGTGTTTGTGAAGTGGATTATGAAATTATATCTAAAGAGAAATGGTGTGATGAGACTAAAGTGGATGTCATTTTGTCCAAGGTTATCAAGTTAATGCTGAAGGGATGGAAGTACAAGGACCAAGGTGGTGTTGACTGTAGGGATTTTTGGGATGTTAAAGACCAACTATCTACCGATGATAGAGGCACCAGATTAGTTCCTCCCAGCAACCTGAGAAAGTTGTTGTTAGATCACGCACATGAGAGCCATATGGGCATTTCTAAAACTAAAGAAAGATTACGTTCTTCCTGCTGGTGGCCTGGTATGGATGCACATACAGAAAGGTTAGTGAGGGATTGTATTCAATGTTCAGTTAGTGAGAAATCGATGAAACCTAAAGTACAATCCATGATTATCAGAAATAGACCTGCAGGTCTTTGGCAGGATATAGCCCTGGATATAGTGGGACCTGTACATGGCGCCAATACTGAGAGTTATGTAATAGCAGTGTTAGATATGTTATCCAGGTGGCCAGAAGTTTGTTTTACCAGTATTATTGAAACAATAAATGTTATTGCATTTATGAAAGAGCTTATAGCTAGAGAAGGGATTCCCTTAACCCTTCTTACTGACAATGGTGTGCAATTAGTGTCAAAAAAAATGGAGGATTTCTTGACGGGTTGTAGGATAAAACACAAAAATGGTGCTTTGTACTATCCAGACTGTAATGGAATGGTGGAAAGATTTAATCGTGTTTTGAAAGAAACAATCTCCATGGCAAAGAGTAATCACCTGAATTGGAAACAAGAAGTGATAAAGAAGTTTGGTGTTTATAGGTTTACTCCACACACCACGATAGGTGAGTCTGCGTTTGCTTTGTTCCGTGGTAGACAACCTAATACTGTTCTTTAACCAGCCTGGGTAAATGAGTTCTTGAGTGATAGAGGAAAGGGGGTGGTTGCATGTATTTAGGGTTAGAAATGGAATTAACTTTGTTGTACGAAAGGGAGATGTGTTATATATTCACATTATGTTATGTGGGTTAGGTGTGGTGGAATACTGGCTCACGCTGCAGAATGTTTGTGTTCAAACATTCATGTGGAGGAATATATGGTTTCAAAAAGGTGGCCAGACCGGAATTGTAAGGAGCCTAATGGATGGGCTGTCATGACTGGTGCTACTACTTGCCATAGTAATTCTGAAAAAGGAGTGGGTTCTGCAACCAGCCCTGATGAAAACTCTGAAAATCCTACAACTTGAGATGAGACAAACCTACAGCTAGGTGTGTTATGTTGTGTTTTTCCTTGAACCCTGATTAAAGAAGCTTGACAAGGGTTGACCCATCAAGATGATTCACATGGCAAAATTGAGCTGCCCTCTGGTGCTAGTAGCTGATGGAATGTGACTTTGTATACCTAAAGGCAAGATTTCAATGAAACCCTAAATGCCCTGACTTTCTCAATAGGTAGCCTGCACTCCCATTTTTTGGAATCTATCTCGATACCAAAGAAGACCAGAGATGTGGCAAGGCCTGCAGTTCTCATTCCAGGAACACACCAATTTCACCCATAGGTTTTGTAAGAATAACTTGGCACAATTAGCTGAGTCCCTGGGACACAAGAATAGAAAACCAGCCAAGTAGTGAATGACTGAATCAGTCCCAGAAAGTGGGTGAAGACTGGCTTGAGGAAGGTGTTGAACTGCTCATAATAAACACAATATACTGAACATTCTGTGGGCATGCATATGTCATAGAAGCTGTTATCCTCAAATTGAAAATCTAGCATGTGGATTATGTCCAGTTGGATAGGGAGCAACCACAATGATGACTTAGTTTCTGCCTCAGTCATACCAGCTCCTCAACTCAACTCATAATTTTGACAGTATCCTATCCTGCCTACCTGTGGTGAACTGCATGGTGCTCCAGCACTGCTGAAAACACTGGCAGTTTGTGGAAGCTTTTCTATTTGACTCTTTGTATGGTTAAGCCCCTCCCTCATTTGCCTGGAACACTGCTCCCCAAACACCTAATCTGGAGCGCCATGGCAAAATGCAGGCCAAGCTGGTCACTATGCCCCTCATATCATTGCCTTCTATATAGATTGGAAAAGGGTCTTCCTCTCTCTTCTACACTGTAATCACCTCTTCCTGGGGTGGCTGGTTATGTCCTGGCATGGCCTGGTTTGGTACATTGGGATTAGGCATGTTGTTAGAACTGGGGTTTCTGGTTGTCAGTGTATGCACCCTTTACAAGCAGGAACCACCACTTCTAGTTAGGGCAAGGTAGATGACACTTAGAGACAACCTGTGCTCACCCTCTGGTAGCTTGACACAGAGCAGTCAGACTTATCAAAAGAGGCAGTGTGTGAAGTATTTGTACAAAACAGACAGTTACACAATGAAAACACCACAAAAGGTACTCCATTCAGTGCTACAAGGTCCCTTGAGGTTGCGCTAAACCGGGGTAAATCACTCTTCAGGCTGACTGTTATTGAGGGCAAACTGGCCAACGTACTCACACAGAGCCTGCTGAAAGAGTATCTTGGAAGGAGCAAGTGTCAGCATGTCAGATACACTGTGTGCTGGGTTGACGAGAGCAGGCACAGGCTGGGTGCTCCCAAGCCAATCCCAAGCCAAGTCAGGATTGGCGGCAGGGCAGGCTGGGACCCTGTGCCTGCAGCGTTGGGAGAAAGAGGAGCGGCGCGGCAGTGGATCAGGTATGTTTTTTGTTTTTCATGTTTTTATTATATATTACCCCCTCCCACCCTCACACCCACATGCCGCAGCCGCCCGCCCCTCGTGAGCGCAGTGTGCCGCGGCTGGTTACGTGGAAGTATGTTCTGGTCCTAATTGGAGTTAAATTTGTGACTGGGTAATAATACCAGACGCCAGCAGTGAATGCTTAGTTCACTAGGTTGTGTTACTGGCTATGAGGTATCTGATGTATCTGGTGTGCTTAAATAGCACCTCTAAAGCATTACAAGTCTCAGTTATTAATTCCACCCCACACTTATAAATCAGTGTCAAACAAGCTAAATAGCGTAGTTGTAGAAACGTTTTGCAGTCAGATGGAATTTATCCCAAGAATGTCACTGGTTAGTTCGAGAGAAAAAGTGCAATCGCTTAATTTGTAACAATTATTTGCTGAAACATTCATAACATGGTATTAAAAAAAAAATATTAGTCACTGTGACTTAACAATTTTCACTGCGACTCTGCGGATATTTTAACGGTTTCAAAGTGTTTTTTTCAGCATCCTAAAACAATCAAAATCAAGAAACTATATTGTCTTTAATTAGCATTATATTGCTCATAAACACGTTCAAGTTTATGGCGTGCAACACTGCTAAGCTGTCAAGAGCACTGTTACCTGGCAAGATTGAAAACTGATGGCAAAGTCATCTATCACAAACAGAGCAAAATAAAAAAAACAGTCAGAAACAGATTACACCCCAGGAGGCATAATTAAAATGTTTAAACATCATGATCTATATTTTAATTGTTGAATTAGTATAGCATTCTGTCCAACGTGCTTTTGAGCTCAGGCATGGCCCGATGGACTTGGTGGGGCCAGGAAGACAAACTGATAAAAAAGAAGTAAAAGTAAAAGGTGAACCTGCCATCAAGACTGTGATGCCCGCAGAGCAAGCGGAAATGATTAATGAAGTGTTTGTATCCTTACATAAATGAAACCTCTCCGGGGTGAGATTACAAAGTGATAATTGGCAAGTAAGTGCCATTGGCAAAGTGCCAAGTTCGCTATCTGCACTATTCCGTCCTAATTTATACATCATGTCCAGTGGCATGGTTTTAAACAAAAGTCTAATGAGATATTGTAAACTTGCTATGCTCCAACACAATGTCCACTGAAAGCAATTGAGGAAGTTGGAATTGAGGAATGGTGTGGTCTTTCTGGGCGGTTTTTGTATGCGTCCTTGTGTTGATGTTATTTGCCTACACTTGAATATTTAACATGTTTTCCATCGTTACCCTTGTCAAAGGCGTTTTTAGCCAATTAACATGTTTGTGCAGGAGGCTACCATAACAGAAATGCCTCAGAATACTAGGAAAACCAAGAGGTTTGGGGTAATCCATGTATTTCCGTGGCTAACCCCTCACGTTCCCCCCCCCCTGAGTAATATGGAAATAAACATCTCCAGATTTTGATTTTGTGACTCAAAATATTGAGTGTGTGTTTGCAGTGATCCTTCAAGCATATCTTCGTTCAAATTAAGAGACATATTTACAAGGCCCACAGCACCACCGGAGCTTCACTTTTGTGACGTCCCAGTGGCACAAACTGCAGAGCCATATCTACAGGGCCACGTAAAGACACCCTGAGTGGCTTTTTAGGGCCTTGCAGATATGGCATGAGACGATACAGCGCAAATCGCTGCATTACCTCACACTGTGTTAGTTCCACGTAACACCCATGGCAATTGACAAATTCCCAGGTTTACGACAAAACGCAAACTTGGTATTGCATCAAAAGACTATGCCTCCCCAGGGGTGGCGTAAAGGAGGCTCAATAGGAAAAATGACATTATTTCTCCCCGTTTTTTCCTCCTTCCAATTGTGCTACATTTTGCAGCACGTATAGAAGGAGGAAATCGCCTCCACTGATTGTTTTGGCATGATCCTGGACAAGGGAAACATAAACAAAAGAGGATGGTAACTGGATGTTTTTGCACCTATTCTTCTCCATGACCAACATCACTGGCATTGGAAAGGTACCATTAACTATCCACTAGGTAGCATTATATATTTGTTCATGTAGAGGTGTTATAAGCTGCTGTGCATAGCCTTCTATTAACTCTAGAGCACTATGATATAGTGCAAGGGTCTGTGACGGGGTGAAATTAATTTGCAGTTAGGCTTGAGCAGGAGCACTTGGCCTGCATTTTTAATGGTACCCCCCTGCTCTACGTGAGCATAAGTCAGATTTAACTTTAAATAGTTTGGGGTTCATAAATTTCCATAAGTGCATGTAAATACAGTACAAGGTTCAAACCATTTCACAACCTTATGTCCTGGACTCCCAGAGAACTGCTTTGATCATATAAAGATTTTATTTTTGTGTTCTGTTCAAGTGGTTAGTGATCACAGGTTCCTAGCCAGCATGGGCTCTGATGGCAGATTCTGGACAAATCCACACATTTACTCTTGTAGGCTTTACACACAAAAAAGCAGAAGACTTTGACTTTTATCCTCGAGTTCCTAGGAGTCAGAAGAGTTCATTAATGGCTGATCTTATATGGTCTGTTTTCGGAGAGTGAGACACATTCTGGTAACTTAGGGCCATTTGTACGAAAGCTTTTTCCCATAGACACAGAATGGGTAAAATCCTTTCGTACATCTGGCCCTTGATCTTCTAGACTTTGCGGCCCAATGATTCTTTTTGGTAGCCTGTCGAAAATGATGGTAAAGTAGTCTAGGAAAGCCAAAACTAGACCTCCTGTCAATTACATCAAGAGGCAGAATACAGCTTAAATTCAGCAGGGAATTCTGATTACGAATTATCCAGTTAACAGCTTAAGTGGCCAAGTCAAATACATATAGAAACGACGGTACGATGTCAGAAAATAGATAAACTATGACTATAGGGTCCATCCAGGTATTCACTTTTTTCTGCTAATGGATTCTGATGACTTGATTCTGGTGGTCTACAATACAGCCCACAATATTTAATATCTAATAATAATACCTACTTTTATACAACTCTTTATACCACACCTGCACGTTTTATACGTCTAATAAATGTTACTATTACTCAATTAAATGGTACCCGATTTACTCACCTCTGAGGGATAGAAGGCCGAGTCTGCTTAACGGGGATTTAAGCTCGGACAATGCAGGCAGACCACGACTTGCTTTAACTAAAGTCCACACAAGACAAAGTATTTTCTTGGTACTGAATATAGACGGGTATTGTTGTTAGTGGTAGCCAACAAAACAGCCCTGCAGTTAGGATTGTTTTTTCCCAATGCCAATTGTGGAAAGTTCTGTCTTGGAACAGACAACACTGGCATGACAGATAACTTATTCTGTCACATCTCCCGTCCCAGGATACTCTATTAGGTACAGACAATTTCCTACAGCATCAGACACGACTGTTGCCTTGTCTCACTGCTGTTTCCTTCCAAAGGCTTGTTGTTGTGGGACCCGGAAGGCGTCTGGCAGAGTTAACTGACCTTTCATAAACGGATGCTGCGATTCCACCTTCTACTGACCGCGTGCACATTGATAGGTAGAGGCCAACAGCGCTCTTTTAATTCATCACATGAGACTGCGCTGGTCTCTTAACAAGTCAGACTCGAAATGCTCCGGCTTTTAACCACCATCATGGCGAGAATCGCGCAAACAAGTAGGTCTTGCAGTGGCAATTCAATCACACTCCTTTATCTGACTTCTGCGAGCCGGCGTATGCTTAACTCCCTCTGCTAATGGGCTCGGCGGTATGCTGATGAACAACGTGTAAATTATTCTGTCCCTGCAGGCATAATGCGGCTTGAGTATTAAATGCAACCCATGCGTTCCTTTGTGTGAAAATATATTTGAAATATGCAGCGTAGTTAAATATGTTTAGCTAAATCCACCCGGAGCAGCAATGCACACATCTCTGCAATCCCTTTGAAAGTATACCAGGCAACAAGCGAGAATGTGTCTCCAGATAATGAAAACCAACATTAACATGTCACTGTTCCGCGGTTCATTTTGGGTCACGCATTTATAGCACACTCACTGCGTGACCCGTGAAGGCTGGGTATCATTTCATCGCTCTCAGTACAATGCACTCTGTTAATTTCTTATTCATACTAGTGTTATTTGCGAAGTAATTATTGTGATCTACCAATAATTTTGCCTCTACCAATTAGGTTATTCATCCACCAAATCAATATATTAAAGAGTATTTAAAAATGCATAAACATCTGCCTCGCTTTTCGGTGGTGTGCAGCATCTTTCGGGGTGTGAATTAGGCTCTCATTACAAAGGTCATCACCCATGGAGTCACAAATGAGTCACCGAGAATTCCCATAAAAGAATGAATGTGTCTCTGTAGCATCATCTTAATATTGACGTAGATTTAAACTTTTCATTCATTACTCTTGGCAAACTATTGCAGATGGAGCAGATTCTTCCTTGTGCCCCTCAACCCCAGGCAGAGGCGACTGCTGTCAAATTAAAGTGGCAGGGCAGCGCGGAGGAGAGTAAAAAACAAAAACAAAAAAAGACCAAGTGTACATGTCTGCCAGCCGCTGCCTCAGGGCTCTGTTCCTGTCCCAGCAGTCCATGGACTGGTGCACAGTTCAGACTCTAGTAAACTCCCTTATGCCAATCAAGACGCTGCTGTCATGCTGGTAATACTATTACCCAGCATGACAGAAGCGCCAGGATTGGTTGGAACTGGCTTGTTTGGGGCTCACTCAGGGACTGGGAGCCTGTGCCTGTTCTCCACCCGTCTGTGCAACACAGCTTGGGTAGGAGAGATCTAAGTGTGCATGTCAGTATGGCTGTCATAAGACAGTCAGCCAAACTGTCATGCAAACTTGCAGTGCCTACCACTCCTCCTCCCTGTGGCAGCAGCTATGTCTCACAAAGCATTGGCCCGCCTCACCCTAAGACTCAGCTCGGCTGGCAGAATGAAAAATAAAATTATAATAAAATGGTTTTATTGCCATATTACTTTTCAAATATGGCTTTGCTAATGTTTGACTTTGCTTCGCTTTCAGCAGTGGTGAGACACTCCTCTGCCCTAATGGAGGAGCCACTGCTGACCCTAGGAATTACTGATGCCAAGGGCATTGATAACTCTGCATTGACAAAATACTTCATTTTACACGATTTTGGGCAATGAGATGCAGAAACTGGTATTTCTGAACTCCTGAATTCCTGTAGGGTTTTGCCTGATACATCAATTAGAGGCTTCTGTCTTAGAGTGAAAGACTCCCAATCTACAGAGTTACCTCTGTCTTGTAATCCAGACAGGCAGGGTAACCTAGACACCAAAGACTGCAATATTTGCACCCTCCCACGAAGAGTCACTACTATCTCTTCTTTAAACAAAACGTTTTTAAGTTAGATTTAAAAACAGACTCTGTAACTGTGCCTCGAAGATAGTCAGGCATGAAATTCCAGAAAGTAGCAGCCTGAAAGGAAGGCCTCCCGCTTGCTCTAGCCATATGCATCCTAGGGACACCCAGAAGATTTTGGCTTACTGAACGAAGTGTCTTAAGAGGTATGCACCCCTTTTATGTATGGCCCTATGGGTAATTATTAGTGCCTTAAACCTAATTCCTTTCTTGACAGGTAGCCAGTGTAGTAGCACCAAGCCTTTTTGAAAATGATGCATTTTGGAAGTATTTAGGACAATCTTGCTGTTGCATTTTGCACTCTTTTCAACCTATTCAACAGTTTTCTGGTGCCCCTGGACAAGTACATTTGCATAATCCAACCTAGATGTAATTGAGGCATGTACAATATCTTTACGAGTAGAGGTTGGAAGAAATGTTAGTGTCTTCAAAAGGATTTTAATAGGGCAATAAAGACAGCTGCAGTTGACTCCACCTATGAGTGAAAAGATAGTTTAATATCCAGTTCTACCCTTAGATTCCATGTCACTGATGTTGAAGTCGGTGAGACTCCTGCTGGCCATAAACTCTTTATTTCCAGTGGAGATACTTTCCCATATACATAAATCTCAGAATTATCTGAGTTCAGCTGCAGGCAACTACTGCAAATCCAAATTGCTACAGCCGAGAGACAACCCTGAAAATTTGCAAATGTAGTGTCATCTAGTTGTTGAAAAGCTAGCATCAACTGAGTGTCATCTGTGTAAGATACTATATTAAAGTCCCACAGCCGAACTTCAAAGGCTTGTGGAGCCATATACACATTAAACAGGGTGGGACTGAGGGCCGATCCCTGTGAAAAACCACATCTTATTTCTCTAAAAAAAGAGACATATGGTGGTAAAAATATTGCTTGATGTCTGTTTGTTTAAAAAACAGTTTATCCACTTCCAAGATTTTTCCACAATGCCCTCTTTCTAAAGTCTTTGGAATAGGGAGGTAACATGTCAAAAGCAGCTAACAAATCAAAGAAAACAACCACAGTTTTTTTAAATCTATGTCAAGGTTATTCCTAATAAATTCTATACCCCTGAGAAAAGATGATTCTGTACTAAACCATGCTTGGAAATCAAATTGAGAAATGCGAAGGATACCACTCTTTTCAATGTGACTGGTAAAATGAGCATTCACCAGTTTCCAAACTTTTCCCCACTGAAGGAAGTGAAGAGATGGGTCTATAGTTGCTCAGAATTGATGGATCAGCATTAGTCTTTTTCAGCAGTAGTCAGATATTGCATTTGCCTAGAAAGTTGGAAATATTCCTCGGTTGAATGACAGATTGAATTATGAATTGACTAAGGGCCTGATTACGATTTTAACAGTGGGACCGCCAGACCACCAAAGAGTGGGTCTGCTGAAGAGCGCCAGGCCTATGGCCTCCCAAGCGCCACGTTATGAGTTCCCCAAGGGGCAGGCCATGCATCGGCGGGGCTGGCACCACTGTGGCGGGCCTCGGCTATTGGAGCGAGGCTAAAGCTAATGCCGGCAATAGTACACAACCCGAGCACATTGGGGGCACTGTTTCCATGCACCACAGACTTCAAAGGTGTAGGCGGACCCACATGGCCCCCTACCACACCCTACATGGGTTCATTCCCCCCACGGCCCTGTATTGTGGCCCTTTACTTACTTGTCCGTTGACCTGTTCAAGGTGGGGTCCCTGTCATGAAAAGCTCAGTGGTCAGGCAAGTCATAATAGCAATGGGGGAGCCACTGCTGGCACCCCAACATTGTCTGCTGCAGTTTCCACCACCGCAGCTGTGGCAGTTCAGATGCTGGCCGTGCTTGCGTCTTGTGCCAGTCCATCCACATTGCTCGTAATCTAGTGGTTGAACCACCAAGGCAGCGGTGGTCAGACCAACGCCGCCACCATGGCGGTCCATGGACCACCAAAGTCGTAATTAGGCCCTAGAATATTAAATGAGGGTGCTGCCTGATTTAAAATATATGGATTTAGGTTTTAAAATAGTCTGTTCTGAATCTTTAAGTGATATCTGTTCAAAGGCTGTGAGTTGAGATTCAGTGTGATATGGGTGCAGTCATAAAGTGATGCTATTTAGGTGCTGGTTCTTATCTCATTAAAGCTTGAGATGCAGGGATCTCTTGTTTAGCAGCTTTTGGAGTTTCTGCAAGACTTTTGCTCCCACACTACTGCATCACCCTGATAAAAAAAGAAACACAAATTGAAGTCTTGGATTGTTGTGCCCAATAATAAATACTATATTTGCCCAATACATCCTTGAATCAAATTCATGAAACAGTCCTAAAATTATAAAATATGCCCCAAAAGTTCTCAAGTTTAAAATTTCATAAAAAGAGGAACAATCTTTCAGTTCCACAAACAATTAAAAATATATAATTAAAAGTACTCTTGTGCCGTACCTTTTATTAGATTAGCACCCATGCCAAAGTGGTCATTATAAGGGTGAAGGAGTTCTAAAAACCCCTGCCCAACTGCAAAAGAGTGAGTGCCTTCTTCATTAAATTGGTGTCCCCATTAGAGTACTAGCTTGTGTTCTTGTGTTTGCAGTACCTTTGTACCAGCACTGTTGCCACAGCCCTGATCCAAAAACAAACACATAATGAAGTCATGTATTGTTGTACCCAGTAATGACTGTCTTTGCCCAATATATCCAAAAGCCAATTTAATGAAACAATCATAAAAACAATCCTAAACATGAATTACAAAACGGGCCTTAAAAGTCCCCAAGTTTAGAATTTCACTTCATAAAAAGCAGACCAGCCTTTCAATTCAACAAAAAATAAAAAATATATAATTGAAAGTGCTCTTGTGCTCTACTGTCTCCACTGCGTGTCTGTGCTAAATTGGTCATTATCAGGGTGAGGGACTACAAAAAACCAAGCCCAGCTGCAAAAGATAGAAAGTCTACTTTGCCAAAATGGCATCCCCGTTGGAGTACTTGTATGTTTTCGCAGTACTTTTGCTCTAGCACTGTTAGCACAGCTTTGCTTAAAAAAGAAACACATATTGAAGCCATGAATTGTGTGTCCAATAATAAAGACTGTCTTTGCCCAATACAGCCAATAGTCAAATTAATGAAACAATCATAAAATAAAAAAAATCATAAAAAATTACAAAATGGGTCCTAAAACTCCCAAAGTTTAGAATTTCATAAAAAGAAACAGCCTTTTAGTTCAACAAAGAATTATAAAAATATATACTTGAAAGTGCTCTTGTGCTGCACTTTTATCTGCTGTGGGTCTGTGCTAACGTGGTCATTATAAGGGTGTGGGAGGTCTAAAAATCCAGCTCAACTGCAAAAGATAGAGCTGTTACTTCATCAGAATGGTGTCCCTGTCAGAGTATTTTTATGTTTTTGCACTACTTGACCAATACATTCAATGCAAATTAATGAAACAATCATAAAAAACAATTCTTAAAATTACAAAGCAGGCCCTAAAAGTCCTCAAGTTAAGAATTTCATAAAAGGAAGAACAGCCTTCCAGTTCAACAAAGAATTCAAGATATATAATTGAAAGAGCTCTTGTTCCGTACTGTCTATCCATTGTGAGTCTGTGCTAAAGTGGTCTTAATAGGGTGAGGGAGTTCCAAAACTCCTGCCCAACTGCAAAATGTAGAGCATATACTTCAGTAAAATGGCATCCTCCTTTAGAATGCCAGTAAGTTTCTGCAGTACTTGGCTGTGTCAACCTAACTATAAGACCCCAGTATATGGTAGGGCATGTAGATTTAGGGACCACAGCATAGGTGGTGCACCCAGAGGTGCACTGCAGAGGTGCGAGTGTCATTTTAAAGGCAGGCCTGCCTTGCTGGCTGCTTTTAAACTAAAGTTATATGCAAATTCGACTTTGAAATTAAAAGTACTTCCAAAGTCTTAAACTACCTTATTTTTACATATAAATCACCCCAAAGGTGTGCCTTAAGTGCCCCTATGGCTGGGTGCTATGTAACGTTTAAGCAGGGACCTTATAAATATTGGTTTATAAACCCTAGTGAGGAAAAATAGCCACATTTGTTTTCCGTCATTGTAGTGAATGGACTCCGTAGGCTAAAATGGGGAGACTTTATTTTAATTAATAAAGTTCCGATAGGAGCTAGATATTTCAAGTTTGGTATCAAACTGATTGTTATAATACATGTTTCAACTTGCCATTGTTGAATTTAATATAACTAGTTTAGGGAAAGAGTTTTAGAACTCTACCTGAAAGTTGCCAACTTCAGCTCTGTAGTGCCCGTCTATGAAGGACCAGCCTCTGGCAGCCTGGCCAGGCTGCCTTGAATAGTTGTGAAGTGGCCTGGGCTGGAGACAAAGAATATGCCTGGGGGGGGAGATCTACCTCAGCAGATGGGGAAACAGGATGGGGGGAGAGCAGCCAAACTGGTCTTCAAAGGAGGGAAGGACATTTGGAGCAGCTCAGGACTTCCCCCATTTAATGCAAACCCAGACAACCAGGTGCCACCTTTATTAGATTAGGCGAGAGCAGCAAAGTGGGGTGTTAAGGATTTTTAGCCACATCAGAGGGTTGACTCATCCAGACCTAACCTCCAAAATTCAGATTCTGCCATTTTAGATTTTTACGGAATGTTGCTCCCTGGGATTGATTTTTGCCACACTTCCCAGGATATTGCCCCCCCCTACTAAATCTGGCAGAGCTGCACCCACAACTCTGATCCCTACAAAGAAAAACAAAATAAGAAGAAGAACTGTCCTGCTGGACCCCTGACCTGCACATGGACACTGCACTCTGAAGGACTGCACCAGCTGAGCTTCACCCTTGAGCTTCACCACTAAAAGGACTTTGCCTGTCTTCAACTGGTTCAAGAAGGGACTCCCTCCTTGCTACAGGTGGGAAATAGCTAACCAGAGTCCCCTCCATCAAATCCTGAAGGAACTGACGAGCTGACAAGTGGCTAGTGGTCATTTTGGGATTTGAACCAGGTACATTCGGGAAGTTGGAGTCCTAATCCTTAAGGGTCAGTTCAGAGCTTCTGGAACCTTGGAGTGATTTATGGACTCCTAAAGGACCTACTAAGGCCTTCTGGAAGAAGATCCAGAAGTTTCGAGGCATTTGGAGAACTTTTGAAAAAAAGCTCCATAAAGGTTACAACCCGCCATAGGGAGTCAAGCCAGCTAACCTCAACTGCGACCCACCTGACTTGAAGGTATGTCCCGCTAAAAAGCTCCAGAGCCCCAGACTTCCAGGATTTCACCGGGGGCTCCTGGAAAGATGATCTGACAAACTTGCATCAAAATTGGCTTGCTGTGGAGGGTCAATCACCATTGGAAGGAAAAATCTCCAAAAAAGTGACAAAGTCTGAACGTAAAAAGTTGACCGGGAGTTCTTGCTCAGCGTATCTGAGGAGGGCTCCAGGAACTTCTGATCAAGATTCAGCTTTGGCCCGGACGAAGATTTACGTTCTACACACTTGTCTCCTAAGTTAAGCCTTTGCTCATTGCCAAGCTATCAAGGGTTGAGTGGGGATTAATTTATTGAGACCTGACTGGACCTAGTGGGGGTTAGTGGCCTATTGCTAAGTGTAGGTACTTATCCGCCCTTACCAATAAACCACTTTCCAAATTTTTTTATTTATCCAGCAGCCTGAGGTGAACTTTCAGAGGCACACACATGGGATTATAATGCCATTGAAGTGTTTTAGGATACCTAGATAATTTATGATGGTCGTCTTTCTCTGAATCTGAATCTCTCAGCGGGCAAGGCAACAGCTGGTATCTGGGAAGATCTCACCAAAATCAGGGCAAGGTCCAGCTAAAGTAATTGATTTTGGTGGGAAAAGCCAAACTTCACCCCCAGGGTCAATGTCTCTTCGATGTAATACTTTTGACAGCTTCATCATCAAGCTTTCTGATATGGAATTTAATGTCCAAAGTGAAGCTCAGATTTCTCCAGCAGGATAGGGCAGCAAGCTGTATCTGAATAAGGCTCCATGTGGTCAGATGTCTTCTGGGCAATCATTAACTTACATGGATTGTTAGGTTTGGATTGATAGTGCAACTGTCACCTGACCACTTAACCTACACCACTATTCTTCAGCTGTTCTTTGCTTACACACAAATACATATTAATTCCCATGTTATTTACTTTACTAATGCTTCACATTACCATACAACATTCCTTTTAAGCCAGACCTATTGGCATAGCCAATGCTTGTTTTGAACTTGAAAGGACACGCTGTATAAGTGTTTCGCAAAGTATGGGAGACTGCATTGGTTTCAGATTGGTGCAGGCAATGTTTGTGGTAATTATAGGGAAATCAACAGAAAATACAGGCTCACCAGACCATAAAGCAGGCCCACAAACACCCCAAAAACATCCCACACACTGCTCTGTATGACCGCTGCTTTGAACACTGCTGGTTGCCCTATAGGCCAGTGCGACCCTGTATACATTGTGGCATGAAAAACACACTTTTCACCGATTCACTTTTTTTTTTGTTTTAGAGCATGTCTGTGAAAATTGTGAAGTGCTGCATAAAATTAAATGTACATGATCTGTACAAAGAAGCATTATATCCAAATCAATGTGAGACAACACAATAAACGAATTTTACTTGATGGGTTGGGGGTGATGTGCTTGTCAGTTAACATTGTGTTTCTTCTGGAGAAATGTTTAATTTTTTGATGGTCCTTGTGTTCCTCGTTAATATTTAGTCTTTACTCACGAATTTAATGTAATGATTCCTGTTCTCACTATACATGGAAATGTTATAATTCTATCTATCAAATACATCCATTTAATCTTACAGTATCCAAATGATATTTTGCTCTAAAAATGACAGTTTTCAAATGCTTCATTTAGGGCATAGTTAAATATATTCACCTTCCTCTGGAGTGGAAATGCATGCCTGTGTGGCATTTAGAGCAGCAAATATGTACTTAGTGGAAGCAAATTTGATGCCTCCACAAGCCAAGCATGAGCTTGGCTATACTGAGGCCATTTAAAATGTCTCTGGAACGAAGTGAAGAAAGGTAATAACTTGTGACTCGCAGCGGGGTCACTGATGATGCCTTGTTATGGATGAATAATGTTTTCATGCTTTTCGGTGAATTCTTATGAAAGACAACTCAGCATGAAGCCTTTGCAGACAAGGCGGTTGTCACAAGCATACAATCTAGAAGAGGAGAAAAGGCAAATTGCACGTACATCTCTAGTGAATCACGTTGACATCATATACATTGACTGGTTCTAATTCCACGCTCATATACCGTGTAATCCTGCCACCGCGTCATAGACAATATATTTTGACGCGATATCCAAGTGCAATATTTTGAAAGAAGATAATAATCACTTCTTACGGTGTACGCTTAAAGAAGTATCTAAAATACTGAAAAAGAGACTAATGGCCATTTCAAAGAGGACGCAAAATAAATTTGATTACAACCTTAATATGGTTAAAATGTTTACTATTGTTTTTACTTTGTGACAATTACAATATTATTCACCTGAGTCTAGGACACTGAAGTTCCACTTTTGTTATTTATGATACCTCTCAATGACTGAAGAATATAAGTCTTTTTTCATCTTGAAAATTCAAATGTCATGGTGATATATCGATTCTAGTTCTTCCTCACACAGAAAGTAGCATACTGTGTCCCATGGATTTACTAAAACGTACTTTCCAAGCACAATAAAACAACACACACATCACTGTTATTTGGATTCCTGTAGAAGGCTCTATTTTAGTGAAAACTTAGCAAAACTTGGATTCAATGAGTTAGTCGTTATTGAAAGTTTTGAGGACACAGGGCAGCAACCAAAAAAGAGCTTTATGTCATGCCCGGTTTAGTGAATGTGCTTATGTAAGAGTGTGAATTATTATTGTGGATGGCGGACAAACACTTCCAGGATTTATAACAATATGTTGTAAGGGTGAACCCCAAAAAGCCTCCAAATTAACCTAAGCTCACTGGTAAGGACTGCACAGAGCACATAGGCTCAAATTAGTGCAACGTGTAATGTATTTATGTAGTACCAAAACAGTTATAAAGTTCAAACATCAAACAATAAAGATCTCAACCCAAATTCGAAACATAGAACACATCTTAATAAACAAAGTTACACCAAAATGAAAAAAATCCAATAAACGAATCTGAGAAATGAGTTTTTAAAGATTTATGTTAAAATAGTGGCAAACAGCACTAAGCACCCATGGTAATCTATTGTAGCGGTAGCCCAGGCGTTTTGATGCTGACTGTAATAGTCCCCGAGGTTGAATAAAAAAGTGGGATGGTCAAGTAAAGGATTTTACCTTTGGGCTTATTCTGCAAAATTGAAGTCTCAGCAGGCAAGTCAGCAGCTGGTATCTGGGAAGATCTCACCAAAATCACATTGAGATCCAACTAAAGTAATTGATTTTGGTGGTAAAAGTCAAACTTCACACCCAGGATCAATGTCTCTTCGATTGAATACTTTTGACAGCTTCATCATCAAGATTTCTGATATGGGACTTACTGCAAGCTCAGATTTCTCCATCAGGATAGGGCAGCAATCTGTATCTGAATAGGGCTCTATGTGGTCAGATGTCTTCTTGCTGAGAACCTTCTTTATGAGTACCAAACATTGCAGTATAGGCTTCTTTTTCCTACCCTTTTCACTGAAGGCTCCCAGGCTTCAGGAGGGGCTCTTACGACTGGGATTGGTTCAGAAAATACCTTGTGCAGGGTCAAGCACAGGGCCAGGCAAAAGCAGTCCTTTAATTTGATGTGTCCATGTTGCCATCAAGGCGATTATCCCATTGATCCTTGATATTCACTGCTTTGTCCTGAGTACATGATGGAGCAGTAACACTCCTCCAGTGCTCCTCACAGATTACATCAAACAGGGCTCTGTCCTCTTCTGGTCTTCTGCATTTCCAGAAATGGTCCTGAGGAGGTTGCCCTGGGGTGTCACATGTATGGTTGGCACTAAGAAGTGGGTGGGGTGACTCCAGACTCCTCCTTAGACAATAGGTTAAATAACTCCAGACTCCTCCTTAGACAATAGGGTTAAGAACCCAAGGGCAACATCACCCAGGTGTCGGCAGTTACTGTGTGCCCTACTCCAAAAATTTCACTGTGCAACTTATTCCCAAAATCCATGAAGGTAAAACCCCTTTCTTCCTGGTTGGTTGTAGGACTTTGGGTTATTAGTAAAGGGTGGGGAGTGACTACCCACCTTAAGTAATAAACACAATCCTCATCAGGGTGAACCACTAAAGTCAGTAAATTAACCTGAGCTCACCCCCTGGTAGCCATAATACAGAGAAGACAGGCTTAACTTGGAGGCAATGTGTGATGTATTTGGCAGTACCATAACTGTAACAAAATACATTTTAGTGTATGAAATTACACCAAAACAGCAAAATCCAATAAGAGGCAGAGATTATTTTTTATTGATTTTTATAAAAA
The DNA here is from genome assembly GCF_031143425.1 of Pleurodeles waltl. Classification (NCBI taxonomy): domain Eukaryota; kingdom Metazoa; phylum Chordata; class Amphibia; order Caudata; family Salamandridae; genus Pleurodeles; species Pleurodeles waltl. The sequence goes on along the minus strand of NC_090439.1, from coordinate 945,556,806 downwards.
TAGTACTAAAAAAAGTAAGCACCAACTGTGGTTAGCTGGTTGTGGTGAACCAAGACCTAGGTATGATTTGATACTGACCACCATAGAGAATGGGTTGGATGCAGAAACCAGGTATGACCCAGTTAGAACTTTTTCTTTGGGGCTAATTCTCAAAAATATATGTCACAAATCCTCAGCAGGGCAAGGTGGCAAACTGTAACCAAGAAAGGATCCACAAGTTCAACTAGTCGCTGGATGCAATCCTACTGAAGCCTTGGTTTTTGCAAGAAAGCTCAATTCGAGGGAAATTTGAATTTTGTACTATTGGAGCCTTCACCCAGTCAAGATTTCTTCATTGGCACACAGGGTTAACTTAGATGCAATGTGTAAGATATCATGCAGTAGCAAACCAGTAATAAAGCCAAAACACAAGACAAGAAAAATATCTGGCCAATCTAGAAAAATGGAGTAAACTTTAAGACATAAAAGGACAACAAAACAACAAAATTCCAATAGGAAGAATAAAATATATAATGTCATAAGGTTTTAAAAAAATAGCCCCCAAAATTGTTAAGTGCCAACCATGACAACTGGTTACGGTAGACTGGGACCTAGGCATGATTTAAGACCAAATGCGATGGAGAATGATACAGAAACGTGCTACGATCCAGTTAATAGTTTTAGCTTGGGTCTGAAAAGTATAAGTCAAAAACTCTCAGTGGGACAAGGCAGCATGCTGTAGCCAAGGAAGGCTCTCGAATAGTCACTGGGGGCAGTCCCACTGAGGCTGCTGGTTTTTGGCAGGAAGTTTAGATTGAACGAAATTCAAATTTTGCACTTTTGGAGGCTTTGCCCAGTCAAAATGTCTGCATTTGCTCTTCCTCACTTTTTTGGAGCTTGGATTCCTTCAGTGGAGCAGGGCTAGAGGCTGATTGGGAGACACCTGAACCATCAGCCCAATGGCAATGAACCTTGGTCGGATCGGTTCGGCTTGTCTTGGTCATCCAGAGGTCTTCAGAGACAAAAAGTTTACAAGTCCCAGGTTTTCATGGGTAGTTAGGAGAAATCCAGCCAAAAATAGCTAAAGGCTCCAGAACATCAGGAACAGCACTTGTGGGTCAGAACTCACTCCAGCAGAGGCCAACAGCATGGTCCAGTGCAGGTTCACCACTTTAGCACCGCCTCAGTGTAATTATTTTCACACTAAGACAGCAATAAGGTGGCCTTTTCCCCGCGCCAGATTTATAAAGTGGCACGATGCATTCATTGCCCCACTTTGTAACCCTTTGCGCTACATTATGCCTGTTCCAGGCATAATGTATGTGCCACTTTGTAACCCTTTGAACTACATTACGCCTGTGCCAGGCATAATGTATGCAAAGGGGGCATTCCCCTTTTATTGGGGCTAAAGAAATGGCAAAAAGAAATCTAAATGATTTCTTTGCGTCATTTTTTGGCACTTTTTATGCCTGCTCGGAGCAGGTGTTAAAAGGTGGCACACCATTGTTTTCAATGGGCTTTGCAGAATTAGCATGAAAATATTTGACACTAATCCTGTAAAGCTCAGAACTAGCATCAAAAATGTTGATGCTAGTTCCCCTAACTACTGCCATGGTGTGCCGTACCTTAGATACAGCACACACATGGTTGTGTTGGGGGGTGCTAAGGGGCGCAAGAAAAGTGGTGCTGCACTGGGTGCAGCGACACTTTTCTTAAATCAGGGCCTACGTTTCTAAAAAGAAACCTTTCCCGAAATGATGTTTCTAAATGTTTTCTAGTAGCCAACGATAACATTATTAAATTGAATGGGGCATCCCTGAGTTCCTCTATAGAACAGCCAGATTTGCTACCAAGAAAGTAGCTTATAGGAAGTAGTAACTGTAAGGAGAACTTTAACATCAACTTTTTACATGTCTTACTTTTCAATACCATGCACCCTGCCTTATGGGCAATAAAGCTAACATAGGGATGGCATTTTTCAAAAAGGAATGTTTTGACCCTTCTAAGGGTTTATTAAGACAAGCCAAGTTGCCATTGCTACACTCCTGCAGACAGGCTAAAATGGTAGGACAGAAGTCATGTTTACACTGCCACTATAGTGGATGGTGCAATAGGTGCTGCAGTTCACTAGATGCATTTACCTTACAGGTCCATGGTACACTATGTACTATATACTAGGTTCTTATAGGTAAGTTAGGTACGCAGAATATGAGTATACTAATTCATCCATGTTGGAAAGAAGAGCTCAATCACTTTACTTCTATGTAGCAGGGTTACAATGAATAGAGTTGTACAGCTAGCAAAAGCGATAGGGCAACGATCTTGGTTGCACCACAGAAAAGATAGTGTGCCTAGGAAAATAGGTAGCCCCTTCCTTTGTGGTCGCTCAAAACCTGTTCTATGGTACTTTCCCTCATCTAGTGTGGAGCCAGCCTGGCTGGGAGAGCAAAGGTTTGCCTTCTCCAAGTTTCATATTATAATTGCTTGTGAAAGGCAACTATTTGACAGGTTAATGAAGTTCCTAGGTCCACCCGAACTAGTCTTTCTGCAAAAGGAAGGAAACACCTCCCCACTCCCAGGCCATTGTTCTGCTCTTGGAGCAGTTTTAATTCATCATTAAGGTCAAGCTCTGACAGACCAGCTGTCAGATGTATTCTGGATCTAGGTTGTGTCATTACTGATGGACGTGACATGGTAGGAGGATAGAACAGTATATCCTAACCTGTATGCTGGGCCTAATGCACAGACCAAAGCTTGCCAGACACATATATAGGTTTCTTCAAATAGTCACTGATACGTGCCCAAAAAATAGCCATGGTGCGGAAGGCCAGACTTGTCCCGAGGGTTAAACCGAAAGTTGTCAGAAATCAAGAAATGAATAAGAGCGGAGATAACAGCTATAGCTATACAACAGAACAGGCAAGAGACAGGGATGACCAACACAGAATGGGTTACTATATTGCTTGCAATAGTATCCAAAACTGTTGTTAGGCCTCCTTAAAGCATGCCATAATGTCTTGATGCCTAAAAATGATGGAAGAGAACAGGAATTAAAACCATTGTCATTGCTTTGAAGAAGATAACCTCATGAAATGCATATAATCACAAACAGACTAATGATTAATTATGAAGAGGATGTATAATTGCTGTTGTTAGATGTCAGCAAAGTTGATATGCCATAATTAATTTGGAATATAAAAGTTAATAGCTTGAAGCAGCCCACGTTTAGCTGAGATCCACTCGACTTCATGATGAAAGAATGTGGTAGGGTTAGAAATTGTGGACAGTTTGTGCTTCACTATAAAAGTAGAACACATTTTCTGAAGAAATAGCCTGTTATTCCATTACAACCATCAATAACTTCAGGTAGGTTGGTGTAGGTAATTAAATTGACCAAACTTAAAATGGAGATTTTCACTAACTTTGTTTGTGTGGTGTTGAATACGTGGCCAATCCTTTTCTCTGAATGCATTCCCCATCGTCTCCTCCCAATCCACTGTAATAGTATGTACATTGAAGTACCAATTAGGGGACAGAGTGTTATAAAGAATAGGCATTGTATGTTCACCATTACCAAATGTGAGTAACATCCCTATTTCGTCGGTTCTAGTGCGTTTGTTGTATTCTTTTCCCCATAGGAGCCTGACCAATTTCAGCAATTAATTGTATGTGATGAAATGACCAGTTACTTTCTCCCAGCATTCTCTATGTAAATCATACATATGAAGTTCTCCATTGGAGTATAGGTTCCTCATAATCAACATTCCATAATAAGTCCTTGGTCATATTGTGAGTTCTTGTTAATGCTTTAAGTTCTGTAAGCCACTACAAGGAAAGGGTGAGCAGATGCCATTCAGCTTAAGTATGCTGTCATAGCTAGTTTAAGTATCAACCTTCTATATCCCCCAGAAACAGACCTATTCTGGTGTGCACTCCATGCACCAGAGAATAAATCTAGTTGTTACAGTCGACCAGATGTAAGCTGTGCCAGATATCCAATAGGTTCCACCACAAGACCCATCTTGCAAATACAAAGAGAGCAAGAACATTTTAACCCTGTTTTTGAAGAAATGACTGAGTCAGCAGATGCACTGCTGAAGAGATAGGGCAGCTGAGAAATAGAGATGGAAGGGAACTATATGCTTTTGTTTGTAAGGGATGTCTGCGATATTCAACATTTACGTATGCATACACTTAACTGAGACGTGCATAGGGGAACTTTCAGAAAAATGGGAAAAGAATGGGAAAATACAAAAGCTGGATGTTTTTGCAATTATTGTAAACTATAGATATATTTGTGTTGAAAAGACGGCAAAACTATAAAAGTAGATTTCGATTAATCACAATGGATATACATATACTAACATCACAACAATGACATTCAGGTATTCAAAAGGTTGAGACAGAAGAGATATTGTGATATATATTCAGATACACTTTTAGAACGCTAATCACGGTTTCAGATTTAATTAACTGTAAAATACTTGCTTGATGGAAGAAGGAATGTGTAATACTTGGGTTGAACTGGGTTTACTCTGCGTAAAATAATTTTAATTCATTCAGTTCTTAGCATACAAAAGGCATTGTTTCTAAAATCTCAAAGGGTTTTATCAGTGCAGTTGCTGTGAGGGTATCATATATTAACAAAACATCTGCTACGAAAATGCCCTTGGTAAATCATTCAGATGGATTTCCACAGTATACATTTGTGAACCAGAGCACAATTCAACTTTGAGTTGGAAAGACCTATATTTTATTGATGAAAAATGTTGGGATTACTATACTATACTTTCACTGATGTACTCGACGAACGCAAAGAGAAAACAGTTGAGACATAAACCTATTATCAGAATATTAAGTCATTTGGAAAAAATATCTGAAAAGTTAGTTGATAATTTAAAAAAATATCATTAAACAATCATGATGTATTTCTTAAGTGTATGTCAGTTGATCGTGGGTCAAACAAGACACAAATATCTGAAATTGGCAGGCATTTGCCTTTTTAGTTTTGAACATTTGTATACATACACAGTAGCTGTTAAGCGTCTTTGTTTGCACCAAACTGTTTTTTATGTGCTTGGAGAGCTAAATCTGATTAAACCCAGTGCCACAGTGCGTGAGAGGTGAGCTAAAACCTTGAGTCAAAAAATTAACTTCTTCCATTCATAAAAAATCACTCTGGATCCAACTAAAAGTCGACATATCTAACAATACATTTGTGAGAACTTTTCAGTCAGAAGTCTTCCAGGATGCAGTACAGAAATATGCTGCATATGCTGGATGACGGTGATGCCAGGCTTCTTGTTTTGCTCAATCTATTGGCCGCTGCTGATACTATTGACTCAGAGATACCTGCAACCAGCTATCCTTTACACTGAGGAATGGTTAGGTTGAAGTAGATTTCGGCCCAAGACTAGTTCAAATTCAGAAGGGTGAAAACTCACTCTGGTTAGACCTAGAAAAACCTGACGGTGGGACTCGTGGCTGTGTTCAGTGCCCAAAGTCTTTCCTCCATTGTTACCACTGCAGTTAATGCTCTAGTATACCATCTGCCATAATTTAAAGGCAGCCAGTGCAGAGATGCACACTGAATGCATGTGCAACTTGCACACCGGCGGCTCACCAAAAGCAAGCCCATCTGTGCCCATCTGTGTCTGGCCGGGGCCAGGAGCCACTTACTCTGCCCGTTTCTTGACAGATAGGCAAGTATACACCTCAGCAGAACTACGCAGTCTCAATAAGCCATTGAAAAATAACTGATGCCATACTTTGACTCCAGACAGGCTATTAGTTGAGTGCCCCTCATGTACCTATTTATTTATTGCAGATGCACTGTTATCTAGAGCAAGGTCAGTAGTGTAAAAACAAATTTAGGAGTTTTACACTACCAGAACATGTAAGTTACACAGGTACATGTCCTGCCTTTTACCCATACAGCACCCTGCTCTGGGGGTTACCTAGGGCACACATTAGAGGTGACTTATATGTAGAAAAAGGGGAGTTTTAGGCATGGCAAGTACTTTTAAATGCCAAGTCGGGGTGACAGTGAAACTGCACACACAGGCCTTGCAATGGCAGGCCTGAGACAAGGTAAAGGGGCTACTAAAGTGGGTGGCACAACCAGTGCTGCAGGCCCACTAGTAGCATTCAATCTACAGGCCCTGGGCACATATAGTGCACTCTACTAGGGACTTACAAGTAAATCAAATAGTCCAATTTGGTGTGATCCAAAGTTACCATGTTTAAAGGGAGAGAGCATATGCACTTTAGCACTGGTTAGCAGTGGTAAAGTGTGCAGAGTGTAAAAACCAGCAAAAACAGTGTCCAAAAAGTGGAGGGAGGCAGGCAAAAAGTTAGGGGTGACCAGCCAAGGCTGTCAGGTCTAACATCAAACTACTATCCCTGAAAGGTGTGGCTCCTGGAAACAACTTAGCAATTAAGCAAAGCCCAGCCATCAGATCAAATAAGCAAACATCAAACAGTGCTGCTAAGCCAAAAAGAGAGTTAGGCTCTGACATGATGGTTATGTAGGCACAAGTACATTCCAAACCAGCGTACTGCCCCTTAACACCCTCTCTAAAAAAGTCTCTACCATTGTTGGAAATGGGCCAATAATTCCCTCCAAATTCAAATACAAAGCTCAATAGCATTCCTTGTGTTAATTTAGTTCAGGACTTATCAGGCCACGATCTAAGTAATGATAAGTCTGTCATAGTCTTGGAAATGAGCTAACAAATTCCTTAAAATTACGCGCTGCCCCCATTAAATTCGACAACAAAAGATAAGAACATATCTAGTGTCATCTCAGTTCAGGATGTATGAAGCCTTGATCTATGTAATGTAAGGTCTGGAATGGATCCCTTCAGCCCAGTTCCCAAAATAGGATGCAAACACACTGATCCAAAACCAAGATTAACTCTACAGAAAATAACCTCTGAAAATTTACCATTGCCAGAGTTAGGCACGTAGGAGGATCATATGAATTCTATGAAAAACTCATTAAAATTTGCTGATTTTTCTTTTTTGCCGAAATACAATAAGATCAACTCTGATGATGCTAAATCCCCTAAAGAGCCTGAACAGGACCATGCTGGGATATGAGGGAATATGCTTAGCACTATGGATGCAATAACAACTAAATTCCATTCTGATAAATTAAACACAGGTGGAGTTGCTTAATACTCTTGCTCTTTATGTTGCACGGATAGACTCCATTCTACATAAACTGACTGACTTAATTGTAAAAGCACAATTTGACACAAATAATCAATTAGTTACAGACACCTGTGCCTATATTTTAGACAAAGGGCCTGATTAAAACTTTGGAGGAGGTGTTAATCCATCCCAAATGTGACGGATATACCACCAGCAGTATTACAAGTTCCATAGGATATAATGGACTCATAATACGGCTGGTGGTATATCCGTCTCCTTTGGGACGGATTAACACCTTCCTCCAAAGTTGTAATCAGGCCCAAAGTCTCAGATCTCGCAAAAACAGTAGAAGTTCTTGTGGACAAAGCTAAAAACATGTAATCTTTTCAAAGGGTAAATCCTGCAGCAATACCATCATTAACACCTGGCACAAGACAAAGGGGCTCATAACGGGTTTGGCGGTCCCAACGCAGGACCACCAAACCTGCGGGGAGCAGGCCACCGCCATGATGGTGGCACCACCTCCACCCTATTAGAAGATTACCACCAGCCTTCATCCTTGTGATTTGCTGTCATGTTAGTGTTTATTCATCTTTAATAAATAGACTTAGGGGCATATTTACAATCTTTTGATGCAGGGTAGTGCCATAAGCTTTCGTGCGGCGTTGCGCTGCCCTGTGTCAAAAGAAAAGGGCAGGCATGCACTACATCTATAAGACAAGTGCATTCCTGTCCTTTTCACCTGCACTGGTGCACATTGGGCTGCCATGTGCCAATGCAGGCACCCTTGCAGCACCTTCCTGCACAAAAACAATCATCAGAGGCAGCACACATAGAAAAAGGAAAAGCAAGGAGAAATAAAGGTATTTCTTCTTGTTGCACCTCCCTTATACCTCCCCAGGAAGGAGGCATAGGTTTTTGACACATTCCCAGGTTTACAAAATCTCATAAATCTGGGAATGTGTCAAATACGCACTGTAACCCAAGTGGCACACCTCCCTGTAGAAGGGGGAGTCAACGCAGCAACTTGCGCCTCGTTGACTCAGTCCATATTTACAAGGCCACGAAAAGCCATGCAGGGTAGTTTTACATGGCCTTGTAAATAGGGCCAGGCAGTGTGCACCACCGAACCTTCACTGAGAGTGACACTTTAGCGGCGCAGAGGGCCTAATAACTAAGGCCCTTAGTATCTACTTTGGTCCTATTGCTTTGTGATCTACTTCTGTTTTTTGTTGTCATTAGTTTGAAATGCGTGGAGTGCTCTTGAGTCCACAAGCCAATATTCATGCTCAGTAAAACGATAAAATAAAAATATGGTTGACATAAATCAGTTTCTTTTTTAGTACAAACGCATACCTTGTTTGAATATTCCGGCTCCACTCTCAAACGCTTTGTGAGGCATGCTGTGGTGTGTGTCCCTTGTGGATTCATTTGGCTCAGTGACCTGAGTGATAACTATGACACATCTCCATCTGTGGCTTTCTGATCCTATAGCCAATGCGACCAATGCGGCCAATACAAAAACATGCACTCAGGGCAAACTTACAAATGAGTGACAGGCCACAAATACGGACGTTGTATCTGTAGTACAGGTGAATATGTTTCAATGCCATTCGGTACTTCACCGACCGATGAAAGGGGTGCTGCAGCCACAGGCCTGTGCTTTTGTGCTCCCCTAGGAAAATACGAATTAAAATTACAGACTCATCTGTCATTTTGAAACATTTTGTATTTCTGTTTTATTTGCAGAGGCATGGCATGTTCAATGACTGCAGAATGTTTTCCTGTTCATTAATAAGATACAATTCATGTAACGGCCAAAAAGGTGAATTGGATCAGCCAAGGTGAAACAGTGATGTTTACAGTTCTTCGATTCAAACAAAACCTTTCTGCGAAGCACACATACTAATACAATAAAAATGGACCAAATTCATCAATGTTTAAAAACAGAGAGGTTGATTTATCATTCTGGCAAAACGTCCCTTTTGCACCATTATGAAACACAATTATGCACAGTGGCACAGTTTGCACGTCTGAAAGGCTGGAAAGCCTTCATCAATCAAAAACAGGATATTCAGATACCCTTAATCAAAGGCTTGTTTGTGACTTTCCATAAAGCTTTGGCATGATGGTCCTGTGAGGTGACATCTGGCTGCTGATAAATGATGCAAAGCCCACAACAATCCCAGGAAACCGCACTCAGCCTTCCTTTCTTTCCAGATTGGGAATTTGAGTATCATACAGTGGATAACAGAAATACCTATTGTTTACATTCCTTAGAATGAAGTACGATATGAAAAAAAAGGGTTGTTAATGACAGTCCTTTCGGCATTCGTAGTAAGACATTTTTTTATAAAGCTTTGCTTATGCATGAGCCTGCAGCAACAGTACAATCTTTCCTCACGTGCTGAGACCAATAAGAGCACAGTGATCAAGAGTGTGTGTGTGCACACACACACGCAGGCAGATTTACTCCATGAGGCTAATGGGTGATGCAGATGGAGCTAGGGGAACTCAGCATGTCAACAGGGAATGCCAATAGTAGAGCAAAATAGAGCCTGAGTGAGGTCCGACTGTTACCCAAGGGTGTTGATAGGAGACTATTAGCCCTCTCTGCAGGGTCATCCCCAAGCTGTTTGCCTTCACCCTTGTGTTTTCAGAAAAAGTTTTTTTTGGCTTTTGGAATACTTCCCAAGAAAGCTGTGAAACAATCCTAAGAGATAGCAATGGCACTACACCCCACCTTCCCGCCACTGGGATTCTTGTGGGTGGGTGCATCTATCATTTTAACATGATCATAAAAGACATTGCTGCTTGACAGGTCATAAACATCAACAGTTGATGAGAAAGAGAAAAATGACGCATCGCTGACCCGACCGGAGAAGGAAACGACGCACAGCCTCACCTGCGAGTAAGGAATTGACGCATCACTACCCTTTTCAGATGCACGCTCACCCGTGCTGCTTTATTTTTAACGCTAATCAGGTACTTTGTGTAACAACAGCATTCTCACTGTTTTCTAAGGATTGATTCTCCTTTATCCTGAATAGAGTGAGGGTCCTTGCTTGGACAGGGGGTAACCTGACTGCCAACCAAAGACCCCATCTCTAACACAGGGCATCTGCCCCAGCAGAAACACAGCTATGCGGATCACAATAGCATTGGAAGAAGTCCACGGAAGAGGCATATATGCCACCCACTAGTGGTAGTGCCCGCAGTTTGGGGTGGCGAGTAACTATCAGTTAAGAGATAGAGCCAAGTAACCTTTAATCTTCTGGAGGTTATGTAATAGGAACAGTCCTTGCTTACCTCTGTTTTATTGCGCTAGCCAACACCACCAAGCCACCTAGAGTTTAATTTGTAAATAAATATGTGCTGGTGCCCAAAGTTCTCCTTGAAAACATGCGGCTGCTGTATTTATGTGCAAGCTCAGAATACTGAGGCAGCGTAATCCTAAAGCCATCTCAGGCTTCTCGAATCCAAATACAGCCACTGCCCTGCCCCTTAAGCTGACACTTGCAGCTTTATGCTTTTTCCCTTTGTGATGCTTTTTGGTCTTTCTATGTATTTAACCTCTGATGCTATTCTCTACTCTCCCCAGCATAGATGTATTTTTCCAATGCATTTCTAAAAGCTGGGTTACTATAGTTATAATATGCTTGAACCAAAACCCTTTGTACAGGTGTTACACAGCTGACATGTTTCCCAGTTGCAGTCCCACAAATAACTCGATAGTCCAGTCCTGATGTTTCCTTTGAACTTTGGGATTGCAGTCCTAGTTTTATACTGGGTCAGAGTTAAATAAGAGCACAAAGCCCAGAATTTTAACAAAAAGAAAACTTTGAGTGATCTAACTCACCAAGGACAAACATGTAAAAACTGCTAGATATTGAATGTGTTGTTTTATTGTTTTTCTTCAAAAGAATCAGAACCCTCTGAAATGCAGGTTTACCAGATGACTCCCTCACCAAAGTCGCAGTGCCTCTGGCTTTTCTTTTAAACAGCACTGTACGGCGTACTCTTTCAGGTGGAGTGAATCAGATCTACAATACCCAGAATGCATTAAGGTGTGAACATCCGGCCGGGAGCCCAGTGTTCTGCAAACCTTGCTCAGATATGGGTCATGTACACGTGTGATAATTGTGCCCATGTGAAAATCGTGCACTCCCCCCTGAGGCAATGCTTGGGGTGCAGTAGCTTTCCTCACCAAGAGCGCCATGCACAGCAACATAGAGTGCTATATAATTCTGACATACAAAGTGGCCAAAACGTGCCATCCCACTATAGGAGAAATCACCCCTTGCACTACACCTGTGGTACACCCTTAACAATACCGGGACGGTCAGGAGTAAAACCTCCTACCCTCTATGCTGGAGAGTGCACGATTCTGTTCTTTCCAATATAGCACTGCTAGCTGTAAGTATACGAAATCAACAGAACCCAGAGCTGGCCACTCTTCCTACTGGGCAGGGGCGTCTCTGGTACGATGATTTAAAGTATAATGGGTCTTGCTGGCCCATGTTTTAATAACGCTGCTCTGAGTGCAGGAAGCTGAGCTTTAAACTCAGGCGCAGCCCGTCCTTTGGGGCGGAGGGGCCACGCCCCCCACCTTTTGCCCCTCATGAAGAGTGTCTGTCAGGCTGAACAAAGGTCAGCCTGACAGACACTCTTCATTTTCAGCTCAGACAGCCAGGAGTGAGATATGCACGTTTTGCGCAGACTCCTGGCTGCCTGTGCTGAACTTTGCTGGGCTGAGGAGGTCACAGCTCCTATGGGCGTGACCTCCTTGGCTCAGCAAAGGTGCCTCAAGGCTCTCCCCTGGGTGACGAGGAAAGCGTCACGCATTGACTTTGACCTGGGTACTTCAGGTTTAAGCCCTGGAGCGCCCAGGGCGAGTGTCAGTCAATGACACTTCGTCACAGAGTGGGGTGGGGTCAGCAGTCTCACTGACCCCATCCCACTCTGTGACAAGGCTTGGACTGCTGCCTTCCCTCAGGCAGCAGTCCCAACCCTCCTGGGAAGCTGAAGGTAAGTGCGTGTGTGATGTTTTAAAATGAATGTTTGGTGCGTGCGTGCATGTTTGAATGTTATGAGTGTTGTTAATGGATGTGGGTGCGTGCGTGGTGTGTGTGTGAAAGAATGAGTGTGTGTGATCTTTTAAAATTAATGTTTGCTGCATGCGTGCATGTTTGAATGTTATGAGTATTGCTGGATGTGCGTGTGTGCCTGCGTGTGCGAAAGAATGAGTGTGTGTGGGTGATCTTTTAAAATGAATATTTGGTGCGTGCATGTATGTTTGAATGGTATGTGTGTTGTTAATGGATGTGCTTGTGTGTGTGAAAGAATGAGTGTGTGTGAACTTTTAAAATGAATGTGAGGTGCGTGCGTGCGTGTCTGTGTGTGAAAGAATGAGTGTGTGTGTGTGTGTGTGTGTGTGTGCTTCCCGCCCGCCCCTCCTCCCTCCTGGCTGCCACTGTTTAAACTGCAGTGAACGTTCAGTGCCCACGTGCTTTGCAAATTCACACTTTTACTTGACATTCAACGCCACAGTATATGCCATGTTATAAATTACAATTACAGAGTTCTGTTTCTTTAACGGGACCCATTCAGTCTGCTAACACCTTAAATCAGCTGTAGGGTTCCTAGCTTTAAGGATTATCGGAGCTTAATTTGTACAAGAATTGCAGTCTAGGACTCTATACTAATTGGTTCAATGTATTATTTACTTTGCCACGTTGCCATTTTGTACAGCATATAAGTACATAATAATAGTGCTTTGTGCATTCTGTAAGCTCTGCAAATAAATTATGTTATTAGAAACCATTATCAAATTCTGAAGCCCAAGTGTACTTTGGGTGGATTCGAAATCGTGAGATGCAGATTAACTCATTTGTTAACAGCGACCATTTATTTCCTTAGCCATTCTGTCGGTTCTCTGTATTATTCAAACTTACTGAATTTGCACCTTCTTCTGAGCCCAGCCTCAGCTTCTGAGGGGTGGGGCCACAGAAGTCACACATGGTTACTGCTGGGCTGGCACTCTAAAAGCTATGTATTAAGCTATGTGGTTTACAGCTAGCACCATTCGTGCATTACTGCGCCATTGTAAACATCCACTAGTTCACAGGAGGAACAAAGGGGATGGCATCACCCCGTTGCCCCTCCCAGTCTCCCCCTCCGTGCCTAGGTTTTTCGAAGTATTCTTGTGGAACACGTTGCACAAAGAACATCGTACAGCATCACTGCTGTTTGAAGCACTACCTTTTCTCGAATGAATGAGCACCGCCTAACAGGACATTTACCTGTAGGGCTTCCTGTTGCTGGGTGACCCCTTGGTCTGCAGTTGCTGTTGGGCTCCGCCCCCCTCTCTGAGTAGGAAACGATGATGGTGCAGCACAGCCAGTTGTGTTGCGAGGGAAAGTCCCTCTGCGGCCTCAGGATCCCGAGGATGGGCCGCCATGCAGGTGGGGCAAGACGAAACACCACAAATCACGCCACAGCCTCTGCACAAACTGAATGGCTCTAGCTACAGGCACATCGTCCTTCTTGTGCACTGTCCCTACCCCACGAATGTACTTTCGGCAGGGGCAGCACAGTCCGTGAAAAAAAAAAAAAAACTCCGCAAAGGGTGCGGTGGTGTTCCCCCATAGGGGGTTTAAAACCCAACTTGACTTTGCCAGGCCCCCGTTGGCCTGGTATCTTCGCGCCACACTTGGCGCGATTTTGTTCCCATTAAAGAGGGAGAGGGATGCCGCTCCCCTTGTTGGTTTGCGCTAAAGTGGCTTAATCCGGTCATTTCTGGGCCCCCGGCGGCTTTTATTATGCAGGACCTTAATGCCCCCTTTGAGGGTTGCCTCTGCCAAACCGGACATAGTAGAGAGATGAAGAATCCTATGCTAGGCAAGGGTACGCTTTTAACTTGCACCAGTTTAAAGCAATGTGTATAATATGACATTATCACTGCTTCTCTTTCACTATGCCTTTATGAGTCAGCCATATATGGGGACGCAGGCAGCAATACGACATCACGCCAGATTCACAGATGTGTACTCAATCAAGCTACTACCTGCTGGGGGTCCTTCAAACATATACAGCAACACATGGTCCTAGCACCTCTCGAGCACCAGTATACCAAAACATACGTTCCTATATTTCAGACATATTGCTGTCCCCCTTCAGAGTTTTACTGTTATACTGTTAGATCATCCTTCCCTTCCCATTAACTCAAGATATAGAACAGTTTGGGGAGCTATGCACATAGTACACATTGCCCAATCAATACAGGAAGATGTGCCAACACAATGAGGAAAGTTGTCAAGTTAGTGCATTTCGCATGCATTAAATCAAAGCTTTTGCAATAACAACATTTTTTTTTTTTTTTTTTAAGTGCACCTATACCTCCTATTGGGTTTTTTAGGATTCTCTGCTTCATAAATCTTATTACCCGCTGTAATGCAAAAACGTCTAAAAACAAACCAACGGTAGACAATGGTACAATGGGAATGCATTTCATTTTCTGGGAGCTACAACAGTTAAAAGTACACACTCCTTTCTACCATCTTTGACTTAGCAAAATGTGGACGGGCATCCGATCAGCAATCTGTGTTCACTGAGGATAAAAGTAATCTAGGTTCTATCTTCTGAAAAAGTCCAGGAACTAACTATAAATTGTTTGATGGGCTTCTCACTCACTTCTAATGTTTTTCTGGAAACAGTCAGTAGCCAGTGCAGTTACTTCAAAAGAGAAAAGCCCGCACTGTTCTTTGGGGAACTATCTAAGGATAAGGTTATGAATGTTGTAATACTGCATTGCAGACTTTGACATGAAATATAGTTCTCAATATGTAAAATTATGTCAAATTAGTGTCCGAAGTGGAAGAAGAGAGAGAAAAGGCATGAGTAGAATTATAATGTTAAATTACATATCACCTGCACCAGATTTTGGCAGTTCCTAAACTTCAAAAGACAAAAAGCAAACTACCACAGGTCCACTCACCAGAACTACTTCTGTTTTTTTTTAGAATTTGGTGTCAGATGTATTAAACTCTGGTTGCAAAAATACTGGTTGCTTATTGTAGTACATAGCTACCAATATGGAAATTTGCAAACCAACCTATGTACTAATAAGTCAGTTCACACAATTCCAAATTGTAGTGGGTCACAGAGGAGCTCTGTACAGAATACAGACAAGCATAAAATCATTGAGTGATAGGAGCGGTAGCTGGTCTGTGGACAGTTAATATATTGTGTTGTAGTGTTCTTCAAAGAGGCGCAGCATTACACCTCTTCAAAATCGGAGGAACATTGAGGCGGTCCTGAGAGATGCAAGCATGACTTAAAGATCCTTGGTGCATTGATGGAAAAGGCCTGCTGCCTTGATTTGTCTTTTATACACAGACTGTGTACACAGCCTGCAGTCTGATGGTGTTCCGTGAATCACCAGATATGGTGAACTTGTCTGCAAGATAAGTGGAGATTCTGATCATGATGACTTTGCAAATGTGCAGCATTGCCCATGCACAATTACTTGAAATGTTCAGTCTGAAACTCATTGTACATGATCAAACATAAGCTACATTTTAATCAATTTTAAATGGATGATATAAAAGGAACATTCCTCATTCCACAGACACAATATGAAGACTAACATTCAGAATGCATAACAGAATGATAATATCAGGACTCTGACCATACTAAGAACATATTGTTTTCAAACGTTTTGAACAATAGCATAAGCAAAAACTGCCCCTTTAGTTCCACCCGACTCTTCTGTCCCCCAAATGTATATGCTTCAATCGGATACTGTGTATTACCATGCAGATGAGTTTTGGGTACTTAAAAGTTCTGAAGTAGGAAAATTGGCATTTTAACTGAAAGGAGGACCATCAGCCACATCACTAGATGGTTCAAATGGCACGCTTGAACATCTTTTTTACTTAAAGTTTAGACTTTCACTGCCTCTATTTAGAAGAATTGGTTGGCAACCTAAGTCAACCCCACCAACTAAGTGGATCCCCAAGGTGAAACAACCAGGAAAGTTGTTTAAACACTGCATTTCTCTATGCTAATTCCTTAAGTCAAAACCAATAGAACAATGTTTGGTGTATGATTCCAAATGCACTTGCAAGCCTTCAAGGACTTAACTAGTATGACATTCTACATGTAGAAAGGAACTACACCAACCATCATTAATTCACAGTTTCCACGATGATTGACACTAACAGGGCTACTCACAAAGGAAACTTGCACTTGTGAATAATTTATACATGTAATATACTCTTACACTCCTTGAGTAAATTTACTACTTCTTGGCTGCTTGCTGAAAAATGGAGTGGAGTCACACTGAAGAGTGCAAATTACTATTGCCAAAAAAGAAACAGTAGTACGTCCAGCACTACACATGCTAACCACTGCTACTGCAACATTCTCCCATAGAAAGTAGTGGTGGTATGGACTTAAAATAAAACTCCTTAGAAAAACAAGTAAAATCAAATAAATTATTTAAAATAGATAAAAATGCAAATAAATATAATTTAATTTAAAAAATAAAACTATTTAATGTGCAATTATAAAATATTATTTAATTTACAAATTAATGCCAGATTATGTTTTTAAATGTTATTTGTAAAATATGATTACATTACATACATTTAATTATATACTTCTATTTAGTAATTTTTATTGCATAATATAAAATATTTTTCATTTAGGCGGGGATTTAATTTGCGATTTAAATTTCTGAAAAATAATTTTAATTGAGTATACTTAAATTAAGTGAATATTTATTTTAAAATTAAGTTAATAGTGATGTGCTTTTTCTTTTGTTCTACATTTCAGATAAATATATGCAATTAATTTACATTATTGTTTACTATGAAAACAGTTTTACTATTTTTTCAGGTATTATAAATTTTTTTACTTTTCCTTATACTTTACTATACAGAGATCCCAAGGATATTTTACTTCCAAGTCTAATCCCATCATATAGTATCTTTAAATGTTGGCAACTAATGCATAAATATTAGTATTTAAATGCAAATGCAACAGAGCCTAGCCTGTGTGTTTGAAATTTCTGCAAGCATATATCAGGATACATTAATGGCATTTTGCTCAAGTATACCCACTATGTATGAAATGTGTTATCGTATCGGACCTGCACAGCACTTGTATCCTGCAGAGCTTGAACCAATGTCATACATTTGGACATATCCAACTAAATGCTAGCAAGGATTTAACATAAACAGAAATGCTATGGGAAGGCCTGTGTTTATGTGTTCTAGTACATGATGTTGATTATAAAATAGAATTATTTTTGCCACAGCAAAGGCCTGATTTAAGAGTTTGGCAGATGTGTACTCTGTAACAAATGTTACAGATATGCTGCCATTGTTATTGCAATTACATTATTTTCTAATGCACTTGTAATAATTCAGATGCTATAGCTGTCACATTTGTGATGGAGGACCCAGCCACCAAACTCCAAATAGAGGCCCTAAATTATGAATTTTGAATGATACTTTTAGGCCTTAAAATATGAATTTTGGATGATATTTTGTATAAGGTATACTGCCCAGCAGCCATCTTGCATGTGTGCGTGATAAGCAAGCCTGACATTAGTGAGGGTCCGCACACTGCTTTAGAACTGCCACTAGGCTTATTCTCATAAGGCTCAGAATTCTCTTCTGTATTTTATTCAAAGGCACCCTTCAGAATAATTTATTCTTAATTAATTCAGTAAATTCATTAATGCATTTTTGTAGATTTAAATATTTTAAAAGGGTTTCTACTTACGAGCTTGTTATTTTGTTATAAGTGGCAGTTATTTCTTTCTGTGATTAGCAGTTTTTTTGCTCTGCAATGGAAAATGAATT
Organism: Pleurodeles waltl; assembly: GCF_031143425.1. Taxonomy (NCBI): domain Eukaryota; kingdom Metazoa; phylum Chordata; class Amphibia; order Caudata; family Salamandridae; genus Pleurodeles; species Pleurodeles waltl. The sequence goes on along the minus strand of NC_090439.1, from coordinate 945,538,801 downwards.
GACGCAGAACAAAAGGCAAAATAAATCTGTTATTGTTAATTTGATAAATTTCTCTCCTTAGTATTGAGTGAATGTCCTACAGGATGTATTATTCATTTTCCCTTGTGTCTTTGAAGAAGCAGTGGTACTGTAAATAGAATATCAAGTATAAACCAGACTGCCAAATTCCTTGCACTGAACACAAGACCACTTCCAGATGTTACTCACTAAGTAAAAGGCATCAATTAAATGTTGCTATATTCAGAATGCCATTTTATTTTAAAAGGATTCACATTATTATACATATAATTTCCTCAAATCTTCAAAATATGTATATATATATTTACTTAATTGAACATCACACAATCTCAACAACTGCATAATACAAAATGATTTGAGTATCATTGTACCAGTTCAAAAGCTTCACCATAACAGTAAAACATTGAATTCTCCTCTTAAATAAAACATGTTTCCATTGGGACCAAATTATAAATCTAGCATGTGTATAGACGATATGGAAAAGTTGTTGGTTCTATTAAAAAAAACCTGACTGATAGATCATATGGTTTTTTGCTTCGTGGAGTTGTCACTGAATTGCCATGCACACTGATGTTTTAGTGGTGCATTGGTTAATTTAATGTATGATTGGTAATGTGTTTACTGTGTTGAAGTATTTGATTACCTGGAGGCAGATGCACAACTAGTATTTTTATGCGTGAAAAAAAGTTTGTAAATCACAGGAGGCATTTTAATTTTTGTAAAAAAAATGTACTAAAACAGATATTTCAATGTGAGTAATCTACTTTGGGGTACGTGGGTGTTTCAGGGTGGGAATGTCCTAAAACTAAGCTAACACCCATAAATGTACACGTTCAAACTGCTTCCCTTGTTGATATGGTCAGACTTTTGCATTCCTGCTGAGAGCAGAATTAAGGTCTTCATTATGAGTTTGGGGGTTCGACTTTCGGACCACCAATGACACTGGGATGAGGCTGCCGTCAAGCCGGCAGCCTCACTTCCAGTCATAATGTGATGTTACTACTGCGCTGACAGGGGAAAAGGTGTATTACGATGTTTCTTCCAGTCAGCCTGGCAGTAACAATGCATCAGCATTGGCCTCAACTCCCTTAAGGGAGCAGAGGCAAATGCCATTGCACATCAGCACCGTCAGAATACACACTGTCTGCAAAGCAGACAGTGTTCATTCCAAGGGTGCTGGCTGGGGGGCCCTGCACTGCCCACTACATTGTCATGAGCAGTGCAGGAGCCCCCTTGTGGCCCCCAGCACTGGCTTTCCACCAGCCTTTCCATGCCAGTGAATTCGCCATGGAAAGGCTAGCAGAAAGTGAAGTTGTGATCAGGGGTGGTGCTGCCATGGGATCCGTGAGCCCAGTGGTGGCGGCGGTCTCCTGGTGGTCCGTCCAACAGACTCATAATTTGGTAGTCCAATTGCCAGGAGTCCAGCTGGAATCCAGTTCTTTACATAAGTAGCAAGTTACAATGGTTTCCCTTAGGGAAAAGTCCCAGGTGGCCATTTCAAGACCTGCTAAATCACCATATATTGACCAGTCATGTGGACCTTCAAAACTCCACAGAGAAAACTCATCCACCTACTATCTCAAGGTGAGCTTTTGCCCATATTGAACTCATAGTTTACCAGACATACTTTACTTACACATGTCTGCTTTGTCGATAATTATAAAGCTTTAACAACTTACTGCTTATGCATTATCGACCTCCAACATATAGGGGGTGATTTTAACCTTGGCGGACGGCGGAGGCCGTCCGCCAAGGTACCGCCGCCAAATGACCGCACCGCGGTCAAAAGACCGCGGCGGCCATTCAAACATTTCCTCTGGGCTGGCGGGCGCTCTCCAAAAGAGCGGCCGCCGGCCCAGAGGAAATGCCCCTGCAACGAGGACGCCGGCTCAGAATTGAGCCGGCGTAGTTGCAGGGGTGCGACGGGTGCAGTTTGCACCCGTCGCGTATTTCAGTGTCTGCACTGCAGACACTGAAATACACAGTGGGGCCCCCAGGGGCCCCGCAGCACCCCCTACCGCCATCCTGTTCCTGGCGGGAGACCCGCCAGGAACAGGATGGCGGTAGGGGGTGTCAGAATCCCCATGCTCCGCCGCCATGGAGGATTCCCCCAAGCAGCGGGAAGTCGGCGGGAGACCGCCGACTTTCCGCTTCTGACCGCGGCTGAACCGCCGCGGTCAGAATGCTCGTGGGAGCACCGCCAGCCTGTTGGCGGTGCTCCCGTGGTCGGTGGCCCTGGCGGCCACCGGCCGCCAGGGTCAGAATGACCCCCATAATGTTAAGCAAGGCTTTGTGAAAATGCTCCTTGTGCCTTTTTAAGAGTGGAAATTTGCAGCTATCATCCCAAATCTATGAATCATTTCTTTGAAGCTCAGCACCCATCTGTCATGATGGTGTTCAATATAAGAGCACCAAAGTGGCGGTTTTAACATCAGTGTCAGTCATTTGAGCTTCTTAAGTAAATATAAGCCGAAAGTGTATTTAAATGCATATCATGCAGCCAGCTCCAGGTTAATGATTGCATGATAGGATGATCATCTATGTAGCTCTGTTTTAGGATTATTGACAGTATCTCCATGAAAGAAACTTACTACAACATTGTGGGGGTCATTCCGACGGGCCGGGGTCGGCGGTAGCACCGCCGACAGGCTGGCGGTGCACCGCCGGGCATTCTGACCGCGGCGGTTCAGCCGCGGCCAGAAACGGAAAGTCGGCGGTGTACTGCCGACTTTCCGCTGCCCATGGGAATCCGCCATGGTGGCGCAGCTTGCTGCGCCGCCATGGGGATTCCGACCCCCTCACCGACAGGATGGCGGTGAGGGGTGTCGTGGGGCCTCTGGGGGCCCCTGCAGTGCCCATGCCAATGGCATGGGCACTGCAGGGGCCCCCGTAAGAGGGCCCCACAAAGAATTTCAGTGTCTACTCAGCAGACACTGAAATTCGCGACGGGTGCAACTGCACCCATCGCACCTTCCCACTCCGCCGGCTCCATTCGGAGCCGGCTTCCTCGTGGGAAGGGGTTTCCCGCTGGGCTGGCGGGCGGCCTTCTGGCGGTCGCCCGCCAGCCCAGCGGGAAACACAGAATCACTGCGGCGGTCTTCAGAACGCAGAGCGGTGTTCTGTCGGGGGAACTCTGGCGGGCGGCCTCCGACGCCCGCCAGAGTTAGAATGACCCCCTGTGTCTCTTTAAATGTTGAATTCTCATTTAATTATCTTTATCTATAGTTTATTTTTAACACATTTCATTTGCTTTTGAAATTGTGTTTTAAGTCAAAATATTCTTCACAGCAACTTTCCTAAGAGTACACCAGGCCTTCCCACAAAGCAGGATGTGAGAGACCATTAAATAATCAGACTCCATGACTGGGATGTTTTATTGAATTAAAAAAAATGCACCTTTTGCATTTGCATGTGTGTTGTTATATTGTGTAAAATGGCAGATTGTGTAGTAATGTGGTGGCTTAATTAATTAGGACAGTGATTTTAAAATATCTTATTAAAGACTGACATTTATTTTATTCATCCGTCTAATTACTAGCACATTTTCCCATAGACACAGAATGGGTTAAACCCTTGATATGTCTGGCCCTAGGTCCTGCTGAAAGGGATTCATTCATTCTAGTGAGAACCTCCAGCATTTGGACACAAATGAGAACTGCAGACTTTTTCTTTGGTTCACCTCATATTTTTCTGTGTGAGTAAAGTCACACTAATAATTCTACCATTATCTAGTATTCCTGGTATGCACCTTTGTCTTCCAAGTTCACATCCAAATGTTGATGACGCCCCTAACAATTTGAAGTTTTTATTTCACTCCAGGATGGAAATATTGCGTCTCTTGAGTGGCGGAAACTGCCTTTTTTGGGTTGTTTTGCCAGCAAATTCTACCAAATATATTTACAGAATATTGCTTAATGTTGGGAACCAAAGCCTATTTTCAGATTAATCCAGTGTCATCTCCTCTTTATTCTATGTTTGGAAGGAAAGTGGATTTTACGATGTACTTCCTAGAATGTGAGGGCATTAAATTTAACACCTGCTGCATGGGTTAAGCTCAAATATGGAATTCATGTACCTTGTTTGATTTATGTGGTGTGAATGCCTCTTTACTTCATCTGTGTAGGTTCATAGATGTTAAGGTGGTGCTTGTGACTCAGAATATATATTGGGTAAGTGTAGTTTCAAATTTATATTTTAAACAGAGACAAAAGATCTTTCAATTGTGGAAGCTGAACATATATACATTTAAATGGCAAACTAGGTCAACTAGAGGAAATGTAGCTGAGGTTCACACTCTGGAAGGCTTGGTAAGATGTGAAGAAAACAGCAGTTGCTGTCTGGGGATGGACGGTACATACCACTAGTAGCTGGTTCCCACCTTTTTCTGACTAAAAGATGACACTGACTTTGATGTAGCAGAGAACGAAAGTTGGATCTTCTTGCCCTTACCCATTTAAAGTTTATTGGGACATTTAGGGTCTGATTACGACATTGGCGAGGACCACTAATGCTGCTGTGGCAATCGGACCTCCGGGGTTGCTGCAGTCCAACCTACTGCAGTACTGCAGTACTGCCTACTGACGTACCCACCAGGATCTTTGATCTGAAGGGCTAATGTCGGGGGCAGGTTGCAATCAGCCAGGCAGCACTGAAGTCAATGCTGCCCTGCTGATCACAACCATGTTTGCCATCAACCTTTTCATGGCAGTACCACAGCCATGAAAAGGCTGGTGGAAAACAGGTGCAGGGGGCCACAAGGAGGCCCCTGCATTGCCCATGTCGTGACATGGGCAGTGCAGGGGTCCCACTGCCCAGCATCCTCAAAATACACACTGTCTGCACATTTCGAGTGTGCAGGTGCACTCTGCATGCAACAGCATTGCTGCCAGCTCTACTATGAGCCGGGAACAATGCCGCTGCACCTTTTTACTGGGATGACCGGTGAAAACCTTGCTGTCTGCCAGACAGACCAGTGGGAAAGTTGTAATGGGGCTGGTGGGGAGGTTGCCAGCAGGGCGGCGACCACCCTGTTAGGAGTATGGCGGACAGATGTTTCTGTCCACCAAACTCTTAATCGGCTCCTAAGTATGTGAGTTTAGCAAGCCCAAAACAAATAATTAAATGCATTCAACACTGCTGGCAAAGTATAATGCACCTCAGGGCAAAACGATTGACACTATAGTATGAAGGGTATAACATTAAGTTTAAGTTTTGAGGTTAGAATTTCCCCTTATAATTAGGAAAAGTTGTTACACGGAGCCCTGTTAAAGATTTCATTCAAGGGAAAACTCTTTTCTTTCCTAACCGAAAAACAAAAGAGCAATAATAATTTATAATAGAGGAGAATGTATATCCAATTTGAATGCCTGAATTTTCTTCTAATGTTTCCACCTGCCCTGGTGAGTTACCCATCCTGGCATTGGTTTTTTTTCTGCCCTCTTTTGGAGCCCTATGTGTCAAATTAGTTGCAAGAATATTGTGATATCCCCAGCACTTCAAATCTTGTTGTTCTACTATGATAACTTTCCATTTATGCAAATCCTGTCCACTGCAGTCTTCTCTCCACTCATAAGTCAAAACCTCTGAACCTTATTCACTGAATAATAGCCACTGGATAGAAGAGAAGAAGCCTCCATCAAATGTGCAAACAAGCTGAGATAAACATGTGGTTCACCCAAGGACCCACAGACTAGCATTGCTTCTACCCCCCACTACCTGGTACCATCATCCATCACCCCCTCACCATGAATGCTAAAACATCTCTTCTGACCTCTTGAATCCCTCATTTAATATGGTCTTGGGGCAATGCCTGTGGTATGGGTTGAGGCTCATAATATCATGGAACAGATTTGTCATCACTTTGTGGCATTGCAAAGCCACAAAAAATGTATAAACCCATTGGAAAGTGGTGAAAAAACTTTTTACTTTCAATTCAAAATTGTATTTGCTCAGGAAAGTAGCCTGTAAAGTAATGCAAATGGTGTTTAGTGCTACTTTGTGACGGTGGTCTGTCCCATGGGTAGCCCATGAGTGTTCCCATGCTATCATTCATGGTGTTTTACATTGAAGAAATACTGCAATTTCTAATTATGTTTCAAACAATACGTGTGCTGCATTGTACTGCACACATCCAAATTGTGAGAAGTTTAAAATGTTGTATATGCATAGTATTTTGTACAGGAAGGCAGTGATTTAAAGGTGTGTGAGTGACACTAAGCAGCATCAGTTTGTGCCAGAAATGTAGAAAAAGCAGCAGCCACCATATCCTATCAGATAGGTCACTGCACTGCTCCACACCCAGTGCAACACAGCTCAGAATCTTTGAATGCTGTTCTGTGTCGCATTAGAAATTAGTAAATATGCTCCCATGTGTCTTTGTTTACTGCAATAAACGCTTTATCAGTTTCTGAGTGTGTACATTTATGAATCACCATAACCTTTTTTTCGTTCCTATTAAAATGTCCCATCAGACCCCTTAGCCAAGAATTTTACTGTGCTTTCAGTGATTCCTATTGACAACCTCCAATGGTGTATACTGAAAATCCTATCACCATTTTGTTCTATTTTACCTTGTTGATGTTTCTCTGACATTGCATGATAGTTAGCATACAACTTGGTACTTTATATATGAAGTTTGTATAAACTTCACATCCTTCATTATTCAGATTGCATTTTGGCCAGCGTACTTGATCCTCCATGACACCACATTCTTAAAAGCTTAGCCAAAAGACATAAACATATCATCCTTTTCTCAACCATTACATTGCAACAGGATTTCTTTTACAATTGTAAGATATTAGCCATTCTAATCCGTCATTTCTTTTAAAATGTAAAATAATTCTGTAATGTTATTTATGCAGTGCTTTTCAATGAAAAATCTCCATCACTTAATTCTGTTTGATGTATATCTTTATTTTGTCATTTTTTTAAACTTGGTCTATTATAACACATATTGGCCCATATTTATACTTGTTTAGCGCCGCCTTTGCGTAATTTTTTGATGCAAAATCGGCACAAACCTACAAAATACAATTCTATTTTGTAAGTTTGCGCTGCTTTTGTGTAAAAAAACAATGCAAATGTGGCGCTAAAACAGTATAAATATGGGCCATTGTTCTTAACTTAAACAATAACATAGAAATGTATTATTAACCTTCTTTTTAACAGCACATCATTGTTGTTTTCCTATCCGTTATAACACTGAATCTGCTTCAAGTGTTTTTGGGTTATCTCTTCAGTACCTATTTGTCTTAAAATTACTTTAATCCTTTCAAGGTCATTATTGTGTTTATTTTGTGGACTGAATATTCCTTCCCAAGTGCACTACAATGCAGGTTTCTGAATTTGATCTCACAGTAATGGCACCTATTCAATTTTCTTTATGTCACTGTTTGAAGTTTCTCCCTCCCTTTGATGATGTGAACTACTTTCCATAAATTTGTGTCATCAGAACATTTGATTGCAGTGCTGCTGAATTCCTCCTCTCTTGATACTCCATTTATCTATATTTTGTGCTTGCAATTTATAACTCACAGATGATTATATCAATATTCACACTATTATTTAATGGTTTCCAATTACATATCCAGTAATGCTTTGTAAGTGTATCTCTAACTTCATTGAATCACTTGCAGTGAACGGCTATTTCTGAGACAGGATCCTTACCATTATGTGTTTGAATTTGACCTCCATTTTCCCATAAAATGATTATAGATATACTTAGCATACTGACTCATCATGATTTTAAGAAAAGATTGAATAGGCCAAGCAGGAAATATTTTTTACTTCTGAAGCTGCATAATAGTTGAATTAATTCTGCCCTACTTTGCAGCTACAGGCATACCGATATCAAATGCTCATTTCTTCATTGAAAAAAAAGAAAAATATTTACTGGATAAAAGTTTTGGGAATACTCAATTTATTAATTTGTGTTCACTGCTTTGAAGCTTGTAAAGAAAACTTGCTGTTCTACAAAAATATTCTAAATAGATAATTGTATAATTTTATAATGTAATCATCTGTTTGCATCCTAAAAGCTCTCAACCATTAATTCTGTCAGGTGAATGAATAAGTGACAAATATTTTCAGCCCAAATTACTTGCAGGATTTCATAAAGTTAGCTCCAAAATCAAAATGAAACAAGAAAATAATAAGATAATAATCATAAATATTACTGCAGGAGGAGAAGATTTTAAAAGAATTTTGTAGAGAGCTGAGTGCAATCAGATGTATAAAGCAATTGCTGATAGTTTTTGTGCAGAATAGAGATCGAATGGACAGAAGAAGGTAGAGAACTGCTTTTTTTTTATTCAGGGTTAGATAATGGATTTACAGATTACCAATGAAACACTACCCATAACGTTTCTGTTACTCTAAGCAGTGAAGAAGCAAATACGATGAGACACTACTTATAAAATAGTAAACAGTACAAGCCAAAGGTTTATCAAAGGACCAGTACTTTTTTCATATTCTGGTCCCAAAGTTTTGATTAGAGTTGATTGTTCAATGCTAAAACACTGTTCTCTAAATTATTTAATTTAAATCAATGCAACATAAACATGCTAAAACTATCTAAACCTGTTGCTAACCATCAATAGTGTTTTCTTTACCTTATGTTGTTAAATGAATATGCTTATACTAATCATACATTTTGTATGGCAACAATAATGTTTCTTCTGCTATACATTCAAATGATACCTATGCTTGAATCACAGGGATCACAGAATAGAGAAAACGAGACCAAAATCAAAGGTAACAAAGCAGTACAAAAGGGGATGTGGATGCAACTGAAAAAAGAAGAGGACATAGAGCAAAATTATTATGAAAAGAGGATTAGAATAAAAATACAGGGAAATGGATTAACCACAATAGTACATTAACTTTTTGGGTCGCACAGTCCTTTTCTGCATATAATGTTCAAGAAGCTCAGTATTAAACGCAGGACCTGATGTTTCACTAGGAGCAACACAGTGGAGAAGCATAAAATGACTATCGGAAAAGCCCATTGTGTGTAGAAAACCAAATATCCCATGCATAACATTGTACGTAAAACTATGTATATAAAATCCTGTTAAGATGTTTAAAACAAACACAATTATGACATTAGAATTTTTTTACAGTATTTTCTGCATTGACAAACTGAAGATTAATATGCTTTATAAACTGATGCCTGATATATTGCATTTCAACACACACTCAGAAACAGTCACACAGCACCACAAACACACATACACAAATATATACACTGCTGCACATATATGTGCATGCATGTAAACGCCATGCAGTGAAAATGAGTATTGCCCAATAAGATGTCATTTTCTCTAGAGCAACGTTTGTAATAGACACACATTTGCACATATATTACTACATTCAAATTTGTGTTTATTACCACAGTGCAACAAAATGGAAATGAATAAAAATCTTTTTACTGCTTCAAATATTGCATGTAACAATTACTTTAGATAAGGAAACAAGTCTCCTAATAGTCAAAAGTTCTCTTTAATCTGATTCTACCATGGGGCAAAAAGGTAACCCCTTGTATCCTTGTTTTCAATAAGTATTGTGTCATATAATGACATGTGAAAACAACTACTTTGGAAACAAAACATACCTGCATAGTTACTGAGTATAATAAATCATTTATTATCATTGTTGAGGGAAGATAGGATCCTTATGACTCATTCAAAGCTTTCCTCCTCATGTGTTATGGTGTCTCCACACAACTAACAATAGTAATAAATAGAGCTAAGCTATGGTTTTTCCAGAGTAGCCTCTATAGGAGTATTATCCAAGCATCTGATCTTTATTGGTTTTCCAGAATAGCCTACACTCACTGGACATTACAACATACAGTGATTATGACACATCTGCTTAATCACTTTGTATACATTACTTAATTTTATTTTTATCCACTTCAATCATCTAAAAAATGTAAAATTCAAACACATGTGTATAGCTGATTAGTCAGTGATGGGGGGTCCTTTGTCTACACAATATATCCTGCACATTGCTACCTTATATTTTATCCTTGTAAGCTTTCACTTCCTCATATATATCAACCAATCACAACTATAACCTAAACTAGGCAGGTAGGGATTCCCCTTTAAATGCGTGTTTACAGAATCTACTATATAGCGTAATGAGTCTTGGCTCTTTCATTTCATCTATGACAGACCACCTGATTCATAGACCTTGTTAAAGAGGAATAGCAGTATAACAGTTTTGTCGATTTATTACTCAAACCATATTACAGGGTGTATCATTATTCCCGATACGGCTAAGATATTTGTACTAATTTGATCTACTGTGGAAATATGCATATCTTAATACCTTTGTTTCCTACTCATGACGCACCCTATTCTCTACTCCTGCCATTGCTCATCTATGGTTCTCCATCTGTCCAGTGGATGAGCCACCTGAATCCTCCATAACATGGCTATTGCTCTACTTGCTATTAGAAGCATTAGATGTAAAAACTCAGTGACTGCTCTTGTTCCCTTTGGTCAAATAAAAAGTACAACCCAAGGCTTTCTGCTTAATGTAGGCCTTTCACTGTATCACTCCTTCCACCTTCCTCAATGCCTTCTGTCACTATTTCGTAATTAGTGAACAATCTCACAGCATGAGCCAGAAGCCCACTTCATTATGACCACATTGAGGACAGTGCGAGCTTCCTATGTATTCTCTTTGGGGTCATAAAAGCTCTGCATAAAAAATTGAATTGAATGCAGTTGAATTTGGTATTTCAGAACACCTTACGCGAAATGCCAGTAGCGAAGAACATTCGGACTCATTGATCACTCTACCCCAATGTATTTCCATTTGATCCTGCAACCTATCCAGGGGAATTGCAATCATGCTCAATAATGCCCTAAAGAGCTGGGAAATGTGCTACTATTCAGACTTAATGTAAAGAAAGTGCACCTGTTCACATGTTTGAGGTTCGGAGTCCTTAACTTCCCACTTCCTTTACAATACCTCCAGCAATGCCCTATGTAATAGAAATTGCCCTTTGTGGATACCCTAGTCTGTCACTAGTAAATTGAATGACATCAAGGCATCCCACCTTCTACTACATGTGAGATCCTCACTGCCTCACAATTTGGAAGTTGTTTTTCTGTAAAACAACTTTGGCATTTTAGGGTCCCTTTAAATGAGATTTATGGGGCATAGGTTGCCTAAAGCTACTTTCACTAATAAAAGGAGTGATCACATTCTGGACACTGGAATAAAACATTGATTGTTTAGTATGATTCCTGGAGCTTAGCTTCAAGTGTGTCCATCTTCAAACTATTTCTGTCACTCACCCAAGGTACTTCAATGTAATTGGAAAGCCAAATAATACAATACTATGTCCAGGGCTCCCAACCACCAAAAAATAACACAGAGCTTCAGTTTATACATCACCACCTTAGGATGACCTGCTTTCGAAGCTACATCATCCAATAGCATCACTAAATCACAAAACGTTAAATTAAAAATAACATCAGAAGTTTAATAAAATATTAAAGTGTTTGGAAGCAACACTATTTTGGCATATATGATCTACCTCATCACTAGAGGTTACATTTTCGGAAGGCCACCTGTGAGTGCCTTCCCAGAATTACCACTCCCAGGTTTCCATCCAGTCCATCTGAGTTCCTGTGATACACCCTTCCTCCCAAATGCAAAAAGGGAAGGGTTCCCTTCAAATGTTGAATGCTAAAGATGAACATTATTTGGTTTTTATTATCACCCAGAAGATAAAAAAAATACAATGTATTTCCATGACAGTTAAGGGTAGTATTCTGTGTTCTCTGAATGCCATTTGTGAGTGTAGCCCCAAAATTGACCATCCTTGTTGCCATCCTGCCAACTCTCAAATACCAGAAGGTGAGGGGTTCTCTTCTAACGGTAGCATACTCATGGCCTATGGTATTTGGGGCTTGTTCTAGCCTAGTAGAAAAAAGAGAGAATTTCCCCCAGTTCTTCATCAACTTTCCCCTACCTCAAACTCATGGATGGACTCTTTTATCAGTGAGCTAGCAACTCACACATCCTTGATAAATTGTAAATGTTAGAAATAAGGAGGGTGGGCTGAGAAGGGGAATTCTGTTGAAAGAACATGCAACAGAAACTGAACTAGAAGCCCTGTGAGGATGCATTGGAGTAGCTTTTGGTTAATGGGACACTAGTACTGCTAGCAGGAAGGTCAAGGGGTGGCGTTTCTAGGTCATAAATGTCAGAAGTGCTGTTCACTTCTGTTGAGCAGGTGTTTGGCGGCTTATTTTGCTATATTGTCTCCTTCCCTGTTTCATATTGTTTGTTCAATCCATTGCCTGTCTCTTATGTTTGTTCTTTTGCTTCTTGTTTTGTTTCATTTGGTTTCCTGGCTCTTCCCTGAACTTAGACCCGCTTCTGGAATACAATGTGGCTTGTTTTGCTATATTTTTGTTCCTTGCTTCCTCTTAGCTTTTTTCAGCAATGCTTTCAATATGGGGTTTCACCTTTGCAATGCCAGCTTCCTCCACATTGTCTTACGCCCCTTGCAGAGTCACATTCTGAAGCCACTAAGCATAACAGTGAAAAACATATTTGTTATTGCATTGTTTCTGACTTTAGTAACTGTTTGTTTTCTACATCAGAGTAAACACTTGCCCTTAGCCTTTAAGAACACTGGTGCGAGTCCTCTTAACTTTGAGAGACAATCATCAGAAGAGAATGTATGCTCTGGTTTTCTCTTTTCTCTCTTCTTCACATTCTCCTTCCCCTCCAGAGTTTTGTTCTGCGTTCCACGCTTACACACATACAGAAAGTTCTACAATCTGGGGTGTTAGGTGGATCGGCAGACTCTGCTGTTCAAGTTTTGGAAATCATTAAATCGATAAATTGTCTGTGTAAAGTGAGACCGAATAGATTCTGTCACATAGCAGAATACCCTTCTGCAGACTTCCTACAGGTAGTTTAGCCACAAAGGGCCTGATTCCGACTTTGGCGGGCGGCGGAGGCCGCCCGCCAAAGTCCCGCCGACAAATGACCGCACCGCGGTCAAAAGACCGCGGCGGCCATTCTTACATTTCCGCTGGGCCAGCGGGCGCTCTCCAAAAGAGCGTCCGCCGGCCCAGCGGAAATGCCCCTGCAACGAGGATGCCGGCTCCGAATGGAGCCGGCGGAGTTGCAGGGGTGCGACGGGTGCAGTGGCACCCGTCGCGTATTTCACACTGAAATACTTTGTGGGGCCCTCTTACGGGGGCCCCTGCAGTGCCCATGCCATTGGCATGGGCACTGCAGGGGCCCCCAGGGGCCCCGCGGCACCCCAGGATGGCGGTAGGGGGTGTCAGAATCCCCATGGCGGCGGAGCGCCCTCCGCCGCCATGGAGGATTCTGTAGGGCAGTGGTAAACCGGCGGGAGACCGCCGGTTTACCCTTTCTGGCCGCGGCTGAACCGCCGCGGTCAGAATGCCCTTGGGAGCACCGCCAGCCTGTTGGCGGTGCTCCCGTGGTCGGTGACCCTGGCGGTCACCGGCCGCCAGGGTCAGAATGACCCCCAAAGTGTTCAGTTGCAAACATGAATATTGTATGTGTGCTCCACCATCACTTTTCTAGTGCTAGGATCTAGTGAAAACCCATCAAGATTAATTTTCAACAAGATTGCATGGCTCGAGAAGCAATTATCACCTAACAAAGTTTTGCCTCTGTCCTGCCAGGCAAGTTGCATTCAATAATAGAACATTGCATTTTACTTCCTTTAGCCAACCAAACAAATTAATTTCTTCTATTTTCTGCCGTCTGTTAACATTCTCATATTATCTTTTTCATTTTAGCTAAATGGTCACTTTGACAAAGGAAACACTAATTTACTAAGTGCCCACACCAGAGAAAATCTTTCCCTTTCGTGTCCTTCTTTGTTTCCCATAATAAGTGCTTTTAAAATGTCCTCTTTATTTTTAAAGATTTGTGAAATCTGCTATGGATTTTACCAGTCTGACCCATAATTGCCCCACCTTTTGCTGTCGTAGTTTGATCCTTACCCCTGCTATTACTTTCTATCTTGCACAGGGGCTACACCTTTTCACTTGATTAGGAAAACATGAACATCCTTAAGATGTGCTTACTTCTTCATTTTACTGAAAATACCTTTACTTCCTGAACGGCAAACGTATGTTCATTTACTTCTTCCATATTATTTTCTGGTAGGATGTAAATAGGAGGTTGAATATTGCTGTTTTTCTGCTATAATCTACATGCATAATGTGGTTTCTCATTTCATAGACTTTGGGCCTCATTACGAGTTTGGCGGTCTCAGAACCGCCATGTTGGTGGTGGTGGTTATACCGCCAACAGGCTGGTAGAGAAGACTGCCAAATTATGACCATGGCGGTATTCCCAACAGAATACAGCCAAAGCACCGCCAGCACTGCCACTACGATCCGGCCACCACATATGACCGCAGCCACCTGCAGGCCGGCGGATGCAATGTTTCAGTCGGACATATTATGAGATTGCACACCGCCAAGGTTTCCGCCACAGCCGCACCACCATGGAAACCCAGGCTGAACCTAACTACATAAAAGGAAACACCCACCTCCAGGAAGGAATACTCAACCAGAACCACCAGGAACCAGAACTAAACATCTTCCAGCTGCTCCTGCTCACACAACAACTTTGGAATCTGCAACAATGACAGCAACCGTAAGTACACACACACTTACCTGTTAGTGTTGTATATTGTCAATATTTGTACACTCACACAACATCATTCAGGAACGGGGTGCAAGGGCGACACTCACACATAACAGCACACCAACACGCACACTCACATATAGCCACACACATTCATATATACACAACAAACATGCCACAGCCACCACACACACACACACACACATACACACACACCCACACATATACACATGTCACAAACACACCCAGGTATGCATGAAAACACTGCACAGGCCAGGCCCACACTCACACAGTACCACACAGCAGCACAACACGTCATAACCACAACACAACTGCACCATCTCCAGTCTCTTGGCAGGGACCTACAGAGGACACAACTCAGGTATACATAACACATACATCTCAATGTAACACCAACAGGCAAAAAATACATACCAATACACAATCATATTACTTACCAATCGACTTACACAGAACATTGTATCTAACATTTCATGTACATAGCCAAAGACACACAGCCAAAGCACACAAAGCCACACAATACACCAACAAACATATCTGAACACACATTACACACAATCCCAATAGAACAATAACTCTTGAACAAACAAATATCCATCACACAACACATACCCTACTACTTTTAGACAAAATCACTGCACACAACCTCACATACTGCCTAAACAACACACTTAGCCCAAGCAGAACACACACACATACAGACACACAACTAACGTCAGCCAGGAACAACTCTATACTAAGGAAAGAAATGCATGCCGAAGATATAACCAGGAAACCAACTACATGTTGGTTTAAGTTATTATTTTA
This sequence comes from Pleurodeles waltl, assembly GCF_031143425.1. Lineage (NCBI taxonomy): Eukaryota > Metazoa > Chordata > Amphibia > Caudata > Salamandridae > Pleurodeles > Pleurodeles waltl. The sequence continues at coordinate 945,523,294 of NC_090439.1, read as the reverse complement.
AGCAAACTTTTTGTTAAAAAGAGAGACCATAGGCCAGTCCAGAAAGGAAAGAGTCTTTATGTACACAGTACACAGATGTGTGCCCTGAACTTGACTCCTGACTGCCATATAACCTCCACAGGTAGGGGCATCGTTGGTGCAGGCAAGAACATGAGGGTTATCTGGGGCGGGGTCGAGTTGGGTTTAGGTTTTGGAGGGTGGGCCTTTCGGGTCTGGTTTGGCAGGGGGGGTCTTGGTTTCATCTTACGTTTAGGGGTGGTTTTTGTTTTCTTACGAGTGGTAGATTTCTTGGCAAGGGGAGGGGCATGGGCACTTGCAGGTGTGGCAGAGGAGGTCTTGGAGATGGTAGGGCTGGACTTGAGGAGGGACACAGAATGTCTAGGGGTATCACAGGGTGAGAGAGGAGTAGAGAACTGGGCAAACTCATAAAGGCAAGCTTTCTTAGACACACAGGGACGGTCATAGCAAAAGGGTTTGGGTGGGGAGAGAGAGGGAGTGGTTGTCTGAGGTGTTGATGTGGATGTCTTGGGTGCATGTTTGTGTGAGGTATGTTTGTGGATGGTGGGTCTCTGTTGGGTGGGTGAGCATAGGCGTTTATGTGTCTTGGGATGGGGGTGGAGGTGCTGGGGGATGCCATGGTGGGTGACTGTCTGCTGGGGTGGTGACTGCAGGTATGGTGGATGTGCTGCATTGTGGTGTCTGAGGTTGTGGTGAATTGGGTGGATGTCTGACAGGGTGCTGTGGTGCTGTGTGTGGGTAGTATTGGTATGGTGGCTGGATCAGTGAATGTTGGTGTAGTGTCTGCAGGTTTGTCAGGTGTGCTATCAATGATGCTGGGGTGGTAAGGGTGTCAGGGCAGGTTGTGACTGTTGCTGTGTGTACTTCTGAATGTTGCATGTGTGCATGCCAGTGGTGTGTTTTGTGGTGCTTATGTTTGTCATAGCTACCCTTGGATGTTGAGGTGAATACATGCCTGTCTGTCTGTGTGCTTTGGCTGGGTAGAGGAAGAGTGGTTTGGGATAGGGAAGAGGAAGGTGGAGGGGGGACGGTAGACAAAGGGTGACTGGCTGCCATCAGTGAGGAGGCCAGAGCCTGAAAGGAACTCTGTAGGCCAGCCAGTTCACTGTGAATGCCCTCCAGCAACGCGTTACTGTGTTGGACTTCAGTTGCAAGTCCCTGGATGGCATTCACCATGGTCGACTAACCCGCAGAGATCGACCTCACAAGGTCAATAGCCTCCTCACTGAGGGTAGCAGGGCTGACAGGGGCAGTGGCAGAGGTGCCTGCGGCAAAGGGGACACCCACCTTCTTTGGTGAGCAGGCACAGCCAACTGGGTGGGAAGCTACAGGGAGGGCGGTGGTAGAAAGGGGGGTGGCAGAATTAAATGGTGCTGGGATGCTCCCAGATGGGTCCGCCACCACCAGCGAGTGTCCACTGGAGGAGGATGCCGAAGATTTAGAACTGGATTCTGTCTCCCTCGTGGCACCCCCTCACCCTCTGGGCCACTGAGTCCCTCAGTATCTGTGGTATCATGATTTTAGGCCTTGTGGCCAGCAGCTTCCCCACTCAGCTGTGCCCCGTCTCCTTCGCCTGCAGATGCTGATGCAGAGAAACAGAGAGAGAGGTAGGATCATCACAATCTTTTCATACCACTTGTATTACACCATACACTACAGTAACCTCACATCTATGTGTAAGACACTCCCAGGTAGAAACCATTTTAAGCCAAAATCATGTTCCAACAACAACATACATTCCAAAACCTCATATTACAACACTTTCACACCCAACATAAGTCTACTATATGACTAGTACATAACCATCCTATCAGTACAGTTAAAACGCAAACCATTCCTGCACATGATGATTTGTCAACATAAAAAGTGTGTCCCTATATAGCATATCACTGTGAAACAGCAATCCCTCAATGCAAATCAATGTTAGCTTTGATTAATAGCTCATACCTACTCCAAATCTACACTTGCTCAGTCAATTGCCAGATGTCATGTTCCATGAAAGTTACCTCATCACATTCCAATTACAACACAGCATGTTGCTTTACTATCACATCTCTAAAATGTAACTGTGACAATAACATACACAATGGCAAAAAACTCAAATGCATATACTCCATTTGGCTATTCCAATTTTGAAGTATAATAGACTCATAATCCATTTCTGCAGCACATTTATCTACTGTGTTTTTGCAAAGGATTACACAGACATTCTTGACCTACACATCTCTGTCATTTGCACATAGAAAACATAGGCATGTACAGCAATAGGGGTCTACTGAGCACACAGGATACACACACAGACAACCACAGTGATCATACCAAGACCTTAAACACAATAGACCCCTGTTGTGTACATGAAGGCCACATAAAATTCTACTAATTCTGCTAAGTAGCAACCTCCATATAAAAATATAAAATGACCAACAACGCTATCAACACTTAAGACATGAGCCATACATTTTTGGAGTACAGTTACACTGACATAAACCACTACTGCAGTAACCATGATTGACACATACACCTAGAGTCCAGCAATTTCACTGACACCATATACCATCCCACCAACTGCTAACTGTCAACTACAACACCTCCTACACTTTGGAGCCATGTTTGAATGAGCTTAACCATACTAAAATACTTCAGAACAGATTCAGAATAGCAAAAAGTAAGTATGCCTATGCCTAATCTTAAATCTTAAAAATGGCATGAAGTACCAATGTGCACATGATGTTGGCTAAAAACAGTGTATGTTGTACCTATATAAGAGATGTCCTGCCCTAAGTAGCATGGGCAACATAAATTGGCAAACTGAATAGCCGGTTAGCCACTTATTTTCTCAATAACATGTCCATCATACAGATAGCCTGAACTCATATGTCTATAACATGTCTTGCACTAGGACTGTATTATTACCACCATGCTTTTCATCATGTGGGATGTCCACCCTGATCAAACTTCACATTTGCCAACACACAGTCTGCACTTAACAATGGGACACCTCCTCACACCTCTGAGTAAATGTAGCAAGTATGCCATGTGAACTTTCTGAATGCAATAACACCCTCACATGAATTTTCCATCTATAACTCAGGAATATTTGGCCTCTTTCTCACCTGTGAGACTCTATGTTTCACACAGAGCTAGATTCAGTGGAATAGGAATGGAGTGAGACCAAAGAGCTGGATTACATACCTACAGGATATCAGGACTATGGATCAGTAGGTAGGAAGGATGACACATCAGGTTACACGTATGTATAGCACTGTAAAGGTATACATATTACACAGTCGCATGTGCATCACCACATGCTGTTATACAATAGGCTTGACATAGGTGAGTTATATTTACCTATAAACAATACCATTTCCACAACTGTATATCAATGGTAGCAACTGTACTTCTATGTGTTCTTAGGAGACCCTCTACCTTTAGCACTTACCACATTGTTACAGCTTAGATACTTACACATCAGACACTGACCTGGCAGAGGGATTTGAAATGAGTTTAGTCAGTACTTACCCCCTTGTGGCTGCTGTGCTGCTCTCAAATGCCCATCCAACTCAGGGTAGGCCACAAATGCAGGCCTTTAGGGGGTTCAAAGCCCAAAGCCCAAAGGACACCCCTTACCTCATTGGGAGGACATCCCCATCTGGGCTTTTTCAGTCTTCCGGGACCAGCATCTTAGGTCCTCCCACCACTTCCTACAGTGGGTGCTCCCCCGGCTGTGGACCTCCAGGGTCCGTACTTGCTTGGCGATGGCACGACATAATCCCTTTTTTTATGTGCGTTGACCTGCATGGATGACACAGACAAAAGAAGAAAGTTATGCTCACATTCACCATACTAACACAAGTGGTCAGAACACTTCAGTCGCAACAAGTAGGCAAACATTCCCATCCTCTAAGTTCAAACTAGCTCACAATTTAGCACGTGCAGGCAGCCTATGTGTGAAGTGTAGTGTCCCATACAACATGCATGATCAGTACATGGTATTGACTACACACATATGAGCCGGCCACATGATTGTCCATAACATGGAGTGTCAACAATAACATTTCACACACCATCATTGTTGTCCATGCTGCTATCTATGCTGTGTATGAGTTAGCTTACAAACTATCTACCATGCGACATAACTGTATGCCTGCCTATGCACATGTACACATTTCCATGCACCCAGGCATGAGTGGTGAAACCACTACTTCTCTTTTGATGTACACCATCAGCCACTCCATCCTTTCACAAACTGGTATACCATTGGACTCACCTGCTTCTCTGGTGCACCATATAGCTGTTCATACAGGGGTAGGACCGCATCCACAACCTTCTGGGGTGAAGACTGGGGCCCTATCACCTGCAGGACTTGCCATGATAGCTCCCAGAAGCAGTACACAGCAGCTCAGGTAGTGGAGGTCTTGCATGTAGCAATATCAAGAGTCAAGTGAGCAATACTGCAGAAGATGGCGGTCACGGCCACCACTACCAGGACAGTCACAACCAGAGGACATCGCCATTGGCCCAGGACATCCAAAGGCAGCAATGTGTTCCAATGCCAATTTCCACTGCAGTTGTAACCACCTACCGCCATGACGACATCCACTGGTGGAGTTAGGTCACTTACACATGTCCAGTACAGTAGATCAGGCGGCTGCCATTCTGAGCCAATTTCATGTAAGGGAAAGTTCTGGAATCATGGTCATTAACGATTCCCTATATTGTGCTACATATCAGTAAGTACTTCCTTCAGGTCTAGTAGTCAATTTGTGCATGTGAGTAGTTATGGGTGTGTAACAGAGGGATTTGTGGTGATAGGCATTTACAGCTATTCTCAACATCCTATGTGCATCAGCAATGTAGAATAGATGCAACAAATGTTTCACATATACACTATGTTGGACTATCAAACACTGACTGTCACATATACATATGCATGTATAGTACATGAGAGGATGCAGGGAATAAGCACCAAGGGGAGTGTTATAGGATGTATAGCAATATCCTGTACTTTAGATGTCAGATATTGTAACTGACCTCTACTGAAGATATGTGTGACTTGTATATGGACATATTAATTATGTGTACATTGTTCATGTCACATACAATATGCTTACATTTCCACATAGTTACCCTGGCATGAGGAGAGGAATACAACCTCCAGTGTACCGACCACTAGTAGATCTGCACAACATGGAGAAGAGACTTACTATGCATACATAGCGCCTGAATAGGCATACAATTATGGATCTTTGTGATCAGTTGCAGCCAGATCTGATGCCTACCAAAAGCAATACCAATGTCATACCTCCCATCCTTTAAGTCATGTCAGTGCTACACTTTCTGGCCTCTAGGTCCTTTCGGGATGCCTCAGCCCATGGTCAGTCTGGTTTTGAAGGATGTACTGTATGCATTGTTGAAACACCTGGACAGCTACATCAGATTTTCCCAACATGTGGATTTAGTCTATGTGAAGGCAGAGTTTTATGCTATTGGACACATTGTACATGTGGTTGGACACATTGATGGCACCCATGTAGCCTTGGTCCCCCCCAATGCCAATGAACAGGTATGCAGGAACAGGAAAAACTACCACTCCGTCAATGTCGAAGTGGTGTGTTTGGTAGACCAGTACATTTCACAACTCTGTACTAAGAATCTAGGATCAGTCCATGATTCCTTCATCATGCGGAACAGCAATATCTCATTACTGATGACACAACTCTACACAGAGAGGTCCTGGCTGGTTGGTAAGACAGCTTTGACATTTGTGTTTGCAAAGTTTATCTCCTGCTATCACAAATGTGCATGTCCTCAATATATCTTTGTGTAGTTCCACCTATTCCTTACAAGGGAAACTGGCTATCTAAACCGTCCTTGGTTGTTGATACCAGTGAGGTATCCAACCACTCCAGGGGACCTCTTCTACAGTGAGGCCCACAGAAGGACAAGATGTTTCATTGGCGGACTTTTGGGCTCCTGAAGATGAGATTTTGCTGCCTGGACATATGAGGAGAAGACCCTCTTCTACTCATCTAACACAGTATGTCAAATAATTGTTGCCTGCTGCATGCTCCATAATCTTGCCCTGAGACATCAGATAGCATTCATACCAGATGAGGGGGAAGCATCAGTACCTTTGGGTGGAAATGCTGATTTGCAAAGTGATGATGAGCCAGATGAAGATGAAGCCGGAGACTGCAGGGCAGATCTCATCAATCAGTACTTCAACTGACTCAAGGTATGTGATGTCTTCTTAATGGTGAGGTTTCATTTTATAACCTAGATTTGATGGCCTGCATGTCACCTCCTTTTTACCATCATCTATGAGGTCTTAGGTAGCTACAATGCCAATGAGTAAGTTGTGCATGAAGACTGTAATTTGGTATTGTGCACAGAACAGAGTGGTCTACAGTGTCATGATTTGTTAATGCCCATGAAAAGTCATACTTGTGAACACGCCTTGTCAGATTTGGTGAATGTTTTCTACTATGTCCAATCCCGTATCTCCGTCCATCACAGATTTGCAGAGTTTCTGTTTGGCTCTTTATCCTTGGCAAGTCACAGACAGTGTCAGAGGCAGATTGGAATTGCAGGCAGGTGTGTGAAGTGGACATGGCTGATACCAGGTACAAATTGCCATGAGTATGTGGAATGTAACCAACTTGGCCAGACTGTGAGGACACTGGGGTGGATTTGTGTTTTCTCATCAGGATAACGAATTTGGTACTGGAGGTGGTCACATGGTGTCATGTGTGTGTCCATACGTGTCTGACACGTGAAAAAGTTGAACAATAGCCTCTACTATCACAATGGTTTCTGTTGTATGTGACCTACCTTGTATATAGCTGTCAGTGAGTTCCTACTTATCAGACCAATGTGCATGTCTCTGTAGACTGACATAGGTGATTGGGAAGCCTACATGTACATGACCAATGTAAGTGAAAAATCTCTGTACTGGGGACATCAGCATTGATCTCTGTCTGTATCATGGGGTATGATTATTAGGAAGCTAACATATGGGTATGTGATAAGGCTTTACCTGGTGATAAAAAGGACCCATCTGTATGCCTCCTGGCTTGTAGGAAGACTGACATGTCCCTTACTTCTGTATCCTGTGGTTTAGTAGTGTATGACACATAAGCACACATTCTGATGTTACTATCAGTACTACTATATCTGCTGTTTGCATATCTAGCAATACATGTTTGTTGATGCAGTATACACCTGTTTTGGATTCTGTCCATGTTACAATCCCAATGTAATGAGTCTCCTGCTGATATGCTGATAGAGTCCACGTGTGAAGACCATAACAAAGGTTGTACAATACAGAGGGACATATTGATACCACAGTTGGCATGCATAACAGGTGCACATGGTTGATAAATGACACTTACACTGGACCTGTGTTTAATTGTAATTTATTGTGAACAGTAAAACATTCTGTGTGATTAGTGACTGAAAAAAACACAACGTAAACAGTGAAGGACTTAGTCATGGTGGCTGAAATCATCAGGGTAGCTGCTATACCATTTGGAAACACAGGTCCAGTGTCCTTGCACCATAAGAAAATGGAGTAAGGTGTCAGAACAGTCAACATGGTGCATACGTCACACAAAGGGTCCAATCAGGAGAGGTACACTTCCTGGCAGTGGGTTTGGTATTGGCATCTCATGCTGCTGGATGTCTGGGTGGACGTCCATGTTTGTGGGGGGTTCCTCTGCTACAGAGGGTAGAGTGTCTGAGGTCCTTCCCCTGGCAGGGCCTTAATTCCACTAGCAGCCGCAGATGTTGAAGGGCCTGTTTACTCATTACTAGCGGAAGAGGCCTGATGTTGTGTGGCAGACCTACTCAGGGTAGTGTTAATGTCCCTCAGCACCCCAGAAATAGAAACTGAATGACATTGTGTGCCTGCCACTGCTGCATGACTTCCTGGTGGTTGTCCCTCTGCAGCTTTTGGATTTCCCCCATCATGGTGATTACCTGGCCATCATGCCAGTGGAATTTGGGAGATGGTTTCCTGGTCAGTATTGTCCCTTTGAAGCCCCATCCTCTGGCCTACAGAATCCCTCCCATGCACCCTTCCTCCACATACTGTGGGGCACAAAATATATGACACAGTCCTTGGAACACCTATTTGGGGATGAATGGTTGCCTGTGATGTAGATGCAACAGGGCTGGGAGGGGGCGATTTGGGCATGGTGAGGCTGAGGGTTGTTGACTGACCAGGTGTCCCTGATGGGTCTGCTTCTTCCTCAGTATCCACACATCCAGAGGTCTTGTACACACTGGGGCCTTCATCCAGAGGGGTAGTGACAGTCTCTGGTATCCTGCACATGGTGATAGTGGCAAGGTTACCTGTGGAAGAGGTGAAACACAGAGTTGCTGTAAATGATACTACAAGTGATGTTACATTTAGGGTATTATTGATGTTGTGTGAGATGCAAACAGTGCCTTAACATGATCATCTGAAATGACAATGACAGCTGCTGCACAATCTTACTTAGTACAACATGTGACTCTCTAATTTCAATACCATATACCATGCTTGAAGCTGTTGTGCTATGTTGGTAGTGATTGGACTGCAGATACCATCTTATCTTGTCTGATTATTGATATGGGTGTTCACCTTTGTTGCCTAGTGCAGTGGCTGACATAATACATGGCACAAAAAAGCTGTACAATGCACAGTAGTGTCAGAGTAGGGACACAGTATGGAAGTAAGCAATAGGCATTGACCTGTATCTGGATGTACTCCAGGAACATCCACTTTGGCATCTAGATTTCCACCCAGCTGAGTACATTTCAATATTGGGAATTTTTATTCTAAGGGCATTAGGACTGGGCACTCAGCTATAGCTGTGTTTTGCTTGTGATGATAGTGGAAGTAGGCCATTGCATTGCTGTCATTGCCATAAACTGTTTCACACTTGAACATTCAAGATGGGTTAGATCGGTAGTTAGTTTCACATGCATGACATCTCAAATTCGGTGCACTGTCAGGTTTTCATAAGGGTGGGATATTGCATTCTAGGACTTGCAGTGCTATGAGTTGCCAGTACTTCACATGCCGTTTCCATGGGCTGTGGAGCCAGGTGAGTTTAGTGGACATGTGGCATGCCATAGAGGGGTATTGGGAGATTTGGATAAAGGTGTAGTGGGCGGTGTGTTAATTGGGGTGGGGTAAGGTGGTGAGGAAGCATGCAGGGCATAACAATTGGGTGACATGGACTTTGTGGGATCTTACCCGACTCCACTCCCCCAGGTATTCCTGTCAGTCCCTCAGGCTGTCTGAGACCTTCTCCTCCACAGATGTGAAAGTAGGGGGAGGAGGTGGGGGCCCACCACCAATCTTTATTACCGCCAGTTGGTGCCTGGATGCCATGGAAAGTACCTAAACTCTGAGTTCATTACATCTTTTCCAGATGTCCTCCATTAGCTGTGGATAGGTGCCTACAGCATTGACCTGGTCAACCAATCTTTGCCACAACTCCATTTTCCTGGCAATTGATGTTTGTTAGACCTGTGCTCCGAACAGGTGTGGCTCTTCTCTGACAATTTCATCCACCATGACCCTCAACTCATCATCTGTGAAATGTGGGTGTTTTTGTGGGGACACGGTAGTGGTGTTGGAGAAGGTGTGGTAGTGTTTAGAGTAAAAGGCTTCAGAAGAACGTAAATGGTGAGGTGTAGGTGCTGTGATGTGAGTGGGTGATGGTTCTTGTGGATTGTGTGCAGTAGTAAAATGTGTGTTATGTATGTTGTGTGGTGTGAGATGTATGCATGGTGAAATGTGTATGGATGCCTATTGATGGTTTATCTATGTCTGCAACAGATGTTGCTTGTCTGTGGCTGTGTGGTATTCTGTTTCCAAAGGATTGTGGGTTGTGTAGGGGTGTGTTATATAATGCAGTGTGTAGGTGTGTCTGATGTGTGGATGTGTGTCAGGTGTGGGGTATTCAAACTATCCAATGCAGTGTTGTGTTCAGTGTGATGTGAGCTCATACTGCTGCAGTTCGCATTGCCAATGCAACAATGGTTTTCCACCATGAAAGAACAGCTGTCGTGATTTGTGGATTGTAATCTGATGAGAGGAGTTTTGTCGGGCTGGTGGTGCTGGTGGTGGGCTCTTTTCCGTCCTCCAGTGTCCTGGCTGTTTCAGAAAAATTAGGCTGTTTTTTGGGGGTGTTCACACTGTGACTCTTAAAATGGCAGTCGGATTATCGGCAACATGGCAGTATTTTGGCAGCCACCACCACGGATGTCTTGCCGTCAGACCTCCAAACTGGTAATGAGGCCCTTTGATAGTGTGGGAATAGCTACTAGCTAAAATTAAGTTCTCTTTGTGTTAGCACCTAGGAGGAAGTGGAAGAGCATAGAGGAAGCGGAAGAAAGGAACACTGTGAAAGTAAACAGAAGCGTGTGAGCTAATAGACTCCTCACATCAACGAGAAGAGATTATGGCTGCAACTCCGGCAACCTCTAGCATAGATTTTGATGTTGGTGCATTGTACACTCATGTGGAATTAAAGAGACCGAAATAGATTGAATCTGACTTGACAATGTGAGCCAGAGAGAGAGATGCGATGGATAGGAGGCAGAAGGTCCTAGTTTGAACTGACCATGGCAGGTAGCTACACAATATTCAACACAACATGCTACATAAAAACTCATAGGGGCATATTTATGATGCCCTAGCACCACCTTGCGACACATTAACATTATCATTTTTTACGTTAATGTGGCCCAACAAGGCCAAAATCCCCGTGCCTTATTTACAGAGTGGAGTAATGCATGCATTGTGCTACTCTGTAATCGTTAGCGCTACATCATGCCTCCGCCAGGTATAATGTATGCAAAGGGGACGTTCCCCCATTAGAGGAGCCGGAAAAATGGTGTAAGGAAATCTATGCGATTCCCTTGTGCCAATTTCACAGCACATTTAAAGTTTTTTACTGCACTGTTAATGCCTGCAAGAGCAGGCGTCAAAAGGGGGCTTCCATTTTTAGAATGGGGCCCTATGTACTCTGCAGGAGTAGCGCCAATGTTTTGGTGCTACTCCTGCAGAGAACATCAATAGCGTCATGAGAAATGAGGCTGTTGCCCCCTACCAAGCACAATGGTCCGTGCAATTAAACATGCTTCTGTGTAAGCAATGCTTTCTTCTAAATCTTTTCAAACCTTGGATTGTGCATATAAGGTTTTGAGGTAGGAATACGAGTTGCTTTTTGCTGGCAAAAAAATTACATTCATCAGGTTCCAATCCAGACTCAAAAACATGAGAATATGACACATTAATCACAATCGCAGATTTTCCATAAAAATGCATCCAAAAGTAAACACGTCATATCACGTCTCCCTTCCCCCTTTTACCAACGTTTCTACTTCCTGCAGTAGAGATGAAAGGTGTGTTTTGTTTAAATTCGATTGAGTTGATTGGAATCAATTATATACCTCTGCACTATGAATAACTGCATGTAAACTGCATTTACAAAAAATGATTGCACTTTAACCACCCATCTTTCCTATGGGATTGCTTAGTTCACCAGTCGGATTTAAGTGCCGACCTATGTATCTTTTTTCTGACAGTGTGTATGCTTTCGTGGGAGAGTAACATAAAAAAAAGGCTTCTCTAGATAGAACTGTGCGGCAGACACATTTCCACAAAGAGAGAATATATGCGAAACCTTTGTTAGAAAAAAAAAAAAAAAAAGAAAACAGGCTGGACAATTAAGGGCTTCAGGACTTATGATTACCTTCTAAATCATGCTTCAATTTGTCTGGTTGGGTTATTAATTGCTTATAATTCAAATATATATTCTGGCCAGGGGGTAACTTCAGCTTTTCATCATCATTGCAGAGGCACAGAGAAATATGTTTGAAGTTTACTGGTCTGATTGCCCCCAAAATGAATTTCTAATCTATTTATGGCATGCGGGGAGGGGGATCACGGTCGCCACAGGGTGCAAAGTTATGGCACCCGGTTCAAGGTGCTACATCGCAGGAGGGTTAATGCAGGCAATTCTCCTCCTGCCAGGGGGTTTAGTTTTTTTGTGTTTTTTGCTCTTTGTTGTTTCACTTTTGGGGTGGGACTTCCTTTCTCAGAGGATAGGTAGATTTATGGGGAGGTGGCGTTCCCACTGTATAAAAAAAAGAGCAGATTTGAGTACAGGTTCAAGTTACTGAGCAAAGATTAGGTCAAGGTTGCTTTTGAAAGGCAGGATTCTATTTGTAATGGGATGTGAAATCAAATGTATATCTTGTAATGTAAATGGTATGTCAAACAGACAGAAATATGTCGGAGTGTTAAGCTGGTTAGGGGCTTTCTGTCCAGATGTTATATTCCTGCAGAAAACTCATCTAACAACTAACTGCCCAAACATTCATATTCCTAAAAAATATGTGCAATTTTCTTGCCTCTGCAGCTCTGGTGCTAAGGGGAGTGCCAATCTTTTTGGGGAAGGGGCTCGACTGGCAGGCATGTGATGTGATTAGAGACCTCCAGGGCAGGTGACTTTGGTTAAAGGTTCAAGTTAATGGTGCTCTGCTAAGTCTGGTTAATTACTATGCTCTAGTGTCTGATGACTCAGATTCATTGTCACAGATTTACAAGATTGCTATAGGAGCTGTTGTGCCCCTGGTTTTGGAAAATACTTTAATTGTATTCAGGATTTAGTCTTGGCCACCTTATACAAAGTGAAACAACAACTGAAACCAAATACCGGAAAGGTCCTAGATTTAAATAAGCATGATTTGCTTTATTGGATCCTTGGAGGTATGATCACCCAGGTATCACTCAATTTACTTGTTTTTTAGGACAACACCATAGTGCTTCCTGCATCAACTTATTTTGGTCTCTGGCTGTATTGAGAGGCTCAGTTCTGACATCTGGGCCAATTCTTGCTATGACCTCTCCATGAAATCAGTTATGGTTAAGGTAGAGGCATCAAGGAATGAGAGGCCTAGGTGGCAGTTGGATCAGTCACTATTATCTGATGAGGCATGGCTTGCCGATTATATATCAGTTTATTCAGGACTTCCTTCTTCCTTTAAAGCTGCATCAAGTAACCATATAATTGCTCACCAGGCTTGGCAATATAAGAATCATAAAAATAAAACTGCCCTGCTCCAAGCAGCTGTAGACTTGGCTTTACAGGTCGATTCTGGAATTAGCAGGTCTCTCTCTACAGATAAGAAATCCTGCAAAAGCTAAGTATGAGTTGCAGGATTATTTTTACCCTAGAGGAAATTGAGAGCTCAAGGGCATACCAACAGAGATTGTATGACTAGAGTGAGCAAATTGGTAGATTATTGACCTGTTCCACTCGGGTAAGGCAGAAAGCTTAAGTGGTTAGGAAATTAGTTAGCTCGACTACAGGTGATATAGTTTTTGGCAAAGTTAAGGTCTCTGAATTGTTATTGCCACCGTATCCCTTAGAGAAGTACAGGACGCTTTCACTGCTATGCTAAATGGGAAGGCGGCTGGCAGCAATGACTTTCCAGACAAATTTGATAAAATCTTTGCCAAGGATATCCTAACCTTTGTGACTGACTTGTTTAATTCAATTGAAGAAGGGAGTGAAATAGCCCGTACATTTGTGGAATCCAACTTTTTAAAGAAAGGAAAACATTCTTGTGACAATAATTCATCCCGTTAGCCTGCTTAATGCGGATTACAAGTTATTTATGAATATAAGGGCTACTCGCACTATTCCTCTTACTCAAACTCTAATCCATAGACACGAGACAGGTATTGTGGCTGGCCAGTTGATTGCTGCCTATACCGTTTTTTTTAGTTCAGGCATTAGATTATTTCTCAGCTAATAATACTAGAGAGACAGTATTAATGGTTGACACTGAGAAAGCTTTAGATGTAGTTAATTGGCATGCCCTCTTTTTCTCTCTTGAGAAATTTGGTTTTCCTCTTCAATTTATTAACATGTTTGCAATATATCAAGGCACCCAAGCTAAAGTAATGGTGAATTTTCAGTTAGTGGGAGTAGTGGACTACAATAGGAGGACTCAGCAGGGATGCCCCCTTTCTCCTCTTTTATTTACTTTTTTCCTAGAGCACCTTGCCGTTAGGATCAGGGCCAATTTGGCTATTGAAGCCCCAATAGCCGGAATGCCCAAATTAAAACTGTTTGCTGACAATGTTATCCTTTACTTGGAACCTGACTGTGAGAATGTACAGAGAGAGTAGGGGGAATTCTCTCAGTTTCAAGATATTAGGGATTATAAAATCAACGAAAAGTAAACTGAACTGCTTCTCTAAAATACTCCTGCAAGCAGTGTTTCTCCCTCTCTAGAGCAAAAAGCTCCATCCTAAGCCCCTATTCGATATCTTGGGATTCATGTAGCCAACAACTTTTCTCAGGTGTTTCAATTAAATTATGTCCCAGTGTTTCATAAAATAAAGAGTCTTTTGATAGCTGGACACTTCCCACTGACTTTGATAGGCATGGTGGCCCATATCAAAATGTCTATTCTCCCACTTTACTATTTTTATTCTTGAATATTTCCATTAAAATAAGAGATATTTTAGCAATCTTGACACCAAGTTTAGACAGTTCGTATGGAACCATAAGACACCTAGGGTGAAGTATTTAGTGCTTCAGCTTGAGACCGCACAGGGTGGGCTGGCCTTCCCCCATATACAGACTTAGTATGAGTCAGCCCTTTTAGATATTCTAGCCAGAACACTGGCTGGGGGACTAATGGGGGACACATTTTTTCCAGTTGTAATGATGCAGGAGGCTGGTACAGAGCTTCCAGCATTATCATCTGTCCCATCTGTCGTTATTTTATAGTTCTAATCCAATCCGATAAGGTTTTTCACTCCTGAATCTCTATGAGGCCAGGCTTGTGGGCTTTCAACTTTCTCCTTCACACGTTAAGTTTTGGCACAAGTGTGGGCTAAAGGAACTAGGACAGTTTTAACTCTGTGGCAAATGTATGACTTGGCAGGAGATTTGTGCACAGTGAGGTGATTCATGTAAGTGATTCTGTTTTTAGTTATCAGCAGATTGTTGATTTTTTTAGATCCTATTATTTGGATCCCCACTTAGAAACACGTCCTGTATTGCGGGTGCTTTTTAGGTCCAGCCTTTTTGGTATAGGCTCTTACGTAATCAAGGAGCACAGACGTGGTTGACGGCTGTCCTATGTCCTAGAGAAGATCGGTGAAGTCACACAATGCCAATTCTCTGAGGATGATTGGCAAGTGATTTCCTTCTTAGGACATAAAGCCCTAAGGGCGGCTTCACTTTAAGAGAATGTCGTTCTTATCACAGTGGATGGCGTATTATACACTTGCAGCCCTCAACAGAATCTTTCACTCTTAAGAGCAGCGGTGTTTTTGGTGCAAGCAGGGGGGTGCTGGTGCATGGCTTCATAATTTTTACTCCTGCCCAAAACTGGCACCCTTTTGCCATCATTTTTCTTCAGCTTCGAGCCAGGCTCCGGGAGTAGGCATAGATTGGGAATAATCGTTGGTTCTTATTGGTTTTATTAGACAAACACAGGGCAATCACGTGAGTAAACAGGCACCAATATTTTTGTCAATTGCACTTTCTGTGGCCCGTTCGCTGATTCTACAACTCTGGCATACAGAATAAGTACTATTATACAAAACTGGTTAACAATATGTCCAGAACAAGAATATTTGAGGAGACATTTCCTAAAAGAGTGGGGGGGACCTGAAGAGATTTTAGTCATCATGGTACTATTTCAGTCTTCTGTTAATTGTGCGGAAGCTACTGTATTAATTATCTGGGCTACTGGAGTGGTAGGGGAATAGCATTATCCTTGGTATCATGGTGTTCTTCTCTTTTAGCTTGTTGGTACTTTTGCACAGGTTCACTCTAGTAGTACAGCAGCATCCTTTACAGAATTATTCATCAACCTGATATATTCGGAATAGCATGGGAAGCCTATGTGAACCCCGAGGCCCAGAATTTTGCCATGCTTTCAATTTTTGTCAGCAGTTCTTTTTGCCTGGGCTCTGGTACTCTAGGTCAGGGATTGCATTTTGGCCTCCTACGTTTTATCTGCCTCTGTCTTTTAGGTGGTATTAGGTCTACGCTTTTTCCAGCACACAGCACTTTAGTATTGGTTTATCTAGCATCCATACTTCGTTACATAAGCAGTCATCTACTTTAGTACATGTTCACTTTCATTCAAATTTGGGATTTTAGAATATAGGGTTTTAGCGCATTATCTGCACATTTAATGTTACTGTATTCAAGGAATTTCGTCAAAAAGTTTGCTGCAAGATGTATTTTTTGTTGTCAAAATATGCTGCACTGATGAAGTTAGTGAAAAGTATCACTCGGGTGCCAGGATGTTTTAAGCTATTACCATTCAGTTTTTTGTATATTTATAACATTTTTGCTCAATTGAATTATGTTTTTTAAAAAACGAAACCTCTGGAAGCGCAGGACATTTTTTGCAAGTTGGAACACAAACATAACGTGACCCGGAACTGTGTTCTTTCCAAACACAGCAGGTCAAAGAGGTGCGCAGATCAATCACCTGTCGGCTGGAATGGCTGTGCCATTTATATCTCCTGTGCTCGCATCATGCAGTGACTGCTACCGCAACTCGCTAGCTGCCTGCAGATCTGATAAAGAGTCTGGGGGAGGATTCAGCTTACAGAAAAATTTTTTAAACTTTTTCATCATCATGTACTCGAGCATGACGTGACAACTTAATTGGACGCTATAAAGACGATTCCTTCCTTCAAAGATCCATTCATACTCTGTGCAATTTGTACTTAAGGCCGATAGCATTTTGGAAATAGCTTTCTGTTCTTTCTATTTTTATGGGTAAAAAAAATGAATGTACTTCATCCAAATTTATGATTATCAGGCGTCGCTTTATTGCAATTTTAATTAGGCTCAACATGAGAAAGGTTCCGTGCCTTGATATTTGGCACTTTAGTTAGATAAAATAGGAAATTTCAAATTGCTCCTTTCTCTTTAAATGTCAACCAGGAAGATTTGCGGTTGGTTTTTCTCGAGTTTGCTAATGAGAGGTCTCTTACAAACAGCAAAAATAAAGTAGGACATGTGTACGTTTGAACTGGCAAACACTACTTCATACGGCAAATTAAATAAACAAAACACCTATTTGATTTGTGTGGTGAAATTGATGAAAAGTGTGTGCAGCCCTTTTGCTTGTGGGTGTTGTCCTAGTTGAAAACAAACAATGTTATGGTTAAATAAGCGAGAGAACGGTATGGATATTTCATATGTTTGCTACTGTTGTGATTATGTAGCCCTCGTAGAGAGAGATACAAAACATTAGTATATAGAAAACACTGCCATCAAAGGCAATCCATTTAGAACACATATTTTGTTTAACAACGAGATCTGTCGCAAAAAGGCTTGATATTGCAAAATACAAAATGGGGATCGGCTTGGGTTGGTTGGTGTAGGTCAGACTTCACACAGGATCAGAAAACAATCAGATATTGATTGTGGTGGTAGCAGGTACCACATATTTTCAAAGGTGGTATCATAATCAAGGCAATGGTAAGATAAATGGTTTATAAAAGATACAGAAAATGTGATCCTCTACAGTTGGAGGGAAACACTTGCCATATAGATTATATTATAACAAGAAATGTGAAAGAAACGTAATCTTCATAGCATGCAAGTAACATCCAATCAACCCATCAATGTAAATGATGTAAGTGTCTGGAGTCATATTGCACCTACCTAGTAGAAATACGCGGACAACTGTTTCCATTCCAACAAAGATTAGACAGAGTCTTCTTCAGGGCTTGCCATTTCCATAGGCTGTATCAACCAAAAGTAAGTTATCACGATAATTCAATAATAGGAGAGATCTCTCTGCCTCTGGGAGAGCGGTAACCTGATTTCTAAACTAGTCAAAAGAACCAAATATGAAACACTAAAAATATTGCTCTAAAATTGATGTAACTAAATGGTGAAGAGGATGTCTGTTATAACCCACAAACGTTTCAATAAAGCCATTAAAATGTAGCCATACCAATGGTTTATTCACTTCATTGAGCATACAGAGCAGCAAACATTATTTTGCTATTTGGAATGTCATAAATGTCAATAAATGAGAAGAGAACCCAGTGAAGTTCCGTAACAATGTGCTTTTGGCATCTAACCTTCCTGTTCTTTATGTCACTGTGACCACTAATGTAACAACAGGGCAATAAATCCCCTTTTTGGATATTGGTCCCATATCTTTGCTTGTATTTATGTAATGTCTATGGCTTTTAGACAGTGGTTGAGGTTCATGCATGAGAAGCCTAGTAGGTGAAAATGTGTGTTATTGTGTTTTTTTTGCCAGCTTCCAGAGGTCTCTGGAATGTCTTACTTCTTCTCAAGATTGATAGGTTTTATACTATGCAGCATTTGTGTGAATGTTTTTTTTTTAAAGTAAAACCTTTGTGGCAATTTGGGGCGGGGAGGCAGAGCTTGTCTGGTCCCAGGATGATCACTTCCTAAGTGAGCTCCTCCGGCCTCATATGTCATCCTGCATTATCCTTACATAATACGCCACTAACATCCTCTTGCACCCTAGCCACACACAGATAGGGGGGCCTACCAGCATCACCACCTGAGAATGACCTCACCTTACAATCTGTTGGATCAGAGGTGAGGTGATGTGGAACTGCATAAGGGCATCGGGGATTGTTGGCTGTGGAAACACTGCCCACAACACTAGTGACTTGGTGACTGATCATGGCATTTTGACTAGGCAATGGCGCAATACGAGGCGTGATCTCTTGGCTGATTATCAAGAGTGGAACCTACCGCCAGTGGCCATTGGACAGCCTGTTTAGTTGTCAGGCTCAATAGCTTGGGCCCGGGCCCATCACAGAGATTACTGCCAGGTGTGATTACGCCTGCCATGTGTAAGATAAGCAGATCCTACCACTGAGGGGTCCTTGGATAACCACAAACCACCCCCTAGTTCATACAGTGCATTTGAATGGCTCGCACATACTGATCTCATGCTGCAACACTGACCATAATAGGCAAGGCAGTTAAAATGCAGTCCAAGCTGCAGTTTTAACAGCTCAAAACCTCAAGGCTGTACGTGGAGGGCACGCGGGCACAGAGATGGACAATTCAGGGTCAGAACTTGGGGACGAGTTGCACCAGATCCTGACTATCATGAACAAAGCCTTTCCAAGATCAATGGGACTACCTCACATACTGGATGGACAGGGTGTCAGAGCGTGTTGAAAAGCACGCAGATCGCCTGAACATCATAGAAAGACGCATGTCAGAAGCAGAGGATGAAACAGGTCTCGACTGTGACTACAGAGAAACAACTGGAGAAGGCCCTCTCATTACTACAAGCCAAGGACATAGAGGCCTACTCCCACAGAAACAATCTCTGTATAGTGGACCTGGTGGAAACTACGAATGTGGGGAACATGTGGGGAACATAGAGACATAGAGATATTGCGGTTGCATGGTGAAAGCGAGGTGCGGATATGTCTAAGGGTGAAGGGATCAACAGGGACCCCAAAAAGCAAGTGTGGGAGCTGAATGTCCTCCTTTAGAATATTAGGGGGTTGAATGACAATAGTATTGTGCACCATCATCAAATAGATATAGTCATACTGCAAGAAACACACTTTCCCCAGAACAGCAGACTGCTTACAAAAAGGCATATGAAAGGAACCTGTCATGCAGCAGGGTTCACAACACTCATTTGGGGTCCTCATTTGGGTCAGGTGCGGTTCAGGCATTAGAGTGAGGGATGTACATGTGAACACTGGGGGATGCTATATTGTAGCCAATGCCAGGCAGAACACTTTACTGCATTATTGGTGGGTATTTAAGGACCCAAATATGATGATCCATAGTTCTGTTATATATTGCATGCTGAGTTGACTCAATAAAACAATCTGCTGCAGATTTGAGGAAGTGACTTTAACTGCATCCTGTTGCCCAATTTAGATGCTCCAAGGGCCCACCTCGATGTCCCTCAGCACTGGCCCAGGCCATATCAACGCTAGCAGAGCTCAGTGGTCTAGAAGGTGTGTGGTGCTATTGATCTCCCCAAGGGAGGGAGTACACTCATTACTCAACAGGTCACAATATGCATACACATATAGATTACTGGCTTGTATCATGCAGCCTACTGTACAGAGTCAGACAGTGTGAACACTTGCCTCAAACTTACTAAGACCACTCCCCGATACGACTAATCCTAGAACTTGAAGGATTGTGCCTTTGTGCTTTTTCTTGGTGTTTTCCTCAGTATTCAGTGGGATACTGCATTCCGAGAAGAACTAGCTTAGTCAATCGACGAATACATCTATACAAACGTAGGCTTTGTAGAGAAATTTGCTACTGTATAGGAGTCTTTTAAAGTATATATTTGCAGAGTCATTTTGTCCAAACATTCAGGAGTTCTTTGATTCATATGAAATAGATTGAAATGGCTGGAGACTCAATTAGCTGAGCTTGAGAGTGAGCATAAGGAGACAGTGGAGAAGAAATTGCTAGGAGACATCAAAACTAAATTAGAGCAGTAGCACGAGCTAGCACATACCGAAGTAAATCATTTAGACAAGTACGTGATGGCCAGGACCTCTGATGAAATTGAGTGGCCGAGTGCTACTCTCCCAGCCCTTCTTTTCCCTAATTGTGAGGACAATAAAATATTGACTGTTCTCGATCAACAGGGGACACCTTTACATGAGGCTGACCAGATGATTCAGACCTCTAGTCTTCCCGACTCTAGTCTTCCCGAATAGCACAAAATAAAACAGGGCACATCGCATGAAGTGGTTGACAGAATCTAATAGGGAACAACTAATGGCACCACTGCAACCTTCTGAAATTATTTCTACTCTAAAAGACATGCCGAGCTGGAAGGCTCCCACACTGATGGCTTGATGGTAGCTATTTACAAAGCATACCAAGATAGGCTCGTACCACACCTCATCAACGTGTTTAAGGAAATGGTTTGCAATGGCTGTATGCCCCCGACTATGTGAGAAGCCCAGCTGATTATTTTACTCAAACCAGCTAAGCCAGCTGACCATTGCTCAACTCACCAACTGTTCTTGCTTTTAAATATAGACACAAAGATTTTTGCAGAAATCTTGGTCAATTGTTTGGCATTTGCTTCCTGCTATGGTAGGCACCTAGCAGTCGGGCTTTATACCAAGCTGTTCTCTCATAAACAACCTGCACACGCTCTTTGTGGCGATCTCCTGAATCAACCCGAACTTCAGTTTTCTTAGATGTGAAGAAGGCCTTCGGCTATGTAGAGTGGGACTTCATGATGGCTGTGCTGCATTGTGTGGGAGCGGGAGTGGGAGTGGAAGAGGTCTTTTGAAGTTACTGGAGGTTCTGTATACGAATCCAATGGCACATGTTCAAATTAACGGCCGGGGATGCCCGATCTCCATCACAAGGAGAACTCGCCAATGCTGCCCCTTGTCTCCACTCGCCAATGTGCTTGTGGCACAGACCATAGCCTGTGCATTTCGAGAGCACCAAGCCCATTGTGGTATTTGTTTTCTGCGCTATAATCTTATAATATCTATCGATGCAAATGACCCCAAACACAGCCATTCACCAGTTGTAAGAGAGGCCGTCCTTCTTGGCAGCCATTCTGAACTATGAATAAACTAGGACAAATTTCTGATATTCCCACTAACTGCTACCATGACAATGATACAACCTGAATATCCAGTTAGGTGGACTATTATGCCTGTGCGCTACCTGGGCATCCAGGTTCACATGGCCCGAGGTCCTGTTGCACGAAAATTATGGCAAGGCAGCACACCACTTTACAGAAACAATAGACCACTGACCTGCCTTTCTTTTTCTCTCTGCAGATGCATTGCCAAGATGAAGATGGTTGTGCTGCCTTGATTCATTTTTCTGTTTGCAAATATCCTGATGTTGCTTCTAAGTGCAGTGTTTATGGTTAGAGAGAAATACCACCTCTCCAGCATCACTGCCCCAATTCTTCCTCATAGGTACTATGCAATACCTCTGGAAGAGGATGCTGTATCAGCACTCTAGATCCTTATTACACTCCCCTCGACTTCCACTGGAGTGGCGCACATGGTTCCCACTTGGTCAGGAAAAGACCACAACAGCAGTACTCAACGACATTGGGACATTGGGATACAGCACAGGGATTTTTTTTAAAACAAGGGACTGTGCGACTGGACACAGGTTATTGCCCAATGTACAGTGCACACTACACTTGAGCAATTTCATTATTATTGAGCAAATCGTATGCTGAGGACCATAAAGATGGGATGCTGACAGAAACTCTGGAGATACCAGCTCTCACATACATAATTCAGGCATCGCCACCAGTGCTGGCAATTACACCACTGTATGCCTCCTTTCAAGAAGCTCTGTATCCTAGTGTCACCAAGGCTCACCACGAGAAGATTTGGGAACAGATATTATTGATGCACAGTGGGCCTATTGTTGCTTCATAACTCACACTGTTTCCTTGAATTGTTGCCACTGACTTGCACACTTCAAATACCTTAACTGAGTATATTACACCCATGCCCGTTTGTGCTGCTATGGCTTACATGATGATGCACACAAAGTCCAGTCTTTGTCCTCTTCCACAGGCAGAAGCAGCAACTGCGGGATAACTCCACAAAGCACAGTCACAGGCAGGGCATCTCTTCAGTTCTTCTCCAGGCAGAAGTTCCTCTTGGTTTCCAGAAGTGATCTAAAGTTGGTGGTTTTGGGTGCCCTTCTTATACCCATTTTGCCCTTTGAAGTAGGTTTACTTCAAAGAAAAGTCTCTCTTGTTTGTGAAATCATGCCTTGCCCAGGCCAGGGCCCAGACACACACCAGGGAGTTGGAGACCGCATTGTGTGCGGGCAGGCACAGCCCTTTCAGGTGTGAGTGACCACTCCTCACCTTCCTCCTAACACAGATGGTTCATCAGGATATGCAGGCTACACCCCAGCTCCCTTTCTGTCATTGTCTAGAGAGAGGTGCAAACAGCCTAACTGTCAAACTGACCCAGACAGGGAATCCACAAACAGGTAGAGTCACAGAATGGTTTAAGCAAGAAAATGCTCACTTTCTAAAAGTGGCATTTTCAAACACACAATCGTAAAATCAACTTTACTAAAAGATGTCTTTTTAAATTGAGAGCTCAGAGACCCCAAACTCCACATGTCTATCCGCTCCCAAAGGGAATCTACACTTTAATCATATTTAAAGTTAAACCCCAGGTAGCCCCCATGTTAACCCATGAGAGGGATAGGCCTTGCAACAGTGAAAACTGAATTTAGCAGTATTTCACTGTTAGGACATATAACACACATTAGTATATGTACTACCTTAAACATACACTGCATCCTGCACATGGGGCAACTTAGGACCTACCTTAGGGGTGTCTTACGTGTAAGGAAAGGGAAGGTCTAGGCCTGGCAAGTGGGTTCACTTGCCAAGTCGAATTGGCAGTTTAAACCTGCACACACAGACACTGCAGTGGCAGGCCTGAGCCATTTTACATATACTACTAATGTGGGTGGCACACTGATGCTGCAGGCCCACTAGTAGCATTTGATTTACAGGCCCTGGGCACCTCTAGTGCACTGTACTATAGACTTACCAGAAAATAAAATATGCCAATCGTGGATGAACCAATTACATACACATTTTGTATAGCAGCCCATAGCAGTGGTACAGTGCCCAGAGTGAGAAAAACAGAAAAAACAGAGTCCAGCACACATCAACAACCTGGGAAACAGAGGCAAAAAGTTAAGGGAGACCATGCCAAGGATGAAAATTCTAACAGAATGGCACAGTGAAATAACCTATTGTAATACCCAAACAGATGCTTCCCACAACCTTCTGCCTGCATGAAGCCATCCAAAGGTTCTTTGGGGCCCATACCAGGAATACCTAGTGCACCAGCATCTATAACAATGTCCTCAGACATGAGACCGTTAAAAAATATCCAGTCACTTGGAATGAATGTCTTTTCTGAGACATTCCTGTTTGTATTAATGGCCAGATAACGATGAAGGACCTGATTAAGATCTTGACGTTGTTAACGATAAACATCTGCAGCAGTGGACCTGAGATGACCATCAATTCAGCGGTGTTCCTCCTGCTGTACTTAGATGTATTGTTGCTGAGCCACAGATTGCCACGATGGAGTGCTCTTTATAGCTGTCAGGCTGGTGGGTTCCCGCCAGCCATACTTAGATTTTAACATCCTGCAGGCGATGTATTGTCAGAGGTTTGCTGACAGAGGGATGACATCACTGGACCCAATGGACATCGGACAATAGCAGTGGCTGTGGAATAGAGGTAAGTCTCACACACACACACATAGTACCTGCACCAAATGTGTCCCGTTGCATCACACATGAAACAACACACCACATGCACTTAATTAGCCATTGCCATGACACCACAGTATAAGTACATGTTGCAGATACACATTGACATACATCCATGACACAAAATACACACATTATTGACACTGCACCCACACTTGACACAACCACAACAACCAACACCTGTTGCTGGTTCCCTACCTGTGTGTCCAGACACAGGGGGATTGTGTTTTCTCCGTGGTCCAATGGCAGCAGTGACAGAGGATGTTGTCCAGTCGTGTCAAGCTAGAAACTGAAGTGGAATCCGGAAATAAGGTAAGTTGTCACTCCTTTTCTTCCCAAGTTCGCCAAGTCAGAATTGGAGGTCGGACAGTCACATTTCGCTTGCCGGTAAAGCACATCCAAATCTGCTTGGCAGTAAGTGTGGCTGGAGCTCTTCCATCAGCCACTCTTGCTTATGGCACTGTGGCGGCGGATGGGATTCCTTGGCAGAGTCGGCAGGACTCGGGCAGGTAATCGTCTATGGGACTGCCAACATCGAAATCTGGTGGGCAGACCGCCGAGCCGGCAGACAGGTTTCCATTTAAAAAGTAGTGACAGACCCGTTACTGCCAGCATCTACATCAGAGCCAAAGTCTTCCATAAGTTAATGATTTTACACTAATTAATCATTTGTTAAAGTTAAGTATTGGATGGAATATGCTGTATTTTCTCATTATTTATTTTGAGATTCGTAATGAAGCATTTGCATTCCTTGACTTTTTCATTTTTGTTATCTCCTTCTTCGATTTGTTAAGTGGAATTGCTCGGCCCTCAGATTATGTTGTAAACAATGTTCCTATTGTATTTCCATTCATCCAAAATGCTGTGCTGTTAAGTGCAAATCTGAAAGAACAATGTGGTTGGCTGGCGAGGTAAAGGCAGCCTGGCCAGTAGTGGATCATGTCACTTTGGTGGTTTGGCTTGAATGGTTAGCATGATCACCGTTCATATGCTTTACAACTATAAGCCCTGTGATGTAGCTTAGTCGCTGAATTCAGCAAATAATAAAAAGTATATTTAGAAAGGAAACCGTGTTTAAATGGAAAAGGAAATGAAACAAAAATTGAATAAAAAGGAAAAGTCTCACCTAGAAAAAAAACCTAAAGATCTGTAATCATAAGGACATTCCAGAAACTACAGCTGACAGTATTGTTTGAATAATGTTAGACTCACTTTAAAAAAACTAAGTAGTATCGAACAATTCGATGCTACTACTTTTTCAGCGAAATCGAAATAAAATATTATCATATACGATTATCGTGCAGTAAATTTCACAGAATGGGCTTTTATAACGCTATTACAGATTTAAGAACCATTGCTAGCCGACTGTCCCCAGCATAAAGTATCCCCCGCAGTGATTGCACCAAGACTTTGCCTTCCCTGCTGCCAACTGATCCTAATGAATTGTCGGAATACTTTTACTACCAACAGACCATCTATTCGCATTTATATGGGGAGGGAAGAACATTACAACACCAAATCTATGATTCAGCATTTATAAAGTGAGCCTACGACCTGCAAACGAGAGCTTATCCTTGTAGATCCCCTCAACACCTAGAAGGCAAGAAACTGGTGAATGCCACATTATACAAAAACTGTGCAACGTAAAATAGGATGCAACAATTACTAGCACTTGGAAAGCGTTTCTTGTGCAAGTGTTCTGAAATCCAAAATACAAACTTTTTATGCACTGATTCCAAGAAAGGCAGGACCCAGTAAATACTGACACCAGTGGGTATGGTACATAGCAGATGTGGTAAATGCCTCGGATTGCTAGTGCTCTTCTAAAAAATGAGGGATTAAATGCTGAATTGGTGTTCTCCGCAACAAACTCCATATGTATCGGAATATACCACATATTTTTCTCCCGGAACATTTTGCCAGGAACCTTGCCAGAAGAAATAAGGGGAAAATTGTGGGAAGGAGGGTTGCAATTATTGCAGTACCCAGAATTCTGATCTCTGTGCACACAGGAGTGTGAAAAGGGAGCAGGCGTTACCAGCCCATTCATAATCAGAGCCTAGGATGCGTATCAAACAAGGGGGTCAGGCAATAACATTTTCCTGGCTCTGAATGAAGTCTTCTGCTCGCACCACACTCTGCTGCGGAATGCTTCAACATGGAAATCTTGCCCAGCTGGCGACAACAGCCTCATTCTGCTTCGCAGAACTGTTTATGCCATTAGCAGAAGAATGACACGTTAATGGTGGAAGAATTTGAGGGGTGAGATTACCAACTCTGTGTCAATAAATGTCACTCCATATGGGAACCCAAAATAAACACTTCTCAGACTTTGGGTGCATTGAAGAAATGCCCAGTGCCTCTTGATTTTACAAATGCAATAAAAGTCCATCAAGGAATATCGCTGGATATTTTAGATAGTGTAGCTAGGCCCAGCCACAAAAAAAACAGTGTGAGGATAAAGTCAGCAAGTATATATGAGCATCGGAGGTTCAAGAATATTATACCAGAAGGCCACTGTCTACCTTCATTGCTCTTTTCGTTATTTTGAGGCAGTCTCACAAATGCCCTCTAATGCCTGAGATCCATTGACATTGTGTAATCAATATATAATTAATAGGATCCATGGATGAACCATTCAAAAGAGTGTTCTCAAAAAGTCAATCAGAACGGAAGATAATGGCTTTCTGCAAAGTTTCATTTATTCTGTTAGTTAATGTACAATATGTTTAGTGCAACGCGACAAGTATTTTCTGTAAAAATGTAACAACTAAGTACTTTCAGTATGCTCTTACACATTCCATGTGCACTGTATTCAATACTGAGCATCCTGTTTAATCCATTTTCTTGCCTCTCTTATGAATTCCTTATCTGACCTCAGCTATGGCAAATGGCAAAGTTCAGCAGCTCATTGGGAATAGTCGAAATTCTCATAATGTTGAATTTTAGCACTGTAACTGTAAAGTGCATGCACACACTAATATTCAGAAAATATTCAAAAGGTTAGCAGTGTTTTTTGTTAGCACAAGTGTAATTTGTCACTTGGCGACAGAGCTGACATTCAAATTGAATTACAATTGGTTTAATGTGATATCTTAATTGCATTTCAATCTTTCTAGGGCACAGTGGAGTGGGAAATGTTATTGTTGCAAACAAAATATTGGTGCTAAATATTTTAGCCATCTTGGTACTGACATCATTATGATTATATTTCCTAATGCATATTCGTAATGTTGTTATATTCAGATTTATGTTTTTGCTAGAAGTCATCCATAATTAAGTTAATAATATGCACTAAACACTGCAGTATCACTGTTGTGTGTGGCCCATATGCTTTCTGTATACAATGATTTTAATACGTTTGACTTTGACTTTTTTCAATAAATGGAGGCATGATGAGATTTTCCTTTTGTAGTAATAATGCCACAATCACTAATAGGTGCAGTCAAGACTCAATAAATTACTCCTTCCGCAACCATTAATAGCTTAGCAAATGAGCAGTCAGGCTTAACTTAGGAGACATGTATGTGTAAAGCATGTTTTATCATCAAAACAATAAATAACTAAAAGACACAACACAATAAAAATCCAAAACCAATTTATTAAAATAAAGACTTTTTTTTTTCTTTAAAATCACACCAAAATGACAAACATGTAATGTAGGGAACAGGAGTTATGAATTTGTAAATATCAAATTAAAAATGTGCATTCTAGCGCTGAAAGGCATAAAGCGCCACTTGCGGCTATCTGATTGCGCTGGATTGGGACAAAGTCAAAGTTTTAGGCTGACCGAAATGTAACACAGGTCAGATACATGAGTTCTAGGTAACGGTCAGAAGTTTACCTTCAGGCTTTGTCATTTTCTTGAAGCTTTTCACTCGATGTTGAGTCCTCTGGTTCCTCGGATCCAGAGTTTAATTCTATGAGGGTGGCTTGCTGTAGTGTGACAGCTCAGAGAGCCTCTGGAAGTTTTTGTCCTCGACATTGACTGCACAGAGCTCCCAAGCTTTCAGCTGGACAAATCAGCATGGTACGGCCACTTTGCAGTTCGACGGCAGCAGCTTTATTCTCGACATCGAGCCAATATTTTGTATTACTCATATATGCCATATTTATATTGCATAGTAAGAAGCTTGCAAGCATTAAGATTCTGGAGCTTAGAAAGGTACTGTACTTCATACAAACTATTACAACTATTACAACATACAAAGAATATAGATTAGGTCTCATATGGAGACACTTTAAAGGTTCTTGGGTGAAGTAGCAGAAAAGCAAATGGAGTTTGTGTTTATTTAGAGATGTAAAATCATGCCAGAGGGATATATCTTTGTGGTAGTCCAATGCTCTCACACTGGCTGTTATGTTATAATTTTACAAAGTAAAAGGAGATCCACTTAAAACATTGAAGCAACTCTTATTTCACAGGTTTTTTTAAAGGAAGAGATTATGGAAAGTGTTTGTGTCTGAATGCAGGGCGTAGAAGCTCACTCATTCAAACCATGTTCATCACTCAGTCCTAACTAGACGGGGTTGCCAAGACAAAAGACAGCCGGAACGAAATGGCGGTCTATAGATAATTCATCTTACAAATAGTGCCATACTCTGTACATTTACATTCTTTAATCCCAAAATCATAATGGCATTCATGTGAAAAGGGGCTGTAACAGAAGATTCCAGCAGACCTCCGACCCCTTTCTCTATTTTTGATGCCTATTACTTGTTATGTATGCACCGGTTTGTACTGCGAATGATGTCCTGCAACTGGCAATATAATAAATCGTACTGATAACGTAAAAAAACAAATTATCAGCACAAAAGGGATCTTCAGAGTTAATCAGGACTGCCAGCATGACACATATTGTAAAAATGAACATCTGTCACTCACACTCCATCAACCATCACACCACAAAGTCTGTGTCCCATGACACGAAAACCACAATTCTGTGGTCACTGTGCATGACATGGAAACACTTCCCACATAGGCTCAAAGCAAAGACATGGCTCTTCCAATCACACACCCACGTACTGTAGTGTGCTAATAACTTGAAAAAGTTCTTTAGTGCCCCAGCTGGGATCACAAGTTCTATATAAACAGTGGATACAATACAATTCTATCATGTTTTCAAACTTCCTGTGAAATCTGAGGTAAACGTGTCACTGAATGTGTAACCACATAGACACACACAAGTGCAATAATGTGACGAGTATTTTTAGATTGAGATCATTATCTCCACCAGATACTCCTGCAAGTCGTGAGCTAACCCTTGTTTTCAGAGCATAGTTTTCCTTTTGTATAACCTCTGTCTATTTATAGTGTCTCATTTCTCCTAACCAATTCAAAGAAGATTGGTTTCCCATGAATATGGTCACTGGATACAGATCCATTAAAAGTAGCCCCAATTAAAGCTACATATTCTCGTTTTAAGGAAGACAACCTGAAAAGCTTGCTAGGCATCATGAAAAGTGGAAATTAAAGAAACAACTGTGATATATATGATCTTGAATACATTTACTGGATGTCATTATTAATTCTGCAGTTTATTATATTTGTAGAAACATGTATACATTGATGATGCAAATTGGACACCATGGGGGTTATTCTAACTTTGGAGGAGTGTTAATCCGTCCCAAAAGTGACGGTAAAGTGACGGATATACCACCAGCCGTATTACAAGTTCCATAGGATATAATGGACTCGTAATACGGCTGGTGGTAAATCCGTCACTTTTGGGACGGATTAACACCTCCTCCAAAGTTAGAATAACCCCCCATATCTTCTACTTAAAAACAAGACAAACATTATTAGGCTAATCATGGACACTAAAACCGTTAGGAACTGGCACACAGGAACAATACACAGGATGACGATGCATGAGACGGCGAAGAGCTACCAGGCAAGGCCTGGCGTCCACGAAAACCCGCAGACAGTTAAATATGCGACATTAGTAGTAAAATAGTGATAGAGTTATTGCAGGAGCAACATGTCTGACTGTATCTGCAAAGAAAAGTGCCTCAGTGCCGTTTACAAACCCTATTTGTTGAACGTGCAGTGATGATAACATTGCAGAGATTACCATGAAATGGATGACCATGGCTTATTGATGTACATTAAATAAAACAAGATTCTGACAATTCGAAAAAGACTGAAAATAAAGAAGGCAATCATAAAACTACAATCTGCCAAGAAAAGGACTTTTGCCTGGTGAATAGGAAAAATCTAATCAAAAGAAAGACGAGGCTGGAAATTGAAACATGATTTAAAAGGAGCACTTATGCTAGGATATATAACCACGACGCATTCATATTTCATCGTGTGCCCTTTGCTTTCTTGAATTTAATGTAATGAGAGGTACATGAAAAAAAATCCTAGTGTAATGTGCGCCTCCAGTTACTCCAAAATGGGTTTCTGCTGTTACAAAATATACTAATCATGCATAGCAGGGTGGGTTTCAATGCTCCTAGAACAAAGTCGCAGGATAATGACAGAACACCTCATTCCATGCGCCTTCTACTGTTATCGAATTGAACGCCAGTACATATCTGTGCTCATTAAAAAGAAACAAGAAAATAATGACCAGGAGGCGGGAGTAAATCTCGGAGCACTGATTCTGAACCTTTTTACAGATGCCTACACCGTTCCTAAACTGCGTCGCAAAAATTGGCTCAAAAATCTTGGTTCTTTAAAGACGTTCTTAAAACGTGCAGCCTGCAACTGCTTACAACAACGTGAAGGGGAGTTTTGGGAAACAATCCTAATATAAAAAACATTGTTTTCTTTCAGCATTCCTATTACAGTAATTGCATTTTAACTACTTCTTAAGTTTTAATAGACACAAAGGGCAGAGACCCTTTTAACCACATGTAATGAGGATGTTGTCATGGTTGCACATCATAGGCGGAGAACCACGCCAGCAGATCTTCTTTCACACTCACCCACCCCCGCGCACAACAAACATAGGTTAAAGAGGAAGAACTACCACGAAGCAAGATGCTTTTATTCACTGTGCATGTATCCAGAAAGTCTAAAGGCATAATTAGCGGTACATTTTAGAAAAAACATATGCTTCAAACTTCTAGCTATGGGATATTGGATATATGGTCATAAATCCCTCAATCACCGCTCACAACGGAATTTGGAGAATGCTAGGGCCTTAGGGCAAGATGTACTAGGCTCTGAGAACAGAAAAAAGCATTTTTGCATGTACAGAAACCTATTTTGCGGTTTGTTAATCTATTACTGAATCGCAAAATGGGTAGCAATTCGGTATTAGGAAGGGGTGTGCCAAAGTCTTCCAACTAGGAGTGGGTCGCAAAACATTTGCAGTTACCACCAACCTCAAATTGGTTGTAAGCCATTCGGAAAGGAGTCCCCAAGGGACCCCTTCCCCTTTGCGAATAGAGGTGCAAGCTTTTTAAGAGCAGGCTTGCCTACTCTTATAAAATGAAAAGAAAAGTTTTCATTTTTCTTTTTGTAATGCATCCCGTTTTCCTTCAAGGAAAATGGAATGTATTACAAAAAAAGATTGCTTTATTGAAAAAGCAATCATAGACATGGTGGTCTGCTGAGCTCAGCAGACCACCATCCCTGTGACTTTAGTCATTCACAAAGGGTCACAAATTGTGGCCTGTCTGATGAATCTTGATGAGGCAGTTCCACTTGTGACCTACTGCGAATCGCTAACAGTGTCAAACACACTGTTGTGCATCACAGTTTGTGACTTACTAATAGCGAATCTCTAAAATTTGCTATTAGGAAATCACAAACAGGCCCTAAAAACCCACTTAAGGCAACAAACGTTTCACTAACATAGGACATACTCTACAGCCAGGCAGTTAAGTTTGTGGTGGCCAAGGTATTTGGAGCGTGAGGCAGGGAGGGGCATGTCTCTTGGCAATGTAGAGAACACCCCAAAAGTCAGAATTTTTAGCCTCATTAATCATTCTGAATTGTTTCTCACACCATATTGTCTCCAGAGCTACACAAATTTACATGGACCAACAACTTTCAGTTTTGAAAATCACATATTTTTTAGGCCTGAGGGGAACTCACAGAATTTCACTCTATGGAACTCCATGGAGAAAAGCTCAACGAGATTTCACAGAGTTCTGAGAGCGGGTGGAATTGGGCACATTGCACTACTCAGCACCGAAAGCCTTTTTGGCATTGTAATATCAGCAAGAACGGCACCCCTAAGCATGAAAGAAGGTGGTGCTTCTCTCTGACGCTTGAGTAGATATTCTACTCAAGTGGCAGCTTTCTTAACGTAAACAGTCACAGCCTGCTGAGACCTCCCTGTTGAGAAATCTCTTTAGGAGGTATCTTAGCCCCTGAAAATCACACTAGGGGACAGAAATTCTTGCTTCCTCCTGCCCCTGGGGCCTAAAGGCATCTGTAAGGTCCTCTAGTGGCACTTAGAGGTCCCCATGATGTAGGATTGAAAGGTTAGTGCTAGTGGCTTAAAATGTTTCCTTAATCTTGATTAAGTTTGAGGGTAAAATGTCAGACTTTTGACAAAATCACCTCCCCATACCAGTGTGATCAAAACTTTAAATGGCCCTAATTTTCACACTTTGTGTTAGTCATAAAAGACTCATTACAACTTTGAAAATATGGTACGTAAACACCCCAACCAATATAATATATTCAGAGAATGTAAAGAAGGCTTTTATGCACATTAAACCATGTCTTGCATGAGGAAAGTGGAAGGAAATAGACACTTTACTCGCTCTCCTAGATGGTCTGTAGCAGGTTAGGACTTTGCTTCTACAACTTGCATCATTATCATTACCATCATCATTAAATACTTTATTTGCAATCAGTAAAATATAGCCATATTGCAAAATGAAAACAGCATACATCTAAACAGAAGGGCATAAACTACCACTGTATTCTCCAACTTGGAGTTAGAGAATACAGTGCCAACATTTTACTGATTTAAAAAATGTTTCGTT
The DNA here is from genome assembly GCF_031143425.1 of Pleurodeles waltl. Classification (NCBI taxonomy): domain Eukaryota; kingdom Metazoa; phylum Chordata; class Amphibia; order Caudata; family Salamandridae; genus Pleurodeles; species Pleurodeles waltl. The sequence goes on along the minus strand of NC_090439.1, from coordinate 945,489,980 downwards.
AACTAATGACTCCAGGAGCCTTAGTTTCTTCAGACCCTGAATCTCAGTTTATATCAAAGGTAGTTCCAACTTAGTTAATAGAGATGGCAGAGGGGGTTAACCTGCACAGAAACTTAAAAGGTTAAATAATACACCATATATTATGTCTTCATTTACCTCAAGTGTCAGACAGAAGCAGGAGAATATATCCACAAAAGTGTATACTGAGCACCCGTCACAACAGAATCCCCCCACCCCAGTGCTAAATCTTAGCTACGGTTAGTTTACAATGTTTTTTAATTTCCTCAGAGCCAAACCAAAAACATGAAGACTGTGATAATGTCTTGTTTTTAGTAAAGTTGTGTTACCTCATTAACTGTTTCATATTATATTCACATAATACATTTTTGTACATTTAATGGTGGTTATAGAGAGCAAACGTAGCTGGAGAGCAATGGAGCACTGAATTTGGGAATACGCCCTGAGATAAAATTCATGATAATTTACAAAGGAACCAAAAACTCCTATTCTGGTGGCACTGTGATAATGAAGCAGGTCTTGAAGTTCATATAGGCTTTGATGCATTACCAATTTAAGTTCTTCCCAGCTAGGCTGATATGGTTGAACTATTTAAGGCCTTTGATGAATCAAGCTGCAGCATAGAGAAAGCTATTGTTCTATAGAATTAGAAATTCAAATATTGTTCTAAAGTAGGTTTCAGGTAGGAAAGGTATGACTTTCAAGAGGGAGGTTTTGTATCTGCTGTCTTGGCGTTGTTGTCGATTGTGTTCCTAAATCAAGAGCTTAGCATCAACAGTAAAACCAGTGATATTTATACTTATAATTATGTGTCAACTGAGCTGGAGGTGAAGCAGGCTGTCCTCCTGTGTGGCTAGAGAGCTAGCCAAAGCTGTAATAAGCCTTTTCCTGAAGTTCCCATCTGACCCTTATCAACTGGATATGTCCTGGACCCTGCTGGAAGCTTCTGCTGAAGTGAGTCTTGCTACTCAAGTGCTGTTCCTGAGGTTCTGGGACCCTTGGCTTTGTCTAACTGGACTTCTCCTACGACTTCTGAAAACCTGAATCTTAAAAAAATGTTTAGACTTCCAGACCACCAGAGAACCAGAACAAACCACCCCAGCCAATCTGACTGAGGCTTGATTTTGCTGGGCTAAGAAATCAGGTTTCTCCTGCTCTGAGCTTCTCCACATAAGTAAATCTGACTCAGCAGATTCCTACTGAGAGGTTATTTGGCCTAGTGGAAGTTACTATCAGATACTTCCACAGCCTTGCTCTAAGAAAGTTGTACTACAAAAAAGTTTGAAGGTAACTATGCTGACAGGGCAAAGGCCCCAAAAATATGGTACGAGGAATTCCAGAGGCACAAAATGTGAACTGCTAATTATTGAGGCTTTTCCCTTTAAAACTGACAACTTCAGTGGTACCTCACCCAGTGCCTAGCCATGTGAAGACGTCCTTAGGTACAGTCTGCAGTTTTTCCTAGGTGACAGATTTTTTTTCATCCAGAAAAAAGACTTAGGGGCATATTTAAAAGCCCCTTGCACCACTGGTATGTCACTTTTTGTGATGCACCAGCAGAACATAGTGCAGATCCATATCTAGAAGCCCACACAAAGCCACTTTGCATGGCTTTTCAGGACCTCATAGATATGGTGTAAGGCAATGCAGCGTAAGTCGCTGCATTGCTTCCTACTGTGAAATGGAGGGGTACCATGGGCGTTACATTGGGTGTTCCCACGCAATACCCATGGGTTTGGTTTTGATGCATTTCCAGATTTACAAGAATCTGTAAAGCTGGGATTGCATCAAAACTGTACATCTCTCCAGGGCAGGATCAGTGAGGAGAAATATTTTCATTTCTTCTCATTGTTTCCTCTTTCTATTTGTGCTACATTCGGCAGCACACTTAGAAAGAAGAAAATGTTTCGCTGGATTGTTTCTGTGCAGGAAGGTTCCCCTTCCTGCACAAAAACAATCCAACCAACAATGCAGACACCCTTGCAACATGGTGCAATTGTGCCTTCAGGGGCAGGAGTTTGTGTGCTAGTGCAGGGTGAAAAGAGAGGAATGCACAGTTTCTTGTAAATACTGTGCATTTTTGTCCTACGCCAATTCCTAATAAATATACCCCTTAGTCCAAAGATAAAACCACTGACCAGGTTGGAAATGTTTGGTGTATCTGACCCGTGCTCTATCATGATCGGCCTCAAATTGATCCTAGGTCCTGGAGTACCATGGTAATTTACTATCATTGGAGGTTTTTGACACTATTTTTATAAAAAAATAAAAATTCACATCTCCAGTTCCCCTTATTAGATTTGTGACATGTTGGTGCCATTTTGTTCATTAAAGGTCACTCTGTTTTTCTACATTGAAATTTTTTGTGCGGTGTGTTTTAGACCTTTTAGCTGTTTTGGTGCTTCAAATGCTTTGAACAGTTTCTCTAAGTTAGTCCTGTCTACTCTGTACCATAGTTACCAGGGTTGAGCTCAGGTTTAATTATTGAAATCTTTAACTGGACCCAACAAGATAGTATTTAATTACTTGTGGTGGACCTAAATCCACCTCAACTAATAAATCATTTTCTCTCAAGGACTATCAAGAGTATCCTCAATTAACATTACGGTATGTAATTGGATGGCTGGGTGAGGAGGTGGAAGCTCCACTCAAGCAACAACCACAGTCATTGTCAATGTAAACCATAAAGGTCACTAAATTAACCTGTGCTTATTCCTCTGGCAGCTTGGCTCAAAGCGGTCTGGCCTAACTGAAAGGTAGTGTTTAAAGTACTTATGCAGAATAGAAACAATAATAACGTCAAAACACAACGCTAGAAAAGTCCTAAACCAATTTAGGGAAATAGAGTAATTTATAATAAATAAAATGATATGAGAACAAAAAGTCCAGCAAGTAGAACAGGAGATATCAAATTTTGAAATGTTTAGTAAACATAGCTCTAAAAACACAAAGCATCTACTGTGGTTATCTGGTCACACTGGACTGGGAAAAAGTCATAAGTGCTGTCTGGCAACAATGGAGCATGGGCTGAATACAGGGATCAGGTCAGTTCTACTGACAGATGTACCTAATGCCCTTGATGGGAGGGCATGTGTTGGTTCTGATCAGTGCGGCAATGTGAAGTCCTGCATTGAGCTGCGTAGTGCAGCATCGGTTCCAATCAGGAGCTGCAAGGGCTGTGATGCAAGGTTCTGCATCGAGTTGCATTGTGCTGCATAAGTTTTGATTAGGCGCTGCAAATGCTGTGATGCAAGGTCATGCATTGAATTGCGTTGCACTGCATCAGTTCTGAAAAAGCCATTGATCAGGAGCATCAGGGTGCTGTATTGCAAGGTCCTGCATCAGGTTGGATCTAGCTGCATTGGATTTGATAGAACCCACAGTTTGGCAGGAAGGAGTACATTCTGATGTCAGCCAAGGGTGCAGGAGCTGGGGAGTACGTTTTGGGTATCATGACTACCTCAAGGCAGAGTTCAGCAGCAGGGCTCAGGCAGGTCCAGTTGCATGTCCAGGCAGGGCCGCTGGCAACAATTCACCTGAGCATTTGCAGGGGGCCTCTCACGCTTGTTTTGTCCCTGCAGCTCACTCTAGAGGACAGCCAACTGACCTTAGAGTGACTCTGGGTTAGACTGGGATGAAGGTAAGCATGTTCAGTCTTCCTTCTCAAACAGCAAAGCAGTCTTTAAGCAGCAGGGCAGTTCTTCTACTAATTTTACAGGTGTAGGAGTGTTTTGAAAGTCCAACTTGTTGTTGGAAGTCCAACATTTTTACCTGATGCCAGCCTTTGTGAGGCAGGGATTCCCTGTCCTAACCCCGTATCTGGTTCTGGAAAGTTCTTCCTCTTCCCTGTCACAGCTCCAAACTGTCTGGGGTGAAAAAAGACATGGCAGGCCTGGTGCTAGATTCCTTTGTGTGTGCAGGTCTCATAGCTTTTTTAAATGTAAGAGGGGCTAAGCACAGTCCCTCCCAGTCATTCATCTAGGATGACTCATCCTGTCCACGTCTAAGCCAGCTTTCTGTTACTATCTGGAAGGAATACCCAACCCCCAACAGCAGAGCTATTCACAGTCATGTGAACCAGGGCACTGGCAGAAGGCACAAATGGTTAGGACCAGAAAATAACAACTTAAAAGTGGCATTTTTAGAATTTTGACTTAACATTTAACTTTACCATTAAAGAGGATTTTAAATTACAATCAACTTGAGCGTAATAGCATATTTCTATCTACTCCTAATCCTTAGTTAGTATCTATTAAATATCATAAGACCCCAAATGGGAGTCCATTTCTTTGTCCTGAATGTGAGTGGAATCAGACCCATCCGTTCAGGTTTCCACACAGGTCTCAACAACAATGCAGTCCTGCCTCTGTCTTTCACAGGTCAAGCAGTGTTCTGACAAGGGTGTCCAAGGGTGCCACATTTATGCCTGTTGCTAGCCTGTGGGTGGGATTGACTCCTAGTTCCTCCCTAACCAATAGGGAAATGGTTCACAAGGGTAACGCTCCCTTGTTTTGCAGTGGTTCAGGTGAGTCCTACTGCAAACAGTACCACAATTTCCCTATCTACCTAAATACAACATGCTAGAACCTTTCCCCCCATGTGAAAAGCTCATGTGCCCACACTCGAAGTGTGGTCAGGGAAATGAGCAACTCTTCCTCAGTGGTCACTCCAAAGAGATTCTAGGGCAGCTCCTCTCTCACTGGTATTGGTGTTTGGCTGGCTAGAGGAACAAGGGATGGGGCAGGCCCAGGTATTAGCTTCATCTGCCTGTGACAGGGTAGGCATCTTTGAAGTTAATTAGCCCAGATGGTTATTTTGTCAGAGAAACAGAATGCTGCCCCACACTAAAGGTCTTTGTCTCAGCTCTGGGAGCAGGTTCACGCCTCATCAAAGGGGCTATTCATGTCCTGTGTGACAGTTGGGAACTCTGGCATATAGGCATCAAAAGGCTTTTGGCAGGCAAAAGTTGAGTTTTTAATAGTACCTTTTGTAGAACATTTCTTATCAATCCAATAACCCAGAGAATTTGTCTTGTAATAATTTTTTTTTTTTAATATGTTATTTTATACCTGGTTTCTAAGCGAGATAAAATGTTTTAATTCTAATATTCTATTTGTATGCTTGTCTATGAAACAGCTAACCCTACTATAGTGAAAACATATTTGTGGCCTTGTCACTGCAAGAAAAGTTTTTACTTTAAGCCTTCACGTTTTTTACTTAAAAGTACTATGGGCCCTTGTCTTGGGCACATCTAAGGGTGACATACTATTATTTAAAAGGAGGGTTTAGGCCTGTCAAAAGGGGTATTTTGACAGGTTGGATTTGAAGCATTAAAACTGCATAGGCAGACTACAGTGATAGGCAAGCAGACCTGTTTTGCACTGTCGCACATGGTGGCATATTGTGCACTACAGTCCACTAGTGACATTTAACTTAAAGACGCTATGGTACACTTTGTGCCATATATTAGGGACTTGTATTTATGTTAAATATGCATATCAGGAGTATAGCCAATGGTGGCATATTTTAGGGATCAGAACATATTCACTGGGCACTGGACAGCAGTGTGCCAGTGTACAGAGTCCAAAAACAGCAATAAAACCCAGGAACAACATGAGAGTGACCACACAAAAAGGTGAGTTAGTATAGGTTGACTGTTTGTTGGGGGAGAAAGCTCCTTCCCATGACAGCAGAGAGCGCTGACTGAAGGAGAATGTAAGGAGGATTTGGTATTTCTCAATTTCCTTTCTTGTCAACATATGGCAAGTATTATGAGGTGATGGCTTCAGGTTAGAGGATCATTTTTTCAAAGGTGTCTTGGTAACCATGTCATTACTCTATTAGGTAATCTATACACCAAGGAACTTATTGTTGTCTGTTGTTGACTGGTACATATTAAGATCTTAATGAGTTAGTTAATAGGGGGAATTGAAGAAACAATATATCTGTATTTTTTTTCATTTGTGTTAGAAGTGACGTGTGGGTGTAATTTCAATGAGGGAGGAGGAGCTAGTGAGATGGTCTGTCCAATAAAGTGGTAACATGGGATTGCATTGAATTAATGGTGAAAAAGAAAACAAGGCTTTTGGAGTAGGGAGATTCAATGATGTGTTGTGTGTATCCAAGGTTTTGAAAAATGTGTTGTGGAATCTTCCATGTTTACATGCTTGAGTGTAAGTAAGTGGAATATTAATTGGGATGAACTGGAGTCCACAACAAGGAATAATGCCACAAATTTGTAACGGTAAAACACAGTTTGACTATTTTAAACCTGGGCTAATCACCCTTGTACCTATGTCACAGAGCTGACAGTCTTAACAGAAGGAAACTTGTAAGGCATGTAGCAGTAAAAAAGTGTAAAACACAACACAGTAAAAAATCAACCTCCAGTATATAAAAATGATGAAAACTGACATGGATGCATCATGTAGATTGGCTCTGATAGGGACTGTAAGTGTGGAAGCTCGAAAATGTTTCCAATACTACTCAGAAAAGGGTTTTCTTTTGTTTTTTAGAGGTGTTGAACTTTTTTGCTTATGCAGGGTCATCCCCAAACCTTTTGCCTCCTGCCTCCTATTTTCTTCTGACCTGTTGCTGTTGGCTTTTGAAACTCTGAGCACTTTACCACTGCTAACCAGTGCTAAAGTGAATATGCTCTTTGTGTAAATTGTATGGTTGATTGGTTTATCCATGATTGGCATAGTTAATTTACTAGTAAGTCCCTACTAGAGTGCACTAGAGGTGTCAGGGCCTGTAAATCAAGTGCTACTAGTGGGCCTGCAGCACTGGTTGTGCCATCCACATAAGTAGCTCTGTAATCATGTCTCAGACCTGCCACTGCAGAGTGTGTGTGTGCAGTGTTTAACTGTAAATGCGACTTGGTAAGTGTACCCACTTGCCAGGCCTAAACCTTCCCTTTTCTTACATGTAAGGCACCCCTATGGTAGGCCCTAGGTAGCCCCAAGGGCCAAGTGCCGTGTATGGTTAAGGTAGGACATATAGTAATGTGTTTTATATGTCCTGACAGTGAAATATTGCTAAATTCATTTTTCACTGTTGCAAGGCCTGTCCCTCTCATAGGTTAACATGAGAGCTACCTTTAAATATGATTTAAGTGTAGATTCCATTTAGGAGCGGATGGACCTGTGGAGTTTGGGGTCTCTGAGCTCACAATTTAAAAATACATCTTTTAGTAAAGTTGATTTTAAGATTGTGTGTTTGAAAATGCCACTTTTAGAAAGTGAGCATTTTCTTGCTTATACCATTTCTGTGACTCTGCCTGTTTGTGGATTCCCTGTCTGGGTCAGTTTGACAGTTGGGCTGGTTGCACTTCACACTAGACAGTGACACAAGGGGAGCTGGGGTGTAGTCTCCATTTCCTGATGAGCCATCTGTGCTAGGAGGGAGGGGATGAGTGGTCACTCACACCTGAAAGAGCTGTGCCTGCCCTCACACAATGCAGTATCCAACCCCCTGATGAGTGTCTGGGGCCTGGCCTGGGCAAGGCAGGATTTCACATTCAAAAGAGACTTTACTTTGACGTAGGCCTACTTCAAAGGAGAAATTGGTTATAAGAAGGGCACCCAAAACCACAGACTTTAGAAACACTTCTGGAAACAAGAGGAATCTCTGCCTGTAGAAGAGCTGAAGTGCTGAGGAAGAAGAGCTGCCCTGCCTGGGACAGTGCTTTGTGGAGCTATCCTGCAGGTGCTGCTTCTGCCAGAGTAAGAGGGCAAAGACTGGACTTTGTGTGCCTTCCATCTTGAGAAGAAATCTCCAAGGGCTTGATTTAGAGCTTGCCTCCTGTTGTTTGAAGTCTCAGGGACAGCAAAGACTTCTCTCTGCCAGTACCTGGAATCTCTGCAGAGACCCCTACTCTGCCCTGTGGTGCCCATCCAGTTCCTGGGACCCTGAAAGGAGAAGCTGGCAGCCTAAAGACAAGGAAATCCACGCACAGAGCGCCGTGCGGGGAAAAGATTGATGCAACTCCGGTCTGTGGCTGAAGAAACGACGCGCTGACGGCTCCGCAGCTGAGAATCAATGCTTGTAGGAAACGCTACCAAAGAATCGATGCACGGAGCGGGAGAAACGGCGCGCATCTTCGCTGACGGAGGCTGGGAGATCACAACCCGTGCTGCGGGGTTTTTGGATCATCGTGCGGCTGGATTTCCGACTCAAGTACTGCTGGGCGTGTAAAAACAACGCAAGGCCTGCCCGGACCCGAGAGTCCTGACCGGATCGACGCATCACTTTCCTGCGGAGAGAAGAAACGACATGCCCCAACCCGGCAAAAATAGAAATGATGCAAGGTCCCGCTCGTGAGTGGAATCAACGCATCGCAAGCCCTTTTTGACGCACACTCACCCGTGCGGGGTTATGCTTGACGCACCCAAGGTACTTTTTCATGCTAACAGCGTTAGTGTGTGTTTGAAACTACTTAAAGACTCTTTTTGCATTCTTATTGATAACTTGACTTGTGTATTGTGGATGTTTGTCATTTTGGTCTTGTTTTGTTTAGATTTTTATGTCCTTGGATCACAAATTGAAGAGGATTTAAACTTCTCAGTTCCTTCCCACAGTTCACAGATACCGATTGCACCAGGTTCAATCTACTTGGTATCCTTTTGAAAGTCCTGAAGGTTTTCTGATGAAGGTGCATTTGGGTGGCATATTTATGCCACATTTATGCTTGGCACCATCTAGTGGGTTGGGAGATGATTCAAGGGCACTACCTAACTGATGAGGTAAATGTTCCTGGGGGCAACCCTACCAACGTTTTGAATAGTTCCTGTTAGCCCCAATTCCTAAAATGTCATGTGGGAGAGCACGTTTAAGAATGTGAAAGTATACAGCCACACCAAACTCGGAACCTGAAGGCTGTGTATGTGTGTGGGATGGTCATAGGGAAATCACAAGTGTCCTCCAACATCTAACAATAAAATCTAGTTTGGAGCAGGTACTGTACTAACAAAAATCTCAAAGACAGAAGTCTGGAAAGACAAATATAGGGCCCCTCAGCTTCCAGTCAGGAGATACACAAGAATTGTCTTGACATCTGGTTCTTTACCTTCCAAGTGTTGCATTTGGCTGAATAGGCCTATTAAATAGTATTTGACACAGGATGCCCAGAGCCCTCATCTTGCATATTCTGTGGAGTTGAGAGGAGTCATCGCTGGCCATTCAGGTGAGCCTATTGTTTGCGCGGGGGTAAATTTCACACTTTTTTCACACCTTTGCCTGATCTGAGCACTGACTAGGATAAGCTGGAGAGGTAAACTAACCTCTAGGAAATCCAAGCCATGAAAGTATAACTTTCTAAGAGTTATTTTTCTTTAATATTTATTAATTAATATCATGAGTGCACCATAGAATTGGATTTTTAATAACTATTAAAAATAGTGGTTTTATTATGTGTCTAGCTGGAGCCATTCCTGACATACTGTATCGTTATTTTAATATATATTATTTCATATATGGAACAGTGAAAGCATTTAGGGCCTAGACGCTGTAGGAACATTTCAACATTGTTTATTTACATATCCAAGTTTTAAATATCAGGCACACTACCTTGTGGGCTACAATGAACACATAAGAGTGACTTACTAATATTTTAAAAATGAGATATTTAGCTGTCGGATAGAGGTATTTTAAAAGGCTGCACTGCAGGTTTTACACTGCATCAATCAGTCTACAGTAGTAGTCCTGAAGCCATGTTTTCCTTTGCCATCCTAGTGGATGGCACAATAAGTGTTGAAGCTCACCAATGACATTTACATTTTCACAGCATGCATTCCAGCACATTTAGTAGTCCAGTTTGCTGAGTTTAAACACTAGCAATAAAATTCTGCAAATATATGAAGGGGACCACAGAAAAAGGGCTTTTTGTCACAAAGTTCAAGGACGGTATATCATGCTCACATTCTTTGTTCACAGGAGATGACATGATCAGAGGTCTCAGATAACTTGTATGCTGGGCGATATTAATGGAAATATCCTAAAGTCTAAAACCACTGAGCAGGAAAGCCATGTACAATGGGGACTGTTCCTGTACCCCTAACCAAGAGCTGTGCACATTTGATTTATGGTCTATGTCTTTGGGTACAATGGGTTCTTAGCAATCGCAGTCTGTTCCGAGTATTTTACACATCCCGCTGCGTCAGTTATGAGTGGATGTCTTGTTCTGCACCTAGAGCTCACTGAACTGAGCATGGAAGAAGTGTCCCGGTCCCACTCACTTGAAAACCAGGATTCTCAGAAACATATATAGTGCATCCTCCCACCTCCAGACTAACCCTTCAAATCAAGAAAACCAGTGTTAGGCAGTTAATCTCAAGGGGAAAGTGGGAATGATGTAGGAAGAAGGAGAATGTTCAAAATAAAATGCAGCTCACAATACGGGAGATTACTCTATTGCTCTAAGGGGGTATCTCCCACTCCATATTTAGGGTTTAGGACACGCACTCCAATTGTTATCATTATGCATTATCAAAACCTCATACTCATCCTGGAGAATGAAGGACAATACAATTTAGAATAAATCCTATTAATCTTAATAAGATGCAGACACCACAAGAGAGAAAAAATAATGTCCCGTAAGGATACTTCAATCCTCAAAATATTAGGACCTGGGTCATCCAGGATACGTCATTGTGCAATAATCCAAGCATATGAGAGTTAGCCAAAGGAAATTAAGCAATTTAAAGGGCTGTATAATCCACAAAACACCAAGAATAACCTGGACAGTAGTAAGCGGTAAAAATAGCTAACACTTGAATGTCTCAAGGGTTCAGTGTACTGACCTGGGCTTTAGAAGAGGGAAATGCAGAGCGGCTGGCTGTATAATGCAATCTAACAGCAAACGGCCACTCCAGGGGTCCGACGAGGGAAGTAAACATAGGGAAAGGAAATGCAGGATTAAAGCGAGACCAACGTTTCCGTTTACAAAACTCCGATCACCAGCGGCAAAAGGGAGTGGAGCAGAGAATCCACTCAGTACGGGAGACTTGCCACCAGTGACATGGTCTGGAAAAGGTGGGTTACAGCCCAGCAGCCAAGGATCTTTCTTCCTGAAAAAAATGGTTAGAGACTAAGCACTGTGGCAATGGGGGACACGCTATTTACAGGCCATGCCCCTATGTCACATGACCTCCAATCTTCCGAAATGTAGAGCCCTCATGAGCTCTCGCACAACATGGAAGTGAAGGCACGGATGGAGGCAAACACACAGACAAAAGGTGAGTACCTGCAATAACTGGGACCAATACTAGTTTTCAGGGCCACATTACCACTATTTGTACATATCTCAACAGTAAACACATACACAGACCTGTAATGACGTTCCTGAGGGGAAGTGGAGGGAATGTGCCTAGGGGATCCTTCAGTGCTTTGCGCACAGAAAGTTGATCAGGGCTTGGCTGAAAGCAACGCCTCTCACTCAGATGATATGTCTCTGTCCAAATACCATACTCACCAGATTCTGTGTTATCAACAACTGAGCCCTAGACTAGCCAAAGGGCAAATTTAATGGAAATATTCCACGGTGCATGGGCAAACACAATACCCTGTCCCCGCTGAGATCTATAATTGTTCCACTATTTAAAAGCAATGCTGCAGTCACCTAAAATTTTAAGCTTGTTAACTAAGTACAAATATATTGTTCATTGTCTGCTTTAAGCATACATAAATGTTGAGCTTGGGAAAGTGGATAGAATCAACTAACTCTTTAACTAGAAGTGGTGATTATCAAAATGTTTTTAATTTTTTTGTATTGGAAAATGAACGAAATAGGGATGCAACTAGAATGCAAATTAAACCGTATCTTCAACTGAAATAATTAGTACAATAAACATAGATGTAAAAACATAACTCATATACTGCAAATCTCCAATTGCTTGCCCATTGATATTTTAAATTTTGGCAACCTCACCTCTTCGACTGAAAATGGCTGGTAGAAAAAATAGTTGGACTGGGCACACTGCTAGAGTCCAGATAAGCTGTTGGAATTGTAGAAAATGTAATTAATATTGAGTTTGTTGACTGCCTCAAGCTGAAGGAGACAATTAAAACCCCAGGATGATCCGAATAGCCACTGCAGAATTGATAGAGAAGTTTAGGTTTTGAGTCACGTTTCTCATAATAATGACTAGTAACAATAAACTATAGCTATTAATACGAATATACGTTCATATTAATAATAATTGTAGCAGAAACATTTTATACATCAGTTCTTGTGCGTGCATGAGTTTCATTTGAAAGTTGTCAATGCTTTTGCAGTGTGCTCCATATCACACAGAAGTCGCACATTCTTTCATGAAGCGAGGCTAAAATTAATCTTCTGTAATGCTTCCTAATATAGAAAAATGGCTCATGGCACCACAAGATTGACAGCTGAAAATTCATTTCCAAAGCCTCCTTTATGCAGCTATATGAACTGCAAAAGCCAGATACACGTGTAAAATAATTACATTAATAATAGACCTACAACCTTGGATTAAAGTCTTTAAGGCATCTCCCCTAGTGGTAAATATATTCAGCTATTGCAAGATGCAAAGCCACCGAATTTTCTGTTAGCTTCAGTAACCTGGAGGGTTGCTTCACTGACATTTTCTGAATTCAATTTCAACATTTCCTTGCCTTAATAATTGTCCCAGTACAGAATAAACCGAGCAGTGGAAGTTCTGTTAGGAGAACGTTATCACAAACTATTAGAGATTCTTTAATTTGGTGTTTGAAGAAGGCACTATATTTTATTTGGACTATATTTTAACCGCTTGTAATAAAAATGATTAACATGTCATGCCAAGGTAGAAAAGCTATATGCATGAACCAGACATGCTGTTTTAATTCTAGTACTACCAAATGTCCTTTCATATTGCTTATCGACAAAGATTATATTACACAATGGTAAAATCTCAACAAAAACATCTGTCGGATTGCCGACATGGATTTTTTCAAGGTTTGCAAAGCCAGCATGCAATGTATAAATATTACCCATACTTTAAAAAGGTGATTTATTTTAATTATATGCAGAAAAACACATTTGACCATTTGGCGTCTTTGTGTCTATCAATTGAATAATCAAAGTTACACAATGAAGCAATCGCCACATAAAGTCCCATTCCTAAAATTCATCTTGATGTGCCGTTCTTCAAACTATTCAATGGCACATCATATTTGCCTAATATAAACCTGAAGTTAAGCAGTTTACATCAGACACAATTTTATCATGCAAATATTGTTATTATTGCGGGCACTGATGGCCACATGTACAAAGGACTGGTTGCAAAAACTGGTCACATTTTTCAACTAGTATTTTGTTACCAGCGCAATATTTTGCAAACTTGCCTATGTACTAATATATTGATTTGAAAAAAATACCAATTCATAGTGGTTTGCAAATTGACCAGCTAATTTGCAATTTACGTCCCAGCTGGATTCACAGCCATCACAGGTATGGTGGCCTGCTAGGGTTAGCAGATCACACCATGTCTGTAATTGTTTTTTTAACAAAGCAATATTTTTTTCCAAATGCAAGCCAATTAATTAAAATGTTTAAGAGTGGTACTTTAAAAAAATATTTTTAGTCATTGTCCCTTGGCGCATCGTTCCCCATTTTGAATGACTGACCACTACATGCTTGTAGCCTGTAAAGTATTAATGTTTTGTGACTGGATTTCAGTTCATTCAGATTTTGGATTTAGAAAGAAAGCCCTAAAGATGCCGCTTCCAAACATCGAATTGGTATTAGGTTGCAAACACAAATTGTGATTCGGTAACCTTTTACAGCATTCCAAATTGCTGTTTGTACATACCAAAATGCATTTTCACACTCACAAACAAGCTGATTCTGGAAATACCGTTTACATGTCATCATTTGTGTATAGAAGAACAGGTGCCAACAGCACTACACATCTTGGAAAAATCCATGAATGCCTGTTGTAACCATCACACAGCACAGGAGCAAAACATCACCAGTACCACATACCTAAAATACAGTTCTGTGTGGGCTGCTCCTTTCCTGTACTTTATGAAGTTGTCTATGTCAGTATCTGAGATAGCACAACCTAGCACTGAACCAACGCCATACTGGCCAGTGGTCTGCAAAAGGAATGAACTTTGCAACATTTGAAATGATAAAGCACAGGCTCACTGTGGTCACTTAGAAAAATTCTATTTTCAACTAAACATTTTGAAAAATCTTGCTCAACCTACACATGAGCATCCCCGAATCATACCCCTGTTAGAGAAAATTGAAACAAATCCTCCTCTGCTGCCCAAATATCCTGCATTTCAATTGAGAGTTTACCATAGCCACTACATAGAGTGGAACACTGCCCATTCTATATGAACTCAAAAACGTATTTATCATTATATCTCATGTGGGCCGCGATTCACTACTCCCAAGCTTCAAAACTTTCTGAAGTCCTCCTTCAGTCCTTAATCTGCTCCTTTCCTGAGGTTTCCCAACCCCTGATCTAAAGTTCTCTCAGTATCCTCTGTCATCATCTTGTAACTTAGTATGTTTTGTTTTACCAAAGGACGAGACATTGATTCTTTTAGGGTATGTTTACATGTGGTATTAAATTAAAGGATGTAATCAACTTTACTGGAGCATTTAAACGTAGTCTACATATGTCTTAACCCCCTTCAAAACTAAATAAATCATAAAATGTAATACTGTACATTGAAGGAAGGATACGTGGAGCACTAAGGTGAACTATATATGTGTATGGCGCTGTAATTATTTTCTTTTAGCTATAGAGAAATCTGGTTAATATATTTGAGTCATAAGCAGTACGATGACCAAGCAATCACCACTTTATCTTTTAATAATGTATTTGGTAATATCGGTGGCTTTTCTACCCTTTCTCATGTTTTTCTTCATGAAATTGTAAGATATATTTTATATCTGCGTTTTTAGCATTTCCTTTGCGTTTATGATCGGCAGATTCCAACTCACATATTCTAATAATTATATCTTATTCTCCTGATCACCTTTATGTGTTAAAATCATAAAATACACACGATTAATGTGATCTTCTAATTAGCAAGCACTTTATGATGCTAGGAAAATGACATCATCTCTGATCGTATTCTCTGCTAACACCTTTGACATTGCTGATGATTTTACTGTGCTATCACAGCCTGAGAACCAATCTGCTATTGATGCAGAATGCCCACCAGTGGCATTTCATTTCTAGCTATATTTTGTCATTGTAGCCCAAGGGACCTCTCCTGTCTAGCCACCCTCCTAATATTTTAATGAATCATTTAAACTCATTGATTTGCCACTCCCTATAATAACCTACTTATTTTCTATTATTATGTGTACTGAGGTATTTGTCATTCTGCTCTGGTTTCCTGTTTTCTTTTGTGTTTCATTGCGTAATGGGACTGCTCTTGTGAGCTTTCTGTTTTTGAGGCTCATTCTTCTGCTTTGGTTAAGACCTTGTGTGGTGGTAGCATATTTCAAGAATCATCTCATAATTGCTTATTTTAGAACTTTATGAAAGCAATTTTGAATGGAGAGATGCCAATAATGGAAATCTCCTGTTCATTCAAGAATGCTGATAACATGACTATACCTCTGTGATTCTCATATACATTATAATAATATCATCACCGCTGACCAAAATATTACACCTGTCCTACTTTTGAAGCACTGAACTGATACAAAGTGTTTGCTTTATGACTGTTTATATATTTCAAAAGTTTTAAAGATTGTTGCTTTTATGTTCATTATACCGGAGATCTTATAATCTCAGTGTCTTTATCTCTTCCATGACGTCTTTGTTGTCAAGGCCAAATGCCATTATCATTTTGGCTACCATACTATCCAGAGCCATTAGAGTAGCAACTAGAGGAGTCAACTGACTTCAAATCATCTAATGAGAGAGTTCCTAATTCATCATCTTTTTTACTCTCATCCACTGATGAATCAAAATGAAAAAACATTTCTTCTCAATTACCACAACAGTTAGATGAATCAACAGAAACACCACAAATATGAACGTAAAAACTTGTATACCACTATCCCACAGAATGAAAGATTGGAGATCATCAAACTGTATTTATACAAAGGAGATATCCCACACAATGTGACCACAAAACAACCCATAGGGGGCCTTTATTAAGTTATGGTCAGGATACATTAATAATAATATTCTCCTTATGTGGAAAGGACCAGTGAATGTGTTACAGTCTTTCCATAAATTGCTTAATTCATGGATGCATGGTATGGAGCTAGTTCTTTGCTAAACACAGAATTATCAATTTCGTTGATTTGAGCATTAAGGATACAAAAAGTTATGATATCACTTAATTGTTTTAAAATAAGACAGAAAAAAGGGATTCCGCCAGAATATTGACTACAGAATATTGTTGGGCCAAATTTTCATGGTAAAAATATTAAGGGCCAGAATGCTGTGCAGGTACGTTTATGTAGTTACGCAGAAGTTTGTTTTACTTAACTTCACACATACATATGTATATATATGTGTATATATTGACTGAAAAAGCAAAGGTTACAGGGACCTAATAGTTAGGTTCAGATTTTACACACCAAACTATATCAATTTGGCAGTTACAGTTATCTCAAGTAACTATAACTCATTCCCTAAAGTAACTATACCTCAGGTGTGTGAGTGAGTTTGTTGGAGTGGGAGTGCCTATGTGGACTGCAAGTAGGTGTGTGAGTGGCTGTGTGCGTGTGTGAGTGGGTGTGTGAGTGGCTTTGTGGGTCTGTGAGTGGGTGTGTGAATGGTTGCGTGGCTGTGTCAGTCTGTGAGTGGTTTTTGTGGGTCTGTGAGTGGGTGTGTGAGTGGGTCAGTGGGAGGGTGTGAGTGGGTGTGTGAGTGGTTTTGTGGGTCTGTGAGTGGTTGTATAAGTGGATGTGTGAGTAGTTGTGTGGGCCATTGAGTGTGTGTATGTGTTTTCTTAATTGGGGTGTGGATCCACTAATCTCCGGCAGAGTATGCAGGGTGTTGGGCTGAGCACAGTGGTCAATCTGCGTATTCTTGTGCACTGAAAAAAATGTGTTTGGACAACTTCTTGCCCATGAGGGGTCTTTCACACCTCAACCCTGACCCTTTCTATCACTTTTAAAGTTTATTTCCCTCCTGTGAACAAAGTCCCAAGGCACAAAATGGTGGCCACAACGTTCCTCTCAGGTCATTGCCAGCCAACCATGGCATTGCTGTTGGCGTGTGGACCTACTGATTCACTGTGGTGGATCTAAGTTGGATCCGTGTCTCTAAGTATACATATCTTTTTACTTTACTAACTCCAAAACTACTGAACACTTTGACACTAAATTACAAAAAGCTTTTCTTCTGCACCAAAATCTAGCTTTCTGACAAATTTGGTGTAATTACGTTCATCACTTCAGGCTATAGTTGTGTTTAAAATTCCTATGGGAAAATGCATGGGGAAAGCACATTTAGAGACCCCATCTTTTCCTAGGTTCTTGCTTGATGGATCACTTTGAAACTTTCTAGACAGCAGCTGACAAACTACTTTTGACATTTTTGTTAAGATTCATCAAACAGCGCAAAATTTATTAGCAAAACAAAAAAAACGCTCTTCCTATGCTGTTATGGAGGCTGAGGGCCTCATTTATTACTTTTTAGTGCAGAGCAGCATGGGAAGGCTTCTTGCTGCGCTGCCCTGCATCAACATAAGTCCCCTGGTTGGGCAGGGGGCCATGACTTCTGTCTTTACTAAGACAGGAGTCATGTCCATGAGGATTGCGTGTTAGAAAATGACGCTAGTCAGGTTAGCGTCATTTTTCTGACTAGCGCCATTCTTTGACACACAACCTTCTGATTCCGCTACGCCTCACCCACCCGGTTAGCATCATTTATTTTGACGCTAACCGGGCTTTACCGCCGGCTAGCATCATTCCTTAAATATGACACCCGGCTGGCGTCCAGGAATGGCACTAGTCGGCAGTAAACTTTTTTACACAAACCTGCGCTAACTTTGTAAGGCGAATCCTAAAAAATGTAGAATTAGCTATGTTTTTAAGATGGGAATGGGTAGGAAACACCTGTTGATTGCATGTAGTTGTTGGAGCGTGGTTTCTCTACAGAGGAATAAAGAATAAAAGTGAAATTACCCAATACACATTTTGGCTTTTCTTAAATAAATCTGC
The DNA here is from genome assembly GCF_031143425.1 of Pleurodeles waltl. Classification (NCBI taxonomy): domain Eukaryota; kingdom Metazoa; phylum Chordata; class Amphibia; order Caudata; family Salamandridae; genus Pleurodeles; species Pleurodeles waltl. The sequence goes on along the minus strand of NC_090439.1, from coordinate 945,471,811 downwards.
ATGAAAGATAGTTGATCAGTGAGAGTAGTCATGGAAATTGAGGAGTATTACAGGAGTTGCAGAATTTGTGTCAGTCCACAAACATCAGAATCTAATCTAAAGGTAGTGGATAGCCTATAGGGGTACAACTTTTTAAGAATGACATTGCTACCAGGGTATTTTAAGTATTAGAACTTTGGCTCTTATATTCACACATCTATTGTTATAGCTGCCCATAGACCCCCCTCCATTTGCTTAGTTTTCTCTTCTTTCTTTTGAAATTCTATTTGGATATTGTTTATGAAAGCCATTCGGTTAATTTGAAAACCATCCTCTATCATTGCTCTGTTCTCTATAGATGCTTACATAAACAAATAGATAACTTGTGACTGCAATATATTGGATGAAAAAGTCAATTTTGCATTTTTTGCATTCTTTTCCATTCATTTGGCAGCACCACTAGGTTACACCTTACGGTTACAGTTTTTCAAACCTATGCGAAGCACTGGTCCTTTTTCTAGTTAAGCCCCTACATTTTTATCTGAAGGCCCAATGGCGTGAGGTGTTTGTTAGCAAAATGCACCAAATTATTGGCACAAAATGTAGAACTTAGGTGGATTGTAAGCTTGTATGTATCAGAGTATTCACTTTTGTTGTTTCTACCTTTCTACCTTTTACTAGTTGACAGCATTAACTATATTTACATGCATGGGGAAGTGTATGCTTTTTTGCCAGCAATCGAAATTTGGAGGATATTGGTTAAACGTTGACACATTTTATAAGTTTTAAGAGCCTCATTACTGACAACAAAGGCTCCAATACACAAAGGAGTTTTCAACATAAATGTAGATTTGTGACCAATAATGCTTCGTTTACACCTGATAGAATCTTCAAAAATCTCTACCACGGGCCCAGAGAAATCTTCAGTAGTGAATCCTAGCCAAGAGGTGGGAACAGGGCATTACAGTCTGTGGTTTGCCTTGAATCTTTGTGAACTGCCACAAATATACATTTGTAAAACCTTCATCAGTGGCCACCTGGCTGATTTACCTACCTGCATTGCTGCATCCTTTCCTCATGCTGGGGTGGGACTTCATCCCCCAGTGTGCACCATGAGCAGGAGGAGCCTCTGAATGCTATATCTTGGTCTCCAGCTTCCCAGTGCGCAGGAAACTTTCTTTGGTGGCCCCTGGCTGATTTACCTGCCTACATTGCTGCACCCTTTCTGTGCACTAGGGTGGGACTTTGTCTCCAATCATGCACTATAAGCAGGAGGGGCCTCTGAGCACTATATCTTGGCCTCCACCTTCCCGCTGTGTGGGGAACTTTCATCAGCAGTCACCTGGCTGATTTACCTGCCCACATTTCTGCATCCTTCCCATGCACTGGGTGGGACTTTGTCCCCCAGTGTGCACTATGAGCAGGACAGACCACTGAACACTAAATCTGGGCCTCCAGTTTCCTGCTTCACAGGGAACTTTCATCGGCCCCCCCTGGGGCCCCCTGCACCCCATGCTGCCCCATGAAATTGCTGACAGAGAGGGGAGTCGTAATCCCCAGGGCAGCGTAGCTTGCAGTGCTGCCCTGGCGGTTTAGGACCGCTAGCACCTCAAGTCCATCCTGTGGCGGTGCAGTGGCGGTGCTGGTGGTCTGAATGCGGTGCTACTGTCGTGGTCGTAATGTGGCGGTCGGACTGCCACATTGGCGGCAGTCCGACTGCCACCACAACCCTGGTGGTCTTAAGATCTTGATTGATATGTTGGAAAGGAGGTCTTAAGACCACCAGGGTCGTAATGAGGGCCTACATCTTGGCCTCCAGCTTCCCGCTGCACAGGGAACCGCCTGGTTGATTTACCTGTCCGCATTGCTGCATCCTTAAATGTTCCCAATAGACCTCCAGGGTAAGTTTTACGGTACTATGACTTTTATCTGACACTTTGTGCCCTTTGGTACTTGGAAAATCATAGGTATTCATACCTCAGGAATCACCCTGGACCCAAGGGTTCATACTTGCTCCACTATTGATAATGTTTTGTTGTGGGCAGTAGATCTTGTTTCACACAAAATGCAACTGTTGGAGTGTCGACTTTTGGCTGCATCCAAAGTTCTGGACCCTTCGCTGCTGTCCAATTTGCCCTCTTTGAGAGCTGATGATTCACTTGTTTCAGTCACTCAGAATATAGGTTCTTCCAGTTCTCCTGTGGGGAGCTTTGCTCTGAACACTGGATCTGCAAGGAACAGCCCAGAGGAGGGGTATATCCTTGCTAATATTACAGGCAATGGCATTACTAATGAGGATTGCTCTCCTGTCTCTGAGCCTGTTGTAAAGAGAAGGAAAAAATCACAGTAGTTAAACCAACTAAACCCAAATGAAAATTGGCGACATCACGGCCTGATAATATGGGTACCCTGTGTTTTTCCTTTTCAAATCATTAGGATAGTTTGAGCACTGGCCTTAGTGAATTACTGGATGCTAACCTGCCGCCAGTCTGCGACCGGCTAGGCTCCTTTGAGTCCAAATTGAGCTCATTAATTAAACCAGGGGAAGGTATTTTTAATCCCTCGCAAAGGGTTCCAGATGCATTTGCGGACAACTTACCATCTGCTACAGCTAACTTACTCTCTGCTCCTGTATTAGCATCTATACAGACTTCATTGGACTCAAGGGACACCGAGTCTGGAAGGGGTGTGAACCCAACCTTGAACTCAGCGCAGCCCCTGGGGTGGCTGTGAAACTTGGCTCAACCTTCCCCCAGAATCCTGCCCGTATGTGATTATTTTGGTTAATGCTCCTAGTCTCCCACCAATTTACTTGAACCAACATAAGCCCTCAAAAACAAGGTTACACACTGGCTAGATAACAATGTGGGATATAAATGGGATTTTTATAGTGAGATCCTCTATCTTTGAAGGGTGGAAGGCCTAGGCCATTTGGGGAGACAGCTCCCCGGAGACACTAAAGTTGGGAATGTTCACAATCCTGCGGGATCAGGGGAGGTATTGGCTCAAGCAAGAGCTGGTATTGTTTAATCAAGCCTGCCTTCAGATTATGCCACTTGCTTTCTTTTATAGAAGTTCAATCCAGCCAATTACTAGGAGTAGCATCAGGCAGTTTGTATATCAGCCCTTGACCAGGCGAAAAGCATATTTCTGTCTTCCCCTCCAGAATAGATTCCATGTCCTTTCTGGTCTGGAGGATCATGATTGATATGTTGGAAAGGAGGACAGCTGTGTTAACACTGAAGCTGATAAGTTGATTAAGAGCTGTGAGCCTGAAAGCTGGCATGCTGGCACATCAGTCCTCCAACAGACAGTATTTTGTGGCCCCCTATGTTTATCTACTAGCCTCAACCCTTTTGACGTGATTAGTAATGCTCTACTTGGGGTTGAATGTGGAGTTGTGGTAGAACAGGGTCAGGGTGAGCCTGTCGTACCACAAGAAAATGGCCTGGCCGGGCTCAAGTACACCACGTTGTGCTCTGTAGATTACACTAGTTTTGTCCCTCTGGGGCCCAGGCCTTCCATTATTTGGGATGCCATTAGAGATAATGCGCTCAAGGATGGGTATGGGGATGATTCATTGACCCCTGCTAAAGCTGAGGGTGGCGGGGGCCCACCTTAACATGGTCACTAGGCTGCTATCCTGGAATGTTGCAAGTCTGCCATAAAAGATGGCCAGCCTTGAATGGTGCTCATTCATTGATACACAAGATATTTGTATATTCTATAAAACATGGTCAACAACACCAGCATATTGACCTGGGTTTTCAGTGTTTACCGGCCTGTGGGAGTATAGTAAAATGGTTTAAAAAACATTGAGTTGTAGTGTTAAAATTATGTTTGATTCCCCAGACTTGTTGTCCATCTCTATAACCCTGCCATGTTTAGCTACATATTATATGTATAACATCTACTGCAGGCCAACAGCAAACAAAACTGAGTCTAGTGTACTTCAAATGTAATCCCACTTGGCTGAGCTACCGTGGGAGGTTGTCAAGATTGTGGGGTGAGATTTTAATTGTCAGTTCGAAACCTTGGATACTCATGTGGAATCTTATTCACATGAGGAAAATCTGCTGTGGGATATCCACACACTATCTATCCCCCAAAAAAATCCAAATAAATTCTTTAGTCTTGAATGCAGGTCTAAGAGCGTATTATGTTAGGTCTAGTTCAGACAAAGATGGCAAGCATACCTACAATAGATTTCACAAACAGTTAGGAGCACACCTGCCTAACATCCCAGCAAATAATCTGCCCCATTGCATCATGATAAATGTAGTTTCCTCAAAAAACGAACTCAGTTACTTTTAAATATTTCACCTCTAAATAGGTGCAGCCTTTGCTGTGCATCTCTGGACACATGTGTTTCTGGGTTAATCCCTTCTTCAGCAGAGAACAAGTTTGCGGGGTGCTGGAAATGCTGCCATTAATCATCCGGTTTCAATACCTCTTCACTGGCATGCTCCGGAGCTCGTCAGCCCAGTGGCTCAAGGGAGCCTTTTTAAAGTCACAAACAGTTAGGAGCACACCTGCCTAACATCCCAGCAAATAATCTGCCCCATTGCATCATGATAAATGTAGTTTCCTCAAAAAACGAACTCAGTTACTTTTAAATATTTCACCTCTAAATAGGTGCAGCCTTTGCTGTGCATCTCTGGACACATGTGTTTCTGGGTTAATCCCTTCTTCAGCAGAGAACAAGTTTGCGGGGTGCTGGAAATGCTGCCATTAATCATCCGGTTTCAATACCTCTTCACTGGCATGCTCCAGAGCTCGTCAGCCCAGTGGCTCAAGGGAGCCTTTTTAAAGTCACAAACAGTTAGGAGCACACCTGCCTAACATCCCAGCAAATAATCTGCCCCATTGCATCATGATAAATGTAGTTTCCTCAAAAAACGAACTCAGATACTTTTATATATTTCACCTCTAAATAGGTGCAGCCTTTGCTGTGCATCTCTGGACACATGTGTTTCTGGGTTAATCCCTTCTTCAGCAGAGAACAAGTTTGCGGGGTGCTGGAAATGCTGCCATTAATCATCCGGTTTCAATACCTCTTCACTGGCATGCTCCAGAGCTCGTCAGCCCAGTGGCTCAAGGGAGCCTTTTTAAAGTCACAAACAGTTAGGAGCACACCTGCCTAACATCCAAGCAAATAATCTGCCCCATTGCATCATGATAAATGTAGTTTCCTCAAAAAACGAACTCAGTTACTTTTAAATATTTCACCTCTAAATAGGTGCAGCCTTTGCTGTGCATCTCTGGACACGTGTTTCTGGGTTAATCCCTTCTTCAGCAGAGAACAAGTTTGCGGGGTGCTGGAAATGCTGCCATTAATCATCCGGTTTCAATACCTCTTCACTGGCATGCTCCAGAGCTCGTCAGCCCAGTGGCTCAAGGGAGCCTTTTTAAAGTCACAAACAGTTAGGAGCACACCTGCCTAACATCCCAGCAAATAATCTGCCCCATTGCATCATGATAAATGTAGTTTCCTCAAAAAACGAACTCAGTTACTTTTAAATATTTCACCTCTAAATAGGTGCAGCCTTTGCTGTGCATCTATGGACACATGTGTTTCTGGGTTAATCCCTTCTTCAGCAGAGAACAAGTTTGCGGGGTGCTGGAAATGCTGCCATTAATCATCCGGTTTCAATACCTCTTCACTGGCATGCTCCAGAGCTCGTCAGCCCAGTGGCTCAAGGGAGCCTTTTTAAAGTCACAAACAGTTAGGAGCACACCTGCCTAACATCCCAGCAAATAATCTGCCCCATTGCATCATGATAAATGTAGTTTTCTCAAAAAACGAACTCAGTTACTTTTATATATTTCACCTCTAAATAGGTGCAGCCTTTGCTGTGCATCTCTGGACACATGTGTTTCTGGGTTAATCCCTTCTTCAGCAGAGAACAAGTTTGCGAGGTGCTGGAAATGCTGCCATTAATCATCCGGTTTCAATACCTCTTCACTGGCATGCTCCAGAGCTCGTCAGCCCAGTGGCTCAAGGGAGCCTTTTTAAAGTCACAAACAGTTAGGAGCACACCTGCCTAACATCCCAGCAAATAATCTGCCACATTGCATCACGATAAATGTAGTTTCCTCAAAAAACGAACTCAGTTACTTTTATATATTTCACCTCTAAATAGGTGCAGCCTTTGCTGTGCATCTCTGGACACATGTGTTTCTGGGTTAATCCCTTCTTCAGCAGAGAACAAGTTTGCGGGGTGCTGGAAATGCTGCCATTAATCATCCGGTTTCAATACCTCTTCACTGGCATGCTCCACAGCTCGTCAGCCCAGTGGCTCAAGGGAGCCTTTTTAAAGTCACAAACAGTTAGGAGCACACCTGCCTAACATCCCAGCAAATAATCTGCCCCATTGCATCATGATAAATGTAGTTTCCTCAAAAAACGAACTCAGTTACTTTTAAATATTTCACCTCTAAATAAGTGCAGCCTTTGCTGTGCATCTCTGGACACATGTGTTTCTGGGTTAATCCCTTCTTCAGCAGAGAACAAGTTTGCGGGGTGCTGGAAATGCTGCCATTAATCATCCGGTTTCAATACCTCTTCACTGGCATGCTCCAGAGCTCGTCAGCCCAGTGGCTCAAGGGAGCCTTTTTAAAGTCACAAACAGTTAGGAGCACACCTGCCTAACATCCCAGCAAATAATCTGCCCCATTGCATCATGATAAATGTAGTTTCCTCAAAAAACGAACTCAGTTACTTTTAAATATTTCACCTCTAAATAGGTGCAGCCTTTGCTGTGCATCTCTGGACACATGTGTTTCTGGGTTAATCCCTTCTGTTTGTGACTACAATAGATTTCAGTGCACAAGTCTGATCGATTATTTTCTACTTGTCCTCTGGCTTTGGCCTAAATTAATTGACATGGCATTCTTAACCCACCTAGATAGCCACCACAACCCACTTGTTCTAGAATTTAGAAATCTAACCGCAGCTGTACAGAGAGGTGGCAATTAACCTTCTGACAGACGACTAGTGGTGGCCTCCAAGAGTCAAATGGAGTGTGTTGTCACGTTCGAAAGAGTCAGTTGGTGAAGTTTATTACATGGTCTCGCAGGCGGTAATGGAAATATTGCCAATGCTAGATATGCTCATGAATCATAGCTCCACTTTGTGCACGTACAGCATCATACATACCCAAATGTTCTCAAACATAAGACAGCGTTTTCTTAAGGAGGCAAGTGAATCTACTAGGAGGTGTAGCACCCCAACATGGTACAATGCAAAAAGTAATGAGGTCTGGAGGGAATTAATGGTCATAATCAAATTATTTAATAGCCCAGCAATACAAGAAACTAGACAGCCATATAAAGAAATAATATGGGTTGCCAAGAGAGAATGGGAAATCCAGAGGTGGTAGGGCCTTCTTGCAGCAGCTAAGAGAAAGGACACTTCTTGCTTCTGGATTATCATAGCTCCTGGCTCTCATGATGGGTTTATTCCGGTTGAAACCATAGTGCTATGGCAGAAAGGGTTGCCAATTTTTCCAACCTGTACTTTGGGGATGAGCACTTTGACCAACTTGGCGTGCAAAACATTATTGATGGGTTTGATCATTTTGTAGGGTGAGGGGCCTAGATATTAACCTTGCTAAAAACAAAATTATGGTCTTAATCCTAGACACTCTACTCGTCCAAACCCAATATTGAGAGGATGCCCCCTTGAGCAAGTCCACACCTTTGAAAAGTTGGGTATAATGTTGACTGAACATCTTAAATGACAAGCCCATATTGCAAGGTGTGGTCTCAAGTTTGATTAAACCATTGAATGCCTGTTGAAGACACGTAGGACCTCACAATACTGCCACCTCCCCAGTCCTGCAGATTTACAACCACCAGTTGTTGGTAACTACCCTGTATGAAGAGCTATGGGGTCACAATGAGTTGCCATCTCTGATTGCAGCAGAGAACAGCTTCATGCAGGAATTAGTTGGATTACCAATTAGCACACCATTGATGCCCTAACAGATGGATTTTTGCTACGTCATTTATCGTTTTCCTTCTTTTACTTTCTTTCACCTAACTTGAAAATTAAAGGATGTTTAATCCTCGTTTTATTTATTACATTGTGTATGTACTTATTTGATACTTTTTACTTCGACTGTGAGATTCGCCTAATAAAGATAAAGATAAAGGAAAACAAATTACAAGCAATCTGGCCAAAAAAATAAACTTTTTGTGAGCATACCTGATCCTCCCACACACTTGAATGTTTAGAAAGATATTCTAGTATGGAAAGGCCATGGACTACCATCAGATGTGCTATGGGAACAGATGTCTGACTTTCTCCACGTAAAAAATGTTTCAAACATTAAGACGAAAAAGGAAAATATCTGCTTTTATCCCGTCAGTTACCTTTCCTACTGTATGGAATTATATGCTATGTACAATTACACTCAAGAAGTATAGGTAGAAATATAGTATGCCTGAAAATGTGCCCCTGACATGACTTTCCAGGAGTAGTACTATATCTGTTTTGTGAATGGCATAACTGTAAAAGTATACTCTGCCAGAGATGTAGCTCTCCGTCCATACCTTTACATTTTTCTAGGTGCATTGGGCCAAAGATATGTCTCCTAAACATGTATGCAAAACTGCCAATACCTAGTACAATTAATACTCAAGGAAAAACGAAATTAATTGGTTTTTTATGTGTACGAGATCTAGTTAAAAATGTATTTGGTAAACACTGCATAAAATAATGTCTTCAATGATTTGTTTTGGCAGATTTTATGTCGTAAATACAAACAGTGGGAACCATCTCAATTTTCAATTATAATTACGTTTTTTTCGCCTGCCTGTATTCCTGATTATGCCTAAAACCCATCCAAAGTGCGTTGTCATATTTCATCATGTTCAACAATGATTGTGCCAAAATTGAAGGACGCCTGGGTTCTCTTTGGTTCCAGAATTAAAGAGAAAATAAAATTAAGGCGTTAATCTCATTTAACCATCAGAAAATGGCGCCTTTTATCATCGTTTCCTCTTGGAGGTTACTCACATGTCACTTTTGTTTGAACCGATCATTGTTGCCAGATCACCTTCTCAGTGTGTCCATCTTTTGGGGCATGTGCTCCCATCACATCATTTCACAGTTTACAAGGCAAGGCAAAGAAAACGGGACAGTGGGCAAATAGGGTAAATCAGTGATGGCAATACAGAATCTACGTATGGATTTGGTATAGGGTGCCCTCTGCCATGACTGATCCTCCTTTGTTTTTCCGAGCAAGCATTAATAAAAGAGATTCCAAGAGGGATGCCTTTCCTTCCACAAACCTAAATATAGTGCCCTCTGCTGGAAGGGTGGACAATGAATGTGGCTTTACATAGCTTTGCCCTCTACGGAAGGCCATTGAAAATGAGTGGCATTTGAAAGTTTTGGTATTGTAGCATCTTCTGCATAAGTATTAATAGGAAATGGCAATTCACTGTGTTCTCTACTACTCAGCAGTGACTGTCTCGAATATAGATTGACTCTGGTGCTTGGTAATTTACAGTGCATTGATCTAGCATCAAAATGAATTGCGGCCATTTGTTTCTTAAGTGTTCTGTGCTAAAGGTACCTTATAACTGTAAAGATCAGGTCATGAAACTCCAGAAAGAAAAGCTATATTATCAATCTTTAGTTCTGTTTATCTTGGGGCCACCCAGTGTCAGTAATTTCATCTAATTTCAATAATATGAAACTCATCAAGGGCTATGGTTTTTATTGCCATCAACATGCTGTTAGTTATCACAGGGGGACGTTTTTCTGCCTTCGGTCAGAGGGAATGAGTTTAAAGGTAAAGAAGGGCATGTGACCAACGCATCTGCCAGAAACATGCAGAAGGAACAATTGTACAGTAAAGGCAACCGTGTTCACAATTTGGTAACACGTCAAGCATAGGGCTACTCTCTCTCAAAGAAGTGGAGAAACACAGTCAATATCCTCCACTATTCTAGAAGTTAGAAGATGTAATGCCAGCTCTTTCTAAATGAATGCAAACTTCCTTTGAAGGAAAAATGTTGCTGTCTCTGCCACAAACTTTTGGTTTGGCAAAACTCAAAGATAGACAAACAGAGCAGTCAGGCTTAACTTTGAGGCAATGTGTAAAGTAGTTATGCAGCAAATCACACACTAATGAAGTGAAACACAACACATGAAAAGTTCCACACCAATTTAGACAAATAAAGTAAAATACAATACATAATTTAAGATCTAAACAACAAAAATCTAATCAGTATAACCAGAGATATGCAATTAAAGATTTAAGTGAAAATAGTGCCAAAAAGCACAAAGTGCCAACTTTGGTTATTTGGTCACGCTAGCGACAAAGTAACAAGTTCAGGCCAACTGCGATGGAGTGCATTCCAGCTGCTAGGACCCAGTTAGGCCAGCTGAACAAAGTACCTTAAATCCTGGTTGTGGAATGCTGTGGAGTCCTGCATCGAGGATGCATTGTGCAGTGGCAGTTCGGAGGAGATATGAGGGTGCAATGCAAGATCCTCTGCCACGTCAAGGATGCCATAGATGAGGAGCTTGTGAAGATTTGCATTGAGAATATGTCATGCAATCTCTTTTCTGAGGAGACCTCGGGCTGCGATGCGAGGACCTCTGTCAGGGTTTCTATTGTGCAGCACCCATTCAGAGGAGCTGCGAGGCTGCGATGCGAGCTTGGGAGTCATCGACAAGGATGCTCTTAATAAGGGGCTTGCGATGCCAAGGTCTGTGTCAAGGGTGCGTCGTGTAGCTCCGGTTCTGAGGTGACTGTGGACCGGGATGCGAAGTCCTGCAAAGATGTGTTGTGCAACAGTTCTATTGCAGAATAATATGATGTTTTGCGGTGCCTCAATTCTACTGAGACCACAGATGGACTGGCAGACCTTCAGCCTACCTCCAAGGTCCCATGACAGGGATGGCACCACTGGGGAGGGCAGGACTGACAGCTGGTTAATTCCTGCTACTGGCTACATAGTTGTTGGAGCCTGTTCTGTCACTGATGCTCTGATCAGAAGATCAGCCAATTAGCTCTTTGAGTCACTTTGGTGGTCCTGGTTTAAGCCACAAAGCCAGTCCTTCTCACTCAGTCAGGGGGTCAGCAAGGGAGCAGGAAAGCACAGCAGAGCAGCAAAGTGGTAGTCATTCTTGTCGCAAAGCAGCTCAGCAGTCCTTCTTTTGAGTCTTTCACAGGCCCAGATGTGTACTGAAGAGGGTTCCTTATTAATACATGGTCCCCACTTTGATGTAGGAGAATGTTCTGAGGTTTCCACCCTGCCTGAAGTGTCAGGCATTCCCTTCATCCCTATCTTTGTCCCAGCCTGTCTAGGGACGCAAAAGACTAGTAACAAACCCTTTGTGATTGTGGTCAGGGAGAGTCTTTGTGATGTGAACGTGTGGCAGGTGGTAGCTCCTCCCCCTGGTTATGTCAGTGTTGCCCATCCTGCCAACACCTTACCTCCCTTTATCTTACTGTCTGGGAGCAATACACAAAGACCAACTGCCACCTACACCTAGTCATGGGACCCAGGGGCAGGCTGTAGGCACCAAATGGTTAAGACAAGAAAATGCCAACTTTCTAAAAGTGCTATCTTCAGAACTAGGTCTTAAAATCTGACTTTAACTTTAAATTACAAATCTTTAAATACCACATTTTACCTGCCTACCTGCTCCCAATTGAAATTGATCATGTATTAAATGTAATAAGGAAACCTAATGTCATCCTATGAGAGAGGCAGGCCTTGCAGGAGTGAAAAATAAACGTAAGAGTTTTTCACTATCAGGACATGCAAAACGTTAAAGCACATGTCCTACTTTAAATACACTGCACCCTGTCATCTGAGCTGTCCAGCGCCTACCCTAGGGTTATCTTATATGTATTAAAAAGGAAGGTTTGGGTCTGGCAAATGGTTTATTTTTACCAGGCCTAAATAGCAGTTTAAAATGGCACACACATTCTGCAGTGGCAGGCCTGAGACATGTTTTACAGGGCTACATAATGTATGGCACAATCAATGTTGGAAGCCCACTAATAGCATTTAATTTACAGCTTGTTGGTACAAGGTGTACCATTTTACTAGGGACTTACAAGCAAATTAAATGTGTCAGTTGGGTACAAGCAAATTCTACACTGCTCACAGGCAAGAGCACAAGCACTTTAGCACTGATTAGCAGTGGAAAAGTGTGTCGAGGCTTAAGGTAAAAAAAAAAACGACTTCAGCAAAAATAGGAAGGTTGAAGTCAAAATGTTTGGAGAACACCATCCTAAGGCTGATAGGTCTAATTGCCTTTCTTAAGATTCATGGTAATCTGGCCAAAAAATCAAACGTATTTTTAATAATATATTACATATGTTAAGGAGTGTAAGATATTTGTTGCCATATTTGTGTTTCTTTTTTAAGAATATTTAATTAATACTCATGTTTACAGCAACATTATTTTATGTGAGCATAGCAATCTTTAAAGAAAGTTTAGTTAGTACTCCATAGACTTCACTTTTTTTTTATAAGACAAGATATTTAGAGAAAAGCATACCAAGAATAAACGGTTTCATTGTATGGGAATTTATTTTTGATTATTTGCCCAAAAAAAAGTAAACGTGCAGCAAAGGTAGTGTGCCCTGCGGCTGGAGATCCCCCGTCACACTTTACCAATGTAAACCTAAAGCAGACTGAAGTAGAAAAAGTGACGCGTACTTTATGTTTCTCACATCCGTCATACATTCAATCAAAGTGAAATCAGTACATAATGATAACTCTATGCTAAGCTGAAGTTATGAGCTTTTTCAAGACTCCTGCACAAAAGACTCTGCCAAGAACGACATTACTTTGAGAGCCCTTCCAAGTACAGCTGCGGCAGTTCACATAGGTAGATAATTCATACTTACGTGAGCAATTCAAAAGAAATTGTGCGGCTCCTCCGCGCTGCCGTATCTCCCCCGGCATTCAGTTGAAACTGACATCCACGTGTGGGGGGCTCTAGTGCTCGATTCCATTTCAATTCCAATTGGATGCGGAAACATGCAAATACAAACTGTTCCAGTCTTATGTGCCTGAAAGCGCAACAAGGGCTCTTAGAAGTATTCTTGTTGACTTCTTTGTATACATTGTTTCCGTTTATTTTTTTTAGAAAAACAATTATATGAACGTGTTTCAGAGTACAGTCATGTTTACTTCCTTATCCTAAACGACTTGCCTGCTTCGGACCTCTATTTTAAAGCTAACGAGTTGGCCTTCAAAAATAATTATTAATACCATATAGTTTTCTTTCCCAAATATTACACTGTTGCATATTTAGCACGACCTCATCTTCTTCATCATCTGGTCTTGTATGATCTCTCGGTCAACAGCCAAAATTATTTCATTGAGAGCCCATCCAGTACATTTCCTAAACAGGATATATGTTCAATAATACTTTTGCTGTCAATGGATTTTTACTTGTACACAAGTCTGTATCTGCTGCCCGACCTCTATATTTAGTACATCCAATTGTAATCAACTTCCATTGAATGCATCCCTTCCTCACTGCTAGTGATCCGGTTATCCACAAGCTCCAATGGTCAGTCATTCTCAGTATTCCTGATGTATTATATCGGATTCCTAGCTTCAGTTCACAAGAGAATGGCATGTTCTATATTTGTGTTCAGATTGTTGTAGTCTGCGGTGGGGTATATTTCAACTTGGAGCAGTTCCACAGTAAATGATGAATGTTACTGTTGACTATTTGGCATCTCCAACATTTTAATGTCAACAGTGTTTCCTTTGTGTAGGCATCGAGAGGATCAAAGGAGTTCTGGAAATATTTAAGTCGTTTGTGCCTTGCACTGCCATTTTTGTTTTCTTTCTTTACCTTTTCAACTGTATCTCTTAACAATCTATTTGAATTTTCTTCTGCAAATTTCACAAAGATTTTCTACTTCTGTTTGAAATACATATGAGCCGCCAATTCTCCTTAGAGCCCGAAGATCAGGCTTTGTTGCATATGTAGACAAATTCAACACATCAAACTCACAGTCTCAAGACACACCAACATTGTGATGAATTCATTTCAACTTATAGTGGCTAGATGGTAGGTGAGGTGTATGTGGTCCATGTGTCAGAGGTCACACCAAAATCAGGCATACATAGTCTATTATAATGAGAAAATCTCAGCATGTTACGCTGAGTCTCTTTTTGTGGTGACTTCACCCTTCAAGAAAACATAAGCTTAAAAAAAGACAAGAGACACCCTTTTCAAATCTAGTGAACTAATCTACTGAGTACATCATGTCACACAACCAACACACTCCAAAGGCCACATCCTCAACCTGTCTTTTCAGCCTTACCAGCAATCCAATGTAAACTACCTCAATACTGAAGTCCCTCTGCAAAACACATAGACAGCTCATCACCATCAATGAAGCCACCAACAAAACCAGAATGTTGTTCAAGACAACCAAGCACTATATCTACCCCTGCAGGGCCCACATATTGCCCACTCCACAGACAAATACAATGCAAGTAGCCAAGTATCCAGTGAAAAAATAAAGAAGACCTGACAGCACATCGATAACACCAAGTCTGCTTCATCTCTTATGATCATTTATTCCCATTGTCCCACAATGGTCAGCCTTCAAACCTTTTTTCTCTCAGATCTCACTGAAATGTTCAACGCCGTCATAGCTACATGTTATTAAGATTATGTCTTACCATTGTCCTTCAACAATGCTGTCTTTGGAGACACTCTCTTCTTACAATTCTCAATGCCTTCCTCACCCAAGGGATCTTCCCAGAAGCTCCCAACAAAGACCAGATACTCCCACTCTTAAAGAAACCTACATTCTACCTTGATGACCTCACCCAACTGCCACCCCATTACTCGCCTACTATCGTTCCATCGCTCACCTACCATTCATAGCCAAGTTTATTAAAAAGGCAGTACATGTTCAACTCCAAGATCACGCCAATGCTAACCATCTCCTGCATAACTATGAATCTGGTTTGAGATCATACAGCAGCATCAAGACCACTGCCTTTCATATTATAGATGATGCTCCCTTGACCACAGGTGAAGATGACTACTGCCTCCTGATACTGGATTTGGTTTGTTCACATGGAGTCCCCCAGTGTTACATACTGTCTCCTGTCATCTTCAACCTTTACATGACTCCCTATGGTGGTCTACTCACAGATAACACCTTTAGGTTTCACCAATATGCCAATTATATACATTTTCCTCTGCTTCAGACATTCAACACCTCAAACAATGCGTGCACATCTTCTACATCTGGATGCACATACCTGAAGCTTCACCCACCCAAAACAGAATTCCAGGTAATTGCAAAAAACAGCAAATGAGATACAGTACAAACCCTGCTTGATGGCAATTAACTTAACAACATCAAACCACAAGTGTCACTGAATGCCAGGTCAATTAAATTCACCTTGAAGATCAACTTCCCCCTCAATTAACATATTGCTGAAAAGCATAGACAGCCTGGTACCAGATCTCTCTTCTAAAGAAAGTCAAATCATTTTCTTCCTTAAAACCTTTAGAACTGATGAGCAAGTCCTCCTGATCTCACATCTGAATGGTGGTAATGAACTACCCAGACACACTAGCACCCCTTAAATGCATCCTACATGCTGCAGCAAGCCTCATCCAGGGCCTGATGAAATATGACCACATTACCCCCATCTTGATGGAACTCCATTGGCTACCTTTCCCATTCAGCAGAATCTTCAAAATCAACTGTACCATTTAAAAAGGCATCACGACCACCATCCCCACTTATCTTGCAGCCAGGTGCACTATCTCAGATGGTTCTCAGCACACCTGCAGTCAGGACAAAATCAGATTACAGATTAAGAATCGGAAAAAAAGAAAATCAGGAGAGCAGGCCTATCTCATCTGTACACCCAGGATCTGGAACAAAATCCCCATATCCATCAGGACCACCCCATCACTGCTCTAATTTAGGAAAGCGTTAAAGACTCACGTCTTTAAAGAACACTACATCACAATGCTTTAACCATCCACCCCTCTATAACTCATCATACATTGACTTAGGATACCAGTGTCCCCATATCAAAGGCTATGGCAGTAGGTTAAAGATCAAATTTTAAATTGTTTTGAGGGTGCAACCAGACTTAGGTGGTCATTCCGACCTCAGCAGTCTTTTTTCCAGACCGCCGAGGCCGGTGGAGACAGAATACCGCCATTGCCGGCGGTATTCATGCCTCCCTATTCCGACATTTCCGCTGGCCCAGCGGAAATAGCACATCAACAATGCCGCCGGCTCGTAATAGAGCCGGCGGCAATGTTGATGTGCAGCGGGTGCAGTAGCACCCGTAGCGCACTTCACTGCCCGAAATTCGGGCAGTGAAATGCGCGACGGGGCTACGCCTGGGGGCCCCTGCACTGCCCATGCCAAGTGCATGGGCAGTGCAGGGGCCCCCAGGGGCCCCGTGTGTCCCCTTGCCGCCAGCCTTTTCATGGCGGTGTCTACCGCCACAGACAGGCTGGCGGTCGGGGACTCATAATCCCCAGGGCAGCGGTGCTTGCAGGCGGAAACCTGGTGGTTAAGTGGAGGGGCCGGCGGTATGGCCGTGGCTTTTGCGCCACGGTCATAATAGCTGGCGGGACACCACCAGCCTGTTGGCGGTGTTCCCGCCAGCAAACCGCCGGCCGCCAGGGTCGGAATGACCCCCTTAGTCTGGTATAGGTTTTAATAGATGTAGGCTACATTATGTATGGTTTGCAAGGCTGCCTATGTGCACAGTGTTGTGAATAAGAGTGATGTATGTAAGTGTATTGTACACAAGGAAATGGGGCTGTTTTAAAAAAAAGTTTTCTTTATATAAAGGTTTCTCTGCTTTTATTTTGCAAATCAGAGAGTGTCTGGACACAAAATAGGTTACTAAATCTGGCTATTAGTTCTTAATCCTTGCAAGTTTTCCACTAAGTGTTATCATGGATATTTTTAGGCTTGAACCAGTAAATAAACTTTCCACTACACACAGAGAATGTGCTGGGGGGGGGGGGCACAAAACATTCACCCCAAAGGAGTTTGCAAGCAGTGTTTTATAAATGTGCTTGCAATGAGGAAGGGTGTAGTAAAAAATGCACTAGATTGGGTCAAACTCTATCTGAGAGTGAAGCACTAGATAATGTCCTCTTGTTGACACAGAAGCTGTTTTATGTAGGTTTGTGTGTGGGTGCAGGGAATATATTTCAAATTCATGCAATCCTCTGCTTCTCATAATCATCTTAATCTGCCCTTCAAGAGATTTTGCACTTATTCGTTCATTTCACTTCCGAGACACTGGTGTGAAAGCACTAGTATCAGCCAACTAGGTATGCTTGCTGTTTTCATAGGCGATCAGGCCAACCCTCAATGTAACAAACAATGATGTTGCCACATGATAATATACAAACCTGGAGTTGTCTGAGCACCAACGCTGACAGTTTAATGTCTGTCTCTGTTAATATCTTAATGCCTTGATCTAAGCGACCGAGGGTCTTGGAGCGCAGTAGCAGTTCTTCCAAGCATTCCCCAATGTACAGGAACATTTTCAGACAACTCAAGAACAGAGAGGTTGTGGTCTTGAACAGGTCGCAAATACCACTGATCCATTTTGAAAGAGGTTATCAGGAGTCAATCAGTCCCAGAGCATGAACACAACTACTCATGATGAACCTGTAGTAGAATATTCCATTTCTATTGGGAAAGCAGAGCATTTTTATCTGTGGAAACTCTGAACCAAAAATACCCACAATTTGTGTAGCACAGTTACCACATCCAGGGATATCCCTGCAACATCCTCAAGGGGCTGTATAGGGAGGAAAATTCCCATTAATTAGAAGTTTGATCTTAATGATTATCTTTAAGGTTATTAGTACTACTAAACCGTATCTACCCTCCTCCAGATATCACAATGGAAAGTAAAACCACCATCTCAGAATCTAGTTTAATGGGCTTTTCTGATGCGGCGTTGTAGGGAACTTAGCTGTATAAGCTCTGCCCTCTTTAATGAGAGGTGTGGATCCCGGGAGACCACTAAATCTCACAGCGTGGGATCATGGAGGGTATACCATGGGGGTGAAATTAACCCCATCCATCGACCACAGACATTTCTGCACGGCAGCTTCATTCCCTGGGAAGCAGGAAGGAGTAGAGAAGTGGAAAAGTGTACAAGTCATTTCCTTTATGTATGGGTGCGCGTAACTCGAGTGTTTTCCTTA
The DNA here is from genome assembly GCF_031143425.1 of Pleurodeles waltl. NCBI lineage: Eukaryota > Metazoa > Chordata > Amphibia > Caudata > Salamandridae > Pleurodeles > Pleurodeles waltl. The sequence continues at coordinate 945,453,612 of NC_090439.1, read as the reverse complement.
GTATAACTGGGCGAAATTAGTGCAAAAATGAAACAAAAGTAAACGTAATTAAATGAGATGCACGGCCCACTCAAAAAAATTACCCCAGTGTCTTGTTCGGTTAAAACTTGAACTTGAAAATATTATTTTGAATTGATTCGAATTGCTCGAGTTCAAAGCCCTAACGCTCACGTTCGAGTTTAGTTTTGTGCTCCAAAATTATTCAAACGGTGCGCTCAGGTAAAAAATCTACCTGAAATATTTGTTGATCGCCCACATTAAAGGAACTGCTGTGCACATTCAAAACACTAGCTTTCATCTTTAGAGCTGCAGTTCATGCTCAAAAATTACCTGAACAGTACACCCGCGGTGGGAAATTACCCGAATGGTACATCTCGTGTTGTTTTGGTAATTTTGTCTACATTTCCACTACTCTGGAATGTTTAAAATTTCACACAGGCCCACATTGCATCCCACTTGCCCAGTGTCTAATGCCATCCATGACTTGTCAAGGTGCTCTTGGTCTGTCCCCACTGTTCCTTAAGAGAGTTTAGGGTTAGCTATTCATTCCACTTATCATACACTGGGATGAAAGCATTGGTATGAGCTGCTACATTCTACTCGCTGGCAGATTAAAATACCGTCCACGTCTGCGGATGCCATTTCTTACATAATGACTGGCCATATGTCGAATTTTAGTTGTAAAAACAACAACATGGAAATTAGGCCAATCTTAGATTAAAACATTTTACTAACACTCAGTTCACATTTGCTGATGCAAAAAAAAGACAATTTAATTTCAAGGTGGTGTGGAAACGCTTTTTAAATTTTATTTAAAAGAAAAATGACATCTTATTGATAAGAAAAACGGGTCTGGGGCGTTTGGCTGAACGCACACTACAAAGAAATACATGCAACTCCAATTTAATGTCAAGAAACAAGAGAATGGCAGATTTGCTTAGGAGTTTGAACAACGATTTGTGACGAAGAACAAGCTTGAAAACCAGAGATGAGTTGGCCATTTTTATCAAATAGACATGATCGTTATATATGACTAGTCATCTTACATCTGAGAGAGATTCAGACCTAAAATATAATTTAAATCCACAAGAAAGCAAACATGGATTCAAAGAGACAAGTCCGCCTAAGTGGAGTGTAAGAGCGAGGGAGTGTCATAGAGGGACACAGCGAGAGCCAGGAAGAGAAAAGAAAGAAAGCGTGAGAACACAATCTGAGGGGCTGGGGCAGTTTCCTTACCACCCATTGGTGAAAGGTTAGATGATGAAGAACAGTGTTCCTGTCCCTTTCCTCTTCTCGCCCCTCCCAATCTCTCAATACCGGCAATGCAATTTCAGCCTTCCGGGGATAATGGGGTTTTATAAACATTGCATTCTCTATGTTTACTTTTCTTTTTGGGTTCACAATTCCTTTGCATATAACTATACTAAATTAATTAGTAATTGGCGATAAAATCAGACACTGACAACGTAGTAATTATTATTATTAATTAGCGATAAAACCAGACAACTTATTAATTATTATTATTAATTGGCGATAAAACCAGACACTGACAACTATACTGGCATTATTGATCGATAATGTAATATTTGCACGCAAAGATATTTTAGGTGACAACTGTAGTACAAATTACCAGCTCCGACTTGTTGAATGCTGTAAGTGAAACGCACCGGGGGACTTCCAGGACTGGGCGAATGAGTGAAGAAGGAACTGTGCTGAGAAAAAACATGCAAACCAGCTGTCGTGCTCAGTTCATCCTCGCCGAAGGATTAAACATTGAAGAATAAAGAGTACCTTTAAAAAAAACTAAGACATTGATGCGATAAACAAGCACAAAAGAGCAACTAACGAGCTCCAGTTTTATGTCTTGCAAGGGAGCAGGTTGCAGTATTAGCGGTGAACAGCAGAGTGTCTCAGAGACAGCTGTAAAACTATTGGAACGTAAAACATGCGACTAAGGCAGATGCATAACGCAGTAAAGAAACATATAAAGTAGTTTCTTTCATTAACAGAGGCACCAAAATCTTCGCTTCTCAAAAGTTCGAAAAACAATTATTAGAGGACGTTCCATCAATCCACTTCAGCACTTGGAATGGACAGAACTGCAAATTGTTTCCTTATGTAATGCACAAACATCTCACACAATTTTGAATTTCTACCAAACTTGCACGTCCGTTTGAACATTTTTCAATGTTGGGACATGCGCCACCGTTTTCACCTTCTATCAGAACTGCACCTTTGGGGTCGTCCATGTAAAAATGTCGTGTGAGATGTGCCACAATGTTTTGGGAGATGTGCAAAGGCATGCAAAAGGCACCTCCTCAAGGTATTGTCCATACAGGGCCTCATTTACAAGAATTGACGCATTGCGTGAGTGATGCGTCAAATAAAGTTATGCTGTGTCAACAACGTTTACGATGCCATCGACGGTCGTATTTACAGCACAGTGCTCCATGCTTAGGGACCCAGGAGGCATCACAAAAACTGACGCATCTGAGGGAAGGATCCATCAAGGCAACATACCCAAAAACTGATGCATTTCCGAAGTTGGCATTAGAACTGACACAACTTCAGCAATGCACCAAAAGTTGAGGTGATGCCTCAGTTCAGATTGACACATGGAGACTAATGTGTGAGGACCAATGTAAAAGACTATAAAGTGGTGAAAAATCACACTACACTTTTACATTGGTCCTGGATGTAAGAGGTAATGTATGCAGTAAGGCTATGTGTCACATCACAGTGGGCATAGTCTGCGTATGGGTATGCAGAGCCCTGAGTATGTATGACATAGTGAGTGACAGTGTAATGTAAATTAATATAAGTATATGTTGGAATAGGCAGTGGAAATACATGTTACCTACCTTATGTGTTTACTTACCTGTTGTCCTTTGGAGTACACAGACCTGGAGTTGGAGACCCATTCCTCCATGGCGAAATGATAATCCTGGCAGATCACTTGCAAACAGTACAGAACTTTGTATTGCCTTGCTGCAGAGGATGATTGTGTCATAAGTGCCATGGTCCGGGGTTGGTCAAGGGGTCCTACAACATGACTGGCATGACTGCTTAATTTTTAAATCAAAACGTGTCGGGTCTCTTTAATCCATTTACAGCCACTCCCTGCCCCTCTAGCTCACACTTACACCTTGCTACTTTCTCCCATTGTGGCGCTTTTTCATTTTTCTCTTCCTACCTAAGAGGAAGTGCCAGCCCTCAAAAGTAATTGACGGTGCCCTGCACTGGAAACCACTGGCTTAAATTAAGCACTGACTGGAACATGTGTAGACCTACTACAACCAGTTGAAAGGTGCATTACAGACACCTTCCAGGCTATGAAATGACTTCAAAAGGCCAGATTATTGTTTTAAAGCCACTGCGTCAGTCCTTATGCATCGGTTTTGGTGGCATAGGAATCCTGGTGCTTTGCAGGCTATGCATGATGCATCTTGAAGAAGCGGCAAAAGATTTTTTTTTAAATACCACTGCTTCAGTTGTATGGAACTTTTTCCAACGGAACACCCACTCTGCAAACATTAAAACTTATGTGGCACAACCAGATCCTGCACATTTTTTTTTAACGCAAAACCAAGAAAAGTGATGCATTTGGCCAAATATGTCACTTTGTAAATATGGAGCTAGCAGAGCCCCACAGCTGTTTAAAAAAATAATGATGCAACTATGGCACACGCTCCTTGTAAATAAGCCCCACAGTTTCCAAAGCAATGCCATGCGCCTTGCTAGTGCAGAGCATGTGGCCGGGGAACATATCGAGTTTCACACTTTCTGCATGAGATTTTCTAATTGAATCAAATCTCCCACAAGTTAAGCACAAGTGAAATTATGTGGAAAGTACAAGGTTAGAAAAATGAAACAACGTGAAATACGCAAAACTTAATCACCAAGAGTTTTGACAGATTATGCTGCTTGTGTAAAATAAAATGCCCTGACCTAGTGAATATAAGTAGTTTCATGGTATATGTTTATTCATAATGTTCCACATCTAATTGTATACATAAGTGTTATAATCTTGAAAGCAGTAGAGACCAACTGATTTAATAGTCAGTTTATTAGCAGACTTCTTGCATAGCACCTTCACTTCTCACTCATCTGACCACCAATCTTCACTTCATCAACATTCTAAGGTGCACTCCAGGTTGTACCATTATCCAACATTCCAGAGGATGGAATGGAGTGCACCATTTTACTACTAAGAACATTATAATTGGGAGTTATATGGAAATGGTAATGGGAAAATGATTCAAGAGAATAATAACAGTAGTAAAATATAATTAGGGCAAGATACAATAATAATTATGTTTGAGTTACTCCAACTATGATATTACAACACTTCCCCTTCCCCACCAATGCAAAAAATGGAGAAAGAACAATACACAATCACACTTTACAGTAGGACATTTTGTTTATCACATATCCGTGAAGTTCTCCACCTGCACGATAAACTTGCGTCCTATTAGGAACATTGTCGCTCCTCTCCAGACCTTTGTTCTGACCAACTGGAGTCGTCCTGGGTGGCAGTTAAACTGTCCATACTCCATACACGACCATCTTCCAAAGTTACCACATTCTTATGTACCTTAGTAATTCTTAATGGTTTAGAGAACCGGCTTCCCTCCTTCCGAGTAGATCCTGGTAGTTTTATTCTGACCCATTGGCCCACCCTCCATTGTTTACTTTTAGTGCCCATTTTGATGTTATACCAATCCTGGTACTTCCTCTGATTCTCTCTTATCCTTGTCAATACATCCTTACGATGAACATTAACAGGCTCCCCTCCTCCCAACCAATTCGGGTTTAACTTAGTTCCTGGTTGTCTACCTTTAAGGGATATAAAAGGGGATACTCCCGTGACCAAATTGGGTGTGGTGTGGTATGACCACAACATACTCTCAATTGCATCTTCTCCTGAAACTCGAGATACACTGGCTAACTGCAAACACTCCTTGATCATCCTGTTGACTCTTTCTACCAGACCATTTGCCTTTGGGTTGTATAACGCTGTCCGGTAATGTCTGATCCCACTAACTGTCAAAAACTCAACCATGGCACTTGAAGTGAACTGTACCCCATTATCTGTCACAATAGTGCTTGGAATACCTTCACGGGTAAAGGTTTCTTTAAGGAATCGTACTACATCATGGGTGGTTACATTATGTACAGCCTTGGTCATCACCCAGTGTGTGTGGTAATCCACTAATACAAGAATGAACCTGGCTCTTGATCCTGGGCATGTGAGAGGCCCTAAAATATCTAACCCAAGCTTGTCCCATGGTTTGGTGGGGACCTCAACTGGAGATAAAGGAGCCTTGCGCATACTTCTGGTTTTATCACTCAATGAGCAATGGGTACAATCACGAACAGCATCCTCAACTAACCTGTCCATTGTGGGGAACCAGTAGGAGGCTCGCAACCTGTTTTTAGTCAACGTTCTTCCTAGATGTCCCTCATGTGCCAATCCTATCAGTTTTTCCCAGAGTGCTTTGGGGGGAACTATTCTCTCACCTCTCATTACTAGGTCTTTGGTTAAGTGGAGTTCAGAACGTACCTCCTAATAACCCTTTACTTCCTCATCAAGCTGCTGACAACTATTAGGCCAACCCCTCAAAATCATATCTTTCAAAGTTTGCATAATCCTATCCAAAGTTGTAGCTGTGACCCATTCTTCTTTGGTAATACCTGACAGTTCTACATGAAGCACTGGATCAAGGCTCTCATTAGATTCCTCCTTCCCACCTTTCCTGGGTAGTCTCGAGAGACAGTCAGCCACCAAATTTCTTTTGCCAGGGACATATTGCATGTAGAAATTAAAGCCTTCCAACCCCATAATCCACTTCGCAATATGAGGGGTAGCTTGGTCTTTGCCTTTAACAGTAAATAATGAAATAAGGGGTTTGTGGTCTGTTCTAACCACAAACGGCAATCCCCACAAGAAGAATTTGAAATGATTGATGGCCCATAAACAGGCTAAAGCCTCCCTCTCTATCGTGGAATAATTTAGTTCTGCCTCCTTTAATGATTTGGATGCAAACGCCACGATCCTCTCTTGCCCATTTACACATTGGGATAAGGTGGCACCTAAACCTTTTCGACTCGCATCCGTGGTGAGCCATGTTTTCCTGGTGGTGTCAAAATTTCCTAACATAGGGCAATGGACAATGGCTTCTTTGACTTCTTCAAATGCACTCTGACTCTCTTCATTCCACACAAAGGGTATGTCTTTCTTTAATAATGCTCTCATAGGAGCAGTGACTGCTGCAAAATTGTGAACAAACTTTGACATATACTCCGCTAAACCCCAAAATGATCTTAATTCATCTTTATTGGTAGGAGCTGGAGCTTCCTTCACAGTCACTACTAGATCACATTTGGGTTCAACACCATCTTTGCTTACTTTGTGTCCTAAGTATTCCACAGATTCAACCCCCAGTTGACACTTTTCCTTCCTGATGGTCATGCTGGCTCTATCTAAAGCTTGGAAAACTTCTCTTAAGGTTGCATTGTGTTCACTTTCCGTACTCCCATAGACTAGTATGTCATCCTGAAAGCACATAACTTGCTTGATTTCCTGCAGGATCTCCTGCATGATTCTTTGGAATACCGCAGCAGCTGATGCGAGACCGAATGGCATCCTGCGATATCTAAATGCCCCAAATGGAGTAATAAAGGACGTGAGCGAGCGTGATGTAGGGTGTAACTCTACCTGGTGGTATGGAGAAGATAGGTCGATTACACTAAAATGTTTAGCGGACCCCAACATACTTACCATTTCATTTATTTTTGGTAAGGGAAATCTATCTACCCATATATTCGCGTTCAAATCCCTCAAGTCCACACACAGACGAATACCTCTTCCATTGGGTTTCTTTGTGACCACAACTGGCGCCAACCATAAGGAACTCTCAATAGGTTCTATAACTCCTAATTTGACCAATTTGTCCAATTCATCCTTCAAAGGTTCCCTCATTAGATACGGGACCGATCTCACTTTATGTACCACAGGTGTAGCACCCTCCTTAAGTTTAATTTTGTGCTGGAAGTTTTTCAACAACCCTAATCTATCATCAAACAGCCTTGGACATTCCTCACAAACTCTTTCACAAACTCTCTGCAAATTTACTAGTAACACTTATTCCTCTCCATTGGGATCCAGTTTGATTCAGAGCTCCCTCTGGTGCCGCCATCCCAGTAAATTGGATCCCTTCTCAGTAATGTACACCTCTCCCTTCGTGTGTCTGCCCTTGAACATAATGTCTAATTCTAGCATTCCCTTAAGAAGTATTGGGTCGTTGTTGTACCCTTTGATGTAGTGAGTGGCATACCGGATCACAGGCAGCACAGATAAGCCCTTATTGCTTTTAATCTTACTTTTTTTGTCTATAGTCACTTCGGTTTCTCTTAACCAGTATTTTTCTACCAGCAATAGTGGGTTCCTAATGGGAACTTGCTTTTCCCCCCCCTATTGCTCCCTCTGTATCCCTCTGTATCTATTCTGCCTACTTCTGTTCCTCTCCTCACTTCGTCTTTATGTTCATCTCTATCCCTTAGTGTGTGACTATAAGGGGACACTCCCCCTCCTGGATACCAGAGGCTAGCTGCCTCTAAGAAAAGGGTAAGAACTATAATTCCCTGCAGTGATAGGACTGTCCACTTGTGTAGATATACCCACTCAGTCACTCCACGCATGTATTTTACCTTTTTTGAACATATGTGTTTCGTGCATGAATGCATCCCCTTGACACGTGTGTAGTTGGTTGGTTTTGCAGTGCTGTGTGCCACCAGAGTGCTAATTAATTGTTTTTCTCCCCATAGGCCGCCTCAAGGTAATTCCTTGGGTAATGTAGATCATTCATTTTTCATTTTCTCACTCTTTGATTTCCCCATAGAGTATTTTCCTCCAACGTGAGACGTAGGGATCCTAGGCCCTGACGAATGCCCGAGACCTTCATTGGCTCACTTTTGAGGGCAGAAACATGTTGGCTAGTAATTAGTTAGGTGACCCTGTGAGTCCTTGTCCTCACAGAGGTGTCCCAACCCCCCTTTTTAACTACACCAGTCAGACACCACCATTAAATTTGTTGCTCTTCACAGGTGTCTGCTTAGGTGTGTTTAGTTTTTCAGTAGATTAGCTGGATCCCGATCTTTCCAGAAACAAGTTTATTTACGCACTCCCTCCTGTTCCTTTAACAGTGAGGTTGAGTCCGCCCAGGTGGCACTGTCCTACCTGGGTGGGTCTAGGTGGTCAAATGATGAAGCATGACACTATATAGTGTGTGAGACCACCTAGTCCGTAAAAGGAAATCCCTTTCTTCCCACCCCTCGCTGTTCCACTCGGTAATTTCCAACTGACATTCCACTGACTTTACCCTTCCAAATAGGAATACATACAACCCAGGACTACGCTAATATCCGCGACGTCCGCTTTTAGAGAACCCTGTACTTTCGTGTGTATTTTGAATTATAGGGAGCTAAGTACGGAGTGTTCCTCCATATTTATCCCCCCTCCTCCCTCTTCCTCTCTCCATGTGTAATGATAGTTGAGCAGCTGCTAGCTGCGAGAGTCCCCCCTCTAGTGAGTAATTATTGCTCCTTTGTCCAGGACCACACACCAACACTAAGGTTGTTTGTCCTCTTCCCTTTCTTTTCCCCTCTCCCCCTACTGCCTCATATCGGTGCTCTTTCTTCCCCAGTATGGCGGAAGGACTCTCCTTCAGTGATGAGGATCTGACAGCCATTCTGTCGGCCCCCTCACTTCTTGGTGATACCACCCTCTCCAAGAGTTTGTCCCAGTTGGGCGACTGGGATACACTAGTAGAACTAAAACGATCTCATGTCAAAACTATTCTCCACGGGGCCGTTCTGACTGAATACCTCCGGAGCAATACAGCACCAAATGGACTGTTGGTCACCAATGCCCCACGTATATTCCTTGAAGATCTAGAATTTAGAAAGGATTGGGCTTTGATAGCATGGAAGTGTACTAGAGATTGGCTCATCCTGATCATAAAAACAGCGACAAGGTTATCCGAGGCACTCCTAATTCAGATAAAAACGAGTGAGAATAACCTAAAATCAGGGATGAGCATTCTCTCCTTTAAAAAGAAACTAGAGGAGGTTAACAAAAATATGAACGAGCATAAGGAATATCTCACTCAGCGAAAGATTTCTAAATTCCAAAAAGATCTCGATCGGTTCTCCCACGAGAAGATATACCCTTATACCAAATCGGATTATGTAGCGAAAACTAACAACATATCTGACACCTCATCTGGTGGTAACACCAGTTCAGATAATGATAGTTCATCATCAGATAATTTGCGGCAACGTCGTGGACGACGTGGGCAACGCCGGGGAAGGTGGAATCACCCACCTATGTTACCCCCCTGCCCTCCATACCATAATCAACAATGGGGTTGGCCTTCCCAATATGGACTCCCACCTCAATAGCAGGCGCCCTTTTTCCAACACCCTGCACAATGGTCTTTTCCTGAGCCACCGCAGCCTTTTTTAGACAGAGGCAACGGGAGGGGAAAAGGAAAAAGGAAAGAGGTACATTGGAGGCCAAGAGAGGACACCCCAGAGAATACTGCACAAAGGGAACCCCTCCCAGGGACAAGCAAAACACTGTAACGAGCCTGACGGATAATCAAACAGATAACATTATCAATCTGAGTAACCGGGTTCTGAGTGAAATTGAAACTAAGGCACTAAACAAGGGCTTAAACTTTGTGCCCACGCCCAAAATTGACTTATTTAAAACCCGAACAGAACTAGCGGGTTTGTTTCGAAAGATACGCTTGAAAACGTTCTTCTTGGAGAAACATTACGAGGCTTCAGACAAAAACACTGGCCTACGCCCAAAGTCCACTTTCTGCCCAACCACGGGACAGATGCCCCCCGAGGTCCTGGCTTTTGAGAAATCAGTATCCCTAAAAGTCAACGCACTTACTGGGACCACCAAAAAAAAAAAACATACCAGAATATGAGTACGGCCGAGCTTTCAGCTCTGAAAGGCCTGACATCTGACCCCATGATAATCATTAAACCAGCAGACAAAGGGGGAGCAACGGTAATTTCTCCACTTAAAATGTATAGAGATGAGTGCGAACGTCTGTTGGGTAATACCCACCATTATAAACGCTTATCTCGAGACCCCACACCTGATATTCAAGACGAAATTTCCTTTTTCGTGATGAAGGGCATAGAGAAAGACTGGATTACTCGACATGAGGCAGACTTCCTGATACAGGCTAACCCTAGGATTCCCTATTTTTATATTCTCCCAAAAATGCATAAAGGGAAAATTCCCCCACCAGGGAGACCTATTGTATCCGGGATCGGATCGGTTCTAGAACCCCTGTCTCAATTTGTGGATTTCTTCCTTCAGCCATTGGTCAGAAGAATTCCTACTTACCTAAAAGACACGACGGATGTGTTAGTCTTATTAGACTCTGTGGCTTTTGACACAACTAGAGAACTGTTGATCACCCTGGATGTAGAATCCCTATACACCAACATTCCCCAGGAGGCCACTCTGCAGGTCATTAGCGACCTTTTGGAAGCCAATAGAGGAGAGTCACGTACACCGCCTGACTTCATACTTGACTTGGCACATTTGGCTCTCACAAGGAACTATTTCAAGTTTGAGGATAACTTTTTCCTGCAAATACAGGGTACATCTATGGGTAGCACTTTCGCACCTAGCTTGGCATGTCTCTATGTTGATCACTTTGAGAGACAGGTAGTCAACCACGATGACAACCCGTTTTCCCAGCAGATTAAACTCTGGAAACGATATATAGATGACATTCTATTGGTCTGGACAGGAACTAGAGATGAGGCGATGAATTTTGTAAATTGGTTAAATACAGCTAACCCTTTCCTGAACTTCACCATGACCATAGGTGACAACCAACTAGCATTTCTTGACCTATCAATCTATGAAAGCAATGGGGCTCTAGCCACAGAGGTCTATTATAAACCCACAGATCGGAATAACCTGCTCCAATTCAAAAGCTTCCACCCAAGGTCCCTGAGGGAGAATCTCCCTGTTGGTCAATTTTTACGTCTACGACGGAATTGTTCCACCCTCACAGACTACCGCAAACACGCTGAGAAATTGGTTAGTAAGCTGCAAACCAAGGATTATCCCACACATCTGGTGAAGAGAGCATACAAAAGAGCGGGGAATAATAATAGGGACCAACTACTACAACCACGCACTAGGACGTCTGACACTTAACAAATTGTGTGTGTGACTACCTTTAACCCACTATCCAATAAGATTCAGAAAATCATCAAAGATGAGTGGAAAATCCTTATATCTGGTGGTTTACCTTTTCAGCAGCCACTACATGCGTTTAAAAGAGCCACAAACATACGGGACATGGTTGTCCACACAAGACCCAAAGAAGAAAAAAACAATTCCCTGACGACACAAACCACACTATGGGGCCTCCCACCACCAAGAGGACACTACCCATGTGGCAACTGCAGTGTCTGCTGTTTCACCAAAAAGTCAACCACAATAGACCTAGACCTTAAGACTCCATGGGCTCAAAGATCCCTAACCAACTGTAACAGCAAAAACGTGATATATTTGATTAGATGCCCCTGTAACCTTAAATACGTGGGAATGACATCTAGAAAGGTCGCCACAAGAATCTGTGAACATAAGAGTACGATCCGTTGTAAACGAGAGGCTACTAAATTGACTAACCACTTCCTTCTGGAAAAACATTCGGCAGATGACTTACACTGGACGGTCATTGAGCAACTATCTCCATCGTCCTCCAATATGACACAGAGATTGCTCCAGACCGAACAACGTTGGGTCTGGAGATTACACACGGACACCAATGGTCTTAATGATGAGATCCCTTGGTTCACACTCAATAAATGATTTCTCTGACTAATTTATGAGTCCTCTCTTCCGTCCGCTTCTGCTCTATCTTCTTCTTCCCCTTTCCCCCCCCCCCCCGGTTGCATTTCTTCTACAATATCCATGTCTTTCCCTCTTCTTCGTTTCCCCCTAAAAAGAAAATCCTTCATCTCCCGCTCTCCTCTCTTTTTCTCGCCTTTTCATTTTTATTTATCATTATTATTTTTAATTTTATTTCTCTCCCCTTTTCCCCCCCCCCCCTTTTGTTTCCCCCCCCCTTTCTTCTACTGCCCCCCCCTGGTTGTCACCCCCTCCCTCCCTCTCTTTTCCTTTTTCTTCCCGTTGTGTCTCTCTTTCCCCCCCCCCGGTTGCATTTCTTCTACAACACCCAACCCCCCCCGTCCGTTTTGTTCCCCCTGTTCCCCCTTCTCCCTCCTCCCTTTCTTTCGTCCCCCCTTCTTTTCCCCCCCCCTCCTTCCTTTTCTTTATCCTTTCCCACGTTTTCCTCTTTTTTTTCTTTCTTTCTTGGCCCTTTGGGCTACGGGACCGCTGGGAACTACATTTCCCAGCGGCCATTGGAAACGCGAGCCTTCCGCTGGTGGCGCTCGGGCCGGAATCTTCCGGCTCGGGCCCCACCCTTGCACTCGCCCACATTCATGCCGGCGCCCCGGCACAGCTAGGGCGCCCGCGGGTGCGGTAAAGCACATCGAGGCCATCAACCTAAAGAGGCCCGCCTTTGCACTCGATCACATTCATGCCGGCGCCCCGGCTTGGCCGGTGCGCCCGCCATTACGGCAATCATATCGAGGCTAGTAACGCAAAGAGGCCCGCGGCGGTGATTAACATCAATTGAACTCCAATTTACGCGCTAACAGGGCGCACCTGGAATTTCTTACAGCCATAAATAGACCGTTCTCCCTCAGCCACTTGTCACAAGCGGTCCAAGGAGAGGACGAAGTAGGCGCACGGCGAGTGTCCCCTTTGATGTAGTGAGTGGCATACCGGATCACAGGCAGCACAGATAAGCCCTTATTGCTTTTAATCTTACTTTTTTTGTCTATAGTCACTTCGGTTTCTCTTAACCAGTATTTTTCTACCAGCAATAGTGGGTTCCTAATGGGAACTTGCTTTTCCCCCCCCTATTGCTCCCTCTGTATCTATTCTGCCTACTTCTGTTCCTCTCCTCACTTCGTCTTTATGTTCATCTCTATCCCTTAGTGTGTGACTATAAGGGGACACTCCCCCTCCTGGATACCAGAGGCTAGCTGCCTCTAAGAAAAGGGTAAGAACTATAATTCCCTGCAGTGATAGGACTGTCCACTTGTGTAGATATACCCACTCAGTCACTCCACGCATGTATTTTACCTTTTTTGAACATATGTGTTTCGTGCATGAATGCATCCCCTTGACACGTGTGTAGTTTGTTGGTTTTGCAGTGCTGTGTGCCACCAGAGTGCTAATTAATTGTTTTTCTCCCCATAGGCCGCCTCAAGGTAATTCCTTGGGTAATGTAGATCATTCATTTTTCATTTTCTCACTCTTTGATTTCCCCATAGAGTATTTTCCTCCAACGTGAGACGTAGGGATCCTAGGCCCTGACGAATGCCCCGAGACCTTCATTGGCTCACTTTTGAGGGCAGAAACATGTTGGCTAGTAATTAGTTAGGTGACCCTGTGAGTCCTTGTCCTCACAGAGGTGTCCCAACCCCCCTTTTTAACTACACCAGTCAGACACCACCATTAAATTTGTTGCTCTTCACAGGTGTCTGCTTAGGTGTTTTTAGTTTTTCAGTAGATTAGCTGGATCCCGATCTTTCCAGAAACAAGTTTATTTACGCACTCCCTCCTGTTCCTTTAACAGTGAGGTTGAGTCCGCCCAGGTGGCACTGTCCTACCTGGGTGGGTCTAGGTGGTCAAATGATGAAGCATGACACTATATAGTGTGTGAGACCACCTAGTCCGTAAAAGGAAATCCCTTTCTTCCCACCCCTCGCTGTTCCACTCGGTAATTTCCAACTGACATTCCACTGACTTTACCCTTCCAAATAGGAATACATACAACCCAGGACTACGCTAATATCCGCGACGTCCGCTTTTAGAGAACCCCGTATTTTCGTGTGTATTTTGAATTATAGGGAGCTAAGTACGGAGTGTTCCTCCATATTTATCCCCCCTCCTCCCTCTTCCTCTCTCCATGTGTAATGATCGTTGTTGTACCCACCCGGTTTAATGTTGGCAGAGTGCAATTTGTAACCCTGCACTTGGAACTTATCAACAAAAGTTTGATAGTTCAAGAATGTATAAGGTGAACAAGAATCGGCATAGACCTTCACCGCAATATCTTCAAGTTTAATGTCACACACCGGATAATTGTTGTTGAAGGATTCCATCCCCTGCTTACCCTTAACTTGCAGAATAAACTTAGTACCTAAATCAGTAAATTCTTCTACCCTATTCATTTTTTTCTTGGTGTTCTTATCATTTTTGCACACCCTCGCATAGTGCCCTTTTGCACCACACTTCCTGCACAAGCAACCCCGCGCCGGGCACAAAGGACTATTTGCTAGATGTTTGGGGTTCCCACATCTGAAACATCTTCCTTTAGATATGTCCTCATTAAAATTCCTCCTTACTGTAGTGGCCAACACTACTGACTCTTCATCCTTATTGTCCACCCCCTCATCCTTTGTATTGCCACTTTTTATTTCTTTCACACTATCTACCTCAGGTGTGCTTTTAATCTCTCTCATACATTCTACTGTATGCTCAATACTCCTTGCCATATCCACAGCTTCTTTCAGAGTAGGGTTGTGAGTAAGGAGCTTCTCTTGCACCCTTGGGCTATTCGTACACCTAACTAACTGATCATGGATCAATGAGTCTTCTAGGTCCCCAAAAGCACATGTCTGAGCAAGCCCTCGCAAAGAACCTACGTAGGTTCCTACCTTTTCATCTTTGGCCTGTACTCTGCTGAAGAATCTATGTCGTTCTAATACAACATTAACTTTGTGCCCAAAATGACTCTCCAGCCTGTACAACGTTTGTTGGAAAACATCAACATTTTCTCCATCCTCCTCTCCTTCTTCCTCATTGACTGTCAGACTCTCATACACTTTTCTACCTTGTATTCCTATGTTGTGTAATAGTATATGTTGCTTCCTTAATGCTGTAAACTTTTCTCCCCCTATAGCAATTAAGTAAGACTCAAACTATTTAGACCATTCCTTCCAAGGTAATAACGGTTCACCTATTTCATTTAAGAACGGGGGAGGTTGGGACATTCCCGCTGCAGCCATTTCGTTCTCACTTATTTTATAGTAAATTAGATAATAATCAAGTGATTTCTGCCTCCTGCCCAGTTCTTTTTAAGTACACTCTCTTGGTAACCTGTTGTACAGTGATGTGCATTAACAACTCAACTCCATACACTACATTACAAAATAAGCTAGCATTCCGAATATACAACACATTCTGGAATATATCAATTGTAATGTATTCACAGTCTTATAAAGTCTGCACTTAAAAAGGTTGCACTCATGGATAATATGAGTTGCACACTACTAACTCTTGTTTTGAAATAGTCTAAACTCAATGAAGGCTTTTATTTTGAAGAGCGTTCATCTATAGGAAAGCTTGCTTCAGCCTCGGAAATCCTCACTTCACCGGTCCGATTTCCCCGAGGATATGA
Organism: Pleurodeles waltl; assembly: GCF_031143425.1. Taxonomy (NCBI): domain Eukaryota; kingdom Metazoa; phylum Chordata; class Amphibia; order Caudata; family Salamandridae; genus Pleurodeles; species Pleurodeles waltl. The sequence continues at coordinate 945,438,028 of NC_090439.1, read as the reverse complement.
ATTTTCAAAGCTTTGCCGGTAAGCTTCCGATGTTTGAAAATGTGGAATGCTTGGAATGCTTGTACTCCGTTCTCGGTTTTATAGGCGAGGGCTTTTAATATTGAAATTCCCTTAGTGCTTCTCCAATTGGCGCGTGGCAGATTTTCCATTAGCGTCGTACAGAGACGGGCACACGCCGCGCCTCAGGCCGCTCTGAAACGCTCACACGCCGCGCCTCAGAGACGGCCACCCACCGCACCTCAGTGCCGCTCTGAGACGCCCTGTGCTGTTCAGATACGCTCACACACCGCGCCTTGGTGCCGTTCTGAGGCACACCCACAATGCGCCGATGAAATGATTCGGCCGCGTTGTATTATCACAGCTGGTGTGAGGCTGTGTATTTTTACACGACCAGCGCGATTAACAGGTAACTTGACTGTGTTAACGGCAGTTATCTTCAGCGCTGGCAATTGCTCTAGGTAAATGTCAAGTTAAATGTCAAATCCTCACTGAATTAACAAAATAACACTCACGATCTGTCCACTTTACTATTCGCACGGTGTATTCCCTGATGGCGTGCTGAAGTGATAGACAGCCATCTCACTGCAGTTTACAACTTGAGAAGATCAACGTCCTCAGATGCTCTCTGCCCGCCTAAAACACACAGGCGCCACTTGGCTGTACCTTCTTGGTTCCAAAACAGGAATCAGATAATTCACTGTGGTGCTAAACAATTCAGGGGCAAGAAGTCTTCACCGCCCCTGCGCAGTATCCCATCCTCGTCGCCAAAGTTCCTCTGTTATAATCTTGAAAGCAGTAGAGACCAACTGATTTAATAGTCAGTTTATTAGCAGACTTCTTGCATAGCACCTTCACTTCTCACTCATCTGACCACCAATCTTCACTTCATCAACATTCTAAGGTGCTCTCCAGGTTGTACCATTATCCAACATTCCAGAGGACGGAATGGAGTGCACCATTTTACTACTAAGAACATTACAATTGGGAGTTATATGGAAATGGTAATGGGAAAATGATTCAAGAGAATAATAACAGTAGTAAAATATAATTAGGACAAGATACAATAATAATTATGTCTGAGTTACTCCAACTATGATATTACAACAATAAGGTTCACAGTGCTGTTTCCTGGTTTCTCAGACTTGCTTCTGGAAAGCAGAACAGAGTCAGAATAGATGTTGATTTTCACTGAGTTCTTTTTGTTGCTAAGACAACTGTGTACAATAAAGTTGTATTCAAGTAGCGCAGTCATAAATCTGCTCCTGTAGGATTACTACCAAGGTCACATTCTGGGTGCCCCTTTAGTTGATATGATAACACCGCAGCTGGTAAATAGTGATACCACAGGATGTGATATTTACCGGTGTGATGTTACTTTTAAGTCTAAATTCATACTGCAATGGGAGATAGCCCAGTGACACTATGTTTTCCTTGGTTCCCTAAACGGGGTTTTGGCATTACAACAACCTCTTTGGACACTGCTGAGGGCCCTCGCTGTCTACCTCCTTAACTTTACCGACAGAGGTACTATTTCTGCAGGTGACTATATATTTACAACACTGTCATAAAAAGGCAGCCCCTTAAATTGGGACTTAGCTCTATGATGCTGCTCCTGGACAAACTGATGTGTGTCACTGGTGATTGTACATACTTCTTCAGACAGTATCAAAAAAGAGAAAAAAATGTGTCACACTGAACGGCTGAAGAAGGTATGTCCAGCCTTCCCCTTGGAAGTCAGTGATAGGGATCCCATAATTCCGTGGGTCATGGCAAACTACAAGAAGATGGCATCATGAAATTGAAAACAAATGCTGAGGGTACAGCAACAGCAGTTCTCCCTTAATCTGTACTCATACATGTGCAAACACTAGCCTTTTCTTTATATATAGACATTAACGTATTGTTTATTCTTAGTGTTATTTTGAGTTGAGTGTATACATCCCTTCTCCCTCTTTCATTTTTATCTCATTTCCACCCCTAATTTTTAGGTTTTAGGTTTCCTCTAACTCCATGCTGATAATATCTTGATTAATCTGTGGGGTAAAGAAATGTAAAATAAATTAGTGGGGTTTTGATCAAGGAACCCCTGGAAGGGAGTACATTTTGTTTTGAATCTGTAGTTAGAATTGTTTTATTATGGTGTCGTTCTGCTGCCATGTACACTGTATATGGGAAAAGCTTAACCTTGACGGGTACTAGGAAATTGTGGGGTTGGGTGAGGGAGAGACAGGCGCACTGTTGGGCACTTACTTTTTAATGGAACATGCCCAACAAATGGAGGCATTGGATATACCCACTGACACTCTAAGCTTGTTGTAAACGTCTTGCAAAAGGAATGTGAACAGCCCAATTTAAAAGGAATACAACTGATTCTTCCAGACCAGCCACACATACCACACGGAACCCTCCATATGATCCATAAAAAGAGAATGCAAGAACTTACAGACTGGGAACAGCCCTGATGTTCATCAAGACTTTCATCTCAACATTTCCAAATCTTATGGCAACATTTTCAATGGTTGTTTTTGGACATGCATGACAGACAAGACTCAGACTGTCCTACAAGACCTACATGTTGCGTGAAGCTGCAGTGATTTCAATGCTGCGTCGATCTGACATTCCTGTGTATTCTGGCTAACATTGAATACGTAGTTTTATCAAGACTGCCAATATCTAGGTGAGTGGGGGGTGTTAGCATGCTGATAACAGTTTCGCCACTGGGACCCTATTTTAGAGAAACTGTCATCTGAAATGTTTATTTTGAATTTATTTCAAATTGTGTGAAAATGAACAACTATATACAAAAAGTATGCTCAGCATCTTGCCATAATGGGCTTTCCAAGGAAGGGAGGTATCAAACACACTACTGACTGGCTCCCACCCTCCTCCATGTATTTGAATGAAGCATCAAGAGGTAGTTACCACATTTACTACTCAAGCCCGCGGGGTCCAGTGAATTGAACCTCAAAGGCCTGTTTACTTCTTGCAGTTTCCGGTCCCTGCCGCTCCTCTTACCCTTCACACAAGTAAAAGACTGCTGAGAGAAAATGAGTGAGGCACGGGGTGGCCGGTGTGGTTCTCTCAGGGCCCGCGTGTGCAGAATGTCATTTTGGCTACCTTTGACAGGTTGGTGAATCGGGGTTCCAGCCCTCTCCTTAATTCTAAGCTGATCAGCTTCGTGTAGCTGCAGAGGAATGTCACTCAAGGAGGAGGCCATCTTGAAGCGTATCCCTCTGTGAATTATGTACGTGACCACAAGTTTGCTACAAAACAAAAGTGTGGCAGCGCGGCATTCATGCCTGGTCTGCATTTGTGACAACTGCATGCACACAGTGTACGTTATAAAAAATCAAGAGCCCTTCCCTAATGATTTTTGAAATTCTCACTCATGCATGCCCGATGCATGTTCAAGTGAGGACAGCCTTGTGTGAATCAGGGTCATTCTTTATTCTGTCTTCCCAAGCCTGTGTGACTGACGTTTGCCACAGGTCCTATTACATTACTTTAAACTGTGGGGTGGACCAGAAGTCAGTCACTGCTGTTTAAAGGATGCTTAACTGACATTAGTTGTAAAGTGCCAGCAAATCTCATATGACAACACTTTTAAAACAAGCTGTGTACATTTAACATGGCTCGGTCTATGTACCCTCCTTAATAGACAGAATATGAGCTACCACAACCAGGGCAAACTTTCCACTGGTGTGATCATGCTAAACCAAATAGTTTAACCATACTCTGAATTTCCATTAATTGATTGTATCTCATACTGCGTTAAACTAATTGAAGAACACAAAAAACGTTGTTTTGAGTCACTGATTTTGTAAGCATGATGCACAGACAGTAGGCTAATGGTTCATCGATCATGCAGACGCCCTTTTGTGAGTCTTTACAAAATGTCCATGCTGTACTCAAGGGCATCTAAGAGATAGCTTTTAACATAGTTACCGACATTACTGATTTGGAATATGTCAGTCTGGTGTCCAGCGACCTGAACCGTCTCCCGTCCCAAACTGACATTAACTTACAATGTCATGCTGTTATCGTGACAACTTTCGCCATAGGTCCCAGGCAGAAGTGAGTCGTGCTTGTATTCCCAAAATCATAAAGTCAAAACATGCCACTTCCTCGGCCCGAAGAAATGTTAAGTTGGGTCCATATGATGCGTTGCTTTCTCTACAGCACTAAGCATGTATTAAATGACCAAGTGTAGAAAATAATTGGGTTATGGAGTGATGTGATAAACTCATTTGAATAGCACACATTGTTATCAAGACAACATTCATCCCCCTACATGCTGCTATTAATAGATGCAGGAAACATATATGCACTTTAATCCATGAAGGCAGGCATGACGGATATGACCTGTCTGGGATTTGTATAGACATTCTGGATGCTACTAATGAGGTTCTTTTATTGTTTGGGTGTTCATTGATTGCTTGGTGTTCGCTCCTCTGCTGGTGATGGTGTGGACTACTGAAATCAATTAATTAATGAAATATATCAGTAGCGACAGAAAACGTCCATGCTGCTGCTGATCTGAAATCCAATCAATCAGGCCAACTTGTGTTAATGTTGTCATTATTTAAGGCATACTGGTATGCAGCACTGGCTCTGCTGGGCAAGCCGCTCATCCACTGTGCTCAACTAATTACTTTTATTTTGAAAAGCAGTGATTTCTGTTTGTGTTCAAGTGTGCCCAATGACTGCATGTTTTGTGATTACTATATTATGCTGTCCCATATCAGATAAAGATGTTGTGCTTAAGCACTAATATTATTGCCCCTGTTTTATTCATAAAAGGAGTCACATTTCATCATTACTTTTTATGGATGTCACATGTAAACAAACACAATTGAAAGAGTACAATTTAAGTCTAAAAAATAATACTTCTAAAAAGTTGTATGAAGGAAAACATTTGTTGGAACTATTTAGCACCAACTAAATGGTTGTATGACAGAACCATGCATGGCTTAACAATGCGGTCGGAACCATGACTGCATCTTAACCACGCATCCCTTTACCACGCATGCCTTTGAAAAGAATTTAATTGAAAGAGCATGCTTAGTAAAGGTATATGTGGTAACGCAATCGCCTCTGCCCTAAAACCTACCCTGTCCTAGAACCTATCCTGACCTCCCACCCCCAGCTTAAAACCTATGTGTCCTGAAAACTGCCTGACCCCTTCCCCCCCTAAAACCTACCCTGCCCTGTCCTAAAAACTACCCCAACCACTGCCCCAAACCCTAAAACTACCCTGTCCTAATATTATCCTACCCTGTCCTAAAAACGACCCCAACCCCTGCCCCAAATCCTAAACCCTACCCTATCCTAAAAAAGTACCCTACCCCCAGCCCCAACCCTAAAACCTACCCTGTCCTAAAAACGACACCACCCTTTCCTAAAAACGACCCAACTCCCCCACACCACCCTAAACTCTAAAACCTACCTTGTCCTAAAAACTACCGACCCCCCTTCCCACCCTAAAACCTACCTTGTACTGTCCTAAAACCTACCCAAACCCTAAAACCTACCCTGCGCCAAAATATATCCCACCCTGTCCTAAAAACTACCCCAACCCCGCCCCAAACCCTAAAATTTACCCTGTCCTAAAAACTATCCCACCCTGTCCTAAAAACTACCCTGACCCCCAGCCCCAACTCTAAAACCTATCCTGTCCTAAAAACTACTCCACCCTGTCCTAAAAACGACCAGATCCCCCACACCGCCCTAAACCCTAAAACCTACCCTGTCTGAAAAACTACACCATCTTGTCCTAAAAACTACCCTGACCCGCGCACTAAACCTTAAAGCCTACCCTATCCTAAAAGCTACCCTGCCCCCCGCTCTAAACCCTACCCTGCCATGTCCTTAAAACTATCCGAGCCCCCGCCCTAAACTCTAAAAGTGACCATGCTCTGTCCTAAAACCTCCTCCGCCCTACCCACCATGTCCTAAACACTACCTGACCCCGCCCTAAAACCTACACTGCCCTGTCCTAAAAAATACCCCACCCTAAACACTAAAAGCTACACTGCCCTTTGCTAAAGGCTATGCCACCCTGTCCCAAAATCTACCCCGACCCCCCATAAACCCTAAAACCTACCCTGTCCTAAAAAACTAACTCTCCCTGTCCTAAAAACGACCCTGACCCACTGCCCTAAATCCTCAACCCTACCCCACCCGGTCTTAAAAACTACCTGACCCCCTGCGCTAAATCCTAAAACCTACCCTGCCCTGTCCTAAACACTACCCAAACTCCCGCCCCTGCCCTAAATACTAAAACCAACCCTGTCCTAAAAACTCCCCCACGTGTCCTTAAAACTACCCAGACCCCATCTGTCCCACCCTTAAACCTACCCTGACCTAAAAATTACCCCACACTATCCTAAAAACTACCCTGATCCCGTCCTAAATCAGAAAACCTACCCGGTCCTAAAAACGACCCCACCCCTTCCTAAAAACTACCCGACCCCCCCACCCTAAACTCTGCCCTTCCCTGTCCTAAAAAATACCCCGACCCCTACCCCAAATCCTAAAACCTACTCTGCCGTAACTACTACCTCACCCTGTCCTAAAAAGTACCCTGATCCCCAGCCCCAACCCTAAAACCTACCCTGTCCTAAAAACCTACTCAACCCTGTCCTAAAAATTACACAAAACCCCACACCGCCTTAAACCCTACCCTGTCCTAAAAACTGCCCCACCCTGTCCTAAAAACTACCCCGTCTGCGCTCCCACCCTAAATCATAAAAATCTACCTTGTCCCAAAAACTACACTGACCCCCTGCCCTAAAACCTACCTCACCCTGTCCTAAAAACAATCCCTCCCTGTTCTAAAAAGATCCGGGCCCTGACCCCTAAAACCTTTCCCACCCTGTCCTAAAAACTACCCCGACCCCCCTGTCCCTGCCCTCAACCCTAAAACTTGCCCCACCCTGTCCTTAAAAATGTCCCCACCCGCCTCAGCCCCACTTACCCAGCCACTGCATTCCTCTTCTGGCTGTTCCTCCTGTGTGCCTGAACTACGCAAATTCATGGTGCCTTAACCACGCATTTGTGTGGTTCAGGCACATGTGTAGTTCAGGACAAGCATGGTAACACAAGCGTGCTTATGGCCGGAGTTTCTCCGGCCACGTTGTAAAGGCCGTTTCCCCAACTAAGGGGCATATTTATACTTTGTTTGTGCCGAATGTGCATCAAAATTTTTGACGCACAATCGGTGCAAACCCTGCCCCATATTTATACTTTGACGCCCGACCCCGCGGGCGTCAAAATTTCACATGTGCGTCATTTTTTGGAAGGGGGAACCAGCCTTGCGTTAATTATATGCAAGGTAGGCATTCCCTTCCAAAAAATGACTTTAAGGCCTGTGCCCCTTATTTATACTCTGGCGTCATTTTGACACACAGGAGGGGGTGGGCCTTAAAAAACGGCGCACAGCCTGATGTGCGCCGTTTTTTAACACCTGGGTCAGGGCAGGCGTTAAGGGACCTGTGGGCTCGGAAGGAGCCCAGAGGTGCCCTCCCCTGCCCCCAGGGACACCCCCTGCCACCCTTGCCCACCCCAGGAGGACACCCAAGGATGGAGGGACCCTTCCCAGGGAAGTAAAGGTAAGTTCGGGTAAGTATTTGTTTCCGATTTTTTTTTGTGGCGTAGGGGGGCCTGATTTGGGCCCCCCTACATGCCACTATGCCCAATGACCATGCCCAGGGGACATAAGTCCCCTGGGCATGGCCATTGGGCAAGGGGGCATGACTCCTGTCTTTGCTTAGACAGGAGTCATGTCAATGGAGGTTGGGTGTCAAAAGAAATGGCGCAAATCCGTTTTGAGGCCTGAATTGTGCCTCAGACCTGACTTGCACCATTTTTGACGCACAACCCCCATTTTCCCATACGCCGGCGCTGCCTGGTGTGAGTCATTTTTTGAACGCACACCAGTCCGCAGCACCGGCTAACGTCATTCCATTAATAAGGCGCCCGCATGGTGCGTTGGAATGGCGTTAGCCAGCGTTACATTTTTGACGCACAACTGCGTTGGCGCAGTTGTACGTCAAAAAGTATAAATATGGGCCTAAATTAGAGCAGCTTCATAACATTGTGCAAATGAGTGGAAAAGTAACACCAGTAAACCATTTTGTGCCCTGAAATTCATTAGGGCATTGTGGAAAACTGTACCTAGTCAAGCCAGAAATGTTTTTCAAAGAGTTGCATGACTTTTCCTTCACAGTGCGATTTGATAAATGCTAATTCTACTTACAAAAGCAGCTTGACTCTGAAGATTATGGGCCTGCTTCACAAAGATGAAATTTCACTTCTGTAAGTTTACATTTCTTGTAGTAACTTTACTACATTTTGGTATGCAAAGTCTCTACACATAAAAAGATAGGACAGTCTTGTGAGCGGAGACTCTGCAATCGTAAACATACTGCTAATAAAATACATTTGTGAGTTGCAAACAACCATAAACTTACACAGAATTGTAAGTTTATCTTTGTGAATCAGGCCTATTTAGTGTAAATTTTACTAGTAGTAAAATTATTAGTACTAAAATTACACTCATAGTTTGTGAAAAACAAAAAAGTATTAAACTTGCTACAAAGTGTAAGTTTACCTTTGTGAATCAGGCCTTTAGGTCTTTGTGTAAGTTTACACTTGCTGTAGCAGCTTTACTAATTTTTGGTATTCACAAACTATGAGTGTAATTTTACTACTAGTAATTTTACTAGTAGTAATATTACGCTTCTATTTTGTGAATGCCAAACATTTCCTGATATTCTCATAAATATCTACTCCAATCTTTATCCATAATCTTCTTTGTGATTCTCACCACATTCCAAGATCCCAGTATAAAATTTACATTCCTTTGATTTTGAGGGGACAATGATTTTTATCCAAAACTATTCAATCATGGTCAATAGTTAGGTGGGATTCTTCAAGTTGTTCAAATATCACAACTATCTGAGTGTGGATAGGATCTAGTATACTCTCACAGAGTCAATCAAATTAACCATGAGGTCACGGGGCATAAAATGGTTACTAACCTCTAGTTGGTGTATTAGCTTTAATCCGCTAGTTTGCCCCTCTCCCGACCAGGTCTCTCATACCATTTTATATTCTCTGGTCTGCACAAAAATCCCAGGATTAGACCCTTAACGCTATTGTGAACTTTGGAGGAATGGAAAGCTTGCACAAATTTAGGCTAATGAAAGTTGACTACAACACAGTCCCCATACCTAGGACACTCTGCTCACCATTAAAATATTTCATTGTGAAAACATTGGGCCTCAATATGACCTAGGTGGAGGTGATTACTCCATCCCAAATGTGACGGATATCCCACCGCTGTATTACATGCTCCATTATATCCTGTGGATATCCGTCGCATTTGGGACAGAGTAATCCCCTCCGCCCAGGTCGTAATCTGACCCCTTGTGTATTCCCTTTGTGCTGTGATAGACAGTGTATCATCTTATTTTTTAATTTGTACCGTCTTTCTTGTTAGTTAGGAGGCAAGGGGGGGACGTTGTAAGCAATTGGGTTATTATTTGAGAGGGGTGGAAGCTCCCCTCAAACAACAAACACAACCAAGGTGAATCACAAAAATCGCAAAACTTAACCTATGTGTAACCCGCTGGTAGCTTAGCACAAAAGCAGTCAGGCTTCACTTAGAGGCAATACGTAAAGAATTTATGCAGCACACAAACAGTAATAAAGTCAAAACACAACACAAAGAAATCCTAAGCCATTTTAGAAAAATAGAGTAAACTATGATAGATAAAATTACACCAAAGCAAACAACATCCAATCAGTAGAACCAGACACATGACTTATTATACTTTTAGGTGATATTAGTGTCAAAAAGCACAAAGCACCGCTCCTGAGTATCTGGTCACGCTAGACCAGGGTAAAGTCACAACCTCAAGTTAACCGCGATGGAGCACTGGCCGAACCAGGTTCGTTACACTGCTGAATTACCTTCCACTGATGAGTTCCCTGCACAAGTCTGCATGAAGAACCGCTGTTTATGTTGACCAGGGCTGCAAGAGGGTAATTGTTGATGCGAGGAGCAGGTAAGTGTCATGGACACTCTCTATAGTAGATTGAAGAGTTGTTCGGCAATGGAGATTTGCGTTGATGGTTGAAACATGCCTTTGCTGCCAGCGTAAAGGGCAGGTCTTTTTTTTGCTGTCATCATGCTTGGTAGCTGTCATTGTGAAGTGCAGTTCCCTCTGGAGGTTCATACTGCAGTCATGGAGAGCAGTCAAGGAAGAGCAAAAATTACTTTACCACTAATTAGCAGTAGTAAAGTGCACAGAGTTGTAAAAGCCAACAAAACAGGTTGAGCAATAGAGGGCATGGAAAGGCAAAAACCTGGGGTGATGCTGTACAAAGGGCCAGGTCCAACAAATGTCCTTAATGACCATGACACCGAGAGTGACGCCCAAGGCCGGACTGGGAGCCCAAAGCAGCCCTGGTAAATTTTGTCAGGCCAGCCCCCAAATGGTGCCCAGCAGGCAAGTCTGACCACTACAATGGAACTTGGGGTCCCCCCAAGAAACTCTGGGAAAAGATGGCAAAAACAGTGCATTCTACAACGCGTTTTTCAATATATATTCAACTGTATTTGTTTTTAAAGCATTCAGTGCTTACAGTGCACTAAGATTTAGCAATCTTTATTAGGGCCATTTAATGATCCCTTTACCATCACCCTCTAACAGTGCCTCTCATCTTCCCATAGCCCCTCTCTCACATGTATTTCATTTGTTTTATAGTGCATCTCTTACCAGTGTAGGATGTTGCAGCACTTTACATCACATACACACAGACAATTAATCATACATGAGTAAATCAGTGTATAGGAAAGGTTGACGAAGGGGACTACAAGGTGTAGGATTCATATGTCATCCAAATTGGTAGGCATTTTTTTAGAGTGATTTTTCTGGGAAGCATACAGTCAGGATTTATAATGTAGCACAATAGTTAGGGTTGACTTTACTTATAACAATTTATTTCTACCCAAACAAACTAAAATTAGGATAATCAAAGACTGGGAAAAAGCACAACTTTCTAACCTGTACCATGATGTTTGTATGCAGCTCTTTGATGGCAGTTCATAGCCCACTGTGCTAGCTTATGAACTGCACAGTAACAAAAGGGGATCTGTGACAAAAGCAGTATCCCACTAAGCTATGCCCATAAAATACTATTCTGTGATTTGCATCAGGCACATTAACCCTCTGCGCTACCTTAGATGAGTCAAAACGGCCACTAGACAAAACCTCAGTCACTCTCCAGGAGGTACATTAATCACCAGATTATCTTACCACTCATATTGTTGCCTTAAAATTGTTGAAAATACAAGGAACTCTGCAGTACTTTAAAAAATGTCTCCCAGGAAACATTTGATGCCCGGGTCCCCGGAACCGGTCTTTGAGTTGCCTTCGGTGGCATCTGTAGAGTCTTGCACTCCTGCACTCCTGTGTTTGCTGACAGCTCACACTGTGAACGACTGACAAAGATATTGAGTTATGTGAAACTACCCTCTTTGTAAATTTGATGTGGGGGTTGATGATCTCAGGTTATCTCCCATCTCTGGGTTTCACTCGTTTTAGACTTCTCTTGTGCATTCATCGCCCCTTGACAATAAGTTTGTTAATAAATTTAAGATATTTTATGCAATTAACATGTTTGTGGGAAGCATGTGTTATTTTGTTTACACCCTCAATTAAATTGCTTAGTATTGACTCAAAAGATTTTGATTTCACAAATACATTGTTCAATATGGTCTTTAAATGTTCCTCCATAGTCTTTGTTCTTTGATCCAGTACTAATAACAAGAGTCTTACATCCCCAAAACTCCACTTTGACCATTGCAACTCCCCATCTTGTGGTTTTTCGCAATCCATTATATTGGATATATATTTAGATTTGTGTTGTGTAGCTCTAAGTGGCTCTTTTTTCCTCTTTGAAGGTGGCGAGACAGTAGCTGTACAAATGGAAATATCTCAGTGAAGCATTCAGCACAAGCGGACTACTTAGAAGTTCAGTCAATTTCCTTGTGGTCTCTTTTGAACCCTGACCCAATTCAGCTGTCATAAAATGTATCCAATAGCGGATTGGGTTCACCATTTGCAGCACATTGAGTGCCTGTAAGTCTCTCTTGCACGCTCTCAATTTCATTAATAATCAGGCCCATCACACCTGTAAAGTAATTTGTTGATGTCTTTGTAACAAGACGGTCCTTACAGCTACATTCAGCATTTTACTCTATTTTTTCCCATAATTTCCATGAGTAGTGTAAAAAACCACAAAGTGGCTAAACTGCCTACTTATAACACATCAGCATAATGGAGATGTTGGGGAGGGTGGACCAGCTCAGCTTCTTCCTGCCATTGATGGATTCAGATAGGCCCCTCCTAGCCTCGCAGCAGTTAACAAAATGGTGCTCAGGAAGCACCTTCTTCTTCCACTGCTCCTTAAGCAGTCTTTGAGTCCTGACCCCAGCAAAGACTGCTATTCAGCATGGGGTATGTTAAAATGTTACAAGATCCACCCAGTTTGGAGACAAATTGTAAGCAAATCATAAGATTATTTCAGAACGAATACCCCTGCTGGATAAACTGACAGTATTCTGCCCAAAAAACTCAAGTGTCCAGAAAGCATGAAATATACGATGCTGCGCTATAAATACATAAACTATATAACATAAATGAGCACAGCATAGTGTAACATAAATAGAAGTAGGCAATGCTGGATGAATTTCAACAGTAAGAGTTCAATTATAATAGTTCATGAACTCCATCAAGTTTTGAGAAAGGGAGCTTTAGTGGCCAGCTTCCACAGTTGATATCCATTCCCACTGTTGCATTAGACTAGGCTGGATAAAGTATAACTGGATGACTCAATCGAAAATAAATTCTGCTCCACACACATGGTCCTCGTCCAGCTGCGCGTTCCCACTTCCTTCAGAAGGAGATCCGCTTAAAAACGTGAGTCCTGCTATCTGAGCCTTACTGCTCATCATGCACAGCAAAGTGCAGCTACAAATATTTGCTAGTGCTGCCAGTCCCCAGAGCAGGTCACGGTTGAGCTGCCCCAGTCAAGTGGCTTGATTTGGAAGGTTAAAGGGGTGGTTCTGAAGCTCATAATCAGTTTTCACAGGGCGGTTATGCCACACTGCATGTATCTGGCTGATAGTTATGCATCTCATGTCCATGCAGCATCGAACTGGCCCACCTACACATGCTACGTATTTCTAGGTCCGATGCTCGCTCTGTTGTGTAACAAAATGCGAGGGGCCCACCTGCAATATATGGTGAAAGGGCCCCCACACTCACAGTGTGGGTAAGTCTGCCACCCCACCCACAGATACACTTCTGCGTTCGCTCTGGAACATGCACATCACATGTTAGAAATGGGGTCTTTGGTTGGCAGTGAGGTTACCCCCTGTCCAAGCAAGGACCCGCACTCTAGTCAGGGTAAAAGAGAATCACCCTCAGCTAACCTCTGCTTACCCCTTGGTAGCTTGGCACAAGCAGTAGGCTTAACTTCAGAGTGCTAGGTGTAAAGTATTTGTACCAACACACACAGTAACTTAATGAACTCACTACAAAATGACACAACACCAGTTTAGAAAAATAGGAAATATTTATCTAAACAAAACAAGACCAAAATGACAAAAATCCACACTACACAAGACAAGTTATCAATTAAAAATCAAAAACACTCTTAGCGTGAAAATGTACCTGCACAGACAAGTGTGCGTCAAAAAAGGCTTGCGATGCATCGATTTCACTCACGAGCTACACTTTGCTTCGTTTTTCCTTTCGTCGGGTCGGGCGTGTCATTTCTTCTCTCTGCAGGAGAGCGATGCGTTGATCCGATCAGCACTCTTGGGTCTGGGCAGGTCTTGTGTTGTTTTTACACACCCAGCGGTGTTTGCGTCGGAAATCCAGCCGCACAATAATCCGAAATCCACGCAGCATGGGTTGCGATATCACCAGCCTCCATCAGCAATGCTGCGTGTCATTTCTCCAGCTTTGTGCATCGATTCTTGGGTCGCGTTACAGGCAAGCATCGATTTTCAGCTGCGAAGCCGTCGGTGCATCAATTTCCCAGCCGCAGATCGGAGTTGCGTCGATCTTTTCCCACACAGCGTTCTGTGCATGGATTTCTTCCTCCTGGGCTGCCAGCTTCTCCTTTCAGGGTCCCAGGAACTGGATGGGCACTACAGGGCACAGAGGAGTCTCTCCAGAGACTCCAGGTGCTGGCAGAGAGAAGTCTTTGTTGTCCCTAAGACTTCAAACAATAGGAGGCAAGCTCTAAATAAAGCCCTTGGAGATCTTCACAAGATGGAAGGCACACAAAGTCCAGTGTTTGCCCTCTTACTCTGGCAGAGGTAGCAACTGCAGGATAGCTCCACAAAGCACAGTCACAGGCAGGGAAGCTCTTCTTCCTCAGCTCTTCAGCTCTTCTCCAGGCAGAGGTCCCTCCTGGTTTCCAGAAGTGTTCTCAAGTCTGTGGTTTTGGGTGCCCTTCTTATACCCAATTTCTCCTTTGAAGTAGGCCTACTTCAAAGCAAAGTCACCTTTGAATGTGAAATCCTGCCTTGCCCAGGTCAGGCCCCAGACACTCACCAGGGGGTTGGAGACTGTATTGTGTGAGGACAGGCACAGCCCTTTCAGGTGTGAGTGACCACTCCTCCCCTCCATCCTAGCACAGATGGGATGGTTCATCAGGAAATGCAGACTACAGCCCAGCCTCCTTTGTGTCACTGTCTAGTGTGAGGTGCAACCAGCCTAAATGTCAAACTGACCCAGACAGGGAATCCACAAACAGGCAGAGTCCCAGAAATGGTATAAGCAAGAAAATACTCACTTTCTAAAAGTGGCACTTTCAAACACACAATCTTAAAATCAACTTCACTAAAAGATGTATTTTCAAATTGTGAGCTCAGAGACCCCAAACTCCACATGTCCATCCGCTCCCAAAGGGAATCTACACTTTAATCATATTTAAAGGTAGCCCCCATGTTATCCTATGAGAGGGACAGGCCTTGCAACAGTGAAAAACGAATTTAGCAATATTTCACTGTCAGGACATAAAACACATTACTATGGCCCTCATTCTGACCCTGGCGGTCGGCGGAGAGACGGCGGTCGGACCGCGAACAGACCGGCGGTATTAAAAATGGCATTCTGACCGCGGCGGTCCCCGCCGCGACCGACCGCCACTTCTCCACTCCGACCGCCACGGCGGTCATGACCGCCGGGCTGGAGTTTGCGCACTCCGGCCCGGCGGTCGTCCCAAGACCGCCAACGGTATTATGACCCTGCCTACCGCCGCGGTTTCTTGCGGGCGGGAACCGCCGTGCGAACCATGGCCGTAAGCACTATTGGGGCCAGGGAATTCCTTCCCTGGCACTGATAGGGGTCTCCCCCACCCCCCACTACCCACCCGAGTCCTCCCCCCACACCCTCCACCCCCCTGCCACCCCCACCCCACCCCCACCCCGACATGCACATACATGCACCCCGACATGCACACACCCCCAACATGCACATATACACACCCCCTACACACACATACACAACGGGGACACATACCCGCACACATACATGCAGACATGCGCACCTGCCGAACAGCACACATTACCCATAGACACAGCAGCACCCCCCGCCCGCATACACGCACTCACACACACCCTCTACACACTCACACGCACACCCCCATGCACGCCCACATCACACAACACCCCCCCACCCCCTCCCCTCACGGACGGTCAACTTACCTTGTGCGTTGGTCCTCCGGGAGGTGACAGGAGCCATGGGGAGGTGACCGCCAACAGAAGACCGCCAACAGAAGACCGCCACACAGAAATGTGGGTCGTAATTCTGTGGGCGGTGTTCTGCTGGCGTGGCGGTGGAGGTTGACCAGTCTCCACTTTCCCGCCGACCGCCAGTGTGGCTGCTGGCGGTTTTCCGGCGGAACGCTCCCAGCGGTCAGAATGCGCACAGCGGCATACCGCCGCGGTCGGCGGTCTTCACCGCGGCGGTAACTCGGCGGTCTTGCGAAAAGACCGCCAAGGTCAGAATGAGGGCCTATATGTCCTACCTTAACCATACACTGCACCCTGCCCTTGGGGTTAACTAGGGCCTATCTTAGGGGTGCTTTACATGTAAGAAAAGGGAAGTTTTAGGCCTGGCAAGTGGGTACACTTGCCAAATCGAATTTACAGTTAAAAACTGAACATACAGACACTGCAGTGGCAGGTCTGAGACATGATTACAGAGTTACTTATGTGGGTGGCACAACCAGTGCTGCAAACCCACTAGTAGCATTTGATTTACAGGCCCTGGGCACCTCTAGTGCACTGTACTAGGGACTTACTAATAAATCAAACATGCCAATCAGGGATAAGCCAATTACATACACATTATGTAAAGGAGCACTTGCACTTTAGCACTGGTTAGCAGTGGTAAAGTGCCCAGAGGTACAAAAACAGCTAAAACAGAGTCCAGCACACATCAACAACTTGGGAAACAGAGGCAAAAAGTTAAGGGAGACCACGCCAAGGATGAAAAGTATAACACCTTCAAATTAGCTTTTGACAGGAACCAACATAGAAGTACATTCAGGAAACTGCAATTTCTTAGGAATACTCACAAGCTTTAGATTTTTGGGTGTCAAGTTTCTTTTGGAGGTTTTCTCACCCTGACCGGCCCTCTTCCTGTTCTTATGAGGACATATACTCACATATAATAATAAACTCTGCTGGTAAAAAATGGCATGTGAGTTAATGGCATTGTGGGAGCACTCAGTGCACCTATGTTCCACTTTCAAGTATAATAAATAGCTTTGTGAGTATTGCAAGCCAAGATTCATGACTAATGAATACACAGCACAGGAATGTAGGTAGAATGTTGTGCAGTGATAAACATACCTATTTGAGCATCTCACTTGGTTAGTGAGGGGCACCAACAGTTTGTGACGTCGGCCTTGAGAGAGTGAACTCAGGTACACGGAAGACTTTCAACCGTTGCATGCTGGGAGGGAAGATTGCCTCTTGTTAACCTGAAGCGAGGCTCCTGAACCAGTTATAGAGAACCCAGTTAACTGGTGCGCTATTGGGAAGGCTGTAAATACCTGTAACAGGGGTGATGGTTTGAAGCAGTTTTCTAGCGGGATTTGTTCAAGACTGAAACATCAATTGAAAGTGCTTAGAGGAACAACTTTGTCTTGAAATCCTATTGGAGATTTTCCCTTTAGTGGTACAAAAGCTACTATTTGTGGCCACATGAACAATGTGGAGCTCAGAAGCATCCATCTGCTCACCTGGTGCTCCTGTTCCAAAATAATATATGTTAGCAAATGTGGGTATGTATACTAGTATAAAATTCACTAGGTTTACTTTGTGGCATTGCAAAACTGAGGAGCTGTTTTTCACCGCTGTATGTTGTAGTATGTGAACGACAAAGGCATTTTTGTGACACTTGCCTATTACTTTGAAATGCACTTTTCTTAGGGTTGTTCACAAACAGTGCCAAAGTTCGTTTTGCTACATCCACAGTTATGTTTTGAAAATAAGTATGTATTTGTGAATGTACACCGCGCGTGCGTTTACAAGGGGTCGCAGGTGCAATCCATGTTTCGACTACTTTACACCTTAAAGTAATTATTCATGAGTGGGCCCAGCTGCATCAAATAACACATTGAGCGAGCATTGGCGGAAAACACTGATTTCTCATGACGTAGCATGATTGTTACATAGAAAATCCTTTGCTACCAGCTTCCATAACCGTAAACGCACGGACAGCAGTGAGTGTGCTGGTGGAAAAGAGTGAACATAGAAAATCTCCGCATTAAAGCAATCACTCAGCCCTCACTGATAGGACACTTTGTAATGTAAGAAACACAGTTAAAATGCAAAACTTTCAAATAAGTAAAAAAATTCAGGTGACAACTTGGCGTTTGCTTCCAAGGGAACAGCTTAGGGTTTATGAGCTCTGGATGAAAGGTGTGATTGATGGACCTTCGTGTGTGCATGAAATAAGAATCTGGAAATAGGAGTAAATGTCATCATTCCTCACCACACATCCACCTCCTGGGCATGGATAATTTCAAGGTTTCTTTGAAAAAGTAAAACATCCATTCTAGCAGCTCGGTGAATACAACGAGGGTTAACTGAATGTGGAGACGGGACCCCCAGAATCCCCCTGTCCACCGCCAGGGTTGGGATGTTTGCATTTCTGCAAGTAGTTGTGAGCCTTGGACTG
Organism: Pleurodeles waltl; assembly: GCF_031143425.1. Taxonomy (NCBI): domain Eukaryota; kingdom Metazoa; phylum Chordata; class Amphibia; order Caudata; family Salamandridae; genus Pleurodeles; species Pleurodeles waltl. The sequence goes on along the minus strand of NC_090439.1, from coordinate 945,419,753 downwards.
AGAGCCCAAAACAGACCTGGCAAAATGCTTAAACCAGCCTGATCCATTCCTCTCACTTTCCATTCATTCTCATCCCTCTCTTTCTCTCGATCTCTTGCTCTTTCTTTTCCCCCTTCTCTCTCTCCAACACTCTTTTTCTTGCTTAATCTCTCTTTCTCTCACTGTCCTCTTTTTAGATCGCAGCCCCCAAGGCTTTGCTATCGGCATCTTGGGTACATTCGGAAGGCTTCCCTACGAATGCATTCAGCCCACCCAAACAAACAACATCACTCCTGTGGTCTGCATCACAGGGTTGAGAACCAAATATCCTGCTCGTTGTTTGGTGAAATGATAGATGTGCATCAGGAACACATACACCCGGAGTCACTGCACGTATTATTGCAAATGAGACTTGGCAGCGTTCCGGCTGCTTAAAGTTGAGGGAGCAGAAGATAAGGCAGGGCTAGCCTAGCAGCACCTTCTTTAAACGCTTCCCTTCTCGCGAATGCTGTTCCTGTTCGTATTACTTCTCTGCGCCTGTCAGTGCAGAGCTACCACAGTCCTTTGTACACAGCCTGATCCCTGCTGAAAGGTAGTAGGGCAATGGACATGCACGCATCAAAGGATAAGACACAGCCCCGATCAGACTGTCCTGCTCGAGATACATATTTGGATTAGGGCCCACACACACCCCAAGAGTATCCTCTTTTACAGTCAGCAGGGCTGCCATGCTTTATCTCCAGAATTTATCACCTGTTTCTTGGCTCTAGGGCATGTAACACAACCAGGTAAACACTTAACAGACACACACCTATAGTCAGACATACAGATATATAAACTCAACAGGCTATACCATACCCACACATAATGTCACAGTCGGGCTCACGAAGAGGAAACCGATGCACAAATGCTAAAATATGTTAAGTACACACATACACACAGTTACACAGACTCACATATACAGGCCCACGTGCAGACTTATCCATACAAGGAACCATACCCTCAGACACATACATGCATACACAGCCAGACAAGGATACGGGCATGCACATGGATGCATGAGAATGCATTTGGACATAGACACCAGTAAATCCTAGACACGTAAACACACCCAGTTACTGACAGCGATACATGCAGACGCTCACAGGCATATGCAAACTGATAAATGCACATGTAATGATGCCTGCACTCAAATACAGTGAGATTCAAGCACATATAGGCACATCTGGACACAGAAAGAAACGAAGACAGATGCACATAGACGCATATAATGTATAGATATATATATCGCTGTTGCATGTCCCATACTGCTTGCGCTGTTCATCGACTTGTCGTCCACTACAGGGCTGAAACACCAGGTGCTAGGATGCTGTATTATGTACATTACCTTTATTGGGTGAAACACGGTGTGTTCTGTGATATGCAGTGCCACAGAAATCAAGCTGTTTCAAGACGAGGGAGGGGCAAGCTCATCCTTTTCTTAATTCATCCTTTGTGTTCCAGTACATACAGTCCTGGGGCCTGTCATTCCTAAGTGAGGCAGGATGCCTGCTCAGATACATAGTCCAGATAGCTCACCCAGGCCTCAGTCAGTTCTTTGTGTTCTGATAAATGTAGTTCGTGGAAGGTGGGCGGAGGTGGGGGGGGGCTCAGAGTTTCCTCAGTCAGTTGCTGTATTGTCCTATCCAGCCTCTGTGTAAACTCTCTCCTGTTCATTGTACTAGTACACAATGGAGAAATGTGCATAATGTGTCCATAACATACATGTTATGTGTGCTGTTATTACAACTCTGAAAATAAACCAGTAAAGCAAATGCGGTCCCCTATATCGCCTGCTGTGTACACAGTCTTTTGAAGAACATTCAAGAAAACATCGGCCTTTCAATGTTTTTTTAAGTCACGTTGTACAGCTGTGACGTGGATGCTGTGCAGCTTGGTTGAAAGTAAAACAAAAAAAAGCGCTATGACGTGACCAGTGTTGACTGCGTCATAGCACTTTTTTTCCAGTTGGGCTGCTGTACAACATAACTAAACAAGCATTTGCACGGGTCTTGCGTTTGCTCATGTTAGAGCTGATAGCGTTGTAAACTCCTAGCGTTGTAAAGTCCTAACCCGAATTTTCACCTATCGGCAAAAGTGCATTTATGTACATAAGCCGATAAAGTGCATTTAACTATGTAAAGCACTCGACTTCTGCCAAGCAAAATCGCGCTAGTAAATTTGAGAAAAAGTAGTCCACAAGCCGGACAGAAAACAGCGAGCCTTGCATGTTTTCTGTACTTGGTCGATGCGCTCGAGTAGGGCTAGCCACCTCAAAAGGCATGACGTATGCATGCCTTCAACTAATGAAAGCAAGCAGATTTTAATAGGCAAGCCCACTAACCAATGAAAAACACTGACGTGAGGTCGACAGGGCTCCGAGCCCTTTTCTAAACCCTAAAGCGTCTCGCTGTCATACGCATGCGCGAGTGCATTCAACGAAGGCTCGACCCTAAAAACATTGACGAAATCAATAGATCGCTCATAGGCGGGACCTATTGGCTTTCCCAATGTTCAGTGCTTGAAATGGAAAAATAGAAGTGCAGGTACTCTGTGTCAGAGCACCTGCTTGTTTCTGAGAAATCCTGGTACTCTCCAATGAAAAGTATTACGTTTTTCTTGAAAAGAGCAGGTACTCTGCCTCTCAAAATAAAAAAAGTGAGGGTACTCCGTACCGGACAGTACTGGCCCATTTAAAGCACTGCCAGTGCTTGTTTTACTTCTTTTCACCTAACTCTGCCTCGACTATCAATCCTGGGGAACTGGAGATCGGAGCTGCAACCTTTTACCTTAAAAAACCGGCACTCGGTGACCAGGAATTCACCTGACGTAAAACTCATTTACCCGGCACAGGTAATTGTGTGTTTACAGGTCAAGCGCCGTCCACGCCATTGGCGTGTTTTCATTGGCCGCTTTCCTGTGGAGAGTGTAGAAACAAACGAGAACTCTGCTTAGAAAGGGCAAGCTTGATGCTATAGTTAAGTGAGAGGTTTAATTGTGCAGTGCACGCTATTACCGGGGAGCGTGCTGCAAGCAGTTACTGGTGACCATCCCGCCAAGTGTTTGCTTTTCACCCCAACTCTCGGCTATCTGATCGGGCAGTTGCAATAATAAACACAATGGAAGGCAGAGGGTTCCCCACAGCAGTGCAATGAAATTAAACCCACCCCTGTCCGTTCTTTATAATGAGGTGTGATGAGACAAACAGACATTTATAAGCATATTTAACTTTTCCTGTAACCTCTATATTTTTAAGAATATATTCCGATCCTGGAAAACATTCCATGACAGTGTGTCCATTTTTGTTAAATTCGATTTTGTCTGTTCATTCAGAAGGAATTATTTAATCATGAGCATGCCCTGCTTTTAGCATTAATTGCTCTTTAAGGCATGACTGACCAGATGATGAGTGACAAAATTACTTCATAACACGACATGCCTAACTAAACTTACTTCATACTAATGTGGCGAAAGCCTGCAGGAATGTTTGCGTTTTTTTCTCTCGGCCTATAAATCATTCATTAATCTGCTAGTCTGTTTGACAGGTGTATTGCAGACGCACCTGAAGTCTCCTTTTACTAGCACAGCTGACAGGAGCAAGGAGGCTTTTCAACTTGCCTGGATCTGAAGTCAGTGCTTGTGTTAATACGCCTAGTTTGAACCTGGTGATAGGCGGTAGTCAGCAACAGCATTTCATCAAATGTCATTACGTCCATGACTGTGGCCCATATGAAGCCCACATGCAGCGAGTTTGTTTTTTCCATTGATTTCTCGTAAGCAGGCATCCATATCATAAATATGTTCACTCTTGGGAGTAACTCATGACAACGGGCAACGCTGATTAATGGACCATGCGATTCATGCCTAACATTAGTCACTGGCAGTTGTTCTTTTGTGGACGTTTCAATAGGTACCAGGGCTGGACTAGGAACCAGAAGCAGACTTGGCAGATGTCAGTGCAACCATAATGCTGCAGTAGTGAGTGACTGCAGCAAGGTAGCCTAGCTGGAAGGGGAACGTGGGGAGGTTCTCCCTCCAAGAACTGTGCCTCAAAATGACAATATGGTGCACTTTACAACACATTTTTCATTGAAGGGATGGGTGTAGATAAGCAATATGGCTAAACAGGTTAAAAAATTAATGACTGAATATTTGAGTGAGAGAGGAGGGAGTGGATGAATTAATTTGAGAATGGATGACACTGAATAAATGATTTAACTGCCTGGAGTAAAAGGACTCAATGCCTTCACCAAGGGTGGATACTCTGATTCTATCACAGGACCGGAGGCGAGGATTATGCAGATCTTTCTTCACTTTTAATTAAACAGCAAGTTCAAAGTAAAACAAAACATGAACAAAAAAACTACAAGTTCCATGAGCCCGCCGCCATGGTAACGAGTATCCAATGAGGTGCACTCCTTCACGTTGGTATAAGTATCCCGAAATGCGTCACACTTCCTCTTTCTTCACTGCTGTGAGCCAGATAAGTGCCTTTCTGCCTCCGGTTCGGGGGTTTTCTGTTTGCTTTGGCGCGTCTCTGCTACATTGTATTTTCTGTCTTTCGTTCGCCGGAACGAACGTTCCGCTCGAGCGTTCTTTTTGTTTTCTTAAAAACCTCCGGCGTGTTTAAATACACGTCGGGCCCACTAGAGGGCGCGCGCAAGCTGTTTTTGTTCGGAGAGCATGTAGCTCTCAGCGCTCGGCGCTCGCGCCTCGCGTTTGTTTTCTTTTTTCCAAATTGAGGGTTTTTTGCCCTCAATAACACGTTTGTACCTTCGGTACAGTTTTGTCCCTACCTGTGACACCCATTTGGGTAAGGTTTACCCCATTAGGGAAGATATTATTTTTCTTGCACTTACAGTGACAGAGTGGGTAGGGATTTTACCCTATATATCATATTTTTTTTGGGTGTGCACTCTGTCCAGTCCTCATTATGCACTCCTCTCAAGAAAATGAACCTTTTCCCAACATGTCCCCAGGTGAGGGTTCCTCTCGCCGTACCCTCCCCCCCGGGGTGGACACTTTGTTTTCACAGGCTATTTCCCACGCTTTAGCCCCTCTTAGGGATAGTGTAGCTAAACTTACTGAACAGGTGTCCAGAGGTACGGGCATGTTTGGTGTGACGGGAGCGGAGGGTGATTCCTCTACCCTTTCGGCTCCCAGGAAACTGCGCAAGCGCGACGCGGGGCACCTGGAGGAGGGCGAGTTTTTTTCCCCTCCCAAGAGTGCGCGCGCGCGTACGCGCTTACCCTCCCGGGAGGGCTGTTTGCCCGGGGTAATGGGTGACAAGCTTCACCACCTATGGAACCCTGATTTGGAATCCCCCAAAGGCTTCATGGGAGGTTCAGATGAGGACTCATCATCTTTGGATGACGACTCAGGTCGCCCTTGGCGCCCTGGGGCTACCCTACCAGATCCTTCGGATCGCGCTGATTCTGACTCCGATATGTTTGAACCGGAGGGTATCTACCATCCACGTTCTTCGGAGTGGCGCCCAGACCACAAGGTGGCTGAGTATGTCGCCAGCAAAATTAGGCAACCTCTGGACAAGGAGGTGCGGGCCCGGCTACGGGCGGAGTGCCCACGCCCGTCTTTATCGGATAAGGTCGCTTTTACACCTGATATTGACCCTAAAATGTGTACGTTTTTTGCAAAGTATACCAGGGATCCCAAAAAAGGGATTGACCGCTCCTGGCGAGCATGTCAAGATAAACTTCTTGATGTCCTTGGTCCCCTCACACAGATTATTCAATTGGCGGAGCGTGCCAGGCAAGCAAACACTCCCCTACAGACGGACGTCATCGCAGGATGGGCTCAGAGAGCTGTTTGTCTCCTGGGCAACGCGAACTGTGCCATCTCTGCAGAAAGACGCAGGTCTTTATTGATCAAAATCGACCCCAAATTAGGGGAACTATCTAACTCGGAGGCAGGGGCTGTTGCCCAAGGCAATTTATTTGGCGACCCTTTTGTCAAAGAATTGGGGAAGTTTGTGGCTACGTTTTCGGCTTGGGATAAGGCGCAATCTTCTATTAAAAAGATTTTCCCCAACAAGGTTTTTGGCGGGGCCGGGCGAGGCAGGGGTCGCTCTTCCCGCCGTCCTTTCCAGCAAGGCCCCAGTTCCTTCCGGAACAACGGTTGGAGGGACGGCAGACAAGGAACTTTCTTCCCCAACAGAGGCAGGGGAAGAGGCAGAGGTTCCAGAAACACGCGAGGAGCATCTAACGCCCCTGGAGGTCCCTCTGGTGAGGCTTATCCCTTTTTCCCCAAAAAATTTTGGAGGGAGATTGAGGTTTTTCAAGGACAATTGGAGGCGCATTACCTCCGACGCATGGGTTCTCCAAACTGTCTCGGGTTTTCAGATAGAATTCTGGGGTACCCCACTTCAGGAGAAACTGCCTCCGCCCATCGTATTCTCGGCAGAAAACTCAGAGCTCATAGAGTTAGAGGTTCAGGCCCTTCTCCACAAGGGAGCCATTTCCTTCACTTCCCTTCACCCCACAGGTTTCGTAAGCAACATCTTTTTGGTGGAGAAGAAGGACAAGGGGTTTCGTCCCGTTATCAACCTTCGGGCATTCAACGAATGGGTGGTTTACAGGCATTTCAAGATGGAGGGTATTCACATGCTCCGCGACCTCCTCTTACAAGGGGACTGGATGGTTCGTCTGGATCTCAAAGACGCATACCTCACAGTCCCCATTTTTCCGCCCCATCGCAGATTCCTGCAGTTCATATGGAACGGCCAGATGTTCGAATTCACCACACTCCCCTTCGGCCTGTCATCGGCACCATGGTGCTTCACAAAACTTCTCAAACCAATAGTGGGAAAACTGAGGTTGCTAGGCATACGCCTCATAATTTATCTGGACGACCTCCTTTTGATGGACCAGTCCAAGTCTCAGTTGATGTTCAATCTGAACACAACTATTGCGCTTTTCCAGGACCTTGGTTTCGTGATCAACCAACAGAAGTCGCAACTTACTCCGACTCAATCGTTAGTCTTTCTAGGGTTTCTAGTGGATTCCCGATCGGCGTCTCTCAGTCTCCCGACGCCGAAGATCTCCAAGATAAAGAAGGAACTGAGGAAAGTCCTTCGACGAGACCACATTTCACTACGTCAATTAGCCAGGGTGATCGGCCTGCTTTCCTCTTCGATTCAGGCCATTTTTCCGGGTCCCCTACACTACAGAGCCCTGCAGCGCTTGAAAGCGTTTCACCTTCGCCGAGGGGTCACGTACTCCGAGTTGATCTCCCTGTCTCCAGAGGCAAGGACGGAGCTGTTTTGGTGGCTGGACCACATGGAGGCATGGAATGGCAGGGCCATTTTTGGTGCAGCCCCGGATCTGGTGATCGAATCAGACGCCAGTCGCCAGGGATGGGGGGCCCGTTGCGGAGACATATCGTTCGGGGGACGCTGGACCCCGCAGGAACTAACCATGCATATCAACTGCCTGGAACTCCTGGCGGGATCTTTTGAGATCAGATCTCTCACGAGAGACAAAGTCTCATGTGTTGTTCTACTACGGATGGACAGCGTATCAGCGATACAATACATAAATCGCTTAGGGGGAACAAGATCAAGAGCCCTAGCGGAACTGGCGAAGAATTTTTGGCATTTTTGCCTTCAACGCCAAATCTCAGTCACGGCGGAGTATCTTCCGGGAACCCAGAATGTAGGGGCAGACTGGAATTCTCGGTTTCTCCAGGATCCCAGCGATTGGCGTCTACATCGCTCGGTTTTTCAGCCGATCATGGATCGCTGGGGTCCCTGTTCAGTGGATCTCTTTGCGTCTCGTTGGAATGCTCAACTTCCCCTATACTTCAGCTGGCGACCGGATCCGGGAGCGGCGGCAGTAGATGCGTTTCTCCAGCATTGGGGTACCCTTCAGGGTTATGCTTTTCCCCCGTTTCTCCTTATTCCGCGGGTTGCGGCTCAGGTTCGCCGCCAAGAGGCGACGGTGGTTCTGATAACCCCCTGGTGGAGGTCACAGCCGTGGTTCCCGACCCTGTTGGAACTCTCGTGCGAGTGTCCTCTTCGCCTCCCGCATTTTCCCTCAATACTCCTGGATCCGTTGGGTTCCTATCACCCTCTGGTCCTTCAAGGTCATCTTTCCCTCATAGCTTGGAAGATTTCCGGCATCGTTGGCAAGACAACCGACTTTCGCAGGAGGCTAATAACTTCATCGCACAGGCCTGGGCCCCGGGTACATGCAAACGATATAGATCTGCATGGAACAGATGGTCTCGTTGGTGTGTGGGCAAACACTGCGATCCCATGGGGGCCAGTATTACCGACATCATCAATTTCCTTGCAGAATTAGGGGAATCTGGCTTAGCGTATCGCACTATCAATTCTTTTCGTTCGGCCATCTCGGCGGGCCACCCGCCCCTTAACAATCTCCCGGTCGGGGAGCATCCCTGGATTTGTAAACTTCTTAAGGGTATTAGACTCTCCAGACCTCCGCAACCCAGATATTCGGAACTCTGGGACGTGAACTTGGTTCTTAGTCTCTTGTCCTCTTGGCGGGACAACCTATATTTGTCACTAAAGGAATTGTCAGCCAAATTGGCCATGCTTCTCTGCCTCATTTCCTGTAAGAGAGTGTCCGATGTCAGAGCATTGGATATTTCCGCTCGTATCTTTACTCCAGAGGGGGTCACGTTTACTATTGCAAGGAGGACAAAGTCTAATACCAGGTCGGTATCCTATCCCGCTTTTCCTGATTCCCCGAAGCTATGTGTGGTTCGATGTCTCAAAGTCTATGAGGAAGTAACCAGTTCTTGTAGACCTCCAGGAGTCAAGCAATTATTGATTTCTATAAAGAAACCGTTTAAGGCGGTTTCTTCCCCTTCCGTTGCCAGATGGATTCGATGGATTCTCTCTGAGGCAGGAGTAGATGTTCAAGTTTTCGGCGCCCATTCTACTCGGGGAGCTATGGCTTCCAAAGCCATACAAGTGGGGGGCAGATTGGAGGACATCATGCATGCTGCTGATTGGTCTTCAGAGTCTACTTTTAAAAAGTTTTACTTTAAACCAATTCATGAAGCAGCCGCACTTGTGGTGAGTAAGCTTTAAACTTGCATAATCCTCGCCTCCGGTCCTGTGATAGAATACGAAATTTCCTAGCTATCGTGAAGGAAAGTTTCAATTCTATTAAGGACACGGAGGCGAGGATTATCCCACCCACATACATTACGCTGGTATGTCCCCTCCCGATTACATCTACCTACGTAACAAGGTAGTATACTTGAGTTTGTACATTTTTTGTTTGTTGTCATGCTGATCATGTTCTAAATACATCATGTAGTATTTGATTCAGATGTGATCACACTCTATTTAGAGGTATTTTAAGGTTCATGACTTTATTGCAGTCAGTATGTATCTGTGTTTTATCGGATTTGCATCTAATTATACCTTTTTTGGTAGGTTCCGAGACTACGACCAATTAACTCTACCAGGATTCCTTCCGCAGTGAAGTCGAGGAAGTGTGACGCATTTCGGGATACTTATACCAACGTGAAGGAGTGCACCTCATTGGATACTCGTTACCATGGCGGCGGGCTCATGGAACTTGTAGTTTTTTTGTTCATGTTTTGTTTTACTTTGAACTTGCTGTTTAATTAAAAGTGAAGAAAGATCTGCATAATCCTCGCCTCCGTGTCCTTAATAGAATTGAAACTTTCCTTCACGATAGCTAGGAAATTTCGTATTTTTATTCTATCCTCTGCATGATAACATCACCCTCTCCACCAAATACTACTACCATCAATCCTTGTGAACCATGCATATCCCTGGGACATTTACACAGTGCACTGATTTATATTCACAAGTTTTGATCTAGAATGGGACAAAGAAAGAGATAACCATGTAGTTGCAGAATTGCACAATGTGAGACCAGGAAACCATGCCTCAATCCCAATTTCTAACTTGACCACCTTGTGTGATCCATGGCAATTTAGGCCCACATTTATATTTTATTAGCGCCACATTTGTGTAATTTTTCGACGCAAAACGAGGACAAACTTACAACATATAATTGTATTTTGTCAGTTTGTGCCGCTTTTGGGTCAAAAAATGACGCAAACGTGACAGTAAAAAAGTATAAATATGGGCCTTAGTTTTTCACAGTGCCTTCTTTTCATTCATCACAGGAGAGTTCCTTGAAATATGTCAATTCAGGGTGTACCCACCTACAAAAGACCATAATGGTACTCCATCTACAGTAACACTGTCGGCCACATATTTTAGGGCATAAAACAACGAATTTTCCTCTTAGGTCACTAATAACATAGCCTTCAGGGTACTAGGGGCGAGACATGAAAGTTTCCAAGTTCATTATTAGAATCTATCACTTAAAACAATTGCCACTCAATGCAACGGTATATTTTAATATATTAAACTGAAATACACTGTAACAGTCACACTGTAAAGAAATACAAAGTTTTGAATTTTGATGAATGTTTATCATGTATCCATTATTGCACTCTCTGAGCCAAGTAACAGCATCTCCCTCAATCCCTGAAGGTCATCGCTGCTGGTGGTGGCCCTGCAGTAAACTACCAAATCCAAAAAACACTGTTTTGAAGGGAGCGAGGTTTCACTGAGCACACTTTAAAATATTTTTTTTTGTACTGTTTGCTTGTAAAGTGCCAAATCGCTGAAGCCAGAATACCCGTCAAAAAAACTGCCTCTAACCTTAGGGTGACCAGATATTAAGGCCCATATTTATACTTTTTTGTGCCGAATTTGCTTCATTTTTTGACGCAAAAGCGGCGCAAACGTACAAAATGTAATTGTATTTTATGAGTTTGCGCCGCTTTTGCGTCAAAAAATGACGCAAATGCGGCACAAATAAAGTATAAATATGGGCCTACATGCCAAATACTGGGACATTTCTGGAAAATAGAAGAAGGACTACAATTTTACATTATCCGAATGCCCGATAATTAAATTGCTTTCTTAGAACATCTGCTAAGTAGCCATGCTTTGAAACACCTAACAGTGTAACCCCGACTGTTTTCAGTCGACCCTCTCTTAAAACCGTGACTCAAACCATATTTGCTGAAATCTGCTGGGAATGTTGGTGAAAAACCCGGACTTCGCTGGCAAATCCGTTACCTTCCCAGCCTACCAGGAAAATGAAAAATGGCAGCAGAAAAGACACATTTGCAACTTTCGGGTTCACTTTTTCATTCACACTTTGGAGGTTAGCTATTCATTCCAAAGAGTCATCTTCAAAAGTCTGTATCCATCCATTTGTGTTATGTCTTTAAAGTGTGTGATTGGCTTTCTCTATGTATTATTGTCGGAATGATTCCTTTTTAAGCTGATTTAATTTTTTTTACTTAACGAATATTATTTAAGTAGTTTTTGTATGAATCGCAGTGTATCCAGGCGGACACGTGCAGCGGCTAAATGGTTTTCGGTTTTTCTCTATGACAGTGATTTAAAAGGATTCATTTTGCTTCTAGTCTATGGGGCTTATTTTCCTCAAGCCTCCGTAGTACTTCGCTCCCTCACTTCTTCATTGCAAACCTCAAACTTCTCCCGAACACCGTGCACCGTGTACGTCTGAAGAGAACACTCTCCCACTGTGAATAATTTACACAGCTCTTCCTGCTTCTCTGTGCAGAGCTCAGTTGCGTGCGGGATACAATCACCGCATAGATATAACTAAGGATCAAAAAATTGCTATTTGTGTTTTTTAAATATGTGCAATTTCGCTCAAATGACAGGGAATTATGCATATTACGTGAAAAGTTCACGTATGAGGATACCTTGGCCCATATTTATACTTTTTGACGCTAAACTGCGCTAACGCAGTTTAGCGTCAAAAGATTTTGTGCCGTCTAACGCCATTCTGAAGCGCCATGCGGGCGCCGTATTTATGGAATGGCGTTAGCCGGCGCAAGCGGACCGGCGCTGCCTGGTGTGCGTGGAAAAAAACCACGTACACCAGACAGCGCCGGCGTAGGGGGAAAATGGCGTATGGGCGTCTTAAAATGGGGCAAGTCAGGTTACGTCGAAAAAATCGTCGTAACCCGACTTGCGCCATGTTTTTTCGACGCCCATCCCCCATCAACATGACTCCTATCATTGTAAAGATAGGAGTCATGCCCCCTTGCCCAATGGCCATGCCCAGGGGACTTCTGTCCCCTGGGCATGGTCATTGGGCATAGTGGCATGTAGGGGGGCACAAATCAGGCCCCCCTATGCCACAAAAATAAAAATAAAAATACTTACCTGAACTTACCTTAATGTCCATGGGATGGGTCCCTCCGTCCTTGGGTGTCCTCCTAGGGTGGGCAAGGGTGGCAGGGGGGGTCCCTGGGGGCAGGGGAGGGCACTCTGGGCTCATTTTGAGCCCACTTGTCCCTTAACGCCATGCCTGACCCAGGCGTTAAAAAGCGGCGCAAAAGCGCCGTTTTTTGGCCACGCCCACTCCCGGGCGTCATTTTTGCCCGGGAGTATAAATACCACGTAAAGGCCTGGGAGTCATTTTTTAAGACGGGAACGCCTCCCTTGCATATCATTAACGCAAGGAAGGGGTTCACGCTAAAAAATGACGCACTCTCCGGGCACTTTGGCGCCCGAAGCGTCTAACGCCATAGTATAAATATGGCGTTAGTTGGCGTTAGTTTAGCGTCGAATTTGCGTCGAAAAAAACGACGCAAATTCGGCGCAAACGGAGTATAAATACGGGCCCTTGGCCCATATTTATACTTTTTGACGCTAAACTGCGCTAACGCAGTTTAGCGTCAAAAGATTTTGCGCCGTCTAACGCCATTCTGAAGCGCCATGCGGGCGCCGTATTTATGGAATGGCGTTAGCCGGCGCAAGCGGACCGGCGCTGCCTGGTGTGCGTGGAAAAAACCACGTACACCAGACAGCGCCGGCGTAGGGGGAAAATGGCGTATGGGCGTCTTAAAATGGGGCAAGTCAGGTTACGTCGAAAAAATTGTCGTAACCCGACTTGCGCCATGTTTTTTCGACGCCCATCCCCCATCAACATGACTCCTATCATTGTAAAGATAGGAGTCATGCCCCCTTGCCCAATGGCCATGCCCAGGGGACTTCTGTCCCCTGGGCATGGTCATTGGGCATAGTGGCATGTAGGGGGGCACAAATCAGGCCCCCCTATGCCACAAAAAAAAAAAAAAAATACTTACCTGAACTTACCTTAATGTCCATGGGATGGGTCCCTCCGTCCTTGGGTGTCCTCCTGGGGTGGGCAAGGGTGGCAGGGGGGGTCCCTGGGGGCAGGGGAGGGCACTCTGGGCTCATTTTGAGCCCACTTGTCCCTTAACGCCATGCCTGACCCAGGCGTTAAAAAGCGGCGCAAAAGCGCCGTTTTTGGCCACGCCCACTCCCGGGCGTCATTTTTGCCCGGGAGTATAAATACCACGTAAAGGCCTGGGAGTCATTTTTTAAGACGGGAACACCTCCCTTGCATATCATTAACGCAAGGAAGGGGTTCACGCTAAAAAATGACGCACTCTCCGGGCACTTTGGCGCCCGAAGCGTCTAACGCCATAGTATAAATATGGCGTTAGTTGGCGTTAGTTTAGCGTCGAATTTGCGTCGAAAAAAACGACGCAAATTCGGCGCAAACGGAGTATAAATACGGGCCCTTGTGCGTGAAATTCACGCGATATAACAACAGGGAACTGTTTCAAAGAGGAAGTATGCAGCGCAGCGTAACACATTTTCTATTCAAACCAGTCGTCCAAAGGCAAAATAAATCACACAACATTTTTCACTATGTGTAATGGAAAACATTTGGTAAGTTTTTTGTTTAATGCAACATTTCAGAATTTCACGAGGTTAGGGTCACATAATGAAACTTCCTACACAGATACATTCATACCCTTACCTCGAAGGCTTCCACCTCCTAATACAAAAAAAAAAGCAGAGCACTTTGTTAAAATAAGCAATGGCAAAGCCAATAGCTCTCACCTACGTGAGAGCTATTGGCTTTGTCAATGTTTTTTAGCCATGTTGTACAGCAGTTTGACTGCTGTTCAGCATTGCTAAAAGTTAGTGGTGTGGTATAGAGATACAGGAGAGTGACATAGAAGAAAAGGGGTTTGCAGTGGTGTTGAGTAATGCAGAGTGGAGTGGTGTAGAGTGGAGTGGTGTACAGTAGATTTACGGTGGGTAGAATTCCATAGAGTACAGTGGAGTAGGGTAGAGCAGAGTGGCATTGAGAGGAGTTGAATACAATAGAGTGCCATAAAGTAGAGTGACATAGAGCAGAGTAGAGTGTCGTACAGGTAGAGTTGCGGTGGGTAGAATTCCATAGAGTAAAGTGGAGTAGGGTAGAGCAGAGTGGCATTGAGAGGAGTTGCATACAATAGAGTGGCATAAAGTAGAGTGACATAGAGCAGAGTAGAGTGTCGTACAGTTGAGTGGAACAGAATAGACTGATGTGGAGTAGAGGGGCATAGAGCAGAGTCACATAGAGTGACATAGTGACATAGAGCAGAATGGAGTGGCATAAAGTAGAGTGTTGCACAAGGCTAACATGTGGTGGTGTGGCATAGAGTAGAGTGGCATCAAAAAGAGTGACGAAGAGGAAAGTGGAATGGAGTGTTGTTGAGTAGCACAGATTGGAGTGGAGTGGTGTAGATTTGAGTGGAGTGACATTGAGTGGAATGGAGGTGGGTAGAGTGGTGTACAGTGGAGTGGCATAAAGGAGAGTGGCATATAGAAGAGCAGCGTAAAGTAGAGTGCCACAGAGCAGAGAGGCATAGAGCAGAGGGGTATAGAATAGAGTGGTGAAGAGTGGAGTGGCATACAATAGAGTGGTGTAAAGTAAAGTGTCATTGAGTAAAGAGGCATGGAGTAGAGTGGTGTAGAGCACAGTGAAGTAGAGTTACGCAGAGCTAAAAGGAACAGCATGAAGTAAAGAGTTGTACAGTTGAATGACGTACAGAAAAGTGGCATAGAGTGGAGTGGTGTAGGGTAGTGTGGCATACAGTAGCATGGAATAGCATGGAATGGAGTAGTGTATAGTAGAGTGGCATAGAGTAGAATGAAATAGAGTGGCATGGAGTAGGATAGAATGCCATTGGAATGGAGTGGCATGGAGTAGAGTCACATGGAGTGTAGAGCGGTGTACATTGGAGTGGACTAGAGTGACATAGAGTGACCTATGTTGGAGTAGAGTGGCATAGAGTGGCATAAACTGGAGTGTTGTAGAGCTGTATAGAGTGGAGTGGCACTGAGTGGTGTGGAATATAGTGGCATAGAGTAAAATGGCATAGAATGGAGTGTCAAAGAATGGGGTGGAATGGAGTAGAGTGGCGTGGAGTAAAGAGGCATAGAGTGAAGTGGCATACAGTGGTGTGCCTTAGAGTGGCATAAAGTTGAGTGGCAGTGGAGTGACTTAGAGTAGAGTTGCATTGAGTGGTATGGAGTAGATTGGAGTACAGTAAAGTGGCAAAGAGTTCCATAGATTTGCACTGTGTTGAGTGGAGTGGCGTAGAGCTGAGTGGAGTAGCATAAGTGCTGTAGAGTAGTGTAGACTAGAGTGGCATAGAGTAGGGTGGAGTGGCATTGAGAGGCATAGAGTAGAGTGGTGTGACATAGTGTAGTGTGGAGTGGCACAGACAAGAGTGACATAGAGTAGAGTGGCAGAGAGTGGGCTGGAGTGTAGAGTGGCATGGATAGAGTGGTGTGAATTAGACTGGAGTTGCATAGAGTAGAGTGGCATAGAGAAGAGTGGCTTAGAAGGAGTAGATTGGGCTAGAATAGGGTAGAGTGGAAAAAGTGGCGTAGAGTGCAATTAAGTGGCACAGAGTAGAGTAGTGTGGATTGGTGTAGACAGAGCAGAGAGGAGTAGAGTGACGTGGAACAGAATGGAGTGGAGTGGCATAGAGTAGAGTGGCGTGGTGTGGCCTACAGTAGACAGGAGTGGCACAGAGTATTGTGCAGTGGAGTGTCAGGGCACAGAGTAGAGTGGACCGGCATAGAGTGGCATAAAGTGGATGGGCATAGAGTGGCCTATAGAACAGTGGACTGACAGAGTCAAATTGCGTACAATGGAATGGTGCAGAGTGGCACAGAGTGAAGTAGAGTGGCATAGAGTATAGTAGCAGAGAATAGAGTGGCGTAGAGTAGCACAGCTGTGAGTGTAAATAACTAAAGTGTCAATAAAACAGCAGATAGCATGAGAGCAATATAAATAAGAAGTTGTATGTATGTGTTAAAAGAAAGCACATTGCACATCCAGGAATAATAGTGAAACACTTATAAAATAAAACAAAAAGTTATTTGCTAAAGGAAGAGGAAGAACAAAGACAAAGAAGAATAGATGTACTTGATCCATACTCCAGGGAGGAGCTAACACAAGAAAAGAAGGGAAGCCTACATGAGCTAAGCAATCAAAAGATTGGAAATGAGAGTCAAAACGAAAACAACTAATTGCATGCTATGAACGGTTTCTAAACCTACTGAATTCTGAACAATACGTCTTGCCGCACAGCGCATGTGCTGTGTTGGTGCGACCTAAAAAGAGGTGCACGCCTCTCTTCTGGTGATCTTGCTCCAATCAGGATGATATTTTGCATAATCTCATGACGTTCTTTGGGGCAGGTGTAATAGTTTCATGAACTACAGGGGCAAGCACGAACGTGGGTAGGTGCCTCAAATTGAGGACGCCTATAGACAATAGCTATAGGCTGGATCGTGCTACCCCCTAAGGGGCCCCCCATACGCAGAGGGCGGGGCGACCTTTTTTTGTTTTAGACTATTGACGAGACAGTTCACGCAAATGCTGTAAGTGACTGCAAATTTCCTTTCATACATGCAATGAGACATAGTCTTCTTGTATATACAGCCAGGAGAAGTCTAGTTAGTTATAGGTCCTGATGAAGCGTTAGAGGATCTTTTACGACCAATATTACGCGAAACATGTTGACCAGACCCTAGGGGGCAGGTGACAATTTCCCAGTACTCCAGGCTTTCTAAAGTGGTTGAGCATCATTCTCATCTTCCACTTAACTATGTTTTTAATCTTGATCGTAACCCCTCTAGTTAGATATTAAATTAAAACATGTTTAGGGGTTACTAATCAATCTTAATTTTATTACTCTCCTGCCATTCAGAGTGCCTGACCTTTATAATTTAACGGCAGCTACCTCATATCAAAAAGATCTCCGGCAAAGAGCCCCCGAAAGGGGAGCCCGTCAGACATTGCACCAGCCGGTCTGACGAGGAGCTTCCCGATGATGAAGCATGACACCCTTTCGGGTGTGTGAGGGTTCTAGCTCCTAAACTTTAATTGTTCACCCTAGAGTTAGGAACAGTGTACTTTTTTGCTATTGTAATAGTTTCATGTTCTTACTGTATTGGATATTGTCCACCAGGCAGTAATAAATCATGCCCCTTTTTTTTGCAGTGATGTTGTGACGTTCACATTTGTGCCTTGAAGAATGGGTTGGCAGAGAGAGGACAAGGGATTAATGGAAGGCGACACGATGTATGGCACTGAATTAAGGGGAGAGAAAGGTGTCAATAGTTGACCAGCAGTGGACATGCAGATGAACAGCTGGGTGAGACAGCAGAGGACGGACTGTTGATGTAGGCACAGAGGATTGGAAGACCAATGATGGTGTAGCACATCAAAGAGGGGAAGGAGATATGAAGGAGGCATCATGAAAGTCAAGTTATTGTGATGCATTATAGAATGGAAATGGACTAAGGGATGGATGGGCGTGTAGGCAGTATATGCTAGAAGCTAGAAGGGAGGATAAGTTGTGTCAGTAATACCAGACAATGGCATTATTTGGTGATGTGTAGTGGAATGGGGTAAAAGTAATGGTGTAAGGGGAGTGGGGTGAAAGCAATCTTCACTAAGTCCACTAACTGAGACTAGAAGAGAAAAGTATTGACCTCTTTGCTGAAATGCAGGCATGTTGGTTCTTCGCAAATATGAACAGGAACATTGCTTGGCACATACTTTCTTTAAATGTGATATTAATTTATTAAGTTTGTTATTAAGTTTTGCATATGGCTACAAATAACAAATAGGCATGGCATAGTATAAAAACATGCAACAGGTGCACATACATATTATATACCATCATGTACCTTGCAAAGACACTTATCTAGCAAACCAAGAGCACAAAACATAGTTAACATTGGTAAATAGTATTTACTCCACTCCACTCCCAACAACCCAATGTCTCTACCCATGGCCAGACACTGCAATTACATGAATCTGATGTCCCAACCTGCTATGTCCAGCTAAAGCCCCTGAGAGCCCCACAACCAAGACTGGGCAGCCAGAGTGCTTATGATTTATACCTGAGTCTTGCATGATGACCAGTGTCTTTCCTGAATGTCTGATATTATCATGATCTGCCTGTTTAGTCAGAAATATATCTCGTTCACTGAATCTCTCCTGTGATCACACATCGTCGTCAGTGTAGTTAGCACCATATCTTCACCTTTGACCCACCTGCTGAGCTCCTTGTTCCATTTATCATGAGGGTGGAGGGGGGAACGGTCATTCTTCCATTTCATCTCTAGCTGTGCCTTTGGGTAATACTATAGCAAGATCTGCAAATCAGCATGCCATCTTGCTCAGTTCTGATCTGATAATCAAAGCAAAAAGTGAGATTCTTAGGTTTGGTTCCAGCTCGAGGCCAGTGATCTCCCGTATGCAGTCAAAAATGCAAGCTCAGAGTGAAACCAGTGTTCATCAGTTCCAAAACAGTTGCAGAACTTCTGCCCCATTTGTTCAACCACTAGGGCAATGGTCAGATTCCCCCAGAAACATAATATGAAAGCTGTTGGGTGAAATATATTACATTGCAGGAGCTTGAACCTGGCATTTTGGGCAACAGATTAGTGGTATGAAATCATGTGAATCCACTCACACTCAGATATGTGACCACCCACGTCTCCCACCTGTAACTTTCTCAGTGCCGTCAACTTGATCTTGACGGTCTTTAGAAGTGATGTTCCTTTCACCAAATAATCACAAATGTAGACCACAAAACCTATACAGGCCTTTAAATGATTGTTTTGAACATTTATTGGGTGTAGCATGTAGACTTGATAGTACTGGACATCCCAAATAAAATGATAAAGCAAGAACTTCACATTTGTGGATGGATTGCGCAGTAGCTTAAATTAAATTTGTTTTAAGCATTATTTGATTAATAAATCGTTGCAATAAGCAATCTTCATGGTACTTTTTGTGACAGGGGCTCAGTGGCAATGTATTGAGGATACAAATTAGATATTGGATGGCCATATAATGGTTTTCAATGGCAATTAATTCCGCTTCTGTGGAGGAAGTAAACTAAGATCTATCACTAGAGGGTACTCTATGGTATTTACGGTTCTATTACCCAGGTAAACATAGCTTTTTTCAGGTAATCACAGTCTGTCTGTGTTAACTTTATTTTTGTCATTTCCACTAGTGTTCAATATTTGGGTTCCTGCTGTACCTGAGGTAAAGAGGTTTGGTGAAGTGATCCTTAAATGGCTTGCCTCTTACATGCATGCCTGCTTGGAGTATGCATGTTTTGTGTTCCTATGATGAGGATGTTGCTGATGTAGAAGCCCTGGGCTTGGTGCTACTGATAGGTGGTGATGAGAAACCACCCAAATTCATCTCATCAAGCCATTCCTAGACCTTGTCTCTGTGACAAGACCAAATTTGGAGGATTCACATTAAACTAGTTCTTGTACATCCACGCTTGAGTAGACCAGGGGCGGGGGAGCAATGCTATAAGCAGGCAGATGGTAGAGCTCAGTGTCATCTATGTTCAGGTGGATGCTGGTGTTCTCCTCTGCCAGTAGGCACAACATGGGCTCTAAATACAAACTGACATTCAATGGCAAGACAGTAGGGTCTTGGGCCATGCCACATGGGACAATCATGGGCATGGACCAAGAGACGCTCATACCACTGTAGGTTGATACCATAATACCAACTATTACAGAGCCAAGGTGTCAAGCAGGGTTTAAAGTTTGACAGCCTTGAGGGCGCAGAGAGGTCAAGCATGATGAGACGGAAGTGTTGGTAGTGGTGTTGGAGTTCATCTCATCATGGGGCTAGGTTGTCGTGATATTTTCAGTAATGCTTCCCAGGAATGGTAAGCACGTGTTGGGCATCGGTTAATGTGGTGATCTTGCTCCAAACTAGACTTTTAGAGAAGAGAAAGGATTTGTCCAACCATGAGGAACTTCAAGAAGCTCCCATGCACTTGTGGAATAGATTTGTTGATAATATGCAGTAGTGCTGTGAATAATTTTCCCTATAACTCCTTTATGATAGGTGATTAAATCATATAATCTTCCAAGTATTTAGCATTAAAAGTCGTAAGCTTACACATTGGCACATAGGAAGTGAATTGAAGAGCCTTTGGTTGACATGTTATTGATGCACATTTGAGTGAGGCTAAGCCTTACATATATGTGGCAGAGAGATTCGAACACGCACATTAGGTCACGCCCAATGCCAGTGTTACACGGCAAGCACTGGAGTTCTAAACGTTTGTACCCTCCTTGGAAAGTTGTAACCACGCTGTTGTCATTGGCAAGTAATAGTGCTGTTAACTGGAAGGCCAGACCCTGCCCAGAGCAAGCTGTAGCAGGAGAGCCATTCACCTCCCCATATGAGAGACCCTCTAGCTTCAATGAAGATGGACGGGTACCCATGAACAAAAAAAGACCAGTTGCTCATTGAATCCTGCAAAGCTGGAGTACGCCTTTCTGGACACATCCTTAAGAGTGCTCCATACTCCAGACCAGAACACACTAACAATGGGTTCTGGTCTCGAGGTAAACAAGGTGTCTCTGGTTGCAAATAAGTTTGCTGGACGCTACTCTAGCGCCTCTACTTGACGCTTTAACCATATGAGTTGTGTTTTAGCTTTCTTCGGACATGGTTTCTATGTGCTTCATTGGTTTTAGAATCACTGCCTTTCTGTACAGCCGGCGCTACAATTCCTTTGAAATGGAGATGGTAAGTGGCTGTTGCCTTCTTGGGACACACAGGAAAAGGTGTCCTCCTGGGTGTATTTTTACCAGTTTGGATTGCTTAGCAACACCGGATGGGGCTCTTCCGCCCTCACAGGTAGAGGCCCGGCGGCAGGGCACTTCATCCCTTTAACCTGAGAGTGGTTTTAGAAACCATGGGAGTCTCCACCCTATAAAGGAGAGAGCATGGATCCTATCCTGTCAGAATTGAAACTGTGCTTTGTATTCCGTCCTAGATGCTCGCATTGTGCTTTCGGTTAAGAGTTTGTTCATTCTGCCTTTTGTTGTGTTTAATTGTTTTTAATGTTATGTTAAATCCTGGTGTTGGTGGGGCATAGAGCACATCTCCTGTTTATTTATGGCCTCGACATAGGTAGGGGGCTCGTACATCGATACGGTACTGCCTCCTCTTTTTCTTTTGCTACGAACATATAGAATCGAATATACCACATACTTTCCTTCCTGCATTTGTTTCTAGTTCAGCTTCACCCGATTAAAAGCACAAAGGCCCATATTTATACTTTTTGACGCAAAACTGCGGCAACGCAGTTTTGCGTAAAAAAAATTAGCGCCGGCTAACGCCATTCTGAAGTGCCATGCGGGCGCCGTATTTATTGAATGACGTTAGCCGTCGTTAGCCGCCGGCGCCGTCTGGTGCGTGTTAAAAAAAACGACGTACACCAGGCAGCGCCGGCGTAGAGGGATATGGGGCTTGGGCGTCAAGAAATGGGGCAAGTCAGGTTGAGGCAATTTTTTCGCCTCAACCCGATTTGCGCCATTTTTTTTCACTCCCAACCCCCATAGAAATGACTCCTGTCTTAGCAAAGACAGGAGTCATGCCCCCTTGCCAATGGCCATGCCCAGGGGACTTCTGTCCCCTGGGCATGGTCATTGGGCATAGAGGCATGTAGGGGGGCACAAATCAGGCCCCCCATGCCACAAAAAAAAAATAAAAAACACTTACCTGAACTTACCTTAATGTCCCTGGGATGGGTCCCTCCAACCTTGGGTGTCCTCCTGGGGTGGGCATGGGTGACAGGGGGTGTCCCTGGGGGCATGGGGGGGAACCTCTGGGCTCCTTCAGAGCCCACAGGTCCCTTAACGCCTGCCTTTTGCAGGCGCTAAAAAACGGCGCAAAAGCGGCCGTACGTCATTTCTTTTGACCCATCCACTCCCGGGCGTGATTTTTGCCCGGGAGTATAAATCCGACGCACATGCCTCGGAGTCGATTTTTTAGACGGGAACGCCTACCTTGCATATAATTAACGCAAAGTAGGTGTCCACGCTAAAAAATGACGCTAACTCCATGGACTTTGGCGCTAGACGCGTCTAACGCCAAAGTATAAATATGGAGTTAGTTTTGCGTCGAAATTGCGTCAAAAAAAACTACGCAATTCCGGCGCAAACGGAGTATAAATATGCCCCAAAGTATTTTTCCCACTTCTAGGAGGAGCACACACCTCACTTTAAATGGTAGAAAATAGAGAGAAACATACAAATACACGTCGAACAGATGCTGAGTGTGGAACAGTCTGGTCTGGGAACTCGGGTGACTGTTATAGTCGTAAAGAAATGGTGCAGGGACAGCCATTGTCACTTCATGAAAAAAAATGCCCATGAGCACATTAGAATGACATTCATTTCAAAATAAAATTAGTGAACAACTTGTATTCTTATATTACATACACGGCGTTTTCAGGTACAAGTAACCAAAGCTGAAAAGCGGTGTGTGAAAAGGAAGCCATCTAGTTTTTCAAAAATAGCCATTTGTCATTGTGACACAGTTGACACCTCATGAATCAATGACCAGTGGTGCGGCTATTTCAACATTTATTCATCACATCTCCTCGTGCTGAGCTTGGGTACGTTGTCTCGTCTACTCGTTAAATACATTCGAGGGCAGGATCAGAGGTCTGCTCTCCTTAACAAGCTTACACCCGTGCATTTGCATTTAATTACAGCACGTAGAAACCTTCTTAATTAATATTTAGCAGGTCATTTTACACCACCTTTCAAATATACTATTTGCAATACCATCTATCATAACCGAAGATTGCCTCAAAATTGCATTACTATTCACAAACCAGGTGATGTGCAAATTGCGCATCCCTGGTATGTAAATGGCCAAAGACGGATGCTCTGCCCCCAACGCCACATCCTCTCCCGGCTTTGGTAGTGGGCACGTAAAATTAAAAGACATTCTTTTCTCCCGTGCTCGAGAAGGGCACTCTGCCCATATCACCCCAAGCCCGGCCGGGTGCGCCGGTACTGAGCCTAACACCGCATCATAGACCAGCACTATCCCCGTAAGGTGTGGGGTGCTCATTGTGGTGTATTGTTTCATGAATTGCATGAACTTTTTAGGCCACTTTCATGCGTCCCTCGATCGCTGCGGGGACCTGCACATAAATAATACATGTTGCGAAGAAAACCGAAACGATAAAGTACAAGGAGATCACTTTTTACTGCACGTTCCAAGAAAGCAATGACCATCAATCCAATCCGTTCGGAAAAGTCCTTTACTGCATATTCTTATCGCGTAACCACATCTAACTTGACCCCAGAGGCAGCTGCAGGTGGAACCTGTATTAGGGCATAAAATCAGAGCCAACCATGGCATATAAATGTGATGTTGCCTGGTAGTAGCCATCTCTGATGTATTTATTAGTCATGGGTATGAGAGCAAACAACTGAGCTGCACTGTACAATGTCTTTTTCATTGTGCACCAAGTATAGACCAATTCATATGCTGAAATATGGAGAATGAGAAATAGGTATCAAGGAAATCTATATACTTCTGAAATGGGCACAAAATGTTGAGTTTAAAGGCAATGGTTATTTGCACATCTCTGAATTTGTGGGTACCTGTACTAGAAGAGCATTTACAGGGTATTTGTGTTGTCTTTCCTACAGACTGGCTTACATGTGGAAGGCACAAATGTAGTGAAATCCAATTGGTAATAACAAATGACACGGCTTAAAAAAATGTATCTCACTTGTGTAGAGAGGGTTAGTGCCTGTCGGAGGAAAGGGCCCAAAATGCAAAATGGACGCATCACATTTTTCCATTCAAAACTGGCCCTTTTTTTTTTGCAAAGTAGGTGTCTGTGGAGTTTTGGCCCTAGCTCAGCCGACACAAAGGGCAACTAGCAAACATGCACATTTTTGGAAACTAGACTCATGGGGGAATTCATGGTGGGGTGGTTTGTGTGGCTTTCACCAGGGTTTTCTCCCAGAATCCCTTCCAAACCTCAAACTTTGACTAAAACCACCTTTTCCTCACATTTCCTCTGATTTCTGGGATCTGTGGGGAGCCAGAAACCTCCTTCCACTCAGCATTCCCCCCAAGTCTCCCGATAAATATGATACCTTGCTTGCGTGAGTAGGTGTAGTACCTGTGACAGGAAATGGCCCAAAATGCAACATGGATATACCACGTTTTTCCACTAAAAACTGGCCCTTGTTTTTGCAAAGTTGGTAGCTGTGGATTTTGGGCCCTATCTCAGCCGGTAACCAGAGATACCCAGAAAACCGTCACATTTTTTAAAACTAGACATCTGGGAGAATCCATAATGGGGAGACTGCACAGCTATCAGCAGTTTTTTTTCTAACCCAGAGTTAAAATGAATTGATTTTTTTAGTAAAGCACCAAGCTACCCATTTAGGATTTCCAGGTGCTAGGCCAGCGAGATAGTGATGGCATAACCCCAAGACTAGAGCGGCCAAGCCTTCAAGTTCTTACGGAAGACCGATGGAGTAGAACAGTTCCTTAGAGAGAAAGGAAGGGAGTTCCAGAGTTTGGGACCCAGAACCGAGAGCAATCAGCCTCCCAAGTGAGACTGACGGAACCTGGGAACAGTGCACAAGGTCATGTATTGAGATATCAAGGAGCAAGTAGAAGAATGAGGCTGAACAATAGGAACAGTGCACAGGGCCATGTATTGAGATCTCAGGAGCAAGTAGCAGTATAAGGCTGAATGAGCTTCTGAATATACCATGGGGCAACTTGTGCTCTTACCATAAACACGTAACACAGTACCTTGAAATGTATACATTTCAGAATAGTGAGCCAATTAATCTTACAAAGGAGCTGGGAGGTAGGAGCGGACTGTGGGAGGCAGAGCAGAAGCTGAGCAGCAGCCTTCTGGACCATCTGAAGATGCAGAATGGAAATATAGTCAATGCCCAAATTAGGGGCATTTCCATAATCCAGCAGGGACAGAACCAGTGCCTGGAGCACAGTTTTTTGAGCAGAGAAGGGTAGGATCTATATAATCTTCCTCAACTATTTCAATATGGCAAAGCAGGATGATGTCACCTTGGTCATTTGGGGCCTCAGAGAAAGCTTTTCATCCAGGATGAAGCCCACTTGCAAACCTCAAACATTGACTAAAAAACACATTTTCCTCACATTTCTGTGAGGGAACATTCTGGAATCTGTGGGGAGTCACAAACTTACCAGCATTCACCCAAGTCTCCTGATAAAAATGGTACATGATATATGTGGGTAGACCTGGTGCCTGTAACAGGAAACAGCCCAAAAGCCAACATGGATAGCTCACATTTTTACACTAAAAACTGACCCTTTTGGCAAAGTGGGCAGTTTTAGATTTTGGGTCCTAGCTGAACCAGCACGCAGGGTATCCATGCAAACCTCTACATTTCTGAAAACTGGACAACCAGGGGAGTATACAAGTGTATAACGTGTTTGGCTCTCACTAGGTAATTTCACAGAGAAACCCTGGAATCCTGAATCGTTGCCTAAACTCAAGAATTTTCCTTACATTTCTGTAATGGAAACTTCCGGAATCCACACAATTTGTACAACCCAGCATTACCCCACTTATGCTGATAAAGAGGTGCATCACTTGGGTGTTTGGGAATAGTGCCCACAACAGGAACAGTTCAAACTAAGGTCAAGGGGAGCTGTTGCAGAGGACTCCCTTTGACCACAGTTTGATTGGTTCAGGTTGCGGGCACTACGCTCAGCCACAAAAGTGGCACAACATTTTTTATCCGCACAAGTGGGATAACACTGGTTGGTAGGAATTTTGTGGATTCCAAAAGATTACATCATAGACATGTAAGGAAAATGCATGATTTCAGGCAACATTTGAGGTTAGCAGTGCATCATGAGTAAGAAAACATCACGGGAACCTGGCAAGGCCAAACACCCTGGAATATATATACATACATTTTTAGATGTACCTGCTGCCTAGTTGGTTTATTGCCCCACATGCTCCTGGGGTCAGACTAGGGGTAATCAACCCCCTCTGCCGCCTAGAGTGGGCAGAAAGACTGCCAGAATCATTTTTAGGGGTGGTGCCATGGCCATGCCTATACTGGGCAGCCCCCACTCCTGTATTTTTTTTATGCCCCTGGTATCCAGTGTGCTTCCTGCCCCAGAGGCAGATTGGGGTAATCTCCCCATCAGCCCCCAGCAAGGGGGCAGAAAGACTACCAGAATGGTTTTCTTGAGGGGTTGGGCCATGATCTTGCTCATGATGGGCAGCCCCCACCACTATTTCTTTAAAATTAAATTCTGGAATTTAGTTGGCTTTCTGCTCCCCGTGGAAGGGCAGAAAGAATGATACATTAAAAGGGCTGGGGAAGCATAAAACCTTACCCATGCGGTCACTCCCCTTATATCACTGGTGTCTAGTGGGTCACTCTCCTATGGCGAACCTGAAGGAGGGATCCACCAGGCAGAGATATTATTGGGAAGAGTAGCTTCTCCCATTTCCAACAATACCTCCCCTCCCTAATCAGTGCTGGGGGGGGGGGGCTAGCACTTGAGGGGCTAGCAGTGGGTCCCTAATTATGTAACCTGTATCTTTAAAACACAATATAAAATGAGTTGCTAGTTCAAATATTTTGGACACATTTGAATTCATCTCTTAATACAAATGTCCAAGAAGTCACAAAGTGTGGGGGTAAAACAATTCTGTTGCTGTATATATGGAAACCCTTTAGCTGGCTAACATTACAAATAAAATGTTGATGTTATACAGTACCTTTCATATTGTCACGAGGTTTTCTAAGAAACTGAATTATTAAATGTGGTGGATGGTGGTCACTATTAAGTCATAATGTCACTAAACAGTCACGCCCAAGCAAAGATTTCAGTAGTTTAAACCTAAGCTCAACCGCTGGTAGCTATGGCACAGGGCAGATACCTTAAATTAAAGAAAATACGTAAAACATTTAGAAGTTCTAAAATATTTAAAAAGTCAAAAACTCAAAGTTCCCACTCCAATTTAGAAAAATAGAGTAAAGTTCAACAAACAAAACATAACACCAAAATTACAAAAAATCCAATAAGGGGAACCAGAGTTATGAATGCTTAACGTTTTAAAGTAAAAATCACCAAGAAAAAGTAAAACAATCAGTAGGCACTGCTTGTGGCTTACCAGGATCAAGGCATGATTTCAGGCCAACCACAGTAGACCGTGGTTTGGATACAGCAAGCAAATTTATCCAGGTCAAATATTTTGCCTTCTGAATTAGTCTCTGAAATGGAAGAAAAAATCCCGCAGCAGAGTTAGACAGGGGGCTGCATCTGCTGCAGTTCACTGAAAGACGGATAGCTGCTGGTTGAGGTCCCATTGGTTTTCATGAGTAAAGCTTTGAGCTAGAGAAATTCAAACTTCGCAGATGAAAAATTCCTCTAGTCAGCAGATACTTTTCATGCCTACGTCAGGTCAAGAGTTCTAACTTCAGACATAGGCCCATATTTATACTTTTTTAGCGCCGCATTTGCTTCATTTTTTGACGCAAAATTGGCGCAAAATTACAAAATACAATTGTATTTTGTAAGTTTGCGCCGATTTTGCGCAAAAAAGACACAAATGTGGCTCTAAAAAAGTATAAATATGGGCCATAATCTTTTTTTGGAGCTGAAAGTCTTCCAGCAAGGCAAGCCTTATTCTGTATCTGACCAAGTTGTGTCAAAATCCCACACCTTTGATGTGAGGCCCACCTGATACTCAGGAGTTCATAGAAGTCCAAAAGTGTCCTAACTTTTTGGAGTTTCTGGACCCCATCCTCTTGGTCACCTCTAAAGCTCCCGGGACCCCAGGGACAACAGATGGTGGCCAGTACTCCCTTCAGCAAAAGCCACCAGCAGGGTCCAGTCCAGTTGCTGCTGGTCAGATTGGTTCTTCTCAATAAAAGCCTATTGCAGCTTGTTGTGCCCCTGTAGCCACACCATCTGAGCCTTGGAGTACACTTTTTAATCTTAGGTACAAGCGGAGGCCAATCCAGCCCTTCCAGTCTCCTAACAGGTCTCAAACAGCATGTGCTGTCCTTCTTCCAGTCTTCTGCAAGTCCAGAAAATGTTGTGAGTTCCTGGTGGTGAGGTCCATTTTCATATAGTTCAGCAAGCAGTGGGTGGGGGTGAGTCCTGGACACTCCCTAGCGAATAGCAAAAATGTTTTCAGGATCACTTATACCCATATTTACAGCACATCCTGGTTGCTTACTGCAAACTTTCCCAGAAGGCACGAGTCTATGAGCATTCCAAGGTGACACAGGTTTTCTGAAGGTAGCCTGTGACCCAGACATGGTTTTGTTTACTGAAATGAGCAGTCCCCTCCTCCTCAGTTACACCACACTGGTTTTGAAACCAAGACCAGCTTCTTTTTTCATATTGGCTGGTGCCCAACTTGTTAAGGTGGGTCGAAAGAACAAAGGCATTCGCTTCCTCAGGTCTCCTATTAAACTTATTATGAATGGACAGGCCTTTGAAGTTAATTAAAGTCTTGAACCCTTTCAGCTGGTCTTCCTAGGCTGACATGTGTCACGTACTTCATCTCCAGTCCATGCTGCCCAACAGACCTACGCCTTTGTTGTGCTCTAGGAACACCTTTCACACCTCATTAATGACTAGCAGTGGCAGAAGCTAGAAGACCAATGCAAATTAGGAGCTTCAGGTAGGGAAAACCTTGCCTGAATAACATTTGAAATTCTGACTACACATTTTAAATGAACTCTGGAATATGAAAAATAGTGGTTGAACCATTTCTTTAGCTTGTCCCATACCAGAGATAGCAAAAAATAATATATTAATCTCCACTCCATTTTCTTCATAAGACTATCAGAGCCTTCTACAGTGAAAACAGCTTTTGTGGGCTTGTCATTCTAGGACATACAAATATCAAATGTCTATATGACCCGTATTTAAATACCAGGTACCCTAGCATGTGGGCTACAAGGCCTATTTAGGAGTGACATATAGGGCCATATTTATACTTTTTGACGCAAAACTGCGCTAACGCAGTTTTGCGCCAAAAAAATTTGCGCCGGCTAACGCCATTCTGAAGCGCTATGCGGGCGCCGTATTTATTGAATGACGTTAGCCGGCGTTAGCCGACCGGTGCTGCCAGGTGTGCGTGAAAAAAAACGACGTACACCAGGCAGCGCCGGCGTAGGGAAAAATGGCGTTTGGGCTTCCCAAAATGGGGCAAGTCAGGCTGAGGCAAAAAAATCGTCTTAACCCGATTTGCGCCATTTTTTGGGGCGCCCAGACGCAATTAACATGACTCCTGTCTTAGCAAATACAGGAGTCATGCCCCCTTGCCCAATGGCCATGCCCAGGGGACTTATGTCCCCTGGGCATGGTCATTGGGCATAGTGGCATGTAGGGGGGCACAAATCAGGCCCCCCTATGCCACAAAAAAATGTAAAAAAAATACTTACCACAACTTACCTTTTCTTCCCTGGGATGGGTCCCTCCATCCTTGGGTGTCCTCCTGGGGTGGGCAAGGGTGGCAGGGGGTGTCCCTGGGGGCAGGGGAGGGCACCTCTGGGCTCATTCTGAGCCCACAGGTCCCTTAACGCCTGCCCTGACCCAGGCATTAAAAAGAGGCGCAAATGCGGGGTTTTTTGCCCCGCCCACTCCCGGGCGTGATTTTTGCCCGGGAGTATAAATACCACGCACATGCCTCAGAGTCATTTTTTAAGACGGGAATGCCTACCTTGCATCTCATTAACGCAAGGAAGGTGTTCACGCCAAAAAATGACGCTAACTCCATGAACTTTGGCGCTAGACGTGTCTAACGCCAAAGTATAAATATGGAGTTAGTTTTGCATCGAATTTGCGGCGAAAAAAACGACGCAAATTCGGCACAAACGGAGTATAAATATGCCCCATAATATATAAAAGAAGCTTTTTCCCCTGTCAAAAGGGCTGATTTGATAAATTGGACTGCAGTTTTAAACTACAGCAGTCATGATACATTGCTAAGCCTAAAGCCATATTTTCCTTGTCACACTAAGCTACTGCAGTTCCCAGGTGACATTTAACTTCATGTGGGGGTTGTAGTTTCTACATGATATACCATGACCTTACAAGAGAGTTAAATATGCCAATCAGGGATTAGTCAATGTTTACATACTTTAGGGGTAAGAACACATATACCGGTACTGTACAGTAGCACCCTCGTGTGCAGAGTCTAAAAACCTGTAAGAAAATTCAGCAAGAAAAAGAAAAAAGATGCATTTTCTCACAGTCCTTCAAGGTGCGTGGAAGAAAAAAAGCTCTTTAGTTCTCGAAGCTAAGGTAATATTTTTTAGTCGATTTCCATGCTGAAGAGCTGTGGCATTTTTTAAATCAAGTTCCGAACTACTGCAAGTAAAGTTTACTTTTATATGGCTGACCATTCAAAATAGTTTACCTTCTCACTAGTAAAAAAAAAAAAAGACCTCTTTGCTACATTAGAATATAAATTCTCATGACATCGCAATGCAGTGCAAAATATAACATTCAGTAGCGTTAAACTTATGTGATTCTTGGATAGGGAATGCACACGCGTTTAGCAACTTAGAAAAAAACAAACTACGTGTTTAGCAAACTATTTTTTGTCAACAGCTTTTTAAATAATACATGTATTGTGTTTGTCTTTTATTCTTTTGCAGAGTTACAGAGTAGTTCCTGTGGAAATCCTGGTGTTCCACCAAAAGGCGTCCTCTCCGGTACAAGGTTTGATGTTGGAGATAAAATTCGGTACAGCTGCGTTACAGGATACATACTGGATGGGCACCCGCAGCTCACCTGCATAGCAAACACGGCGAACACGGCAGCATGGGACTTTCCAGTCCCCATGTGCAGAGGTAACAACATTTTCTGCTGCATGCTGACATCTGCCATGCCGGATAACACATGGAAAATGTATTTTTGTAAAATAAGAACAGCACATAATCTGTTCTGGTTTTTATTGCAGCAGATGGGAAATCTACTGAGACGAATGTATGTACAGCGTTGCTCACTGTATCTTGCCAACTCTGTGCTTAAGATGTGAATTCTATTATGATGTCAAGTAAATGAAAATGTTAGTAAATAAAAACGACAGCATTTCAGAACCAACAACAATGCAACCGGTCCAAGGCTTTCCTTCAGAAGGCCGTGTTTCAATTCATGCTTGTGTGGCAATTACTGAATTAAGCCTATCCTGGACATCTCTAGGTTTATATCTGGCTGCACAATTCTGTTACCTCAATTGTTAATATATATAACCAATTTTAAGTGCATAATTCTGCTATGTCAACCATTTATGTAAATGCATTCCAAATGCATAATCCTGAGTCTGCAATCGTTTATAAAATTAAAAATCATTTTTAGCCACATAAAGAATGACATTTCAAACGGCAACTACACGAATACATTTGAAAAATGTCTGTTACATTTAATTTGTTTGCTTCAGAAGGCCGCATTCCCACTAATCCTGTCCTAATCATAACTAAATACCAATAAATCTCCTTCCTATACAAAACAATAACATACGTGTAGTCAGATCAGAGGCAGGAACGTGCACGGAAGGATGCAACCGGCCATACCCCAGTGATGGTCTCTGCTGCACGCCTGACCTGACAGTTTCAAGTGCAAGCACAACTAACAGGCCTCCTGTCTGCACGGTGCCCTCCAGCAGCACGGCTGCACGGAATATCATTCTCATACCAATACTAGTCTTAGAAACGAAATCCTTAACATTTCCATGGAGGAAACCTTAACTGCCCGTGTCCCCCGACCAACACAGCGTGTGTGACATTTGCATACATTATTGGGCCCCGAATTTCATGCTAAGTCACTTTGCGGAGTGAGTGAAAACTAAAGCTGTCATTGGGCGTTTGCCCGGCAGTTTTAATTTTTGTGGTGTGCCGGAGCTCAATCAGCTTGCAGGCACAAGAAGTTTGATCCTTGTCTTGCGCGAGCGTCCCGCTAGTGAAAGGGGACATCTGCGAGCAGTAAATCTTTTGTGTCAGTGCGGACTTGTGAATCACGCTTGTAGGGCCCCACTTAGTACTTATTAGCTCATGCACAGATAAACGTTTACAAATGAACAGGTTCAGCTTAATACATAGGTCAGGGATTGAAAAAACAAATTTTCTTTAGCAGTGGACTGATGCTCAGGGTCAATTACTCTACTTTACAGTCCAGCACCTTTAGGATGATATATACCATCTGATAGTGATGAAGCAAGGGAGTGTTTCTGTTTAATTAGAGTTTTGTAGAGTGCTGTTATACTGCCTTCATTTTAACAACTTGACAGTGCTTTAAAGGAGGTGATAGAAGGATGGCATGTTGCACTGCACAGACTGGAACTACAGGTATTAGTGTGCAGTTTCAAAATCCCTGGCCTCCTCCTTGATACTGTGGGTTGAAATTAAAAACTTTGCTTTCATACCCTGTGCATTACAAATGTTGATAATTAATATTCAATTAATGAAATTGCAAGGGGTGGTTGATTGACAATATGTGTCGAGAAATGCAGACTATAGCTCTCATGACTACTTTGGCGGCCTTTTCCAAAGACCACCAAAACCGTGGGCACCGAAAAACCACTAGCACACAATTGCCAGGTCTAAACCTTCCCTTTTCGTACATGTAAGGCACCCCTAAGGTAGGCCCTAGGTAGCGCCAAGGGCAGGGTGTAGTGTATGGTTAAGGTAGGAATATAGTATTGTGTTTTATAGTTCCTGACAGTGAAATAATGGTAATTCATTTTTTAACTGTTGCAAGGCCTTTCCCTCTCATAGGTTAAAATGGGGGCTACCTTTAAATACGATTAAAGAGTAGATTTCCTTTGGGAGCGGATAGATGTGGAGTTTGGGATCTCTGAGCTCACAATTTAAAAATACATCTTTTAGTAAAGTTGATTTTAAGATTGTGTGTTTGAAAATGCCACTTTTAGAAAGTGAGCATTTTCTTTCTTAAACCATTTCTGTGACTCTGCCTGTTTGTGGATTCCCTGTCTGGGTCAGTTTGACAGTTGGGCTGGTTGCACTTCTCACTAGACAATGACACAACGGGAGCTGGGGTGTAGTCTGCATTTCCTGATGAGCCATCTGTGCTACGAGGGAGGGGAGGAGTGGTCACTCACACCTGAAAGGGCTGTGCTTGCTCTCACACAATGCAGTCTCCAACCCCCTGGTGTGTGTCTGGGGCCTGGCCTGGACAATGCATGATTTCACAAACAAGAGACACTTTTCTTTGAAGTAGGCCTATTTAAAAGGGCAAAATGGGTCTAAGAAGGCACCCAAAACCACAGACTTTAGAACACTTCTGGAAACCAAGAGGAACCTCTGCCTGGAGAAGAGCTGAAGAGCTGAGGAAGAAGAGCTGCCCTGCCTGTGACTGTGCTTTGTAGAGCATTCCTGCAGTTGCTTCTTCTGCCTGTGCTAGAGGAAAATAACTAGACTAGGTGTTGCCTTCCTTCTTGTGAAGAACTCTACAAGGGCTTGACTTAAAGATTACCTCCTGTTCTTTAAAATCTCAGGGACAGCAAAGACTACTCTCTGCCAGCACCTGGAGCCTCTGCTGAGACTCCTACTCTGTCAACTGGTGCCCATCCAGTTCCTGGGACCCTGAAAGGAGAAGCTGGCAGGCCAAGAGTGAGAAATCCACTCACTGACCGTGTGGGGAAAAGATCGACGCAGTTCCGATCAGCAGCTGAAAAATCAACGCGCTGCCGGCTTTGCGGCTGAACATCGACACTCACCTGCAGCACGACTGTAAGATCGATGCATGCGGCTGGAGAAACGACGCACAGCATCGCTGATGGAGGCTGGTGAGATCGCAACCCGCGCTGGTGGTTTTCGGAACATCGTGCGACAGGATTTCCGATGCAAACATCGCTTGGCATGTAAAAAACGTCGCAAGGCCTGCCCAGACCTGAGAATGCGGTTCAAATTGACGCATCGCTCTCCTGTGGAGAGAAGAAACAACGCACGCCGACTCAACTTGAGGAAAAATGAAGCACGGTCTTACTCGTGAGTGATATCAAGCCCTTTTTGATGCACACTCGCCCATGCGGGGTTATTTTCGATGCACCCAGGTAAATTTCCATGCTAACAGTGTTAGTGTTGTGTTTAAAATTACATGAAGACTTTTTTAGGTTTTTGATTGATAACTTAACTTGTGTAGTGTGGATTTTTGTCGTTTTGGTCTTGTTTTGTTTAGATAAATATTTTTTTATTTTCCTTAACCTGTGTTGTGTCACTTTGTTGTGTTTTCATTAAGTTACTCTGTGTTTTCGTTCAAATACTTTATACCTAGCACTCTGAAGTTAAGCCTGCTGCTCGTGCCAAGCTACAAAGGGGGTGATCAGGGG
Source organism: Pleurodeles waltl (assembly GCF_031143425.1). Lineage (NCBI taxonomy): Eukaryota > Metazoa > Chordata > Amphibia > Caudata > Salamandridae > Pleurodeles > Pleurodeles waltl. Next base: position 945,385,133 of record NC_090439.1, on the reverse strand, counting down.
TTAGCTGAGGGTGATCCTCTTTACCCTGACTAGAGTGAGGGCCTTGCTTAGACAGGGGGTCGGGCTGCATCCTTCTGGGTCGGCTTGCGTCGATCCAGTAGGGTCGTGCATCGAAGTTCCGGTCACGTCTTTGGTGCTGCGTCGATCTTCTGTCGCGAAGTCGGGCTGCATCGTTCCGCGAGTAGGGTGTGCATCGTTTTTGGCAGGCGGTGCATCGAATTTTCACTGCACGGGGATTCCAGTTACAGGGGAGAAGTCTTTTTGGTCCTGAGACTTCAGGGAACAGGAGGCAAGCTCAATCCAAGCCCATGGAGAGCACTTCTTCACCACAGCCAGAGAGAGGCAAGGCAGCAGGGTAACAGCAAGGCAACAGTCCTTCACAGAAAGCAGACAGGTGAGTCCTTTGAGCAGCCAGGCAAGTCTTCTTGGCAGGATGGAGGTTCTGGTTCAGGTTCTCTTCTCCAGGAAGTGTCTGAGTTGGTAGGGGCAGAGGCCCTGTTTAAATACCCACATGTGCCTTTGCATTGGGGGAGACTTCAAAGAGTGGCTTAGAAGTGCACAAGGTCCCCTTTCAGTTCAATCCTGTCTGCCAGGGTCCCAGTAGGGGGTGTGGCAGTCCTTTGTGTGAGAGCAGGCCCTCCACCCTCCCAGCCCAGGAAGACCCATTCAAAATGCAGATGTATTCAAGTGAGGCTGAGTATCCTGTGTTTGGGGTGTGTCTGAGTGAATGCACAAGGAGCTGTCAACTAAACCCAGCTAGACCCGGGTTGCAAGCCACAGAGAGATTTAAGTGCAGAGAAATGCTCACTTTCTAAAAGTGGCATTTCTAAAATGGTAATATTAAATCCAACTTCACCAGTCAGCATGATTTTGTATCACCATTCTGGCTATACTAAATATGACCTTCCTACTCCTTTCAGATCAGCAGCTACCACTCAAACAATGTATGAGGGCAGCCCCAATGTTAGCCTATAAAGGGGGCAGGCCTCACAGCAGTGTAAAAACGTATTTAAGAGTTTTACAATCCCAGGACATGTAAACTACATAGGTACATGTCCTGCCTTTTGCCTACACAGCACCCTTGGGCACACCTTAGGGGTGACTTATCTGTAGAAAAGAGGGAATTTTAGGCTTGGTAAGTACTTTTAAATGCCAAGTTGAATTGGCAGTGAAACTGCACACATGGGCCTTGCAATGGCAGGCCTGAGACAAGGTTAAGAGGCTACTTAAGTGGGTGGCACAATCAGTGCTGCAGCCCCACTAGTAGCTTTTAATCTACAGGCCCTGGGCACTCTACTAGGGACTTATAAGTAAATTAAATAGCCCAATTGGGTATGATTCAATGTTACCATGTTTAAAGGGAGAGAGCATATGCACTTTAGCACTGGTTAGCAGTGGTAAAGTGCACAGAGTCTTAAAACCAGCAAAAACAATATCTAAACAGTGGAGGGAGGCAGGCAAAAAGTTAGGGGTGACTACCCTAAGGCTGTCAGGTCTAACAAGGGGGCATTGGGGGTACTGTGGTTACTGATGTTGTTCTACAGAATAAAAATGAATTACCTAATTACTTACTGATAATCGTCATTATTTCTGGCCCTCTTCACCAAATGAGCATCTCCTACCCTTGAGATAGGCCATTCTCCTTCTTTTCATACTGTTTACTAAGGGCCATTTTAGTTCTCTTTCTTGTGTTTCTGAGGATCATCCTGTGTCTTCACCCATGACCCTTCCTCAGTGCTCCATTATGGTATAGCTTTCTCAAGCTTCAGATAACATCATAAATGGCAGGAGAGGAGGGATGCTGGATATATATGCTACATATATCAGTCCCTACTACCAGGCTGTCATTCATAAGTATGGCCACTGCTTTGTATGATCACAAGACGTTTATTTAAAGAAAAGAAAAAGTACAAGTTGTCTACAGATAGGCAAGAAAGAACACCTTTAGCTTGGCCCTTTCAAGGTTTCAGTGTGATGTCCAACATCTATCCTTTAACAAATGAGTGATGTGAAAGCCAAGTAAAAGATTTACCAATCTCTGATACCTTCCACATCTCCACCAATGATGTAGCTTCTCTTTCCTTCATGTAAATCAACCTGGAAAGCCTAAACAGACATCCTAACATACTGCCTTATAAGCAGAAATAATTGCAAATTGTATCCATCTACGTGGTGAAACAGTAGATGTTTTTTCCCTTACAATTTCAACCAAACGTCACCAATGAAGAGTGAGGTTTTCAAAGACATTCTGTTCTCCTGAGGGTTCTATGAACATCCAATTTCTGTAATTAAGCTTGCTTCGGATTCATTGTATTCTAAGAGAAAATTGTGAGGATAATGTCATGCTGCAAATGAAACTGAAAATTTATTTTAGGTATGAATCCAGGACCAGTTTTTGGTGTAACTCTATCTGGAGAGATTTTGAATGCAGTTCATCTCTAACTAATGAAAAAAACTCACCTAGATGCGTAGCTGATGTTATTGCTAATCAAATACTACTTTGGGGGTTGAAAATGACAATGGTACTCTGATAAGTTCCATGATTTGATTGGAGTATGGCTTATCAGAAGCTTCGTAGAAAACATTCACAAGAGCTGAGTGGCTCAAATGTACATGATGACAAATGTACATGATCTCAGAAGTATATAATGGCACTCACTTTTTAATTGGGGAAATTGATCATTTCAGGATTCCATCTCTTACGGAAACTAATATCCTAAAAATATAATTAGGAAATAAATGTATCACAATTGATTGCATCAGTTTTAATACATTGCCCAATGTCTACTAGCTAGGAAACTTCCCTGAATACCTAAAGACAAGTCTTCTTAATATCCAAGATTTGTTAACGTTATCTCCTAATTTCTAAGCTGTTAGCCGTGGATGAGCTAATAATACACAACTGAAAAACTTTGGCCATTTTAAAGAACTCAGAACCTCTTCTAACTTCGATTATGAAACTATTGCTAATTAAAAAGATCTATCTGAGAGGGGTCAAAGGTTTTACAAGTATGCCAAAGACTCCAAACTATTACTTCACTAAGGCCATATTTATACTTTTTTAGCGCCACATTTGTGCCGCTTTTTGATGCAAAAGCGGTGCAAACTTACAAAATACAATTGTATTTTGTAAGTTTGCACCGCTTTTGTGTCAAAAAATTACGCAGATGCAGCGCTAAAAAGTATAAATATGGGCCTAAGACGGTACTTCATTGACGCACTGAATTTCAGAACACCATGTTTTTTTATTAAGAAGTTGATGAGCTTAAACCACCTGAAACCAAACTCTGACAAAGTGGAGGGAGGCATCCTAAACAACAAAGTGAATTTCTGGAGCCATCTATATTGCCTCCCGGAAAAGGGTATGGCACCAGATCTCACAACATCTGCAAAGACTTGGGGCCTCATTTACAAAAATCTGATGCATTGGCCCCAGTGTGTCAGATTTCTCGTGCTGCGCTACAATCCCTTAAGAACGCCATGGATGGACTGTATTTACAATACACAGCACCATGACGTACTTCTGATGCATCTGTTGACGCTAAACTCACACATTGATACACTAGCGTGAAAAAAATGACACTACTCCAGCATCGCTAGGAGACCCCCATAGAGAAAAGACCTGTATACATTCTACACCTGCTCTGAGTTGGACTCCTATCAATATTAGAGATAGGAAATGAAGGTTTGACCTCTTACTCATGGCTTGGGTTATCTGTCATAGCCTGTATCTTCCCCCTTGACAATTTGCATATGATTTTGCAACCTAGTTGTGCATCTAACTGAATTCTACTCTTGTTTGAATGAGAAAAACAAACATTTCAATGTCCAAACTATTGTTGACAATTCCTTTAAATTCAAAGAATTTCCTTACAGACCACTTTTCCTTTGTTTTATTGGTCCAGAGAGTAGCACTGCGACATTGATTATGATCACTACAGGTTAGGGAGATACGAAGGGAAAGATGTTCATCAAGTGAGAGGTTACTATCATTTTTCCTGGATCAATCCTAGATATGCCATTTCCAATGGCCTGTAAATTAAAGCAAATAACCACCCACTTCAAACATACCTGTAAGCATTGACATGTTTTTGGTGGCTGGAGTGGCAGAGTAGGTGGAGCATCTCAGGATTTGTCTGCTTGGCAACCCCCTCCCATAGGTTCACCTACTAAAGGACTGTGCTTGTTGATTGTTGTTGCCCTCTGGAAAACAGGAAAGATCTGGATCTTTAAGAGTGACCTGCAAACAGTTGTAAATAGTTCTTTCTCTCTGTCAATCAAATAATAAATTAATCATGCTGAGGCCCAAAGAGTATAGGACCAAAATAATCGAAAATGCAATTTTATGATTCCTGTGCTGCATTCACCTTCCATGGCCTGAACCAGAATTACCTATTACCTGCTGTAAATACTTCAGATGCATCCACCATACTCATAGGCTATCACATGTGGTAGCCGATAAGAGTCAGACCATTAACTCTAATGTGTCTAAGCAGTGAGTACAATCTTCTTCTTTTTGTTCTCCATCAAACACAACCAAGAAATCTTTCAGTAAAGCTTCTGATGTCTGTACAACATATGTTGCTGTGTGGAAAGTAAAGATGAATGCGGCATCAGCTCTTTTGTGAGACTATTTTACTTGTTTCTATACTGCATCTTCTTTGGAAATCAATATGGCATGCAGGCCAATAAACAATAGATTTTTTCAAATTGTGGACATTCTGTTTTAAAATTTGTAAGCAGACAGAGATGACTGAGAAAACTGGGAAACTTCATCTTATCAATTTCTTTTCACTCTCTCAAAAGGATATTTTTCAGGCTCTGGATGAAAATCACTTGATTGCTCAAGTCCAGGCTGCTTTGTTTAGTTTTGTAGAGCAGTTGTTACAGTCCCATCAGCAAGTCCCTGTTGCTTGTTTGGGAACATGGAAGTAATTTCTACTCTTTCTTGCAATGGCTGATCTTCCTCTGTGTGCTTCCTTTTACTAGTCACTTGACGCTACTTACTACAAGTTCATTTGAAATTTGAAAAACCTAATACAACCAGGAGATTAACGTAGGGAGAATGTACTACAACTAATTCTCTACAAGAAATTATTCCTGGCCCACCCTTCCACTTTCCTAGAAATGTGCCACTACATTGAAGCTGGAAAGGTGAATCTGAATTGTCTCCCCTCAGTCTGCCTCACAGGCTCGAACTGCCACATCTGATGCTTTAGCAACAAGGCGGGCCCTTGGCAAAATAGTGCTAGAATCAATGCATCCCACTTTAGCACAGCTGGAGCGAATAAGTGGAAAAGTAATAAATATCGCTTATTGATAGGGGTATTGTAAGAAAAAGGATTAATATTTGTGGTGAGTGGATCCACACCTCAAGGAAAAATAGCACCAACCCATCAGGGTAAACCTCAAAAGTCACAAAATTAACCTGGTCTCGTCCACTAAATAAGTGCAAAAGTAATAAATATCACTTATTGATAGGGGTATTGTAAGAAAAAGGATTCATATTTGTGGTGAGTGGATGCCCACCTCAAAGAAAAATAGCACCAACCCATCAGGGTAAACCTCAAAAGTCACAAAATGAACGTGGTCTCATCCCCTTGCTAGCTATGGCACAGATCAGACAAGCTTAACTTAGGGCAATGCGCAAAGTATTTATGCAGAACAAAATCAGTAAGAAAGTCAAAACACCAAACACAAAGAAGTGGAAAAACTGAGTAAATCCTGCCAAACAATATGACAGCAAAATAAAAAAGAAAAATACAACAAGGGAAACTGGATCTTTGTGTTTTCAAAGTTTGCATGACAAGAGCTCCAAAAGAGCTAAGCGTGAAGGATAGTCCGTGGTTATGGTAGTCCAGGACATACACACATTTTGAGGCTGACTGCAATAGCTCCCTAGGGGCCAGATGTAGGAAGGCATTAGCGCCTCGCAAACGGCGAAAAACGGCTTTTGCGAGGCGCTAATGCCCTCACGCGATGCAGAAACACATATTGCGAGTCGGTACCGACTCGCAAAATGTGTTTCAGACTCGCAAATAGGAAGGGGTGTTCCCTTCCTATTTGCGAGTCGCACCGCAATGTAGAGTTGATTTGTGACCGCGAAAGCGGTCGCAAATCAACTCGCAGTTACCATCCGCTTGAAGTGGATGGTAACTCATTCGCAAACGGGAAGGGGTCCCCATGGGACCCCTTCCCCTTTGTGAATGCTCACAATTTTTTTTTTTCAGAGCAGGCAGTGGTCCTATGGACCACTGCCTACTATTTGTAGCTCGTTTTCCTTTAAGGAAAACGGGCTGCAAAGAGAAAAAAAAAAACTGCTTTATTGAAAAGCAGTCACGGACATGGTGGTCTGCTGTCTCCAGCAGGCCACCATCCCCGTGAGTGCCTAGACTAGCTATGGGGTCGCAAACTGCGACCCACCTCATAAATATTTATGAGGTGGGTCTTTGCGACCCCATAGCGAGTCGCAGAAGGTGTCTGAGACACCTTTCTGCATTTCCTTTTGCGAGTTGCAAATTGCGGGTCGCTGGGACTCGCAATTTGCACCTCGCAAAAGGAAACCTACCTACATCTGGCCCTAGGTTCACTACACCAAACAGGAGGGCCTGTTCAAGGATTTTACCTTTGAATTTAGACTGCAAAATAGAAGTCATATCTCTCAGTAGGGCAAGCCAGTAGGCTAAAACCAGGAACGTTTGACCAAAGTCAAATAAGTATTGAGCGAGGTCCCTCTGAAGCTGTTGTTTTTGGCAGTATAGGTTCCAAGTGGGAAAGGTCAAATTTTCCACCCAGTGCTGTTGTTGCATTGGTTGGATACTTTTGAAAGCCTTTCATTGGTCAGAATGTTTACAGTGGAACTTTGCTTCTAAAATAGAGCTCAGAATTCTCCAGTGGGACAGGCTGTATCCACAGAGGGCTCAATGGGGGTCTAATGCCTTTTTGCCAAGAACCAGCTGAAATGGATTTGCTGCTACAGAGAAGGCTGGGGGAACAAACATTTACATTCTCAATGTTTCACCTTACATTTACTTGTGAAAGGGCAGGTCCTTTACAAGTTAATGAAGTTCCTTGGTCCACTCTAACTGGTCTTCTCACAAGAGGAAGCAAAACATCTCCCCACAACCAGGCCATTGTTTATGCTCTCAGAGCACACCTCTTTAAGGTCAAACACTTGCAGAGAAACTGTCAGTAATGCTAATAGACCTAGTAGAGGTTCTGGCAGGTAAAAGGTAACTTACTAAATGTTACTTTTTCTAAATATTTATTAAAATCCAACTATACCACTAGATTACATTTTTATTAAATATTAAAATAGTCTTTGAATGACTTTTGTAGCTGTTTCCTGTCAAACGTTAGAGAATCAGCTACAGCCCTGTCAGTGAATATAGCTTTGGGGGCTAGTCACTGGAAAAACATGGCAACATTACTTTTGCACATGTTCCACTTTTAAATATCAGGCACCCTACCTGGTGGATAACCTTGACAGTAAGAAGGAAATACCACCATTAGTATTTCAATAAAACATTTTAAAATCAACATACTATGGGGTTGTGTGCTTTTTATATATTTTCATGTCACATAAAATGCAACTATAAAACCAGCCCCTACAGGGTGGTGCATTCCATGAGACTATATCTTACTTATATGCTCTCAGGCACATGAAATGCAGCTGTAGAAACAGCCCCTAGTAGGTGCTGCACTCCCAGCTGTAGTGCAAAATCTCCATCTTTGGGAGTGCTTTTATAAATGATGTGAAAAACCCTAGAGGATCAAGGATTCCGTGACTCCACAAACGTAGGATCAGTGTTGCCAGGATTACTTCTGGGGAGCCTGCTGTCACTCCTACAGCCCCCACAAAACGTTTAAAACTCATCGGCGGTGTCAGTGTCCTCCTAGGGCCACTACAAAAATATTCAAACAGACAAACCTTGTAGGACATTATGGTTTGCTTCAACTAGGAGCAGTGAATATTAGAGTTTTTTCTGCTGTGCCAGAAGAGCTGCGTAGCTCTGTCTTTTTTTCTTTCTTTCAGGGTACCCTATCCCACCTGGCAGCCCTCATGCCTCCATTTGTTGGAGCCAGCTCAGGGCGCACACCCCTGGCTGCCCTGCTGATTCCCTGCTCAACCAGCACGTCTGGTTGCCAGCGCAGGAGCAGCCCGTTGTGTTTTCCCTTAACTGCTCTGTGTGGGTGGGGAGTTTTGTCTTGATCCTGGTCTTCCTCCCAGACACAGGCTGGACTTTGTAAGGCCAAGGGAAGCGAAACTGTACTCTACAGCAGTTTTTACCAATGTTTAATGAAGTGTAATTGCAGACAAAAGAGTAAACCACACTGACCTCTTTATGAGTGTACACCAACATTAGAAGGCCTACCTAGGTCAAATCTAATCCTTCGGAGTACCCTCTGTGACAGGCTACCTGTGTGCAGTTCCTGGGCTGCACATGATAGTAGCCTCACATGTGCAGCCCTCACACATGTGCACATGTGTTCATGTGAAGCAGACTAGAACCCCTTTCTCTAGCTGCATCATAGCAGTCTTATCCTAAAAGGCAGATGTTGGCAGTAAACCAGCACAGTCCATTTGCCATGTGATTACTGTAGTTAGAACACATGTAATGAGACTCACCCACAGTAAAAAGTCCAAAACTGGAGGATTGAAAAAGCAAAACAAAATCCATGCATGCTGAATTAGTGAAACAGTCCATTAAAAGGCAAACATCTGGTGTGACCATGCAGCAAAGATGGTTGTGTTACAGGTATGTTTGCCATAGACAGCAAAAACAAGGCTAGTGTGGACCATTTTGGGTTTAATGGGTGGACTGATCTTAGTAAACATTGAAAAAGGACTAAGATAGCCCTTAGTACACAGAATGGAAAGACGGAGACTAGTCTGTCACAAAGGAAGGACTTGTTAAATCAATAAGGACTGCGATGAGGAAGATAAGACCATGAGGTAATGCCTAATATATTGGCATCAGTATGTCAAAAATATTGAAACTGTGGATATAGTCATTCTTGTCAGATGTTTCACAGTGATACATTCTCAATGGTGGCACAGCACCATGTATATTTGGTCACAACAAGAGCATTAAGGTGCCAGGAGCTTGTAATTGTTTTTCCTTATCATTTGCTACTTAAATGACATATTCAGGAAAAGCCCTGTCAAACAGTAAAAAAGTGATGCTTGATAAAACATATTAATTCCATGTGAAAATGATGATGTCGTTCACAGATTTGCTAATTAAAAATGAAGTTCTAATGTTGACTTGTAGGAGAAATTTCAAATACAGCTTCAAATCATATTCAACTTCAACATCCATATTCATCAAAAGCAACTCAGACCGACGTGCATATGTAGTTTATATGTGTACACTTCCACATTTTAATGCCATAATTAATTCTGTTCATTAACGTTCAGCCAAAAAAACTCTAGTTAACAATTAAGAATAAAGATTATGATTTGTCGTATTTTTATCTGACGTGTTTATGATTTATTTTACATATCGTGTGCACGAAGTCAGCAGATGGTAGGGTACTTGATAAGTAGAATGTTGATGGTTTTGTTAGATAACGCAATAACTAACATCTTAAATGCAATTTCTAAACACTTTCCACTAAATCCCATATGCACATGTGACATAGCAATCCATTATTGCTAATGAATCAATGATTACTGTAGCCACAACTTAATCAGCAGAAATAATCATTTGTGCATACTTTTAAATAATAGCTCATTACATGAAAAAAACAATCTCTAATTCTGAAACGTATTGCTTTCGGGAAAAAAATTCTAATTGCAATTTTTAAACAGAGCGCTGTGACTACCGTTTGCCTTAAAGAATAATCCTGATATATGAACCTATTTTTGTAAAAATAAACAGGCAAGATTTCACTTTGAAATTTAAAAAGTCATACAGTGACCAGCTCATTATGCTTTCTAGTAGAATGGGTATAATATTGTCTATATTTCTGGTGAACATCTTAGTCAGAGATTGATTCGTAGAGAAAGATCCGACCACATTTGAATGCTTGTTCCAAATACTATAGACCTGTAGCCACAGCCTAGTCCCAGGCAACACTAGCTAGATACTCACTGTGCTTTCAACTACAAGAAGAAAACAGACAGAGTGCTTGGCCCTTGGCTCGGGAACACATTGAACTGACATCAGAGAGATGGTGCCAGCACACTGTCAATCTCTCAAAGCCTAAATATTAGGCTGAGAGAAGTGACATGACACCGAGATCAAAATAAAACTGAATTCAACAAAACCAAATATGACAGACAAGAAGGAAAACAGATCTGTATCCATTCAGTCTAATCAGATACAACCCATCAAATTAGCAACGAATGGGCTTTTGAGATCAGAAAAAAAGTGGGAAGATAATATGTTGTTATAATTACAAATCCAACAAATGAACAAAAAACTACATCACACCAAGTTTGAGCAGAGGATCAAAAGAAAACCCACATCCTACCAAACAAGGCAAGCAGGAAAATAATCTGCATTGATTCAACTGTAAGTAGGTTCAATCCACCCTGTTAACAATGAAAGTGACGATAAGATCAAAAAAACTGGTGGCAGGGTGATATATTGTCACATGTTCAAAAAACAATACATTTATTAATACATATTAGATTCTAAAACATTGTTGAGCACTTAAGCACAGATTAGTTGGGCAAGACATGTCATCTTCAAGGGCAAACTCACATCATGATTCATAGAGTAGGAGCATGAATGGGATTTGCTTTAGAGGAATCGAATCAAAACAGTCTACACTAATTATTGAATTTCTATGTTCACAAATCATGTTGTAGGGTTGGCTGAGTGGATGTGCATGGGTAGGTCTTGTGTAAAATGATACTGCTACTTTTGCATCACAGCAGCTTTACCTGAAAGGCAGGTTTTGGCAGTAAACCAGCACTGCCCATTTGCCATGTGATTACCGTGGTTGGAACACATGTAATGAGACTCACCCAAAGTAAAATGTCCAAAACTGGGTGATTGAAAAAGCAAAAAATAAAATCCATGCGTACTGAATGAGCGGAACCCAACTGCTGCAGTCCATTAAAAGGCAGACATCTGGTGTGACCAGGCAGCAAAGATGGATTTGTTACAGGTATGTTTGCCATAGACAGGAAAAACAAGGCCGGTGTAGAACAGCCTAAGTGGTTATGGGTTTAAAGAGTGGGCTGATCTTAGTAAATATTGAAAAAAGACTAAGATAGCCCTTGGTGTACAGTGTGGAAAGAAGAAGACTAGAATGTCTCAAAGGAAGGACTTGTTAAATAAATATGGACTGTGATGAGGAAGATGGGACGATGAGGTAATGCCTAGTAAAACAGCATCAATATGTCCAAGATATAAATACTCAGCATATCAGAATTTAGTCTTACGTGGTTCAGGAGGATACATTTTGGCTTCTGCAGCACCTTCCATAACCTCTATGAAAAAATCATTAGGGTAAGTAGTTTTCTCTTAAGCATGGTTCATCAAATCCTAGTTGAGGGTCAGCATTTTTCATGGGGTAAAATCACTTGAGAAATCACTGGAATTTCTCAAAGTAGTATAACAGCTCGAACAAATGATTTTTATTATCACTAAAATCTGCTATGACCCTTTATACATGTTCCTTTTTGTGACTCTCAAACCTGTCCCTTTGGGACCACCTGAGGGTCAGAGTCGGGGGGACCTTATATTTTTCGTAATTAATTTTCAGGATGCAGGGACCATGTTTCTGAGTCCTGTAATGGTTGTTACAACATTTTGTTCATGCTGTGGCCAGTCAACCAGGATTGGCTGCCCCCTTAGCCAATAAGAGCATATCAGAACACCAACTGTCCAGATATAACTTTTAAATCCCTTCATGCCCATCCTATGCCCTTCTTGAAATGCTAATTTCTTGAAAATGATTGAGCTGATTTCCACCAATCACAAAAAGCAAGCTTTCTAAGTAAAGTTCCAACTTTTCACCAAATGTTCTATATTCCCATCCAGCAATTTTTTGCATTCAAGATCTGGGAATTAACATGGGAAATCATATCGGGATCTCCCTTTTTGACCCATGCTTGATGGATTAGCGTGAAACTTTCCATGACAGATTCATCAAAAAGTGCTAAAGTTATTAGCAAGATAAAAAATTCTCTTTCTATGTAGACTCTGATCTAACTATAATTACATAGTGGCTGCCGTCATTGTGTAATGTTATTTTTTTACCTGCAAAATACTCGCTGTGATGCATCCAACTGGACAAGTTATTCAATTGGGTGCTTTTAACAGAAGACTTTTTTTTCTTCCCTTGTTTACGTCTGAAAAATATTGCTTTGTTTTACTGGAGCAAAATATATGGCACAGTGCACTAAAAATAAATATAAACTGGTGCTCAGAGTTATTGCAGTTTAATGATAGCGCAGTTATTTAGTGATGAAAATGTGGTTCTTAGTTAAAAGATGTAGGATATAATGAACCAATTACACTAAAGGGCTTTGCCCTAATGATCAAATCAAATTGTTCTTTTCTAACCAATTTAAAGACAACTAAATGCATCTTTCTGTTATACAGTTCTGACTAAAAAAATAGGACTGCATACTTGAACAGCAGAACTTCAAAATGTGGGGACTGAGTCCTTCCACACTATAAGAGACTCCAGACTCAACTCCTGACTAGCTCACAGTGCCTCACCTGCACACCCAACAGGGCTGGGGTGACAGGTGATTATGGGAACCTGAATATGACGCTCTGACTTCCCAGGGAAGTCGTGGATACAAATCTCACCCTTTCTTTGTATTACTCATGCATGCCCACGTGAAACACAAGAGAGATATGAGATAGGTTTCAATACATTTATTGAAATAATTGTAATCTTGCATAGACAGAATGTCCTGTGAATATTAGGCAGATAAAACACAGGAAAGTGACCAGCATAATCAACATGATAAAGATAATGAACAACTGAACCATGGTAAATTATTTCTAGAGGTTCCTACCAAACCCTAAAACTATACTGCGAGCATAGCAGGTGTACCCTCCCGCCTTGCCCAATCTAAGTGATTAGTCTTAGCCCAATACCTGGAAACAACATCAGGAGACATCCTAGACGGTGAGTGGCAATTCTCTCAGAAAGCTGGTAGATTAACGCCAGCAGAGCTGCATGTCAAACATAACACTCATCCCAGGATGGTCGCTGCTGGAATCCCCCTCTACCTCTTCAGGGTACATGCCACATTTATATAATAAAAAGTCACTGTGTCAGAAGCATAGCCCTGATGTAATTTATTTTCTAGATGTTAGAAGCTGTCTCCTGAATGGGCAACACAAGCAATAGGATATTGTGTACTATGTTCCTAGCCTTAAACAGAATGTACTGATTACATGTCAAGAAAGGACCAACTAAACAAGCAATTCATACAATATATTCCTAGAATAATATCATGCAAGCAACGTGTGTAAAACTTCATTGCTAAAGCAATGCATCTAAAATGTGTAAAATATGAAATATAAAATAAAGCTAAAAAAACGGGGGAACTAACTCAGGTCCAAGAGGTCCTCAAGTCACGGTAACACAGAAATTTAACATTGAACTCCTAGATTAACATTCAGTGACACATATCATGTGACTGGTCTTAAGCTGGGAAGACAAGAATATACATTCAGGAGTGTTCACATGACTTGAAACAGACTGCACACGTAAGTTATGGCACTATAATAAATTGAAACCCGTGATATATTTAATAATAAATGTATAGGTTAATTGTTATTCATATAAAATAAGTTGTATTGAAGTTCTGGTTGCTGCTTTATGAATTTAGTAGATTTGTTACATAACACCTTAATCAATAGGATCACATCTTTATCATTGAAACCCTGAAGGAACTGTTCTAATGTACTAAACAAAAAGTAATATAAATTATCATCTTTCATTATTAATGTTGCATATAAACCACATATCCCTTGAAGCCATGGGGTCATAGCTCTAGGTTTGGGCATTTTTTTTTTTACCAGGTACTGTTTAATTTAGAAGTCACTGTTATATGCATGTACATATGTATGCATGCTGTACTTGTATAGTGCACTCCTAGCAAAAATGCAATGGAGGTCTGTATAAGGTCAAAGGCAAGCATGCAGTCAAAAAGAGATAAGAAAGGTAGCTGGGGTGTGTAATGGTAATGGTTTGTGATTTAGTTGTCTTTAAATAGGTGCATCTTCAACTCTTTCATAAATTGGAGAAGCATTTGGGCACTCCCGAAGGATATGAGGATTTTGCCCAAGAACCTGGATGCATAGATTAAAAAGGCCTGTGCATTTCTTTTTCTTTTTTAAATTATTAGTTTCCAGTGTGGTGGTGTCGTGGCTACAGGTTTGTCAAGAGCCACCAGAGATTGTGAACTTGCTTTTATGAAAAAAGCAGGTGCTGATCGTAATGGCTTTGTGAAGATGCAGCAGTTTTTGAAGATGGTGCAGGCCAGCAAGGGGAGCCAATGGAGTGCTATCAGGATGTATGTGGCGTGATCATATTTGCTTAGGCCCTGGATTAGACTGCTGCAGTGTTAAATTTTGCCAGTGTGGAGTGTGGGAAGACAAGGAGCATGGGGTTGCCAAAATCCAGTTGTGAGTATAGAAGGGTCTGAAAGGCAGCTTTCTGGAAGAAACTTTTTATTTTCTTTAGAAGAGAGAAGTGGTACCAAGCTGTGTTTATTTTTCAGCTGTGTGTTTCTTCAGGGAGAGTTTGGTGTCCATGGTGAATCCAAGCGACTCTGCAATCAGTGAAAGCTGTGGTACGAAGCTGTCATGGTCCACGTTACTGGGCCAGGATTTTACTGTTTCTTGGATGTTTGTTTTGGGAAAATAACATAAATTCTGTCTTGATTGGGTTGAGCTTCACACAGACCCTGGACAAAAGGCCTGGATAAAGGGCAGGTAGTATTAAATAATTTGGATGTCTAAAGCAGAGGATCCTATCAAGCAGAGCTGTGAATCATCAGCATATTGGTAAATCTTGATGCAGTTAATAAGGGGCTCCATGTAGGGGTTCTGGAACAGCATATGGGCTGCATAGGTGATAGGGTTCTTTTTTAGACTTGAGGCAATCATATCATCAAGCTGGTGTTAGTCATCTTCAAAAATATTTCAAATTACTGAATCATTATTTCTGAAGGGCTCCAAGAAGGGTTGTGTTCTCTAGATTTACGGAATACCAGCTAGACAGAGCAAACTGAGCAGATTATCGATAAGTGAATATACCCCCACATTTTCACTACAATAGAGGATTTCCGTCTCTGTAGTTAGATATATCCTGATTTTATAGCACAAATGGAGGTGCCTACATTACTCTTGACTAAAGCATTTTGGGCCAGATGTAGTAAAGTTCAATTTTGCGAATCGGAAATTGCGAGTCAGTGCGACTCGCAATTTCCGATTCACAAAATTGGATGCAGAACGGTGTCTCAGACACCGTCTGCGAATCTCAATGGGGTCGCAAAGACCCACCTCATTAATAATAATGAGGTGGGTCGCATTTTGCGACCCCATTGAGATTCCCTGCACTCACAGGGATGGTGGCCTGCTGGAGACAGCAGACCTCCATGTCTGTGACTGCTTTTTAAATAAAGCAGTTTTTTTTTTGTATTGCAGCCCGTTTTCCTTAAAGGAAAACGAGATGCAATACAAAAAAATAATGAAACCATTTGGTTTCGGTTTTTCAGAGTAGGCCATTGGACCACTGCCTGCTCTGAAAAAACATTACTGGCGACATTCACAAAGGGGAAGGGGTCCCATGGGGACCTCTTCCCTTTTGCGAATGGGTTACCACCAGTGTGACACTGGTGGTAACTGCGAATTGCGGTGCGAGTTGCAAATAGGAAGGGAACACCCCTTACTATTTGCGAGTCGCATTCCCATTTTGCGAGTCGGTACCGACTCTCAAAATTGGAATGAGCATCGCAATGCGCGTTTTGCATGGCGCAAACTGCGATTTTCGCAGTTTGCGCCATGCAAAACGCTTACTACATCTGGCCCTTTATCACTTCCATTTTACAGGTTGAACCATTTTAAAATAAACTTTTATGCACCATGAGTTCGTGGCCAGGTTTCAGAATGCCTTCAGATCTTACAAGCACCACATTTGATATCTTAGGGGCCAATCATGAAAGAATTTGGAAATGTACAGATCACAGGATTTCACTGAAAATGGTCAAAGAATTCTAAATGCTTAGCAATTCACAAATGCACTCAGGATCACTTCAGATCAACCACTGGGCCACTGGGTTAAAATGAAAAGTGGCATTCCATTATGGCCAGATGAATTGGGTGGAAGCCGACCTAAATATGTCAAGGATGGAAAGGATACATGACAAGGGTTTACGTATTGCCTGGATGGGTGACAAACAGGATGAGGTCTCTTGTGGACTGTTCAGTGGGGTCATATGACACAAATAAGTCTACAAGATGGGTGACATTTGTGTAAGTGAAGGAAGGAAGGTATACATTCTACTAAGTCTGAGTTTTGTGCCTTTTTTATTGATATCTTAGGAGAGGTTTAATGGGTTCAGTTGGTGTCAAGGCTATTCAGGCATTCAAAAGAAATGCTAGGAAGTGGAGTAAAGGTTGTCGCCTTTACAGTGGAGCTGTGGACTATGGTAAGGTTATTACCTAGTAAATGAGGGTACTGCTCTTGTGTGATTATTTAATCATATGAGATATGTTAATCTAAGAGACCAAATAAAATGTGACTGAAACGTGGTTGTATATGTGTACTAAAGAATACTTTATATGTTGATTGTCCTTAACTATAGCATGCCTGCATGATTGAGCACTGGTGAGATGAGTTATGCAATGACTGCTGTGTTAAGAGAGATTGATGAACCAAGTGGATGATCTGAACATATTAGACTGTGACTTTGCTTAATTTTCTACACATGTGGAGAGAGTGATTTAATAAGTTTTAAGAATGGTGATAGAAGGGTTATTGGAATTCACAGACACATGCTGCGTACATTATTGGAGTGATGCAGTTTAGTTTTTTTCATCCCATTTCCCTTGCTGAGCCCAATTGGCTCCAAAGAGCCACTGCAGAATCCACTAATGTTTGCATAGGAAGCTTGAAGGATCATAGTCTTTCGGGGGCGTTCAAATGTTGAATGAGGCCATTGTTTGGGTGTGAGAGATCAGTAAACATATTTGGGCCTGTAGCATTTTCCTTCGAGAAAGGAGATGGAGAGATAATTTGATACAAGTCTGGGATGTTTAAGGGATTCCCAGTGGATCTAATGAAACAGTAAAATACACGTGACAAAATCATTCTTACAAGGGATCAGAGGTATTTAATGGGATAGGTATTGTGAACTGTCAGCCAAAAGACTTACACCTAAACCCTGCTTCCAACAACTAGGATGTAAAGGAGAGTAGGACTGTGGTCAGACCCTTCGTGCAACTGCAGAGAAGCATTTGTAATTCAGCTCAGAGTATTGCCATAGACTAAACCAATGAATCTGGCCCCGCTGTGAATGGCTAGATACCATGCAGAGGGCAATGGACAGGCCGGAGGTTTGGTGCAATGTCTGAATAAAGTATATTACCTACATTCAAACTCACTGACAAGACCTAGTGGCATGCTATGTGTGGGGTAGGCACATGGGTGTTGGTCTGCATCTGGCCATTAATGTTCCTTTAAAAAAAAGTAAGATATTTGTTATAAAAACACAGTTAAAGTAAAACTACTGTTCATGAAGTGCAAACATTGTAACATTCTCATGGGAAGGAAACTTGGAATGTCACTGAAAAAACACAACCGAAGTGAGGTTATGGCTCTAATTCCAACCTCAAAACCCCTGAAATTTGCTCAGTAACAGCTGCTGTGCAAACTGTAAAACGCGCCGTGGCGATTAAATCTAAAATAGATTGATTACCTATGATCTGACATATGTTTTGTGATGTATTATTAAATTCAGTTGTTCAGTGTTACACAAATTGTAATTTTACAATTCGTTTCATTTGGGATGTTATGTTTTCATGGCAGAGGGTGAGTAATCGTCTTTCGTTTGGATCATAACTGGCAAATTGTAGGGAACGTTGGGTTTTGCTCTGGAATGATGATGTCACTTTAACTTTACATTTCTTAAGCTGACTTTCACATAGGAATCTTAAATATTTTCGTGTTCTTTATGCTGATCATCGGGTGGCATGATTCTTGGGAATAAAAGACTAAAAGGCTAGTTCAGTAGGAGGAGGCATTTCCTATTTAATGGTGTGATTAACTGGAGGGCTTTCCTCCACTAGTTGTGCGACGTTTCTCTAAAACATTCAAGCTTTGTGAATATAGGATCAGAATTCCAAGCTCTGTAATAATTACCTTACTTGCTATTTTCTCATAACAGATTTCTACCTGTCAAAAGTATCTAGGGGGAAAAGGCTCAGAAAATATCGAAACATGCAGAAGTTGGTGGTGCCAACTTGTAATCGGAACTTTGTGAACTTCACAAGTTTTGATACTCTCGTCTTGGTTCATTCCTTTTTATTCTCAAATCTTCCATACATTGGTTGTTTTGAGGAACGATTAATAACACTATCAAGTTGTTCTTTTGCGAAATAATTTACTTTTTAATACATATGCACCTCACATAATGAGTAGAGGTTTTGGGGGTATGTTTGTTTCTCAATTAAATGTTAGTAACACTGTTCAGTGAAGTTTCAAATGTTGCCAATGCTTGTTTGCAAAGGTGTCTTCCTGATTATGCATTGTATTACAAATAGCACATTAAACAGACAAACAACCTGTGTGCCAAATACAGCCTTAATGAACACAAATCAGTGACACAAATCAGGGATAGAGCAACATGGAGCTAAATTACACAGAAATTATGATTATTTGGCTATTGCTTCCGTCTCAAAGACAAACAGTGCCACAAATTGGTCGAGCTGCACGTGCAGAAGAAACAAAGCTAAAAGAGGCCACTGCTGTTGGATGACCTAACACCCCCCTGAGGTCTAAACTACTGACGATATATCCATTAACTGTGCATTATGGTGGGTGCTGTGTTATGATCGTGGACATTATTTTTCTTTGCCTTTCAAATTGTGCAAATTGCTAATACTCCACAATCTGGCTTCCCTGTGTTCTGCAGTGAGAGTAAAATGTGTTTTTCTCTTGGCCTACACATGAAACCTGCATTTCTTTTCCTGTTTCTTTTAAAACAAATGAACATTAGCCTGGTTCATCCACAATACGCATTAAGCATGAAAGATAACTGTTAGAAATTAGGTCTCTAGTTGACAGAGGTAAGTACCCTGTCTAAGTAGGACACAATCCTTGTCAGGGTAAGTCACAATACAACCTAAATGATCCTTTGCTCCCCCTCCGGTAGCTTGGCACAGAGCAGGCAGGCTTAATTTAGAAGGCGATGTGTAAATTATTTGGGCAATAACTCATTTAGTAACAGTGAAAACACAACAAAAAGGCTCCATAACAGATTAGAAAAACAGATTATGATTTTATAAATAAAACAAGACATAGGTAGATCCCGAGATATGGAACTTTAAAGATTTAGGTGAAATAACGCATAGAAGGTCAAATCGCCAATTGTAGGTATCACGTTGTGCTGGACCAGGACAAAATCACAAGTTCAGGCCGACTGCGATGGAGCATTAGTCAGCTACAGGGACCAATTTGGACCCACAGAGCACAGTATCTTAAATCCTGATGTGCGGTCTGCATGTCGTGGCTGTGCAAGTCTTTGCATTGTCCAGCATCGGTTCCGAGTAGCTGTGCGGCAAGGCTCTGCTGGGCTTGGTGTTGCTTTGTGTACATCCTGGATAGCTGGGTGGCAAGACTTGGTGTCGCTGTGCGCCGGCTCCGATGGACTGGCAGCTGTGTGGGGAGGCTTTGCAGGCGTTGTGTCACCCAGCGGTGAGTACGGTGAGGCTGGCAGGTGCACAGTGAGGCTTTGCGTTGCTTCACAGCAATACCAATGAACACAACAGAATGTAGAGCACCTTAGACCCACTTCCGAGGCAACTAAAACTCAGACTTTGCTGAGTCCAGTTGCAGAAGGGTCAAGCCTTTCATGTCCCTGAGGCTTTAGAACAGGAGGTAAGCTAACAAGCCCTTGAAGGTCAATTGTGGTGGGAAGGCAGAGTCCTACCAACAGAGTCAGGGAGCAGCAGGCATCAAGGCAATAAGCAGAAAAGCAGTCCTTCCTGAAAATCAGTCCAGTTGAGTCTAGTTTAGTTTAAAGGGTTTATAAAGCGCGTAGTTACCCTAAGGCATCCCAGCGCTGACCAGACATGACCAGAGCTGGCAATCAGAAGGAATTCAGAGAGTTATCTACAAAAAAGAATAGTTTTGAGTTTCTTTCTGAAAAGCTGCTCTGAGGGTTCAAAACGAAGTTCAGAGGGGAGATCGTTCCAGAGATGAGCGGCCTTGGTGGAAAAAGAATTGGTCCCCCAGGCTCTCTTAGACCGCAAGATGGTCACATGTCGGGAGGAAGAGAACCTCAGACTTCGCGAGGGGGCATAAAGATATAGCCGTTTTCTAAAGAACATTGGACCCTTATCTTGAAGGGCTCTGTGAACGATGCATAAGGCTTTGAAATGGGTGCGCTGCTTAATGGGGAGCCAGTGAAGAGCTGCAAGGGCAGGCTTAGCGGATAAATGTGTGGGAAGATTGATGAGTAGCCTGGCAGCTGCATTCTGGACTATCTGCAGCTTTTTTATGACATAGGCCGGGGCGCTAAGAAACAGTGAGTTCCCATAGTCCAGACGGGAGAGAATCAGAGTTTGAACGAGGATTCTTCTAGCCGTAGGGGGGAGAAGATTGAAGATCTTCCTAAGGACTCTTAAAATACCAAAGCAAGTAGAAGAGACTTTTCTTGCTTGATAGTCCATGGTCAGGCGAGAATCCAGCCAAAAACCAAGGCTTTTTACCTGGTCCTTGGGCAGAGGAAGATTATTGAAAGTCTCTGAGCACAATGAGAGGGGAGCGGCTGGGGGGGTATTGCCCAGTACAATGACTTCTGATTTTCCATCATTGAACTTAAGCTTAGACTGGGCCATCCAGCTTCCAATGTCTTTCATACAGCACGAAAGGTTGGCTGCCGACGAATCCCCAGAGCTAGATAGTGATACCACCAGTTGAGTATCGTCGGCATAAGTGAGCAAAGATAGATTGTAGGGGGCGATCACATTAGCCAGCGGGGATAAATAGACATTAAAGAGGGTTGGACTCAGGGAGGAGCCCAGAGGAACTCCACAGGTCAATGGAAAGATATCGGAAAAGTAGGCTCGATCCAGCACTTGAAAAGATCTACCTTTGACTAATAGTAGCACCACAGTCGTCCTGAGAGAGTCCAGTTGTAGTTTCAGAAGTGTCTGATTTTAGAGGGTCACAGACCCAGTACTTATAACCAATTGTGCCTTTGAAGTGGGGGAGACTTCAAAGAATGGTTTTGAAGTACCCTAGTTCCCCTTTCAGCCCAGTCCTGTCTGCCAGGAGATCTGTGGGCGTTATCAGTCACTCTCGATGAACCATCAAGTCAACGCAGTCTCCTCCGCCTGTTTCAACACCATGTGCATGCTTCGGGAGATCTTCAAATGGATCCCTACAGAAACCAGAAGAACAGTCACCCAGGCCCTCGTCAGCAGCTGCTTGGACTACAGCAACGCACTCTATGCCAGAACCACAACCAAGGTACAAAAAAGACTACAACGCATCCAGAACACCTCTGCCCATCTCATCAAGAACGCCACCAAATGCAGCCACACCTCCGCCCTACTGAGAGACCTGCACTGGCTCCCAATAGACAACAGAATTACATTCAAACTTCTCACGCACGCATACAAAGCACAACGCCGGCCTAGAATACCTCAACCAAAGACTCCACTTCTACATGCCTACCAGGCACCTCCGCTCCGCCAACTTCACTCTTGCCGCTGTCCCACACATATGGAAAGCCACAGCTGGAGGAAGGTCCTTCTCACCTCCACGCCGCCAAGACCTGGAACTCCCTCTCAATCCACCTCAGAAGATCTCCCACACTTTCTCAATTCTGAAAGGACCTCAAAACTTCACCTGATCCCCTCTGACCTTCACTTGCTCCCCCCAGCGCCTTGAGACCCTTGCGGGTGAGTAGCCGAGCTTTACAAGTACTTGATTTACTGAGTCCTTTGTGGGGGGTTAGGCCACTTCACTTTGAAGTGTAAGAGAGATCCCATCCACCCTTCCTGCCCAGGATGACCCATCAGTATGCAGATGAATGCAGATGCACCTGAGTGTCCTGTGTTTATGCTGTGTGGATGGAATGCACAAGGGAAGCTGTCACCGAGCACAGACCAGAGGTGGATTGGAGACAGGCTGAAAGACACGGAGAGCAGTAAGAGCAAAGAAATGCATACTTTCTAAAATTGGCATTTCTAAAATAGTAATGTTAAACCCAACGTTTCCAGTAAGCAGGATTTCTCACAACCGTTCCGAACATGCCAAATATGGCAACACCACTCCTTTCAGATCAGAAATTAACCCTTAAAAGTCTATGAGGGAATTCTTGATTTCTAACCTCTGAGAGGAGCAGCACTCACAGTAGTGAAACACGACTCTGGGAGTTTCCACTACCAGGAAATGTAAAACTTAATGTCCTGCCTTTAAATACACTTCACCTTGCCCTGTTGGTCACATAGAGCCCACCTTAGTGGTGACTTATATGCAATGAAAGGGGAGGTTAAGGCTTGGCAAATAGTTTTAAATGCCAAGTCTAAGTGGCAGTGAAACTTCACACACACAGGCTCTGCCGTGGCAGGGCTGGTTATGGTTAAGGGGTTACTTATGTGGGTGGCACTCTCAGTGGTAACATTTAATTTACAGGCCTTGGGTACATATAGTGCACTTTACTAAGGGACCTGCAAGTAAATTAAATATGCCAATTGAGTTAGCATGTTTTAGGGAGATAGCACATGCACTTTAGCACTGGCAAGGTGCCAAGAGTCCTAAAGTCAATAAAACAGGTCAGACAAAGCAGAGGACAAGGCAAAAAGTCTGGGGATGACCCTGCAGAAAGGGACATTTCCAACAATAACAAATAGAGAGACAGGCTATTCTGATACTGAAAATAATTCAGAAATAAAGGCGCACCATCAATTAAAAAAAATAAAAGCTAAAAAGAAGTAGAGAAGCTAGGTAAGACAATTACATAAACCAGAACTTGGCCTTTCACATTCCCAAGACTCATATTTTTCCCATCAAAATTGCGAACATCGTTGTACAGTAAGTCTGGATATGTTTTTGCAGAAATTAAATGATGGCGTAAAGCAAAGAAAAATACAAGCATCACAATTTGCTAATAACAATAGCATACACAGGGACCCTATTTCTCAAATACAGCAGAGAAAAAACACTTCTCCCCAAAACTGCTGCTTTACTGATATAAAAGTGTCTGTCAAATCAGCGTTCAGAATTTAGAATATTTTAATGACCTCACAAACTTTACCACTGTGGGAGTCCAATGGCCATCCAAACCCGCAGAGGAGAGTGAAAGATGGAAGCAGCGGACACAGGTTGGAGGGTGAGAACAGAAAAAGGTTTCTTCAGATCCACAGCATTCACCGATAGATGCCCTGGCCAAAACATAACAGGATATATTGTTTGAAATCAAGAACATTGTAAAAAAACACGATCTGTTGTAGATATCGCTATTTCACAGTAGAGTCGAAGAAAATCAAAAGTACCATCAAACTAAATATTTCAACTCTCCACTGTTCATGCTCAAAAAGCAAAGAGATTCAGCTTGCTTTGACAGTGTTTATAACACTTCGGTAGATTTTTTCTTTAGCTTACTAGCATTGGGATAATACACCATGGTAACTAAGTGTAGATTCACATCTATAGGTCCTGCCTTTCTTTAAACGTTTTCACACAATAATGATTCTTAGTGTATTGTCAATATGTTATTGCTGGCTTTGTCTGTTTCCCGCATCAATCACTACTAATTGATAAGGTAACCTCTTGAGCTCCCTTTAGACCTTTTGGAAAATGGGTTATTGGTAAGGGCAGGTAGGTACCTACACTTAGCAACAGGCCACTAACCTCCACTTAGGTCCAGTCAGGACTCAGTAAATTAAACCCAGCTCAATCCTCGGTAGCTTGGAAACGAGCGACAAGGCTTAACTTAGGAGACTAAGCATAAAGCATTCAAATATCACAAAACAGTAATTAAATAAAACACAGGAAACACTTTAAAAATCCAAAATCAATTTATATAAATAGGAAATATTGTTAGCTTTAAAATGACACAAAAGCGAATAAAATCGGATAAGGGTAACCGGAGATATGAATTTTTAAAGAATGAATGCTTTCTAGCGCATAGAAGCAACTAGCGCTCAAAGGGTTACAAAAGGTCACACTGGAAAGGAGCAAAGTCCAGAGTTCAGGCCACCCACGAGGTAACACTGTCACACTTACTTTCAGAAGCATTTGATTCAGGAAAGTGGTCCACAGCCCCAGCAAAGGGTTCAGAGGCTCTGGTGTGCCTCTTGGGGTCTAGGACTAAAACTCCCACAATGCACCTCTTCAACTTATGGAGTTGCGCCAAACGTCTCCAGACTTCTGGATCTTCTTCCAGAGGTCCCTTTTGTGGTCTTGAAGTGTCCACAACTTGATCCAATGTTCCAGAAGCTCTGTGTTGCTCCTTGGGAGTTGGGACTATAATTCCCAGAAATGCACCTGGTCAGAATCCTCAAATGGCCACTGGACGCTGGTCAGCTGGGCTCTGCTTGCAGGACTTGATGCAGGGGACTCTGGGCAGCTCCTTTGTACCTGTAGCAAACAGGGAGTCCCTTCTTGAAGCTTTAGAAGACAGGTAAAGTCCTATTAGTAGTGAAGCACGAGTGTACAGCTGGTGCAGTCTTCCAGAATGCAGTGTCCAGGTGCAGGTCAGGGGTCCAGCAGGGCAGTCCTTCTTCTCCTGTAGTTCTTCCTTGTTGGAATCTGATAGGGATCTGAGGTGTGGGTGCAGGTCTGCCAGTTTTATCCCTGCTCCTGAGTGAAAAAAAGGGGGGTCCTTATTCTCCAATCAGAGGCAGGGTCCTTCCCCCTGTGATGACCACTTCCTGGGAAGTGTGGTAAAAATCAATCACAGGGAGCAACATTCCACAAAAATCCATCATGGCTGAAAGTGATTTTTGGAGGTTACATTTGGCTGAGCCCACCCTCTGGTGTGGCTAAAAATCCTAAACACACCCCTCTCCTGCCCTCTCCTAATCTAATCAAGGGGGCACCTAATTGTCTGGGTTTGCAGGATGTGAGGGTGTTGCTGGGTTGCTCCAAATGACCTTCTCTGCTTTGAAGACCAGTTTGGCAGCCCTCCCCTTCCTGCTTCCCCATCTGCTGAAGGGGAGATCTCCTCCCCCAGGCACATCTCTTTCTGCTGAGCCAGGCCACTTCACACCTCATCAAGGCAGCCTGGCCAGGCTGCCAGAGGCTGGTGAATCAGAGCACAGCAGCAAAAACACTGCAGGGCTGAAGTTGGCAACTTTTCAGGTAAAGTGTAAAACTCTTTACCTGAACAAGTTATAGTAAATCCAACAACTGGAAGTTATGGGCCTTATTATAACAATTAATTTGATACCAAACTTCTGGTATCTGTTAGTTAAGGGGATTTTTTAAAATTAAAGCCAAGTCTCCCCATTCTAGCCTATGGAGGCCATTCACTATAATGGGGGAAAAACTAATTTGTCTGTTTTACCTCACTAGGGCTTATAAAACTAGTTTTATAAGGTCCCTGCTTATAGTTACATGGCACTCAGCCCTAGGGGCACATAGGGCACACCTTAGGGGTGACTTATATGTAAAAAATAAGGTAGGTTAAGACTTTGGAACTACTTTTAATTCCAAAGTCGAATTTGCATGTAACTTTAATTTAAAAGCAGCCAGCATGGCAGGCCTGCCTTTAAAATGGCACTGGGCACCTCAGCAGTGCACCTATGGGGGCACTACCTATGCTGGGGTCCCTAAACCCCCATGCCCTACCATATACTAGGGACTTATAGGTAGGTTGACTCAGACAATTATAATTAGCCTAATTTGCATACTGATTTTACACAGAGCACAGGCCCTGGGACTGGTTAGCAGTACCCAGGGCACCATCAGAGTCAGGAAAACACCAGCAAAAAGTGCAAAATGGAGGCAAAAAGATAGGGGGCCTCTGCAATCAGCCCTGTTCTCTCACAAGACAACAAATTACTGCATAGCACAGAGTCTTGAAGTGTATGCTTTTCAACATATCTCAGTTAGAGCACAATAAGGATGTAACTTCTTTTTCCTCACCTCTGTAACTGATGTACCAGCAACATCTATCCCTGCACCTCTTTTGCAACTCTCCACTTTCCCCTGGCCTTGCCACTGGATGGCACAATCTATTTGCAATTGTCCAGCAAGTAGTAGTATATTAAGGCTATTCATTTTCAAATGATTCATTTCATAAATGTTTAGGTGGGTGCTGCTATGCACGCGCAAGTGTTGAATGAGGTACTCTGGAAGAAACTCTATGTAGAGTAGATAAATGGCATTAATTTAAAGACACAATATTTGAATCATAGACAGTAACACAATTCTTTGCCTAAAATGGTTGAGACTTTAAAACTACATCCCTGTACATGAAAGAAGAGGAGGCCTGGGGCCTGACTCACTGTACACCTGTTGGAAAATGGGTTATTGGTAGGGCAGGTAGGTACCTACACCTAGCAACAAGCCACTAACCTCCACATAGGTACAGTTAGGTCTCAGTAAATTAATCCCAGCTCAACCCTTGGTAGCTTGGCAACGAGCGTCAAGGCTTAACTTAGGAGACAAAGTGTAAAGCATTCAAATATCACAAAACAGTAATTAAATAAAACACAGGAAACAGTTTAAAAATCCAAAACCAATTTATAAAAATAGTTTATATTTCTATCTTTAAAATGACACAAAAACGATTAAAATCGGTTCAGGGGAACCGGAGATATGAATTTTTAAAGAATTATTACTTTTCTAGCGCTTAGAAACAAAAAGCGCCAATCGGGTCATCTGGTTGCACGTCGACCGGGGCAAAGTCAAACTTTCAGGCCGACCGCGATGGAGCCCTGCTCGGCTACAGGTCGCGGGAGGCCTTGGTTAAAAAGTTACCTTCTGACTTAGTCTTTATTTTGAAGTTTTTCTTCACCGGGACGAACCTGCCAGTTGAATCCGACCTCCTGGAGCCCTTGTCCGGATACGCGATGTGGGTTTCCTCGGTGGAGACTTTTACCTTCGGACTTAGTCGTTTTTTCGAGATGAAAATCCTTCGACCGGGGTAAACCTGGATCTTGATCCGACGTCCATGGAGCCCTTCTCGGATACGATGGCTGGGAGGTCCCGGTCAACTTTTTACGTTCGGACTTAGTCTCTTTTTTGGATGTTTTTCTTTACCGGGGCGAACCACGAAGTCAGGCCGGGTCGCGGTTGAGGCAAGCCGGCTAGAATTTCCGCGGCGGGTCGGTCCCTCTCTGGAGCTTTTTTCCAAAAATTCTCAAATCTTTTCTAAACTTCTGGGGCTTCACCCAGATGTTCTTTTAAGGTTCTTTTGGGGTCCACAGCTCACCCCAAGGGTCCAGAAGTTCTGTGATGGTCCTTGGGGGGTGCGGACTTCAACTCCCAGAATGCACCTGGCGCAAACTCCTTTTTGGCCACTGGACAGTGGTCAGCTGGTCGCTTTCTTCAGGAGTTGGTGCAGGGGACTCTGGTTTAGCAATTTTTCACCTGTAGCAAACAGGGAGTCCCTCCTTGAACCAGTTGAAGCCAGGCAAAGTCCTTCTTGTGGTGAAGCCCAAGTGTGCAGCTGGTGCAGTCCTTCTGAGTGCAGGGTCCAGGTGCAGGCCAGGGGTCCAGCAGGGCAGTCCTTCTTCTTCTTTAGTTCCTTTCTTGTTGAATTCTGGAGGGGATCTGAGGCGTGGGTGCAGGTCTGCCAGTTTTATCCTTGCTCCTGGGTGAAAAGCAGGGGGGCCCTGGTTCTCCAATCAGGGACAGGGTCGTCCCCCTGTGATGACCACTTCCTGGGAAGTGTGGCAAAAATCCATCCCAGAAGGCAACAGTCTCTAAAAATCCAACATGGATGAATCTGATTTTTGGAGGTTACATCTGGCTGAGCCCACCCACTGGTGTGGCTAAAAATCATAAACACACCCCTCTCCTGCCCTCTCCTAATCTAATCAAGGGGGCACCTAATTGTCTGGGGTTGCAGGATGTGGGGGTGTTGCTGGGTGCTCCAAATGTCCTTCTCTGCCTTTGAAGACCAGTTTGGCAGCACTCCCCCTTCCTGCCTCACCATCTGCTGAGGGGAGATTCTCTCCCCCAAGCACATTCCTTTGTGTGAAGCTAGGCCACTTCACACCTCATCAAGGCAGCCTGGCAGAAGCTGCTGCAGGCTGGCCAATCAGAGCACAGCAGCAAAAACAATGCAGAGCTGAAATTGGCAACTTTTTAGGTAAAGTCTAAACTGTTTACCTGGACAAGTTATATTAAATCCCACAACTGGAAGTTGTGGGATTTATTACAACAATCAATTTGATACCAAATTCTTGGTATGTAACATTTAAGGAGACTTTAAAATTTAAAATAAAGTCTGCCCATTCTAGCCTATGAAGGCCATTTACTTCAATGAGGGAAAAACGAATTTGGCTGTTTTTACCTCACCAGGGCTTATAAATCTATTTTTATAAAGTCCCTGCTTATAGTTACATGGCACCCAGCCCTAGGGGCACATAGGGCACACCTTAGGGGTGACTTATATGTAAAAATAAGGTAGTTTAAGACTTTGGAAGTACCTTTAATTCCAAAGTCGAATTTGCATATAACTTTAATTTAAAAGCAGCCAGCGAGGCAGGCTTGCTTTTAAAATGACACTGGGCACCTCAGCAGTGCACCTAGGTGTGCACCACCTATGCTGTGGTCCCTAAACCTACATGCCCTACCATATACTAGGGACTTATAGGTAGGTTAACTTAGCCAATTATAATTAGCCTAATTTGCATATCCATTTTACACAGAGCACAGGCCCTGGGACTGGTTAGCAGTACCCAGGGCACCATCAAAGTCAGGAAAACAGCAGCAAAAAGAGGAAAATGGGGGCAAAAAGTTATGGGGCCTCTGCAATCAGCCCTGTTTTCTCACACAACCCCCCCCCCCCCAGCCCACACGCCCAGGAGACTCAGCCCAACCCTGGGAGAGTCTTCCTGGCTTGTTAGGCGAGGAAGACAGTGAAGAAAACTGGCTGTCCCTTTGCAGGGCCTACTCTGCCTTATATCCTCCTGTCAGGGTCACTCCCTATGGGTAGTGAAGCCATCCCAACAGTAAAAGGACCCAACTCAAACTGAAACTTTCCTCTAGGGGGGTCTGCCTCCCAGGCCAAGTACAGTGCTGCCAGGAAGGCTAGCACCCAGCAGAGGCTACTGACAGCTGTCAGTACCCAGAACCACACCCTAAGCTCTCCACTGACAGGTGGCTGAGCTGCTTTAAGGGCAACTTTGGGGTCCTGGCACCCCTCTTGCTGTCTAGAGTGGGGGGCTACCACCTCCTGTGGCAGACACCCTCCTTCCACTCTCCCTTCTGTCAGTGCAGGGGCAACACCTTGCATCTGGACAGCTGCCTGACTACTCAGGACTTCCTTGGGGTCAGGTGAGGCCTCACCAGTGCCAACTCTGGGCTCCCCCCCTACTGGGGCAGAAGGCCCTTGGCTCCCTGGAACTCTCTTTAAGAGTGGCCCACCCTTCCATTTCTTCTTTCCTTTTCTTGGGGACCCCTGTCTCCTAACTGTAGGGACTGACTCCCCAGGACTTTGGGTTGGGGGGGCGCCCTGGGCGACCACCCCATCTGTGACCAGACTCACCTCTGGGAGGTCATTGCCCAGGATACAATCTAGGGGGAGGTCAGCACTGACTACCACCCTAATCCAGTCAAGGATACCCTCCCTCTCTAGGGGCACTATGGCTACAGGTTTGGAGGTGACCTCCCCTGCGGCTATCCTGACTTTCTTTGTCTTTCCTGGGACATACATGTCTGGGGTCACTAACCGGTCACTCACTATAGTGTGACCGGCACAGGTGTCTCTCAGGCCAGTGGTAGGGATCCCATTCACTTGAATGTGGTGGAAGTGCCTACTCCCACCCTCAGGGATCACCAGCTTACCATCTGGTCCTGTCTCCCAGCACAATGCTAGGAGGACTTCATCATCTGAGGAATCCTCCTCTATGGCTACACTGGACAGCCCAGTGCTAACCACCTTCCTTGGACAGGCTGCATCTCCCCTGAAGTGACCTGTCTGCTGACAGTCAAAGCAAGCCCTACTGTCCAAGAGTTTTTTTAACCCTGGGTCTCCCTGTCTCTGCTTGTCAGAGTGGGAGTGGGATTTACTCTCCTCCTTCTTAGGGTTCTGGGGTACAGAAGGAGTCTCTGTGGTGGGCTTACCACCTCCCTCCTTAGGTTTTTGGGGACCTGTCCCCCCCTTCTTGGAGTCTCCCCCCTGGGACTTGACTTAACCACCCTGGTTCTCAACCACTCATCAGCTGCCTCCCCTAGCTCTCTAGGGTTGGTCTGCTTAGAGTCCACTAGATGCTGGCGTAACCTTTCTTGGGTACAATTGGTCAAGATGTGCTCTCTCATGATCAGATTGTATAACCCCTCATAAGTATCTACTTTGTTACCAATAATCCAGCCCTCTAGTGCCTTTAGTGAAATGTCCACAAAGTCAACCCAAGACTGGGTACTGACCTTCTGGGTGTCCCTGAACTTCATTCTATATTGCTCTGGGGTCAGACCAAACTTCTTGGCTAAGCACCTCTTCATACTAGGGTATGAATCTGCCTCCTCCCCCCTTAAGGTCAGAAGCCTATCCCTCCCTGAGTTGGGGACCAACTCCCACAAAAGGGAACCCCAGTATTGAGGCCTAACCCTTCTCATTTGGAGTGCCCTCTCAAAGGCCCCTAGCCACTTATCTATGTCATCCCCCTCTACATAAGCAGGAACTACCCCCTTGGGTAATCTGGGGCAAACTCCCCCACCCATGGACACCTCAGCTTCTTTATCGCTGCTTCCATCTCTTTTCTCTTTGTATGCATGTTAGACCTGACAGCCTTAGGGTAGTCACCCCTAACTTTTTGCCTGCCTCCCTCCTCGTTTTGGATACTGTTTTTGCTGGTTTTTAGACTCTGCGCACTTTACCACTGCTAACCAGTGATAAAGTGTATATGCTCTCTCTCTGTAAACATGGTAACTTTGGATCATACCTGATTGAACTATTTAATCTACTTATAAGTCCCCAGTCATGTGCACTCCAGGTGCCTAGGGCATATAGATTAAATGCTACTAGTGGACCTGCAGCACGGATTGTGCCACCCACTTAAGTAGCCCCTTTTCCTTGTCTCAGGCCTACCATTGCTAGGCCTGTGTGTGCAGTTTCACTGCCACCTCGACTTGGCATTTAAAAGTACTTGCCAAGCCTAGAACTCCCCTTTTTCTGCATATAAGTCACCCTTAATGTGTGCCCTGGGTATCCCCTAGAGCAGGGTGCTGTGTAGGTAAAAGACAGGACATGTACCTGTGTAGTTATATGTCCTGGTAGTGTAAAACTCCTAAATTCGTTTTTGCACTACTGGGAGACCTGCTCCCTTCATAGGCTAACATTGGGGCTGCCCTCATACACTGTTGAAGTGGCAGCTGCTGATCTGAAAGGAGCAGGGAGGTCATATTTAGTATGGCCAGAATGGTAATACAAAATCCTACTGACTGGTGAAGTCGGATTTCATATTACTATTCTAGAAATGCCACTTTTAGAAAGTGAGCATTTCTTTGCACTTAAATCCTTCTGTGCCTTACAATCCACGTCTGGCTAGGTTTAGTTGACAGCTCCTTGTGCATTCACTCAGACACACCCCAAACACAGGGTACTCAGCCTCACTTGCATACATCTGCATTTTGAATGGGTCTTCCTGGGCTGGGAGGGTGGAGGGCCTGCCCTCACACAAAGGACTGCCACACCCCCTACTGGGACCCTGGCAGACAGGATTGAACTGAAAGGGGACCCGGTGCACTTCTTAGCCACTCTTTGAAGTCTCCCCCACTTCAAAGGCACATTTGGGTATAAAACAGGGCCTCTGCCCTACCTCATCAGACACTTGCTGGAGAAGAAACCGGAACCAGAAACTACATCCTGCCAAGAAGAACTGCCTGGCTGCTCAAAGGACTCACCTGTCTGCTTTCTACAAAGGACTGCTGTCTTGCTGTTGCCCTGCTGCCTTGCTGAACTCTTGTCTGGCTGTGAAAGTGCTCTCCAAGGGCTTGGATAGAGCTTGCCTCCTGTTCCTTGAAGTCTCAGGACCAAAAAGACTTCTTCCTTTCACTTGGACGCTCCGTGCGCCGAAAATTTCGACGCACAGCTTGTTTCGCGGCGAGAAAAAAGCCGCACACCGACGCTGATCGACGCGACGCCCTCGGGGCGATCGAGACTTCGACGCACAACCTCGCAAGGACAAAGCCGCTCGACTTTCCAGGAGAAATCGACGCGACGCCCACCGTGAGTGCGAAACTTTGACGCACGGCCTCGCAAGGACAACGCCGCCCGACTTCCAAGGAGAAATCGACGCGACGCCTGCCGTGAGACCAAACTTTCGACGCACGGCCTCGCAAGGACAACGCCGCCCGACTTCCAAGGAGAAATCGACGCGACGCCTACCGTGAGATCGAAACTTCGACGCGCAGCCCCGCAGAACGACGCGCAGCCGGAAAACAAGCAGGAGAATCCACGCACAGACCCGGGACATCTGGTAATCCCCGCGATCCACAAAAAGAGACTGTCTGCGCGCCGGAAAACGACGCCCGACTTCCCCGCGTGGAAAAGACCGACGCAAGTCTGTGTGTGCTGAGGAGAAATCGACGCACACACCCCTTTTTCCACGCATCTCTTCTCCTGTGGCCCTCTGAGGAGATTTTCCACCAGAAACCAGGTACTTTGTGCTTGAAAGACACTGTATTGCATTCTAAAGACTTAAGACACTCTATATCACTTCCCTGTGATATTTCTACAATTTTCCATTGCAACTTTATTCTTTTTTGACCTACAATTATCCTGATAAATATTATATATTTTTCTAAACACTGTGTGGTGTATTTTTGTGGTGCTATATGGTGGTATTGTATGATTTATTGCACAAATACTTTACACATTGCCTTCTAAGTTAAGCCTGACTGCTCGTGCCAAGCTACCAGAGGGTGGGCACAGGATAATCTTGGATAGTGTGTGACTTACCCTGACTAGAGTGAGGGCTTTTGCTTGGACAGGAGGTAACCTGACTGCCAACCAAAAACCCCATTTCTAACATTGGTGATCAGCGGTGAGGATAGGACTTGTATTTGTGCAGTGACATACAGTAGCTAAGTATTTCACTACATACCCACAGTTGAAGGTCAACTTGGTTTTTATCTCTTTTTGAAAATCCGTTTTTTCCTGACAATTTCCAAAAACTAAATCCTCACTCAACATGTCTCTGACTGGGTCTCAGACAGGGGACTTTGACCTAGTCCAGTTGGATACATACACGGTCAAACAACTAAGAGGATTCTGCAGGGCATTAAGGGTACCCACCCAAGGGGCCTCCAGAAAGGAGGACTTTCAAGTGGCGCTGAGGGCCTGGGCAGAAGCCCATTTAGAGGATGATGAGGAAGAGGAGCCAGAAAATGGCCCCTCAGAAGGATTTTCACTATCTATGGATGGTGTTACCACTGCAATTGTGCACCCTTCCAGACCAGGGAGCAGTGTCTCCATGCAAAGCCTGACCGCAGAGGAAAGGAGAGAGGAAAGGGAGTTCCAATTGCAAATGGCAAAACTGAAAATTGAGGCACAACAGGAGGAGAGGAGGGCAGAAAGAGAAGCCAAACAAGCTGAGGCTGAAAGAGCAGCCAATCAGATTGAAGCTGAAAGAACAGCCAAACAAGCAGAAGCTGAAAGAGCAGCCAAACAAGTGGAAGCTGAAAGAGCGTTGGCTGAAAAGAAACTATTGTTGGCTCATGAACTGAGTCTCAAGGAGCTGGAGATCAAGGCAAGACAGTCTAAATCCAGCAATAATGGTGGCAGCATACAGACAGGACCTGCTGGAGAAAAGAAGGTTCGTATACCCAAAAATGTGGTGCCCAGTTTTGTGGTGGGAGATGACATAGATAAATGGTTAGCTGCTTATGAAGTTGCACTAAGGGCTCATGAGGTTCCTGAAGGGCAATGGGGGGTAGCTATGTGGGGTTATGTGCCGCCATTGGGGAGGGACACACTTCTCACATTGGATCCACCGGATCAAAACACATACCCACTCCAGAAAGCCACTTTACTTGCCAAGTTTGGGCTGACCCCTGAGGGATACCGTCAGAGGTTCAGGGACAGCACCAAACAAACCACACAAACATGGGTAGATTTCTTTGATTTCTCTAGTAAGGCACTGAATGGATGGGTGCGGGGCAACAAAGTAGCAGATTATAAAGGTTTATATGACTTGATCCTGAGAGAGCATATGCTCAATGTTACTTATACCGATTTGCGCCAGCACCTAGTGGATAGTAAGCTGACTGATCCCAGGAAGCTTGCTGAGGAGGCGGACCTCTGGGTTAGCACCAGAGTGTCCAAAAAGGTACCTGGGGGGGACTCCCACAAAGGTGGTCAGGGTTCCCAACAGAAGAAAGAGGGGGGAGATAAACTTACAGATAAGGAACTCTCTAAAGGCCCCCAAAAGAATTCCCAGGGAGGGGGTGGCAACCCTTCCTTTTCCAAATTTGGGAAGAAACCAGGGACATTTGACAGGTCAGGAAAATCTAGCCCCAAATGCATGGAGTGTTACCAATATGGTCACTACAAAGGCGATCCACAGTGCCCCAAGAGGGCACCGTCCACTACCGGACAGGCACCTGGGTTGACTAGTGTAGCACTCGGGGGGGAGATGGACCCCACTAGCTTTGGGGAGCAGGTAGAGATTTCCCTAGTGTCCCTGGGAGAAGGAGAAATGATGTCCAAGGTCCACATGCCTAAAAATACTTCCAAGTACCGGCAGTGGGTCCTCATTGATGGGCAGAAGGTGGAGGCTCTGCGTGACACAGGAGCCAGTATGACTACTATCAAGAGTCAGCTGGTGTCCACAGAGCAGATAATCCCTAATACATTCCACCAGGTCATAGTCGCTGACAATCGCGAGAGTCACCTACCGGTGGCTCGGGTTCCCTTTGAGTGGGGGGGGGTCTCTGGTACTCTGAAAGTAGCTGTGAGTCCTGCCATGCCTGTAGATTGTCTGTTAGGCAATGATCTAGAGCATACTGCTTGGAAAGAAGTAGAGCTCAGATCTCACCTGGAGATGTTAGGGTTACCTGAGTGGGTCTGCATGACCACCCGGTCCATGGCTGACCGAGAGGGAAGTCAAGGGCATCTGGAGCCTGGAACGATGGCCCAGGGAGCTGCCAAGAGGAGGGACGAGGGGCGCGGGAAACCGGCCCCAGAAGTTCCCACAGTGGCTGACGGGGCTCCTGAGGAGGAGACTCCCGAGCCAACTGGGGAAGACATTGCCACCCTAGGTGACTTACCGGAGCTTGCTGGCTGGCAAGTTGAGGGTGGACCCACCAGGGAGGAATTCTGCAAGGTGCAGAAAGAGTGTCCCACTCTAGAAGGGTTGAGGAAACAAGCCTTAAACCAGGCAGCAGGTGACGCCTCTGGCAATCACCACCTATATTGGGAGAATGATCTCCTCTACAGTGAGCTTAGGGTTCCGGTCTTTGGGGCAGCACGTGTGCTGGTGGTCCCCCAATGTTACCGAGCCTTCCTAATGGGTCTGGCTCACGACATTCCCCTGGCAGGACATTTGGGACAAGACAAGACCTTCAACAGGCTTGTCACCCACTTTCACTGGCCCAAAATGAGGACACACTCAGACAAATTCTGCAGGGCTTGTCCTACCTGCCAGGCTAGTGGTAAAGCAGGAAAGAGGGTTAAAACCCCCCTGATTCCACTTCCTGTCGTTGGCACCCCCTTTGAAAGGGTGGGCGTCGACATTGTTGGCCCCTTGGACCCCAAAACTGCCTTAGGCAACAGGTTTATCCTGGTTTTGGTGGACCATGCCACCCGGTACCCAGAGGCAATCCCTCTGAGGACCGTAACTGCATCGGTGGTAGCCAGAACCCTGATGGGGATATTTACCCGTGTGGGATTCCCCAAGGAGATAGTGTCTGACAGAGGCACTAACTTCATGTCCGCGTACATGAAGCATCTGTGGGATGCGTGTGGTGTAACCTACAAGTTCACCACACCCTATCACCCCCAGTCTAATGGGCTTGTGGAGAGATTCAACAAGACCCTGAAAGGCATGATTGGTGGCCTCCCTGAGGCCATGAGGCGTAAATGGGACGTCCTCTTACCATGCCTTCTCTTTGCTTACAGAGAGGTCCCCCAGAGGGGGGTAGGGTTCAGTCCCTTTGAGCTTCTCTATGGGTACCCCGTTAGGGGACCCTTAAGCATTGTCAAGGAGGGATTGGAGAACGCTCCAAAGACACCCCCTCAGGACGTGGTCAGCTACATGTTGGCCCTCCGCAATCAGATGACCCGCTTCTGGAAAGAGGCCCAAAGTAACCTGGAGGCCAGTCAAGAGGTGATGAAACAATGGTATGACCAGAAGGCCACTCTGGTAGAGTTTCAACCTGGAGACAAAGTGTGGGTAATGGAGCCAGTAGAGCCCAGAGCTCTCCAGGACCGCTGGTCTGGCCCATTTGAAATAAAGGAGCGGAAAGGGGAGGCCACTTACCTAGTGGACCTCCAAACCCCTAGGAACCCCCTAAGGGTGCTCCACGTGAACCGACTAAAAGCTCATTTTGAGAGGTCGGAGATCAACATGCTTCTGGTCACAGATGAAGGAATGGAAGAGGAGAGTGAACCTCTCCCGGACCTCCTCTCTGCCCAAGAAGGTGATGGGTCCGTAAGCGGGGTCATTCTGTCTGACTCCCTGACCCTAAACCAGAAAGGAGACTGCTATGAGCTGTTGGAGCAGTTCTCCCCCCTCTTCTCCCTTACTCCGGGACTGACCCACCTCTGTGTTCATGATATTGACACCGGTGACAGTCTCCCTGTGAAGAACAAAATTTACAGGTTGTCAGATAAGGTGAAGGCCAGCATCAAGGAGGAGGTCTCCAAGATGTTGACGCTAGGGGTTATTGAGAAGTCCAGTAGTCCCTGGGCCAGCCCAGTGGTGTTGGTCCCCAAGGCTACTGCCCCCGGCGCGAAGCCAGAACTCCGGTTCTGCGTGGACTACCGGGGTCTCAACTCAGTCACACGGACTGATGCTCACCCCATCCCCCGAGCTGATGAGCTCGTGGACAGGCTAGGCGCTGCCAAGTTCCTGAGTACGTTTGATCTTACTTCAGGGTACTGGCAGATCGCCCTGACTGAGGGGGCTAAGGAAAGGTCCGCCTTTTCCACCCCTGACGGCCATTACCAGTTCCGGGTGATGCCGTTTGGATTGAAAAATGCCCCCGCTACCTTCCAACGGTTGGTTAACGGGGTCCTGGCTGGCAAGGATGCCTTCTGTGCAGCCTACCTGGATGACATAGCTGTCTACAGTTCCAGCTGGGAGGAACACCTGCTCCACCTCAAGGAGGTGCTTCAGGCCCTGCAACAGGCAGGCCTGACCATCAAGGCTAGTAAGTGCCAGATTGGGCAGGGTTCCGTGGTGTACTTGGGACACCTAGTAGGTGGTGGCAAGGTGCAGCCACTCCAGGCCAAGATCGAAACTATCAAGGCCTGGCAACCACCTCGAACCCAGACTGAGGTGAGAGCCTTTTTAGGCCTCACCGGATACTACCGAAGGTTTGTCAAGGGCTATGGTACCATTGTGTCCCCCTTGACAGAACTCACGTCCAAGAAGCAACCTAGGTTGGTGAATTGGACAGAGGCTTGTCAGAAAGCCTTTGACGCCCTAAAGGAAGCCATGTGCACGGCCCCCGTGCTCAAGGCCCCTGACTACTCCCAGGAATTTATCGTGCAGACAGACGCTTCAGAGCATGGCATAGGGGCAGTCCTAGCACAGCTAAATGAGGAGGGCCAAGATCAACCGGTAGTCTTTATTAGCAGAAGGCTATTACCACGGGAACAGAGGTGGAGTGCTATTGAAAGAGAAGCTTTTGCTGTGGTCTGGGCACTGAAGAAGCTGAGGCCCTACCTGTTTGGGACTCACTTCCTAGTTCAGACAGACCACAGGCCCCTCAGATGGCTCATGCAGATGAGGGGTGAGAATCCAAAACTTCTGAGGTGGTCCATTTCCCTACAGGGGATGGACTTTACGGTGGAACATCGCCCAGGGGTTGACCACGCCAATGCTGATGGTCTCTCCAGGTACTTCCGCCTTAGCGATGAGAGCTCCCAGGAGGTCGGGTAGCTCTCCCCACTTTCAGCTGGGGGGGACACATGTTAGACCTGACAGCCTTAGGGTAGTCACCCCTAACTTTTTGCCTGCCTCCCTCCTCGTTTTGGATACTGTTTTTGCTGGTTTTTAGACTCTGCGCACTTTACCACTGCTAACCAGTGATAAAGTGTATATGCTCTCTCTCTGTAAACATGGTAACTTTGGATCATACCTGATTGAACTATTTAATCTACTTATAAGTCCCCAGTCATGTGCACTCCAGGTGCCTAGGGCATATAGATTAAATGCTACTAGTGGACCTGCAGCACGGATTGTGCCACCCACTTAAGTAGCCCCTTTTCCTTGTCTCAGGCCTACCATTGCTAGGCCTGTGTGTGCAGTTTCACTGCCACCTCGACTTGGCATTTAAAAGTACTTGCCAAGCCTAGAACTCCCCTTTTTCTGCATATAAGTCACCCTTAATGTGTGCCCTGGGTATCCCCTAGAGCAGGGTGCTGTGTAGGTAAAAGACAGGACATGTACCTGTGTAGTTATATGTCCTGGTAGTGTAAAACTCCTAAATTCGTTTTTGCACTACTGGGAGACCTGCTCCCTTCATAGGCTAACATTGGGGCTGCCCTCATACACTGTTGAAGTGGCAGCTGCTGATCTGAAAGGAGCAGGGAGGTCATATTTAGTATGGCCAGAATGGTAATACAAAATCCTACTGACTGGTGAAGTCGGATTTCATATTACTATTCTAGAAATGCCACTTTTAGAAAGTGAGCATTTCTTTGCACTTAAATCCTTCTGTGCCTTACAATCCACGTCTGGCTAGGTTTAGTTGACAGCTCCTTGTGCATTCACTCAGACACACCCCAAACACAGGGTACTCAGCCTCACTTGCATACATCTGCATTTTGAATGGGTCTTCCTGGGCTGGGAGGGTGGAGGGCCTGCCCTCACACAAAGGACTGCCACACCCCCTACTGGGACCCTGGCAGACAGGATTGAACTGAAAGGGGACCCGGTGCACTTCTTAGCCACTCTTTGAAGTCTCCCCCACTTCAAAGGCACATTTGGGTATAAAACAGGGCCTCTGCCCTACCTCATCAGACACTTGCTGGAGAAGAAACCGGAACCAGAAACTACATCCTGCCAAGAAGAACTGCCTGGCTGCTCAAAGGACTCACCTGTCTGCTTTCTACAAAGGACTGCTGTCTTGCTGTTGCCCTGCTGCCTTGCTGAACTCTTGTCTGGCTGTGAAAGTGCTCTCCAAGGGCTTGGATAGAGCTTGCCTCCTGTTCCTTGAAGTCTCAGGACCAAAAAGACTTCTTCCTTTCACTTGGACGCTCCGTGCGCCGAAAATTTCGACGCACAGCTTGTTTCGCGGCGAGAAAAACGCCGCACACCGACGCTGATCGACGCGACGCCCTCGGGGCGATCGAGACTTCGACGCACAACCTCGCAAGGACAAAGCCGCTCGACTTTCCAGGAGAAATCGACGCGACGCCCACCGTGAGTGCGAAACTTTGACGCACGGCCTCGCAAGGACAACGCCGCCCGACTTCCAAGGAGAAATCGACGCGACGCCTGCCGTGAGACCAAACTTTCGACGCACGGCCTCGCAAGGACAACGCCGCCCGACTTCCAAGGAGAAATCGACGCGACGCCTACCGTGAGATCGAAACTTCGACGCGCAGCCCCGCAGAACGACGCGCAGCCGGAAAACAAGCAGGAGAATCCACGCACAGACCCGGGACATCTGGTAATCCCCGCGATCCACAAAAAGAGACTGTCTGCGCGCCGGAAAACGACGCCCGACTTCCCCGCGTGGAAAAGACCGACGCAAGTCTGTGTGTGCTGAGGAGAAATCGACGCACACACCCCTTTTTCCACGCATCTCTTCTCCTGTGGCCCTCTGAGGAGATTTTCCACCAGAAACCAGGTACTTTGTGCTTGAAAGACACTGTATTGCATTCTAAAGACTTAAGACACTCTATATCACTTCCCTGTGATATTTCTACAATTTTCCATTGCAACTTTATTCTTTTTTGACCTACAATTATCCTGATAAATATTATATATTTTTCTAAACACTGTGTGGTGTATTTTTGTGGTGCTATATGGTGGTATTGTATGATTTATTGCACAAATACTTTACACATTGCCTTCTAAGTTAAGCCTGACTGCTCGTGCCAAGCTACCAGAGGGTGGGCACAGGATAATCTTGGATAGTGTGTGACTTACCCTGACTAGAGTGAGGGCTTTTGCTTGGACAGGAGGTAACCTGACTGCCAACCAAAAACCCCATTTCTAACAATGCCCACTTGTTCTTTTCTAGGGCCAGCTTCTCTGCTTCCAAAGCTATGTATGCTAGCTGGGCCTCCAGCTCTCTTTCTCTGATGGATGGGTTCTCTCCTCCTGAAAGGACCCCCTTCCCACCACTAGCTTTGGGTCTGCCCCTAGTGACTGTATCTACTGAGGACCGTTCTTCCTCATCCTCACTTAGGCTCAGATGCCTTCCCTCCCCTGAGTGGTTAGAGCTTGCATCCTCCCTACTTTCTCCCTCCTCTGGAGCTTCTTCTGACTCTACCTCTTGGGCCTCAGCCCATGCTGTCAGGGATGTGATCAGGATTTGCTTCCTGAGATCAGTGGTTGCAGGCAACCCTCTTTCAATACACAACCCCCTAAGCTGGACTACTGTCAGTGTGGGTAGGCTAGCCAGATCAAGCTCCATGGTTCCCTAGTTTTGTGTCAACAAAAACTTTTTGCAAAAATTGGAAACAAGAATTTAGAAAAATTACAAAAATTCAATAATTGAAATTAATCCAAATTAAAAATTAAAAACAATTTTTGCACTAGGACAATTTAAAGGATTTTTAATTTGTTTTACCTAAAACTGTAACGTGATATTGAACACAAGTACAGGATCCCGTCGCTGCTTCCAATTATGTTGGAAAATGGGTTATTGGTAGGGCAGGTAGGTACCTACACCTAGCAACAAGCCACTAACCTCCACATAGGTACAGTTAGGTCTCAGTAAATTAATCCCAGCTCAACCCTTGGTAGCTTGGCAACGAGCGTCAAGGCTTAACTTAGGAGACAAAGTGTAAAGCATTCAAATATCACAAAACAGTAATTAAATAAAACACAGGAAACAGTTTAAAAATCCAAAACCAATTTATAAAAATAGTTTATATTTTTATCTTTAAAATGACACAAAAACGATTAAAATCGGTTCAGGGGAACCGGAGATATGAATTTTTAAAGAATTATTACTTTTCTAGCGCTTAGAAACAAAAAGCGCCAATCAGGTCATCTGGTTGCACCTCGACCGGGGCAAAGTCAAACTTTCAGGCCGACCGCGATGGAGCCCTGCTCGGCTACAGGTCGCGGGAGGCCTCGGTTAAAAAGTTACCTTCTGACTTAGTCTTTATTTTGAAGTTTTTCTTCACCGGGACGAACCTGCCAGTTGAATCCGACCTCCTGGAGCCCTTGTCCGGATACGCGATGTGGGTTTCCTCGGTGGAGACTTTTACCTTCGGACTTAGTCGTTTTTTCGAGATGAAAATCCTTCGACCGGGGTAAACCTGGATCTTGATCCGAAGTCCATGGAGCCCTTCTCGGATACGATGGCTGGGAGGTCCCGGTCAACTTTTTACGTTCGGACTTAGTCTCTTTTTTGGATGTTTTTCTTTACCGGGACGAACCACGAAGTCAGGCCGGGTCGCGGTTGAGGCAAGCCGGCTAGAATTTCCGCGGCGGGTCGGTCCCTCTCTGGAGCTTTTTTCCAAAAATTATAAAATCTTTTCCAAACTTCTGGGGCTTCACCCAGATGTTCTTTTAAGGTTCTTTTGGGGTCCACAGCTCACCCCAAGGGTCCAGAAGTTCTGTGATGGTCCTTGGGGGGTGCGGACTTCAACTCCCAGAATGCACCTGGCGCAAACTCCTTTTTGGTCACTTGACAGTGGTCAGCTGGTCGCTTTCTTCAGGAGTTGGTGCAGGGGACACTGGTTTAGCAATTTTTCACCTGTAGCAAACAGGGAGTCCCTCCTTGAACCAGTTGAAGCCAGGCAAAGTCCTTCTTGTGGTGAAGCCCAAGTGTGCAGCTGGTGCAGTCCTTCTGAGTGCAGGGTCCAGGTGCAGGCCAGGGGTCCAGCAGGGCAGTCCTTCTTCTTCTTTAGTTCCTTTCTTGTTGAATTCTGGAGGGGATCTGAGGCGTGGGTGCAGGTCTGCCAGTTTTATTCTTGCTCCTGGGTGAAAAGCAGGGGGGCCCTGGTTCTCCAATCAGGGACAGGGTCGTCCCCCTGTGATGACCACTTCCTGGGAAGTGTGGCAAAAATCCATCCCAGAAGGCAACAGTCTCTAAAAATCCAACATGGATGAATCTGATTTTTGGAGGTTACATCTGGCTGAGCCCACCCACTGGTGTGGCTAAAAATCATAAACACACCCCTCTCCTGCCCTCTCCTAATCTAATCAAGGGGGCACCTAATTGTCTGGGGTTGCAGGATGTGGGGGTGTTGCTGGGTGCTCCAAATGTCCTTCTCTGCCTTTGAAGACCAGTTTGGCAGCACTCCCCCTTCCTGCCTCACCATCTGCTGAGGGGAGATTCTCTCCCCCAAGCACATTCCTTTGTGTGAAGCTAGGCCACTTCACACCTCATCAAGGCAGCCTGGCAGAAGCTGCTGCAGGCTGGCCAATCAGAGCACAGCAGCAAAAACAATGCAGAGCTGAAATTGGCAACTTTTTAGGTAAAGTCTAAACTGTTTACCTGGACAAGTTATATTAAATCCCACAACTGGAAGTTGTGGGATTTATTACAACAATCAATTTGATACCAAATTCTTGGTATGTAACATTTAAGGAGACTTTAAAATTTAAAATAAAGTCTGCCCATTCTAGCCTATGAAGGCCATTTACTTCAATGAGGGAAAAACGAATTTGGCTGTTTTTACCTCACCAGGGCTTATAAATCTATTTTTATAAAGTCCCTGCTTATAGTTACATGGCACCCAGCCCTAGGGGCACATAGGGCACACCTTAGGGGTGACTTATATGTAAAAATAAGGTAGTTTAAGACTTTGGAAGTACCTTTAATTCCAAAGTCGAATTTGCATATAACTTTAATTTAAAAGCAGCCAGCGAGGCAGGCTTGCTTTTAAAATGACACTGGGCACCTCAGCAGTGCACCTAGGTGTGCACCACCTATGCTGTGGTCCCTAAACCTACATGCCCTACCATATACTAGGGACTTATAGGTAGGTTAACTTAGCCAATTATAATTAGCCTAATTTGCATATCCATTTTACACAGAGCACAGGCCCTGGGACTGGTTAGCAGTACCCAGGGCACCATCAAAGTCAGGAAAACAGCAGCAAAAAGAGGAAAATGGGGGCAAAAAGTTATGGGGCCTCTGCAATCAGCCCTGTTTTCTCACACAACCCCCCCCCCCAGCCCACACGCCCAGGAGACTCAGCCCAACCCTGGGAGAGTCTTCCTGGCTTGTTAGGCGAGGAAGACAGTGAAGAAAACTGGCTGTCCCTTTGCAGGGCCTACTCTGCCTTA
Source organism: Pleurodeles waltl (assembly GCF_031143425.1). Classification (NCBI taxonomy): domain Eukaryota; kingdom Metazoa; phylum Chordata; class Amphibia; order Caudata; family Salamandridae; genus Pleurodeles; species Pleurodeles waltl. Next base: position 945,341,154 of record NC_090439.1, on the reverse strand, counting down.
TATCCTCCTGTCAGGGTCACTCCCTATGGGTAGTGAAGCCATCCCAACAGTAAAAGGACCCAACTCAAACTGAAACTTTCCTCTAGGGGGGTCTGCCTCCCAGGCCAAGTACAGTGCTGCCAGGAAGGCTAGCACCCAGCAGAGGCTACTGACAGCTGTCAGTACCCAGAACCACACCCTAAGCTCTCCACTGACAGGTGGCTGAGCTGCTTTAAGGGCAACTTTGGGGTCCTGGCACCCCTCTTGCTGTCTAGAGTGGGGGGCTACCACCTCCTGTGGCAGACACCCTCCTTCCACTCTCCCTTCTGTCAGTGCAGGGGCAACACCTTGCATCTGGACAGCTGCCTGACTACTCAGGACTTCCTTGGGGTCAGGTGAGGCCTCACCAGTGCCAACTCTGGGCTCCCCCCCTACTGGGGCAGAAGGCCCTTGGCTCCCTGGAACTCTCTTTAAGAGTGGCCCACCCTTCCATTTCTTCTTTCCTTTTCTTGGGGACCCCTGTCTCCTAACTGTAGGGACTGACTCCCCAGGACTTTGGGTTGGGGGGGCGCCCTGGGCGACCACCCCATCTGTGACCAGACTCACCTCTGGGAGGTCATTGCCCAGGATACAATCTAGGGGGAGGTCAGCACTGACTACCACCCTAATCCAGTCAAGGATACCCTCCCTCTCTAGGGGCACTATGGCTACAGGTTTGGAGGTGACCTCCCCTGCGGCTATCCTGACTTTCTTTGTCTTTCCTGGGACATACATGTCTGGGGTCACTAACCGGTCACTCACTATAGTGTGACCGGCACAGGTGTCTCTCAGGCCAGTGGTAGGGATCCCATTCACTTGAATGTGGTGGAAGTGCCTACTCCCACCCTCAGGGATCACCAGCTTACCATCTGGTCCTGTCTCCCAGCACAATGCTAGGAGGACTTCATCATCTGAGGAATCCTCCTCTATGGCTACACTGGACAGCCCAGTGCTAACCACCTTCCTTGGACAGGCTGCATCTCCCCTGAAGTGACCTGTCTGCTGACAGTCAAAGCAAGCCCTACTGTCCAAGAGTTTTTTTAACCCTGGGTCTCCCTGTCTCTGCTTGTCAGAGTGGGAGTGGGATTTACTCTCCTCCTTCTTAGGGTTCTGGGGTACAGAAGGAGTCTCTGTGGTGGGCTTACCACCTCCCTCCTTAGGTTTTTGGGGACCTGTCCCCCCCTTCTTGGAGTCTCCCCCCTGGGACTTGACTTAACCACCCTGGTTCTCAACCACTCATCAGCTGCCTCCCCTAGCTCTCTAGGGTTGGTCTGCTTAGAGTCCACTAGATGCTGGCGTAACCTTTCTTGGGTACAATTGGTCAAGATGTGCTCTCTCATGATCAGATTGTATAACCCCTCATAAGTATCTACTTTGTTACCAATAATCCAGCCCTCTAGTGCCTTTAGTGAAATGTCCACAAAGTCAACCCAAGACTGGGTACTGACCTTCTGGGTGTCCCTGAACTTCATTCTATATTGCTCTGGGGTCAGACCAAACTTCTTGGCTAAGCACCTCTTCATACTAGGGTATGAATCTGCCTCCTCCCCCCTTAAGGTCAGAAGCCTATCCCTCCCTGAGTTGGGGACCAACTCCCACAAAAGGGAACCCCAGTATTGAGGCCTAACCCTTCTCATTTGGAGTGCCCTCTCAAAGGCCCCTAGCCACTTATCTATGTCATCCCCCTCTACATAAGCAGGAACTACCCCCTTGGGTAATCTGGGGCAAACTCCCCCACCCATGGACACCTCAGCTTCTTTATCGCTGCTTCCATCTCTTTTCTCTTTGTATGCATGTTAGACCTGACAGCCTTAGGGTAGTCACCCCTAACTTTTTGCCTGCCTCCCTCCTCGTTTTGGATACTGTTTTTGCTGGTTTTTAGACTCTGCGCACTTTACCACTGCTAACCAGTGATAAAGTGTATATGCTCTCTCTCTGTAAACATGGTAACTTTGGATCATACCTGATTGAACTATTTAATCTACTTATAAGTCCCCAGTCATGTGCACTCCAGGTGCCTAGGGCATATAGATTAAATGCTACTAGTGGACCTGCAGCACGGATTGTGCCACCCACTTAAGTAGCCCCTTTTCCTTGTCTCAGGCCTACCATTGCTAGGCCTGTGTGTGCAGTTTCACTGCCACCTCGACTTGGCATTTAAAAGTACTTGCCAAGCCTAGAACTCCCCTTTTTCTGCATATAAGTCACCCTTAATGTGTGCCCTGGGTATCCCCTAGAGCAGGGTGCTGTGTAGGTAAAAGACAGGACATGTACCTGTGTAGTTATATGTCCTGGTAGTGTAAAACTCCTAAATTCGTTTTTGCACTACTGGGAGACCTGCTCCCTTCATAGGCTAACATTGGGGCTGCCCTCATACACTGTTGAAGTGGCAGCTGCTGATCTGAAAGGAGCAGGGAGGTCATATTTAGTATGGCCAGAATGGTAATACAAAATCCTACTGACTGGTGAAGTCGGATTTCATATTACTATTCTAGAAATGCCACTTTTAGAAAGTGAGCATTTCTTTGCACTTAAATCCTTCTGTGCCTTACAATCCACGTCTGGCTAGGTTTAGTTGACAGCTCCTTGTGCATTCACTCAGACACACCCCAAACACAGGGTACTCAGCCTCACTTGCATACATCTGCATTTTGAATGGGTCTTCCTGGGCTGGGAGGGTGGAGGGCCTGCCCTCACACAAAGGACTGCCACACCCCCTACTGGGACCCTGGCAGACAGGATTGAACTGAAAGGGGACCCGGTGCACTTCTTAGCCACTCTTTGAAGTCTCCCCCACTTCAAAGGCACATTTGGGTATAAAACAGGGCCTCTGCCCTACCTCATCAGACACTTGCTGGAGAAGAAACCGGAACCAGAAACTACATCCTGCCAAGAAGAACTGCCTGGCTGCTCAAAGGACTCACCTGTCTGCTTTCTACAAAGGACTGCTGTCTTGCTGTTGCCCTGCTGCCTTGCTGAACTCTTGTCTGGCTGTGAAAGTGCTCTCCAAGGGCTTGGATAGAGCTTGCCTCCTGTTCCTTGAAGTCTCAGGACCAAAAAGACTTCTTCCTTTCACTTGGACGCTCCGTGCGCCGAAAATTTCGACGCACAGCTTGTTTCGCGGCGAGAAAAAAGCCGCACACCGACGCTGATCGACGCGACGCCCTCGGGGCGATCGAGACTTCGACGCACAACCTCGCAAGGACAAAGCCGCTCGACTTTCCAGGAGAAATCGACGCGACGCCCACCGTGAGTGCGAAACTTTGACGCACGGCCTCGCAAGGACAACGCCGCCCGACTTCCAAGGAGAAATCGACGCGACGCCTGCCGTGAGACCAAACTTTCGACGCACGGCCTCGCAAGGACAACGCCGCCCGACTTCCAAGGAGAAATCGACGCGACGCCTACCGTGAGATCGAAACTTCGACGCGCAGCCCCGCAGAACGACGCGCAGCCGGAAAACAAGCAGGAGAATCCACGCACAGACCCGGGACATCTGGTAATCCCCGCGATCCACAAAAAGAGACTGTCTGCGCGCCGGAAAACGACGCCCGACTTCCCCGCGTGGAAAAGACCGACGCAAGTCTGTGTGTGCTGAGGAGAAATCGACGCACACACCCCTTTTTCCACGCATCTCTTCTCCTGTGGCCCTCTGAGGAGATTTTCCACCAGAAACCAGGTACTTTGTGCTTGAAAGACACTGTATTGCATTCTAAAGACTTAAGACACTCTATATCACTTCCCTGTGATATTTCTACAATTTTCCATTGCAACTTTATTCTTTTTTGACCTACAATTATCCTGATAAATATTATATATTTTTCTAAACACTGTGTGGTGTATTTTTGTGGTGCTATATGGTGGTATTGTATGATTTATTGCACAAATACTTTACACATTGCCTTCTAAGTTAAGCCTGACTGCTCGTGCCAAGCTACCAGAGGGTGGGCACAGGATAATCTTGGATAGTGTGTGACTTACCCTGACTAGAGTGAGGGCTTTTGCTTGGACAGGAGGTAACCTGACTGCCAACCAAAAACCCCATTTCTAACATTGGTGATCAGCGGTGAGGATAGGACTTGTATTTGTGCAGTGACATACAGTAGCTAAGTATTTCACTACATACCCACAGTTGAAGGTCAACTTGGTTTTTATCTCTTTTTGAAAATCCGTTTTTTCCTGACAATTTCCAAAAACTAAATCCTCACTCAACATGTCTCTGACTGGGTCTCAGACAGGGGACTTTGACCTAGTCCAGTTGGATACATACACGGTCAAACAACTAAGAGGATTCTGCAGGGCATTAAGGGTACCCACCCAAGGGGCCTCCAGAAAGGAGGACTTTCAAGTGGCGCTGAGGGCCTGGGCAGAAGCCCATTTAGAGGATGATGAGGAAGAGGAGCCAGAAAATGGCCCCTCAGAAGGATTTTCACTATCTATGGATGGTGTTACCACTGCAATTGTGCACCCTTCCAGACCAGGGAGCAGTGTCTCCATGCAAAGCCTGACCGCAGAGGAAAGGAGAGAGGAAAGGGAGTTCCAATTGCAAATGGCAAAACTGAAAATTGAGGCACAACAGGAGGAGAGGAGGGCAGAAAGAGAAGCCAAACAAGCTGAGGCTGAAAGAGCAGCCAATCAGATTGAAGCTGAAAGAACAGCCAAACAAGCAGAAGCTGAAAGAGCAGCCAAACAAGTGGAAGCTGAAAGAGCGTTGGCTGAAAAGAAACTATTGTTGGCTCATGAACTGAGTCTCAAGGAGCTGGAGATCAAGGCAAGACAGTCTAAATCCAGCAATAATGGTGGCAGCATACAGACAGGACCTGCTGGAGAAAAGAAGGTTCGTATACCCAAAAATGTGGTGCCCAGTTTTGTGGTGGGAGATGACATAGATAAATGGTTAGCTGCTTATGAAGTTGCACTAAGGGCTCATGAGGTTCCTGAAGGGCAATGGGGGGTAGCTATGTGGGGTTATGTGCCGCCATTGGGGAGGGACACACTTCTCACATTGGATCCACCGGATCAAAACACATACCCACTCCAGAAAGCCACTTTACTTGCCAAGTTTGGGCTGACCCCTGAGGGATACCGTCAGAGGTTCAGGGACAGCACCAAACAAACCACACAAACATGGGTAGATTTCTTTGATTTCTCTAGTAAGGCACTGAATGGATGGGTGCGGGGCAACAAAGTAGCAGATTATAAAGGTTTATATGACTTGATCCTGAGAGAGCATATGCTCAATGTTACTTATACCGATTTGCGCCAGCACCTAGTGGATAGTAAGCTGACTGATCCCAGGAAGCTTGCTGAGGAGGCGGACCTCTGGGTTAGCACCAGAGTGTCCAAAAAGGTACCTGGGGGGGACTCCCACAAAGGTGGTCAGGGTTCCCAACAGAAGAAAGAGGGGGGAGATAAACTTACAGATAAGGAACTCTCTAAAGGCCCCCAAAAGAATTCCCAGGGAGGGGGTGGCAACCCTTCCTTTTCCAAATTTGGGAAGAAACCAGGGACATTTGACAGGTCAGGAAAATCTAGCCCCAAATGCATGGAGTGTTACCAATATGGTCACTACAAAGGCGATCCACAGTGCCCCAAGAGGGCACCGTCCACTACCGGACAGGCACCTGGGTTGACTAGTGTAGCACTCGGGGGGGAGATGGACCCCACTAGCTTTGGGGAGCAGGTAGAGATTTCCCTAGTGTCCCTGGGAGAAGGAGAAATGATGTCCAAGGTCCACATGCCTAAAAATACTTCCAAGTACCGGCAGTGGGTCCTCATTGATGGGCAGAAGGTGGAGGCTCTGCGTGACACAGGAGCCAGTATGACTACTATCAAGAGTCAGCTGGTGTCCACAGAGCAGATAATCCCTAATACATTCCACCAGGTCATAGTCGCTGACAATCGCGAGAGTCACCTACCGGTGGCTCGGGTTCCCTTTGAGTGGGGGGGGGTCTCTGGTACTCTGAAAGTAGCTGTGAGTCCTGCCATGCCTGTAGATTGTCTGTTAGGCAATGATCTAGAGCATACTGCTTGGAAAGAAGTAGAGCTCAGATCTCACCTGGAGATGTTAGGGTTACCTGAGTGGGTCTGCATGACCACCCGGTCCATGGCTGACCGAGAGGGAAGTCAAGGGCATCTGGAGCCTGGAACGATGGCCCAGGGAGCTGCCAAGAGGAGGGACGAGGGGCGCGGGAAACCGGCCCCAGAAGTTCCCACAGTGGCTGACGGGGCTCCTGAGGAGGAGACTCCCGAGCCAACTGGGGAAGACATTGCCACCCTAGGTGACTTACCGGAGCTTGCTGGCTGGCAAGTTGAGGGTGGACCCACCAGGGAGGAATTCTGCAAGGTGCAGAAAGAGTGTCCCACTCTAGAAGGGTTGAGGAAACAAGCCTTAAACCAGGCAGCAGGTGACGCCTCTGGCAATCACCACCTATATTGGGAGAATGATCTCCTCTACAGTGAGCTTAGGGTTCCGGTCTTTGGGGCAGCACGTGTGCTGGTGGTCCCCCAATGTTACCGAGCCTTCCTAATGGGTCTGGCTCACGACATTCCCCTGGCAGGACATTTGGGACAAGACAAGACCTTCAACAGGCTTGTCACCCACTTTCACTGGCCCAAAATGAGGACACACTCAGACAAATTCTGCAGGGCTTGTCCTACCTGCCAGGCTAGTGGTAAAGCAGGAAAGAGGGTTAAAACCCCCCTGATTCCACTTCCTGTCGTTGGCACCCCCTTTGAAAGGGTGGGCGTCAACATTGTTGGCCCCTTGGACCCCAAAACTGCCTTAGGCAACAGGTTTATCCTGGTTTTGGTGGACCATGCCACCCGGTACCCAGAGGCAATCCCTCTGAGGACCGTAACTGCATCGGTGGTAGCCAGAACCCTGATGGGGATATTTACCCGTGTGGGATTCCCCAAGGAGATAGTGTCTGACAGAGGCACTAACTTCATGTCCGCGTACATGAAGCATCTGTGGGATGCGTGTGGTGTAACCTACAAGTTCACCACACCCTATCACCCCCAGTCTAATGGGCTTGTGGAGAGATTCAACAAGACCCTGAAAGGCATGATTGGTGGCCTCCCTGAGGCCATGAGGCGTAAATGGGACGTCCTCTTACCATGCCTTCTCTTTGCTTACAGAGAGGTCCCCCAGAGGGGGGTAGGGTTCAGTCCCTTTGAGCTTCTCTATGGGTACCCCGTTAGGGGACCCTTAAGCATTGTCAAGGAGGGATTGGAGAACGCTCCAAAGACACCCCCTCAGGACGTGGTCAGCTACATGTTGGCCCTCCGCAATCAGATGACCAAAGTAACCTGGAGGCCAGTCAAGAGGTGATGAAACAATGGTATGACCAGAAGGCCACTCTGGTAGAGTTTCAACCTGGAGACAAAGTGTGGGTAATGGAGCCAGTAGAGCCCAGAGCTCTCCAGGACCGCTGGTCTGGCCCATTTGAAATAAAGGAGCGGAAAGGGGAGGCCACTTACCTAGTGGACCTCCAAACCCCTAGGAACCCCCTAAGGGTGCTCCACGTGAACCGACTAAAAGCTCATTTTGAGAGGTCGGAGATCAACATGCTTCTGGTCACAGATGAAGGAATGGAAGAGGAGAGTGAACCTCTCCCGGACCTCCTCTCTGCCCAAGAAGGTGATGGGTCCGTAAGCGGGGTCATTCTGTCTGACTCCCTGACCCTAAACCAGAAAGGAGACTGCTATGAGCTGTTGGAGCAGTTCTCCCCCCTCTTCTCCCTTACTCCGGGACTGACCCACCTCTGTGTTCATGATATTGACACCGGTGACAGTCTCCCTGTGAAGAACAAAATTTACAGGTTGTCAGATAAGGTGAAGGCCAGCATCAAGGAGGAGGTCTCCAAGATGTTGACGCTAGGGGTTATTGAGAAGTCCAGTAGTCCCTGGGCCAGCCCAGTGGTGTTGGTCCCCAAGGCTACTGCCCCCGGCGCGAAGCCAGAACTCCGGTTCTGCGTGGACTACCGGGGTCTCAACTCAGTCACACGGACTGATGCTCACCCCATCCCCCGAGCTGATGAGCTCGTGGACAGGCTAGGCGCTGCCAAGTTCCTGAGTACGTTTGATCTTACTTCAGGGTACTGGCAGATCGCCCTGACTGAGGGGGCTAAGGAAAGGTCCGCCTTTTCCACCCCTGACGGCCATTACCAGTTCCGGGTGATGCCGTTTGGATTGAAAAATGCCCCCGCTACCTTCCAACGGTTGGTTAACGGGGTCCTGGCTGGCAAGGATGCCTTCTGTGCAGCCTACCTGGATGACATAGCTGTCTACAGTTCCAGCTGGGAGGAACACCTGCTCCACCTCAAGGAGGTGCTTCAGGCCCTGCAACAGGCAGGCCTGACCATCAAGGCTAGTAAGTGCCAGATTGGGCAGGGTTCCGTGGTGTACTTGGGACACCTAGTAGGTGGTGGCAAGGTGCAGCCACTCCAGGCCAAGATCGAAACTATCAAGGCCTGGCAACCACCTCGAACCCAGACTGAGGTGAGAGCCTTTTTAGGCCTCACCGGATACTACCGAAGGTTTGTCAAGGGCTATGGTACCATTGTGTCCCCCTTGACAGAACTCACGTCCAAGAAGCAACCTAGGTTGGTGAATTGGACAGAGGCTTGTCAGAAAGCCTTTGACGCCCTAAAGGAAGCCATGTGCACGGCCCCCGTGCTCAAGGCCCCTGACTACTCCCAGGAATTTATCGTGCAGACAGACGCTTCAGAGCATGGCATAGGGGCAGTCCTAGCACAGCTAAATGAGGAGGGCCAAGATCAACCGGTAGTCTTTATTAGCAGAAGGCTATTACCACGGGAACAGAGGTGGAGTGCTATTGAAAGAGAAGCTTTTGCTGTGGTCTGGGCACTGAAGAAGCTGAGGCCCTACCTGTTTGGGACTCACTTCCTAGTTCAGACAGACCACAGGCCCCTCAGATGGCTCATGCAGATGAGGGGTGAGAATCCAAAACTTCTGAGGTGGTCCATTTCCCTACAGGGGATGGACTTTACGGTGGAACATCGCCCAGGGGTTGACCACGCCAATGCTGATGGTCTCTCCAGGTACTTCCGCCTTAGCGATGAGAGCTCCCAGGAGGTCGGGTAGCTCTCCCCACTTTCAGCTGGGGGGGACACATGTTAGACCTGACAGCCTTAGGGTAGTCACCCCTAACTTTTTGCCTGCCTCCCTCCTCGTTTTGGATACTGTTTTTGCTGGTTTTTAGACTCTGCGCACTTTACCACTGCTAACCAGTGATAAAGTGTATATGCTCTCTCTCTGTAAACATGGTAACTTTGGATCATACCTGATTGAACTATTTAATCTACTTATAAGTCCCCAGTCATGTGCACTCCAGGTGCCTAGTGCATATAGATTAAATGCTACTAGTGGACCTGCAGCACGGATTGTGCCACCCACTTAAGTAGCCCCTTTTCCTTGTCTCAGGCCTACCATTGCTAGGCCTGTGTGTGCAGTTTCACTGCCACCTCGACTTGGCATTTAAAAGTACTTGCCAAGCCTAGAACTCCCCTTTTTCTGCATATAAGTCACCCTTAATGTGTGCCCTGGGTATCCCCTAGAGCAGGGTGCTGTGTAGGTAAAAGACAGGACATGTACCTGTGTAGTTATATGTCCTGGTAGTGTAAAACTCCTAAATTCGTTTTTGCACTACTGGGAGACCTGCTCCCTTCATAGGCTAACATTGGGGCTGCCCTCATACACTGTTGAAGTGGCAGCTGCTGATCTGAAAGGAGCAGGGAGGTCATATTTAGTATGGCCAGAATGGTAATACAAAATCCTACTGACTGGTGAAGTCGGATTTCATATTACTATTCTAGAAATGCCACTTTTAGAAAGTGAGCATTTCTTTGCACTTAAATCCTTCTGTGCCTTACAATCCACGTCTGGCTAGGTTTAGTTGACAGCTCCTTGTGCATTCACTCAGACACACCCCAAACACAGGGTACTCAGCCTCACTTGCATACATCTGCATTTTGAATGGGTCTTCCTGGGCTGGGAGGGTGGAGGGCCTGCCCTCACACAAAGGACTGCCACACCCCCTACTGGGACCCTGGCAGACAGGATTGAACTGAAAGGGGACCCGGTGCACTTCTTAGCCACTCTTTGAAGTCTCCCCCACTTCAAAGGCACATTTGGGTATAAAACAGGGCCTCTGCCCTACCTCATCAGACACTTGCTGGAGAAGAAACCGGAACCAGAAACTACATCCTGCCAAGAAGAACTGCCTGGCTGCTCAAAGGACTCACCTGTCTGCTTTCTACAAAGGACTGCTGTCTTGCTGTTGCCCTGCTGCCTTGCTGAACTCTTGTCTGGCTGTGAAAGTGCTCTCCAAGGGCTTGGATAGAGCTTGCCTCCTGTTCCTTGAAGTCTCAGGACCAAAAAGACTTCTTCCTTTCACTTGGACGCTCCGTGCGCCGAAAATTTCGACGCACAGCTTGTTTCGCGGCGAGAAAAACGCCGCACACCGACGCTGATCGACGCGACGCCCTCGGGGCGATCGAGACTTCGACGCACAACCTCGCAAGGACAAAGCCGCTCGACTTTCCAGGAGAAATCGACGCGACGCCCACCGTGAGTGCGAAACTTTGACGCACGGCCTCGCAAGGACAACGCCGCCCGACTTCCAAGGAGAAATCGACGCGACGCCTGCCGTGAGACCAAACTTTCGACGCACGGCCTCGCAAGGACAACGCCGCCCGACTTCCAAGGAGAAATCGACGCGACGCCTACCGTGAGATCGAAACTTCGACGCGCAGCCCCGCAGAACGACGCGCAGCCGGAAAACAAGCAGGAGAATCCACGCACAGACCCGGGACATCTGGTAATCCCCGCGATCCACAAAAAGAGACTGTCTGCGCGCCGGAAAACGACGCCCGACTTCCCCGCGTGGAAAAGACCGACGCAAGTCTGTGTGTGCTGAGGAGAAATCGACGCACACACCCCTTTTTCCACGCATCTCTTCTCCTGTGGCCCTCTGAGGAGATTTTCCACCAGAAACCAGGTACTTTGTGCTTGAAAGACACTGTATTGCATTCTAAAGACTTAAGACACTCTATATCACTTCCGTGATATTTCTACAATTTTCCATTGCAACTTTATTCTTTTTTGACCTACAATTATCCTGATAAATATTATATATTTTTCTAAACACTGTGTGGTGTATTTTTGTGGTGCTATATGGTGGTATTGTATGATTTATTGCACAAATACTTTACACATTGCCTTCTAAGTTAAGCCTGACTGCTCGTGCCAAGCTACCAGAGGGTGGGCACAGGATAATCTTGGATAGTGTGTGACTTACCCTGACTAGAGTGAGGGCTTTTGCTTGGACAGGAGGTAACCTGACTGCCAACCAAAAACCCCATTTCTAACAATGCCCACTTGTTCTTTTCTAGGGCCAGCTTCTCTGCTTCCAAAGCTATGTATGCTAGCTGGGCCTCCAGCTCTCTTTCTCTGATGGATGGGTTCTCTCCTCCTGAAAGGACCCCCTTCCCACCACTAGCTTTGGGTCTGCCCCTAGTGACTGTATCTACTGAGGACCGTTCTTCCTCATCCTCACTTAGGCTCAGATGCCTTCCCTCCCCTGAGTGGTTAGAGCTTGCATCCTCCCTACTTTCTCCCTCCTCTGGAGCTTCTTCTGACTCTACCTCTTGGGCCTCAGCCCATGCTGTCAGGGATGTGATCAGGATTTGCTTCCTGAGATCAGTGGTTGCAGGCAACCCTCTTTCAATACACAACCCCCTAAGCTGGACTACTGTCAGTGTGGGTAGGCTAGCCAGATCAAGCTCCATGGTTCCCTAGTTTTGTGTCAACAAAAACTTTTTGCAAAAATTGGAAACAAGAATTTAGAAAAATTACAAAAATTCAATAATTGAAATTAATCCAAATTAAAAATTAAAAACAATTTTTGCACTAGGACAATTTAAAGGATTTTTAATTTGTTTTACCTAAAACTGTAACGTGATATTGAACACAAGTACAGGATCCCGTCGCTGCTTCCAATTATGTTGGAAAATGGGTTATTGGTAGGGCAGGTAGGTACCTACACCTAGCAACAAGCCACTAACCTCCACATAGGTACAGTTAGGTCTCAGTAAATTAATCCCAGCTCAACCCTTGGTAGCTTGGCAACGAGCGTCAAGGCTTAACTTAGGAGACAAAGTGTAAAGCATTCAAATATCACAAAACAGTAATTAAATAAAACACAGGAAACAGTTTAAAAATCCAAAACCAATTTATAAAAATAGTTTATATTTTTATCTTTAAAATGACACAAAAACGATTAAAATCGGTTCAGGGGAACCGGAGATATGAATTTTTAAAGAATTATTACTTTTCTAGCGCTTAGAAACAAAAAGCGCCAATCAGGTCATCTGGTTGCACCTCGACCGGGGCAAAGTCAAACTTTCAGGCCGACCGCGATGGAGCCCTGCTCGGCTACAGGTCGCGGGAGGCCTCGGTTAAAAAGTTACCTTCTGACTTAGTCTTTATTTTGAAGTTTTTCTTCACCGGGACGAACCTGCCAGTTGAATCCGACCTCCTGGAGCCCTTGTCCGGATACGCGATGTGGGTTTCCTCGGTGGAGACTTTTACCTTCGGACTTAGTCGTTTTTTCGAGATGAAAATCCTTCGACCGGGGTAAACCTGGATCTTGATCCGAAGTCCATGGAGCCCTTCTCGGATACGATGGCTGGGAGGTCCCGGTCAACTTTTTACGTTCGGACTTAGTCTCTTTTTTGGATGTTTTTCTTTACCGGGACGAACCACGAAGTCAGGCCGGGTCGCGGTTGAGGCAAGCCGGCTAGAATTTCCGCGGCGGGTCGGTCCCTCTCTGGAGCTTTTTTCCAAAAATTATAAAATCTTTTCCAAACTTCTGGGGCTTCACCCAGATGTTCTTTTAAGGTTCTTTTGGGGTCCACAGCTCACCCCAAGGGTCCAGAAGTTCTGTGATGGTCCTTGGGGGGTGCGGACTTCAACTCCCAGAATGCACCTGGCGCAAACTCCTTTTTGGTCACTTGACAGTGGTCAGCTGGTCGCTTTCTTCAGGAGTTGGTGCAGGGGACACTGGTTTAGCAATTTTTCACCTGTAGCAAACAGGGAGTCCCTCCTTGAACCAGTTGAAGCCAGGCAAAGTCCTTCTTGTGGTGAAGCCCAAGTGTGCAGCTGGTGCAGTCCTTCTGAGTGCAGGGTCCAGGTGCAGGCCAGGGGTCCAGCAGGGCAGTCCTTCTTCTTCTTTAGTTCCTTTCTTGTTGAATTCTGGAGGGGATCTGAGGCGTGGGTGCAGGTCTGCCAGTTTTATTCTTGCTCCTGGGTGAAAAGCAGGGGGGCCCTGGTTCTCCAATCAGGGACAGGGTCGTCCCCCTGTGATGACCACTTCCTGGGAAGTGTGGCAAAAATCCATCCCAGAAGGCAACAGTCTCTAAAAATCCAACATGGATGAATCTGATTTTTGGAGGTTACATCTGGCTGAGCCCACCCACTGGTGTGGCTAAAAATCATAAACACACCCCTCTCCTGCCCTCTCCTAATCTAATCAAGGGGGCACCTAATTGTCTGGGGTTGCAGGATGTGGGGGTGTTGCTGGGTGCTCCAAATGTCCTTCTCTGCCTTTGAAGACCAGTTTGGCAGCACTCCCCCTTCCTGCCTCACCATCTGCTGAGGGGAGATTCTCTCCCCCAAGCACATTCCTTTGTGTGAAGCTAGGCCACTTCACACCTCATCAAGGCAGCCTGGCAGAAGCTGCTGCAGGCTGGCCAATCAGAGCACAGCAGCAAAAACAATGCAGAGCTGAAATTGGCAACTTTTTAGGTAAAGTCTAAACTGTTTACCTGGACAAGTTATATTAAATCCCACAACTGGAAGTTGTGGGATTTATTACAACAATCAATTTGATACCAAATTCTTGGTATGTAACATTTAAGGAGACTTTAAAATTTAAAATAAAGTCTGCCCATTCTAGCCTATGAAGGCCATTTACTTCAATGAGGGAAAAACGAATTTGGCTGTTTTTACCTCACCAGGGCTTATAAATCTATTTTTATAAAGTCCCTGCTTATAGTTACATGGCACCCAGCCCTAGGGGCACATAGGGCACACCTTAGGGGTGACTTATATGTAAAAATAAGGTAGTTTAAGACTTTGGAAGTACCTTTAATTCCAAAGTCGAATTTGCATATAACTTTAATTTAAAAGCAGCCAGCGAGGCAGGCTTGCTTTTAAAATGACACTGGGCACCTCAGCAGTGCACCTAGGTGTGCACCACCTATGCTGTGGTCCCTAAACCTACATGCCCTACCATATACTAGGGACTTATAGGTAGGTTAACTTAGCCAATTATAATTAGCCTAATTTGCATATCCATTTTACACAGAGCACAGGCCCTGGGACTGGTTAGCAGTACCCAGGGCACCATCAAAGTCAGGAAAACAGCAGCAAAAAGAGGAAAATGGGGGCAAAAAGTTATGGGGCCTCTGCAATCAGCCCTGTTTTCTCACACAACCCCCCCCCCCCAGCCCACACGCCCAGGAGACTCAGCCCAACCCTGGGAGAGTCTTCCTGGCTTGTTAGGCGAGGAAGACAGTGAAGAAAACTGGCTGTCCCTTTGCAGGGCCTACTCTGCCTTATATCCTCCTGTCAGGGTCACTCCCTATGGGTAGTGAAGCCATCCCAACAGTAAAAGGACCCAACTCAAACTGAAACTTTCCTCTAGGGGGGTCTGCCTCCCAGGCCAAGTACAGTGCTGCCAGGAAGGCTAGCACCCAGCAGAGGCTACTGACAGCTGTCAGTACCCAGAACCACACCCTAAGCTCTCCACTGACAGGTGGCTGAGCTGCTTTAAGGGCAACTTTGGGGTCCTGGCACCCCTCTTGCTGTCTAGAGTGGGGGGCTACCACCTCCTGTGGCAGACACCCTCCTTCCACTCTCCCTTCTGTCAGTGCAGGGGCAACACCTTGCATCTGGACAGCTGCCTGACTACTCAGGACTTCCTTGGGGTCAGGTGAGGCCTCACCAGTGCCAACTCTGGGCTCCCCCCCTACTGGGGCAGAAGGCCCTTGGCTCCCTGGAACTCTCTTTAAGAGTGGCCCACCCTTCCATTTCTTCTTTCCTTTTCTTGGGGACCCCTGTCTCCTAACTGTAGGGACTGACTCCCCAGGACTTTGGGTTGGGGGGGCGCCCTGGGCGACCACCCCATCTGTGACCAGACTCACCTCTGGGAGGTCATTGCCCAGGATACAATCTAGGGGGAGGTCAGCACTGACTACCACCCTAATCCAGTCAAGGATACCCTCCCTCTCTAGGGGCACTATGGCTACAGGTTTGGAGGTGACCTCCCCTGCGGCTATCCTGACTTTCTTTGTCTTTCCTGGGACATACATGTCTGGGGTCACTAACCGGTCACTCACTATAGTGTGACCGGCACAGGTGTCTCTCAGGCCAGTGGTAGGGATCCCATTCACTTGAATGTGGTGGAAGTGCCTACTCCCACCCTCAGGGATCACCAGCTTACCATCTGGTCCTGTCTCCCAGCACAATGCTAGGAGGACTTCATCATCTGAGGAATCCTCCTCTATGGCTACACTGGACAGCCCAGTGCTAACCACCTTCCTTGGACAGGCTGCATCTCCCCTGAAGTGACCTGTCTGCTGACAGTCAAAGCAAGCCCTACTGTCCAAGAGTTTTTTTAACCCTGGGTCTCCCTGTCTCTGCTTGTCAGAGTGGGAGTGGGATTTACTCTCCTCCTTCTTAGGGTTCTGGGGTACAGAAGGAGTCTCTGTGGTGGGCTTACCACCTCCCTCCTTAGGTTTTTGGGGACCTGTCCCCCCCTTCTTGGAGTCTCCCCCCTGGGACTTGACTTAACCACCCTGGTTCTCAACCACTCATCAGCTGCCTCCCCTAGCTCTCTAGGGTTGGTCTGCTTAGAGTCCACTAGATGCTGGCGTAACCTTTCTTGGGTACAATTGGTCAAGATGTGCTCTCTCATGATCAGATTGTATAACCCCTCATAAGTATCTACTTTGTTACCAATAATCCAGCCCTCTAGTGCCTTTAGTGAAATGTCCACAAAGTCAACCCAAGACTGGGTACTGACCTTCTGGGTGTCCCTGAACTTCATTCTATATTGCTCTGGGGTCAGACCAAACTTCTTGGCTAAGCACCTCTTCATACTAGGGTATGAATCTGCCTCCTCCCCCCTTAAGGTCAGAAGCCTATCCCTCCCTGAGTTGGGGACCAACTCCCACAAAAGGGAACCCCAGTATTGAGGCCTAACCCTTCTCATTTGGAGTGCCCTCTCAAAGGCCCCTAGCCACTTATCTATGTCATCCCCCTCTACATAAGCAGGAACTACCCCCTTGGGTAATCTGGGGCAAACTCCCCCACCCATGGACACCTCAGCTTCTTTATCGCTGCTTCCATCTCTTTTCTCTTTGTATGCATGTTAGACCTGACAGCCTTAGGGTAGTCACCCCTAACTTTTTGCCTGCCTCCCTCCTCGTTTTGGATACTGTTTTTGCTGGTTTTTAGACTCTGCGCACTTTACCACTGCTAACCAGTGATAAAGTGTATATGCTCTCTCTCTGTAAACATGGTAACTTTGGATCATACCTGATTGAACTATTTAATCTACTTATAAGTCCCCAGTCATGTGCACTCCAGGTGCCTAGGGCATATAGATTAAATGCTACTAGTGGACCTGCAGCACGGATTGTGCCACCCACTTAAGTAGCCCCTTTTCCTTGTCTCAGGCCTACCATTGCTAGGCCTGTGTGTGCAGTTTCACTGCCACCTCGACTTGGCATTTAAAAGTACTTGCCAAGCCTAGAACTCCCCTTTTTCTGCATATAAGTCACCCTTAATGTGTGCCCTGGGTATCCCCTAGAGCAGGGTGCTGTGTAGGTAAAAGACAGGACATGTACCTGTGTAGTTATATGTCCTGGTAGTGTAAAACTCCTAAATTCGTTTTTGCACTACTGGGAGACCTGCTCCCTTCATAGGCTAACATTGGGGCTGCCCTCATACACTGTTGAAGTGGCAGCTGCTGATCTGAAAGGAGCAGGGAGGTCATATTTAGTATGGCCAGAATGGTAATACAAAATCCTACTGACTGGTGAAGTCGGATTTCATATTACTATTCTAGAAATGCCACTTTTAGAAAGTGAGCATTTCTTTGCACTTAAATCCTTCTGTGCCTTACAATCCACGTCTGGCTAGGTTTAGTTGACAGCTCCTTGTGCATTCACTCAGACACACCCCAAACACAGGGTACTCAGCCTCACTTGCATACATCTGCATTTTGAATGGGTCTTCCTGGGCTGGGAGGGTGGAGGGCCTGCCCTCACACAAAGGACTGCCACACCCCCTACTGGGACCCTGGCAGACAGGATTGAACTGAAAGGGGACCCGGTGCACTTCTTAGCCACTCTTTGAAGTCTCCCCCACTTCAAAGGCACATTTGGGTATAAAACAGGGCCTCTGCCCTACCTCATCAGACACTTGCTGGAGAAGAAACCGGAACCAGAAACTACATCCTGCCAAGAAGAACTGCCTGGCTGCTCAAAGGACTCACCTGTCTGCTTTCTACAAAGGACTGCTGTCTTGCTGTTGCCCTGCTGCCTTGCTGAACTCTTGTCTGGCTGTGAAAGTGCTCTCCAAGGGCTTGGATAGAGCTTGCCTCCTGTTCCTTGAAGTCTCAGGACCAAAAAGACTTCTTCCTTTCACTTGGACGCTCCGTGCGCCGAAAATTTCGACGCACAGCTTGTTTCGCGGCGAGAAAAAAGCCGCACACCGACGCTGATCGACGCGACCTCGATCGAGACTTCGACGCACAACCTCGCAAGGACAAAGCCGCTCGACTTTCCAGGAGAAATCGACGCGACGCCCACCGTGAGTGCGAAACTTTGACGCACGGCCTCGCAAGGACAACGCCGCCCGACTTCCAAGGAGAAATCGACGCGACGCCTGCCGTGAGACCAAACTTTCGACGCACGGCCTCGCAAGGACAACGCCGCCCGACTTCCAAGGAGAAATCGACGCGACGCCTACCGTGAGATCGAAACTTCGACGCGCAGCCCCGCAGAACGACGCGCAGCCGGAAAACAAGCAGGAGAATCCACGCACAGACCCGGGACATCTGGTAATCCCCGCGATCCACAAAAAGAGACTGTCTGCGCGCCGGAAAACGACGCCCGACTTCCCCGCGTGGAAAAGACCGACGCAAGTCTGTGTGTGCTGAGGAGAAATCGACGCACACACCCCTTTTTCCACGCATCTCTTCTCCTGTGGCCCTCTGAGGAGATTTTCCACCAGAAACCAGGTACTTTGTGCTTGAAAGACACTGTATTGCATTCTAAAGACTTAAGACACTCTATATCACTTCCCTGTGATATTTCTACAATTTTCCATTGCAACTTTATTCTTTTTTGACCTACAATTATCCTGATAAATATTATATATTTTTCTAAACACTGTGTGGTGTATTTTTGTGGTGCTATATGGTGGTATTGTATGATTTATTGCACAAATACTTTACACATTGCCTTCTAAATTAAGCCTGACTGCTCGTGCCAAGCTACCAGAGGGTGGGCACAGGATAATCTTGGATAGTGTGTGACTTACCCTGACTAGAGTGAGGGCTTTTGCTTGGACAGGAGGTAACCTGACTGCCAACCAAAAACCCCATTTCTAACATTGGTGATCAGCGGTGAGGATAGGACTTGTATTTGTGCAGTGACATACAGTAGCTAAGTATTTCACTACATACCCACAGTTGAAGGTCAACTTGGTTTTTATCTCTTTTTGAAAATCCGTTTTTTCCTGACAATTTCCAAAAACTAAATCCTCACTCAACATGTCTCTGACTGGGTCTCAGACAGGGGACTTTGACCTAGTCCAGTTGGATACATACACGGTCAAACAACTAAGAGGATTCTGCAGGGCATTAAGGGTACCCACCCAAGGGGCCTCCAGAAAGGAGGACTTTCAAGTGGCGCTGAGGGCCTGGGCAGAAGCCCATTTAGAGGATGATGAGGAAGAGGAGCCAGAAAATGGCCCCTCAGAAGGATTTTCACTATCTATGGATGGTGTTACCACTGCAATTGTGCACCCTTCCAGACCAGGGAGCAGTGTCTCCATGCAAAGCCTGACCGCAGAGGAAAGGAGAGAGGAAAGGGAGTTCCAATTGCAAATGGCAAAACTGAAAATTGAGGCACAACAGGAGGAGAGGAGGGCAGAAAGAGAAGCCAAACAAGCTGAGGCTGAAAGAGCAGCCAATCAGATTGAAGCTGAAAGAACAGCCAAACAAGCAGAAGCTGAAAGAGCAGCCAAACAAGTGGAAGCTGAAAGAGCGTTGGCTGAAAAGAAACTATTGTTGGCTCATGAACTGAGTCTCAAGGAGCTGGAGATCAAGGCAAGACAGTCTAAATCCAGCAATAATGGTGGCAGCATACAGACAGGACCTGCTGGAGAAAAGAAGGTTCGTATACCCAAAAATGTGGTGCCCAGTTTTGTGGTGGGAGATGACATAGATAAATGGTTAGCTGCTTATGAAGTTGCACTAAGGGCTCATGAGGTTCCTGAAGGGCAATGGGGGGTAGCTATGTGGGGTTATGTGCCGCCATTGGGGAGGGACACACTTCTCACATTGGATCCACCGGATCAAAACACATACCCACTCCAGAAAGCCACTTTACTTGCCAAGTTTGGGCTGACCCCTGAGGGATACCGTCAGAGGTTCAGGGACAGCACCAAACAAACCACACAAACATGGGTAGATTTCTTTGATTTCTCTAGTAAGGCACTGAATGGATGGGTGCGGGGCAACAAAGTAGCAGATTATAAAGGTTTATATGACTTGATCCTGAGAGAGCATATGCTCAATGTTACTTATACCGATTTGCGCCAGCACCTAGTGGATAGTAAGCTGACTGATCCCAGGAAGCTTGCTGAGGAGGCGGACCTCTGGGTTAGCACCAGAGTGTCCAAAAAGGTACCTGGGGGGGACTCCCACAAAGGTGGTCAGGGTTCCCAACAGAAGAAAGAGGGGGGAGATAAACTTACAGATAAGGAACTCTCTAAAGGCCCCCAAAAGAATTCCCAGGGAGGGGGTGGCAACCCTTCCTTTTCCAAATTTGGGAAGAAACCAGGGACATTTGACAGGTCAGGAAAATCTAGCCCCAAATGCATGGAGTGTTACCAATATGGTCACTACAAAGGCGATCCACAGTGCCCCAAGAGGGCACCGTCCACTACCGGACAGGCACCTGGGTTGACTAGTGTAGCACTCGGGGGGGAGATGGACCCCACTAGCTTTGGGGAGCAGGTAGAGATTTCCCTAGTGTCCCTGGGAGAAGGAGAAATGATGTCCAAGGTCCACATGCCTAAAAATACTTCCAAGTACCGGCAGTGGGTCCTCATTGATGGGCAGAAGGTGGAGGCTCTGCGTGACACAGGAGCCAGTATGACTACTATCAAGAGTCAGCTGGTGTCCACAGAGCAGATAATCCCTAATACATTCCACCAGGTCATAGTCGCTGACAATCGCGAGAGTCACCTACCGGTGGCTCGGGTTCCCTTTGAGTGGGGGGGGGTCTCTGGTACTCTGAAAGTAGCTGTGAGTCCTGCCATGCCTGTAGATTGTCTGTTAGGCAATGATCTAGAGCATACTGCTTGGAAAGAAGTAGAGCTCAGATCTCACCTGGAGATGTTAGGGTTACCTGAGTGGGTCTGCATGACCACCCGGTCCATGGCTGACCGAGAGGGAAGTCAAGGGCATCTGGAGCCTGGAACGATGGCCCAGGGAGCTGCCAAGAGGAGGGACGAGGGGCGCGGGAAACCGGCCCCAGAAGTTCCCACAGTGGCTGACGGGGCTCCTGAGGAGGAGACTCCCGAGCCAATTGGGGAAGACATTGCCACCCTAGGTGACTTACCGGAGCTTGCTGGCTGGCAAGTTGAGGGTGGACCCACCAGGGAGGAATTCTGCAAGGTGCAGAAAGAGTGTCCCACTCTAGAAGGGTTGAGGAAACAAGCCTTAAACCAGGCAGCAGGTGACGCCTCTGGCAATCACCACCTATATTGGGAGAATGATCTCCTCTACAGTGAGCTTAGGGTTCCGGTCTTTGGGGCAGCACGTGTGCTGGTGGTCCCCCAATGTTACCGAGCCTTCCTAATGGGTCTGGCTCACGACATTCCCCTGGCAGGACATTTGGGACAAGACAAGACCTTCAACAGGCTTGTCACCCACTTTCACTGGCCCAAAATGAGGACACACTCAGACAAATTCTGCAGGGCTTGTCCTACCTGCCAGGCTAGTGGTAAAGCAGGAAAGAGGGTTAAAACCCCCCTGATTCCACTTCCTGTCGTTGGCACCCCCTTTGAAAGGGTGGGCGTCGACATTGTTGGCCCCTTGGACCCCAAAACTGCCTTAGGCAACAGGTTTATCCTGGTTTTGGTGGACCATGCCACCCGGTACCCAGAGGCAATCCCTCTGAGGACCGTAACTGCATCGGTGGTAGCCAGAACCCTGATGGGGATATTTACCCGTGTGGGATTCCCCAAGGAGATAGTGTCTGACAGAGGCACTAACTTCATGTCCGCGTACATGAAGCATCTGTGGGATGCGTGTGGTGTAACCTACAAGTTCACCACACCCTATCACCCCCAGTCTAATGGGCTTGTGGAGAGATTCAACAAGACCCTGAAAGGCATGATTGGTGGCCTCCCTGAGGCCATGAGGCGTAAATGGGACGTCCTCTTACCATGCCTTCTCTTTGCTTACAGAGAGGTCCCCCAGAGGGGGGTAGGGTTCAGTCCCTTTGAGCTTCTCTATGGGTACCCCGTCAGGGGACCCTTAAGCATTGTCAAGGAGGGATTGGAGAACGCTCCAAAGACACCCCCTCAGGACGTGGTCAGCTACATGTTGGCCCTCCGCAATCAGATGACCCGCTTCTGGAAAGAGGCCCAAAGTAACCTGGAGGCCAGTCAAGAGGTGATGAAACAATGGTATGACCAGAAGGCCACTCTGGTAGAGTTTCAACCTGGAGACAAAGTGTGGGTAATGGAGCCAGTAGAGCCCAGAGCTCTCCAGGACCGCTGGTCTGGCCCATTTGAAATAAAGGAGCGGAAAGGGGAGGCCACTTACCTAGTGGACCTCCAAACCCCTAGGAACCCCCTAAGGGTGCTCCACGTGAACCGACTAAAAGCTCATTTTGAGAGGTCGGAGATCAACATGCTTCTGGTCACAGATGAAGGAATGGAAGAGGAGAGTGAACCTCTCCCGGACCTCCTCTCTGCCCAAGAAGGTGATGGGTCCGTAAGCGGGGTCATTCTGTCTGACTCCCTGACCCTAAACCAGAAAGGAGACTGCTATGAGCTGTTGGAGCAGTTCTCCCCCCTCTTCTCCCTTACTCCGGGACTGACCCACCTCTGTGTTCATGATATTGACACCGGTGACAGTCTCCCTGTGAAGAACAAAATTTACAGGTTGTCAGATAAGGTGAAGGCCAGCATCAAGGAGGAGGTCTCCAAGATGTTGACGCTAGGGGTTATTGAGAAGTCCAGTAGTCCCTGGGCCAGCCCAGTGGTGTTGGTCCCCAAGGCTACTGCCCCCGGCGCGAAGCCAGAACTCCGGTTCTGCGTGGACTACCGGGGTCTCAACTCAGTCACACGGACTGATGCTCACCCCATCCCCCGAGCTGATGAGCTCGTGGACAGGCTAGGCGCTGCCAAGTTCCTGAGTACGTTTGATCTTACTTCAGGGTACTGGCAGATCGCCCTGACTGAGGGGGCTAAGGAAAGGTCCGCCTTTTCCACCCCTGACGGCCATTACCAGTTCCGGGTGATGCCGTTTGGATTGAAAAATGCCCCCGCTACCTTCCAACGGTTGGTTAACGGGGTCCTGGCTGGCAAGGATGCCTTCTGTGCAGCCTACCTGGATGACATAGCTGTCTACAGTTCCAGCTGGGAGGAACACCTGCTCCACCTCAAGGAGGTGCTTCAGGCCCTGCAACAGGCAGGCCTGACCATCAAGGCTAGTAAGTGCCAGATTGGGCAGGGTTCCGTGGTGTACTTGGGACACCTAGTAGGTGGTGGCAAGGTGCAGCCACTCCAGGCCAAGATCGAAACTATCAAGGCCTGGCAACCACCTCGAACCCAGACTGAGGTGAGAGCCTTTTTAGGCCTCACCGGATACTACCGAAGGTTTGTCAAGGGCTATGGTACCATTGTGTCCCCCTTGACAGAACTCACGTCCAAGAAGCAACCTAGGTTGGTGAATTGGACAGAGGCTTGTCAGAAAGCCTTTGACGCCCTAAAGGAAGCCATGTGCACGGCCCCCGTGCTCAAGGCCCCTGACTACTCCCAGGAATTTATCGTGCAGACAGACGCTTCAGAGCATGGCATAGGGGCAGTCCTAGCACAGCTAAATGAGGAGGGCCAAGATCAACCGGTAGTCTTTATTAGCAGAAGGCTATTACCACGGGAACAGAGGTGGAGTGCTATTGAAAGAGAAGCTTTTGCTGTGGTCTGGGCACTGAAGAAGCTGAGGCCCTACCTGTTTGGGACTCACTTCCTAGTTCAGACAGACCACAGGCCCCTCAGATGGCTCATGCAGATGAGGGGTGAGAATCCAAAACTTCTGAGGTGGTCCATTTCCCTACAGGGGATGGACTTTACGGTGGAACATCGCCCAGGGGTTGACCACGCCAATGCTGATGGTCTCTCCAGGTACTTCCGCCTTAGCGATGAGAGCTCCCAGGAGGTCGGGTAGCTCTCCCCACTTTCAGCTGGGGGGGACACATGTTAGACCTGACAGCCTTAGGGTAGTCACCCCTAACTTTTTGCCTGCCTCCCTCCTCGTTTTGGATACTGTTTTTGCTGGTTTTTAGACTCTGCGCACTTTACCACTGCTAACCAGTGATAAAGTGTATATGCTCTCTCTCTGTAAACATGGTAACTTTGGATCATACCTGATTGAACTATTTAATCTACTTATAAGTCCCCAGTCATGTGCACTCCAGGTGCCTAGGGCATATAGATTAAATGCTACTAGTGGACCTGCAGCACGGATTGTGCCACCCACTTAAGTAGCCCCTTTTCCTTGTCTCAGGCCTACCATTGCTAGGCCTGTGTGTGCAGTTTCACTGCCACCTCGACTTGGCATTTAAAAGTACTTGCCAAGCCTAGAACTCCCCTTTTTCTGCATATAAGTCACCCTTAATGTGTGCCCTGGGTATCCCCTAGAGCAGGGTGCTGTGTAGGTAAAAGACAGGACATGTACCTGTGTAGTTATATGTCCTGGTAGTGTAAAACTCCTAAATTCGTTTTTGCACTACTGGGAGACCTGCTCCCTTCATAGGCTAACATTGGGGCTGCCCTCATACACTGTTGAAGTGGCAGCTGCTGATCTGAAAGGAGCAGGGAGGTCATATTTAGTATGGCCAGAATGGTAATACAAAATCCTACTGACTGGTGAAGTCGGATTTCATATTACTATTCTAGAAATGCCACTTTTAGAAAGTGAGCATTTCTTTGCACTTAAATCCTTCTGTGCCTTACAATCCACGTCTGGCTAGGTTTAGTTGACAGCTCCTTGTGCATTCACTCAGACACACCCCAAACACAGGGTACTCAGCCTCACTTGCATACATCTGCATTTTGAATGGGTCTTCCTGGGCTGGGAGGGTGGAGGGCCTGCCCTCACACAAAGGACTGCCACACCCCCTACTGGGACCCTGGCAGACAGGATTGAACTGAAAGGGGACCCGGTGCACTTCTTAGCCACTCTTTGAAGTCTCCCCCACTTCAAAGGCACATTTGGGTATAAAACAGGGCCTCTGCCCTACCTCATCAGACACTTGCTGGAGAAGAAACCGGAACCAGAAACTACATCCTGCCAAGAAGAACTGCCTGGCTGCTCAAAGGACTCACCTGTCTGCTTTCTACAAAGGACTGCTGTCTTGCTGTTGCCCTGCTGCCTTGCTGAACTCTTGTCTGGCTGTGAAAGTGCTCTCCAAGGGCTTGGATAGAGCTTGCCTCCTGTTCCTTGAAGTCTCAGGACCAAAAAGACTTCTTCCTTTCACTTGGACGCTCCGTGCGCCGAAAATTTCGACGCACAGCTTGTTTCGCGGCGAGAAAAACGCCGCACACCGACGCTGATCGACGCGACGCCCTCGGGGCGATCGAGACTTCGACGCACAACCTCGCAAGGACAAAGCCGCTCGACTTTCCAGGAGAAATCGACGCGACGCCCACCGTGAGTGCGAAACTTTGACGCACGGCCTCGCAAGGACAACGCCGCCCGACTTCCAAGGAGAAATCGACGCGACGCCTGCCGTGAGACCAAACTTTCGACGCACGGCCTCGCAAGGACAACGCCGCCCGACTTCCAAGGAGAAATCGACGCGACGCCTACCGTGAGATCGAAACTTCGACGCGCAGCCCCGCAGAACGACGCGCAGCCGGAAAACAAGCAGGAGAATCCACGCACAGACCCGGGACATCTGGTAATCCCCGCGATCCACAAAAAGAGACTGTCTGCGCGCCGGAAAACGACGCCCGACTTCCCCGCGTGGAAAAGACCGACGCAAGTCTGTGTGTGCTGAGGAGAAATCGACGCACACACCCCTTTTTCCACGCATCTCTTCTCCTGTGGCCCTCTGAGGAGATTTTCCACCAGAAACCAGGTACTTTGTGCTTGAAAGACACTGTATTGCATTCTAAAGACTTAAGACACTCTATATCACTTCCCTGTGATATTTCTACAATTTTCCATTGCAACTTTATTCTTTTTTGACCTACAATTATCCTGATAAATATTATATATTTTTCTAAACACTGTGTGGTGTATTTTTGTGGTGCTATATGGTGGTATTGTATGATTTATTGCACAAATACTTTACACATTGCCTTCTAAGTTAAGCCTGACTGCTCGTGCCAAGCTACCAGAGGGTGGGCACAGGATAATCTTGGATAGTGTGTGACTTACCCTGACTAGAGTGAGGGCTTTTGCTTGGACAGGAGGTAACCTGACTGCCAACCAAAAACCCCATTTCTAACAATGCCCACTTGTTCTTTTCTAGGGCCAGCTTCTCTGCTTCCAAAGCTATGTATGCTAGCTGGGCCTCCAGCTCTCTTTCTCTGATGGATGGGTTCTCTCCTCCTGAAAGGACCCCCTTCCCACCACTAGCTTTGGGTCTGCCCCTAGTGACTGTATCTACTGAGGACCGTTCTTCCTCATCCTCACTTAGGCTCAGATGCCTTCCCTCCCCTGAGTGGTTAGAGCTTGCATCCTCCCTACTTTCTCCCTCCTCTGGAGCTTCTTCTGACTCTACCTCTTGGGCCTCAGCCCATGCTGTCAGGGATGTGATCAGGATTTGCTTCCTGAGATCAGTGGTTGCAGGCAACCCTCTTTCAATACACAACCCCCTAAGCTGGACTACTGTCAGTGTGGGTAGGCTAGCCAGATCAAGCTCCATGGTTCCCTAGTTTTGTGTCAACAAAAACTTTTTGCAAAAATTGGAAACAAGAATTTCGAAAAATTACAAAAATTCAATAATTGAAATTAATCCAAATTAAAAATTAAAAACAATTTTTGCACTAGGACAATTTAAAGGATTTTTAATTTGTTTTACCTAAAACTGTAACGTGATATTGAACACAAGTACAGGATCCCGTCGCTGCTTCCAATTATGTTGGAAAATGGGTTATTGGTAGGGCAGGTAGGTACCTACACCTAGCAACAAGCCACTAACCTCCACATAGGTACAGTTAGGTCTCAGTAAATTAATCCCAGCTCAACCCTTGGTAGCTTGGCAACGAGCGTCAAGGCTTAACTTAGGAGACAAAGTGTAAAGCATTCAAATATCACAAAACAGTAATTAAATAAAACACAGGAAACAGTTTAAAAATCCAAAACCAATTTATAAAAATAGTTTATATTTTTATCTTTAAAATGACACAAAAACGATTAAAATCGGTTCAGGGGAACCGGAGATATGAATTTTTAAAGAATTATTACTTTTCTAGCGCTTAGAAACAAAAAGCGCCAATCAGGTCATCTGGTTGCACCTCGACCGGGGCAAAGTCAAACTTTCAGGCCGACCGCGATGGAGCCCTGCTCGGCTACAGGTCGCGGGAGGCCTCGGTTAAAAAGTTACCTTCTGACTTAGTCTTTATTTTGAAGTTTTTCTTCACCGGGACGAACCTGCCAGTTGAATCCGACCTCCTGGAGCCCTTGTCCGGATACGCGATGTGGGTTTCCTCGGTGGAGACTTTTACCTTCGGACTTAGTCGTTTTTTCGAGATGAAAATCCTTCGACCGGGGTAAACCTGGATCTTGATCCGAAGTCCATGGAGCCCTTCTCGGATACGATGGCTGGGAGGTCCCGGTCAACTTTTTACGTTCGGACTTAGTCTCTTTTTTGGATGTTTTTCTTTACCGGGACGAACCACGAAGTCAGGCCGGGTCGCGGTTGAGGCAAGCCGGCTAGAATTTCCGCGGCGGGTCGGTCCCTCTCTGGAGCTTTTTTTCCAAAAATTCTCAAATCTTTTCCAAACTTCTGGGGCTTCACCCAGATGTTCTTTTAAGGTTCTTTTGGGGTCAACAGCTCACCCCAAGGGTCCAGAAGTTCTGTGATGGTCCTTGGGGGGTGCGGACTTCAACTCCCAGAATGCACCTGGCGCAAACTCCTTTTTGGCCACTTGACAGTGGTCAGCTGGTCGCTTTCTTCAGGAGTTGGTGCAGGGGACTCTGGTTTAGCAATTTTTCACCTGTAGCAAACAGGGAGTCCCTCCTTGAACCAGTTGAAGCCAGGCAAAGTCCTTCTTGTGGTGAAGCCCAAGTGTGCAGCTGGTGCAGTCCTTCTGAGTGCAGGGTCCAGGTGCAGGCCAGGGGTCCAGCAGGGCAGTCCTTCTTCTTCTTTAGTTCCTTTCTTGTTGAATTCTGGAGGGGATCTGAGGCGTGGGTGCAGGTCTGCCAGTTTTATTCTTGCTCCTGGGTGAAAAGCAGGGGGGCCCTGGTTCTCCAATCAGGGACAGGGTCGTCCCCCTGTGATGACCACTTCCTGGGAAGTGTGGCAAAAATCCATCCCAGAAGGCAACAGTCTCTAAAAATCCAACATGGATGAATCTGATTTTTGGAGGTTACATCTGGCTGAGCCCACCGACTGGTGTGGCTAAAAATCATAAACACACCCCTCTCCTGCCCTCTCCTAATCTAATCAAGGGGGCACCTAATTGTCTGGGGTTGCAGGATGTGGGGGTGTTGCTGGGTGCTCCAAATGTCCTTCTCTGCCTTTGAAGACCAGTTTGGCAGCACTCCCCCTTCCTGCCTCACCATCTGCTGAGGGGAGATTCTCTCCCCCAAGCACATTCCTTTGTGTGAAGCTAGGCCACTTCACACCTCATCAAGGCAGCCTGGCAGAAGCTGCTGCAGGCTGGCCAATCAGAGCACAGCAGCAAAAACAATGCAGAGCTGAAATTGGCAACTTTTTAGGTAAAGTCTAAACTTTTTACCTGGACAAGTTATATTAAATCCCACAACTGGAAGTTGTGGGATTTATTACAACAATCAATTTGATACCAAATTCTTGGTATGTAACATTTAAGGAGACTTTAAAATTTAAAATAAAGTCTGCCCATTCTAGCCTATGAAGGCCATTTACTTCAATGAGGGAAAAATGAATTTGGCTGTTTTTACCTCACCAGGGCTTATAAATCTATTTTTATAAAGTCCCTGCTTATAGTTACATGGCACCCAGCCCTAGGGGCACATAGGGCACACCTTAGGGGTGACTTATATGTAAAAATAAGGTAGTTTAAGACTTTGGAAGTACCTTTAATTCCAAAGTCGAATTTGCATATAACTTTAATTTAAAAGCAGCCAGCAAGGCAGGCTTGCTTTTAAAATGACACTGGGCACCTCAGCAGTGCACCTAGGTGTGCACCACCTATGCTGTGGTCCCTAAACCTACATGCCCTACCATATACAAGGGACTTATAGGTAGGTTAACTTAGCCAATTATAATTAGCCTAATTTGCATATCCATTTTACACAGAGCACAGGCCCTGGGACTGGTTAGCAGTACCCAGGGCACCATCAAAGTCAGGAAAACACCAGCAAAAAGAGGAAAATGGGGGCAAAAAGTTATGGGGCCTCTGCAATCAGCCCTGTTTTCTCACAACACCCACCACAACCAATCTGAGTATCAATTTGTCAGAAAATAGATTGTTAATTTGAGGTGGTGGGGATCTCTAACCAGCTAAATAAGCACACCTGATTAAGCCTCAGTGAAAAACTCTGCTACATCGCTGGTATTCAAGGCACAACTACCAGGCAATTGCCCAAATGGAAATCCATGCTCAAGTTCAAGCAGAACCAACAATTTCAAAGTCAAGAAAAGAAAAGAAAAAATTTCCCAAATCAATTAAGAAAAAAAAGAACAATGTATTTAGCATAAAGGCAATGAATAATTACAGTCAGATAAAGAGAAACAGAAATAATATTTTTCAAAGCACAAAGAAAATGTAAAGCCATTTTTTAAAGATATGCAACAGTTGACCAGTATGTAGGTTCAATTTCATGCTGATTACGATGGAGTGTAGTTTGGCAAACACAAGACAGGTCATGCATGTCAAAGAATATTACTTCCTGACTTAGATTACTTTTCAGAAGTCAGAATCCCTCCAGTGGGAAGAAGATTAAAGCCTAAAGTTAGAAGGGGTCCCTCAAAGTCAGATACCTCATTGTTAAGCTCCTAAAAGCTCTGAGGGGGATAAGGCTAAATTTCATATATGTCGCTTTGCCACTAGAATAGATTTGCAATATTGCCTCAGTTCAAGGATTAACCTTTGGATGAAGTCACTTTCTTGGTTCTCTATATCCTCCAGTGGGGATAAACTGGAAGGTATAGGCAGGAAGGGCTTAACAGTGATGGATACAGTTGTAACTTTGTCCCGCTGAACTTGTTTTGAGCACAGACAAAAAGCTGAGAGTGGGGCAACCCTTGATTTCAGGATTGCCTTTGGCATGTCCTTCTTGGGGAAGCCTTAAAACCTTGTTCCGGTCATCAAAAGTAAAATATATTAATACATTCCTCTAGCAAATAGGTTCTGCACATTTAAACCCTCTAGGTTTATCAATTTTTTACTACCCCGTTTTCGATTTTTAATGTCAGTCTCACTAACTGAGTTTCACTCACTGTAAATTATGTGGAAATTAACTGAGACTGCTAACGCCCAGTGTCTGCCATTTAAGATAAAGTCCACTTTTGCTTAGCTTGGGTATGTTATATGATATATGTACATAAATAAGCACATGAATGTGACGTGTTGGCTGAGTATGTAAGGCTACCTTCTAGCTCCACTCAGTATGTGAGTACAGGTAGCCACCAGTAGAAGGGATAAGTGATGATTTGGTGTAGGCCACATAATGTGAGTCAACATTCATAATGTAGATCTGTAATGATTACTAAAGAGTCTGTGTGCTTTAATGATTTACACATAATGGACAAATTCTGATTACTGCACAGTCTTGTCATAGGTAAGCCTAGAGATACTATTCAGGTATCAATCCTAGGGAAATAATATACCCTGACTGCTGATCAAAGTAACTTTGGTGATATCTATACTCCTCATGACTCTTGGAGATTTCCCTGGGTCAACTCATAATCAGATTCCAGGTCTTTGTCCCATCTACCTGGCCAATTTAATACTTTGCTGATAAGCAGAAGGATTAAAGGCTTCTACGCACAATAGGGCCATTTGAGAGTTTTTGGCCCTGTTCCTGGGAAAGAAACGATGGGGAGGAAATCTTCATGTGCTAATTAGCTCTTCACGCCACACCTGGCCTGGGCATGCCCAAGCCCACAGAAACAAAGGAGAACAGCCATACCCCTGGAGTCAAACACTGAAGGAGCTCTCCTTTGATTTGTTTTGGAGGGCGGGTATCAGGCAACTGTGATAGATGTGTAGAGAATGAGGCTCTCAGGAAAGGTCCTTCCATGAACCACTTCAAGACACCATGTTAATATGTCCCAGAATGTAGGAAGCTGCACCTCTTTGCAGATGCCCCCTCTATTTTTGCCCCCTTTAGAACTACTAGATGCTCATTTTCAACTCTGACACTGCTCTGAAGTCTGCTATCCAGGCCTCAGTGCCAGTGTTCCTTCCCTTAAAACAAGGTATGCCTGTTTGTTTCAGTACTGGCAAATGACTTTAGCACCCCTCTAAGTCCCTGGTAAACGGTACCACTGGTACCTAGGGCAGAGGTACTAAAGAGGGTCCCTAAGGGCTGCATCTTATCCTATGCCATCCTAAGGGACCCAAACAGAAATTGCACACAGTCTGCGATTGCAGACTGTGTGTCAGGGTGCAAGCCCTGAGTGAGAACATAACGTGGCACACATATTGTGTGGCATGCCAAAGTCACAGCCTGTATTATATGTAAGTAACCCCCACAGCAGGCTTCAAGAGCCCTAAGGCAGGATGCAATATAGTACATGTGAGGACTTGTCTGCATGAGCAAATATGCCCCTATGATGTTTTGTTCTATTATTAGATATTACAAGTAGACGGGCAGCCACCTTAGAACATGTAGTGGACACTGGTCATCACGAGTGACCCAGCTACATGATGGATACATGGAAAATAATGGTGTTTGCTATCAAACACTTCATCCTACTAAACCCACATGGAGGACAGTGTTGGATTTATTATGAAATGCACCCAGAGGGCACCTTAGTGGTGCCCTCTGAAACCTACTAGTCCTCTAGTGTGCTGGCTGACTGGTATCGACCAGCCTGCCATGACAGACACGTTTCTGACCCCCTGCAGGTCAGAGTCCCTGCTCTCTGAGGTCAGAAACAATGCCTGTTCTGGGAGGAGGTGTTATCACCTCCTCCAACAGGATGGCTAATAAATCGGCATACCAAGGCCAAGGATGTCAAAGTGCCTGCCACCTCTTATATGCGACCCAAGCTTCTCTCCAACCTGGGAGAGGGAGCCTCCTCCCTAAGGACCATCTAGCAGTAGGACAGATGGGAAAATCAGAAAGTCAGGAGGTGTGTTGCATTTGCAGGATAGACACCTCCCCCTGGGGACAGCCTGAAGGGAACAAGAAAAGGAGAATTCCACCATTGTGTAAGTGGTAGAATTAGGAATTCTGGGACAAAATGATTTCCACTCCCCACAGAAAATGCTCATCTAGGGGGTGTAGTAACCCCAAGTATAAGTAGCCCATTGGCTACTACCCTTCACTCCCCTTAACACCCATCAATTGAGTATTTAGAGGTCCCCCTGACAACAGGAAAACAGATCAAGTTAATACTTTGACTACTCGAAACCAAGGAAGAAATTAGACCCATGAGAGGGAGAACAAAAAACCTGCACCAAAAATTGGCACAAAACCTTGCCAGGCTGCTTGTACTTTGACAATCACTAGACCAACTTCACCAAGAGCTGGACAACCTCCCCAAAACCATTGATGGACTGCCCAGCACCTCAACAACCAGGAAAGATCTCCATGGGAGTAGAGGAGCCACACCCCTGTAACTGCAGGCATCATAAGCAGCAGTCCGGTCCAACCTGTTACTCACCATTGGGTCCACTGAGGTAGCAAGCTACCAGGAAGTGGTCACTGAAGCTCTAAGAGGTCAGCCCTGTATCCACAGTGAGTTTCAAGATGTTGATTCCTCCAGGAACCCTAGAGCACCAATACTCTGGGTCCTGGAGCAGTTGCAGCAACCAAAGCTTGTCCGGGCACTAATGCCACCTGCATATCTAGGGACCTCAGGGACAGTGAGGCCCACATTGAGAGTGGTTCAGTTGTCCTGTTTGGATTCTATTCTGCAGAACCAGGATGCAGAGGAGTAACTGACCACCATGACCCGAGGCCTCAAAGCACCTCAGCACCCAAGCCCCACATCCTATGTCCAAGGGAGTCGATGATGCCCACGGGGTCCTGAGACCATCTGAAGCTGAGCCCACTCTTGATTTTGGCCATACGGGTCTCCCAGTTACCACCTGTAGCCTCTTTCTGCAGGAACCTAAAACCATGAGGATCCACAGCAGTGTGACCTGACGCCTTAAAGGCCCACAGCACATGAGCCCCATAGCCTGAGTTCAAGTAGACTGATGGTGTTATAAATGGGGTCTCTTGTTGGCAGAGGTATACATCCTTGTCCCCGTGGGGACCACAATCCTAGTCAGGGTAAGTCACACACAATCCACATTATCCTGGTAGCTTGGCACTGAGCAGTGAGGCTTAACTTAAAAGGCAATGTGTAAAGTATTTGTGCAATAAATCATACAGTAACACAGTGAAAACACCACAAAAATACACCACCCAGGTCTAGAAAACTATAGGATATTTATCTGGTTAAAATAAGGTCAAAACAATAAAGATTCAATAAGCACAAGTTGAGACATCACTTTTGCACAATTAAAAAGAGTCTTAAATCTTAGAAATCAACAGATGTCTCTTGATTAAACAAAGTACCTTTTTTATGTAAAAAGTAACATGCACTGAGCCCTCAGAGGAGGAGATGCATGGAAAAATAAGGTGTGCGTCGGATTTTCTGATGCAGCACAGACTATGTGTTGTTTCTTTCCGCGCTGCACGGGGGCCTTTGCATTGTTTCTCAGTACGCAGTCTTAGTTCCTCACTGCAATGCAGGGATCTTTTTGATGCCCAGGGACAATGCGAGAAATTGTGGGTGCACTGGAAGAAGTCACAGGCATTGTGTTGATCCAGTAGGCCGTGCATCAAATGTTCTGACACACGGCAGGCGCTGCATTGATTTTCCACTCTGGGAATCGGCTGCGTCATTCTGGTTCAGCTGTGCATAGATCCGGTAGGGCTGTGCTTCAGATTTTCTGTCACAGGGCAAGTGCTGTTTCGAATCTTCACTCTGGAAGTCAGGCTGCGTCATTCCGGTTCGGCTGTGCGGTGATTTCTCAGTCGCAAAACGGCTGTGCGTCGTTTCTGGCAGGCTGCGTGTCGTTTCCAGCAGGCTGTGCATCAATTTTCAGCGCACAAGGATTTTCATGAAGAGATGAAGTCCTTTTGGCCCTAAGACTTCAGAAAACAGGAGGCAAGCTCAATCACAGCCATTGGAGAGCACTTCTCAGCACAGTCAGAGGGCAGCAGGGCAACAGCAGGACAGCAGTCCTTCTCAGCAAAGCAGTCCCGATGAGTCCTTTGGGCAGCCAGGCAGTTCCTCTTGACAGGTTGCAGGTTCAGGTCCAGAAGTGTCTTAGTTGTTGGGGGAGACTTCAAAGAGTAGTTATGAAGTGAACAAGTCCCCCTTTCAGTACAGGTTAATCTTCCAGGGTCCCAGTAGGGGGTCTGGCAGTCCATTGTGTGAGGGCAGGCCACTAGCCTTTAAAATTTAAGTGTCAGGCCATCCACATTTCCAGCCCAGGAGGACCCGTTCAGTATGCAGATGAATGCAGGTGTGACTGAGTATTCTCTTATTGTGGTTGTCTGGGTGAAATGCACAAGGAAGTTGTCAACCAGCCCATCACAGAAGTTGATTGGAGACAGGCTGAAAGGCACAGATGGAGTTTAAGTGCAGAGAAATGCTCACTTTCTAAAAGTGGCATTTCTAAAATAGTAAAATAAAATCCAACATTGCCAATAAGTAGGATCTTCCATTACCATTCTGGCCATACTAAATATGAACTGGTTACCCCTTTTTGATCAGAATCTAACACTCAAACAGTATATGAGCATAGCCCTAATGCTAGCCTATGAAAGGAGCAGACCTCACACTAGTGGAAAACTAATTTAGGAGTTTTCCCCTAGCTGGACATAAAAAAAACACACATGTATATGTCCTGCCTTTTACCTACATAGAACCCTACCCTTTTGTTACCTAGGGCCTTACCTTAGGGGTGACTTATATGTAGAAAAAGGGCAGTTTAAGGCCTGGCAAGTACTTTTAAATGCTAAGTCGAAGTGCCAGTGAAACTGCACACACAGGGATGGCAGGCCTGCAAAATGGTTAAGGGGCTACTTATGTGGGCGGCACAATCAATGTTGCAGGCCCACTAGCAGCATTCAATTTACAGGCCCTGGGCACATGTAAGGCACTTTACTAGGGACTTACAAGTACATCAAATATGATAGTTGGGAATGAACAAATGTTACCATGTTTAAGGGAGAGAGAAAATGCACTTTAGCACTGGTTAGCAGCGGTAAAGTGTGCAGAGTCCGAAAACCAGCAAAAACAGTGTCAGAAAAGTGGAGGGAGGTAGGCAAAAAGTTGGGGGATGACCACCCTAAGGCTGTCAGGTCTAACAAGTGTATTTTATTGTGACTTAAAATTGATAACTCGAAAAGTACTTACCTGATTACGAAGATCTAGGTGACTACATTTATGTAAAACCGGTGTTATTTTTATGAATTGGTGTTGTATTTCTTTATTGAGTGTGTGTCTTGCTTACTGGCTCTGTTTGTGCAATAGGTGCTTAACATGTTCCTCTGATAAGCCTAACTGATTGCCCACACTATTACAAAAAAGAGCTTTTAGAGTTATTATTTAAAGCCCTGTCAACCAATAAGGGCCACTCTGGACTGTCTGCTTATTGTCATTTTACATCGGTACCCTACATAGATAGCCAGCTTCCCACAAGCACAGTTTGGGGAGGGATGCAGTGATGGTGTGGGACCCAAGGAATGGGCAGAGGTGCCATTTTCTAGAACGTTCCACCCCCACTTAAAAACTCTTGCATAAGGGAGAGACTCTTAAGAATGATCTTACATGACCCTTGAATGACGATGCCGGAGGACTGTCTAGCTGGAAGGAGAAGTCACCTGAATCAACTGCAAGGATGGATTAAAGAACTTTTGAACTCCAGATAGCACCCAGGAGTTAGGATGGGTTCTCCAGGTCCAGTGGGACATTTGAGGGACAGACCTGTTTGAGGGAACCCTTGAGGGTTTCCCTTGAACCCATAGGTACTGGTCCTGATACTTGGTGACCCCAAATCAGGAGGGAGGCTATTGACTCCGGTGCTGACACATGCCAGAAAGATGACCAAACACCAAAGTCAAAGGGCCTGAGAAGTGCATCAGGAAGGGTAATCTTCTAGAAGTCTGCAGAGGGGCTGCTGAAGAAGACCCCAGGTTAAGGCAAATGCCAGGAGCCTAGCCAGAGGACAGGTCGTACATCAGGAGATGTGAAAACCTAGCTCCAAGAAGAAAAGTAAGATATAGAGGTCAGAAGGCCTGACGGAAATGCCCCTGGTGGCTAGAGGTCACCACCAAGAGCAAAACAGCACCTCTCCATGTATATCAGCCCTGCGGGGCTGAAGGAAACAGCCTGGACTTTGGACAATGATTTCTTGAGTGCTGTTTCTTGCATGCCAGCAGACTGGGGTACTAGCCTACATCGCATCCCCCAAGTAGACCTTCAACTGCTCTGTGTTGCTGTTGTGAGAAAGTGAAGTGCTGCAATAGCATACCTGGTTCCCAATAAAAGAAAGGTTGTGGACTTATTATTTCTGAAGGACTCATATCCCCCACAACTAATATCCTACTTTCTTACAGCTCCATTTTTCTCCAACTTCTGAAAAAGTTCCTCCTGCTCACTCCTGCATCCTTTCATTTCTGGTGTCAAGCTTTTACCATGAAGGTGTCTCTCTCTCTAGAAGGGTTGATGTGTGACCCAGTCTTCAGAGATCACCTCATCTCTCTTAAAGTGAGGAGTCCTTCTGTTATTTATTTACCTTTAACAGACAAGGGGGAGGACAGCCACCAGACCATTGGGGGCCAGGTATCCTTAAGTCTTCTTTATTCCAGCAGGGCCTTCTTCTTCTTCAGATGTAGTTTTGTGAGGCCCAGGAATGTTATGTGGAGGTTGTGGTGAGGTACCCTTTTTATCTTGTGCACTATCCAGTGATTAGAGAATTGTTGTTACTGTCTCCTGTCTGCTTTACTGTCCTTTGCCAATCTCCTTTGGTAGCATCTAATCTTTGCTTAATTTTAAAAATTTCCAGCATCTTGAAAATATTCTCCAAACCAAATGGCTAACCCTTTCCTCCATTAGAAGGAGCGCTTGATCTCTTTAAATAACACTCCTAATTTGATGAGGAATCTACCCTGTATTAGAGTCAAGAACCAGCTGCTCCTCTTACAAGGACTGGAGCCAGGGAGTTTAGGAGGTTCCTGGGTAAGAAAGTAGGAGTTTTGCTCTATTTGACATGCCCATGTCAAAGGAGATGGTGTTAAGGCTGTCCTTTGTTCTGCCAGCTGCCCCTGTCCTGCTACCAGGCCACCTCCAGGTACTACCACTGCAGCACCCCATAATTAGCAGAAGGAGTTGTGACAAACTGTATTGGAAAAAAAAGTCCGGCAGTCTGAATATGGGACATGTTATCTCTTTAGAGCATTAAGAGGCAATTTAAAATACCTCTTTTTAGGTGGTCAGATTACACAGTGGAGCACATTCTCAACAAATCTCATATGTAGGCAACGTGAAGATTGCAAGTGAAATCCTAACATGTCCCCTGAAAATGTCATTCTTTCCAAGAGAGATAAAATGAATAGAATCGAGTATACCAATAATTGTTATTCACCCGTTTCACAATTTATCGGGTAAACTACTGTGGAAGCCAAGAGGTATTAAGCTCACAAAAACAATATATTGCTGCATAACCTCCATAGGTTGTTCTCTTTCAGAACATTCAATGTACACAGCATTTGCTTTCATTGTTGCAGTAGGAATTACTCACTTCAAAACTGAAAAACTGCAGCATTCAAGTGTATGTAGAAAGACTGAATTCCACAATTCTATTACATTCTTGCAGAATTCATGTTTCAAACATCATTTTCATCAATGTGTGTCTCCTCAGTCTCAATGTCACACGGGTAATGGCGGGTGCTTGTGGCAAACAAAGTATTTTGTATGCCACATAAAGCATTCTTGAACAATCTCCCAGAATAGGTGCCTTGGGCGTTACATCAACATAGTATTCTACAGTCTTCTGTTATACGTCTAGATAATTAATTTGCCAGCTTCAGGGTAATAATTGGGTCAACATGTGGACACAATTGAGCTAGTTAAAAAATATACATAAATATCAGAATACTATCAAGATACAAGGAGGGCGATAAGGAGCAGTGAATTGTTGGCGAATGCGAGGCACTGGAAGAACCATAAGGGATCCGTTGCTATTTTACAGTAATATTAGTGATTTTAATTGTAGTTAAAAGGATATATTGTTTTAGTTTCTTCAAGAAGATTGAGCAAGTAGGGGTAACTAGTAGAGAAGGGCAAGCAACTTGCCTCCTCTGGTTCACACTCTAAATGACGAACGAATAGCCCCTCCATATAAGTGTGGGAGAATAGGATCCCCAAAAGCCATACTGCTCTGCCATATCTTGCAGGGTCTAATGTTTCCATTCCTGAAATTATTGGGTCCGTAAAGAGTGAACCTGGTTTTAATATGTGTGGATTGACATCTAGCAAAACCACAGCCGGAGGGGGCATGGGGCTGCAGAGAGAGGCACAACAAGCAATGCTAGACACGGCCAGGTCACAGCCGCCTCACATCAATGACATTGTGTTCAGACTAGGTGGTCATTGTCAATAGATTTGTCACCTGAATTGGAGGAAACCCAGTGGGAAAGGACTTAGTAAATCTAGATCTGACTCGATATTCCCAAATGCGATGATATTTTTGTACATAATATTTTTAATAGGATATTTTTTGTCATGTGATATTTTTGTAAATAATATTATGACAAACCTTTAGTCGTGGTTGGTCATGCCCAGGCCTTCGTTATGCTCAACAGATTTAAAATAACAAGTTTCCATTGTCACTGTGCCATGTTTTGGAAACATACACAAGAATGGGGTAATCTAAGGTCCCTAGGAACCTCATGGGTTAGCAAGAAGAAATACTGTTTCTTTCGGAGGGATTGTTCATGCAGTATAAACTTGGGATGCACTGAGACTGACACATTTTCTATATGAGTCATATAAATGTATTTCATATGGTCTTTTCGGTCAGGATTTGTCCTATCTTTCCATGTCTTGTAATTGTGATGCTCTCTCAAGCATAGAAAGTACAGTTTGATTAAATACTGCCACCCAATATGCACTATTAATATTACTGCTTCGTAAGGAACCCCTGCTCTTTCCTCTGTGAGCAACAGGTAATTGAGTGTGCATGGAATCCCAGATTTTTACCAGTTGCTAGCAGTATTTTTTGGAAAGGAGATGAAACTGTTCAATTATCAATTATTTTACCATTGATGTCCCCCAGGAGTCTTGAATAATCATGATGACATCATGAATGATCATATTGAATGTGAGCTAATGACGTAGCAGTAACAGAAAACTCACATCAGCAACCTTCCTCATGCATACGTTTTTATATGGCCAGTGCATTATAACACAATGTATTTCATAGGTTGTGTAGCACAGTTCTGTCCATGGAAGCTTAACTGGTGAAGCAGAAGAATGAGCTAACATGCAATATGGCAGATCTGGTAAGAACAATAATGAGGTTCTTGAGCCATAATTGTGAATTTTACACCCCTGGGAGTTAAAGATAAGTGATTAGAGTATCTTCTGTAAGATGGCCTGCTAGAGTGCTATGTTATGTTTGGATGATGTATGATTAGTTGTTAATTTCAGCAGCCTTTTTGTCCTCTCATTCCTTTTGGTATATCGTCAAGCAAGCCAATGTTAATTAATTGGAATGTTAAAAAAAATGATTCAAGTGGAGCGTGGTAGCTAGGTGCTCAATCAGACTATCTGGGAAGATACCCTGTGACAGTGAGAAGTTTACAATCTTAAGGCAATATGACCAGATGACTATGAACGAGGAAACACTAACCACAACGCTGAATACCACAGGAAGCATTTGTGCAACCATTGTTACTGAGAATCTTCGCTTTATTTCTATTTCCTGACAATGTTGTGAAGTCTTGGCAGGTTGAGGGTTCGTTTTGTATGCATAAGCAAAGGAATGGCTCTCTAAGTGTCAAATAATTCCACATAGCTTTGATAACAAGTTGCAACAATTGATTTGTTGTCCTATCACATATGCAGCTTTGGCCTGAATGGCATTACACTTGCTGGCTCAGGGTTGCTAGCCGGGCTGACACTTACATTTGGATTTTATTCCTTTTCTCTGTGTTGTAGCAATTACATTTTAAGGGGCATTAGGATAGGTTTCTTTTTATGGTCTGGCTTCACAACACAGTGGTCGCCAAACAATTATGTGAGCGAGAGGGGCTTTGGTTCCACCCACTGGTTGGGAGCCAGGAATACATGTTTTGATTGGGCAGATGTGTGTGCTGCGACAAAAAAAGTGGTTCGCTCCATGCAGCTCTGATCATTTTGTTTATTTATCTAGCTGCCTCAGCTTGAATTTTTAGGCATACCCAGATCAATGTTATGCTATTAAAGCATAAGATAACTAGATAGTTTATGTCCTTTTTATCTAGGAGCAGCTCAAATGGGAGGAGTGACAATATTAACCTACATGAACTATTAGGCCTGGCTAGACGGTGCTTCCGTCACCTGCCCTTTTAACCTACACCAATATTATTGTAAACAATTCTACAGTTTTTGCTTTCACGAAAATACATATCTGTTCCCATGCTATTTACTTGTAAATCTTCACAATACCATACGACATTCCTTTAATGCCAGAGATATTGGTATTGCCAATGATTGTTCAGGCTCATTGGGTCACATTATTAGTAGCAGCAGCTGTAAACGTATAATAATAGATACCTACCTAGTGTCCCTACTAGATCTCTATTGTATAAGTCGGCCAGGACAGATGGTATTAACAAAATAGCAAATTATTTCAAAATGCACGTTGAAGTGAACTGATGCCATTTGCTTTGAGCTGCGCATATTTCCAGAAAATGTTCTCACCAGTCAACGAAGGAGTGGCAGCTTCAGGTTTTATGAATGGCTGTGGCAGGGTATTGCCTGAACATTAGAAATATCCTAGAAAGTTTTTTCTTTGTAGGGTCTAGCGTACGGACTGTTCATTAACAGTTGAGTCTTATAGTTAGGGGCAATGGATCAGATGGGATTCAAGTTGCACATATACTTTTACCGTTTTACTGGGCATTCTAAGATGCTGGTTTATTCCGTACCAAAATGTGTATTGTGAATATTACTATCTTAATTCTAGACTACTTAGCTCATTTACCGAATTATGCATGTTCATATATTCACTTATTTGTGGGGTTTTTTTTACAATTAAGCTTGGCAACAGTAGGTAGGGACTGTAGATATGTACAGAAGAGACAGAAGAAGCTAGAGGGATTACATATATGTTTTCTGGGATGTCAGGATCAGAGGACAAAGACTGGCTTCCTCCGGGTCACTCGGTAGGACGTCTGTCAACGATGTACATTAAAATTGCAATCTTGTTGGATCATCCTAACTTTTCAAACTTTTCCAACATCATTGCAGTCGTTTCAGCTCCAGACATTCTTTCATCATTCTGCCCCCTCAGTTACCAACGGAAGGATCTGAGATCAGCCACATGAATATTGTAGCTAATTGTGCTCTTAAAATGCTGCAGTGGTAGACGGTACTGTAATGGTTAGTTGCGGGTGTTTTCCAAGACGGCATCTAGTGGAACACAGAACTGCGTGCCCGCTCGATAGTGCAGCTTTCATTTAAAATGCAAAATTATACATGTATTTATATGTATTTATATGTAGCTTTCCAAGACGGCATCTAGTGGAACACAGAACTGCGTGCCCGCTCGATAGTGCAGCTTTCATTTAAAATGCAAAATTATACATGTATTTATATGTATTTATATGTAGCTTTCCAAGACGGCATCTAGTGGAACACAGAACTGCGTGCCCGCTCGATAGTGAAGCTGTCATTTAAAATGCAAAATTACACATGTACTTATATGTAGCTTTAGAAAGTCTCTCTTCTCCACGCGTGTGCTGTCTTCAGTTAAAACGTCCAGCACCTTCGCCCGTTGCCTGTCCCTCTGGATGGCACCCTCAATTTCCTGTACACACCTCGCAGCTCAGTAATATTAGCCCAAAGCACAAAGCTATTTCTCTTCCTAACGCGAAGTCGCGTGCACAAATATATTCAGTGACCAGAGTGCATACACGTTTCATTTTCACGCAGATTGAAAATTTGCACTTGAAAATACATCTGCGCAAACATAACACAACGCAAGAGCGTATTCATATATACTGTGCAAGTAGATTTGCTCTAAAGTGAGTGTTACGGACGTTCCAGAGTCGGGAGGTACGCTGGGCGTAGGGGTATTCACTAAGACGTGGCAGGCGGAGTCAGACCCTGGGTACCTTCGGAGATTTACTGCAAACAGGGACACGTCTAAAACCTTAACCATGGCAGGAATATAGAAAGGAATACTTGTGGGTGTTGTTAGAGAAGGGGTTTCCACATGGATACATAGTCCCCTCATAGAGAAACCAAAAAAGCTTGCAATTGCATTTGCCTGTCATGCACACACATTCACATGTGAAAATATATGGACATGTGTATTTGTAAGTGAGAGTAACTATAAATTCCCAAATAATTGCAGGGGTGCTCCCGGAAATCTCTGCGTGTCAGAGCTCCTATTGGTATTCATGGGCTTCTCTTC
The DNA here is from genome assembly GCF_031143425.1 of Pleurodeles waltl. Lineage (NCBI taxonomy): Eukaryota > Metazoa > Chordata > Amphibia > Caudata > Salamandridae > Pleurodeles > Pleurodeles waltl. The sequence goes on along the minus strand of NC_090439.1, from coordinate 945,298,509 downwards.
TGAGGTGGCTCCTCTATTAGGGCGGAGGAGCGTCGACCATCCCCCCCACACCAGCAGCAGCCGCTGCAAACCTTTAACAACCAAACAATAATAAACTATGTTTGTTATCGAGGGGGGGGGGCATGGTGTATGACGAGGACGACACGCCCCTCAGTGCTCATGTGTGTTTGGCTGGCCATCTCAGTTGGCCAAACACACATGCACACAGGGCTCTCTCCAGCCCGCAACACAGTGGCCGTGCTGGAGAGAGCCTGCACAGGCTCTCAGTCTGCCTGGGAGCTCCCTGGCTGGGCGCTCTCAGCCAATCCTAACACTGGTCTGAGCAGCAACAGGATTGGCGCAGGGCAGGATGGGAACCTGTGCCTGCCTGCGGTGACAGGAGCAAATGGAGAGGCGCAGCATGGGAGCAGAGCAGGTAAGTTTCATTTTTTACATTAAAAAAATATATATATATTATCCCCCCGCCAAGCACTACACCGCCCCACCCCTGTTAATCCCCACAAGCCGTGACTGGTTCTCTTTATCCATCAAGAAATTCCTATATTTATTCAACACAAGCCAATAGGGGTCATATTTTTTGCATAACAAACAAAACACATAAAATAAATCAATTTCTAGATTTAAAGTATATATATATTCACTGAAAAAGCCAAGGCCACGTAAGGTGACCTTTCATGGCTTGATAAATCTAACTTAAGAGTTGCATTGCTCTTGCGCTCCATTGTGTGGCACAAGTGCAACACAAGTATTTAATAAGCATGGCCATTATTTTTTACAACATGCAAATGTCAGTGAGGAATTTAAATATAAACTCGGTATAAATGTCGCCCAATAACACCGGTAATTGCACATTCACGCATGTATTACTACAGTTCAAAGGTCATATTCTAGGCCTGGGCATATTCCATTATACCAGCATCATTCGTGTAATTTCAGCTATTTTGCATCATGCTTGTTACTTGAAATTCCTGAAAATACACCATTACACCACTTTGCATAATTATGCACCAAACATACAACTTGCTGTAAAAGTTTGCAGCAAATGTACAAGAACAATACAATGCAAACGGCTTTTGCTTACTCTGCATTTGTTTAAATGGGTCCTAACACCAGAAATTGATGCAAGGACGAATTTTGCACAAAAATATAGTGTGAAATGTAGGGCATAATTTGGCAAACTTTTGTGTAGTTACATGGAAGCAAAGTAGGCTAATTTTGCACCCCCTGTCAAACTCAAGTTTATTACAACAGTATAGCAAAACTGGCATAAAAACTGGAAAAGCCTGACTGCTGCCACAAAGACTGTGTGTAATAATCACTTTAATTAGCATTTGTTAAAACAAATACGCATGAAAACAGTTTATAAGATTTGCAGAGTATAGTAAGCTGCTATATAATACAATGTTTTGAGGGAGGATAGGGGCATGCATTTATTTATATATACACACACACACGCAGATAAATTAAGTGATAATAGTTTGTGACACATAAATGTTGCTAAACATATTCTTTAATTATAGTTAATAAATTATAAAATGACTTATTAAAATGGGACAATAAATTATGTATCGAATTATTTTTTCTGTTTACTGACTTCTTGTAATCGGCTGTCAATGCGAGGCAGCAGCCTGCTTTGGAAAGAAATTGAATTTGCAAACCTGACTGATATCTTCCATCCTTGGGATTCAGCTTTGCCAAAAAGAACATTTGGCCATGCTAGAATATTCATGAGGTCAGCTGGTTGAGGGACTTAATGCTGACAGACATCGCATTGTAACACTGCTTGTGATGTATCACAAAATATTTGCCGGAAAAGTAAGTTTTAACTTTTTTGTGTTATCAACAAAATTGAATGCAAACATTGTTTGCTTTTTTATTCTCACTGTAACCAGTAAACACACGCTAGCTGTCCGGATTCAGCTTCTTGGCTGCGCAGATTTTGGAAATTAATGTTTACTAAATAGACAGCTTCTGATGTTTGTAACTCATGTTTGTGACAAGGTGTAATCCACACCAGATAAAATGTTTTCTATCAATAAACAATGCATCAGTATTAGGTTGTCTAACCCAGGAGATTGTCTCTACATTTACCAAAGCAAGGCCCAGATTTATTTAGGCCTTGCATTGTCCTTATGTAATGCAAGTCGTTGCAAGGTAATGCAAGTCCTTAAAGCGATTAAGAATGCCATGGAAGGTGCTTTTTGTGCAGTCTTGCATGACTTTGTCGGGAAATGTAATATAACGCAGAGACTTGCATTGCATTGCATTACATTTCGTTGTGATAAGCACTCTCTGTGTGGATCATGGGCATTTCCAAGCATCCACCCATGAAATTGAATGCAATGCCAGATTTACTAAAGGTAGTAAACGCAGGGCTGTGTCAAAAGGATGCGCCTACCACAGAACAAAGTAACAAAGAGAAATATGTTTATGTCTCTTTGGGCCAGATGTATCAAACTTTTTTTTGCATTTGCAAATGGTGCGAATCGCAAAATTCGTCCGTTTGTGAATGCAAAAATGCCTTTCAAGATGTATGAAAGGCATTCGCAGTGCAATTTTAAGGAATTGCAAAAATAGTGATTCCTTAAAATTGCAACTCCATTAAGAGAATCGCAAATTGTGATTCTCTAAATAGGAAATCGCAAATAGGGAATTCCTATTTGCGATTTTCAAAGCACATGTATGAAGCATTTCCTAAATGCAAATTGGGCATTTAGGAAATGCAATTACCGCCAAATCCAATTTGGTGGTAAGCATGTTCAAATTTTAAAATGTGCTTCACATGTCCGCAAATATTTTTTTTGAGTGCATCACAGGGGGCCTTAGGCCCCCAGCACCCTGGGGTTTGCATTACCTAATCTGCGAATTCCTAACCGGAATTCGCAAATTGGGAAATGCAAAACTATTCTTACCTATGCGTCTATTGGCCCATAGGGATGAATGGAGTCCCATTCTCTAGCTGCGAATCGGTAATAGTGATTGCGAATTTTAAGAAATCTCTATTACCGAATTGCAAATTTCATACATCCCATTTTGCATTTCTTAAATAGCAAATTCCTAAAATTCCCTATTTAAGGAATGCAAACCGGGAGCTTGATACATCTGGCCCTTTGTTATTTCCTCTTTCTATAATTGATGCATTCTGCACAGATTTTCCTCAGACAGATGATGAAAGACTTTTTGCTTCTTGCACAGAATGTTGTGCACTGTCCCTCATCTGACTTACCAGTGGCTTACCTTCTCAGTAGTTAGGTGTGGAAGTTAAGCAGAACTCTGGTCCCAAAAGAGGGATCAATGCCGTTTTGGAAAAGTAGGTTATATTTTTTACTGCCTGCGTTAAATGATGTCTCTCAGAATTGTGTCAAGCCATACTATAGGACACTTGGGTAAATCCTGTCCAGCGTCTTACAAGTGCATTATACCCAAAGGCACTTGTAATACAGTGTGGATGGGATATCCATGATGTTTGTGATGAAGTGAGCTATCCACCGAACTCTATATCAGGCCGTAAATTTGCTATCCCAGTCCTAAAGAATTCTAAACGTTTGTGTACTTATTATTGTCACTACCATCCAAGAACTAATGAGCAGCAAATTTCCCAGTGCTAAAAAGTTTGATATTGCATATGATCAAGGAGCTAAATGGGTTACTGAATGTTCTTGTCGCCAGACAGAAAGCTATCTCAGAGAAACCGTTCAGCAGCAAGCCACTTCTATAACATCTTACAGAATGTGCTTCTGCAACCATAGACTGGCTTAGTGGATTGCTGTTTGGCTTCACTCTACACTCAGCAAACACTGTAAATGCCCATGTTTCAGAGATTCTGCAAAAAGATAAGAACCTCTTGTCCATCGCCAGTGATGTATGTCCTTCTGTATGTGTTACACCATGGGTACTTTTCCCAGTGGCAATAAGGTTTTGTCCCTGGTGTGCCCGACGACTGCATTGATGCCAGAAGGGTGAGAGTGGGATTTGGCTGGAGAGGGCAAGTGGGGGGCTGTAAGAGGCAAGATTGGCGTTGGGGAAGTGAAGCATGTTTCATGGAGCCATGGTGTTATTGTATGGTTTTCAGCCCATATTGCCCTGTAAAATAAGAGCTTAGTCTCCAGAAGATTCATCATTTGACAATACTGTGCTATGATATATTTGGAATGCTATCCCTCTGATGCCCATCATGGTAAGCCTTATCTACTTGCTAGCACTACCTTGGGAGAGTCAAGTGTGAAAAAAAGTAACTTCATTATTAACTGGTATGAAATTGAATTGCACATTGTGAAAACAGAAAACCTAGACTCAATCCCTGCTTCCGCACTTGGCCGAATTGTGTGAGCCTTGGCAATTGTTTTATTTCACTTAGCCTAATTTTTCCTCATTATTACATTTAAGAGCACCTTGAAATACATGCATTCAGGACATGCACTGTAAGTACCTACTCTTGTATTTGATTTAAGAAAGTATAATGTAGTCGATGTAAAAAAACAAACCAGGTCACTCAGGGGGTTTCATGTGACAACTGACTTGCCCAGTCGTGACTGGCAGCTCTTAAAAGGGACGGGGTAGGTGCGGCATGCCAGGTGGGGAAGGGGGGGCAGGGGGAGTGGGTAGCGGGGGTAAATTTAATTATTTAAAAAAAAATAAAAAAATTACCTGAATATAGGCCGCACTGCTCCTCCATCTCTGCTGCAGCTGGCTGCAGGCACAAGCTCCCTGCCTGCCCTGCGCCAATCCTGACGCTGCTCAAAGCACCATCAGGATTGGCTGGTAGCATCCAGCCCGGGTGTTCCTAGGCAGACTGGGAGCCTGTGCAGGCTCTCTCCAGTCCAGCAACTGTGTTGCCAAGCTGGAAACAGCCTACTGCGCCTGTGTTTTTGGCCGGCCAAACGTACAGGCATTCTGAGGGAGAGTGCTGAGCACTCTCCCTCAGTGCACGTCACCCCGTGGCCCCGCCCCTTTCAGAATGAAAGGATAATAAACATAGTTTATTATCCTTTCATTCTGAAAGGTCTGCAGCTTCTGCGGGGGGGGGGGGGGGCGACGCTCCTCCACCCTTATGGAGGAGCCACCCTGGACTTGTCTCTTAATTTACTAATGCATTGTTGTCAGGGTCGGCGTAGGCATACATTTTGTTTAGTCTTGAAAACTATCACTTAAAAAAACACTTCTCAATTCACTGATATGGACAAAGCACTAAGGTAAAACACTTCTGCGTGTTAAATATATACACTTTTTTGCATTTTGAAGAGAATATTCCATATTTTTGAACATCTGTTGCATGATGCCTTCCAAAATGAATGTGTTTCTTCAGTTATGTGCTGCAGCATACCTTATTTTCTTTTTTCTTTTTTTCTTTTACTCAGCAGTTAGCTTGTAAAGAAACTCTTCCCTGTTTATTTAATATTTTGCTGAATGTTAGGTCTTTCAAGTAAAATGCAGCCCAGTGTGGTAGTTCAGCAGGGGGCCGCTTGTGAAGGCCAAAACGGCCGCATGCGGCCCCGGGACGTACTTTGAGTATCACTGTTACACCAGACCCTGTGTCCCTGAGCAGCCCAGTTCAAGTGTCATAATACCGGATTTCTATTGGCATCGTATTGGGATGTTCATAGTTATAGCAGAGTAAAAGAATGATCTTCTACCAGAACTACAAGGAGAGCATAAAGCTTTGTTATACTGGTTGTTCAGATACACCCAGTGACACATATGTGCTTCCTCCATGTTGACCATCAAAATAGCATTTGTAGCGTCCCCCTTTCAACCTAGATAAGGGGGCATTACTGCCAATTGTCATCCTGCATCAACGTTATGGAAGGATGAATTTACTATACAACATTTCCGAGACTAGTATTCCAGTTGCTGCTCATTGCCTATGACTTGTATTGCATGTTTTACCTCCACCCTTTGATTGTTGCTGTTACCTAAGATGAAGACGGCTGTGTGTCAGAATATTCAGCACTCAGATGTCACCCTTATAAAATACTGCAGCCGATATAGAGTTACTGCTTTCACTTCCACGTATACGTACCTTGAAGATATAGATATTGTCAAGTTACACATAAGAAGAGTTCAGCATAGTAAATATACTATAATTACCTATATCTATTTAACATCACAATAATTCACAAATCAATATTCTGGCTACCACATTTTTGTAGCTCAGTATTTAAAAATCTAAATTCTGGTGGTATACCAAGGGCACACTAGTGTGTAGCAAACTTTGTACAGCAAAAGATAGTCCCTCAATCACAGTAATGAATGTAGTAGACACCTTGCATTAGAATAGTGCCTTCTTCCATTTAAAGGTGCTTTCACATTATTTGCCTATGCTGATGTGGTTGAGGTTGACTTCCATGAGCTATGTCTCTGTGCACAAGGTTGTGCCCTGTTGGAGATGTGTGTAATGTAAATTCACTCAATAGAGCTACAGAGGTCCAAATTATTCCACATTGTGACTGTGAGGTTGGTTGTGACGCTCACCAATCAATCACGAATAACTATCCCATCAAGCAACTATGCTAAACAATAACATATTACAGTCAGTGTCCTTTATGTAAGGTTCATACCATGCTTTTTTTCTCAAGTACAGTGATTATAAACAAGTGTGGATAACTATACCAAGAGCAAAAGTAGATAAATCCATGCAGAGAATAAGCATCACATTCATTAATGTTTGTGTGTAGGGTCTCAGTAGTTTTATTTTGCCAATTAATACTAAAATGGTATCTGTGAAAAATCAGCATTGTTTTCTCATATAAGTTCAGTGCTGCTGTGGTAATACCACGGAATTTGATATTGTAGTAATAACTGGGTGAAAGTGCCTTAATTAGTAGCTAATCACCTTGGGACATGCCCTGTGCCCAGAACCTGCTGTGCACTGATGAAGGTCACATGCATCTGATTCAGTGACAAGGGGACCGACTCAGGTCAGGGCTCGCTGTGAATGTCCAAATACATTCATTACGCAGTGAAGTGGGTTTTGAGTGCAAGGGAGGATGAGAATTTGGCCTATAGTCAACCCGCACTGTGCACAGCCAAAAGCTGATTACAGCATGGATTAGGTACATGGGAGGGAGTGTTTAGGGCCTGGCCTGGAACTGGAATGCAAAGCTGAAAATCATAGGCTGCAGCTAACCCTTGTTGTTGTTGTGCACAGACTCAGCTATAGGCCTGACCAAATCTTGTGCACTGTTGCTATTGGTCATCAGGATTTTGGGCATATGGCTTACCCGCAGAAACAGGAAGAATGTTAAGCTCCGCTGTACACAGCGAAAGGCTGTGAACAACAGTGGCTGGACACAACCAAGAAGTAAAAAGCATATCAGCAAGAAGTAAGGGTAGGTGAGCCCCCTTTCTGTACTATACTACTCTACAGTCATGTGATGGCCCATTGTCTTGGTTATTCGAGGAGGAGGTTTACATTTGGCATTCACACTAACCCTCAACACTTAAATGCTTATCTATTTATGTTGCGATGGTGCACTCATAAGACTTGTTTCCTAATCACTGTATTGTGACATGCCACAACCTCAAGATAGTAGAGAACTGACACTGTTCAAGTAAAGGAGCTTCCAAGGTTAATCTTGGACAACCAATCCATGCCTGATCATCTGCATAGAATGAATGTGCATTTTTACACATTTACAAGGAAGTTTTGACATAGTCAGTAGTCATTCCATATAACTAGGCTGGCACTGAAACATTTGACTATGTTGTACAACTCTCCTGTAAAGTATTTGTTCTTGTCCCTGTAAGTGTGGGAAAATGTACATACTATGATTAAGAAATCGTGGTGAGTAATCTGCACACGAGTTTGAGTTCTGAACTGTCATGATATTTTCACATGTGCTTTATCTGCTCCATAATCATTGACTGAGGCCCATATTTATACTTTTTGACGCAAAACTGCGCCAACGTAAAAAAAATTAGCGCCGGCTAACGCCATTCTGAAGCGCCATGCGGGCGCCGTATTTATTCAATAACGTTAGCCGGCGTTAGCCGCCGGCGCTGTCTGGTGTGCGTTAAAAAAAACGACGTACACCAGGCAGCGCCGGCGTAGGGGGAAAATGGCGTATGGGCGTCCAGAAATGGTGCAAGTCAGGCTGAGGCAAAAAAATCGCCACAACCCGATTTGCGCCATTTTTTTACGACGCCCATCCCCCATTGAAATGACTCCTGTCTTAGCAAAGACAGGAGTCATGCCCCCTTGCCCAATGGCCATGCCCAGGGGACTTCTGTCCCCTGGGCATGGTCATTGGGCATAGTGGCATGTAGGGGGGCACAAATCAGGCCCCCCTATGCCACAAAAAAAAATAAAAAAAAATACTTACCTGGACTTACCTTAATGTCCCTGGGGTGGGTCCCCCCATCCTTGGGTGTCCTCTTGGGGTGGGCAAGGGTGGCAGGGGGTGTCCCTGGGGGCAGGGGAGGGCACCTCTGTGCTCATTCTGAGCCCACAGGTCCCTTTACGCCTGCCCTGACCCAGGCGCTATAATCCAGCGCAAATGCGGGTTTTTTAGACCCGCCCACTCCCGGGCGTCATTTTTGCCCGGGAGTATAAATACGACGCATATGCATCGCAGACATTTTTTAAGACGGGAACGCCTACCTTGCATATCATTAACGCAAGGAAGGTGTTCACGCAAAAAAAATGACGCTAACTCCATGAACTTTGGCGCTAGACGCGTCTAACGCCAAAGTATAAATATGGAGTTAGTTTTGCGTCTAATTTGCGTCGAAAAAAACGACGCAAATTTGGCGCAAACGGAGTATAAATATGCCCCTGAATGTCTTCTATGGTCCTTTTGTGGAAGTCAAATCTAGAGCTATATATCATACTATGAAATGGGTACATGCCTGCCGTGCATTTTGCATATTCAAACAGACTGTAATGTATAAAAATGCAATGTAATAGAGATTTGTCAAGCACAATGTTGCCTAAAAGCGTATCCTGGCTGCTAGACCTATTAGCTCTTGCTGTGGTTTGCCCTGTCGTTTTGGCTTCTGACCAGTGCTTAATTTGTGCTTGTTGTTTCCGGTACTTATTTTTGAGGGCCGGGGCTTCATCTTCTGCCTCAAGCATTTTTTGAGACCAAAAGACACATATGGGAAAGCGGAGGAAGGGAAAAACGAAAAGGCTTTACAAAGGGAGAAAGTAGAAAGCTGCAAGAGTGCGCTGAAGAGGCAGGGAGTGGCTTTATATGGATTGAAGAGGCCCGAAATGGCTTCAGGATTGCGCCGCCTCAGTATTCTGTGGTCCGAAATTTAATTGTAGCAGCTGCGTGTTTAAGAGGAGGTCTTTGGGCACCTGCACGTTGTTATTTACAAATTAAGCACTGCTTCTGACCTTTTTCTTGGAAAAGGTTGAGAGTATGCATTAACAAGAAAGAAAAAGTGGTAGAGATGATGAAAACGTGAGGTGACACTCCAAAGAAAGACTGCCCGGTCCTGCTGCATTTACTCCTTCCCTTGCCTGTCTGCGCATTAACAGGATGGTGTATTAGCCTTGCATTAGAAAGGTTATTTGGCTGCATGAGCATCTCATAAATCACAGGTTCTGAAAATAAGCTGTTGCACATATATGCTGTCGTAATCAGTATGCCTCTGGGTGCATTAAAATGTTTATGGTTTTGTCATGGCTAATATTTGTTTTAATAATGCAAAAACTACTAATCAGGAAACATATCTTTGGGGAAAGTAGCAAAGTGGCTGCACATCAAAGACTGTTCAGTGTCAATCCAATAACTGTTGAGGCTGTTCGACTTAAAAGTGTTATGGTGCAGGCTTGTGTTTTGACAAATTAAATGCGCTTGTTCAATACTATGGGCCGACTACAGACTCTTCTAATTGTTAAATAAGGGGAAAATGTATTTAACATAAAAATAACATAAAATATTTTCATGTTAAATATTAATGTAAATATATTTTATATACTTACCTTAGATGTAGATTAAATACAAAATATTAAACCACTGTTAAATTAATGTTGAACTAAAACTTTATTTAGTGGAAATATTTTAAACTAAATTGAAATAATTTTCTGGAGTTTAAATTCAAAACTACCAATTAAAGTAATTTTTAAACCTGATGCATAAGACTAATTGAAATTATATTCATTCTTTTTTCAAATTGTTGAATTTGTTTTTGAAGTCAAACTTAGTTATTAAAGTTTAGATCTACATAATGAATATGACCTTCTGTTTATATGTTTTAAAAATGTATTTCTATTACTTTTTATTTTTAGCTATTTTAAATAAATCAATTTAATTAAAAATAAAATATGTATCTTCATTAGTAGGGACTTATATTTAAAGTTTGCGAATACTGAAAAGTAAGTTACAGTTGTGAATCTGTACTGTGTTGCCGTCCTGTAAGGATGAAAGCCCATGGCAGTACCTTCCTGCATGCTCAGGGATAACTTTCAAGAGAGCTAGATGAGGGCCTTGCTAATATGTGATTTATTCTTGTCTTCTTCACAAAAAACTATTTATAAAATGTGTTGTATGCCGAAATACTTTGTTATTTAAATACAAAATGTCTGGAATAATAGCCACAGGTGTGATTTTGTTTTATTTTGAAATTTTTATTGTAAGCCTATGGGAGTCAAATTTAAGTGGTAGGATGTTTTCTTTTTTGTTTTTATTTTGTACCATGTGCTTACAATAAACAATAACATTTGTACCAGCTTTCCAAGGCCAGACATATTTGCTTTGCCAATGCTTGTTTTGAAATTGAGAAGCTGTTTTTTACATTTATAGCTTTATTCTCTGTTAAATTGAAGTCTGAGTGCTTAAAGTGTTTTTTGTATATCATACATAATGAAGGGAGAACTACGTTCACTTATATTGCCTTTAAAATGAGATGATGAGGTAAAAGAGCATTCTGCTCTCTAATTTACTCAACTTTCAGCCTCCACTCTCTGAACGTTGGTGCCATTGTTGTAACTATGTTGGTGTCCACCTTTTCCAGGCATGCATGAAATACATTTTTAAAAGTAAGCTGTTCGGAAATGTGTTAAAATACATGCAAAATAGAGTGACTGTGATATGACATTTAAATAGCACTTATTGCGAATACAATAATCTCGCATCATAGTGGTAGCTGCAATAAATCATCGGAAGAGTTGAAGAAACTGAAGAATGTTTGTGTATATCTGTGATGTGGATTTTTGTAGCGGTAGTGAATTGTTCTGTTGTTCGTGATACTTTATTTTCGTGATGAGTTTTCACAAATTGACGTTGTGTTTTACTGTGGCTGTGATGTTGTGTTCCCTTGTGGAAATGTTCTTGTGTTGGGCCTAGTTATGTTTAATTGTGTTGTTATGTTCATTTGTGTATGTAATTGTGTCATGTATGTTGTTTACCTTAGACATAGCAACAAATGCTAATACATTTCTAGGCAACAGCAGGACATAGCTTTAAAATGCTTGTGGCAAACAACCATTTACGACTGCGTAAAGTGGTAAACAATTATTGCACCAACTCTACAAGTATTTAAGGCACTCATCAGCCCAAATCTGAAGCTGTTTCTTAAAAGAAACCTCCCAGGGCTGTCAGACGCAAATGAGCACTAGAAGCCAGATTACAAAACATGCCTGATTGATGCTATGTCATGCCCTTGGTGTTACTTTAAGGCACTGTTTTCTTCCAAATGCCTCTACCATATTACGAAAACAGGAATATTGCATTAGTACTGTGAGAGAAGATCGTTTGTGCACAATTATTATAAAAAAAATTTGTGGTGGTGATGTGTTCTGTTGTTTTTTGATCAGCTGGTTTTTCAGCTCTCTTATTGGAATGTGATTTTGTTTGTGATGTACTGTGTTGTGCATTCTGTTTTAAGGTTCCAGTTGAGATAATGCTGTTGGTAATATGCATCGAACACATTGCACACAGCTTGGTCAGTCTGAAGCACAATATGAACTATGAGAGCAATCTAGTGGTATTAGGGTGTTTAATTTTGGTAGTTCTGAACCAACCCCATTTTCGAAGGAGTGCAGGACACTATTGTTTTTTGTCTGACTTTCTATTCACATAAATTACTTCAAGAAAGCTTGCACACAACTTGTTATTGTTAAGAGAAACATATGTAGTGCAAGTCTGCTTCATATGTGCCTTTTAAATGAATTGAAGCCATCTTATTTAGAAGTTTCTGGGTTTTGAAAGATTATAGCCCTGATTACGAGTCTGGAGGTCCTAGGACTGCCAGACTCGAGGTGGTGGTCGGACGCGATGCCAAAGCGGTGGTCGACTGCCACATTATGACGTGGTGGAAACGCCACGGTCTGACTGCCGGCACTGTCACTTTTTTACCGGCTGATGGCCTGCCAGTGCCGGGGGTCTTAATCCGCCACGGCAGCACTGCAAGCAGCAGGAGTTGACTCCTGTGTCCGCCAGCTTTTGCATGGCCGTTCCACGGCCATGCAAAGGCTGGTGGAGACAGGGTGCCTGGGGGGGGGGCCTGCACGGCCCATGCACTACACGCAGTGAAAAGCATGAAGGGTGCTGTCACATCGGACGCATCGCTACATCGCTGCCAGATCAATTACAAGCTGGTGTCAATTTTGTGGGTAGTTTCCCACTGGTGCTGTTTCCGCCCACTGGCCTAGCAGGAAACTTATAATAGGGCCGGCAGGTGGAAGACCGGAGTGGAGGTCTTCCGACTTAATGACTGCCGCCGCCCATCAGACTCATAATGAGACCCTATATTTTTGGTCATAAGTAGTGTATAAACGGGGAGCAAGTTATATTTAGTTAATATTAACTCCTTACTCCTAATTAACCATTTAGTTAATTCTAACACATAACTATAATGTTTCATTAACCATTGTATTTTACTGAGCATTTTTGTCTTTTACGCACTTACCCTAACTATAAAATTTATTTTCTTGTCCTGTTATGTCATAAAAGCTTAACAAGAGGTCAGTCAACTGACCCTTCAAGTCTACATCTTTATCTTGGGTACACGTGAGAGCAGATCCAGCCTTCTAAGTCTCCTTACATGTCTCAAAAACAGGTGCTGTCCTTTTCGTTCTTCCACAAGAATAGTAGTTTTCTGAAGAGAGTGCTCGGCGTGGGGATGACTCCTAGACTCCTGGCACCTCCTTAACCAATAAAGAAAATGTTCCCTGGGGCAACCATACCCAGTTTTGTGGCAGTTCCTTTGTGTTCTAATTGGTGCATGTTTGCTGAATATTCACAAAACCTTTAAAAAAAACTAAAAAATTCACCCACCTCTGTTCCTTCCTCAAAAGTTTCAGGGTGATCCATAAAGCCAGGCAGACAAAAATGTGGGTCCAAAACATTTTTTCCGCATGCAAACCTCATAGAAACGTTAGACAATGCTACAGCCAAAACGACTGAATGGAATTACACAACATTTGGCAGAAAGCTAGATCTTTACCCAGAAATTGAGTTTTTGTGATTTGGTAAAAATCTTTTCAGCTGTTTTGGAAATGTATAGCTATCTAGTGCCATGCTACTACTCAGGGAGTTTTGAAGGGAGTACTGAGATACTACAGAGGGAATAAATGACAAAGGAAGCATTCTGATTGGCTGCTCCCGCAAGACTGGGACCAGTCCTGTTAGACACAGATCTATGATTGGCTGCCCACAACATGAAGAGAAATGTTGTGACCACCATTTTAGGACTCAGGGACTCTGCCCCTGTGTCTTCAAAATTAACATAAAAGACTGGGTATGGGATACCCTGACCCTTGCCCTTGTGGGGGGTCCTAGAGCAACCCTCCCCTGGGTTCAAAGTGCAAACATATATATATTTTTTAATTGTGTTGGACTTGCAATATACATCATGGCCCCCTGCAAAAAGTTCTACCGTCACCATGCACTGCCGGAACCCTCATATATTACATAACTCATTAAATGTTCTGTGATTTATAACATCCCTAATGACAGCTGAAATTACATCGTTGATAACAACAGTGGGCATGGCGAGGCACATGTTATAGCTCTTTTGTTATTTTAGGGTACAAGCTACAATTGCTTGAGGTTACTATAACTGGTGAACTTTAGTTGTTTTAAAAACGTATGTTGTAACTGACATTTTCATCTAACTATAACACCCCTTGTGACTTTTGTATTTTTGTGTGTGTATATATATATATATGTATATATACATATATGTGTGTGTGTGTGTGTGTGTGTGTGTGTGTGTGTGTGTGTGTGTGTGTGCACATACATATATTTATATATATTCACTGAAAACCCAAAGGTTACAGGAGCTTTATAGTTAGGTTCTGAATTTACTTGTGCAAAACCATAGAAATTAAGCAGTTATAGTTAGAGTTCTTTCAAGTAACTTTAACTCGTCCCCTAAGGTAACTATAACTTGCGACCTTGCCATGCACTGCTATTTCACTGCTATTTACACACAGATAGTACAGCACTCATGACAAGAGTCATAGGGGGTTATTCTAACTTTGGAGGAGGTGTTAATTCGTTCCAAAAGTGACGGAAAAGTGACGGATTTACCACCAGCCGTATTACGAGTCCATTATATCCTATGGAACTCGTAATACGGCTGGTGGTATATCCGTCACTTTACCGTCACTTTTGGGACGGATTAACACTCCTCCAAAGTTAGAATAACCCCCATAATGTCCTAAAAAATATAAATCAAAAATGAGCAGTCAAATCATTGAAGAAAAAACTGTGTAAGGCAGGGGCACGAGTTATAGTTACTTGAAAGAATTCTAATTGTAACTGCTGAATTTCTATGGTTTTATATGAGTAAATTCAGAACCTAACTACAATGTCCCTGTAACATTTGGGTTTTTCAGTGGATTTCTATGTTCTGTCAGTGGATCTGTGAGTGGGTGTGTTAGTGTTTGAGTGGGTCTGAAAGTGGGTTTGTGAGTCTCTGAGTGCATCTATGATGAATTAATTAGAGTATGAATGAGTCTGTGTTTTTTTCTGTCAAATATTTCATATTTGTGAATATTTTGCAATTAATTTGCAAAAATTAGTACATTTTCATGAACATCACAGATGGAGTAGCAAAATATTTTAAACCCATATTTTGCCCCTAAAACACACCTTTACCACACCCCTGAGGTCAGGGTACCTTCATCCTGACTCCTTATGTCACTTTCAATTAGGATTTTGATTCTCGGGGACCGTGTCCAGTGAAATAAAATGGTGGCCCGACTTTTTAATCAGGTTGTAGACAGCCAATTACAGCACTTCTTTTCAGATGCCTATTCACAAAAATTTGCGGATATTCACAAATTAATTGCGAGCCCAGATATACAAATTTGGATTTTCTTTAATTTCTCGTGAACTACTGAATCTGCGTACTGAATGCTAGCTTTCTGCCAAATTTTGTGAAATTCAGTCAAGTTATTCGGGATGTAGTCATGCCTAAAGGTCCTCTGGGAATTACAATGGGAAACACACATTTTTTAACCCCTCGTTTATCTCTGCCCCCACTTGACTGATCACCCAGACATTTACCGTGCGCCACAGGAATCACCGGGGAGTTTTTTTTTAAATATAGAGAATATTTGTCTAACGGTGCCAAAGATATAGGCAAGTCAAAAAAAACATTTTCGATGGAAACATGGTCCTAACTATAACTACCTAGTGGCAGCTGCCAATATGTAAGACACATATATATATATATGCGGCTCTAAAGAATGTTTAAAGGGGCCCAGGAGTTTGAGTTTATTATGTGTACTTACATTTGCGAACTGTGAGTTGTACCACGAGTCCCATAATACCTCTGTATGGATAACAAGAGGAAATAATTATAACATCAACTGTTCCACTTTGAAAAAGACTGTTTAGTTGAAACGCGTCAGTGATTATGAACAGATTGCAATATGTGACTGTATAAATAAGAGATCTAAAACACCTGGGAGTGCAGCGCAATTGTTTTGTTATGTGATATATATATATATATATATATATATATATATATATTTACTGAAAAATCCATAGGTTACAGGAATGTTATAGTTAGGTTGATGTTTTACCTATACAAAACCATAGAAATTCAGCAGTTATAGATATACTTATAGTTATACTTATGTAAGTTTAACTCATTGCCAAAAGTTACTTTCAGGCACAAGTTATAGTTTCTTCAGATAAGTATGATTATAAATGTTGAATTTCTATGGTTTTGTATCTTGTATGGGTAAAACGTCAACCTAACTATATCGTCCCTGAAACCTTTGTTTTTTTCAGTGAACTTCTATGAGTTTTGTAACCACACGTTAATATTTCTGTCTGAATGTGGCCAGCCAATCAGGTCCTTGCTTTGATCAATGGATTACCCGAAAACAACTGAAAAGGGCAAATCTTTGCCCATGAGGTGTCCCTAAGGCAAATATATGCAGTGCAATGGGGTCCTATGGGGTCAGGATATCTGTATCATGATCTCTTGCATGTTTTACACTGTATTTTCCCACCCCCCCCAGGCAATTCAAGAAACAAAATGGTGGCTGAAACTTTTCTATCAGGTTGCGACCAGACAAATTGCTTTTCCTTCGAATCTGCAGATCTGCAGATCCGCGTCTGTTACAAATGGGGTCTTTGGTTGGCAGTCAGGTTACCACCAGTCCAAGCACGGACCCTCAATCTAGTCAGGATAAAGGAGAATCACCCTCAGTTAACCCCCACTCACCCCCTTTGTAGCTTTGCACGAGCAGGCAGGCTTAACTTCAGAAGCAATGTGTAAAGTATTTGTACCAGCACACAGTGAAACC
This sequence comes from Pleurodeles waltl, assembly GCF_031143425.1. Lineage (NCBI taxonomy): Eukaryota > Metazoa > Chordata > Amphibia > Caudata > Salamandridae > Pleurodeles > Pleurodeles waltl. The sequence continues at coordinate 945,281,795 of NC_090439.1, read as the reverse complement.
ACTACAAAATGACACAACTCAGGTTTAGACAAATAGAGAATATTTATCTAAACAAAACAAGACCAAAACAACAAAAATCCAACATACACAAGTCAAGTTATGAATTTTCAAAGAATAAGAGTCTTAAATCCTTTAGAAAACAGTGAGAACGTTGTTAGCGTACAAAAGTACCTGGGTAGCATTAAAATAACACCGCACGGGTGAATGTGCATCAGAAAAGGCCAGCAATGCGTCGATTCACTCACAAGCGAGACCGTGAATCGTTCCTCCTCCAGTCAGGTCAGTGTGCGTCGTTTCTCTTCTCCCGTAAGAGAAAGTGATGCGTCGATCTGGGCAGGAACCTTGGGTCTGGGCAGGCTTTGCGTTTTTTTTCTGCACCCAGCAATGTTGCATTGAAAATCTAGTCACACTGTATCACAAAACCACGCTGCATGGGGTTTGTGTCATTATCAGCCTCCATTAGTGGGTGTTTCATGTCGTTTCTCCAGCCGTGTTACAGCAATCTTCCAGCCGTGATGCAGGTGTAGTGTTGATTTCAGCCACGGAGCCTGTGGCGCGTCGTTTTCACCTTTCAAGGGACCAGCAACGGGATAGGGCACCACTTGCCAGGGCAGGAGTCTCAGCAGAGAGTCCAGGTGCTGGCAGGGGAAGTTTTTGATGGCCCTGAGATTTCTACAACAGGAGGCAAGCTCAGTTCAAGCCCTTGGAGATTCTTCACAAGCAGGAATGCACAACAAAGTCCAGTCTTTGTCCCCTTTCACAGGCTGAAGCAGCAACTGCAGGATAGCTCCACAAACCACAATCACAGGCAGAGCAGTACTTCTCCTCAGCTCTTCAGCTCTTCTCCTTGGCAGAGGTTTCTCTTGGTTCCAGAAGAGATTTAAGTTTCTGGGGTTTTGAGTGCTCTTCTTATATCCCTTTCTGCCTTTGAAGTAGGCCTACTTCAAAGGAAAGTCTCTATTGTTTGTGAGACCCTGCCTTGCCCAGGCCAGGCCCCAGACACACACAAGGGGGTTGGAGACTGCATTGTGTGAGGGCAGGCACAGCCCTTTCAGGTGTGAGTGACCACTCCTCCCCTCCCTCCTAGCACAGATGGCTCATCAGGATATGCAGGCTACACCTCTGCTCCCTTTGTGTCACTGTCTAGACAGAAGTGCAAACAGCTCAACTGTCAAACCGACCCAGACAGGGAATCCACAAACAGGCAGAGTCACAGAATGGTTTAAGCAAGAAAATGCCTGCTTTCTAAAAGTGTCATGTTCAAACACACAATCTCAAAACCAACTTCACTAAAAGATGCATTTTTAAATTGAGAGTTCAGGGACCCCAAACTCCATATGTCCATCTACTCTCAAAGGGAATCTGTGCTTTAATAATATTTAAAGGTAGCCCCCATGTAAACCTATGAGAAAGATAGGCCTTGCAACAGTGAAAAACAAATTTGGCAGTATTTCACTGCCAAGACATATACAACACATTAGCATATGTCCCACCTTAAACATACACTGCACCCTGCCCATGGGGCTACCTAGGGCCTACCTTAGTGGTGTCTTACAAGTAAGAAAAGGGAAAGTTTAGGCCTGGCAAGTGGGTGCACTTGCCAAGTCCAATTGGCAGTTAAAGTTGCACTCACAGACACTGCAGTGGCAGGTCTGAGCCATGTTTACAGAGCTACTAATGTGGATGGCACAACCAGTGCTGCAGGCCCACTAGTAGCATTTGATTTACAGGCCCTGGGCACCTCTAATGCACTGTACTAGGGACTTACCAGTACATCAAATATGCCAATCATGGAAAGCCAATTACACATACCTTTTACATAGGAGCACTTGCACTTTAGCACTGGATAGCAATGGTAAAGTGCCCAGAGTAACAAACATAGCAGAAACAGAGTCCAGCACACATCAACAACCTTGGAAACAAAGGCAAAAAGTTAGGGGAGACCACACCAAGGATGCCAAGTTTAACAGCGTCCCTATATATGCAAACATGTTTTTCATTTAATAGCTAGAAAAATACTGAAAAGATTTACACCAAATCACAAAAAGGGTGCTTTCTGAACCAAGAGCTAGCTTTCTGCCAAAATTGGTGTAAATCCCTCCAGTGCTACTGGTTGTAGTTGTTCAAAATCCCTATGGAAATTAACACGGGGAAAACGCATTCTGGGACACCCCCCCTCCCCCCACCCCTTTTTCTCAACCTATGCTTGACATATTGCACCACATCTTTCCAGACAGTAACTGAAGTGAGCATAACATTTTTGGGGAAAATATTGTGAAGATTTATCAATCAAGGCCATAGACATAGGCAAGTCAAAAAAACACTCTTTCAATGGAAACTATGCCCCTCATTACGAGTCTAATGGTCACTAGACTGCCAAATTCATGGTTGCGGTAGTCCAAGAGCCCCAATATGACCACAGTGGTCTTGCCGTGGTCAGACTGCCAGGATAAGTTGCCCCAGCGGTCTAGCGGTTATGGCAGTTCTAATCTGGGGATTACGACCTCGTTCTCTGCCAGCGATTTCATGGCAGTACCACCGCCATGAAAAGGCTGGTGGAGAACTGGTGCAGGGGAACCCAGTGGGGCTCCTGTACAGCCCATGCACTTGGCATGGGCAGTCCAGCCCCACCCCCCGCCAGCACCCTCGCAATGTTCACTGTCTGCTTTGCAGACAGTGAGCATTGCGAGGGTGCTGGGGCACCCTGCACCGTATAGCATTGCCGAGACAATGTTGTAAGGTTTTAAGGTATGAACATGTGAAGTTAACAACAGTAAATCTATTGTCTTATATGATGCATTGATAGCATGTCTCCTGGAGTCGATATGTTTGCAGAAATAACTTATAAAGTGGATAGTGTTGTTGAACACCTCTGAACTAATTAGGTATCCCGTTCAACCCTTCAAGTGTCAGTAATTCTGGGTGGGAATGACTGCTTTAGAGTTGCCAATACACTTGTAATGAGCGTCCAGCGGGTAAATACATTCGTGAAGGAAAATACATCACCATTCTCAAACAAAGCGCTGCAAGAAGGGATCTATGGCCATGGAGCATAAGAAATTAATTATCATTACCACACATGATAAGAGTATCGGATAATGAATTTAAAGTTATTTGATCTCATTAAATAATTCTTTGGTGCCTTTCATAAAACGGGACGGGTTATTTTACCACATATATCATTCTGACGAGTTTTTTACTTGATGGTGCTAAGATGTATTGAATCAGCAACTATTTTCTTTCTTTCTTTGTGGATAATGAATTCATCACATCTGTCTATGCCTAAGAAAAACAATAAGGTAAACATTTCGCACCTTGAAGGTGAATGTCTTAAATTCCTAACTTTTGACTTTGAATTTCAGTGTGATTAGGGAATCTGAAACATATTTAGATAACCCTGGCAGACGTTTATGGCAAAATATTTTATCACCTCGTTCTAAATTGCAACTTAACGTGTGATTGTGTCTTTGAAGGAAATCAAAACACATCATCTACATAGCAGTGCTCTGTTTTATTATGCTTCCTGTCATCACGTAATCATGAAACACATCCATAAAATGAAATGCAATCATTACCTTTTATAAACCTTAGGGGAGGAATTACTCGAAAATATGCTCTGGGTGTCTCTAAATAGATTTTTAAGGTAGTTAAACAAATGTTTTCATTACAGTCGACTTGATTTAGCCTACATTTTGGCATATATAACTTAGTGGTTCCATGCAAATGAAACATTATGCATATGCTATTCAATCAGAGAAAGAAGATTAAAACTTTGCACCTAACTTTGAGTAGTACAGGCAGCCAGTAGTCAACCGGGATCTATGCAGTGGTGGATGCCGGGTAATTTACGCATGCTATGTAGAACTGTGCCTGTGGTTGTATTGAATACAGTAAATAACTTCTCTGGCTGTCAGAAACTCCATGTGTGAACAGTTCCAATACACATCATGGAGGCCTTGACAACATGCACTTCCATCGCTCCTAAAGATTTTGTTTTGAGGAAGGCTCCCATGGATCCCCATGGCTAAAGTTACTCTGAAATTGACCACATTTGCCTTGCACTCTAGCTCATCACAAAAGTCATGAGGAAAAGAATGCTCAAATTTCAATTATATTTACTTGAGGTATTCACATTACGGAATATTAAACCATGGGTACTGCTACCGCCTTACACTATAAAGAGAATGTTCACTTCTCCTGCTGCAAGAAATTCCATTTCCTCAGATTGTATCCCTAAAGTTATGTATTTTTAAACTCGGGAATTTGACGAGTCTAGAGCTTCAGGACTGCTAAGGAGACTTAATACCAAAGATGATTATTTAAAGTGCCAGTCCAACACTGGCCTATCCACTGCGATCATTATTAAGGAACTGATGAACACTGAGAGTGCACTGTATACTGAATATTCATTTCAAGTGCCTCTCTGGGTGTATAAAGTGCTTAATTTGAGCCAGTGGCTACCGATGGAGTCCACCAGCCGTCTTGTTTAGGGATCAGCAGTTATTTTTCCCCATCAGACTCCGACCGAGAGAGTCAAACCACACAAGAGCTAAAAAGAAGAATGCAATAGACAAAAAAAATGTGACAAAGGGAGAAAAGAGGAACCAGCAAGAGTGAGATAAAGAAACTGGGAGTGTCTTGTGGGCAATTAAAAACACATGAGGTGAAATCCGGGCTATACAACCTTGGTCATTGGCATGCCAACATACAGTAGTGCTGGCTGTGGCATTCTGAGCAAATCACTGGGCCCCAGCACCTATTCTTTAAAACCTTAAGTACTGGTCATGTGTGGCTTTATTTTAGGGCTTGGACTACACATTTCCACAGCTTAGCATTTTCATTTTCTGACCATATCGTATTACAGGATTGTGAGTCTTCAACCCCTTGCCAAGCTTCTCCTAAATAATATTCAAAATAATGAGTATGTTTTGGAAGGTCTCAATCATTGTGTATAATTTTTCCATACAAAAGTCAGAGGACAAACAGATTGGGGAAATAGTTCCTGCAGCTTAGAGTGTAGAGCCCCAGGGTTGCTGACCTTATGGAGTTTGGGGATGATATTTGGACCAGTTGAACAGTTTGTGGGAATTTCCAGTATCTGTGCATTAGTTCAAACAAAATGTTAGATCGATTTCGGAAGAGTTCCTGAGAATAAATTGTGGAGTATTATTGCTAATAGTTTCTTTGCAGTACCATGCCTCACAAACAGCTGCAAAATAGACAAAGTTCAGTTCTTTCATGGGGTAATTGGTTTTGTGGGGATTGCTTGCATGTGTGCCTCTGCTTATGTTCCCACACTGATATGGGTAGGTGCACTTCTATATGTAGAAGGCCAACCTGGATGTGTGTTGAGGCTGCCGGATTCATAGCTCCTTAATTGTGTGTGCTGATATTCAGCTGTCAGTGTTTAAGTTCCTTTTTGTGGTGTGACTAGTGGATTGTGTCACCTCTGCCACCATTCCTGATGTTTGGAAACAACCCATAGTAAAGCTTCTATTCAAGAAACCCTCCACGGGGACACCATCCACCTAAGGCCAATGCATCTCCTACCGTACCCATCCAAGGTCTTAGAAAAATTAAACAAATGATGCCTTCCGATCATCTCAGCAGCAACCAGCTCCTTGACACCATGCAGTTCAACTTCAGACCAAACAACAATATGGAAACAGCATTTATTGCTGCCATAGAGGACAACTGCATGATCCTTGTCAAAGGTGATACAGTGGTCCTCATTTTCCTGGACCTTTCACTAGCATTCAACATGGTCCTTCATTCCATCCTCATCAGACGCCTACACAAGGTCAGCATCCATGGGCCAGCTCTCTTCTGGAACTGTTCCTTCTTGACAGACAGAATTAAAGCTGTCAGCCTGCTACCATTCTCCTCAGAGGTCCATGAACTCATCTGTGGATTACCTCAAGGTTTGCCATTCAGCCTTACCCTGTTCAACATATACATGTTCCCTCTGGCCAGCATCATAGGAGTGAATGACAGCACCATCCTCTACTATGCCAATGACAAGCAACTCACAGTTTCCCTCTCAGACAAGACTCCCAATACAAGGACTAAGTTAACCACCTGCATGTTCAAAGTCTATAGCTGGATAAAGTCCAACTGTCTCAAGATCAACAGCAAAAATACAACAGTAGTACTTTTTGCCAAGAACACCTTGCCATGAGACTCCACCTGGTGGGCGACTGACATTGGACTCAAACTTACCCCAAGACCCACCCCTGGAACCTCGAGATCATCACAGACAGCAAACTGTCATAGCAACCCCCTTCCACACCCCGAAGATAGTGAGGACAGTCTAATGGCTCCCATGTGACACCATAAAATCTGTTACTCGAGTCCCATCACCAGCAAGCTGGACCATGGGAATACCCTCTATGCTGGAATCATCATGCAACTCATTTGAAGACTACAAACCATCAAGAACTTGGCATCCAGACTCATTTTCAACCTCCACTTCATAACACACTTCAAGGTACTTCACTTGCTCCCATACACAAATGTGCAGAGTTCAAGCTCCTCACTCACACATTTAAGGCCTTCCACAACACAAGTCCCACCTACCTGAACAATTGCATCTACTTCCAACCATGTCCCAAACACCTTTGCTCTGCCGGACACCTACTCACATACAGCCCGCAAACACACCAAAACAGATCCGGAGAGAGGGCCTTTTCATACATCACTTCTAATTCATGGAATGACCTCTCACTATATGTGAGCCTTCTCCTATCTTCTTGAGTTCTGCAAGAAGCAGAAGACCTGGCTTTTTGACTGACCACCCATCAAGGCAACACTAGGAACACAGACCTGCATCAGGATGTCCTCATGTGTGAAATGCACTCTAGAGATACATATAACATGACATAACATAACATAGCATAACAGCAGGTTGTTTCCAGTGCCTGCTTTCTGTAGTAGGCCATCTTGCTCTCTGTACCAGGTTAGAGAGTTGTTTTTCCCAGATTCCTTGAATCAGTCAATTGGGAAAATAATTCAGCAGATGGAAGTTTTCATAGTCCTCAGACATGTAGGCAGGGATTCCTGCAGCTCATGGAGGTCTGTCATCTTCAGTCACATTCTGAATTAGCAGTGGGTCAGGCATCATCTTTTAGAAGAAGACCTACTGTGGCACTGAGAAGCAACCTAAGTTCAATAGATAAATGTTCCCACACTTTAGGCTCCAATATGTAGTAGAGTGTGAGAGAGGTCCTGTTCTGGGAATGTGCCTAACGCCACCAACATTTTACCAATATGAGTTGGTGGTGAAAATCAAGGGAGAGGAGAGTTGTAGTAAAGCAATTCCCTACATTCAGAAATGTGAGTACCTCATTTATTCATGTAAACTGGCTGAGACACACAATATTTAATATTTTAACATAAACCTAATTGCAGATTACGACTAGGTTAAAAACCTGAAATTATGCCATTACAACACTTTGCGTGATTATGCACCTTTTGTGATACAAATTTACAGCAGATGATGAGAACAACAGAACAAGATTAGCTCTTGTTCACTGTGCTTTTTTTGTATTATTTTTGAGCACGACATGCATTCTCGTCTGAAAATCTGAAGAGAAGATACTTATTTGCACTAAAATATAACTCAAAATGACTGATTTGCATTCTGCCAACCTATGCACAATTATACGTAATTTTGTATAGTTACATGGAACCAAATTAGGTGAACTTTGCATTCCCTTATTGCACATTTAATCTTCTCAGGACAAATTGCCTTTTTATCGGATTTATTTGCCATCACCACAATCATTCCTGAATCTTAATAAATGACATTAATGTTTATCTTCACCAAATGTGGTTTATACAACAAAGCTGCCGAGGTTAGTGCCACATTCCTAGCTGTATGATTCATTTTGAGTTGAGGGTTATCCTGTACCACAGTTTCATATCTGACCCACATGCAACTAGCACAGAAGTATTATTTCCTTACAGTGGGCCATTATCAATATGGCTCAGTGACCTTCCAACTGTTAGTACTTGTTGTTAAAAGTGTAAATACTGCCAAGGACATCTCTATCTTCTTTGCTAATGAGGTTAGTAAACTGAGTAGCATTACGTATGGGCAGCAATTGTAGATTTAAGTGCTATTTAAATACAATTGGTGTTATTGGTTTTGTTTTATCATTTGCTGGTACCAGTGTGAGGAAATAAATGGCTGCCAACTCTTTAACAGGAATTAGGTCATAGAAGAGGGCACATTGTTAGCGATGCAAAACAAAAGAGATGAAAATACACATGCATCAGGAACTCTTTAACATTGACAATACACTATTAACGGTTTCCAGGTCAAAACACTGAAGGAGACGAAATGCGTGACAAAATTCCCATGGAACAGTGGTAATGTGAAAGGCTCCCGAGGGCAATAATTTAAATTTGCACATATTTACATACATATTTAAACACTGATCACATGCTTATTATTCTTTGAAATTTTGTGATCATATTATATCACACTTTGACAACGTTTTTTAAATCGATTACTTAAGCTAGAATCATCAATGATCTGATTAACAGAATTAAACAGAATTATATGAACATTGGCTCCATTATAATTACGGCCACGTTAGTAGAAAATGTCTGACATTTATAGAATTTTCATGAAATTTCAGAACACTCCTTGTATGTACACAGCCACTATTTCCGCAGGCGTACTCGCATGGATAATTTTATACATGACAACTTTGCACTATGAATACCATTCAATATACTTAAATGGCATTCTCAACTGAAATGAATATGTGCATTTAAATGTGCTTCCTACCCAATCCCCGTTGACTGTTCATGATAGAAGTAACTTTGGACACGTTTGTCAGACAAACAGCCTGTAAATTGTTCTTGAACATGCACAAAGTTTTGAATTTTACACCCAGGCCCTCTTAGGTTCACCTACATGCTGGATGTACTACTCAAATTTTGGTAGTGGTTATTACACCAAAAAGGTAAATACTCTGCATTTGCAAATCCCAACACGGCTCTAGAATGTAAATCATGGTTTAAAATGTACATGTGCAACATGAGCATTTTATGTTTAACAAGCTTTATGAATCCGGTTGTATATCAATATATTGGACATCAGAGCAAATACGTAAGAAAACTATATATTGTATTTTATATTTATGAAAAAGGTATATGTAAGGAAATGCCTCCTTGGCATGGTTACCCCCTGACTTTTTGCCTTTGCTGATGCTAAGTTTTGATTTGAAAGTGTGCTGAGGCCTGCTAACCAGGCCCCAGCACCAGTGTTCTTTCCCAAACCTGTACTTTTGTTTTCACAATTGGCACACTCTGGCAACCAGGTAAGTCCCTTGTAACTGGTACCCCTGGTACCAAGGGCCCTGATGCCAGGGAAGGTCTCTAAGGGCTGCAGCATGTCTTATGCCACCCTGGGGACCTCTCACTCAGCACAGACACACTGCTTGCCAGCTTGTGTGTGCTGGTGAGGACAAAACGAGTAAGTCGACATGGCACTCCCCTCAGGGTGCCATGCCAACCTCACACTGCCTATGCAGTATAGGTAAGTCACCCCTCTAGCAGGCCTTACAGCCCTAAGGCAGGGTGCACTATACCATAGGTGAGGGCACAAGTGCATGAGCACTGTGCCCCTACAGTGTCTAAGCAAAACCTTAGACATTGTAAGTGCAGGGTAGCCATAAGAGTATATGGTCTGGGAGTCTGTCATGCACGAACTCCACAGCACCATAATGGCTACACTGAAAACTGTGAAGTTTGGTATCAAACTTCTCAGCACAATAAATGCACACTGATGCCAGTGTACATTTTATTGTAACATACACCCCGGAGGGCACCTTAGAGGTGCCCCCTGAAACCTTAACCAACTACCCGTGTAGGCTGACTGGTTTTAGCAGCCTGCCACACTCGAGACATTTTGCTGGCCACATGGGGAGAGTGCCCTTGTCACTCTGTGGCTAGTAACAAAGCCTGTACTGGGTGGAGATGCTTATCACCTCCCCCTTGCAGGAACTGTAACACCTGGCGGTGAGCCTCAAAGGCTCACCCCCTTTGTTACAGCACCCCACGGCATTCCAGCTAGTGGAGTTGCCCGCCCCCTCCGGCCACGGCCCCACTTTTGACGGCAAGGCCGGAGATAATGAGAAAAACAAGGAGGAGTCACTGGCCAGTCAGTACAGCCCCTAAGGCAACCTGAGCTGAGGTGACTCTGACTTTCAGAAATCCTCCATCTTGCAGATGGAGGATTCCCCCAATAGGGATAGGAATGTGACCCCCTCCCCTTGGTAGGAGGCACAAAGAGGGTGTAGCCACCCTCAGGGCTAGTAGCCATTGGCTACTGCCCTCCCAGACCTAAACACACCCCTAAATTCTGTATTTAGGGGCTCCCCAGAACCTAGGAACTCAGATTCCTGCAACCTAAGAAGAAGAGGACTGCTAAGCTGAAAAACCCTTCAGAGAAGACGTAGACACCAACTGCTTTGGCCCCAGCTCTACCGGCCTGTCTCCCCACTTCTAAAGACACTGCTCCAGCGACGCTTTCCCCAGGGACCAGCGACCTCTGAATCCTCAGAGGACTGCCCTGCTCTAGAAGGACCAAGAACTCCCGAGGACAGCGGCTCTGTTCACCCAAGACTTTAACTTTGTTACGCCGGAAGCGTGAGACTTGCTACTCTGCACCCAACGCCCCCGGCTCGACTTGTGGAGAACAAACACTTCAGGGAGGACTCCCTGGTGACTGCGAGACCGTGAGTAGCCAGAGTTGCCCCCCAAGCCCCCACAGCGACGCCTGCAGAGGGAATCCCGAGGCTCCCCCTGACCGCGACTGCCTGACTCCCAGATCCCGACGCCTGGAAAAGACTCTGTACCCGCAGCCCCCAGGACCTGAAAGATCGGAACTCCAGTGCAGGAGTGACCCCCAGGAGGCCCTCTCCCTTGCCCAGGTGGTGGCTACCCCGAGGAGCCCCCCCCCCTTGCCTGCCTGCATCGCTGAAGAGACCCCTTGGTCTCCCATTGCTTTCTATTGAAAACCCGATGCGTGTTTGCACACTGCACCCGGCCGCCCCCGTGCTGCTGAGGGTGTACTTTCTGTGCTGACTTGTGTCCCCCCCGGTGCCCTACAAAACCCCCCTGGTCTGCCCTCCGAAGACGCGGGTACTTACCTGCTGGCAGACTGGAACCGGGGCACCCCCTTCTCCATTGAATCCTATGCGTTTTGGGCACCACTTTGACCTCTGCACCTGACCACCCTGAGCTGCTGGTGTGGTAACTTTGGGGTTGCTCTGAACCCCCAACGGTGGGCTACCTTGGACCCAAACTTGAACCTCGTAAAAACTAACAAACTCTAACTCCCCCCAGGAACTGTTGAAAATTGCACTGTGTCTAGTTTTAAAATAGCTATATGTGATTTATATGAAAACTGTGTATGCTATTTTGATTATTCAAAGTTCCTAAAGTACCTACCTGCAATACCTTTCATTTGAAGTATTACATGTAAAATTTGAACCTATGGTTCTTAAAATAAACTAAGAAAATATATTTTTCTATACAAAAACCTATCGGCCTGGAATTGTCTCTGAGTGTGTGTTCCTCATTTATTGCCTGTGTGTGTACAACAAATGCTTAACACTACTCCTTTGATAAGCATACTGCTCTACCACACTACCACAAAATAGAGCATTAGTATTATCTCTTTTTGCCACTATCTTACCTCTAAGGGGAACCCTTGGACTCTGTGCATACTATTCCTTACTTTGAAATAGTGCATACAGAGACAACTTCCTACAGTATATGAAAGTAAACATGGTTCTTTGTGCACTGCATGAAAGGTGGGTGTTAGACCTGGCATCCTTGGTGTGGTCTCCCCTAACTTTTTGCCTCTGCTTCCTAGGTTGTTGCTGTGTGCTAGACTCTGTTTTTGCTGTTTCAGTTACTCTGGGCAGTGTATCACTGCTGACCAGTGCTAAAGTGCAAGTGCTCCCTATGTGAAATTGTATGTGTAATTGGTCTTTCCATAATTGTCATATTTGATTTACTAGTATGTCCCTAGTAAAGTGCAATAGAGGTGCCTAGTGCCTGTAAATCAAATGCTACTTGTGGGCCTGCAGCACTGATTGTGCCACCAACTTGAGTAGCCCTATTCGCAAGGTATGGTCTCACCCCTGAGGAGTATAAGGACAAGTTTAAGTCCTACAAGAAGAAGGAATCCAAAACATGGTTAGAATGTGTTGACTCTTTCTGCAGGTCACTGGATGGTTGAATGAAGGGCAGTAAGGTAACAACTTATGAGGGACTTTACAACTTAATTGCTTGGGAGCACTTGTACTGTCTTTGTTTTGCTGAGCTGCATCAGTCCCTGATTAACAGCAAGCTGACTGACCCCAGGAAGCATGCGAAGGAAGCGGACCGTTGGGAGAGCACTAGGGTCCAAAACAGGTATGGGGAGACCATGCCAAGGGTGCGCAGAGTCCCTTTCAGAAGAAATGGAGGGCTAAGGGTAAACAGGGGGAGTTCTCTAAAGGGCCCCAACCTAGTTCCCAGGGTAAGGATTCCCAGGCCCCAGTTGAAAAGAAGCCATGGTATTCTAAAGGGAAACCTGCAGAGGGGGGTCCCCGCAAGTGTTATGCATGTGACCAGGTGGGTCATTTGAGGTGGATCCCAAATGCCCCAAGTGGACACTGGCACTCACTGGTGCTAAGTCACAGGGTTTGGCCAGTGTAGCACTTGGGGAGGAGCTGGTTCCAGATGGGTAGGAGCCAGCTGAGATGACCCCTGTCTCACTAGGGGACAGTGAGATGGTCCAGAGAACTCTTGTGCCTGAAAACACAAAAAATTACTGGCAGGGGATGACCATAAATGGACAGAGGGTGGCGCCTCTGAGAGACACAGGGGCCAGTGTGACTACTGTGAGAAGTCCCCTGGTGTCTGAAAAGCAGTTAGATCCCCAAGTACTTCACAGAGTAGTTTCAGTAGACAACTCATAGCGCCTGTGCAGTGTGGCATAGGTTCTATTTGAATGAGGGGGGTCTCAGGTGCCTTGAGAGTAGCTGTGAGTCCAACCATGCCTGTAGATTGTCTGCTTGGCAATGACCTGGACGATTCCCTTTGGAAGGAGGTGGAACACAGGTCTCAATTGGAGATGTTGGGTCTGCGTGCCTGGGTGTGTGTGTCCACCCAGTCAATGGCAGTCTATCTGGGGTATCAGGAGACACTGGAACCTGAAAGAATGGCGCATGTGTCTGCCAGAAGGAGGAAGGGCAAGGGGTGAGGGAAACCCACTCCAGAACTGGGGGAGGGTCCTGAGCTGACTCAGTGGCAGCAGGAAAGGGAACCCACCAGGGAACCCTTCTGTGAGGCACAGAAGGTATGCCCTACTCTAGAGGGTTTGCAGCAGCAGGCTGCAGACCAGGCGTCTGGCACTGAGTCCGGATCACACTTGATCTACTGGGAGGACGGCCTCCTATGTAGTGAGCCTAAGGCTGCTGAGTCTGGGTCAGCCCATGTGCTGGTGGTACCCCAGTACTTCAGAGCCTTCCTGGTTCTGGCTCATGATGTGCCTTTAGCTGGACATTTGGGGCAGGACAAGACCTTTTAATGGCTTGTCACCCACTTTTACTGGCCCAAAGTGGCCCAAAGTGCACAGCCACTCAGATGCACATTGTAGGTCTTGCCAAACTTGTCAGGCAAGTGGCAAGAGTGGGAGGAAATGTAAGGCTCCCCTCCAAACTTTTCCTGTGGTCAGCACCCCCTTTGAGAGGGTTGGTATTGACAATGTGGGGCCTCTGGATCCCAAGACAGCCATGGGAAACAGGTTTGTCCTGGTCTTGGTGGAGCATGCCACCCGGTACCCAGAAGCCATTCCCTTGAGATCAATCACCTCCCCGTGGTGGGACGTGCATTGATGAGGGTTTTTACCCGCATGGGGTTCCCCAATAGGGGTACCGACTTCATATTTACCTATATAAAGTCTCTATGGATGGAGTGTGGGGTAACCTATAAGTTTACCACTCCTTACCTCCCCAAGGAAATGGTCTAGTTGAAAGATTCAACCACACCTTGAAAGGCATGATCATGGGCCTGTCAGAGCCCTTGAGGTGTAAGTGGGACGTCATCTTGACATGCCTTCTGTTCGCTTACAGAGAGGTGCCAAAAAGGGTCTTGGATTTAGCCCTTTGGACTTGTTGTATGGCCACCATGTCAGGGGACCTCTGAGTCTGGTTAGAGAAGGCTTGGAGAAAGCTTCCAGTAAGTCTACCAGGATGTATTCAGCTACATGCTGGCTTTCAGAAACCAGATAGCACACTTCAGGAAGCTCGTCCAAGAGAACCTGGAAGCGAGCCAGGAAGATATGAAGCGCTGCTATGACCAGAATGCACTCTGGTTGAGTTTCACCCTGGCCAGAAAGTGTGGGTGATGGCCCCAGTGGAGCCTAGGGCTCTCCAGGACAGGTGCACCTGGCCTTTCGAGGTGGTGGAGCGCAAGAGTGATGTCACCTATCTGGTGAACTTTTGGACTCCTAGGAACCCTTTGAGGGTCCTGCATGTGAACCGCCTTAAGCCTCAATTTGATCGGACAGAAGTGACTATGCTCTTGGCAACAGATGATGGAGTGGAGGAAGAGGGTGAGCCTCTTCCTGACCTCCTGTCTGCCAAAGAGAAAGATGGTTCAGTGGAGGGTATGAACCTCTCCCCCTCACTGACTCTAAAGCAACAGAGGGACTGTCGCCAGGTGTTGGGACAGTTTGCCTCATTATTTTCCTTGATCCCAGGGGTCACTCATTTGTGTACACATAATGTGGACACTGGAGACAGTCCTCCTGTGAAACATAAAGTTTACAGAGTGACTGACAAGGTTAGGGCCAACATTAAGGATGAGGTACCCAAAATGTTAGCTCTTGGGGCTATTGAGCTCTCCAGTATCCCTTGGGCAAGTCCTGTGGTCTTGGTCCCAAACGCCCCTGCTCGTGGTGCTGCTTCAGAACTCAGGTTCTGTGTGGATTACCAGGGACTCAATGCGGTCACTAAGACTGAAATGCACCCCATCCCCTGAGCTGATGAGCTCATTGATCGTTTAGAGGCTGCCAAATATCTAAGTACATTTGATCTGACCTCTGGATATTGGTAGATTGTTCTGACTGAGGGGGCTAAAGAGAGGTCTGCATTTTCTATCCCAGATGGGCACTACCAGGTAAGGGTGATGCCCTTTGGGATAAAAAATGCCCCTGCCGCCTTTCAGTGTCTGGTTAACCAGGTGTTGGCTGGAATGGATGATTTCAGTGCTGCCTTCCTGGATGACACTGCAGTGTTCAGCTCCACTTCGGAGGAACACTTGCAGCACCTCTGTAGAGTGCTAGAGGCCCTGCAGAAGGCAGGTCTCACTATTAAGGAGAGTAAGTGCCAAATAAGGCAGGGTTCTGTAGTGTACTTGGGGCACCAGGTAGGGAGTGGCCAGGTGCCCCCTACAACCTAAGATTGACACAATTCTGGCTTGGGAGCCCCCAAACCCAAACTGAGGGCAGAGCCTTTTTAGGCCTCACAGATTACTATAGGACATTGGTTAAGGGGTATGGCACCGTTGTTGCTCCCTTAACAGAGTTAACCTCCAAAAAGGAACCAAAGAAAATTATCTGGACTGAGTCTTGCCAGACAGCTTTTCGTGCTCTGAAGACAGCCATGTGCACAGCACTCATGCTGAAGGCACCTGACTTCTCTCAAGAATTTGTCGTGCAGACTGATAATTCAGAGCATGGTGTAAGAGCAGTGTTGCAACAGCTAAACGAAGAGGGCCTAGATCAGCCTGTAGCCTTCAGCAGTAGGAGGTTACTTCCCGGGAATGTAGGGGGAGTGCAATTGAGCGTGAAGCTCTTGCTGTGGTGTGGGCACTGAAGAAGCTAAGACCCAACTTGTTTGGGACTCACTTCCGGGTTCAGACCGACCACAGGCCCCTCAGATGGCTAATGCAGATCAGGGGTGAGAATCCAAAACTGTTGAGGTGGTCCATTTCCCTTTAGGGGATGGACTTTACGGTGGAACTCCGCCCTGGAACAGAACACACTAATGCTGATGGTCTGTCCAGATTCTTCCGCCTTAGTGAAGAAAACTCCCATGAAGTTGGGTAGTTCTCCCCACTTTCAGCTGGCGGGACACGTGTTAGACCTGGTATCCTTGGCGGGTCTCCCCTAACTTTTTCCCTCTGCTTCCCAGGTTGTTGCTGTGTACTGGACTCTGTTCTTGCTGTTTTTGTTACCCTGGGTACTGTACCATTGCTGACCAGTGCTGAAGTGGAAGTGCTCTCAATATGAAATTGTAGGTGTAATTGGCTTTTCCATAATTGGCATATTTGGTTTACTAGTAAGTCCATTGTAAAATGCAGTAGATGTGCCTAGGGCCTGTAAATCAAATGCTACTAGTGGGACTGCTGCACTGATTGTGCCATCCACCTGTGTAGCCCTGTAAACATGGCTCAGCCCTGCCACTGCAGTGACATTTATGTGCAGTTTTTAAACTGCCAATTTGACCTGACATGTGTTTCCACTTCCCAGGCCCAAACTTTCCCTTTTTTACATGTAAGGCACCCCTAAGGTAGGCCCTAGGGTACCCCATGGGCAGGGTGCAGTGTATGTTAAAGGTCGGGCATGTGCCTGTGTGTTTTTACATGTCCTAACAGTGAAATATTGCCAAATTCGGTTTTCACTGTTGCAAGGCCTATCCCACTCATAGGTTAACATGGGGGATGCCTTTAAATTTTAAATATTCTTAAAGTACAGTTTCTCTTTGAGATACAAATATGGAGTTTGGGGTCTCCGAACTCACAATTTAAAAATACATCTTTTTGTGAAGTTGGTTTTTAGAAAGTATACATTTTCTTGCTTAAACCATTCTGTGACTCTGCCTGTTTGTGGATTCCCTGTCTGGGTCAGACTGCCAGTTGGGCTGTTTGTGAATCTCCTCTAGACAGTGACACAAAGGGAGCTAGGGTGTAGAATGCATATCCTGATGAGCCATCCGGGCTAGAGTAGAGGGAGGAGTGGTCACTTACACCTGACTGGACTGTGCCTGCCCTCACATAGTGCAGTCTCCAACCCCCTGGTATATGTCTGGGGCCTGGCTCGGACAAGGCAGGATCCTATAAACAACAGAGACTTTCTGCTCGTGGCAAGCTACCAAGGGGGCGAGTGGAGGTTAACCAGGTATGTTTCTCCTTTGCCCTGACTAGAGTGAGGTTCCCTTGCTTGGACGGGGGCAACCTGACTGCTAACAAAGACTGCATTGCTAACAGTGTGATTTTAAACAAGTAGTGCACTGTCAGTCTACATGTGAAGACAGTTATCTGCTTTATTTTGAAAAGGTGTTTGCCTGTACCATTTTGTAAATTATAGTTGACAAGATGCAAATGTTTGCCACCTGATCCATTTCTTGAATGCGGATTTCAAACTTTAACTGTAACCAGTGGATATAAAATAATGGAAATTCTGTTGTTTAGTGCATCAGACATAATTAGATACGAATAACCAATTACAAGGTGCATATCGCACTATCCAAATCCACTGCATCATAGTTGTTTAAAATTCCAAAAGCGAGCACCTGGATCAAGTAGAAAATATTTTCAACAGGCAAAATGGAGTATCTACTAAGTTATCAGTGTGACCTGCCTTTCAAACCTCTAAAAGACTCATTTGATCTTTAATCCATCTTTGTGCACATAACGTCTGCTTTCATTATCTAAATGTATCTCACTGTGTGCTTTTCAATTTCTTTGCACAGCTGAAGATTCTTGTGGCGGGACAATCAGAGGGCCCAGTGGCATCATCTCCAGCCCTGGGTTTCCCAATGAGTATCATAACAATGCAGACTGCACCTGGACCGTTGTCACAGAACCTGGAGACACCCTGTCACTGGTATTTACTGATTTCCAGATGGAAGAAAAGTATGACTATTTGGAAATAGAAGGTTCTGAGCCACCAACGATATGGTATGCGATATATTATATGTCTTTCCATAATATTGCATAAGATGAATCTTGGCTTTTGACATTTTATTTGAAAACATTACTTTGCTGGTGTTTTTCTGTTTTGTTGATAGTAATTGTGGTGTAAAACGTAAATGATAGATGTTATGTGAGCATACATCCACACACAGAGGATGATATATATATATATATATATATATATATATATATATATATATATAGACATATACATACACACACACACACATAAATATATATATCATAACATAACAAGATTAAAGGTTACTTTTTATGCACTTTTCTTTATTACGTGCTTATTTTGGAATATTTGGCTGTTGTTTTCTTCAAAGTACAGTAAACAATGTGCACTGTTTGGAATTAAATGATTCGGTTGTGTTTGAGTTTTTATGACTAAATTGTTGAAAAAATGTTGCCTGGGTCCCAGGCGTGCTGGTGTGCAAGGTCGAATACGCCAAATAGATTGGTCCTCCTAGGGCCTGGAATTAGGAATGTTCTCTATATGGAATAAATATGAAAATGTAAACTAATGTCATGGATCTGGTAGTCAAATACTTTTCATAGTTGATACCCTTGACTCTTTGAAACTCTGAAGCATACGTTTTTTTAAAACGTTCCCAAACTTCCTTGGTGCCCAAACAACCACAGGAATACACTTCAAAGGCTACAAGGATCTCATGGGGAGCACTTAGAGACTCCCAGCGTAAAAGGCAATGGGCACAGGCAAGTCCAGCCTAGGTCCAGCTCCCTGTGATCAGTTAGAGTTCTTCACAGATGTCTCCTCTTCAGCTTGTTTATGTTCCTGTAGTCACCAAGGGACTCAGCCTTGTACTCATTGGATATCTTTCTATCCTTGATTTTTAAGTAGAAGGGGATCCAGTCTCCAGGCCCTTCTCACAGTTCACAGATACTAAGGGCCAGATGTACAAAGCATTTTTCAAGTCGCAAACGGCGAATCAGGCCGTTTGCGACTTGAAGAATGCTATTTGGGATGTACAGAGCCCAAACTGCGATTCAGTAACGTGTTACTGAATCACAGTTTGGGTTTTGCGATTTGGTATTAGCCGTGACAAGGGCTTCCCTTCCTAATACCGAATCCAGATGGTATGTATGATTATTTTGTGACCGCGAATGCAGTCGCAAAGCGATCGCAGTTAGCACCAGTTTCAAACTGGTGCTAAACCATTCGCAATCGGAAGGGGTCCCAGAGAGACCCCTTCCCCTTTGTGAATGGCAGCAAAAATATTTTTTCAGAGCAGGCAGTGGTCCTACGGACCACTGCCTGCTCTGAAAAATAGAAAAGAAAACTTTTTATTTTTGATTTTGAAATGCATCTCGTTTTCCTTTAAGCAAAACGGGCTGCATTTTAAAACAAAATGCTTTATTTAAAAGCAGTCACAGACATGGTGTCTGCTGTCTCCATCAGGCCACCATCCCTGTGAGGGTGGCCATTTCCAATGGGATCTCAAATTGTGAACTACCTCATGAATATTCATGAGGTATGTCATTTGCGACCCCATTGGGAATCGCAAACAGTGTCATTGACACTGTTGTAAATCAGGTTTTGCGACTCACAAAATGCGAGTCACAAAACCTGATTTTTTTACATGTGGCCCTAAGTTCAGCAGGTTCAGTCACCCTGGTATCCTTTCACAATTCTGAGAAAGGCTGGGTGATTGGGGTGACAGCCCTGGTCAAGCAGAAACCACAATCTTTGCCATGGTGAGGCATAAGCCAACTCCAAATTAACCTGCTCAATTCTCTGGTAGCTTGACACAGAGCAGTCAAGCTTAACTTAGAGGTAACGAATGAAGCATGTGCGCAACACTTATATCAGTAATAAAGTGGAATACACTATGCAAAAAGGATCCCTCACCAAGTTAAACAAATAGAGTTATTTGTTAATAAATAAAACAAGGCCAAAATGGGAAAAATCCAATCAATAGAACCTGGTATTTTCAATTTCAAAGATTTCAGTGAAAATAGAGCCAAAAAGCACAAACTGCCAACTGTGGTTATCTGGTTGCGCCGGACCAAGACAAAGTCACAAGTTCATGTTGACTGCGATGGTGCATGGGCCGTCTACAGGGACCCAGTTAGGCCAGCTGAATAGAAAGACTTAAGTCCTGGTTTGTGGAGGGTTGCGAGGGCCAGTGTCAAAGAAGTATTGTGCAGCCAGGGTGATGTGTTTTTTCCAAGATGTGGCAAGGCTGCAATGTGAGGTCCTTTGATGTAATCAAGGACTCCATTGACAGGGCTTGCAATGAGAAGTCCGGTGTCGGGGATGCTTGTGCAATCAGGGTGATCTGTCAGGTCTGAGGAGCTGGGAGGCTGTGATGCAGAGTCCGGCAAAATTGTTGAGGCTGCCATCAACAAGAGATGTGAGGGCCTGCACAGAAGATGCATCAAGCAAAAAGAACAAGGTGAAGGATGGAATGCTTGAGTTAATCTCAGTCACCGGCAATCACTCAGAACACATTCCCAATCCATTGTTTTTTTGCCCACCATGCTATCTCAGTTTGAACCTAGCCATTTGTAAATCAGCTTTGACCCAGCTCCTCATGGGAACAGTGCAGCCCAAACTAGTAGTGTTTTAAGCTAAGTATAGCTTGGTTCCTGTCACACAGTGAGCCTGGGACTGACGTCTGGGCATACTTGGTGCAGTTAGGGAAGCAAATGCAAAAAGAAGAAGGTGATGGATGAAAAACTTGAGTTAACCTCAGCTGATGGCAGTTGCTCGGAGCCACAATTTAATCCATACTTTTTGCCCACCAAGACACCTCAGTTTGGACCCAGCCATTTGAAAATTAGTCTTGACCCTGCTCCTATGGGAACATCCCAGCCCGAACTGTCAGGCCAGAGCCTCCTGAAACCAGTACACAAGCAACCTAGGACTGGTTTAGCAGTAGTCAGGGCTAAAGTTTGGTGGCAGTGACCCAGTGAAGCAGGGTTCTACATCTGGGCATACCTGTAGCACTTAGGACGGTAAAAGCAAATACACATCATGCAGCACAGGTTCCAATGAGGCTGCAAGCTGCAATGCGGGTCTTTGCGATGGAGTGATCCACGCAGTAGTGGTGACTTGTCAGTTCTGCTCAAGGTGTCACTGCACAGCAGATGGGATTCATCAGTTCCACTGGATCCACAGAGGCTGGCAGCACATCTTAGGCTCACTTCTAAGGGTTCAAGACTAGGGTGACACCACTTGGCAGGATAGACTCACTGATGGCAGATTCCAAAAGCCGGGGATTAAGTCAGGAGGTCAGCCATCTAGCCCTTGGAGTTACTCTGGGGTACTGCATTCCAGAGATGCAGGTCCAGTCATTCTCACCCAGGCAAGGGAGCAATAGGCAGCAGGTCAGCACAGCAGGGCAGCAGCCCTCCAGAGTAGTAGTCCAGCATAGTGGCAGCCCTTTTAATAGCATAGCAATCCACATGTTCAGAAGTGAACTGAAGAGGTGCTGTGTGAGGTCTAATATTTATTCATGGTACCCTCCTTGGAAGGTGGAAGCAGCTTCTAGAAATTCCCTTTGAATTTCCCAAGCATCCTGTCTTCCCTGTCCTGTCTCCCAACTAACACCAGAGGGTATGAAGCCCTTTTGTGAAGGCAGGACACCGCTTATTCATTTGTAAGTAGGGCTATACTAAGTTCTGTCCTCCCATCCTGCCAGTGATGGCCCATCCAGGCACACCTAAACTATGTATTGTCTACTGCTATCTAGGAGAGATATACAGACTGCCAGCCACACCCAGTCATGTGATCCATAGACACGCTACAGGCACTAAATGGTACTAGGTTAGGAAAATTCCAACTTTATAAAGTTGGCATTTTTAAAATTGTAATTTACATACAACTTCACCATAAGTTAGGATTTTTGAGACAGGTTTGAAAGGGCTACTTAATTGGGTAGCACAATCAGTGCTGCAGGCCCACTAGTAGCGTTTAATTTACAGGCCCTGGCCACAAGTAGTGCTACTTTTCTAGGGAATTAAAGTATATTAAACATACCAATTGGGTATATGCTATTTCAACCATGGAGAGCACAAGCACTTTAGCACTGGTTAGTAGTGGTAATTTGCGCAGAGTCCTAAAGGGCAACAAAAATGGGTTCAGAAAACAGGAAGATGAAGGCAAAAAATCTTGGGGTGGCCCCACAGACAGGGCCAAGTCCAACAGGAAACCACACAGGGGATACAGAATAATTGCCTTGGAATTGATTCCTTTGAGGAGCTCAAAACTTGTATATGTCCTTATGACAGACCTGTCATGCAGGTTTTGCCACCATAGTTTCAAATGGAGGGTTAAAGCCCCCAACCTGCATTTTCTATTCTGAGCACAGGCTGGGGGGACAGAGGAGCTACTGCTCATTAGCCTTTTGACAGTTCAGGACGGTATAGAGTAACTTTCTAAAAGTGATGTTTCCTTAGTAATTGTAGGGAATTGGGCTGGGGTGAAACCTACTAAAGCATCAACCAGAATTCCAGTCAGGGTGAAACACAAGCAAAGTCCAAATTAACCTGTGCTTAACCCTCTGGTAGCTTGGCACAAAAGCAGAGAGGCTTTGAGACAATGTGTAAACTATTTATACAGCACTTCAAAAGTAATAAACTGACAACACAACAAAATAAAAATCCCGCACCAATTTTG
The DNA here is from genome assembly GCF_031143425.1 of Pleurodeles waltl. Lineage (NCBI taxonomy): Eukaryota > Metazoa > Chordata > Amphibia > Caudata > Salamandridae > Pleurodeles > Pleurodeles waltl. The sequence goes on along the minus strand of NC_090439.1, from coordinate 945,259,162 downwards.
TAAAATGTAATAAATTATTTGGGACTAAGATGTCACAAATGCAATCAGTAGAAAGAGAAATATGTAATTGTAAAGATTTAAGTGACCCCAACACAAAGCACCCACTGTACTTATCTGGTCCTGCCAGACTAGGACAAGTCCAGGCCGATCGGGATGGAGCAAGGGCCTGATACAGGAACCAAGTTAGGTCTGCTGAACGAAGTACCTTAAACTCGGGTTGCGGAGCATTGCGAGGTCCCATGTTGAGGATGTGTTTTGCAGCAGCAGCTGTGAGGTCCTACATCAAGGATGCATCATGCAGTGATAGTTCAAATCAAATCAAATCAGGGTTTATAAAGCACACCTACTCACCCATAAGGGTCTCAAGGCACTAAGGGGGTTTGTCCTCTGAGCTTCAGTCGTAGAGCCAGGTTTTAAGGTCCTTCTTGAATTGGGGTAGTGATGGTGACTGCCTGAGGTGCAGGGGCAGGGTGTTCTAGCTCTTTACTGCGAGGTAGGCGAAGGATCTCCCAGCAGGAGAGATCTTCCATATGCAGGGTACGGTGGCTAGTTCTTGTTGAGTGGAACGAAGAGGTCTGATGCCGGACCCCTCAATTCTGAAGAGCTGTGGGGTCTGGCATCAGGAGTGTTTTTTGCTGTGGCAGTTCCGATGTGGGGCTGCTAGGCAATGTGTCCTGCTGCCTCGATTCTGCCCAAGAGACCACAGCTGGGCAGGCAGAGCACATTTAGGTTCCTTTCCAAGGGTCCCAGACTGGAGTGGCACGACTTGGGGTGCAAGGCTCACAGCAAGCAGAGGCCACATGCTGGGTTCATAGTGGTTGGAGCCTTTTCTGTCCCTGGGGCCCCCATCAGAATCTCAGCCAACTATCCTTGGAGTCACTATGGTAGTACTGTGTTCAAGATGCAGGTCCAATCCTTTTCACTCAGGCAGCAGAGCAGCAGGGCAGGGGAGTAGCAGTTCATCTTACAGAGCAGCACAACAGTCCTTATGAGTCTTCTATAGGTCCAGAGGTGTACTGAAGAGTTGGGCCTGAGAGTCCACTATTTTTACCTGGTGCCCACTTTGAAGTAGGAGGATTCCCCCTCCCACAGGGGCTTGGAATTTCTTGCCTCCCTGCCATGGCTCCAGCTTGTCTGGGGACACAAAAGACTAGTGTCAAATCTTTTGTGAGTGTGCTCAGGCAGAGCCCCTATGATTTGCAAGTGTGGTTGGTGATAATTCTACCCCTATCAAGTCAGAGATGGCCCATACTGCCAACACCTATTCCCCCTTAATCTCACTGTCTGGGAGCAATGCACAAAAACCAAATGCTGCCTACACCTAGTCAGGTGACCCAGGATACAGGCCACAGCCACCAATTGGTTAGAACAGGAAAATAACAACTTTCTAAAAGTGACATTCTCAGAATTGTGACTTAAAATCAGACTTTCCCATTAAAAAGGGTTTTAAACCACAGATCTTTAGACACCAGACTCAACTTTCCTACCTGCTTGCAATTAAAAGAGTTCACCTATTAAATGCATTACGGTAACCTAATGCTATCCTATGAGAGAGGCAGACTTTGCAGTAGTGAAAAACACATTTAAGAGTTTTTCATTAGTAGGGCTTGTAAAATTGAAAAGCACATGCCCACATTTTAAATACACTGCACCCTGTTTTCTGTGTTGTTTGGGGCATATTCTAGAGAGTGTATATATATATATATATATATATATATATATATATATAATGAACAAAAAAGGTGCAACTGGATCAGACACCAAAAGGGGCTGCACAATATCCAAAACTCGTGGAATGTAGAGAGTGAAGTTGAAAATAAAAATCACTCACATGTACAAAATCGTCGGCTTCATTTTATTGGATAAGTTCATATCAAGGCAAAAAATGATGATGATGAAAAATGGTTATCAAAAATTGTTCCACAATGTAAAAATCTTAAAGGTGCCTACAACAAACACACGCTGTCCCAGCCAAATGTCGACGCGTTTCGGCAACAGCCTTCAACTGGACATTTGGAGACATTTTTACACCAAATTATTTATATCCTGTAGTCCTTCTTTGCTTTTCACACAACCAAGAAGAAATGTGTAAAGGGGGCGGCCATTTTGTAACGTAGCAATCTTAGAGTAAAAAAATCTCAATTTTTGTGCCCATGTGCTAGGATACAATTCAAAGTTCCAAATATAGCATGATTATATACTCTATGATTCCCTAAGATCTTATTCAGACATTTTCACCAATAAATAATATATACTTTTTCAATTATTAATTGAAAATTCTATGAAAACGAATAACCCACATATGTAAATGAATTTTGCTCAGATCTACCTAACAATTTTGACTTAGTTGTTTCAAAACCTAATATATGAATAGCAGATATACATTACAGTCTAGACATCTTCAATTAATAAATATCATTAATATATTTAAACTGTATATAATTTGATTAATAAATACATTAATTCACCTATAGATACAAGAGAAGATGATAAATAGGAAAATTCTAAAAGAGACAGTTGCTGAGTTAATATATATCAATAACCCAAGAAAATGTGATCATAATTGATACAAACATTTGAATGTCTCAAATGATCCTAATAATAATACTAAGTTCATATATATAAATAAGTAGATGAATAATAAGATAGTTCTATCAAAGGGTTAAGATTATATAGAAATAGATATTATATCCATGCAGGAAATTATTATACGCATGATCAATAAAAGGGGATATTGGGCAGTATAAAAAATGGGAACAAAAGATAAATATGATACCAAGGACATGGACATATATAAGAGAAGATTATTAAATGTACCCATAAAAGTGCTGGTTAAGTGAAAAACTGAGAATGAGCTGTAAAAACATTAAAATACTATGTATATGTTTCACAAAGAAACAGAGTCCTTGTCTAGAAATATTATTATAGTCAATGTCATATCCAGTAAACGTTCTTAATCACAATTCAACTTGTTGCTCGTAATTAAAATAATCTCCTAGAATCTAATAAGAGACTGCAATAATTTCTACACTTACAGATGTACATGAAGTTCTGCATCCAAATTATGGCCCCAGGGGTTTTCAGTGCCTAATGATAAAATCATTTTAGATTCAGTTTGTCTTAAATGGGCAGTTCTATTGCCCCCTCGGGCATGAGCAACAATGGTTTTTATCCTATAAAATGTTAAGGAGCTGCAATTGCCTTCATGTACATCCCAAAAATGTTTAGCTAAAGGGTAGGAAGGATCATGATTCTTGATAGCTCTAAGATGTTGTAAGAATCTCACTTTCAGTTTCTGAATGGTGCTGCCTACATATTTTTTATGGCAGCCGCATTCAATAATGTATACAACATATTCAGTTTCACAGGTAATTCGGTCAGTTATTTCACAAATTTTTCCCTCAAATGTGGTGTAAAAACGGGTATTTTGTGCATATAAACAAGATTTACAATGTCCACATTTCCAAAAACCCAAACTATTCTTTGATAGCCAGGATAAATTGGCTTTAGAAGTGAACAGACTTCTAGTGAGATGATCACCCAATGACTGAGTTTTGCGATATGTTGTTTGAGGATGTAAACCTATATTGTCCCTGATGGATGAATCATGTCTGAGAACATGCCAATTCTTTTGTATGATCTTATTCAATTGGGAATGTTGGGAATTGAATTCAAGAAAAAGTCTAGGCAATGATCTATCATCTTGACCCTGATTGTTAGTGTCACCAGATTTAAAAAATAAGTTTGTCTCTGGACATATTAGACACCCTCAACTGTGCATCCTTTAAAGTCTTTAGAGGATAACCTCTTTCAAGAAATCTTTGTGTCATAATCGCAATCTCAGTATTGAAGCATTCATCATTAGAGCAAATCCTACGAGCCCGTAAGAATTGACTGTATGGAATGCTCCACTTTAACGCTTTAGGGTGACCACTATTGCCATGCAGAATGGAATTACAGGCTGTGGGTTTACGATTAATGGTTGTCTGTAAACTATCTTTTTGGACCGTGATCTGAACATCAAGAAATTCTATAGTCTGTGCACTATATTTTAAGTCAAGATGGATATTAAGCTCATTATTATTTAATGAATTGACGTATTGTGCCAGAGAATGTTCATCACCATCCCAAATAAGGGAAAGATCATCTATGTATCTAACCCATAGTATCACTTGTTCCATATGCTTGCTGTTGGAATCAGACCAGGCTATTTCCTTTTCCCACCAGCCCATATATAGGTTAGCATACGTGGGAGCAAATGAAGCTCCCATTGCTGTCCCTTGTTTTTGTAAGTAATACTGGTTATCAAATATAAAGGCATTGTGGGTAAGACAGAATCTAAGCATGCTCACAAGCATATTAGTATGGTGAAGGAATTCAATTTTCCGAGTGCCTAAAAAGTGACTACAAGCCTGAATACCATATTCATGCATGATTGAGGTGTATAAACATCCATGGTCACCAATAAATAATTGGATTGCCATGGAATATTGTGAATCTTGGCTAGAAAATCATTGGTATCTTGTAAATATGAGGGCAGTTCAGTTACATAAGAACATAAAAAGAGGTCCAAGTAACGGGAAGTGTTTTCCAGGAGGGAGGAATTCATACTTACAATGGGTCGAAAAGGGGGACGTTGTTTATTTTTATGAATTTTTGGTAAAAAATAAATACATGGAATTCTTGGAAATGTAACTTTCAAATAAAGGTATTCATTTTGATCTAAAAGACCATTCGCGTGACAAGTATTAAGCATCTCCCAATAGATAGTTTGATATTCAATTAGTGCTCAATTTTTGATAATGATGCTTATTGGATAGTTGATGGTTGGCCTCCTTCACATAACTTTCTATATCCATTATAACAATATTGCCTCCTTTATCAGAGTGTTTGATAACAATAGTGTTATTGGATTTGAGTTCATTTAGATCTTTCCAGTCAGCAGCTGAAAAATTGGTTCTCTTAGATTTTTTCACTTTAATACTATTCCAGTTAGTGTGAAAGAGATCAATGTCATCAACCACCAATTCATAAAACATGTCCATCAAGTTAACAGTAGGTAACTGAGGATTGATTTTACTCGTAGGTTTTAATGCAGTTGAAATGGTCTGATCAGTTATAAATCCCATGTCATTCAAGGTTTCATTGTCCATGACTCTCATATTGCTCGTATTAGAAGAGCAGCTCAAGTTGCCGATCTCTACTAGATCAGGGACATCATTGATATGAAACCCAGAGGGCATGTCCACATTGATATAGGGCTCTGATGTAATGGCCCGAGTAGTATTGGAAAAATGTTTCATTAAACGCAACTTGCGTGTAAATTTATATTGTTCTATTCTAGTGTCAACATAATCCCAATAAATGTCTGGACAGAAATTTAACCCTAAGTTAAGAATGCGTTTTTAATTCAGAGTCAGTTGAACTTTGGAAATATTTACAATGATATTAGAATTATCAAATTGAGGATTCCCTTCTAGTCTTGATGTTTGTAATTTCTTCCTCTTCCCCCTCCGAGTCTTGTGCCTCCCCGACTTCGTCCTCTGCTCCTGTTGGATTGTGGCATGACTGATTGCAGTAATCTCATTTCCCCATGAAAATCCAATTTGTTTGCAGGGGCTTCATCCGCTGATGAACTTAATTCAGAACTGTCATCCACCGGGTTAACTGTCAGCTTGGAGCTATCCGTAGTTACAATTTAGTCTTGTGCTCTGAGTGTGTTGAATTTGCGAGCAAATGTATAAATTCTTCCTGCTTTATAATCTTTTTTGTCTCTATTACATTTTAAGGCCTTACGAGTCTTAATTTCATCCTCTTTTTTAGTGATACGTTCTTCCATTTTTACCAATAATTGTTTTATTTCTTGAGAACTACCCGTTTTTTCTAATTCTTTTTTAGCTGTTCAATCTTCTGGGTTTGTTCTTCCATACGACGTTTGGATTGAGTAATTAAAGTATCCATCAATTTGACTGAACAGTCAGATGTATGCAATCTCCATTGTTCCAAAAGATCAGGGTCAATATCTCCAAGGGTGGGCAATATTAGGATTCTTAAACCTCGTGGTACACGACCACTTTCTATATATTTGGTTAATGAGGTCATTTCCCACCATTGTTTTAGTTCTAAAATTCGTGCCTTTTCTAGTTCAAAAATAACATTAGCTGTGGTGCGTGTTTGTAAATTAATGGCCGCTGATGTTCCTGAAGTACTGTCAAACAATGTGGTAGCTGCTTGTTCCCACAAAGCTCTTCGATTTGCCATCACGCACTATGTTATTCAAAACTAATGAGTCACATGAAAAATGGAAAAATTGCGAACACCTTAACAGTTGAGAAACGGAATCCTCAATTCACAAATCTGTGGAATAACAATCACACGCTGAATTTCATCCAATAATGAAAACGGGTTTATGAAATGCAAGATTTGCAACAAAAAACGGGATTCTGAAATTCAAAAAAATACCAGAATTATCTATCGGGAAAATGTTAAACACCGGACCGGACATATATATAAAATAAAGGAAGGTATAAGCCTAGCATACATCTTATTTTGCCAGATCCAAATAGAAGTTTAAAACAGCACACACTCAGGTTGCATTGGCAGGCCTGGGACATGTTTAAAAGGCTACTTAAGTGGGTAGTACAATTAGTTCTGCAGTCACATTAGTAGTATTTAATTTGCAAGACCTGGGTACGTGTAGTACGACTTTACTAGTGGTTTACAAGTAAATTAAATTTGTCAATTGGGCAGAAGCCAATGTTACCTGGTTTTAGGGAGAGAGCAAAAGCACTTTAGCAATGGTTAGCAGTAGTAAAGAGTGCAGAATGCGAAGGCCAACAAAAAGAAGTCAGCAAAACTGGAGTACTGAAGGCACAAAGTTGGGGCCAAACCACCACAAGGATGTCAGGTACAACAATAATTACAAATCTGACTCTATCATTGAAATGGATTTTAATAAATATTCGACATACAGTATTAGTACTGTAAAATATACTCTGGTTTCCTACAGGGGACAATTAGGCCTGCTACAGTGAAAAAAGCTTTTAGGGCCTTGTCAATCCTCGGACATGGTAGTGTTAATTTCCTACATGGCCATCTTTTTAATACCACACACCATACCGTGTGGACCACAAGGCTTATATAGGGCTGACTTACTCCTATTCAAAAAGGTTAGTTTAACAGAATGCATTGCAATGTTTATATTACAGCAGGCAGGTTACAATAGTAGGAATCAAGCTGTTTTCTTTTGTCATAATAGAGGGTGACACAATAAGAGCTGCAGTTTAGAGGTGACATTTTGACTTTCCATGCCATAAATGTACTTGCTGCTTGTACTTACTATGGCTTTCTAAATAAGTTAAATAAGCCAATCAAGGATTAGCACAGTTCTACTTATTTTATGGTTCACAGCAGGTACACTGAGCACTGCACAGTAGTGCCCCAGTGTGCAAAATCTTAAAAACAGCAATACAATTCAGCAACAGATGGGGGTGACCATGCAAAAAGGTGCATTTTCTCACAAAAGGTAAACAAAATATAATAATTCTAATTCCAATTGGTACTCACTGTTTTCTCCACCCTTAAGAAAGCATATTACAAAACGTATGCCTCAACGTGACAGAATATGATTTGTAACAAAACTGAGGGTGTTATATTTAAAAAATACATTCTTAACTACATAATTAAATATTGGCCCCTTATTTTTACTACAGAAAATACAAATGTGTAGTTCAGTAATTCATTTACTATTTTCAATACCCAAATTACTGTTTTACAAGCTAACTATGTCAAACTCTTCATGTATTATATCGCATGCATAACAGGTAAATCTGTAATATGGCCCCATGTAACCACCTCTAGGTTCTGTTGACATTTACAAATCATTAAACCTCATAGCTTATGATGTCACCAGAACACCCCATTGACAATAATTATTTGCACACTCAAAAGAATGCTTTCTGTTTGAAAAATTAAACATGGATTTTGAATATATTTTTACAAGGGATGAATGCAGCTCTCTGTAGGTTCCTGCATGAATTATTCTTTTCTTGAAAGATTCTAACAGACATAGTTGATGATTAAGCAATTTGTGTTACTGTACACCATGAAATTAATTACCCTCCGTTTATGTGTTTTTTGGGCAGATCGATAGAAGGCTAAGATCTTTGCTACAACAAAATATGTGTTCATTTTTATTTAACTCAAAAAAATAACTCACACAGAAATAATTAGCTCAATAAACCTGATGAGTGTACAGTGATTGTAATCAGTAATGTCTCATTCTCAAGAGTTGTGCAAGCATGAAAGTCTAACTGGTTCAAGCATTCCCTGAAACACCACTGTGTGAGCATTAAGTAAATATGAAGCAGAAGAGACTAATTTAGACACGAGTGTAAATGCAGATTAGAAACCTACTGCCACTGAACAAGAAACTGTGGTCATATGTGAGTGTGAGATGAGTGAGGCACATCCCCTGTGCATTTGCTGGCTTTAAAAATGTAACATTACCAACAGGATTTATGTATTGTATTTTATTATGAATATTGATTTGTGGCTTTCTATAGCTCATAGGTCATAGTGGACCCAGCATGCTTATATTTAAGTCCAGGTTTCCATAGGAAATGGATGATTTGGTTTGCCAATAACTTTACCACCTTTGATTGAACAGAAGTTTCCATAAAAAAGAAAAAAGAAATTCATCTCCTTTCTGAAACTTTTCAGGATGATCCATCAAACAGGGGCGGGGGAAAAAGTCTCAAAATACCTTTCCCCAAGCAGTTTCCTATAGGACCTTTATAATACAGCTACATCAAAACGGCTGCAAGAAATTACAGCAACTTTGGCAGAAATCTAGATCTTCATCCAGAAAGTGTGCTCTTTGTGATTGGCTGTAAATCTGTTCAGTTGTTTTTGAGAAATTAAGGTTCAACAATATATAGATATTTCACACCATGGTACCGCTGTTGTACTTTTGTGGAGTACAGCGGTACTGCAAGCTCAAAGCACGCTATCTGATTGGCTAGCTGCAACATAAAGTTAAATGTTACTGCCATTACTTTAGGACTTGGGGACTTTGTGTCATGAAGAACAAAAAAAAACAGAAACCCTGACATCTGGTCCTAAAGGGAACCCTTTCTGGTCAAATTTAAAGAAATGTTTTTTCAAGGACTGCAGTAGTACCATAGAGCTTACTGCGCCCCTCTGTAATTGTGTGCCGCAAAAAACAAAGGTTCTTGGTAGCTTGCAAGGTGTGGTGGGTGCAGGGCCTAGCCTCAGGCCCTACAGCCGATCCCACACCTCCCATGGTCTTTAGTTGTGTGTGGAGGGAAGCTGATGGACAGCAGAGAGCTGGGTGAATGGCCTGGCTGTGCACAGCAGAGGCTGGAATAGTTAGGTACAGTAATGAAATACTAATTTTGCTTGAAACAACCCAAGAAATACACTGACAAAAGGGTTAAAATTGCATTATAGTTAAATGAAAATGTTTGTTATACATAAAATTCTTCTCAGTAAAAAGCAGTGAAATTCAGCAGTAATAGTTAACTCAAATACATTTAACTTGCATTGTTGCCATGCACTGCTTCTGACCTTATATATTATAACACTCATGACTTGTTCTATGACATCATTGATAATGTCAATGATGACATCTGAAATGACATCATTAATATCACTGTGCCTGTTGGATGCACAAGTTATAGTTACTTGAGTTAATTGTGACGAGTGAATAGCAATGTTTGTCAAAGTTTCAAATGTTATGTTTTAACTGACATTTTCACCTAACTATATGAATACCTTAATCTTTGTAATGAATGAATATATATATATATATATATATATATATATATATATATATATATATATATATATATATATATATATATATATATATATTTGTTTTTTCGTTTTGCTAAAAACTTTGGTGCCGTTTGCACAAAATTTCCCCCAATCATTACTATGCTCACTTCAGCATCTGTCTGGAAAGTTTCTGGGTGATCTGTCAAATGGGGCAGAGAAAAAGGCGAGTTCCAAAATGCTTTTCTCAATGCATTTTTCCATAGGGATTTTGAATAGCAATAGTGCCCGAACCACCAGACGGATTTACACCAAATTTGGCAGAAAGATAGCTCTTGGTTCAGAAAGTGCCCTTTTTGTTATTTGGTATACATCTGGTCAGTAGTTTTCTAGGAGTTAAAGAAAATTTATTTTTTTACATATAGGGACATGAAGGTTCCACAAACCCTCCCGATCTCGTGGTGAGATCTGATTGGCTGCCAACACTTCAGCAAGGAACTTATGGCAGCCATTTTGGCACTCGGCTTCATCTAATTCCCCCCAAAAAATGTAAAAGAATTAAGAAAAAGGCCCAGGGTAGAGTCACCCTGACCCACCTTAGCCCTGGTGCTGGGGTACCACAGGGAACCCCCCCCCCCCCCCCCCCCAAGAGCAAAAAAAACATTTTTTTTTAAATTTTCAGCAGAAGCCATGGCGTATCCACGGACCTGCTGAAAATGAAGAAACAATACAAGGATGGGCTCCTGCGGTTGCTTAACTGCAGCCCCCGGGTGGGCCAGGTCCCGGGGGCATTAAAATTTTGAAAGTGGGGGGCCGGGTAGCTCACCTTCCCCCAAAAAATAAATATTTAGGCTGGCCCCCAGGGATGGGAATCCCTAGGGCCGAGATCGGCCTGGGAAGGGGGGGCATCTGGCCCCCTTTCCCCAAAAAGTACATTTTAGAATGCCGGCCCCCGAAGGATTTAGCCCCTGGGTCCAAAATCGGTCAGGGGAGTGGGACATGCAGACCTACGGCCAACTACTGCTGTTCACAAAGGCTGTGTGCAGTTTGGGGTTGGGTGGTTAGGGGTGTTCACCTGCAGCCAACCCCTGCTGCACACAGCCAAAAGCTGTGCTCAGTGCAGGGCTGGGTGGTTATAGGGGTTGGCCGCAGAGCCTGGCCACAGTCCAGCCCCTGCAGCCAGACCCCTACTGCATGCTGCCAAAGGCCGTGCACAGTGCAGGGTTGAGTGGTTATAGGAGTGCCAACCCCTCTTGTGCGTGGCCAAAGGACATGCGCAGCACTGGGTTGGCCGGTTATAGGGGTTGGCTGAAGGTTAAGTTAGCGTATAGTCAAGAACATTATTTTACTTTAAAAAGAAATATAGAAATTCACTGGCAAAGAAACAACAGTAACAGGGACTTTATAGTTAGGAAATAGAATTTAAAAAAACCTTAGAAATTCACTCAAGAAACCAGAGGTTACAAGGACGTTTTAGTTAGGCTCACATTTTAAACATACAAAACCATAGAAATTCACCTGTTATAGTTAGAGTTATCTAAAATAACTATAGCTCATGCCCTAAGGTAACCATAACTCGCTCACCCGCCATGCACTGCTAATTTATCCCACAAATTACTGCTCTCATGACATCTTCAATAACATAATTGATAATATGATTGCAATATTTGAAGTAAAGTTTTGGATGAAAAAATTGTGCAAGGTGGGAGCACAAGTTTCAGTTACCTTAGGGCACAAGTTATTGTTAATTGAGATAACTATAACAAATTAATTTCTATGGCTTTGTATGTTTAAAATGTGAGCCACTCTATAACATCCCTGTAACCTTTGTTTTTTTTAAACATATTTATCTATCTATCGATCTATCTAGCTACATATATATATATATATATATATATATATATATATATACACACAGATATCTGTATATATATATATATATATATATATATATATATATATATATATACTGAATTACCACTGGGTAGTTATAGTTGGGTCAGCATTTCCATAGGAAATGCGTTATTTGTGTTGCTAATAACTTTGGCATTGTTTGATGCAAAATTCCCATTCATTTTCCATAGACTTTTCTAAGAAGCACTACCGCAACGAAAATACACCAAATTTGTCAGGAAGCTAGATCTTGGTCCGCAGATTGTGCTTTTTGTGATTTGGTGCAAATCTGATCAGTAAGTTTTGAGAATTTAAGGTTAAAAAATATTTGTATATCTGGACGGTTGGGTTTGAGGGACTCTTGTAAAAGTCCCTCCAACCTAATTTTAAAATAAAGAGCTTTTTGATTGGCTAAGTGAGCTTTTTTCCCTTGGGCCACTTTGCTCTAATGGGAGACACTCTCCCACGTCCCACGGGAGAGAGCTCTCTGATTGGCTGGCAGCAATATAAGAAAAACGTTGCTGGCAGCCATTACAGGAAATGAGGATTTAGTCCCCTGCCCTAAAGTTAAAAAGTATATATAAGGGGGCATGGTAGGGATCCCCTGTCCTCTTAGGTCCTGTGGGGGGGCGGGGCAAAGGGACCCCCAAAGACCTAAATAAGAAGCCCTGGCTCACTGCACCACTGGATTCAAGCTAGCCTGGCTGATGAAAGGTGATACCATGAAACCAGTCCCAGGATGCTTGTCTCCTGTCCCCAGAGGACGTGACCTGGCATTTTGTGCTGGACTGTTCCCATGGGAAACAAGGTCAAGACTGATTTGCATATGGCTAGGACCAAACTGGGGTGACGTGGCAAGCAAAATAATGATGGATTAAACTCAGATCTGTGACTGGGGGTGAGTGTTTGAAAAGTTTCAACACTCCGTCCATCATTTTATTTTGTTTTGTGATGTTGCCTTGTGTGCCCCAAGTGGCCAGGGAATGCCCAGACATGGGTCCCTTGCTCGCTGCGTGACTGGATTCAAGCTGGCCTGGCTGATGAAGGGTGATACCCTGAAACCGGTCCCAGGATGCTTGTTTCCTGTCCACGGAGGACCTGGCCTGGCAGTTCGGGCTGGATTGTTCCCATGGGGAACAGGGGCAAGACTGACTTGCATATGGCTGGGTCCAAACTAGAGTGACGTGGCAAACATAATAATGATGGATTAAACCCAGATCTGTGACTGGGGGGAGTGTTTGAAACGTTTCAACACATGGTCCATCATTTTATTTTGTTTTGTGATGTTATGTTATAAGAGCCCCAGTGTTAAGGCATACACTTCACACCATGGGCCAGCAAGGAATGTGCGTGAAAGGCTCTGTTTTCCTCCATCTCATTTTAAACTTTCAGAAAGGCCTTAATGCAAATATGTGATTTTGATTAAATATATAGGGTCAGGAGTCAGCTGGGTACGTATGGAGGGCTTTTCTATTTGACCTATTTAAACCATACATGGGTAGTGTGCATATTTGTCTTACCTTGATTAAATATACAACAAGTTATTTTAAATGGAGTTTATAAATGGAACATTTTGCAATGTATCTTACCAAAGAACTGGTTGGGATGTTTTAACATACTGTGCATATGTATTGCAATGGTTTCAATTAATAGAACAATAAAGTATACTTTGACAAGCTGTTGACCAGGGTTCACACCCCAGTCAAAACAAAACCACAATTTCTCACAGTGCGGATTAGCTCAAGTGTAATATATAACCAGGCTGGTTTAACATTAAGTAAGAACAAATAAATTCATGAGTGTAAATTCATGTTTTGCAAATACAAAATGTAATAGGTATTTCAACAAAGGTGATCAAATACCTTGATAAACTGGTGTAACATGAGTGGTTGTTTGTGAACGGCTAGTTTTATTATGCGTCTAACTGCTTCTTCCTTCCAGCACTACAACTACCAGTACTACTACTACCAATATTATTATTATTATTATTAATAATAACTATAATAATAATAATAATGATGATAATAATAATAACAATAATAATAATAATAATAGCAATGATAATAACATAGCTATTATTATTAATATTTTTGTTATTATTATTATAAATTCAGTCATTACTTTTGCTTGATTTCTGAAGCCTGCCTTCAGATCGCAAACACATTTTTTACTTTTTAATTGACCAATTATCAAACATCTTAAATCAACTTTCAGTAAGTAAAAATTAGAGAATGTTAGCAAGTGAGGTTATTTCTTTCAACATAAGACTGTTAGTAGGCAACGTTGCAATGGACTAGCTTCACTTTTTAAACTTTAATGTTTTGATGATCAAGAGGGAACTGGTTTGTAAAATAAAAAAGGCTTACTTAAACATTCTAACACACATTAACAGATGTGAAAGGTTGTTTTAATGTATCTATCATATTGCCTGAATTAAACTGAAGCAGTATTTTAGGAGAATATAAAGAAGAACACATTATTTAGGTGATACAATTAAAGAGAAAGTGAGCAAACATCTTGACCATAGTATATTTATAAACTATTGGAGAGATCTAACAGTCTAGAAATACATTAGTACATCATCCATGTTACAAATGACCACAGAGAGACTATCCCTGTTTCTTCTGGAGGGTGTGTGAGAATTGTTTTGATGTAACGAGGAAGCTATAGACAAAACCTACCTGAACTACAAAGTGTACTACAGTGTTCTGGGGCATACCAATTATTAGTACAGCAGGTGCAGTGACATCAAGGCAATGAGTGTCATAGGCCCACTCATTCCCAATAATTTTTGTATTTTAATACCCATCAGACAAGAGGTGGTAGTTATTTGTGAGTGACAGTGTGCTCAACTTGCACCCCATATCAGTGGTCCAATGTGCAACTAAAAGTCATCCCCACAGAATAGTGATAAAGGATTTTTAAAAAAAAAGTATGTTTGAATGAGAAAAACAAAATAGAGTGACATAATATACTGCAAAAATAACTTTACATGACTGCTCTATTCAGTTTAATTCAGTATAAGAGGTGGGTGCTAAACTCCGCTCCTGCAACAAAGCTTGTGGAGCTTTGCCCACTGGAGGGTGGAGTTCTGGAAAAACTCCTCCAACTACCACGCGGTGGAGCTTTTTTCTCATGCATAGCTCGCCTGTGTTAAGTTGTCAAGCAAGAAAATTGAGCGCTAGACCACATCTCAGTGAGAGTTCTCAACGTGAACAGTCGCGGCAGGTCTCTACTGCTTGCATTGAGAAAGCTGCTGCTCGCATAGAAAATTCACTTAAGCGGCACAAAGAAGAAGAGCCCTGTGGCACACTGTGTGTTGCCATTCATGCTGATTTTACAGTATGGGGTAAATTCCCAATGCTAAAAATTAGGGCGAGCAGCACGATGTACCTGAACTCCATTGCTCACAGAACTCCCAGTAATTTCGCTGAGGTTTTAGGTAACTCTGCGGAATTCTGCAGAGTGAAACTCCACAGGGTCTGCCCAGGCCTAGTCAATATACAGAATACTTCTACCACAGCATGAAATTTTACAGACCAGAAATTTTTCACATGAGGATGCTAGTTTTAGGACTACATTTTGGAAACATTATGGAAAGCATACATATATTTTCATTTGTAACTGTTATTTTTGTACAAAATGGACACACTTGAACACATCAACACATCTGTGATTGTATATACACAAAGGGGGTCATTCTGACCCCGGCGGTCATGGACCGCCGGGGCCAGGGTTGGCGGGAGCACCGCCAACAGGCTGGCGGTGCCCCGCAGGGCATTCTGACCGCGGCGGTTTGGCCGCGGTCAGATGCGGAAAACCGGCGGTCTCCCGCCGGTTTTCCGCTGCCCGAGCTGCGCCGCCATGGAGGATTCTGACACCCCATACCGCCATCCTGTTCCTGGCGGTTCGCCTGCCAGGAACAGGATGGCGGTATGGGGTGTCGTGGGGCCCCTGGGGGCCCCTGCAGTGCCCATGCCAATGGCATGGGCACTGCAGGGGCCCCCGTAAGAGGGCCCCACTTTGTATTTCAGTGTCTGCTTTGCAGACACTGAAATACGCAACGGGTGCCACTGCACCCGTCGCACCTTCCCACTCCGCCGGCTCAATTCTGAGCCGGCGTCCTCGTGGGAAGGGTGTTTTGCACTGGGCTGGCGGGCGGCCTTTTGGCGGTCGCCCGCCAGCCCAGTGCAAAACCCAAAATACCCTCAGCGGTCTTTCGACCGCGGAGCGGTATTTTGGAGGGGGAAGTCTGGCGGGCGGCCTCCGCCACCCGCCAGACTTAGAATCACCCCCAAAGTGTCTTCACTGGACAAAAGGGGTTGGCACTTGGGACATGACTATTTAAATTGTAGAACATTCCTTATCCGCAGGGGCATGTGCATTGATTGTTCACCTCATGTGTGGCTTTTATTGAGCCAACTATGAACAAATGCGTATTTAAATTTCTAGAAAATCTTTAGCATGAGCACATTAAGGCACTATGTAAGAACATTAATGATGTTTCATCACAGACAGAGGCTGCAGTACAAAGTCAGCCTCTATCCTGCATCAATGGTGTGATGCAAGAAGATGAATGTATGGAAGCCAGGTGATTTTTCGTAAATTTAGAAAAAACATACATAGTGCTAGTTGAATTCATCCTCTAATGTTTACATATTATTGAAGTTTTATAAAAGTTCAAATGGTCTATTCACCATTTCGTGCTGGGACAATCGCCATCAGCAAGTTCTGTTGCTCCTTTCCATCCATAAATACACTGGTACCAATTTAAGGGACTGGCTTGGAGTTTGGTGGATGGGTACTCTGCCACACACATTAATTATATCCTCTCTGCATTATTGCAAGTGTCACAGGATATAATGCACTTGTAATAAGGCAGGTGGATTATCCATGAAATTTGTGGTTGAATATCCATTTGCCAAACTCTAAATCAGGCCCTTGGTGTGTAATAATAAGCAAAACAATGAACCTTACGATATGCAAAAAGTTATTTGGTTGGTTGCACAGACTACACATTGTACCTAAAAGGTAACTGTACAAGAGAACCATATAGATAGCAATACATTTTTGGATATTGTATGTGATCATTATTTTCTGAACTCTGAAGAGTTTATATGGAACAGTTGAGGGTCTAAATGGGCACTAAAATAAAAGTGTCCCAGTAAAGAATTGGGTTATTGATGGGAGGTGAAAGCCCCACTCAGACAAATACCAAATTCTTTGTTAGGGTGAACCACACAAGTCACTAGTTTAACCTATGCCTAACCCTCTGTTACCATGCCACAAAAGCTGTCAGACTTAATTTGGAGTCCATGTGTAAAGTACTGATGCAGCGCACAAAAAGTGATGAACTGTAAAATAGAGTAAATTAAAAAAAAAAAAATGATACCAGAACGACAAAAAATCCAATTAATAAAACAGGAGCTATTCAATTGTAATTTTTTTAATGCAAAGCAACTTAAATACAAATAGTTGCTAAAAGCACAAAGCGTCTCTTGTGGCCACCTGCTTTTGCAAGACTGGGTGACAGTCACAAGTTCTGGCCAAGTGTGGTAGAATGCTAGATGGATACAGAGACCAGGCAGGCCCCAATGAAAAGTTATCTTCTTAAGTCTGGTGTGAAGAGATCCATGTACGTTGAAGCAGGTCTAGCATCACTGAAAGTCATGGCTGCAGTGCAAAAAACAGGTTGGGTGTCATAGACAGGAGCTGCTGTAGCTTCACATTTGCGGCCATAGCAGGCTGTCATTGCTGTAGCGGGAAGTGCATGTCCTATGTTGTCAATCACTGCAGACTGTCATTATCAAAGCAAAGGAAAGGTTTCACCAGAGCTTCGCAATTGCGGTCCCTGCTGTGGCGAAGTCTCATGGAGAACTGGTCTGTTTGGGGTTGTGAGGAGGCCAACTTTTAGGATTTTCATCTTTTCTTCAGGAGGAGCTTCCACTGACCCCAGCCAAGGGTCCAGGACCCAGGAAGCACCTCTTGGGGATCAGGACTCATTCCATCTGAGGCTCGCTGCTGAGCTCACGCAGGTCCATTTTAAGGAGCAGTTGCAGCAGGTCAGCTGGATAGTTGCTATGAGGCCTCTGAAGTCTGTTATGTTCCTGTCTCTCACACAGGAGGTCAGTCAACTTACCCTTGGAGCTACTCTGGGTAGCTTGGGGTGAAGGCAAGCAGATACAATTTTCCTTCTCAGTCAGCAAGGCAGTCCTTCAAGCTGAAGGACTGTCATCTAGGAGCAAGGCAGCCCTTCTTATGAATCTTCCACAGGTACAGGAGTGTTCTGATGAGTGGCTCTGGAGGTCCAAAATGTATACCTGGTGTGTGGGGGATTCCTTGACCTAACACCAACACTGTCCTGTTTGCATTCATGAGCAGCACAAACATCAGGATTTCTACCTTTTCTTCAAGAGGAGTACACTCTGATGTCAGCTAAGGGTCCAGGGCCTGTCTGATACCACTTGGGGATGTGGACTCACTCCAGGAGAGGCCAGCAGCTGGTCTCAGGCAGGTCCAGTTGCAGCTGGTCAGTTGCAGGAAAGCCAATGAAGTTTGTGCGCCCCCGTAGCCCAGATACGAGGTCAGCCAACTGAACCTTGGAGTGACTTTGGATAGCCTGGGAGCACGGCAAGCAGGTCCGATCTTCCTTCTTGCAAGGCAGTTCTTCAAGCAGCAGGGCAGTCCTCTGGCATCAGGATAGTCATTCTTCTGAATCTTTCACAGGTACAGGAGTGGCTTTGGAGGTCAAATCTTTAGACCTGGTGTCAGTCTTTGTGTGGGGAATTCCCTTACCTACTCCCGACACTGCTTATGCAAACAACTTATCGTTTTCCTGGTCAAGGCTGCAAACTGTCTGGGGTGCCAAAAAGCAAGGCAAGCCCGGTGTCAGGTTCCTTTGTGTGTGTTGTAGGTAAAGCTCTTTAAAGTGTAAGTGGGGCTGGGTACAGCTCCTCCCAGGCATCCTGTCAGGATAGCCCATCCTTTTCACACCGAAGCCCCCTTTGTCTCACTGTCTGGAAGGAATACACAAATCCCAACTGAAGAGCCATTCACAGTCATGTGGCCCAGGACACTGGCAGAAAGGTAGAGTTGGTTGGGATAAGAAAAGCCCAACTGTCTAAAAGTGGCATTATCAGACTTGTTACTTGAAATCTGAGATTACCATTACCCCTAAAGAGGATTTTCAAATTACAATTCACTTGAGTGTAAACAGTATATTTATATCTGCTCACAATCTAAAGGTACCCCTTATTAGATAGTAATAAGGTAAACTAGTGTTAGTCTTTGAGAGAGGTAGGTCTTTCAACAGTGAAACACAACTTTAGGAGTTTTTCACTGCCAGGACTTGTAAAACCTAAGTACACATGCCCTACATCTTAAATACAGCACACCCTACAGTATAAGCCTTTAGGGCCCACCTTAGTGGTGACTTATAAGTATTAAAAGGGAAGGTTTTCAGCATGGCAAAATGCTTATTTTGCCACATTGAAATGTCAGCTTTAAACTGCACACACAGGCCGCAGTGGCAGGCCTGAGGCATTTTTAAAGTACTCCTTTAGATGGTGGCACAGTGTTGCAGGCCCACTAGTAGCATTTCATTTACAGGCCCTAAGTACTTGTAGTACCATTTAGTAGGGATGTACAGGTAAATGAAGGGGCATATTTATACTCCGTTTGCGCCGAATTTGCATCGTTTTTTTCGACGCAAATTCGACGCAAAACTAACTCCATATTTATACTTTGGCGTTAGACGCGTCTAGCGCCAAAGTTCATGGAGTTAGCGTCATTTTTTGGCGTGAACACCTTCCTTGCGTTAATGAGATGCAAGGTAGGCGTTCCCGTCTTAAAAAACGACTCCCAGGCATGTGCGTGGTATTTATACTCCCGGGCAAGAATCACGCCCAGGAGTGGGCGGGGCAAAAAACCCTGCATTTGTGCCTCTTTTTAACGCCTGGGTCAGGGCAGGCGTTAAGGGACCTGTGGGCTCAGAATGAGCCCAGAGGTGCCCTCCCCTGACCCCAGGGACACCCCCTGCCACCCTTGCCCACCCCAGGAGGACACCCAAGGATGGAGGGACCCATCCCAGGGAAGAAAAGGTAAGTTGTGGTAAGTAATTTTTTTTTTTTTTTTTTGTGGCATAGGGGGGCCTGATTTGTGCCCCCCTACATGCCACTATGCCCAATGACCATGCCCAGGGGACATAAGTCACCTGGGCATGGCCATTGGGCAAGGGGGCATGACTCCTGTCTTTGCTAAGACAGGAGTCATGTTAATGGCGTCTGGGCGCCCAAAAAAATTGGCGCAAATCGGGTTAAGACGATTTTTTTGCCTCAGCTTGACTTGCCCCATTTTGGGACGCCCAAACGCCATTTTTCCCTACGCCGGCGCTGCCTGGTGTACGTCGTTTTTTTTCACGCACACCTGGCAGCGCCGGTCGGCTAACGCCATTCAATAAATACGGCGCCCGCATGGCGCTTCAGAATGGCGTTAGCCGGCGCTAATTTTTTTGGCGCAAAACTGCGTTAGCGCAGTTTTGCGTCAAAAAGTATAAATATGGCCCTAAATGTGCTCATTAGGTGTAGACCAATTTTGCCATGTTTGAAGGAGACAGCACATGCACTTCAGCACTGGCTAGCAGCAGCAAAGTGCACAGAGTCCTAAAACCAAAAAGAAAGTGAATTCAGCAAACAGAAGGGGTAAAGGCAAACACAATTGGGGAATACCACACCAAGTTGTCAGGTATAACAGGCCCCCATTAGTGAATCAGACAGCTAAACACTTGGCCCATATTTGCCAATAGGGGTCAGTTCTGAGCTTGTAAGGAAACTCTGTGAAGGTATTTCGTAAGGTAAGGAAAACAGCATGCATTGGTGCTTGCTACAGACAATGTTTGTGGTAATAACAGGAAAATCATCAGTTAAAGCAAGTCCACAAACAGCCAAGAAACGTCTGACACACCTTCCTGTCAGATCAGACCTCTGGGCACTGTCAGATTGCTTTATAGGCCAGCCCAACAATGAAACAGGATCACAGCCTCTCACAAAAAAAACTTTGCAGAAATTGTGCTTTATTTGGTATATTTTATTTGCCCAGACCACCACAGTAGGTTAGACTTTTTATAGGATTTTAGTGAGGCTGAGCCAGAGAGTTACATTTTCACAACGCTAATATTCCTTGTTGGCGGGAGAAGCAGCAGGATCAAAAGAACTTAATATACTTAACGGAAACAAACTACCTATAAAATAGTTGTAAGAAACAGGAGACTATTGATTATTGGTTACACTTTTTTTTTATTTTTTTTTAAACAACATATGTACTAGTTGTAGTGTCCAAAATTGGTGTTTGGCGAAAAAGGAGATACTCAAACTTAACTAAAGGAGATCATTATTTGTTCAGCAGATTCCAACATATTTTGCCGATATCTGAAAAATGATTTTCTTTTGGAGCTTGACCCGGTGTAAGTGGTCATTTATCTATATCACAAAAGCTGCAGAATGTGGTCGATTTATTTACTGTTGGCAGTTTTTCTTCGGGGTCACCCATTTCTCTAATGCAAAGGTTAATTTAGGGCAAGGCTGTCGTGAGGAGTGCCATGAAGAATGATTGGGACTGTCCGCAAATAGTACCGGTGTGTACCTTTTGTAAGAGTTACAAAACCCAGAACACCTTTAAACATATTGTGTGGAAAATCAGAGAAAAATGCTTATCTGTTTTTTCCCAACAATGAGACTGAAAAACGCTGGTGTATTGACAAAACTCCAGTGTTGTTCGGCTTAATTTATCAGTAGCTTTTCTTTGACTGAACTAATAAAAATTAAAGTTTAACGCCGAAATATTAAATCTTCTGACCTATATCCTCCAAGGATTCAACACTTCTTATGTTCTTTGCTCTGCTACTTTCCTTTCTTTACGCAGGGTTCCCTAAACTTTGTATTTCTTTACTGACCCTATTTCGATATTGTTGGCCAACTAACACCATTCACAAATGCACTCAGTTAGTTATGACTTATAAGCGCCACCAATCACAGCCTTCTGTTGACTCAGCATGTAATTTTAAGAAACACTGGGCCATATTTATACTTTTTGACGCAAAACTGCGCTAACGCAGTTTTGCGCCAAAACAATTAGCGCCGGCTAACGCCATTCTGAAGCGCCATGCGGGCGCCGTATTTATTGAATGGCGTTAGCCGGCGTTAGCCGACCGGCGCTGCCAGGTGTGCGGGAAAAAAAACGACGTACACCAGGCAGCGCCGACGTAGGGAAAAATGGCGTTTGGGCGTCCCAAAATGGGGCAAGTCAGGCTCAGTCAAAAAAATCGTCTTAACCCGATTTGTGCCATTTTTTTTGGGCGCCCAGACGCCATTAACATGACTCCTGTCTTAGCAAAGACAGGAGTCATGCCCCCTTGCCCAATGGCCATGCCCAGGTGACTTATGTCCCCTGGGCATGGTCATTGGGCATAGTGGCATGTAGGGGGGCACAAATCAGGCCCCCCTATGCCACAAAAAAAATAAAAAAAATACTTACCACAACTTACCTTTTCTTCCCTGGGATGGGTCCCTCCATCCTTGGGTGTCCTCCTGGGGTGGGCAAGGGTGTCAGGGGGTGTCCCTGGGGGCAGGGGAGGGCACCTCTGGGCTCATTCTGAGCCCACAGGTCCCTTAACGCCTGCCCTGACCCAGGCGTTAAAAAGAGGCGCAAATGCGGGGTTTTTTGCCCCGCCCACTGCCGGGCGTCATTTTTGCCCGGGAGTATAAATACCACGCACATGCCTGGGAGTCATTTTTTAAGACGGGAACGCCTACCTTGCATCTCATTAACGCAAGGAAGGTGTTCACGCCAAAAAATGACGCTAACTCCATGAAATTTGGCGCTAGACGCGTCTAACGCCAAAGTATAAATATGGAGTTAGTTTTGCGTCGAATTTGCGTCGAAAAAACGACGCAAATTCGGCGCAAACGGAGTATAAATATGCCCCACTGTGTCAGTCCAGGAGTGACTATTGCTCAGTAACATCTCTTCTGAATATAAAGTCCAATATGTATCAATGCTTTGACCTTAGAAGGTGAATGATTGACAATGTGTGTTTTATGAGAGATCTGGTTATTTCGTTACGCTTATAGAAGACCACCTGAACATTTGAGACACCATGGACAATTAATTAGTGCTTTGGAATATTTAGTAATTTGTCTGGGAAGACGTGTTTATGACATAGAGGTAGAAGAGCTGTCACTTAAAATTTGATATCCATGACTCATTTAATACACTTTGGGACAGATGTACGACCGTTTAATTTTGCGAGTCTCTAATTGTGAATCATTGGGAATCGCAATTAGAGACTCGCAAGATGAAATGTACAAATGTGTCTCAGAAACATTTACTGAATCCCAGTGGGGTTGCGAACAACCTACCTTATTAGTATTCGTGAGGTAGGTTGCAATTTGGGGGCCCCATTGGGAGTGGCCGCACTCATAGGGATGGTGGCCTGCTTGGCTCAGCAGACCACCATGTCTGTGACTGCTTGTCAAAAAAGCAGTTTTTTAAAAAAATGCATTCAATTTTCCATTTTCTGGAAAATGGGATGTATTTCAAAAAGCAAAATGAAAAGATTTCTTTTCATTTTTTCAAAGTAGGCAGTGGTCTGTGGGACCACTGGCTGCTCTGAAAAAATATTATTGCAAGCATTCACAAAGGGGAAGGGGTCTTGTGGGGACCACTTCCCGTTTGTGAATGGGTTAGCACCAATTTGAAATTGGGGTTTACTGAGATTGTTTTGCGACCGTGTTAACGGTCACAAAGCAATCATACATACCACGGTGACTCGCAATTAGTTGCAGGTTGAATCCCTATTTTGCGAGTCGGTAACTACGATCTAACTCACAAAATAGGGATGGTACATCGTACCTAGCCTTTTTGCGGTCACAAACGGCGATTTTCACCTTTTGCAACTGCAAAAAGGCATTGCACATTGGGCCCTTTGTGCCAGTGGAAGGTTATATGTTCACTGTTCCCCACAGATCTGGGGTCACGTGGCCTCAAAGTCATGTAGGACAACCCACTGTTGAAACGTAGACGTGAATTATTGGTTGAAACAAGTTACAGGGAGAGTTCTTTTGCAGAAGTCTCCACTTACATAACCAGGACCTCTTCATGAGTTGCCTATTCACATACCTGATTCATTCATATATAGAAAGCACAACAGTTATCAATCAGTTTCAACTTTTATGTCCCCTTCTCTCTCAAGTCATGGGCTGGCATTGTTTATTTAATCAGTAAGCACTCTCCAAGATCCTTTTCAATTAAGACATTGTTATGCAGAAAGTTATCATTATTACTATTGTCCAGTACCACTGCCAAATAATAAGTATGTTTCCTCTTCCCTACCTGGACATATGGGGGCATTTTTCAAATCATAGAGATACATTGTGATACACTTCTATAAAGCTTTTCTAAATGTATATTTATTAGCGTCAGGAAGGGGGTTATTAATATTGGAGGGTGTTGCTCTTACCAATTTAATAAATCCACTCTAGTTAGGTCAAAATACAGTTCAGCGAGAATTTCTGCTCAGTCCCTTTTAGCTATGGCACAAGGAGCAGGCAATTCCCAGAAATGTATGTGTTAAGGTCAAACAGCACCAAACGTTTCAAAGCAAAGAACACAACACAATAAGGTTCCTAAACCAAATATGGAAAAAATAGAAAATTATAATAAGCAAGATATACAAAAATCAATAGAATAGCTTAAGGGGATTCAGAGATATGATTTTATGTTTTTCCAGGCAAAAAGAAGCTTAAAAAAGTAAAGCACCACTGAAAACAGCAATTAACAGTTGAATGGCACCTAGTTGAGATATCATACTCACTGTGATGGAGCAGAGGTAGAATACACAAAGCAGATAATTTTGGTCAACTTATTTACCCTTGGACATAGGGGGTTATTCTAACTTTGGAGGAGTGTTAATCCGTCCCAAAAGTGACGGTAAAGTGACGGATATACCACCAGCCGTATTACGAGTTCCATAGGATATAATGGACTCGTAATACGGCTGGTGGTAAATCCGTCACTTTTCCGTCACTTTTGGGACGGATTAACACCTCCTCCAAAGTTAGAATAACCCCCATAGTCTCTATAATGGAAGGTAAAATCTTCCAGCAAGCCAAAGTCCAAGTCTCTGGCTGGTGAGAGTCCACATCACACAAATTGGTTATGTCTTTACTGAGCTCCTGCTAAAGCTGCTGGTTTTGGCACCAAAAGCAATGAGTGGGGAAAATCTTGGTATGATAGCTTTAAGGTCTCAAAGTGGGTCAGATTGGAGAAATTCTGCCACTTAAATCTACTTTATTGCAGTCCCCCGCTACCTTTGGCAGTACTTCCGCCTTGCCTTACTGTAAATTAACCCAGGATCTCCTGTTCCAAGATGACAGAACCCTTGTGCCATCAGGCAAGCCAGTCTTCAGTTACCTAGCCACTCATCTATTTAGCTGAGTTCTCATCCTACATGAGGAGATCCAAACTGGTTCTTTCGCCCGCTGGGACAGGAGTTTATATGACAACGAGTGACCCGAGAATGAAAAGAAGCAGCTTCCCTGGCATCTCTAAGTCAAAAGAGGTAGTTCTAAGGCTGACCTTTGTCCTGCCAACTGTTCCTGTTCACTGCCAGATGGCTAATACCTTTTAGGTTGTCAGAAGTTAACAACCATCTGCTCTTCCTGGACTCAAGAGCAGGCTACTGGCCTCTGAATATTTTACTCTCCCGACCAAGGATGTGTATTCCAAGTCTTGAAAGGATCTGTGGCAAAACTGGTTTTAGGCCAATTTTCACTCAGACAGAACTAAGTACCATCCTAGTAGTAGTTTCACCAATAAATCAGATTTTATAAAATTAAGCAAGAAATAACTCTGAAGCATTGTTTTTAACATTTTCCCAGGCAGAAATAGGACAATTAATATTTTAATCCAATCCTAGCACTGTTCAGAGGAAAGCCAGGCCTACGCACTGAAAGAGCTATTGGTTATTATTTTACTTTGAGGAGCCAATATATACTGTCATATTCTTGTAAACATTAGCACCTTGCCAGGTGACCTCACAAGGCACACATTAAGGGTGACTTGTGAATACATAAAAAAATATGTGTTTTATAAATGGCAAGGCAGACCAGTGAGATATACAAGAAAGGGGGAGTAATTTAGGAAAGTGATAATGTGATATTTCCTGAAGGAGGAAAATAGAATGAAGGTAATTGGTAAGAAGAGCACAACTGCAGCTTACCAATGTATTTGAGAGTTTGTCTAGACAAAAGCAGGAAATTAAAGTGTTAATTGTCCATACAGTGGATAAGCACGAAAACAACAAATGACAACTTTGTGAAGGAAACAGAAAAAAGAAAAAATAGTACCAAACATACACTCTTTTATGTTACACAGGTTCCACTTTTAATTGGGTAATATTTCCAGTCATCTTCACATGGCCCAATATAGCGATCCAAATAGGCTGTTAATGATTTTGTGCCAATGTTAAAGATAATAAAATAGTAATACAACCTCAAATACGGTGTAGCCAGAAGGTTACACATGTGGCCAGTGTCTGAAAGATGATTATTCAAGTCATGATACATAGAAAAATATATGGCCAACTGCAAATATAGCTATACAAACAAAAAGGGAATTATTCATTGTGAGCAACACCAGCCAGCTGGATATTATTTGCAGGATGTTCTGAGATCATGAAATTCTTGATTAAACTTTAGAATTATTATGATTGTGAGAAAGTTGTTTATTATTTGGCGTGGATTAGTGTCTACCACAAGTAATAATGCTACTGTCATGTTAAGTGCAAAGGTTTCTGTAATTTAAACTTGAGCTTAACCCCTGATAGCTATGGTACAGAGCAGAAAAGCTTAACAAAAATGTGTAAAGCATTTAGAAGTACCAAAGCAGTTAAAAAGTCATAAACTTTAAAAAATCACACTCCAATTTAGGAATATTGGCAGAGGTCACAAGCAAAGTGCAGTCTAAGTTCCAGCTGTCACTGGTCAGTTGGGAATTGTAGGGAAAAGAGCTCTTGCAGCTTTTGAATCCCTGTAGCCACACAGGAGGTCATCCAACTGACCTATGGAGTCTACTTCATTCTCCTGGGTACAAGTAGGAGCAGATACATTTCTTCATATCTCCTCCTAGATAGCATACAGTAGCTCTATTCCTCTTATGTTCTTCTGCAGGTCCAGAAAGCGGTCTGATGGGTTGCACTGGGATACCACATTTATGCATGCCTCTGTCTAGTGGCTGGAGGTGACTTCCGGTCACTTATTAACAAATAGGGTAAATATTGCCTGCCAACACTACCCAATTTTCAGTAGCCTCTGTTTGCCTTTCTGCAACAGGCCCAAGATACCATGGGGCATATTTATACTCTGTTTGTGCTGGATTTGTGTCATTTTTTTTATGCAAATCCGGCGCAAACTTAACTCCATATTTATACTTTGGCGCTACACCCGTCTAGCGGCAAAATCCATGGAGTTTGAGTTATTTTTTAACGTGGACACCTACCTTGCGCTAATGATATGCAAGGTAGGCGTTCCCATCCAAAAAATTACTCTGAGGCATGTGCGCCTTATTTATCCTCCTGCGTCATTTTGACGCACTGGAGGAGAGAGGCCTTAAAAAATGGCGCCCAGCCAGATTTGCATAATTTTTTTAACGCCTGGGTCAGGGCAGGCGGTAAGGGACCTGTGGGCTCATTTCCATGGTCTCTGACCATGGAAGCAGTCTACAGGTGCCCTTCCCTGCACCCAGGGACACCCCCTGCCACCCTAGCCCACCCCTGGAGGATGTCCATGGATGGGGGGACCCTTCCATGGTGAGTGCAGGTAAGTGCAGGTAAGTTTATTTTTTTATGATTTTTAGTGGCATGGGGGGGCTTACTTGGGCCCCCCTACATGCCACTGTTCCCAATGGCCATGCCCAAGGGACAAAAGTCCCCTGGGCATGGCCATTGGGCAAGAGAGCATGACTCCTGTCTTTGCTAAGACAGGAGTCATTTCCATGGGGTTTGTGCATCAAAAAATGGCGCAAGTCAGGTTAGAGCCAATATTTTTTACTCTAACCTGACTTGCACTGTATTTGACGCACAACCCCCAGTCTTCCCTACGCCTCCATTGCCCGGTCAGCGTCATTTATTTTGACGCTGACCAGACCGCAGCGCCGGCTACTGTCATTCCTTAAATATGAAGCCCGGCTGGTGCATTGGAATGGCGGTAGCCGTCGTTAACATTTTTTACGCAAACCTGCGCTTGCGCAGGTTTGCGTCAAAAAGTATAAATATGGGCCCATGTCTCATGGCAATTGCAAGATAGAGGAAGTCTTCAGACATACTAAACTTGGATTCTGAGGGTACTGGGTGTGTACGGGAGTGAACTATGGTAATCCTCAGTGTTCTCCCACTTCTAACACTAAAATTGTAGGAAGTACTCCCCCAACTTTATGCCTGGCTTTTGATGCAACTTTGACTGAAGTGCACTGGGTTCCTGCTAGCCATGTACCCAGTGCCAGTGTTCCCTCTCCAAAACAAGACACCTGGTCACTTGATCCCAATTGTCCAGGCCCTTTATCACCTCTGTAAGTCCCTAGTAAATTGCACCCGAGTACCTAGGGCATGGGTGATGAAGAGGGGCCCTAAGAGTTGCGGCACAAATTGTGCCACTCTAAGGGACCCAGCACCAACCCCATGCCAGACAGCCATTGCAGGCTGCGTGACACGGGAATCCCTAAACGTAAAAACACAACATGGCACACAGACTATGGGGGTTATTACTACTTTGGAGGAGGTGTTACTCCGTCCCAAAAGTGACGGTAAAGTGGCGGATATACCACCAGCCGTATTACGAGTCCATTATATCCTATGGAATTTGTAATACGGCTGGTGGTATATCCGTCACTTTACCGTCACTTTTGGGACGGATTAACAACTCCTCCAAAGTTGTAATAACCCCCTATGTGCCATGTCCCCCAAACACTGCATGTAATATTTGTAAGTCACCCCTACAGCAGGACTTACAGTCCTAAGACCGGGTGCATTATATTACATGTGTGGGCGTATCTGTAAGAACAGATATGATCCTGCTATGTCTTTGTTGATTCTTAGACATAGTAAGTAAAAAGTGAAGCCATTTTAAAAATATGTGCTGGACACTAAGCAATACGAGCTCCCCAGCTACATGATGGTTGCACTGAAAATAGGGAAGCTTGGTATCAAACTTCTCATATTAATAAACCCTCACTGATTCCAGTGACGGATTTATTAATACATGCTTCCAGAGAGCCCCTTATAGGTGCCCCCTGAAAACTTTCCTAC